>NC_143512.1:23179297-24540964 GCF_031878675.1 Megascapheus bottae | reverse complement strand
GTACATCCTTTTCCTTCTGCATTTCAGGGAATGAGTAAGACTATACACTACTTGGCATTTTGAACTCAGCTAATCTTACTCAACACGATGATCTCAGGTTTTACTCAGTATTCTCGAGAAGGATGTGATTTTATCTTTTGTTATGTCTGGATAGCATTCTACAGTGTGCTTGTAGCCTATCTGATTTGTAAGTTTGGGAACACCTTGCTGAATCCACAGTTTAGCTATCCTAGCACTGAATAGACATCAAGGATTTTCTGCCATCCTGTATGTTGTTACATGATTCTTGAAACTATATCTTCTCTGAAAATAACATAATTGGATTAATATTTATCCATTTATTTTTATATCAAATGTGATATAATTACATTCAGAGCTATGTGTTTATTCTTTCTGAATTTCATGGCCACATATTAGTTATAAAGAGTAAAGATCTTCACTCTGGACATTTTTTGCTTTTTTATTCTTGATGAATTCTGACTGAGATGAGAAAATAAATCTCAATCTTACTTTTCTTCCCTTTGTTGATAAAGATAGTAAGCATATTTTTCATGCATTTACAATTCATTTTTTTTCTTTTGAGAATTATCCTTCAGTTCGTTTGCCCATTTATTAGTTGGATTATTTCTTTTTTTAGTTCTTAATGTTGAGTGCATATTTCCTGGATGTTAATCCTTTATTTAGATAAGCAGCTGGCCAGGATTTTTCTCACAATCCATAAGGTGTCTCTTTATCAATCTGATAATTCTTTCCTTTTTTTGTAGAAGTTTGCTAATAAGAAACAATCTCACCTGTCAATCTTGTTTTTCTTCATCCATTAGAATCTTAGTCAGGGGCTGAGCCTGCCTAGGAAGCACAAGGCCCTGAGTCTAAATTCAAGTACCAAAGTAAAAGAAAGAAAGGAAAAAAGGGGGTTGAGGGATAATGGTAGAAAAACATGGGAAGGAGTATCAATATTCAAGAAGTAATGTACCCACTACCTAATGAATATAACTGTAATTCTTCTATACATCACCTAGATAATAAAATACAATAAAAAAGAAGTAAAAGAAAACCAGAGAGAGGGCTATTAAGGTACCAAGACATGTGAAAGGGTATCTATGTATGTGAATTAATGCACCTTCTATCTGGCAAATATCATGTAACCCTTTTACTAATTACAATAAAAAAAATTAAAAAAAAACTTATACCCAATTACAAAATAAAAAAAAAGATAAAGTCACTGCCTATTCATCTACCTTTATTTACTTCCTCTTTGTTTTTATGTACTAAGTTTTAGGTCTTAAATTAAGCTCTTGAGTCCATGTAGAATAGTTGTTTGAGAGATAGGAGCCTAATTTTCATTTTCTATATATACTCACCCAGCTTCAATGTATACTTCTTTTTACCATGTCTCTATATACCTGTTTTCATACTCATATCTTCATTCTAAGTAAAAAGAAAAAGAACAAAGGGGCTAACTTGTTCTCTTGAAACAGTGATCAGTTTTGACATTTAAACTTTTTACTTAGTAGGCTTAAGTGCTTGGTGAAATGATGTCTACATGAGGCAAACTTTAATAAGGAGATTTAAAACATAGATATTAATGAGCTAATAATTTTGCTATCTATATACATAGTCACCAATATATTAACACCAATATTTTAAATATACAAATTGGATGCATTTTTTGCACTTGAAATGAAAGAGTTACAAAGATATATAAAAGAATACAATATTACCTTGAAGTTAGATATGTTTTGGGCAATAACAGAATTCAGAACTTGTCTGGCTGGCTTAACAAAATAAAGAATGAGAAATGTTGCAAACAAAAAGAATAAATAAGTATATATCCTTTAAGTACTTTGAGGCCTTAGTGATATGTGTTAAAAGTACCAGAGTATTCTTCTTTTCGAAAAGAAAATTAAATTGTGACAGTACATATATCCAGTTTTAGATATTTGTAAACCACCATTCATTGTTTTTAAATATTATGTAAAATAAAATTAAAAACAAATATATCTTTGCCTCTATAATGTCAGGGATAGTAAAATCAAACAAGAATTACTGAGATCTATAAATAATTTAACTTGTGGAAATTTGATTTTCTCTAAATATAATTATAATGAGATTTCTCAGAATCATCTAATTATACCCCAGTTTCTCACTCTTGCTGTGATCATTATTAATACATTATAATGTGTTAGTTTTCTTCATGACCGAACAGACTGATGGTCAATTAATGTCCAGAATTATATTAACTTTGAGGTTCATAACACCTTAAATGCTCCCAGAATGAAAATAAAGCATCAGGAAAACAATCAAACAGTAAATAATTTCCTTTTAAAGAAAGATAAAGTTCATGAATGTGATGCTACTGTTTGCAAGTTTTTCCTCATGTATTTTATTTTCCCACCTATGAATTTGCTAAACCATCTTTCTTTCTGGAACAGAATTCCTCAGTCTCATTTATTTGTGGAGTTGCTGAATCCCTTGTAAACAAGTTACAATGGAATGTAATATCTTTTGTCAGCATTTAACCCCAATATAATCCAAATCATATCACATTTTATAGAAGCTACATTTGGGTTCTTCCCTTCATTTTCCACAAGCAATTACTCTCATCAACTATTATCTGTAATTTATGTGCTGGCTTCAGGTTCTGATCTTTTATGACAGTCTAACCTAACATGCTATATAGTCCTTAAGTATTTTTCCTCATTTTTCACTGTTATTATTTAGACTGTCATTTAATGTTTCTGAAATTCTCTGTTAAAATCTATTATATCAAATGTTAACTTCTTACACTTTCCCCAATTCCTTTTTTTGAATTGCTAATTTCCTTTAGGAAATATATGAACTAATATGATATTTAAGTTCATTCATGTTTTAAAGTTTAAAAAATTTGATACACGCTTTGTAAGAAAAATAGAAATGAAACTTAAATTATGAAATTAAGACAAAGGTGGCTTCAGTAACCACAAAAGAAATTCACATAAAGAGAATTATAAATTATTGTTTATTAATTTAAAACAGAAAACAATACTAATATCTGTATTATCTACCTCCATAATATATTTTTCCCTTCAAGTGGGTTTTATTATACTTTGTTACTGATCACTGTGAAGATAAACTTGTAATATAATTCCCTCTGGAAAAAGAATATAATTCAATCTTTCTTTCAACATGGCTTATGATGTATATTATTGCTTAATATCTTGACATCGTTTAACTTCAACTTATTATTGGATATTCCATGTAAATTCTAGGGTAATTTCTCAATTTCTCAAAAATATTCTTAACTTTAAGATTGCAAGAATATTTATTTATTTTTCTTGTATGGTTACTGTGGCTTTAACAAGTATTTAGATGTTTTTTGGTGTGTTTTTTGTAATTGTATTATACATCAATCATTTCTTTATAAACTACTAAGAATTTATAAGGGCATATCTGGAAAAGCCACTTCAGGCCAAAGAAAATGCAAGAGTGAAAAAACAGCCAAGCAGAAGTAAAGTAAAGAAATAAGAATTAAAAGAAGGTCGGGAGTTTGGCCTAGTGATAAGAATGTTTACCTAGCAAGCATGAGGACCTGGATTCAATTCCTCAGTATCACATACATAAAAAAGCTGGAAATGGTGCTGTAACTTAAGTGGTAGAGCTCTAACCTTGAGAAAGTCCAAGGACAGTGCTCATAATCTGAGTTCAAACCCCAGGACTGGCAAAAAAAAAGGCCTGTTGTGATATTTTACAGACCTATATCTCTAATGAACACAGATGCAAAACTCCTCAATAAAATACTAGCCAACAGAATCCAGAAACAAATTTAAAAATTATACAGTATTATCAAGTAGGTTTCATCCCACAGATGCAAAGCTGGTTTAACATTGGAAAGTCAATCAATGTAATACATCATATCAATAGAGCTAAGGATAAGAATCATATGATAATTTCTCTGGATGCAGAGGAGGCATTTGACAAAATACAACATCCATTCATATTGAAAGCACTAGAAAAAATAGGAATAAGAGGTACATGCCTTAAATAAATAAAGCCATATATGAAAAACCTACAGCCAATATTATACTACATGGAGAAAGATGGGAACAATTTACCTTGAAATCAGGAACTAGACAGGGATGCCCACTCTCTGCACTTCTCTTCAACCCTGGAAACTTAGCCAGAGCAATAGGGCAAGAGAAGGACATCAAAGGGATGCACATAGCGAAAGAAGAAATTAAACTATACCTATTCAGAGATGACATGATCCTCTACCTGAGTGACCCAATAAGCTCCACTCCCAAACTCCTAGAATTAATAAACCACTTTAGCAAAGTAGTAGGATAAAAAATTAACCTGCAAAAGTCAGTAAACTTCTTGTATGCCAACAATACACAAACAGAAGGCCAAATCAAGAAAATTATCCTATGTGCAATAGCATGCCAAACAATAAAATATATAGGAATTAACTTATCCAAAGATGTAAAGGAATTACTTAATGAAAGCTATAAAAGCCTAACAAAAGAAATTAACGAGGACACAGGAAATGGAAAGACATCCCCTGCTCATGGTTAGGGAGAACCAATATAGCGAAAATGGTCATACTGCCAAAATTGATATACAAATTAAATGCAATCCCCATCAAAATCCCAAACACATTCTTTATTAAACAAGAAGATATAATCCAAAGGTTCACATGGAACAAGAAAAGACGTACAATAGCCAAAACAATTCTAGGTAAAAAGAGTAATGCTGGTGGTATTACAATACCAGACTTCAAACTCTACTATAGAGCCATAATAACAAAAACTGCTTGCTATTGGCACAAAAATAGACCAGAAGATCAGTGGAACAGAAGAGAAGATCCAGAAATAGAACCACATGCCTGTAGTCAACTTGTATTTGACAAAGGAGCCAAAAATATACAGTGGAACAAACATAGCCTACTCAATTATTGGTGCTGGAAAAACTGGGCAGCCACATGCAGAAAACTAAAAATTGACCCTAGCCTTTGCCATGCACAAGCATTAATTCAAAGTGGATCAAAGACCACAATGTTAGACTGGAAACCTTGAAACTGCTACATGATAAAGTAGGAGAGACACTGGAACTCATAGGCACAGGCAACAGATTCCTGAACAGAATCCCAGGGTCACAACAAATTGGAGAGAGACTCGATAAATGGGACTACCTAAAGATAAAAAGTTTCTGTACAGATAAAAACATAGTCCCAAAAGTAGAGAGACAGCCAACCAACTGGGAAAAGATATTAACCAATAATACATCTGACAAATGCTTAATATCCAGTATCTACAGGAACTCAAGAAACTAATCCCCCCCAAACCCAATAAACCATTCACTAAATGGGCAAGGGAACTAAAGAGAGACTTTTCAGAAGAAGAGATTAAAATGGCAGAAAAGCATATGAGAAAATGTTCATCATCTATGGTCATAAAGGAAATGCAAATAAAAACAACCCTAAGATACCACCTTACCCCAAAAAGAATGGCCAAGATTTTGAACTCAGACAATTACAGTTGCTGTGGGGTTGTGGAGAAAAAGGAACGCTACTACCCTGCTGGTGGGAATGCAGACTACTTCAGCCATTATGGAAAAGAGTGTGGAGGTAAGGCTGGATAAGTGGGACTGCATTATACTGCAGAGCTTTTGTATGGCAAAGGACATAGCTAGTAAATTAATTAGGAAGCCTACAAAATGGGAGAAGATCTTCACTAACCATACAACGGACAAAGGCCTCATATCAACAACTCAAAAAATTGAATCACTCCAAAACTAATCTCCAAAGTAACAATCATCCCATTAAAAAATGGGCCAAAGATTTAAAGAGAGTCCTCTCTGAAGAAGAAACAAAAATGGCCTATAGACACACGAAGAAATGCTCAACATCTCTGGTCATAAAAGAAATGCAAATCAAAACAACTCTAAGATTCTACCTCACTCCAGTTAGAATGGCTAGGATCAGGAAACGAATAATAACAGGTGCTGGAGGGGATGTGGCCAGGAGGGATCACTACTACACTATTGGTGGGAGTGCAAACTCATTCAACCACTATGGAAAGCAGTATGGCAGTGCCTCAAAAGGCTAAACATAGAGCTCCCCTATGACCCAGCAAGTCCACTACTTGGCATTTACCCAACCATCCAGAATCTAGGGCATACTAAATCCACTAGCACAACAATGTTCATTGCAGCACTATTCACCATAGCAAAGATATGGAACCAACCTAGATGTCTCTCAGTTGTTGAGTGGATCAACAAGTTGTGGTATTTGTACACAATGGAATTCTATGCTGCTGTCAGAAAAAATGACATCGACCCATTTGTTAAGAAATGGAAAGACTTAGAAAAAATCATGTTAAGGGAAGTAAGCCAGACTCAAAGGAACTTAGGCTTAATGGTTTCCCTCATTTGTCATAACCAGTAGAAACCTTGGGCTCTACTAGCAGAGATCTGCAATAGAGCAAAACCTTGATACATAAGGCCATATAGTATGAAGCTAATTGAAAGGACCTCCAGGATATTGAAACAAAAGCCATATAACGAATGATTGTTGTCCTTAATGTACTATGTTATCTCTCATCTCCTTTGCTGTCCCTTGGGTATCTCATATTGTTACATTATCTCACTTTGTTATCTGATATATAGAATGTATTTGTATTTGATTATTCGAAATTTGATAGGGAAGGGGGAAAACCAAGACGGAGGAGGGACGGTTGGGGGGAGGGTAAAGGGTACCAAGACATGTAAAAGGGTATCAATGTATGTGAATTAATGCACCTTCTATCTGGCAAATATCATGTAACCCTTTTATTAATTACAATAAAAAATTGAAAAATAAAAAAAATAAAGACAAAAAAACCCTGAAAATAGACCTTCCTTACGATCCCACCATACCACTTCTGGGCATCTGTCCTGCACATCATGACCCAAGATGTTATAAGGACACTTGCTCAGCTATTTTAATCTCTGCACTATTCACAATAGCCAGGCGATGGAACCAATCCAGATGCCCTACTGCAGATGAATGGATACAGAAAATGTGGTATAATACACAATGGAATTCTACATAGCCAACAGACAAGATAAAATAATGGCATATGCAGGGACGTGGATGAATCTAGAGCGAATCATGTTGAGTGAGACAAGTCAAGACCTAAGGATCAAAAGGCCCACGGTATCCTTAATATGTGGCTATTAAATTCAAAGAGTACAAGAGCGAGAACTCGATAACTGCATACCCAAAGCTATGGACATGGTAATGGAAATGTAAACATAACTATATAGACATAAAAACCTATGACTCTATAGACATAATGTTTTATTTCATAAATTAATATGTTTCTATGACATACAAACCCTTAGCCTAATTGTGATTAAGTTCTAAATACTAAGTCCCAGTGATTGTAAATAGAGATTCCCTCCTTGAAAATAAATCTGGACCAGTATGAATTAAAAGTACATTGTAATATGGTCAGTCTCTAGAAGAAATATGAGGTCAAGATAGATTTTCTCAGTAACAAATTGAATATTATACTGCTGGATGTATCAAGTAGAAAGTAAAAATTAGTCTTCCCAAGTATGGGTGTGAATACATGGAGGTGAGCAGTAGTTTCAGTTGTGTTTTTAGTTGTGTCATTTTTCTCAGAAAAAAATGATGTGCAGATACTACGTGAAAGGGTAAAATCTTAAAGATTTTCAGAGAATAGACTATGATAAAAAATATTCAACAGGGAAACCAGGCACGGGAAAGAAAATAGGTTTTCTGTTCCATATTGATAGACTTACCTTTCATTTATGCCACTGACAGAAGCTAAATGCAACTCTAGTAATTGTGTTGTTATTTAATCCTATATAGTTTAGGTAAGTGGTCATAAATTTTAATTAAAACTAACTGCTTTTCTTTGACAATGTTCCAATAGGAAGGTTAATCTTTTGTTTTTGTTTTTATTTTGTTTTATATTTGTCAGTCATGGGGCTTGAACTCTGGGCCTGGGGCCTGTCCCTTAGCTCTTTGGCTCAAGGCTAGTCTTCCACCATGTTAAGCCACAGTCCCACTTTCTGTTCTCTGGTCATTAATTGGAGATAAGAGTCTCCCAGAGTTTTGTTACAGGCCTGGCTTTGAACCACAGTCTTCAGAACTCAGTCTCTGGAGTAGCTAACATTACAGTTACGAGCCATTGATGTCTGGGTGGCAGGTTTATTCTTGAATCAGGAAAAAAAAGGCCATTACTGAGAATTGAGGTTTTGCTAGACAGTGATATGAAATGAGCATCAATAGAAAAAGAGTGATTCAAAACATAGCCCAGAATTCTTTTGCAAGTAAAAAGTCATTTGACTAATGAGGAACAGAAACAAAAATCACATATTATTGGCAGGTCCTGATGGAAGTCACAAGATTACTCAAGTTGAAAATGAATGGCTGGGTTGGGGAAAAAAATGATGTTGTTTGACCAATATGCTTGTTTGTGAAATTACAAATTAAAATGTTAATACCATTCAAAATGGGATTTGTCATTCTTTTGTAAATCATAACAAATGAAATCAGATTTCAAAGCTCTCATATGACTCCTCAGTGGTTTTTGAATGCTTTCCAGATGACAAAAATTTAGGCTTATCCTAGAATATAATCATGGAAATGAATGACTAAGTAGAAGGAAATTGATCACTTGGAATCAATAAGAAACTGGGAAATCGGGCACATATCTACCAGAACTTTTCAAAGCACTAAGATTTGTAATAGATTTAGAAAGGCACACAAGGTAACAGTCATCCAGAAACTCTGACGGTGGGTGGATGAAGGATCCAAGAGTGAATCGTTAGTGAACACAGAGTAGATAATATGTGACTCAAAGCTGAATGGTTGTTTTTCTTTAGAAGTGCAGGACGACAGGCAATGGCTTTGATGTTTAAATAGAGAATTAAAAGGACATTTAATTTTCTGCCACCTCTGAAGTATGGCGAATGTGAATAAACAAAAGTACCACAAAAATGCATCCCATATAAAGCTGAGTTGTTTTTGGACACAAGATAGAAACTTAGGTAGTTTTATACCTTAAAATTACATTTGATCTAGCGGAGCATTGGTGGCTTACCCCTGTAATCCTATATACTCAGGAGTCTGAGATTCAAAATCAACTCATGACAGGGACTAGCCTGAGACAAAAGGACATCAGGGGCAATGCTCAGGTCCTGAGGTTAAGCCCCAGGAATGGCACATAATCACAATAAATTACTAATGAGCAAACTTATTAATTATTTTTGTTATGTTTTATCCCTTAAATTCTCAATCAAATATTGCAATGATCTCTGAAATTGGATTAACAATGATAGAAACTTCAAGATCTTCTCTCCCTACATTGATCCTTCCTTCTTGTGTGAAAACAGGCCTTTGTTGTCATGAGAAAATTTTATCTATAACATATAAGCTTTCTGCTGTACTGCATATTTTCCTTTAAAAAATCAGAGTTAGTTTGAAAGATCTAGAGTTAAATCTCACCTATGTTACTCCCTATTTGTGGAACTATGGGGAAATCACCCAGTATCTCTGAAAATAAACATTTTTTAAAAATAGGGATACCACAAAATTTGCTGATAGTGGAGATTATGAAAATAAGAATATCTCTGATGAGCACAACACTAGTCCTGTGCATTTTTTTCAACACTATTGCTCTTCTCCCTTCCTCCTCCCCCCTTTTTCTTCCCCCCCCCCACACAGCCCTTCTGTGATGCTATAGTCATCACTTTTACCAATGTTGGAACTGAGGAAACAATTATCAAATGTCTGTCCCAGATTTAATCACCTTTGGCATGGTAGCATACCTTCTCTCAAGGTAGAGTCACAAGCATAGGGAGGTATAGCCCCTTCAAGAAGAGTCCTTTTACAATTAATCTGAATTTATTATAGGAATGTAAGCTTCTTTGCTTCTGCAACATGGAAGTATTTGACAACAACGTGGCATTATTTAGATCCTGGTTCCTCAACAAATCCTTGGGCACAAAGTCACACATTCACTAGAAATGCTAACATAAACAGAAACTATGTTCAGTGAGATTTAAGGAGAAGTCCTAGATAAAATATAACTACTAACCTGCTATGATCACTAATAACAAAAAACAGAATTAACATATTTATTTTGTACCAGTCCTGAGTACTTGGGAACCATTCTGGATGGTTGATTTGCTCAAGGTTGGTGCTCTGCCACTTGAGCTACAACTCACTGCTGGCTTTTTGTGTGTTTCATTGGAGATAAATGTTCATGGACTTTCATGCCTAGGCAGGCATTAAAGTGTAATCCTCAGACCTCAGCCTCCTTGGTAGCTAGGATTACAGGCATGATCCATTGTTGTCTGGCTTGGATTTTCTATTTTCTATTTTTTAAGGAATGAGCTCCTAAATTTGTGTAATAAGAACAGTGGAAACATGGTACAGTGCTGTGTTACAGCCTTGGAGTGTTTCTTCAATAGCAGCTGCTACTTAGAAATCTCTTTAAGTGAAACACGAAATAATCTTTATAATCCAATTATGTTTTTTTATTTCTTTAATAAAGAAATATTTTTTAAGAAATGGAATCAGGTTAAGCACTTAGGTTGTAATACCTATCTTCTTAAGCAGCATACAATTTTTATTCTTTTCTTTCTCCTACAGTCTGCAAATGTAGAATATTTGTGTATAACTGTAATAACCATTCTTAAAGCAAAACTAAACCAGTGGTTTTAATAAGTCTGACAGCTTTTGTGAAGGAGACATATCCTTATTTCAGTTATAATCCAGCATTTCATCATTTTAAAAATGTTTAGGGGCATGATGATATGCCATGCAATATTAGGTTTCAATTCTCACACTGCCACTTGTTTAAACATCCTAGGCCGTATCATTGTGTTTTATTTTTCAGTCTCGGGTCTTGAACTCAAGGCCTGGGTACTGTCCTTGGGCTTTTTTAAGGTTAGTACTCTACCACTTGAGACACAGCACCACTTTCAGGTGTTTCTGTATGTGATACTGGGGAATCGAACCTAGGGCTTCATGAATGCTAGACAAGCACTCTACCACAAGACCACATTCTCTGCCAAGTGTTGTGCTTTTTAAAAATGATTTAAAATATACCTCTTCTAATTCAAAGGACCTTTAACTTAATAAGTATGTTAATATACCTAGTTAAAATTTTCAATTGAGTGGAAAATGGAGTACAGTGATTTGCTAATATCAGCCTTCATTTAGCCATTTCTCTCATTTTTTATTTCACCATCTTAAATGCAAAACAGAAGTTTTCAGTGATCTGGTGCAATGTATCTTTTCAAGATAAATGTGTTTTGATAGATGTAAAAATTTCAAGATAGAAGCATTATGAAGTATTTTCTTGGCAATTTCTGGCATTCACAAATTTGAAATCATGAAAAATGATTTTCTTCATGAATTTCCTATAAAAGCCCTATGGCCACCTAGTCTTTGACAAAGGAGCCAAAAAAATAGAATGGAAGAAAGACAGCCTCTTCAACAAGAGGTGCTGGCAGAACTGGTTAAGCATCTGCAGAAAACTAAAGTTGGATCCTTCTTTGTCACCCCCCACTAGAATTAACTCCAAATGGATCAAAGACCTGGAGGCAAAAGCCAACACACTGAAAACTTTACAAGAAGGAATAGGAGATACACTGGACCTCCTTGGCACAGGTCCAAACTTTCTTTAATAAGGACCAAGAATCACAACAAATCAGAGAAAGGCTGGATAAGTGGGACTGCATTAAACTGCAGAGCTTTTGTATGGCAAAGGACATAGCTAGTAAATTAATTAGGAAGCCTACAAAATGGGAGAAGATCTTCACTAACCATACAACGGACAAAGGCCTCATATCTAAAATATATCAACAATTCAAAAAATTGAATCACTCCAAAACTAATCTCCAAAGTAACAACCATCCCATTAAAAATGGGCCAAAGACTTAAAGAGAGTCTTCTCTGAAGAAGAAACAAAAATGGCCTATAGACACATGAAGAAATGCTCAACATCTCTGGTCATAAAAGAAATGCAAATCAAAACAACTCTAAGATTCCACCTCACTCCAGTTAGAATGGCCAGGATCAGGAAAACGAATAACAACAGATGCTGGAGGGGATGTGGCCAGGAGGGATCACTACTACACTGTTGGTGGGAGTGCAAACTTGTTAAACCACTATGGAAAGCAGTATGGCAGTGCCTCAAAAGGCTAAACATAGAGCTCCCCTATGACCCAGCAAGTCCACTACTTGGCATTTACCCAATTGTCCAGAAACAAGGACATACTAAATCCACTAGCGTAATGATGTTCATTGCAACACTATTTACCACAGCAAAGATATGGAACCAACCCAGATGTCCCTCAGTTGATGAGTGGATCACCAAGATGTGGTATTTGTACACAATGGAATTCTATGCTGCTGTCAGAAAGATTGACATTGCCTATTTGTTAGGAAATGGAAAGACTTAGAAAAAATCATATTAAGTGAAGTAAGCCAGACTCAAAGGAACTTAGGCTCAATGGTTTCCCTCATTTCTCATAATCAGTAGAAACCTTGGGCTCTACTAGCAGAGATTTGCACTAGAGCAAAACCTAGATACATAAGGCCATACAGTATGACGCTAAATGAAAGGATTTCTAGGATATAGAAACAAAAGCCATATAATGAGTGATTGTTGTCCTTAATGTACTATGTTATCTCTCATCTCTTTTCCTGTCCCTTGGTTATCTCATATTGTTACAGTATTTCACCTTGTTATCTGATATATTGGATATATGCATATTTGGTTATTTGAAATCAGATAGGGAAGGGGGGAAAACAAGATGAGGGGTGGGGGTGGGGGAGGGAAATGGGGACCAAGACATGAGAAAGGGTATCAATATATGTGAAGTAATGCACCTTCTATCTGGTGAATATAATGTAACCCTTCTGTTAATTAAAATAAAAATATATGAAAAAAGAAATAACAAATAAAATAAGTGACTTGTTTAAGAAGTATCTTCTTAAATTAAACTGAAATTGTGCACTGTTGGTATTGACATTTGGAAAAAATAATATATCTCATTTGTTGTTTTGCCATTTAAATGGGATAATGCATTAAAATAGCAATAAGCAGGTGATGCTAACTCAATATTATTAGTCATTGGTTGTGGTGGAGATGATATGATGACTAAAATGTTTCCAATATAAAAGAATCTTCTAGGGAAAAATCTGGCCTCCTCCAGGAAACATCTCAGCACATGTGAATTTTAGTCGCGCAGATCTATGAAAGCTGTGTGTCTCACTGCCACTTGGCTCAGAGACTGTACTTAAAATATATAGTATGCACTTTGTTGGAGTCTTTTATGTCCTTTGTTTTATGTATATGAGCAAAAATCAGACCAAAATTACACAAAAATATTAGTTTAGACAATGCAAAATGAGTTTTACAATGAAGAATGTGATCTAGAATTTATACCTTGAACATTTCTGGCCTCCACAATTAAATCATGAATGATAGGCTTGGCTTACTTTAAAGACATATTCAGAGATTACAAACTTAGTGGAAAGGAGTGCATGCTCTGCACTTTATATTTTATATTTGTTCATTGAACAAAAGAAATGTTCTAGCAGATATAGGAGCTACAGAGGAACAAACTAAAGAAAATATGGCCACCCGTGTTTCCATCTTTTCAGACTGTCTTTTCATCTCAGGCTGCCTTTAAGTTATATGAAAATGGCCACAAAGTTTCCTTATACAGAAAAATTTTACAAATTATTTTTTACAGCAATTAAAAATATTTGGCAAGTTTCCCCCTGAAATAATAATAGTTTTTGAAAAAGGAAAATAAACCAACCTTTCATCGTAATTATAAGGGTTTCTTAATATCTAAAGAAATTCCAAGATCGGGCCGGGGGTTTGGCCTAGTGGTTAAAGTGCCTGCCTAGCATGCACGAAGACCCGGGTTCGATTCCTTGGTACCACATATATAGAAAAAGCCGGAAGTGATGCTGAGGCTCAAGTGGTGGAGTTCTAGCCTTGAGAAAGTCCAAGGACAATGCTCAGGCCCTGACCTCAAGCCCAGGACTGGCAAAAAAAAAAAAAAAAAAGAAATTCCAAGATCATTGTTTTCCTTAAGTATAAATCTTAATACTTACTTTCATCAAATCAGAGGAAATATTTTTAAATACAATGTATCAAACAAACACTGGCAACCATATATAATTTAATTGAAAGTAGATTTGAGAATCAAATTTTCTCTATTAATATGATAGTGTTATTTAAAGGTATTTTCACAATTAATTATATAGAGAGGTATTTTCTTAATCACTTAGTGCTTGTGATTTGAAACTTTCAATTTCAAAGCCCTCTAACAATCTGAATTATTTTGATCATGACATGGCACCACATATGGAAAATTCTACAATAGATTTCTATTATTTGCCCCAAATATATTTTAAAAATTTCCATTAAGATATTTTAAATAAATTGTAAAAGATATTTTTGAGGCACAAATAATGCCATATTTAGATAGGTCAAGTCAATGAGATAGCTCATTATGTACATACAAAGAGAGAAAAAAATATTTAAAAACCTTGTGTGTGAGTAACCTCTGGTCTCAAATATTTTGCCCTGAAATTGTTCTTATAAATGTACAAAATAATTTCTAAGCTAAAATTGTGCCTTTTTAGGGTCTGCTAATAAGAAAGAGATGGAATACTTAAGCTGTTGATACTAAAAATTCAGAATATTGGTAGTAATAGTATAATCTTTACTATTGCCTCCTAAGTAGTAACTTAATGGGCAATAATCTTCAAATATATTCATGTTTATTTTTATTTGAAAGTCAGGTAGATTAAAATATGATTCTTATATTTGAGAAAAATATCACAAGGTAGGAGCAGATTCTGTATCACTTCACCCCTTGAACCGATAATTTCTTTTACCTAAAGAATATGTTTAATCACCCTCACACATGATTAATCATGTCTCCTAAACACATTGTTCTGAGAGGTGACTAAGGTACAAGACACGTAAACATTCTCTTCTCATTAGCTTTTCTTCTTAAACCAATGTGTAAATTAACTCTCATGCAATCTCTTCAAATCCTATTCGCTTTTTCAAGGTTCTGGTGATGGCAACAGGAATGTCCCTGTACCCAAGTCAATCAAGTGCTAGAGAACAGCATTCCTTCAGTGATTTTCATTGTTGTTGTTTTTGGTTGGTTGTGGGGCTTGAACTCAGAGAGCCTGGGTGCTGGCCCTGAGCTTTATTGTCCAAAGGTAGTGCTCTACCACGTCGAGTCATAGCTCCATTTCTGGTTTTCAGGTGATTAAATATACATAAGAGCATCATGGACCTTTCCTGCCCCTGTTTCCAAACCAGAATCCTCAGATTTCAGCCTCCTGAGAGGCTAGAATTGATTATAACAGGCATGAGCCCCAGAACCTGGATCCTTCAGTAGTTTGAAGCCCTTTGAACACATGGAAACAACAAGCCTGAATTACATTACTTGCCAGTTTAGTTATTGATTTTCAAATGTAGCAAGGGAGAAACAAGATAAATTCTGTAACAGTGCCAATATATCCAGGAAATTCATGTCATAAATGATATTTGGATATATAACTCTACACATTTGAAGAGGCTAGACATAAAGAGTAATATTTTACCATCTAATTTTAAATTTGGTTTTAGGCACAATTTGTCTCATTTTGCTTTATTACTTAAATTGAGTGGGCTTAATTAAATGATTTTGAATGAAAATCTGTTTGTTAAATTTATATCTATAAACATTCATGAATTTCTTTAATTTAACCTCATTTCATTCCCAATCTTTCCAGATAGTTGAGTGAATAGTTTTTCATGCCACTGGGGAAACTTCATTACATCTCACTAAAACTTTTACTGAAAACTTGAAAGCATATTTTACAAAAGGATACATATACAACTTAAATTGGAGCCAGCAACTTAATGGTGTTATTAGCAAAATTTAATTAGAACAGAGTGAGATGGATCAATTTTATCGGGAAGTTTTCATTATAAGAATTAACTGATTTTTTGTGCCAGTCATGGGGCTTGAACTCAGGGTCTGAGCACTGTCCTTGGACTTTTTTTTCTCAAAGCTGGTGCTCTACCACTTGAGCCTCAGCACCACTTCCAGGTTTTTCCTACGTATGTGGTACCAAGGAATCGACCCGAGTCTTCGTTCATGCTAGGCAAGCACTCTACCACTAGGCCAAACTGGCCCAACTGATCTTTTTGGCAACGGATATAGCTAGTAAATTAATTAGGAAGCCTACAGAGTGGGAGAGGATCTTCACCAACCATACAGTGGACAAAGGCCTCATATCTAAAATATATATTAGATATATTTGTATTTGGTTATTTGAAATTGGATAGGGAAGGGGGTAAAACCAAGATGGGGGTTGGGGGAGAGGGTAATGGGGAGCAAGACATGTGAAAGGGTATCAATGTATGTGAATTAATGCACCTTATATCTGGCAAATATCATGTAATCCTTTTATTAATTACAATAAAATATTAAATAAAAATAAATAAAATAGAGATTGATAGGATGATATGAATGTGAGAAATTTCTTCACTTTCAACTGGCAGTCATGCTTCTATCTAATCAATAGATTTTAATCAAGTTGGATGACATAGTTATAAACAATGGAATCCAAATCATTGTTTAGTGGTCAAAAAATTATGTTCCAAATCTGTCATCACTAATTCATCTAGACCATACTATGTCTCTTAAAAAGACAATATGAGTCACAATTTTCAAGTAATATACTTGGACGGTTAGGCCTGAGACAATATATCTTTATGAGTAACCAGCTATGCTAGTTATATTGCATTCATAAATTGCTTTGTTAAATAATAATTTCTTAATGCAACTACTTAAAGTTAAAAAAAAAACTGAAAACTCAGACTGAAAGAGGAATGAACAGAGGAGTTTGTGGTAGATCTGAGTCAGGTCAAAGAAGTCAGGCTAATGACTCCTGCAGAAGGCAAATGCTCCTTTATGAGAGTGTGCATACATATTATAATGGTTCACATTCTATATCTGCTAATCAAATTTTGGTCCAAGATTTTGTCATTTCCATTTTTATCATTTTTATGCCCATGAGATGGTAATCTCTGTGGATGTAGTTGATGTTTCTACATGCACCCTAAAAGAATGAAATGTTTAATAAATAAATGTGTCATTCCCACAGAATAATACATTTACATAAAAATTGCAGTAGTGTATGGACACCTAGAAGTGCTTAAAATATTGTGTTGCAATACAGAAGGACTCATAATTTATTCTCATAAATACAGCATAAAATTCACAGATAAAGTTCACAAGTACTGAATATAGTGTAGGTGCAAAAAATGAAGGTATTTTTCAAAGTTGCCAAGGTTTGACAGAATGTAGCTGACAGAAACCACTTGTTTTTCTAACATATATATGGATATGGATTTATAGAAACTCTTTATGGGATTCTTCAAGATGATATTTCAAAAATAGATTTCATATTCAATGTTCACTGATCCATTAAATTGCATAATTTTCCCATATCCCTATGGTTTAGTTTGTCATAATTATAATTTGAAGCTATTTCTAAAAACTCATAGAATGTCATTGTGGTGTTGGAAGTATAAGCTCATAGCTAAAAATACTGCAGAAAGTCAGCAGATATTCTAGAGTGGTAACTTACCTAATAGAGTCAATCAGCTTTCATATTAGAAGACACAGAATATCATATAATATCAAACAAGCCAGTGCTCTACAACTAGCTTTCACTTCTTTTATCCTAACATTCTATACCTTATGTCCAAAATTAAAATCCCTGGAGTCACACAGTCCATGAGTTATAAGTGTACACAGAATATCTGAGAACGTTCAACACAAAACTCCTCAAAGCTCAAGGATTAAATAACTGATTATTTCTCCATTAATTCACTTTCAAATACTGTCACTGATATACTAAGTGAAAAAATAAATTTGTTGCCTACAATAATCATTCTAACAATATACTCAGAGATGCATATTAATTTTTATTATGGAAGTAAAAGGAAAGAAAATGCAAAAGTAAGAAAAGGAACTACACTTCAGGTAAAATTAAAGTGAATTATTTTTAAGAGATAATAAATTTTATACAACTCTTTCATATTTTGCTAAGAATACAAACTCAGTGACAAGCCAAATTATACTCAACTTTGACATGATTTTTTTTCACTAATGAAAATTTTTTTCACTCTAAGTACGATAGAAATGGCCATCATGAATAAAAATAAGCCTACAGGCAAAGCCCTGTTTTTCCACATCCTTTCAATGATTTGAGATAAACGAAGCTAGCCACAGATTTGAGTAAACTATATAAAACAGAAAGAAAGTATTGGGAAAAATAATGAACTATGATTTTAGAGGAAATAGTTTCAGATTAAATATAGCAACTTATCGCACATTGACTTATCCAAGCTATAATTTCACAACACTTACTGAACACCTTCATTCAAATAAAATTAGTGTTAAGAATTTCCAGTGAGTGGAGAAGAAAAAATGATCAAAATTGGGGCTGGGAGCATAGCCCAGTGGTAGAGTGTGCCTAGCTTATACGAAGCCATGGGTTAGATACCTTGGTACCATATATACACAAAAGGCCAGAAGTGGTGCTGTGGCTCAAGTGGCATAGCACTAGTCTTGAGCAAAAATTGTCCAAGGATAGTGCCCAGGTCCTAAGGTCAAGCCCCAGGACTGGCAAAGGAAAAAGATGATAAAATTGTAAGGTGACGGAGATGAGGACATGAGAATTAGTCCGAGTTGATGACTGCGGTATATATGAGTGTATGTGTATATCAAAACATCACCTATTATTTGATAAATATGTGAAAATATATATGTGGACCAAAAATTTCATTGAAAATATATTTGATCAATACAATTCTTCCACATACTTATATATTATAAATATATACTATTTCAAATGAACCTGTTGAAAAGATTACTCATACTTCAAAAAAAAAAAAAAAGAATTTTCAGTGAGGCCTGGCATGGTGGCTCATGCCTGTAATCCTAGCTACTCAGGAGGCTGAGATCTGAGGGCCACAGTTCGAAATTAGCCTGGGCACAAAAGTCCAAGAGACTCTTATCTCCAATTAACCACTAGAAAATGGGAAGTGGGGCTGTGGCTCAAGGGGTAGGAAGGTAGCCTTGAGCTGAAGAGCTCAGGGACAAGGAGCAGGCCCAGAGTTTAATTCCCATGACCCACAACAAAAAAGAAAAGAAAAAAAAATTCCTGGGGAGAAGAATATACCTCATTGACATGTGGCTTCTTGCTTGTTTGATTTTCACTAATATTAAGAGTTGTTCCATATTTAGAGGGGCTTTTCGTTTCTCCCCTTCTTGTTATGAAGGGGAGAATAAACCTCGATCACAAGAAAAGAAAACAAATACCAAAAGAGGACAAAGATCAGTTTCCCAATTTTATTTTATATTTTCTTTTAATACTAAGCAACATTTAAAGTTCAGTTTTTGGTAAGCTTATTTCTTGAAAATGGCAATAAACATTTGTCTTTGTGAATGACTCTTTTACTATGGATCTTCCTTTTATCTTCATTTGAAGAATTACAGCACCGAGGGCATGTTTAACAGATGCTGCTGAGGCTCGAGACCATCTAATAAAACTGCTTGTTTCTGCCCCTGGCTTTTTTCACCTAATCTCATCTCCATCTCCTTCAGCCTGAGAAACAGAAATACACAAGTAAAAATGAGGAAGAGACAGTCTATACTAAAAGTTAACACTTGAGTTCTTATTTTAATACTGTATTCAAATAAAGTGGAAGGGAATATTCTGCTTATTGAGAGGCTATGGATAGTTCCATAAGTTACTATAGTAAAAATTATAGCAAGCAAACTTGATTTTCTTTCATTAGCATTTTATGGTTATGTAATATTAGATTATGTCTATTAAAGAATATTTTCAAAATGTGAATTTAGATAACCCAAAGGAGAATTAGATGATAGCAGCTCACAACTCTAATGTTAGCTATTTGAAAGCTGGGACCTGAGGGTTGCAGTCTGAATCCAGACCGGTTGAAAAAGTACCAGTGATACTCTTATTTCAAATTAATTATGGGAAAATTGTCAGCAAAGCAGTAGGTCAAAATTGTACAGTGCTAAGCTTGAGCAAAAGAACTAAGGGACAGCACCCAGGCCCTTAGTTCAAGCCCCAGAAATACATACATATATAAATATACATATACACATACACACGTACATACATACATACATACAATAAAAAAAAGAGAAAGAAATCACACACACACACACACACACACACACACACACACACACACACACACACACCAAAAGCAGAAATAGCTGAAAGTAGAAGTGTGGCTTAAGTCCTCAATCACCAGCCTTGAACGGAAAAGTTAACTTACAGAGTACAGGGCCTGATTTCAAGACACAGTACTGGCACTAAATAAATATACAAAGAGGAAGACATTAATTTATCAAAACATTAGCTGTAGAATCTTTTAGAAAACAATCAGCATACTTAGGTATATCCTAAATATATCCTATTGAAATATACTTTAATGTTTCCAAGTTTTAATTTTATAAATTAGACTGAAAATAATCTTTCAGGGTTTTTTCATATGATCAAATTAAAGATAACAAATAAAAATCTTATGATGGTTGATGTTATAAATATTAAGACATTAGTAATTCTCTTGATAAAATCTGTTGTTGAGATTCATAGGTATTATTGTAAAGTAGGAATTAGAGATTAAAATAGCAATCATTTAAAAAAAGTATTGTAAAGGTGATGTACAAAGGGGTTACAGTTACATAAGTTGGGTAATGAGTACATTTCTTTTTACACAACATCACCTCAAAGTGACAACCCAAGTGTGGTGATTTCACACACACACACACAAACACAGCCCCCCCTAACTGTATATCTTCTTTTGCTGGAAAACATATAAAGATTATTGAAGGCAGCAAATTTAAGAATTACAGAGTCGATAAATATGTTACTGGCTCTTTGTACACTTAATTCTTTTGGAGCTTTCTGCTAGACTCTTGAAAAGTCAATGAGGGCTTTAAACTGATAAAATATAACTTTAACACACCACTCTCACCTTTGGACAGATCAACAAGGCAAAAACTCAAAAGAGAAATCTTAGAATTGAACAACTATATAGACCAACTAGATCTAACAGACATCTGCAGATTATTCCACCCAGCGAAACACAATATACGTTTTTCTCAGCAGCACATGGAACATTTTCCAAAATAGACCACATTTTAGGGCATAAAACAAACCTGGGCAGAATCTAAATTAGCCTGAGATCTTACTCTCCACTAAATTTTGTATTTCTGATCTTGCCATATGAACCCTGGGAGAATTGTACTCACTTTTTCAATAATTGCTATAAACTGATTCTCATATTAGAGCTTTGCAAAATCATTTTATCTGTCTAAGGAAGGAAAGGAATCCTTCTGCATAAAACTTTTTTGTATATTTTTAAGCAGATCTAGTATAACTTCAGATTGAAGGCTTTTTCCATGTTACACATGGTTATCTCTCTGTGAGCAGAATATATATATATATATATATGTGTGTGTGTGTGTGTGTGTGTGTGCGTGTGTGCGTGTGTGTGTGCATATGTGTATTATATAATGAATTGTGAAATGAAGCCAATTGTCTTTTTTATTGTCTAATGTTAATTAAAGCCAAGTATCCTCTCCACAATGATGCTAATGTATTTTAATTATTTAGTTTTGTGACAAAAACCAAATTGGATGTGACAAAAATGAACATGCAATTATTAAGGAGAAAAGCACACATTATACTAATAATTGTCCACAGTGTGAGATGTTATTGCTTTTCTGTTTGAGTAATTTGAATACTTACCAAATAATCCACTCCAAATTATTTCAATGATGCAATTAGTTTTTTTTAGAATTGGTGTTTACTCAATTTAAGGTTTGCTAACTTTAATAAAACAATAAAATGCTACAAAATATAAAATTTAAAACTAATAAAAAAATGGAAACATCACAGATAGGTTTGAGTATATTCCTTGCCATATAAGATTAATCATCTTTTTATCAAATTGGGAAAATAATATATACATAAGGAATATAGATGTGAAGAATACCATAAGACATAACATGTAAAAAGTGGCTAGATCTCCTATTTACATTGCTCAAGGATTAGGAAATGAAAAATAGTATTTACAATAAATTTGACTGTTTAAATACTTAAATTGTTTCTGTAGCTCTTAATCTCTTGATTAATATTTTTTGTTATTTTCCATGTAAATAATGGGCTATCCCCATAAACTTTCACCTTTCTCCAAATAATGAGATTATACAAAAAGTAATATAAGTTCTTGAATGCTTTCAGAGAGAAATTCTAAATAGTTGAGTTTGGGGTAAAAGCCACCACTGCATCTTATGGGCTTTTTGTTCTTTCAAGTTAAGAACCACACAGATGTTTCCCAAATTGGGAAAGGTGTTCAAAGGGAGAGATAAAAGACTAATGAGAACTGCACAGACTGACTTGCAGCCAGTTGGGTGGTCATTTTTCAATATTAAGTAATTGTCCATTTTTCACTATTTGGATTCTGGTTTCAGCTTGCAAGGCTTTTCTTTCTGAAATTAACTCCTGAGAAACTTTAGCATCTGAACTATTAAGTTCTTTTTTTCAGGAGAATTATTCTGGAATCTCAATCAGAAATTGGATTTCAGCTGTCAGCATACCACTTCATGTAATATACTAACATGTTATTCCTAAATTACAGATAGCATTGCTTGTATTGAAACTTGGCTAACATAGGTTCAATATAATTCTGATAAAGCAATGGGTTCAGCCAACATAGTAGGATTATAGAATATAAATGCAAATGAAAGTCTTATATATGAACCAGAATTCACATTAAAATTTTTATGAAAAGCCACAACAGGCTTTTCAATAGAGGAGAAGCACGACCAAGGTATATTTTGGAAAGATGATTCTAGAGTCTGTAAATGGAGTAGATGAAAATATGCCAGAAGGAAGTCAAATGTCTGGATACAATGTCATTTTTTGAAGCTGTCATCAAACAAATCATAGTATAAGAAATAAATTTCTGAATGCTAATAAATTTGCCTAATTTTCTAAAAAAAATATATTTCTGAGATAATTTCTCTTTCATGAACGATAGGTTTACCTTTCTTTCAATACTAAAGAATAATGACCACAAAATACCTACAACCAAGTAGAGGATCATGTCGTCTGCGAATAGGGATAGTTTAATTTCTTCTTTGGCTATTTGGATCCCTTTGATGTCCTTTTCTTGCCTTATTGCTCTGGCTAAGGGTTCCAGCACTATATTGAAGAGAAGTGGGGAGAGTGGGCAGTGTTTAGTTCCTGATTTTAAGGTAAATGGTTCCAATCTTTCACTAGTATAATACTGGCTGTAGGTTTTTCATATATGGCTTTCAATATTTTGAGGAATGTACCTCTTATTCCTATTTTTTCTAGTGCTTTCAACATGAATGGATGTTGTATTTTGTCAAATGCCTTCTCCACATCCAGAGAAATTATCATGTGATTCTTATCCTTAACTCTATTGATGTGATGTATTACATTGATTGATTTGCGAATGTTAAACCAGCCTTGTATCTTGATTGTAGTGTATAAGTTTTAATAATTGTTTCTGGATTCTGTTAGCTAATATTTTATTGAGGAGTTCTGCATCTGTGTTCATTAGAGAGATAGGTCTGTAGTTTTCTTTTTTTGTTGGGTCTTTCCCAGGTTTGGGGATGAGAGTAATATTGGTTTCATAAAATGAGTTTAGTATTGCTCCTTCTGCCTCTATTTCTCGGAAGAGTTTCAAGAGTAGAGGTGTTACTTCACCTTTAAATGTCTTGTAGAATTCCATAGTGAAACCATCTGGACCTGGGCTGTTTTTGGTTGGTATTTCCATGATTTCTTCCACAAGTTCATTGTAAGAGATTGGTTTGTTCATTTTGTTTACCTCTTCATTGTTCAGTGTAGGTAGCCTATATTTATTTAAGAAATAATCCATTTCTACTAGATTTTCTTGTTTCTTTGAATATAGGCCCTGGTAGTACTTATTCCTTATGGACTGAATTTCTTGGATATCAGTTGTTCCCATGGGGTCTCTAATCTTGTTTTTTGAATCTCCTCTCTCCTTTTTTTGATTAATCTTGCCCCAAGATATGATAAGGACACTTGCTCAGCTATTTTTATCACTGCACTATTCACTGTAGCCAGGTGATGTAAACAATCCAGATGCCCTACTGCAGATGAATGGATACAGAAAATGTGGCACATATATATATATATATATATATATATATATATATATATATATATATATATAATGAAATTCTACATAGCCAACAGACAAGATAAAATAAGGGCATTTGCAGGGAAGTGGATGAATCTAGAGCAAATCATGTTGAGTGAGACAAGTCAACAAGGAACAAAAGGCACATGGTATCCTTAATATGTGGCTATTAGATCCAAACAATACAAGAGCCAGGACTCAATATTTGTATACCCAATGCTATGGACATAGTAATGGAAATATAAACATAACTACATAGACATAAAAACATATGACTTTATACACATAATATTTCATTTCATAAATTAATATGTATCTATGATATACAAACTCTTAGCCTAAATTTGATTATGTTCTAAAATCTAAGTGCCAGTGATTGTATATAGAGATTTCCTTCTTGAACACTCATTTGTTAAACATGTCATTTGAAATATGATGTAAAAATCAATGTTAATAAATTCTTTAATAAAAAAATACCTGCAACCAATGTTCTTGCTTGATTTAACACTTAAGTGAAATAATTTAAAAAATTCCCCTTACAAAACAAAACAAAAGAAAAAGCAATCATTACAGCATGATGTTCCAAAGAAAATAAATGAGTGTCCTAGATGACGACATAAGCCCAAATCTCAGTAAAGGAAGGGAGTATGGGTTACATATACCAAGTATGCTTTTTCCTACAGAGAATCAAATACAAAGCTAATACAAATTCGTGGCTTTGGAAAACCACATAGAAAAGAAGACTAGTTCTCTTCCTTTTTATTATACCAATAACACCAAAACATGCTGATAGTTCCAACCGAAACCAGCTATGCTCCCCCATACTAAGAATTTGCCGCAGTCACTTTGTACCCTTTGAACAAACTGACTGCAGTGCTCTATGAGAAAATAATAACCTCTGATACATCAGGAAAATGACAGCTGAATTGCAATTATGGACAAAAAGCTTTTTTTTTATCAATAGAACATCTGAAAAGGCCTTGAAATACAAAAGCAAAAGTGAATACATTGGAAATACTGTGAAGAAAGGAAAAGGAAACTAAGCGCATACAGGTAGGGGGATTTCAGAATGTAATTGAGCTTTGGTCCATATTGCGATTATGAAGAACAGCAGGTTATAAAAGCTGTATGGATTTGGGGGTGGTTGGAAAACCTGGGAAGCTGTTAAGTGAGGAATTTACAAAATAACCGATTTTAAAAAATCAGTTTTTATGCCACTTTTTAGAGGGAAATCCCCAGAAAGATAAAATTAAATTTTCCTAATAGAATTTGTGTGACAAGTTTTGCACATTTCATTTTGTTAGCATTTATAGACATGAACATGTCATAATTATATGGTGAACATTCCTAGATTTTAAAAATCAAAACAATTACTCTAGAGTTAGAGACGTAAGACTATCTCTGCAATATATCTGAGGCAAAGAATCTAGCATAACATCACTATTAGAACTTCCCCTGCTCTACTTTAATACCTTCTAACAAATTATATTCACTGTGACCTCAATGTGTCTGATACATAAAGTCTAACATATGGAATCTGCTCTGTCCCCTTTCTAGAAAATATCTGATCCCATAGAAATACATGAAATACGTTGAATAGCTAGCATCTCTCACTATTGCAAAAAAAATTTTGTTACTGTTGTTCATTGAAGTGAATAAATGGCTCATTTTATATCTGCTTTTATTGGTAACTGCTCTGGTTAATAAGGGGAAAATAATGTTAATAAAAGATATATAATTATAGAAAGCAAATGTTACATGCCTTCATATTTTTATACTACAAGAATTTAACTTACCTGAATAACTGAAGCAGAAGAGAAAATCATTTAAAAAACATATAGTAAGGAGGGTGGAAAAAAGTAAGAGTTTAAGAGGAAGTGATACAAACAGGGTGATTTGAATATATACATGCATGAAAATAGCAAAATAAAATTAATGTACAAGTAATTATATACATTTAATTTAAATTTTGAAAGAAATAAATAAAACACAAGTCACAATCAGGCCAATGGCTCCGGCCTGCAATTTCAGCTACTTAGGAAGAATACAACTGCAGTAGAATTGTAATTCAGGGCCAGTTAGGGCAAAATGCCAGCAAGATTTCATCTGAGCAAATAAAACAGGGATTTTTTTCATGCACCTGTGATCTCATTTGGACAGATGACATGGATAGAAAGATTATTGCAGTCCAAAGCCAAGCCTATACAAAAATTCAAGTCCCTATCGATACATAACTAAAACAGCAAAGGGTCCAGAATGTGGTCCACACTGTAAGATACATGCTCTTGGGCCGGGAGTGGTTAAAGTGCTTGCCTAGCATGCACCAAGACCCGGGTTCGATTCCTTGGTACCACATACATAGAAAAAAGCCAGAAGTGGTAGAGCTCTAGCCTTGAGAAAGTCTGAGGACAGTGCTCAGGCCCTGAGCTCAAGCACAGGACTGGCAAAAAAAAAAAAAAAATACCTGCCCTAGAAAGTACAAGTTTAAACTAAAGTTTCTTGGCCATAAAAATCATATACTTAACACTTTATTTGTTATATTTATCAGTATATATTGAATTTCTGTCCACATGTTTTACTTCTTGTGTGTGTGTGTGTGTGTGTGTGTGTGTGTGTGTGTGTGTGTGTGTGTGTAAATAGTGGGGCTTGAACTCAGGGCCTGAATAGTGTCCTTGAGCTTTCTCAAATCTAGTGCTCTACTACTTGAGCCACAGCACCACTTCCAGCTTTTTCTATGTATGTGGTGCCAAGGAATCAAACCTGGGTCTTTGTGCATGTTAGGCAACATTTTACCACTAGGCCATACTCCCAGCCACTTTTATTTCATATTGAAGTAATATATACATTTGTTTTTCCATGCTGGTGAAAGCTGTTGCATTAGAGCAGCTACTTCATACAATGCATAAGATAACTTTTTTTTTGAGAGTCCTGGGCTTGAGCTCAGGGCTTGAGCACTGTCCTTGGACTTTCTCAAGGCTAGAGATTTATCACTTGAGCCTCAGCACCACTTCCAGCTCTTTTCTATGTATGTGGTACCAAGGAATCAAACCCGGGTCTTCGTACATGCTAGGCAAGCACTTTAACCACTAGGCCAAACTCCCGGCCCCAAGATAACTTATTTTTATAAAATATTTATCCATGAGTGTTTACATGGAAACAAATGTCATTGTTTACTTGTTTACTTTTACTGGATTAAAACTCATGGCCTTATGCTTGCTAAATATGAGCTACTCTGCCAGTTCTTTTGTACGTTTCTATTTTTTTCAAAATTTTTCAGTATTGATTTTCTTTAAAATGTATTTTACTTTTGCTTTTTAACCAGCAATGGGATCTAATTCATAACCAATCAAGCAATGTACATAAACTGAACACAAGTTGGTCACACAGTTGAGTGGACTTAAGGGTGAAATTTTGAGGCATCTGGGTATCTACCCCAGAATCATTCTGTGTTTTATGTTCGAATTATGGAAGCAGGTTGGAGTCAGCTGGGCTTGAAGCATTCTGATAATTGCACAATAAAAGATAAGCTTTCCTTTCTCTTTTTTTATTTTCTTCCTAAAATGTCAGTGGAAACATAGTTTCCTTAGATGGACTGCAGAAATCCACTTGTTTAGAGGAAAGGCTGGACCTGCTCTCTTTGCTTGCTGGGTCAAGTACTCTTTTTTCATATATTTTTTATTGTAATTAATAGAAGGATTACATGATATTTGCCAGATAGGAGGTGCATTAATTCACATACATTGATACCCTTTCACATGTCTTGATCCCCATTTCCCTCCCCCCCACCCTCACCCCTCCTCTTCTTTTCCCCCCTTCCCTATCCAATTACAAATAACCAAATACAAATATATCCAATATATCAGGTAACAAAGTGGGATACTGTAACAATATGAGATAACCAAGGGACAGCAAAAGAGATGAGAGATAACATAGTACATTAAGGACAACAATCATTCATTATATGGTTTTTGTTTCTATATCCTAGAGGTCCTTTCATTTAGCGTCACACTGTATGGCCTTATGTATCCAGGTTTTGCTCTATTGCAAATCTCTGCTAGGAGAGCCCAAGGTTTCTACTGATTATGACAACCATTGAACCTAAATTCCTTTGAGTCTGGCTTAATATGATTTTTTTCTAAGTCTTTCCATTTCCTTACAAATGGGGCAATGTCATTCTTTCTGACAGCAGCATAGAATTCCATTGTGTATAAATACCACATCTTGTTGATCCACTCATCAACTGAGAGACATCTGTGTTGGTTCCATATCTTTGCTCTGGTAAACAGTGCTGCAATGAACATCGTTGTGCTAGTGGATTTAGTATGTCCTTGTTTCTGGATGATTGGGTAAATGCTAAGTAGTGGAATTGCTGGGTCATAGGGGAGCTCTTTGTTTAGTCTTTTGAGGAACTGACATACTACTTTCCATAGTGGTTGAACAAGTTTGCACTCCCACCAACAGTGTAGTAGTGATTCCTCCTGGCCACAACCCCTCCAGCATCTGTTGTTATTAGTTTTCTTGATCCTGGCCATTCTAACTGGAGTGAGGTGGAATCTTAGAGTTGTTTTGATTTGCATTTCTTTTATGACCAGAGATGTTGAGCATTTCTTCATGTGTCTGTAGTTTGGTTTTTTTTTTTTAAATCAAATTGACCTCTCTTCCTGCAGGGACACTCTGCCCCAGTCCACCCACCTGCAGCTTCCCTGTATTTCCTGATTGCCAGGAGCTGTTTTTTTTTCTTTTTTTAAAACCTTCTCTTCCTTGAAAAAGTACCAGCCTGCTTAAACCCAGAATGTAGGTTCCTCCCATTGGATCATTCTGTCCATCCTAATTTCTCTGGTTCATGCACTCTATATCTAATCATGAATGGATATGAGTCTTGAAAACTTTTTTATTGCTATTGTACAGTTGAGAGATGATTAACAGTTGCATGAGTCAGTTACTGAATCAATATTTATGAACTATGTTCCTCTTCTCTCCTATCCCAACCTACAAGATGCATAGTTCATTTTCTCTAGTGTCTAGTGAGTACCACCATTATATTGTTCACACTTGTTCCACCTTTTCTGTGCCCCCAACTTCAACTCAGAAATACAAAGTAACTCAACTAAAGGAAAAGAAAATAAAAACAGTAAAAATGTCTCTTGTTTCCTTTTGTAAACTTTTAGGATTAGGCAGGCCTCAAACCATGATCCCACAATATCTGCCTCCCAAAAAGTTAAGTTATGAGTCTCTCTGTCTCCCTCCCTCTTTCTCTCCTTCCCTTCTTTCCCCTTCCCTTTCTTTCTCCCTCCTTCCCTCCCTCCCTTCTTCTCATCTATTTAGTCTTGTCTAACTGAAAAGAAAAGAGGATTTTTAGAAATTTGCAGATGCATAACTGAGATGTTTAGAAAACTACAATTTTGACTTTGTTAAAGTAGGTTGTTGCTTTCTAACCCCCTAAAAGTCAAGAGAAAGGCAGAAATGTCAAAGACACAGCTGGGAATGATTCTCCTGCTGGCTCCAAAATCAATTGCTGGCTCATGAAGAGAGCAAAGAAAGGATTTCCATATCTTAGAGACCTGCTTTGTCAACCACAAGCTTCTGCAAACATAGGTAAAATAAAATAAATTTCACTGGGTTTTGCAACTTTTCAGTTCCACTTCAATGTTTTTACACCAATTGATTACAAAGCCACTGATCCAGGGACACACACTTAAGAGTAAATATTAGCTCACTGAAATAATTTCATAAAATAAACCAAGTTTTCAGCCATTAAATTAAAAAAATAATGTTAATGCCCTACCATTTCTGAATATTCACGTAAAATGTACAGAATTAATGTTTTCTCATGGGTACTCATTTTATTTTAAGCCAAAATATTAGAAACCTGTGACCAATCATTATTCACATCCTTCAAATACATTAGCATGCACATACACATGTATATCATCATGTTACATGAAAGGACCAGCAACCATATTAAATATTATATGGCAAAGGGGATGTTCTGGATCCAGATTATAACATATTGTTAAGTGAATATGATCATGTAATATATAGTTTAATGGAAACACTTTCCTCCTGTGTTATATGCTTTGACTTTATTATTAAAATACACATCCCTAACCAAGCACAAAGTTCATTAAGGACTTAAGGCAAGCCTAGTCAAGCTTTGCATGTGTTAACTGTAGACAAGTGAATAATTGTACAAAAGAAGTAAATAAAAAAGAAAAGAATATAAAAAACACAGGTAGAGCACAGTGAACGTACCCTTAAATGGCTTCAGCATTCCTTCACACTCAGGTAATTCGGTTCATAGTTTCCCTTCTTCATGGGAGCTGCTGTAAGAGAGAGTAGAAGGAAACTAAACTAGAATTTTTTTTTCACTTCATACTCTACCCCATTTGTTCAGTCTTCTCTGAGCAAAATAATTTCCCTAGAATATATAGCAAATACTATCTGTATCTAAGTCTACAGATTTTAAATACATTTTCCAAATGTATATTGTTTCTAAAACAAAGCAAATATGTGTTTCAGAAAAAAAATATAGTAACCTTTGTAGCATAAATTATAGCACTTTACCACTTTGCTTTAAGACACAGTTATGGACCTGAGGAATTTCAAATTATTCCTCTAATTTGCAGATGAAGCAAAGTTCAGTGAGGCAGTGTTCTTCATTAAGAAATGTTTAACTGAGTAATGGCCTGGGCCAACTGGAGAATGAAGAAAAGCAATTTAAAAGAGTGAAGATCTTTTTTTTTTTCAAGAATAATCTCTTGGACACCATATAAAATGAATTATGTAGATGGCTGCTGGCCACAATATTATAAGTGGTCAAAGGCAATTGAAAAATTGTATAATTTCATGGATGTTAATTACATTTTACTGGAGGAAGAGACATTCTTGCAATTGCTGATCTAAACTACCAGATTAGGTTGCTTATGAACACATCAGGATTTAAAATTACATATTGACTTATGATATTTCAACCTTGCACTATTTTATTAGTAAAAATTACAGAAATGCATTAAATTTCCAGCTTCAATAAGTCGTGGTAATTATTGTGTTTTTGAATTCCCACTTATTCAAATCACAACAGATTTTTTGATAAAAATAGTGCACATCTTATTTAATTTGTAACAACGTTTGGACCTTACACAGCCTTAATGTCAGATTCTCAGTTCTTACTTTGCTTTCAAAAATGACTGAAATAACATCTATCACATTTACCAAGATATATTCTCTTCTTTTCTTTCTTTTCTCTTAGGCATTTTACATGTACAGAATGGTGTTCTGCTCTTCAAATACTTTGAGATAACTCGTTTATTTGTTATTTATTGTCTTTAGATACATAGTGACTTGATAAAATGTATACTTTATGATACTATCATACAATTGAGGTTGGATAAAAAGTTATTGAGTATATTCCAAATTGTCTCAAGTGCTTATGATTATTACTATTATTTTTTTAATAGACGGACTCAAGTTATGCTTCTGTAAACGAGGTCAAGGTAACCTCTGTTGTATCGCCAAATGTTCTTACCACATCATACCAATATACCACATGAGCCAATATTCACAAATTATATTGTGTATATACTGGCAGAATAAAGTGTGACAGCGCACACTGCAACCATTGCTGATGAGCTGCTTAATTGCTTGCCCTAGGCAGTGATTTTGTAGCAGTTATCCCAAAGGGGTCAGAGTTTGCAAATTTCTCTACAGGATATTTGCCTGCTCATTTATTTTCAGATAAAATTATTCTAAACCATATAGAATACTTTATATCTTTGATTGCTTTCTTTTTCTTACTGTGTCAAATATAGTTTGTCCTACTTAATAGGCCTGAACTTTAAATATAAAACTATAGATTATTTTTCCTATTGTGCAGGCCCTCCAGATACTGTGAATATCAACTCTGTAATAATCCCAATATCTCCTCTTATGGCTTTTTTTGTCCCTGACATTCTATGTATACTGCCATGAATCATTGAAATCATTTCTCTCCTGCCATTTCATGCCTTTAAATTTCAATAAAAAGAGTTCTCTATTGGGGAGAGAGAAAATTGGATGGGGAACTGTAAGACTTATAAAAATATACATCAGTCACTCAAGACCAATTACTTAAGCAGGCTTTTAAATATGCACATTGAATTACATGTGTTAGTAGCTATGCAACAACATGAAAGTATTTATTTTGGGCAAGCCGAGTTTTATAAGAAACTGCAATAATCAGAAATGAATTGGCAGGACATAATATCACATCATTTATCCCTAAATAAAGCATTTGGGCACTTGTTTGATCATGTTTTGACCATGTCAGTTTTGAATGAACTCAGTTGGCTCTTTTCTGTGTACTGTGGTAAACCAGTAAATATGGTGAGTGTTACGACTGACTTTTTAATAGGGATGTTTAAGTATGTAAAATAACTCTGTAAATGAACACATAGTATCTACTGGCAATGTAGTGATGATTTTGAAATTATAATGGAGCCTACATTGTGATGAATTAGTGAAATAAACTCAGTCAATGTTGAGGTTCCATCCATGTCCTTTCACACACTTGTCATTAACAACTCTCATTAAAAGAAATACAAGACATTCTACACTCTGCTAGGTATGACAGGCTTTTCCTTTCTATTTTCTTGTTTTTGAAATATTCCAGGTGTTCAAATTTTGAAAATTAAGAAAGCCATGATTTGATTTTTATTTAGAAGCACATAACTATACCACCACCTAAGTCTCAATGAACAGTGAAAATTTACCTAAATGAAAAAGAATACATCATCTGTTGTGTTCTAAGGTATAAATATTTTCATTAGCAAGATATCAAAGGAACTTATATACTGACAAATTAAATATTTCATATACTGAAGTTAAACAGCTATTAATAACCTCCAGAGAGAAAACAATATTCTACCAAATAGACTCCCTAATGGAAGAATTCTGGCTGTGAACAGAAAAGATAAAAATATAAGGTTCTGAGTTCAAAGCCTCCCATTACTTGCATTTAAAAAGGCATATGAGTTGGGTGCAGTGGCTCACATATGTAATAATAGCTACAAAGGAGGCTGAGATCTGAGGACAAACCAAGTCAGACCAGGCACTGCAAAGCCCATGAGACTCTTATCTCCAATTAATCACCAGAAAACCGGAAGTGGCAGTGTGGCTCAAGGAGTAGGGAGTAGCCTGAGCTGAAGAACTCAAGGACAGCGCCCAGACCCACAGTTCAAGCCTCACGACAAACAACAACAAAAATGTAAGTTATATAAGCTCCAATTAAGTTGTGACCTAAGGTTAAATTGGATTTACTGGGCAATAAAATCTTTCTGGTTTAAATAGAAAAATGTTAGATGGGATATTTGTGACTGAAGCGATTTCATGAGTCCAGGTAAGAAGCAAGATGGGCATGGAACATCACAAGTGGTACAGTTTTGAATAAGATATGTCTAGAGGTGAAGCTGGCAACTGGAGTCAATTCTAAGAAGTGGTAGACACTGTATCATCAGGAAACGAAATAAAATTCACACCTGAAAATCTTTGGTGGCATGAATGTGTAGTCCTAAATGCCACTATTCAATAAGCAATGCAGGGATGCTTATAATTACTCTGTAGGTACAGAGTAGATCACATACATAAGCATTTAACACATACACATCATTAAGATGGCATCTGAAGAGCATGTACACTGAGTCTACAATGAAGAAACCATGCTTCTTCAAAGCTGAAAGAAGTAGTTCACGCATATCACCAAGGAAATATTGGAACATCACTGATTTTTAGCTTAATTTTATGGCAGAATATTGATGAGTGATCCTGAATGTGCAATTTATAAAAATTACCTATAATAAGTGAAATAGAATAACATCTAAATGAAAGCAAGTGTCTTTTTTGTAATCATTAGGTTTATTTGTCACTCTTTATATACATTGGTCCACTTACACATGAAAAATACAAATCATCCATTTTCACTTACTATTTCATAGCATGCATTTATACCACAAACCGTAGAAACTTCACACAGAGAAAGTGACTGAAATCACAATATTTTGTATTCATGCTTCAAGATCTCCCTTTAAAAATCTGGTTTAATACAGTACCATTACAAACATCCATCTTCCATAAAGCTGGTCTCTTCAATCAGCAAAGTACTTATTACTTTTTGTGTGTGTGACAGACTGGGGCTTGATTCAGGGTCTTATAAGGTCTTAGCTTTTTAGCTTGAAGCTGGTACGCTACCACTTGAGCCAGAGTTCCACTTATCACCTTTTGGCTGGCTCATTAGAGATTGAAGCCTCACTTGGCATAGTATTTTAACTACCTTTATTAGACTATACAGATCACTACACTTGCAAAAATGGCTTTAAAAACAAAAACAAATACAAAAAACAGTCATCCTGTCAGTCAGTTCTAAAATCCAGTGACTGTAGAAACACATCCAGTATTTTAGGCCTGTTCTAAATTTAAAAGCTTTTCTCTTGTCTCACAGATATTTACATCAAATTAAGACATTTATAAATAGTTCATAAAATATGGCTGCAAAATATAATTTTCATGCAGTGTAGGTAAGAAAATTAAGGTCTTTAATAAAAATGCATTTCCCAACATAAATAACACAAGCTATTCTAAGTGGTTTATGTTTCTTTTGGTGATTGCAATGTCTTTCCAGTGCATGCTATGAGAGCAACACATGCAGATTGCTAAGGAGTACCTGATCCTTTAATAAGTCCAATCTTCAACTTTGAGAGGCGATTAGTGAGTTCCTTAGCACTCCTTGCAGGTATGTCTATAGTTTTAAAGTCATTTAGTAATGGAAAATACATATTCTGACTAGTATGTTTCACAGCCACAAAGAAAATATATTTTGATTAAAGCTATTGTTCAAAATTATCTAATTAAAAATAATGGAACAAACAGCTCAATAGATAACAATGGCATAATAAGAGACATCATTTAATTCTGTACATCAGATGAAATGGACTTATAAAGAAATCAAACCTGAAATTGTGATTACCTGCTATCCTATATACTAAAATGTTAAAAGTGAAAATGTAACGTGCTCTCAAATTAGATTTCAGAAACTTTGGTTGAAATGTTTTATTAATTGCAGGAACCAAACAAAAGGTAATTTTCTTGGACAATTAAACAAGTTCTGGAAACTATTAAATAAGTTTACAAATATTCAAATTGATAATTCTTTATCTTCTCAAATGAAGCCAATTGAAATAAGTGTTTTTGTTAAAGGAAAGACCATTAATTGATATGCAAGAACAGAAAGGGAATCTGAAATGTCCTGTACCCACAGCTTGGTCCACAGCTGGTGATGTTATTTTGGGGTGTGGGGAAACCTGAGGAGAAGAGAAGAGGCTTGTTCAAAAGAAGTAGGTCACTGTCGGTTGCCTTTGAAGGGTATTTCATGAAGGGTAATTTGTTCTCCATTTTTTTATAAATAATTTTTATTGTGATTAATAGAAGGGTTACATTATATTCACCAGATAGAAGGTGAATAACTTCACAAACATTGATACGTTTTCTCATGACATGGTCCCCATTTCCCGCCCCCTTCTCCCTCCCCCCCCCCTGCTTATCTTGATCCCCCTTCCCTATCCAATTTCAAATACCCAATTAAGCACATATAAAATATAACAGATAACAAGGTGAAAAATTGTAACAATATAAGGTAACCAAGGGATGGCAAAAGAAATGAGCGATAACATAGTACATTAAGGACAACAATAACTCATTATATTACTTTTGTTTCTATATGCTAGGGGTCCTTACATTTAGTGTCATACTGTTTGGCCTAATGTCTCTAGATTTTGTTCTATTGTAAATCTCTGCTAGGAGAGCCCAAGGTTTCTACTGATTATGACAAATGAGGGAAACCATTGAGCCTAAGTTCCTTTGAGTCTGGCTTACTTCACTTAATATGATTTTTTCTAAGTCTTTCCATTTCCTTACAAATGGGGTGATGTCATTCTTTCTGACAGCAGCATAGAATTCCATTGTGTATAAATACCACATCTTGGTGATCCACTCATCAACTGAGGGACATCTGGGTTGGTTCCATATCTTTGCTATGGTAAATAGGGCTGCAATGAAGATCATTGTGCTAGTGGATTTAGTATGCCCTTGTTTCTGGGCGGTTGGGTAAATGCCAAGTAGTGGAATAGCTGGTTCATAGAGGAGCTCTATGTTTAGTCTTTTGAGGCACTGCCATACTGCTTTCCATAGTGATTGAATGAGTTTGCACTCCCACCAACAGTGTAGTAGTGATCCCTCCTGGCCACATCCCCTCCAGCATCTGTTGTTATTAGTTTTCTTGATTCTGGCCATTCTAACTTGAGTGAGGTGGAATCTTAGAGTTGTTTTGATTTGCATTTCTTCATGTGTGTTCTCCATTTTTTTTTGGCCTTTTCTGCTTGCTAAAAGGGAAAGCATGTAACCAAACCCCTCACCATCATGTGACCCCTCAGGCTGAAAAAATGGCACTGACTTTGAGCAGAAACTTCTTCAACTTTAAAAATAAAATTCTTTCTCCTACGTATGTTGTTTCTATCAGATATTCTCTTACAACATAGAAAAGTCTAACACAGTTGTAACTATATATTTTATAAAACTATTGTTATTTGGCATGTCTTTCTTGTTGAGTATGTAAATGTTGATACTTTGAAAATTGGGCTGACAGAATCAAACAATGGAAGAATCTGTATTTGTGTTCTAGCTCATACTTTAACTTAAAAGGGAAAGTTTTAAAGTGAATTCCACCTATTTAAAAAATAAATCCATTAAGTAGCTGCTATGTATCCTGTACTAGGTATGGTGATTAAAGAGGGATGTCTTTGAACTTGTTTATATTCTTCAGTGTCATTTCAGGTGATTACAAGAAAATGTGCAAATATATTTTCTAAATTTGGATTCTAAACTGTAAATGACCCTTGATTTTGAGGAGAACTGATTTAATATATGATTTTTCATATACTTAGGATACAGTTGGTACAGATTAGTTTCTACCTTTTACATTATGGTTTTAATCAAATATAAATAGATATTTATGAAAAGAATTAATGAATAGTTGTCAAACACAAACTGAGTTCCAATTCCTTTTATTCTACATAGAAGGAAAGATGGTGCCATTCACGCTTCTTAGAATCTGATTTACATTCTTAAGTGTTTTACAGTGCAGGATATTAATGTCAAGAAGAAAGAGATATAGACTGGGGTACAACAATTACTCGTTGTCATGAGATATCTACTTTAAAATCAATATTCTAAGATGTTTATACTCTTTGAGCACACTAAAGATTAATGATTGTATATTATATTAAATAATTATAACTATAAATACCTGAATGTACAACTATGTGAGAAGTTAAAGACTGAAAATGTCAACTAAATATGTATAAAATTTTACTTTAGTAAAGCAAAGCAAAGGAGCAAGATTTCAAAAAATCAGTTAATATGCTGTGGAGATTTTAATGTTTTCTTGTAAGAAAAATTTTCCGCACCAAGTGCCTTCTGGAACTGTCTAACCATGTTACACATGGTTCTGAATTTTCTTGTGAGTTTAATTAAAGCAGTACATTAAGTACTTATAAAGAAATGCTCATAAATTAGGCAAGCATTTGTTCATAACTATTATATGCTTCAGTCCCAAAGAAACAATTTATCTCTGATTAAATTTTGATTGTATGAGTGACATGATGGCTTTTCCCTCTAATCCTAGATACCCAGGAGACTGCGATCTGACGATCTCAGTTCAAGGCCAGCCAGGGCACGAAAGTCCCAGAGCCACTTATCTCCAACTAACCACTTGAAAACCAGAAGTGGTGGTGTGGCTCAAGTGGTAGAAAGCTAGCCAAGAGATGATAAGCTCAGGGACAGCACCAATGCCCAGAGTTCAAGCCCCACAACAAACCAAAATAAAATAAAATTAAAATATTTGATTTTTTGGATTCAAGGAATGAAATTCCCATTTAGAAATGCAAAGAAAAAAGATAACTTTCCATGATATGCTCTTCATTATTTCTTACTCCCTCATGATGTATAATCCAGTGTCCCCTCCGTGTCCTATTAAAATATTTTTCTGTCTCTATTTTTAACTCCAAATGGAGTCTTATCCTGTCCTAATTAAGGTAAGACTAATTTTAAGTATCTTATCATTACTTCTAATTAATTATTTCCTCTGTCCTTACATACTGTGCTTGAATATAACTACAGGTATTTCAAAAGGATTTCATCTTTGCAGTCATTTATCGAATTAGAAAGGTCTTCAAAGTCCTCCCTACAATTCTGAACTGTTTATTATTTGTTGAATTTATAACATGATTATATATAGACAGAAGTCCATATAGAAATGCTTTGATACATGTGAACTGCATAATCTTCAGTGCAATACATGTAGAATAACCAGTCATCTCAGATTGCTCAGAGATCTCTAGTTTGGGCTCTACAAGTGCTGTCTAAGAAGCCTCTGAGTTCTAGACAAATTACTTCAGATAATCATCATTTATTTGGTGAAACATGTCACATGTAAAAAGAAAATACAGATTACTAAAAATCGATGCTATTTCCAAATACTGAAAATATTGATGTAATATTATGAATACGAAAGTAGCCTTCTGAGATATATCTTTAAAATGACTTCACATAATGAAATATTATGTAGCAAATGATGTACAAATATTTTACTTTTATGTAACTTAAGTAAAATAAGTTTAATTTTCATTAAAAGTAAGGATGGCTCCTAACTTATTTTAGAAAATGCAATCACTTAAAGAAGAAAATTGCTGCTTCATATCAAAGATGTAAGATTCAAGCTTGCAATTTGGTTTTGTAAGCTACTCTCTCCTAAGCCTAGGAAGAATCAATATTTCTCAATTTACTTCTAACTTTAAGGCTTTTGTAACTAATATAACACAAGATTGTCAAGCAAGGAAACAATCTTCTGAAGCTTTTAAAAAGTTAAAGTTTAGAAAAGTAGATGTAATATAGAGATTACCGGTTATTATTCTGAAGAGACAGAATAGCTTCTTCATAAAAACAAAAGGCTGGCAAAACATTGGTCATATCGCCTGTTAATAATGCCTCTTAACTCTGATCACAATTACCTCCTGAATATTTATATTTTGGAAACTGGCGCAATATAATATACGATACTTAGAAATGTAAAGCATGCAGTTTAAAGATGAGAGAAAAAATATTGTTCAGCAAGAAAATTGATTTGTGAACTTATTGTGAATTTGAGGGGTTTGAAATAGTGCAAAAAAACCCCAAAAACCAAAAACCTCTTCAGAGCTAGGCACCAAGGGCTCAAGCCTGTAATCCTAGCTACTCAGTAGCCTGAGATCTGAGGACTGTGGTTCATCCAGCCAAAGCACTCTTTTCTCCAATTAACTATCAGAAAACCAGAAGTGGTGCTGTAGCTCAAGTGGTAGAGTGATGGCCTTGAGCTGAAGAGCTCAGGGACAACACCCAGGCTCAAAGTTCAAATTTGAGTACCAAAGAAAACAACAGCAAGAGCCACAACCACAATAACCCTCTTCAGGAACATCACCATTCTGAAAATAATTAAAGAGAAGACATTATGTTGCCACAAATAGAGAATTGTCTTAACTTCTATGGTAAAACAGTCATTACATATATGTTCTTACAATCCCGTTTGGCTCAAATAAAAATTTAAGAACATCAGGATACATAAAATTACTGCACACAAACTTGATTTATCAAAAAGGTCCATTTGACTATGATTTTGCAGAATCACCCATGTTAAATTCAGACTTTCGTGGCACTCTGTACTTGTTAGAAGTGACTTTTTCACTTTGTTTCTATTCCATCAACCTAACCCATCAATGTGTCTAGCTAGCCATCATCTCTGTTCAGTAAAAGTTCAGCAGTTTATCCTAAGCTGCCTTGTATTTTTTTTCCCACTCCTGGGGCTTGAACTCAGGGCCTGAGCACTGACCTTGTGCTTTTTCCTCAAGGCTAGCACTCTGCCACTTGAGCCACAGCACCATTTCTGGCTTTTTTCTGTTTGTGGTACCAAGGAATCAAACCCTGGTCTTCGTGCATGCTAGGCAAGCACTCTACCACTAGGCCAAACTCTTAGCCTCGTGCCTTGTAATTTTACTATATCGTCCTGCAAATGTATATGAGCAGTTAGTACCTGTTAGATAATATGCCAAGCATTAACACTGACTTTTATTAAAGACAATGCTTCAATATAGTATATGTATTATTTTATGTGTAAGGAAGACAGAAATTAGATGAGTAAAGTAACTCCTTGCTGTAGGTGATGAAAATGTGGTGAACTAGAAGCTGCCAAGTAGGTTAATGAGGTCCATACATATTATATATATATATGTGTATAATGCTATGAAATTACATATGTGTATAAATACATAATTTATATAATTTATAGCTTCACATGCAAAGAAAACATTGCAGATTTTGATGGATAGTTGTAAAATGTTAATTATTAGAAGATTAGAAACCTTAATATAACCAACTAAACAATGTTTTTACCTGTCCATTTACAAAACAATAATTTTCCATTAAAATTATTATAAAAGTAATACAGAGGGGTGACAGTTATATAAGTCAGGTATTGAGTACATATTTCATTTTGAACAGTGTTACTTCTCTTCCCTCATTTCTTCTAATTTTTCTTTTTCCCTCCCAAAGAAGTTTCCACTTTGAAAAAAATTCACAAAAAAAGAGATTATCATCAAATGTTATTCACAAGATAGCTTTGAAGAGACATAAATATCTCAACTCTTTCTCTTAATTTTGTTAAAGACAGGACTGAAAAGTTCTTCAATTTTCCCTGTAACAATAGATTGTAAATCATCTAGCAATCTAGATCTCTATCTAGGGAGAAAGAGAGAGAGAAGATAATATATTAGTACATTAGTTAGATTTTATTTCATTATGAATAAATTTCGGACAAAACAATCTAAAAAAGAAAAGCTTGCTTTTCTGGCTCACTGTTCTTGTCAGTTAAGTTCAAGGATGCTTGATTCAATGTACTTGGGCAGGTACCGATGGTGATGACAGTATGTTAAAAAGTAGATTTTCACATTCTAATGAATAGGAAGCATGCAGAACAAGAGACAGAATGGCCCAAGGAAAGATACATTGTTGGAGAACGGTCTCATGATGATCTACTCTCTCTAATAAGGCCCTACATTTCACATTTCTAAAATTCCAAATTTTATCCATCCATGGGTTAAATTATCTCTTGGGTTAATGAAAATACTCACACAGACACATCTAGAAGTATACTTTATTGATTACCTTTTTTTCAATCCAAACACATTGATCATTAACATTAACTATAGATAGGTGGCAAATAGAAGCAATCCATCACTGAATACCATAGAAAATGTGCTAGTGGTTGTGATGTTATGGCTGTTACAAAGGGTAGAAAATTGGACATAAGGTACATGGGGAAAAATAGTCAAAGACACAGGAAAATAAAATAAAATGTTCATTAAGAAAGCACTAAAAGCAGCAAAGTTAAAATGATGCCTATGCTATTTATTTCTATTACTTTCTAATTTTGACCCACAGCCATTTAAATTATTAGTTTTTAACCTGTTGTAAGGCAATCATCTGAGAATAAAATGCGTAATATGCTGTTTTATATGAAAGAAATGCATACTTCCCATGGGAAGAATATTCCTTTCAATTCTATCTTCTCACTATACCTCTGCGTCTCCCAAAATATGGCATATCTTCTCATAAATATATACCAGTTATTTATTTTTTCTGTCATATTCCCATTACTTTTATGTCACTTTTACACCAAAACACATGATTACAAGTCTCAAACGTCTATTGTTTTATAGTTTTATACACATGTTCAAAAAAAAAAGCTATTGTAAAATTTATTTCTTTGTAATAAACTGCACAAAGAAATAAATATTACTTTACTTCAAACTGTGAGTATTATTTGGGTCTTTTATTCACTATGACCACTTTGTAGTGGCTTTTCACATATAATTGTCAGTTTCATTGCTTTTCTGTATTCATTTTCATTTCCTTGAGTCCTCCAGTGCTTCACATACTTTCTTGTTTGATTTTTGTTTTTTGGTTTTTGTTTTTTTAGTTTTTGAAGACATTTATTTCCTATCTACATGGAATTCATAGATCTTTGCTAAACTGAAATCCATTCTGTTTATGCCTCAAGCTAAGTTTTTAGTTTAATGATCCGCTGTGCCTGTGTTTAAATGAGGCATATATAGCATAATGAAATCTGATGAACTTCAGGGATGGCTAATGTGAAAAAGAAAGAAAAAAAAACCCCAAAACTGCATTTCAATTCCACCTGATGATGTTAATCAGACGGTTCGATTGTTACTGGCTTTGAATAATTGCTTATGATAGGAAGAATTCTGAAATGGATTCCCCTCTCTGGAGAGTCATTGATGACTTCAAAACATCAACAGGATTTGAATACCTAGTCTCACAGATGCAAAGACTCCAGAACAACTGCTTCAACATAAAGTGCCGTGTTGTTTGAATCTTACTTCTTTTACATACTCTTTTGTTCTCAGTTTATAACTTGTATTTTAAGCATGCTTCATATATGACAATGAAATTTGAGACAAGATCAAAAGCACAATACACAATAGAAGTCTTCAGCTTTTGTCTATATTTTTAGAAACATACACTAATATCAAAACTTCACTGGAACAAGTATCAAAGGATCAAATCACTTCCACATTCTGCCTCAGCAGATTTTGCATCAAGGTTGATAGCTAAATATTTGTGAAGATTTCTAGGAACAGTTAATAGAGTTTATGTAAAATTCTTATTCAGAACAACAAAGCTATTTATTGCATATGATATTAAGAGAATATCAAAATGTTCTTATATTGTTAACTATTACAAATTTTAAAACCTGCAAACGATTATGCCCCACTCTTCTAGGTATTTATAACCGAACCTACATAAAACTCAAAATTACATACTCAAAGTACATCCTCAAAGTTACATATTTTACTTTATATTTATTGCATTTTATTGTTGGGATAATGTATAGAGGGGTTACAGCTACATTTGTCAGGTATGGGCACATTACTCTTTGAACCTTGATACTCCTTCTCATGTTTTTGTTCCTCTCTCTTTCCCCCCCTCCCATTCACCTTGTTTTCCCCCTTTCTCTTCCCTATTTCAAATAAACAAATGAAGTTATATAAAATACACCAGGTAACAAAGTCAGATACAGTAACCACATGAGATTAACCATGAGTGGAAAAAAAAAGAAAATAAATAACTTCACATAGTACATTAAGAAAAACAATCACAAAGATAAAGTTACATATTTTAAAAATGTAATAAAAATAAACAGGGCCTCAAAGCTTATTTTAATTACTTTTAACTCATATACCCACATTTTTATATGTGATTAATTTGCCTTATCAATCAAGATGTGCATCATATTGCTCATGATAGATGAAGAACTATCTGTAACTTGGGCTCAGTGGGTCAGGCCTGTAATCTTAGCTACTCAGGAGGCTGAGATCTGAGGATCAAGGTTCAAAGCTAGCCCGGGCACAAAAGGACCTGAGACGCTTATCTTCAATTAACCTCTAGAAAACTGCAAGTGGAGCTTGGCTCAAGGGCATGCCAGTAGCCTTGAGCTGTAGACCTCAGGGACATCGCTCAGGCTGAGTTCAAACCCCATGAACCCCCCCTCACCAGGTAGCAGCCTGTTCTATGTGATAGTTAAAATATGAGAGACTTCACTGCCAATTGTCTCAGTATCTATTTTTCAAACTATACTTGCGCTCTTGGATATAGCAGATATTTACCAGTTTTGTGAAAGAGTCCTCCAGAAATGTCTAGTGAGAAATCTGATCCCTTTGGCTGTATTCAAAAGAACCTAACTAGCAATTGTCTGTGCTGTGGGTTTCAGGTATTGGCAGAATTTAATCACCTCTTCCTGAGTGCAGGCTCTGGTTGGTACAAGTCATTCTTGATAAGCAGTCTTAGGGTGTATGAGTAAAGCCTTTCTTAGAAAACAGTAATCACTTTTGGTCTTGTCTGGAGGAGCAGGTTTAAAAAGAATGCTCAGAATAATTGTAAGTAAAATTCACCACTAACTTAAACCAAATGCAGGCTGAAAATTGGGGAGCATGCTTTGTAATTATAAACTCATTATAGATTCATAAATTATAGATTCATAAACTTAACACTTAGCTATCAAAATAATTATGGTTTTGATTTGTATGTTTGGATGGGAAAAAGGTAACATATACATTCAAAATAGCTTTATGGGCTGGAAATTAGTGGTAGAGATTGGGGTTCGATTTCTCTACCACATACATAGAAAAAGCTGGAAGTGGTGCTGTGACTCAAGTGTTAAAGCTCCAGCCTTGAGGAAGCCCAAGGACAGTGCTCAGGCCCTGAGTTCAAGCGCCAGAACTGGCAAAAAAAAATGCTGTAAGATCAGTCACAGATGATTCATGCCTGCAATTGGTTTTACATACAAATTCTTTCCCTCATTGCTCTGATGCCCTGACTTTATTTATATATTTCTTTGCTTATTTAGTTATTATTTTCGGGATATTGTATAGAGAGGTTACAATTACATTTGCCTGGAGGTGCATTACTTCTCACACATTGATACCTCTTCTCATGATTTTGTCCCCATTTTCCTCCCCCCTCTCCCTCCCAATCATCTTGTTTTCCCCCATTCCATTCCTTATTTTAAATAAACAAATAAGTGTAATACAATATACCAAGTAACAAAGTCAGAAACAATATTGTCGTTCTGGGAAGTTCCAAATTAAGTTCCTAGAAGATTCTTGTAAGTGATACATGCCTTTTCCTTATACAACATTCTGGGTTAGGAAAAGAGTATACATTTCAATGGTTGGTTTACAATTAATAGACTTTCTCATGTTTGCATTTTTAACTGATGATAGGAATATATTTAAATATAACTTATAAACATGTTACTCATAAACATGTTCACTAATTCCCTTCTGTCCTTTTCTTCTGTCAAGTATCACTTGATATAAAATAAAAATAGACTGAGGAGGAAGTATATGGTATAAAATGAAAAGTGCTTTCATTTTCTTCTCCATTTAACTTTATTAAATGCATGCTTCATGTTTGACAAAAATCTCTAAAATGCTTTTAAAATTCCATCTCAGAGAAATCCACACTACTTACTATGTTGTTCATGAACCAGATTGGAACAAAAAAATCAAGATTAAATTTATAAATATAAGTCTGGATTCGGATTAGATGTTCCTCAATCTTGAATTCTTTAATTTCTTTTTAATATTCTGATCTAATGACCTGTAAGGAATGCCAAAATAAACAAAGAAAGAAAGATATACAAACAGATAAAGAAGTTATTCTACAGTTTCTCAGACAGGATGTATTTGTCTTGTCTTTTCTTTTCTTTTTTTGTTTTTGCTAGTCCGGGGCCTTGAACTCAGGGCCTGGGCACTGTCCTTGGGTTTTTTTTCTCAAGCCTAGAGCTCTGCTGCTTGAGCCACTGTACAATTTCTGGCATTTTTCTATGCATGTGGTGCCATGGAATAGAACCCGGGTCCTCCTGCAAGCTAGGCAAGCACTTTACCACTAGCCTAAACTCCCAGCCCCTGCTTTTTCTTTAATTAAAGATACATTTTACATTTTGTCCTCTTTTTTAACAGACACACCTTGAACAATAATAGAAATATTTATGTTCCTTTCTACAGTCTAAAAAATAGAATAATAATGAGTTAGTGAGGAATTAATTTTCATAAGAGCTTTCCTTCATAGTTAGTACTTACTGAAAAATTTCACTCCTGTATGTGCCAGGCCTGCGAAACTGCTTGCAGATAAATAAATGTTTTCATCAATATGAACCTAAAAAAAGCTGAAACACTCTCATTTCAATTTGAGGCATAACATATGCTTTTCTATGCTTATTTATTCTTTCTGATCCTCTAAAATAAAATTAGGTTTCATGATTTTTTCTGGATGAAACAGATATCTAAGTAATGACGAGATATGAATTGAAAACAAATTACTGAATACTTCCTTTGGAGACTCATTTAGATAGTTCAGTGATACTGAATGATTGTTGACATATTCTGAAGCACAGTGAAAAATAAATAATATAACCAAACAAGCCTGCCCATAGGCTTGAGGATAGAAAAGTCCTAGCATTACTTAGTAATTCCCTTAGATAATGAGGAACGAAAGGACTAATATACATTTAGCATGAGAAAGCCTTTGGCAAAACACTTCTCTATACCGGTATTCATTTAAGATCCTAGGGACATTTATAATAAGACAAACATTACCAAAACCTGGCTCAGAAGAAAGAAGAATATTTTGAGCGTGTCATAATTGACTTCCCATGATTTACTTGAACCTAAGGTATCCTCTGCAAATCTCTTCTGTAATTTAAAAGCAAACAACCAAACATAAGGGTAGTAAGGAGATATTGGGATAATGCACAAATGACTGAAGAGTTAAACTTTTTACAAATTAAAGGAAATAAATAAAAAATAGTGAACAATGTCCAGAAAGTATGAGGTCTAGGGTTTCTACTTTGTGTTACCCCTAAGAAGCTTTCAGATTACACTTACTGGAATCAGGGACATTGGCTGTCTCATATCTAGCATTTTATGATAATTGGAAAAAAGAGAATTGCCATTCTGAAGTTCTTGAAGATATTTCTCTAACACAATATTAGTGATTCTATTACCAAAGAGCACATGGTGGTCTTTGTGTTGAAAGAAATTGCTACTCGATTTTTTCTTTGCAACTTCAGTTGTTTTATTTCTAAATCACCCAATAAGAAAATGAAATTTTAAGTACAAGTTGAAGATAACCAAAGGCATAGTAAATGTGACCATAGAAAAGAAAAAATAAAGGCTTCTATTTTGCTCCTAGCAATTCTGTTACTGTAACAGAGTATAATCGATTTCATGGATTAAACAATTGATACTTTCCAAAAACAAACTTCAAAATGTGAGCCTGATCATACTTTTTATCCACATGATTTTAAGTAGCACTAGTTATTGTATAAGGGGGTCTTATTTGCAGAGGCCCAAATATGCATACAAGTTACCTTGGTCAGACTCGCCTTCTATGTAATTCTATTTCTTCTCTTCCCCCTTTCAATACCAATCTCAAAATGCTTCCTTACTTCATTTTCACACACACGCATAAAATAAGAGCTCTTAACTCTTTCTGTTTGTTCTCTTCTGACCCATTAGTACCCTGGTCTAAGACAGAATAGGACCTGATTTTTTTGGTTTTGTTTTGTTTTTCTTTTTAGTCTGTTTAATCTCTTTTCTTTTGATGGAAAGTAATTATTCAATTACTCAAAGTACTTCTTCACCACAGTACTTCCCTACTTCACAGATGTATATACAGTGCATAATCAGAGTCACCTCCTCATTTCCTCCCACTTCCTGCCAGTCGTTCCTGTCTGTCATTGTTCACCGATGCCATGCACTTCAGCATTATTTGCCCTCCTGATATGAACCGCTTTCCTTATTCATAGACCTTCCTTTCTATCCCCTTCTTTTCCCATAGGAGAGGGAAAATTTTGCACATTTCTCTTTTCAGAGATATAATTCCCTTCTTGACTAATATATCCTTATCTAATAGTAATATAAGAGCCATGCTTTCTAATATGTTCTGAGAATCTAGGTCTTCAGCACATGAATCTGAAAGTGTAGGAGTTCAGTCTAGAGCTATCATCTATCTTTCATTCAGCTGTGTATCAATCAATCTGTTTATCTAGCATTCATGTATATCATCTGTCTCTGTTCTATCATTTATTTCTATTTCGGGCATGTACACACACACACACACACACACACACACACACACACACACACACTGCTATGTTAGTCTTCAATTTAAAACACCAGAATTATTTGTTCACTTCCACATTTTTATTCATAACATCATACATTGTGTTTGCTATTTATTACAGCCCAGCTCTAATAAATATAATTTTTGCCAGTCCTGGGCTTGAGCTCAGGATCTGAGCACTGTCCTTGGACTTTCTCAAGGCTAGAGCTCTATCACTTGAGCCTCAGCACCACTTCCAGATTCTTTTTCTATGTATGTGCTACCGAAGAATCGAACCTGCGTCTTCATGCATGCTAGGCAAGCCTTCTCCCACTAGGCCAAACTCCCAACCCCTATAATTATTTTTATAGCAATAAAATTTAAATAAATTGCACACCAAATTTTTGTCAACATAAATAGTAAACAATATAAGTAAAATTATCAAATACATATGCTCAAATAATATATAATAGTATATATATACTCAAATAGTATATAATAAAATAGTCAAATTTCAATATTCAATTTATAAAACAGACTCTAGAACAGACTAAATATCATTTCAATGGTACTGTGATCTTATGTACAAATAGCAAAGAAAAGAATCGTAGATGTGGAGTGGAACCACTCTGATTAAAATTTAAAATCTTCTGAAGCAAATAGAATGTTTAATATGATAAGTTGCTTGGACAATTTATAAAAACATACTTCTCAAAATATTCCCCTTTTGGGTCAGGAGTTTGGCCTAATGGTAGAGTGCTTACTTAGCATGCATGAAGACCTGGGTTCGATTTCTAAGTACCACTTACATTGAAACAGCTGGAAGTGAAGCTTTGTCTCAAGTGTTAGAACTCTGGCCTTGAGAAAACCCAAGAACAGTGCACAGGCCCTTATCTCAAGCAACAGATTGGTAAAAAATAAAAATAAGTATTCCCCTTTATATGATTTCTAGATGATTTGTAGAAACATTAATTTTAATCTAAATGTAAAAGCAGTGCACAATAATGTTTTAATAATTTCTATTAAAATTGTTGCTTCTAATAATGGCTCATTATTTGACTACATAAGCACTTAAGGCTCAGCACATAACATTTATTATATAAAAATTCACACAATCATCTAAAAATAAAAGATCTCACTGTTTTAATCAGTGGCATCTGTGCATGTATATATATACATATATATGTAAATGTAAATATGTGAGCATATATACATATATACATGCTACTATTAAAGGTTGGTTGCACTGCTTTAACTGTATCATAGGCAGATTCAGATGAACACAAGTTTCCTGTCTCATATTTTACAGATCTCTCAATGAGTGTGAATCATGATTTATATCTACCTAGTGAACTGGTAAGATGATCATGAATTAAACATAAAAAGAATATTTTATTGAGCTTATTTAGTAAGTTACCATTCTTTTAAGGACAATATTGTATCATATTATATCTTCCTGGCCACATGGTAAGCATCCTAAAAGGTCATGTGGAAAGGAAAGGAGAGTAAACATGGAAGCTAAATGCTGACAAGAACAAAAAACTAGCTCAGGGACCAATAAATGAATTCTATCTGTTTATAATCACAACTAAAATTTCACAGTGAAAGAGAAGAAGTATTACAAGGAATACAGCACCAGGAAAAAATTTTTGTTTCAATCTGCTCACACTTGAACAGAAATCTAGCTAAGCCAATCTGAAACTATGGTATGGAGAATCTGTGAAATAATCAAATTGTGGTATATTTAAGCATTTGGGGGATTTTGTTTTATAATATGAAAAATCGAATCCAAATTATTTTCAGTAAATATAATTTTGTGTTCTTATATTTTTTGCTACTTATAGTTTAAACTAGTCATAATGCCTATCAAGTACATCTTCATTTAGCAGAAATACATCATTAATTTTTACCACAATAAGATTTTATACTCAACTGCTGAATTTCTGTTTTCATCATTTTTTGGAATCTTTTGAAAAATACTTAAAATTGGTTCTTCTGGCTACAAAATAATCCACAGTATGAACGCATACAACATGTTTTTTCTTATTCATCTTGCTCCTAGTTTCTTTGTTGTACAAAACAATGTTGCAACCAATATATGTTTCTATGCTATTATAATTAGTAACCTTTTGTTGATTAGGATGTCATTTTAAAAATTTATAATGTGTTTCTCCATTATTACTATATAAATTTATGATTCATAATCATATACATTTGTTCTTCTTTGAATTCTTATGCATACCTAATATATATATATATACTGTGTGTGTATATGTATTTGTTCATTCATTTCCAAAACTTATACACTCTGTATATAAACATTTACTCTTACTTACAGCTGTAAAACCTTGTTTTGTTCTATCATTTAATATGCCTTTCTTACTGGAACCTTGCTTGCAGATAGCCATCCACAATATCAACTTCTATAGAATAAACTATTTCTTTATTAAATTAAATTGCAACAGGTATATTAATTTTAATAGCAATAGCTTTTTGTCAACATTATAGGGAAAGTAAGGAGTAGCCAAATAGGTATCAACTTTACATTGTCAAAAATTATTAAAAGCAATAAGTATGTGAGGCTTACTTTAAAATCCTTTCACTAATAATTATCACTATTATAATTTTAATATTTCTAATAGTTCAAATCTTCTAATAATTATTCAGTTATTAATACCAGGTATATCAAATAATATATATTCTGATTTATAAACATAATTAGTAGCAAAAACACACAGAAAACACCAAGTAAAGGATAAAGACATTAGAAAAATGGAGCAAATGCAATTCAGTGAAGACAAAATATGAGATATTTTTAAAAGAAGAGTTTAAATGTTGAAATAAATTATGGAGTGAGGAATCAAGAGAGGAAAAGAAGAAGGGAGAAAGAATCAGAAAGAAACAGGTAAAAGGAGATACAAACAAACAAAAAGTTCAATATCATTGTATCTTCCTACCATGATGGCTGTCAGAAGAAACAGAAGTATCTGTTTTCCTCATGATGCAAACAGGAAATGTATGCTCTTTTAAAAATAAGTATGTATTATTTTTTGGCTCCTGGAATTGTATTTAAGATGTAGTGCAGTTTAATGAACAATTCATATATAAATGGAAAAATGTTTATAGGGATTAATGAATGAGTGGTTGGTGAGATGGATTGACAAATGGACAGATTATTTAATTAAGAAAGTTTCGCATATGCTTCCTTTCTCTTTAAAGCAATATTCATCAGCTAGAAACTAGTGCTCATGTTAGTAAGCCTTGGTGGTCAGCGTCTGATCTGGAATAGTATAGTTTGAAACCAGCCTAGTCAGGCAAGTTCAAGAGACTTCGTCTTCAGAAGGATATAGCTGGAGTGGTAGAATGTCAGTTTACCAATTGTATGTTCCTCAGTTCAAATCCCAGTACCACACATTTTGGGGGTAGTACATATTAGTTGTATTTCTCATTTTTTATTTTATTCTTTATTGTCAGGCAAATGTATAGAGGGGTTACAAATACAATTGCCAGATAGTAAGTGCATTACTTCTCACACATTGATACCCCTTCTCATGTTTTTGTCCCCATTTCCCTCCCCCACCCTCTCCCAATCATCTTGTTCTGCCCCTTTCCCTTTCCTCTTTCAAATAAACAAATAAACATCTATACAATATACCAGTGTTGCTCCATGAACTAAATATAAAAACTATAACTATTTAACTATCATTTTTAATATACAGGCAAAAGTATATCTGTGAGGGCTAAGAAATTGTTGAAAATATTTAACTGATTAATTTTTATTTTAGGAGAATTACAATTACAGCACAAGTACCTTTTGTTTATCCTGATGTTAAATATTTAATATACATCCTCTGGGAAACAAGAGAGCAACTAGGTACTTAGCAGTAAGTGCTTAAGAGCACTAATGCATCCTTAAATAACAGTGCTCAGGCATGCACATAATAACTGCATGAAGAAAAAAATTTAAATGGATAAAAGCAGACACGGGTGGTTGATTTATGATGGGATTCTAAGCCTTCTAGCTTTATTCTAAATCACCACTCCTTGGCGTATTTATCAATTTGTGGAAATAAAGTGAAAGATATATTCTCCCCCCAACATCATGATCAGAAATCATATATGGGTTAGGACCGATATAATTAGCTAGGATTTCAGCATGGGCCACTAAGGTTGAGCCTGTATAACTTGAGAGACTCTGTTTCCTGTTAACCAGGAGTGACTGAAGAAGTAACACATCAGCCATGAATTGAAAGGTCTTTGAGTTCAAACTCTGCTATTATCACACATAAATAATAAATTAAAAAATAAAATATAAAGTAGTAAGGAAACCACCTTGAATTTAAGTATAAAACAAAAAATGGGTAAGGAAGATCCCTTCGCTATTTGAATTTTTGCTTCTTTCACCTTTTAACATTTAAAGATTGAGTTCTACTTAGCAAGAGTTCAGTAGAAAGATGAATTTCATAGCTTTTCCACTGAGAAGAATTATCAATGCTCTGCTTTAAATCATGCTAAACTTAAGCCACTGGTAAAAATCCCAAAATGTAGCCAATTTAAGGTACATGGAAATGTTGTTTGAAATGATTAAATCCAGGTAAATTTATTTATCAATTAAAATAATAATTTTAAAAGAAATCCTCTTGCAAGTACTTTCTGCTAATGTGAAATTTTTAAATAATACTACATTAATTACTTTTAAAGTACAATATAGGCTTTTTTCTCTTGGGTGGGTTTTTAAAATACAAAATATCTATCAAGAAAGTATGAGGTTAATTTTTAAAACAACAAAATTGAAATCAATATTATTGATTGGACATTGTATAATGTAGGCTTAAATATTACATTTTTATATATGTTTTTCCTGCTACAGATTATTTGGAAAATTAATCATTTGTTTTTTCCTAATTGAACTACTAAAGAATCTTGATTACATAACACATCATAATGTATTACAGTCTTATCCCATGAGTTATGTATCTCCTTTTTTCCTTTCTCATTATGGAAACTATGATTGCAAATGGGAATGATAAACACCAGCATTGGCATCATAAGATTGCATGCATTAATAGTCATTCTCTGAATGACCAGAAAAGAACCCAACAACCTGAATTTTGAAATTGGATAGGGAAGGGGGGAAAACAAGATGAGGGGTGGGGGTGGTGGGAGGGAAATGGGGACCAAGACATGAGAAAGGGTATCAATGTATGTGAAGTAATTCACCTTCTATCTGGAGAATATAATGTAACCCTTCTATTAATTACAATAAAAATATCTGAAAAAAACTGAGGAACATGTTAAATATCTATTCACCATAGCAGGACATCAATAGCCATTGTCTGAAATGCTAAGTCAAGGAAAAGCCTATAAATGCACTGTTCACTAGGATTATAGAGGTTATTTATTATTTTAATTGACTAATTTGTTCTTCCCTTCTTCTTTGGTACAAATTCAGGGCTTTTCTTCTCTTGCTTTGAGTGTTTAATTTAGAGTTGGTACCAACCACTTTTGCCAAGCCTCCGGTTCTAGATTTTTGCTATAATTGGAAATAAGAGTTTCACAGACTTTTCTGCCAAAGCTGGCTTCAATCAGTGATCATCAGATCTCACTCTCCCTAGTATCTAAGATTACTGATGTAAGCCACCAATGCTTGGCTGGAGGTAATTTCTTAAAGAAGATTGGAAAGTCTTACAGCAGTTGGGGCCCTTGAAATGGGATGAAAGGAGAGAAAATGATTTAGAGATCTTCAAACATTATTTAAATCTTTAAATTATCCCTTTATTTTGATCCAGTTCATCCGTCTGTTTTTATTTTTTTTTTCAAAAACCTAACTTTTTATATGCTATTTAAGTAATCATACACAGGAGTTGCCATTTAACAAAGAAGTTTACGAATATAATGCATCTTGATCAATATCATGACTTTCAACATTCTCACCCATCCCTTCCCTATCCAGCCTTTTACCTTCACTAAAAATATCTTTGAGTAAGTATGACGCTAAATGAAAGGACCTCTAGGATATAAAAACAAAAGCCATCTAAGGAGTGATTTTTGTCCTTAATGTACTATGTTATCTCTTATTTCTTTTGCTGTCCCTTGGTTATCTCATATTGTTACAGTATTTCACTTTGTTATCTGATATATTGGATAAATGCGTATTTCATTATTTGAAACTGGATAGAGAAGGGAGGAAATCAAGATGAGGGGTGGGGGTAGGGGGAAGGGAAATGGGGACCAAGACATGAGAAAGGGTATCAAAGTATGTGAAGTAATGCACCTTCTATCTGGTGAATGTAATGTCACCCTTCTATTAATTACAATAAAATTATATGAAAAATGTATAAAGAATAAAAACTATTCAGTACAATGTTAAAAATTTATTTTAAAATGCTTTAATCATTTTTTTCAAAGTAACACAGACTTGCTGGCTCAATAGTCTATCATTTTTCACTTAGGCCATTCTCAGGTCAATGAAGTATCCATAATATACATTTATTGAGTAATTTTAAAAAATGTATGTGATCTGACTTTTGGTACTAGTATGCCAGTAAATTAGCTTACAGTGGATAGTAAGAGGGGATACCCAAGTTTCCTACGACAAAGAAAAAGGACATGTACTCACCTGCAGCACAGAAGACTTTTCTAATTACTCACAAATTCACAGGGACAACATCAAATATATGAGATAGGCATTTTTTATTAAATAATTGTTTTATTTTGATGAATAGAAGGGTTATAATATATTCACCAGATAGAAGGTGCATAACTTCACAAACATTGATACCCTTTCTCGTGACATGGTCCCCATTTCCCACCCCCTCCCTCCCCCCACCCCGGCTTATCTTGATTTCCCCCCTTCCCTATCCAATTTCAAATAACCAATTAAACACATATAAAATATATCAGATAACAAAATGAAAAATTGTAACAATATATGAGATAACCAAAGGATGGCAAAAGAAATGAGTGATAACATAGTACATTAAGGACAATAGTCACTCATTATATGGCTTTTGTCTCCTTATCCTGGAGGTCCTTATATTTAGTGTTGTACTATTTGGCCTAAAGTCTCTAGATTTTGTTCTATTGTAAATCTCTGCTAGGAGAGCCCAAGGTTTCTACTGATTATGACAAATGAGGGAGACTATTGGGCCTATGTTCCTTTGAATCTGGCTTACTTCACTTAATATGATTTTTTCTAAGTCTTTCCATTTCCTTACAAATGGGGCCATGTTGTTCTTTCTGACAGCAGCATAGAATTCCATTGTGTATAAATACCACATTTTGTTGATCCACTCATCAACTGGAGGACATCTAGGTTGGTTCTATATCTTTGCTATGGTAAATAGTGCACTTTTAATGCCAATTATTTTAATGAGTAGAAAAGTTCTGGGATTTAAATATCCCATAATAGAGTTCTAGGCAAGTATGTTTTTTGTCTGAGGAGATGATTCTTCTTTCATTTCTCTATAATAAGATTTGTCTTCCAATGTTTTCCTAAAATATCATGTCAAATTTTTTTCAAATAAGCTAGGTAGTGTACTAGATACTTGAGAGAATGAACATGAGTAATTTGTAATAATTGCTCTAAAGAAAAGAAGGTGAATGTTTATATAAAAGTACTGAAATGAGTTGTATAAACAAAGCATATAATTTTGTAGATTTTTTTCATTATGGATATGTGGGAGGATTTAGGGAAAAATCTTTTCAGCTGAAGTTTTATAAAGTACAAGTAAACCAGAAGGCATATGATCAGTTCCAAAAAAAATGGAATGACTCTGGCTAGAAGATCATCTGGAGCTAGGATTTGTAGGCATTTATATAATGCTAGATACTCAAAAAGGTAGCTGGAGCTAGCCCCTCCCCTCCAAAAGACTCAATCTGAAAATGAGCAAATAATTCCCTAAACTCTAAAACCAAAACAGAACTGAGGCACGTATCAAATGATAGAATTCATGCCCTGAATTCAACACTGAGTAATGGAAAAAGGTGTGTTGGATTCTATAATTTACAAACTGTAGGATTTGCTACAGCTTGAAAAGCAGCAACTTCAGAAATCTTAGAGACATCTTCCCCATCATTCTACACTATGGTGTTTCAATGTTATAAAGGAAATACTGCATAGTAAAGAAGATACTCTGGAAAGATCTCATTCCTAAGTGTGCCTGTGCTCAGCAGCACACACTGACATCATCAGTGAGTTTGCACAGAAATGGTTCTGACACTCTCATAAATAGAAAAGAACAGCCTGAAATTCTGAGAGTTTTTCCTTTTCTTTTTTTTCATATATTTTATTGTAATTAATAGAAGGGTTACATTATATTCGCCAGATAGAAGATGCATTAATTCACATACATTGATACCCTTTCTCATGTCTTGGTCCCCACTTCCCTCCCCCCCACGCTGACCCTTCATCTTGTTTTCCTCCCTTCCCTATCCAATTTCAAATAACCAAATATGCATATATCAAATATATCAGATAATAAAGTGAGATATTGTAACAATATGAGATAGCCAAGGGACAGCAAAAGAGATGAGAGATAACATAGTACATTTAGGACAACAATCACTCATTATATGGCTTTTGTTTCTGTATCCTGGAGGTCCTTTCATTTAGCATCATACTTCACTTTTCCTTACTTTTTTTAAATTGTATTTTATTGTCAAGGTAATGTGTAGCGAGTTACAATTACATTCATCAGGTAGTGGTCCATTACTTGTTGAAAATTGATTTCCCATCTTATGTTTTTCTCCCACTTTCCTTCCTCTCACACCCCAATCATCTTGCTTTTCCCCTTCCCTTCCCTATTTCAAATAACCAAATAGTACAATATACCAGATAACAATGTCAGACACAGTAACAACATGAAATGATCCATAAGGGGGAAAAGAGAAAAGAAATAGCTTCACATCGTATAATAACAACAATCACAAAGATAAACATCTTTTTTCCCTATCCTGGAGTTCATCTGATATGGCCATATGCTGATAGCTTTTGAGTTACAGTGATCCTCTGCTAGAAGAGTCCTAGATGTGTGCTAATTATTACAAGTGAGGAAAAACATAGAGCCTATGTTTCTTTAGGTCTGGCTTACTTAATATAATCTTTTCTAATGTCCTAGGTCTCATATTTGGTTTTAAACACCTGTTGTTTTAAAATCATGTTATTTTGTCCATTTTAAGTTTGTCTATAAAAGAAAATATTTGTCTTTCCTCAATACATAATGTCTTTTTACAATGTGCCATAACTACTTTTGGTTTTCCAGGGAGTTCTGTCATGCAAGTTGAAACAATTTAACCTATAAAATATCTTTTGATCTTTTGACACTGAAGATACTAAAGAAGGGTTGGGGACAATTTTTGATATTAATATTTAGGGTATAATGTTACATGAAAACTGTAACATGCCAAAAAAAACTTCATGGAACTCGTTATAATTTAGATGAATGATAGTTCAAAATTATACTTCATTGCATCTTGCTGTTGGCCAATATATAGTCTGAAATTCAAGTCTGAATAGCATACTTTTCCTTTTTGCATATTTTGTAACTCAGGGTATGATTCTTTTCTCTGCCTTTGTGCTTTTGTTCTATAACAGACTTATTTCCCCTAAGACATTTGTGTTCCACCAATGGTGATTTCCCATGAAAAGAAATGCCAATTCTAATCAGTTATAAATTCTCCTCAGTAACATATTTTCTGTTGAATTTGATGTGGACAAAGAAGAAATGATATCATGCATGAAAGAAAAAAATCGCCTGACAGTCAGTAGTCTAAATATAACATTCACATTGATTTAATCCCCAGAGAAATTATCCTATACATTTGAGAAACTAAGAAAGATTTCGTGAAAAAACTATAACTAATACTTTAAGAATTAATTTGAATAATTTAAAAGAATAATCTACTGCAGAGAGTTAGAGAGAGAGAGAAAGAAAGACCGAAAGAGAGGGAGAAGGAGAAGAATAGAGGGAGAGAGGGAAAGAGAGGGGGGAGAGAGAGAGGGAGAGAAAGAGAGTCTAGTGCTAATAATTTTCTCTGGACATTTTCATAAATTTTGAAAAATGTTTATGCAAATGCACAAATTGCATATGTTCCATTTTACCTTTAAAGAGAGGCTTCTGTAATTTTAAGTTTTTAAGTATTCCATCATCTTCTTCTCAACTCAACCTGTTAAATATACATAATCAATTTGAGGGCAGAAAGAAGCCCTAACTATATAAGATGCAATATGATACATTGAAATTAATTTGGGTTTAAATTTAGCTTCATTATATAGAAAATGACACTCCGGGCCTGATAATTTAATTCAGAAATAGCCAGTAAGGCAATTACTGCATCTCATTCTTGGAGCTTCTGAACAGATGTGTCAACTCTCTGACAATATAAGTAATTTCTTATAATTCTAGGCACACGACTCCTGAGATAGGTTACCAATTATCTGCATCTTTTTCTTGAATAAGCAAAGTTATATATTTTAGTGTATCAGACACAAATAATAGTTATATGTGTTTGAATGTAGTTATATGTGTGTGTTTGAATGTGTAGGAGAAATATTGAGACTTGTAAGAGAATTATGGGATACCACCCCTTAAAACAATAATGGATTTCCCAGGGTAACCAAAGATAACATGGAATGGTTCCATGACATAATTACTTTCTCCTGTTTCTTCCATTTGTTACATCTCCTTGTAAGTGTAAAATTATATTAAAATAAGAGAATTGTTTACAGATTTATGACATTTTATCAAATATGTAGATTCATGAAGTCTTTACTACAAGTGAATTACAAACTCTCCCCAATATTTCCTTTTTGCTAAGACATTGGACATACTCATCTCTGTCTCCTGTCATCTGTAGCATTTTTGAAATTGCACCTGAAAGGAGATCAAGAATGCATTGAAACTTTATTTCTAATCTTCTGTCAGTGGATATGTAAATTTACAAAGTCACTTTGGAAAATAATTTGATAAATTAAAAAAATATATCCACTTACTATGATCCAGCATTCACATTTCAGGGCATTTATATCTGAGAAAACAAATAAATGAACAATTTCGTTTGAAAATAGTTTTTGTTTATTTGTTTTTGAGATATTGGGGAATAGGTTGCTGTGTGAATTGGTACCTAAGGTGCTCTAGGCTGGCACTCATCATTGAGCCACATTTCCACTTTATATATTTTATTTTATTTGTGCCACTATTTGAATGCAAGTCCTCACAATTTTTATTTTACACTCATTTTGCTCCTCTATAATTTCAGCCACACTACTATTTTTAAATGAAAATTTATTGTACTTTCATTTATACTAGGAAAAACCTGGAAGCAATAAAAATGTCCCCCGCTAAATGAAGGATTAAATATATTCAATATTACACCATAGAATATTAGTCAACATTAAATGGGGATGTAAAATTGGCACTAGAAAAACCTGTAATAAATTTCAAAAGCTATTAGATAAGAATCACACTTGAATGACATATGCTGGTTTTATTTTTTTGTTGTTGTTTTGTTTTTTTCCAGTCGTGGGGACTGAACTCAGGGCCTGAGCACTGTTCATGGGCTTTTTCAAGGCTAGAACTCTACTACTTGAGCCACAGTACCACTTCCAGCTTTTTTCTATGTATGTGGTATCAAGGAATCGAACCTGAGTCTCCATGCATGCTAGGCAAGCACTCTTACCACTAGGCCAAATTCCCATATTCATATAAAATTCACAAAATGATGAAAAAATATAGAAACAAATAACATCAGAGTAGTAGTTTGGGTTTCAGGATGGTATATTTTGTTCCTTAGGGCAGCTATACCAAGGTGGAATTGTTATATGACTTCAATTTTACAAATTCATTCTCTTGTAAATAAAGGGCATATGACACATAGACCCTATGGAACCATCAAAAAATTAATTCAGCACACCTGTGTGATAACATCTCTCAAAAAGGTGTAAAAGATCACCATTATAATAAATGGAATATATTCAAACTTCACAGAAAATATAATAATGTAAGCTTATGTAAGCTGAAATAAGTTAAAGATATCTATCTATATTAATACTGGAAATCTTAAGTTAGAGCAGTTATTTTGGATATACATATATATATATATATACACATTCCTAGTGATATATGCTGATTAAGAGTCCAGTTGTTTCCTTGATTATTTTGATCATTCGGATTTGCTCTTATAGATTTTCTAGATAAGTTCTCTAAAAATAAATAAATAATGAGAGAACTTTCTCATGTTACCCCTTCTGGGCCCAAGAAACAATACCATTATTGCATTTAATTCTAAACATGAAGAAGGAAAACTCTTGTTTTCTAAGAGAAAAGAATCTTTAAAAAAAATCTGTCAATTCTTCATAGGTGAATCAGAAATCATGCCAATAGACCTTCACACTGAAGAGGAAGGAAGAGTTCTCTAAAATGATACAAAGAAACCAGGTTCAAATGGAACAGAAGCAGAGAGCTGCCATTCTTCCTCAGGGTATCTGGATAGGAATTAAGCACTTCAGTATTTCTGAGAAATGCTAGTTTTGCGTTGAGCCTTTACTAAGTGTTTATTGCAGTATCCTTTAGTGTGTTTTTATCACCCCATGAAAAAGTGAAACTGCCAGGAGTGGACTGTTAGATCTATAAGTGGCACCTAACAATCACTTTCCTTATACCATACAGGAGCACTGAGTAGGGAATCATCAGCCAAACAGCTTCCTCCTCCCACCTCCCCAGTTCTTCAGACTGCCTGATAGCAACCAGACTGCTGTGGACACTTCCAGATATCCCCAAATCTCTTCTGTCTCATCACAGGACCACTGCTACTGAAACTATGACTCCTACCCCAGAAGTCATTGCTCCAGTTATGACGTCACAAAGACATGGTACTGGTCTAGGTATCCACCTAGGTATCCACTAAAGGACAAAGAAGTACTGGTGTAACTATTATTATTTAAGCCAGCACTGTGCCTTTATCCTGGCAACCCAGTAGAAAAACTTGGAAGCTTTTGTCTTCTAAAAGACATAGAGTGCATTCAGTTAGTAACAGGAAGAGAGGTGGTGGTGGTGGTGATAGTGGGTTGATGGAAGAGGTGATAACAGGTTTGGGCAAGCAGCTGTTGCAGAAGAACTGAGCAGATTTCCTCCTTGATTGAAATGTACACACAGGTTTTCCAAACAAAAGCATATTGTGGGTTCTAATTGAAATCCTTCATACTATTCAAAATTGTAACAAATTTGAATGTGCATATGAGTGTTATGTGTGTATGTGGTGTGAGTGTATGTTTGTGTGTGTGCGTGTGTGTGTGTGTGTGTGTGTGTGTGTGTATGTGTGTGTTAAAAAGGTGACTCACTATGTTTCTATTGCTGGACTTGAAATTATGGGCTGAAGTTATTACCTACCTTCCCAGCCTCCAGACTTTCAGGGCCTATTGGTTGGATAATAGAGCATGACTAAATATATAGATACAAATACTGACCTAGACATAAATTTATTGTGAATTATCGGGGTTTTTAGCACTCTTTGCCTCCTGACCAGCAAGAAGAGCAAAGAGAACATGCCCCGACTAAGACGAGACCGAGAAAGGATAGGGCAGGCTGGCCGCCTTCACCTAGCCCTCCCTCTCCAGAGGGAAGACATAGATGCGCCAGGAGAATGTCATGGCAGACTCGTTTAATGGGAAAATCCAGGGGCTAAAGTAAGATGCAGGGGTCTATTAGCATAAAAGTAGGTAGGACGGGGAGATAGGTGCAGTTAGAGAGAGTGGCAGGGCCAATCCATGGGTTCGAGGTAGCCTTATTTTACATCACAAACCACAGCCAACCCTCCCAAACAGGAGACAGCATGGTTGGATTTCCAAAACCAGGAAGTGAGCACTGGGCCAGGAGGTAGGCCTTTTACCCTTGATGTGACGTGCCCCACAGTGAATGGTCCACAAGTGAGTATATTCACTAAGCAATAAGAACTAGACAAACATAGATGAAATTCACAAGCATAATTTAATCAAAAGCAAAAAGTCAAACAGAAAAGACACCATATTTTATGGTCCTATTAAATCAGAAGATTTGCTTTTGTAGATGTAACTAAGAAAAGCTCAATCTCTAGTATTAGATGTCAGGATGCTGAAATGTGATATTCTTTAAGAATATCTTCTGGAGTTTTATTAATGTTCCATTTCTTGATTAGAAAATGATTGAAATAGATGTTATTACTTTGTGTGATTTTGAATCAATGGCATCCTTTGAACTGTATATTTTTTTTCTAAGTTTTGGAGATGCTTTATAAGGTCAATCTCTAGTCTTCAGATATATTAATAGCCAGTTAGAAGATAAAGACTAAAATTCTCTCCTTACAATACAAGAAAGAATCAAAGTCAAAATCCAAAGATATAAACTTAAAAATACACAGAAAACTATATTAGGAAAGCCAACACCAACTCTTAAAAGATACAGAAAGAAGATTTGAACATATGAGAAAACACACTGTTTTCTTGTTTATAAAAGATTGGTGAAGTTTAACATAAGGTTTATACAAAAAATTACTAGCAAGAATACTGAAGAAATCTTTAAGATTAGTTCTTCCAGTAAGAGGTAGTATGCACGATAGTATGAAGCACAGTGAAGTGCGCACTCAGAACTCTGAAGCAATAATTTCAGGGTGTTTAACTTTCAAATAATTCATGTGACTAAAAGTATATTTTTCCAGAATCAATATGGTTTTAGCTTATACTGTGTCATTTAAATATATGAAATATTGACAAATAGTGAATCCATTTGTTGATATTCTACTTCATAAAGCTGTTTAAAAACATTGAAAGGAGTTGTCTGCTGGTGACTTATGACTATAATCCTAGCTGCTCAGGAGACTGACGATCACAGACCAAAACTGGCCCATGAAGGAAAGTCTGTGAGATTCTTATCTCTAATAAACTACTTAGAAAAATCTGTAAGTGACTCTATGGTGCTAGTCTTGAGCACAAAGAGGTGTAGAGACAGCACTCAAGTCCTAGGACTGGCAATAAACAAACAAACATTTTAAGAAGGCATATTGAGTTCCAGTCTTTATGGAATAATTAGTCTTATTTCTGTATCCAATTAAAATTACTTCCTTCCCCCCAAATTGAATATGCATTTAAAATGAACAGATTTTAAATACAGTAATTATCCTATATGTGATTAAATGAAAAATCCCATTGGAAGATATGTTAGGCTAATACTTGGAATTTCATCAAGCATAGTACTTCAATAAATCTGACATATTTTATCATATGGAAACAGTCTTTCTTCTAACCTTACCTTGTTTGCAACAGATTTTCCAATTATGACTACATTTGGTAAAGATTTCTATCCACATTTGGATATGACAGCTATGACAAAGCAAGTTAAATAAAATGTCAACCTCAAAACCTCAGAGAGGAGGTAAAGAACAGAAAACCTTTGAAATATTAACTCTTGTCTAAAGTATATCAACTTTAAATTAGTAGTGCTGAAACTTTTCTGTAAAATTCTGTTTTAAAATCCATAGTAAAAACATATAGAGTTTTAAATATCATCTAAATACTCAAGGTCTTCAGATTTAATGAAATTGATAGTCTTTAGTTCACAGTTAATCTAAATTCATTTTTTTTTCTTCTAGATGAAGATGTGTTTTGTTTATTTATGCTTTGCACAATAAATCTTTGAGTTCTCTATTCTTTCATCCCTCTCCCCCAACTCCAGTTACCCTTCTATTCCTCTACCTAAATTGCTTTTAAATTCTCTATCTTTCTTCCCTTTATCTCACCGGGAAAACTTCTGCTACTTATTTTTGTATGACTTGTTTATGTCATTTAATCTCTAGTTGCATCTGCTTTACACTACAAATGTCTAATTTCTACTTCATAGTCAGCATCTGTGGTTGTGTTTTATTTCTTTCCTGGTGATTGCCATCCTGACTGGGATTCTATTGGACCCCCAATGTAGTTTTGGTTTGTATCTCCCACATAGCTAAGAATGTTGAACATTTTTATATATTTACCACACATATGTATTTCCTTATTAGAAAACTGCTTGAGTCACTTGCTCAATTATTAATAGGATTATGCCTTCTTCTGGTGTTCAATTTTGTATCTTAAATATTTCAGTAACAAACCTCTATCAGATAAATAGCTGGAAAAACCTGCAGTTTTTCCTGCTGGCTGTTTACTGTGCAGAAACTTTTTTTTTAAGCAATATCCAAAGCTGTCTCAAATCCCCAAGTCAGACTATAAGTCCAGTGAATCTTGATCAAGATCCCATCCTTTCTATTCTTTTCCATCTTCCATCTATCCCACCTTCCCCCATTTTCCCCAACCCCATTCATATTCTCAAGTTTCGTGGCTCCATTTTCATGTATGTTCAATGTCTATGATGATGATATCATCCTATGCTTTCTCTTCACATTTGTTTGTCCTCCCCTTCCTTTCCTTGCACTCCCTCTCTTACAAAATGATTTCCTGTCCTTGTATTCACTGTATGTTAACCTGATCATTATTCAGCAAAACCTTCCTCTAAGTATAACACCTTTTGATCAATGTGTTAGTGTACATATGAATATAATCCTAAATATTTTATATGTCTGTATTTTAAATCTAACTTCCACATTTTTAACAAACTAAAATCCCATTTGTTTGTTTTTGCTCTTAACATCACCTATGCTCAGATTTTGAAGGGATTCCCCTGGTTTTCTCCCTACATGGTTAATATTGAGTTGTTTAACCCATTTTGAGTAGTATAGGGTTAAAGATGGAACCCTAATTTCAGTTTTTTACCTCTTTGTGTAAAGTTATATCAATATCACTTGTTAAAGAGGTTACCTTTTCCACAATATGTATTTTCAGATTTCTTTCTCTGTGATGCAGGATATCTATTTCATTTTGCTATTGCCAGTGACTTTCAGCAGTTAACATTTTCTCACATGTTTAAATCAAAACCCCTGATCTTTCCAAAACAAAGCAATCCCATGTTCATTGACCTTTGACTCCTGACCTTTGACCTCTGACCACTGGACCCTGACCCTTACTCTAAACTGAGATGGATGATTTTATCTTGGGGTCACTCATTTCAAACATTTTTTGCCCCTATCCACCTTTCTAAGTCTTGGGAAGTAAGAGGCATATGAAGGTAAAGAAGCCAGTGGTCTTTGTTTTAGGTATCACTTCTAATTTCAGTTTAGATTTTAATCCCAAGTTTGATCTTATAAACTGGTTTTTACTTTTCTAAGACCTGTTTTCTTCTAATGTATAATGAAATAAAAAAATACCTTTCTGATTGGGTTGTATGAAGGTTCAATTAGATTATTAAGGTAGGATAGGTATTTCTCATTTCTTACATTAATAATTTAAAATCTTCTTATACAAATGAAACTCAACAATTTTCATCTACTATGTATTCTGATAAGAAATAATGAACCTTCTCAACACTAGAATTCTAAATCAATCAGAGAGGTAAAAAGTGCCCTTATTTTTCAATTAAGTACTGCTTTCCATCATTTCACGGTCTACTCCTCTTCCTTCCCTAAGGAAGTTAAGCAAGCATATGGTTAAAGTGCTTCTTTTCTAGTACAGAAGGTGGATGGATTTGTCCTGCTGTCTCATGTTCTGAAGATAGGTGATAATTCACTTATGAGGACATAACAGTTATTGATGTAGCTTGTGATGAGAAATAGAATAAAGGTTTCTACAATTAAGATTTAACTTCAAAGCAGGACTGTGAATAAAATGGTTACATTCTTTTGAACAGAAAAGCTGTCTCAGTTCAATTTACCATACTAAGAAAGCATTTTCTGCTTTGAAAAAATAACAATGTAGACCCCATGTAAAGGATATGAAAGGAAATGTCAGTGGTATAAAATTTATACTAAATGATAGCCATCTGAGTAGTTGAGTGGTGACATAATAATTAGATACTGCCTATTCTGCCTTCAATATAACATTGGGGGAAATGTCGATGTCCAATGATTAATGGAGTAGGTGCTCATTAAGATATCTGGTGATTAAAAGAATGCATGGGAGAAATTACAAGCTATGACAATCATGAATTTTTTAGAAAGTCTGACATTATTCTAGTCCATGAGAATCTTGCGTTGTTCTAACTAGAAGGAATTTTTTAAATAATAAGTTAAAATTCATATTTCACTGCTATTTTAATGTCTTTTATTAGCTTAAAGGATAATTTGTTGAGATGGAATGTGTATGTATGTGTGGATAACAATGCTTTATTCTAGCAAATTATTAGAAGACAATCCAAGATTGAGTAAATTAACCTATTATGTGCTCAGCATTTTATGGGATAGCAAATAAATGATATTATAGACAAAGATAGAGCCAAGGTTAATAGGACATATGAATGAGACCTACTTCTAAGAATTCAATGTTTCTTAAAATCTAGAATGCTATAATGAGGAAAACAAATTTAACAGATACTTGAGTAATTTATAATATAGCTAAATTCATCCTCTTGTAATTCCAAATCATCTGTACACTTAGAGAATCTAATAGGATGTAAACGCAAGGCATATATAGCAGTTATATTTTGTAGCATAATAACAAGTAAAAATATCTATGCATATCTTTTCAAGTTTTTTCTGATTTCAATTGGATAATGATTTGGATATGAAATTCATGAATATAATGAGCTGATTGTATAAAAGAATTTTTTTAAAAAACCTTGAAAGTTTTAATCTAATTAGTTCAGTGTGATTAACTTGACCATTTTATGATTAACAAAATTATGCCTTCCTTAATTCCTTTCTGGATACACAAGATTGTGAACACCTTCACTCCCTTTCTCATTTTGGTAAAATAAGCACAATAATCAACCTCTCTTCTGCAAACCAGCTCCCATCTCTATCATGAGGTAAGCAAAATGAAAACTCTATCTAATGTATCTTTGCTCTGTGCCTTCTGCAAAATTTTATGAAAATAATCTTCTTCAATGCCCATTCAAATTTAAACATGTAATGACTAGTTTAATATTAATAATAAAAATGTGTGTTAAAATGATATGTTCAATATTCTTTATACACCATTGTCATAAATAAGGGCATGAAAGTTGAACTATTACACTTCTTCCCTTTATATATGAGAAGATAAATTCCAAGACCCCCATTGAATGAAACCTATAAATCTTGTTTCCCCCTATGCATAAATACACATCTTTAGTGCTTCTTCTGTCTTTCCTAAGCACTTTACTATGCACGGTGACTATAACTGCTGCAGTGTGATCTGTGTGAATACAACTAGGAGTTTTGTTTTATTTTTTCATAAATCTATTGCTGATAGATCTGTTCTTAACATATATTTTAGCAACCTCAGCACACTACTCTTTTTATTTGCTAGAGGAAGTACTTCTTTACCTCTCAATGGCATGTCCACAATCCACCCTCCCCATGTTAGAATACAATAAAACAAAGCAAAACCAAGCAGTGGTAAATACAAACATTGTGACATAATGGTGATCTGTCTAATTATGAAGATAGCTGCCATGTGATAACTTATATGGCTCTCATGTGAATATTGTAGTTAAATACGTTGTATTCTATTAGAATCCTACTAATATTTATACCCCTATAAGACAGGATAGACATTCTTTTCTTCACTTTGTTCACTTGAATTTACTTAGATAATGGCAATAATTTTAAAATTAACAATAATTCTAAAATCAAAACTGAATCTACATGTTCTTGATTATTTTTAAATTATCATTTTAAGTGTTCCTATTTTCAAGCTACTGTGATAGCTATATATATATATATATGAGCATATATATTATTATAAATTAGGGTTGTTAACTTTTCCAACTTCAGAATCTGTAATATCATTGACTAATACATAGTTATTATGTCTGTTTATAAGCTAACCTCTAAAATTTCAATACATGCTACATTGCCCATACAATTATCTTTTCTGACAAGAACTTCAGCACTGGTTCAATGAGTTTGGTGGATACAAGGACTATAACAATTAGAAGGAATGACATGCTTGCCACTTCTATGTTGTTACTCAAAGAAATAAAAGGATAAAACAACTAATATAACCATTAATTTTGCTCCTTTTCTATAAACAAAAATAGAATCCTCATCTATCTCAAGTCTTATAAGAAACAGTCTTTTGGTAGAACTAAATTCTCTTCTACATCTTAATACAGTATTTTTTGCACCTTGATGGTATATTAAATTATAAATATTTAAAAAACCAACAACTTACCCATAACCTTGGGGAAAAAAAAAAAACAGAGTAAAAGAAGGCAACAAAATAGCTGTTCCAAATTTGAGGGAAATTTGGATCTCTCTTGTTTTATTTTTGACCAATGAATATTATACAAATAGCTTAAGGTGACTTGTAATTCCAACAGTTTACTGCCTTTCAAAGGATTTTTAAGCCAGTTAATTTTTCCTTAGGAGTTCTAGTTTTCCCACTGAATCAATTAGGAAGTAATTTCATGTTGTGGTATGAAATAACTTGTAAAATCTTCAGTGATCAATAATAATGTTTGAGATCATGTTCCTTACTCAGAAAATAGCCTTAATTCCTTAGGTTCAAAAACTACCCTAAAAATTTCCCACTGTTAATCTATTACAATACTACTTATTCAGTCACATCAAAATCAATATTTGTACTTTTAACAAATAAGAAATAAGAGGATTATTTCTTGACTCATGAATACACTACAGAAACGAATTTATTTCCTCTGTTTTTTCATATATTTTTATTGTAATTAATAGAAGACTTTACATTATATTCACCAGATAAAGGTGCATTGCTTCAAAACACTGATACATTTTCTCATGTCTTGGTCCCCATTTCCCTCCTCCCACACCCGCCCCTCATCTTGTTTTCTCCCCTTCCCTATCTGATTTCAAATAACCGAATACACATATATATATGCAATATATCAGGTAAAAATATGAGATAACCAAGGGACAGCAAAAGAGATGAGAGATAACATTATACATTAAGGACAACAATCACTCATTATATGGCTTTACACATTGATTTTTAAGCAATTTTATATTTGCCTAAGCAATTAACATATATCTACTAGATGATCTAGCTTTTGTACTATATGGTATTAACTCAAAAAAATTCAAGAGCTGGAAGCAAGGATCGAAGGTAAAGTGTTTGCCCACCAATTAAGAGGCCCTGGTTAAAATTTCAATACTTTCTACAAAAATGATAATTAAACAAGGAAAGAAAAATGCTCATATAAACGATGTGTACATGAAATTTCTACCAGATATTTTGCAGTTTCAAATTGGAAACAACCTTGTATGTTCATCACAAAGTAAGTGGATAACTAAACTAACATTTATGAAAGCATTGCCAATAGAGAATTTAAAAAGTTATCCATCTACTTACATGCAATGTTGAATCTTATTTACTTCAAATTAAAGAAATCATATCAGGTGCGTTGGCTCATGCCTGTACTCCTAGCTACTCAGTAAGTCTGTGAGACTTACCTCCACTTAACCTCTAGAAAACTGGAAGTGGCTCTGTGGCTTCAGGCGCAGGGCAGTAGCCTTGAGCTAAAGTGCTCAGGGACAGAGCTTCAGCCCAGTGTGTGTGTGTGTGTGTGTGTGTGTGTGTGTGTGTGTGAGAGAGAGAGAGAGAGAGAGAGAGAGAGAGAGAGAGAGAGAGGGGGGGGGGGGAATGGAGGGAGGGAGGGAGGGAGGGAGGGAGAGGGAGAGAGAAGAAAGAGAGAGAGAGAGGGAGGGAGGGAGGGAGGGAGAGAGAGAGAGAGAGAGAGAGAGAGAGAGAGAGGAGAGAGAGAGAGAGAGAGAGAGAGAGAGAGAGGAGAGAGAGAGAGAGAGAGAGAGAGAGAGAGAGAGAGAGAGAGAGAGAGAGAGAGAGAGAGAGAGAGGGAGAGAGAGGGAGGGAGAGGGAGAGAGAGGGAGGGAGAGGGAGGGAGGGAGAGGGAGAGAGGGAGGGGGAGGGAGGGAGAGGGAGGGAGGGAAGGAGAGGGAGGGAGGGAGAGGGAGAGAGAGACAGAGAGGGAGGAGGGGGAGGGGGAGGGGGAGGAGGGAGAAGGAGAAGAAGGAGAAGGAGAAGGAGAAGGAGAGGAAGAGGAAGAAAAGAGAAAAGAAATTAACTTGGAAAAAAATCATATTAAGTGAAGTAAGCCAGACCCAAAGGAACATAGGCTCAATGGTTTTCCTCATTTGTCATAATTAGTACACATCTAGGACGCTCCTAGCAGAGGATTACAATAGCGCAAAACTTAGGTACATAAGGTCATATAGTATGAGGCTAAATGAAAGGATCTCTAGGATATTAAGACAAGAGCTTTATCTTGTGTGATTGTTGTTCTTAATGTACTGTGTTGCTTCTCTTCTTTTTTGTTGCCCTTGGGTTAATCTCATATTGTTACTATAACTGACTGTGTTACCTGGTATATTGTATTTACATTTATTTGGTTATTTGAAATAGGAAAGGGAAGGGGGGAGACAAAATGATTGTGAGGGGGTGGGGGAGGAAAATGGGGAAATATCATGAGAAGGGATATCAATGTGTGAGAAGTAATGCAGCTACTCTCTGGGAAATGTAAATGTAACCCCTCTACACATTACAATAAAAAATTTTTTAAAGAAATTATATGAAATACTGAATACTGTGCCATACATTTGTTTACAGTTGTACAAATTCACAGAAATAAGTTCAGTTGTCACTTGAGACAGAGTCTTTGGAGAGGAGTCCAAGGTAGATACTACAGTGGACGATAAGGAAACATTTTAGGATGTTGAATATATTTTTTATTCATTATCAGTATGGTTTTCCTGAATACATATATATGCAATTTCAAGAATGCATATTATTTTTGATTCAGCTATGCAAAGATGATTGCCGGCCCATGGAATGTAATACTTATTTTGTACTACCAGAATCTATAAGAACATTAATTATGACACAGAGCTCATGGATATGAAATGAACTGCTTGAGCATAACAGGAAATACAGGAGGAAGACATTATTGCTGTTATAATTAAGTAAAAATTTTAGTAATTCTAGTAATCCTCTTTAGCATTCTAGTAATTATATTTAAAATAGCTGATTAATCATAATTAGTTTGGGTATTATATTTGAATTCAATTGCTAATCTTTCTATAAAATGTATTAAAATATTCACAGACTAAAATAATTTTTAAATTCAGCATACAAAGAAACAATAATTTTCAGAATAATCAATAGATATAAGTTCTACCAAATATTCTTCATGTTGTTATTTTGATTAATGCAAATTAGTCTACATGCTTTCTAGAGCTAAATAGACAATTTTCTCTTTCAAATCGTTTCAATTATCCTTTTGTCCTGAAACAAGAATCCTGGCTTCATTAGCTTTGTGAAGGAGCTATGATTACAGATAAAAATCAGTAACCAGCTCACACCTGTAATCCTGGCTATTCTGGAGGCTGAGATCTGAGGATCAAGGTTCAAAGCCAACCTGGGCACAAAAGGAACTGAGACTGTATTTCCAATTAATCACTAGAAAAGGGAAGAGGGATGTGGCTCTAGGGGGAGGGCAGTAACCTTAAGCTGAAGAGCTCCTGGACAACACCCAGGCAGTAGGCTTGAGCACCCTAACCCAGAACTGAAGCACCAGAACAGATTTTAAAAACAATCAATAACTAAAGGCTGTGACAGATAAAATATTCTCAGGATACTCCTCTGTCTGACATACTTGATTAAAATTGTGGCTTACCATTAATAAGTTATCATTAGAATTTGACAAAGAACTATGTTTCCAATTAGGAAGATGTGTGCATTCAGTTCAAGGTTATTTTTATTAAAATCAGAGCTTCATAGCAAGTACATTGTAAAAATTCTTAATCTAAAATTATAGTCAAAATCCTGTCTACATGGATGTTTTTATTAAAATGAGTAGCTTTGTAGATTTATCAGTTTTTCAGATGTTTTTATTAAAATGAGTAGCTTTCTAGATTTATCAGTTTTTTAAGGTGACAATAATTTAAAATCAATGTCAATACATTTCTCATATATCTTCTAGTCCAATAAATAAATTCCAAGGAAAGTAAATGGACATTTCTTAAGTGAATGTGTTTTTATTTTACAACCAATGCTGAGAGTAGAAATGTATACTTCTGGATTACATTCAACTCTTATTTCCATTATACTAATGGTCATTGTAATTTTGTCAATATTTTGTAAATAGTATTCATACATTGCAATACTAATCTTTATAGAGCATAATACATATAACAATTGAAATATAATTATATATATTCTGTCTTATATGATCTGATATATATTATATATGTGTGAATACATGATTATATCCTATCCATAATCTTAAAATATACATTTCAAATATATAACATATATAGCAAACACATGTAGTTCATTATCAAGTTTGCCAAATGACAGCCAGAAGCTATATTATCTTCAGTATTTACATGTTGGATGTTTGATTCAGGTGGCAGAGCCAATGAGCAAAAGTGGAAGACACTGAGTTCAAGTCCAGGTGAATGTAGAAAGGAGTGACACTGATTAAGACAGATTGTAGCTCATAAATAGCTTCCTTAAATGATTATTCCTGTTTACAACTAACTGAAAACTAATTTTCAAATAATAAAAAGCAATGAAAAATTTAAAAACGAATCCAAAAGAAACTCAGTTTTTGACAGTTTCACATTTGAGTTTTCCCAGTATTCCTATTAGATTTATAGCAATTCTGTTGTTCATGTTAAAAAAATAATTATCTATAAGAATAAGAGTGAATAATAATCCAGGCTTGACAAGTTTTGAGAAAGGACTTCTTTCCACATAATAACTAATAAACAGAAAATAATAGAGCACAGAGAAGAAAAATGTGAATAGGGAAACTAAAGTTCCAGCCTTTGGAAATAGATCTATACAAAATGGCTCAGTAGCTTCTCAATTGCCTTGGACCTTGTCTAAACATATGAAGATTAGAAAACTACATTGGGTGAATAATTATAATAATAACATGGTGATCATTGGAATTAGTTGCAGGTTTCTTATTTAGGAAATAGGTAAAAAATTTGAAATTACACTACTTAAACCACCAATGGAAACCTCCTCAGAAGTTTTTGTGGATAATCAAAATGCATTGCCCCTTTCTTCTCCTGTTTCCAATACCTAAACCAAACCTGAGAAACTATTGAATTCTCATCTCTCCATTGGCCCCTCTCTTGTTTCGGGGTTTTTTAAATATTTCTAGTTTTTCCTTCGTCATTTCCAACCATTTGTTTTCTGTCCTTTTTCTGTGTATATTAGGTACATTTCAAATGCAAAATATTTTGAAGGTCGCTTAATTACATCATTTTAATAAAGACTCAAAATCATCTGTTATTTTAATTTTATTATGAATATTTATAAGATAATTATACATTTACCCAGACTGATTTTTTATAATTAAATAAATCAAAATATTCAATTAAACCATCAATTAAATATTCATAGTGAAAAATTAGGTTACTCAGATTCATTCTTTACCATTATTACAAATCGTCTACATTAATAAAGCCAATTAAGAAAGCCCAATGTAACAGAGATAAAAGGCAATTCATTTAAATTAAATTATATACAATATTTAATGATCTGTTATTTATGCTGAGCAGTATATTCAGTTGTGATGAGTGTACAGGAACATCACAATATTCAGTCCCATTACTCAATCTACATATTTCTTTATATCAAAAGGATTTACAAACACATATAAACTTCATATTAATATAACATGTATTCAATGATTTATTTTATGATTGACATCATATTTTAATATAAAACAAAATAGTATAGAAAGAATGGTATGTTGGGAATCTTTAGAACACATATCAGTAAGTCACAGCCCCAGATATAAATCAGTGTTTGACCTTTTTAAGTGTTCCAACCAGTCCAACCAGAAGCAATGACTGCAATACAAAGGAAAAATTGAGATACCTTTATTTTATAGTAATAGCTTTACAATTCTCTTCTGAATCCATATTCTTTCTGTTTTCTCAGAAACAGGGCACAACTGTTTATAAATTGTACTAAATCCTATTTCTTATGTGATACTACAACTTCTACCCTGCCTATTCGTACACACTCACACTAACATACATCATCAGTGGGGTGATCAGGCCAACAACATTAGATGACAAAAACAGCAAATCAACTGGACTTAACTTGGTCTTCAAAGTACTTAAACATTATCACATACAAAGGGTGTGTTAACAGAGGGCTTACAGTTACATAAGTAAGGTAATGAGTACATTTCCTGTCAAACAATATTACCTCCTCCCTTGTTTTTCTCCCGCTTCACCCATCACCAGAGTCTCTTTCCCTCAGGTTGTAAAGTTCATTTCCAATATAGTGTCTTATGAGTATCACTGTAGCACTGGTTCACCCTTTGTCCTTGGCCTCAGCATTTTGTTATTGCCCTCTTCTTCCCCATATATAGAAGACACATGCTACCAAAATAAAACAGTGACAACAGAGGATGAAACAAACAGGAAGAAAAAACAAACAAAAGAAAAAAGAAATAACTTCACACAGCACATTAAAAAAAACTCTCTTGTTTCCATATCTTGGAATTCATTTGGATTAGTGTCATGTATACAGTCATATGTCATATGTACATTGTAATCCTCTACTAGGATTACCCTAGATATATACTATTACAAATGAGGGAAGCCATGGAACCTATGCATCTTTGGGTCTGGCTTATCTCACTTAATGGGATTTCCATTTCCTTATGAATGTGGCGATGTCATTCTTTCTGATGGAACCATAGAATTCCATTGTGTACGTATAACACATCTTATTGATTCACTCATCTACCTGCTTGGTTCCATATCTTAACTGTGATAAATAATGCTGCATTGAACATAGTTGTGCAAGTAGCTTTACTGTGGCCTTGTTTGTGGTCATTTGGGTAAATGCCCAGGAGTGAGATTGCTAGATTAGAGTGGAGCTCCATGTTTAGTCTTTTGAGGAACCTCCATACTGCTTTCCAGTGCGGTTTAATCAGTTTACATTCCACCAACAGAGTACTAGTGTTCCCTTTTGACTACATCGCCACTAGCATCTGCAATTATTTTTTTCTTGAAAATGCAATTCTATCTGGGGTGAGGCAGAATCTCAATGTAGCTTTGATTTTCATCTTTTTTTGGCCAAAGTTGTCAAACATTTCTTCCATGTGCCTATTGGCTATTTTTATTTCATCTCCAGAGAAGTTTGCTGTTGTTGTTGTTGGTCCATAGCAGAAGCTCTTAAGCTCTAGTAGACCTGAGAACTTTATCTTCTTCTGATATCAGTGTGACTTCATCTTCAGTCAGTAGACTAAAACCCCTGCAACAATGGCAGTTTCAACTCTCCATTGTAATATTGGGTGACTCATTACAACCGCATCAAGAGGAAGTAAAGACTCTTTTCTCCATTTGTCACAAGAGATGGAGTAGAATAGACAACAACTGGTAACTAGACAACAAGTTTTCCTTGCTGTTTGACAGGAGGCTATCTACTTCTATTTTACTAACCTCCTAAAAATGAATTGTTTTCTGTCTTTTTCTCCCTCTTTTGGGTTTTATTTTCCTTTCTGGCACTAGGACATAAGCACCCTTTGAAATTCCCCAGTTTATACTGGTCAAATTTTGGACACAGGACATAAAAAAGAAAATCTAAGAGCTTATCACTCTTTCTTGCTTTCACAACTAGGCCCCTAGTCGTTATCTCTTTTACATCTTTTATTGATTTATATTTGTGTTCTACACAGAATATTTAGGGGATTTCATTTCTTTTAAAACCAGATAGATAAATTTTGTGAAAAGAACATGCTTCTGTCATTATGTAATTTTATTCTTGAAAAGCCTTTGCATCAACTGTAAAATTTATACTATTTAAAGAGAAAATATGAACAAAATATTCAAATTTAATGATATCATTAAATTCTTAATTCACTTAGTAAGTTAAACACATTAAAATACCTTGGCTTCCCGTTAGATTACACATTCTATAAATTAACGGACAGTCAAATAGTAGTGTCTTCCTGTATGCAAGAAATGACTGTATTAGAACACTCAACTAAGGATCCTTTCTTTCATTGTGCAAAACATTTTTACTCATGCCTGTCATGAACATGAGCTGTAGACATACACTCAGCACCCCATCCTCTGCTTGCATTGTGGATTGGCCCTCTACCATTTCAACCATACTTTGAGCTGACCTTTTATGCTGGTAATTTGGGAGATGGTTTCTCTCATCCGTTTTCCACAGGAAATGATTTTGAAATGTAATTCTCTATATCTCTATCTCTCAAGTACTTAGGACTATAGGTATGAATTTTTGGCTCCCAGCTAAAACTAAGTTTTTAAAATCAGTTGACTAAAACACAAAAGATATTAATAAAATGATGATGTATTCCATCATGCCTAATCACAACATTGGTTTGTTCATAAATGGTGCTTATAGATAATTTTAATGATAGTTTAAAGGTGGTTTTTTTTGTCCTTGCTCCTGTTGATGTGTTGAATTATATTAATTGATTGGCGTATGTTGAACCAGCTTTGCCTCCCTGTGATGAATCCAGTTTGATCATAGTGTATAATTTTTTTGATAAGTTGTAGACGGTTGGCAAGTGTTTTGTTGAGAAGTTTTGCATCAATGTTCATCAAAGAAATAGGTCTATAGTTCTCTTTCTTTGATGAATCTCTGTCTGGTTTGGGGATGAGGGTTATACTGGCTTCATAGAATGAGTTTAGTAAAGAACCTTCATTTTCACCTTTTTTATTTTATTTTTTTATATTTTTATTGTATTTAATAAAAGGGTTACATGATATTTGCCAGATAGAAGGTGCATTAATTCACATACATTGATACCCTTCCACATGTCTTGGTCCCCATTATCCTCCCCCCCCCAGCTTGCTTTTCCCCCCTTCCCTGTCCAATTTCAAGTAACCAAATACAAATGTATCCAATATATCAGATAACAAAGTGAGATATTGTGACAATATGAGATAACCAAGGGACAGCAAAAGAGATGAGAGATAACATGGCACCTTAAGGACAGCAATCATTCGTTATATGGCTTTTGTTTCAATATCCTAGAGGTCCATTCAATTAGCTTCATACTATATGGCCTTATGTATCAAGTTTTTGCTCTATTGAAACTCTTTGCTATTAGAGCCCAAGGTTTCTACTGGGCTAAGTTCCTTTGAGTCTGGCTTACTTCGTTTAATATGATTTGTTCTAAGTCTTTCTATTTCCTAACAAATGGGCGATGTCGTTTTCTGACAGCAGCATAGAATTCCATTGTATACAAATACCACATCTTGTGAATCCATTCATCAACTGAGGGACACCTAGGATGGTTCCATATCTTTGCTATGGTGAATAATGCTGCAATGAACATTGATGTGCTAGTGTTATTTTAAAGTTTTTTTTATGTAGAACATTTTAATTTTTAGTCACACGTGATCTTTTAACATTAACATTACTGTTGTTGTCTTAGTTGAATGTAATTGATATGCATGCTTTTGTGAGTGGACTCCATTTCCTGGTGAAAATACATAGCTAAGAAGCTGTGCAATGAATGCTATGATGCTTTTCTAAGCAAGCACCAATCACATATTGAAACTGTGATACACTACTAGGTAGACATATATACTTTAGTATAGATGCTTTGTATGCTTTGACTGATGACATAAGTGTTCAATCTACTATCTAACTCACTTTGTAATATCTATATTGTTGGCTTTATGATCCCAGAGGAATAGTCTTCAAAATACAATGATATTATACCATTTTTCAAATATTCACATAAAGCATTCAATCATGTCATAAACCAAGATTAGGAGAGAAGCTAAAAGAAATATCTTTTATCCTCTGACAATTTCTGAATTGCTATACTTCATAGTTTCTGAACTTGAAGAGCTAGTACACTCAAAGCTAATTAAGTTCTAAACTAGCATTCTATTTCTAACAGCATCCAGTTACTGCTGACCTTATAAAATTCACTGTCATTAACATGAAACTGTAATTGAACATTTCAATATTTAAGTCCATCAGTTGCTTTTGCTGCCATCATCATAACAGCTAAATAACAAAAAGTGACTCATGGAAGATCACACAGCTAGCAGTTCTTCTTTGTCTTCATTGCATAATAAACACAGTTTTATAGTACTAAATAATGACACTGGAAATTATAGTTTCCTTTCAAAAGAACTATAGTATACACAAAGAAATATGTGTTTTGAAATTTTTCTATTGTAAGTTTGGAAATTTGCATTACTTTTCCCATTATAAACGTATTTTTAAGAGGGAAATCAGATGAACAGATCAATGGATATGGATTTGTAAAAATTCATATTAATGTATATGGATTTACATGTCTCTATTGCCAGTACTTTTAGTTTTGTCTCTCTTCAAAATTTTCACTTCCTTTAATGCAAGATTATATATAAAGCTTGCATGTTTGAAAACATAAATAAATGTGTCTACAGAAGTAATCTAGAATTGATTTATATTAAAGAATTGATTACAAGTTTATTCTTTAACTTTACTGTTGTCATTTCCATTAAAAGGTTACAAAGAATATTTATTATGGGCTATAAAAAGCATTATTTCTTCATAGATAATCAGTAGAAGCAAAGGATGAATTCTGAATATTCAGCCTATATTTTTGTTGTTGTTGTCATTGGTTGTGGGACTTGATCTCAGGTCCTGGGCCCTGTCCCTGAGCCTTTTTATGCTCAAGGTTAGTGCTCTACCATTTGAGCCCCAGCACCAATTTTGGTTTTTGAGTAGTCAATTGGAGATTAGAGTCTCATTGGGACTCTTCTTCCTGTGGCTGAGTTCTAAATGAAATCCTCAGATCTCAGTCTCCTGAGTAGCTAGGATTATAGATGTGAGCCACTGGTGCCTGGTTTGAATCATCATTCTATCTTTTGTCCTATGCATTAACTTTTCTCTTTCATCTCTTAATATGCTTCATTTTTTAAACTCAATGTAGCATACATTCAGAAAAAAGAAATTGCAAATGTTAAGTGCAGTGTGGTTGTCAAGAAAATGGCCTTAAGACATTAAGGCCATTCATAGTTCTATCTAGAGAATAATTTCCCAGATTTGATAGCAAAATTTCTGTAATAACATTTAAAAAGACTTAATATTTCAGGTTGATTCAAGTTTTTCCTGCAAAGCTAGTTTAGTTGAATGTGATAGAAATCTTACAACTGAGAACTAGAGTCCTAGAAATTTAATTTCTTTATGTTCACTCTGTACCCCAGGGCAGCATATGAAACACTCATGAGGATCTCCTAACTAGGTTAAAAGCTACAGGGGATTCTGTTCTGTTTGAGTTCTTCCCATAAGAGGGCTTTCTTCACTTTATTCCTCAGTTAGGAATATTCTCAGGATAATTCCTTAATATGTACAAAGATCCAAGGAGGTATAGCTTGGAGGTAAAGTGGTTTTCTAGTATGTTTAAGACTGCTTTGATTTCCAGAACAAAGAAAAACAGAAGAAAATAAATGAGAGAAGGATAGGAAAAGAAGATTTCTGTACTATTTGTCTTGCATATGAATTTATCTGATTTGGGAAAGGGAAAAGAAGCATAGAAATAGTGAGACAAAGGGTAACCAATTAATACTCATTAGATTCCATGTTGGAAATGAATTACACAACTAGCAGAGGTAGAGAGAGTGGAAGGGGTAAAACTGGGAAAAATATGAGGAAAGGAGTACACTGTTACAAAAGAAATGTACTAATTACATGACATATAACTCTAACCTCTTTGTACAATACCTTCACAATGATATTTAAATTAAAAAAAAACACAAGAGAGAGAGACAGAGACATAGACATTGACAGAGACAGAGAGAGACCCTGAGATACTGAACGAGAAAGTTAAAGGAGTTTAACATCACCTTTTAAAAATATTTACATTATTTATTTTTACTGTTACTTAAGTTGTATAATTTCCTTTGGAATGTGTCACCCCTCTCTCATTTGTTTTATGTACACCTTATAAAATTCTGAATTTCAGCTTTAACATCCTCAGCTAAATGAAGCTAATTTTTAAGTTTCTATAAAATTTTGTCATTTTTGTGGTAAAATGATCACAAAATACTCTACAAATCCTGTTCCTTTGATTTTATTATCCCCTTCTTGTAAATTCAAGTGGAGCTGTAAATCTAAAAGCAGTGTCATAAAGCACTCCAAGAACGGAATTTGTGTGTGAGTTAAACCAAGTGCTGGTGTAATTCATGATGTGTCCCTTCATGAATCTAAGTCACTGTGTCTTCCAATAACAGATTATTTTAGTTTACTTTGCTGCATCAAAGTACAGAAGACCTATTTTGCATTATTGTAGTGTAAGAATTACTTTTGCAAGAAACAGTATACTATCTATGAGTATTATCTAATGTATTTAAAATATAATTGAGAAAAATATTAAAGTTTGATATGACTGTTGCTGAGGATAAAAGGCTATTAGTAAAACTTGGACATATTTTGGCGAATAACACAGTAATAGTATGTAGTTGGAGCTCTCACATTTTTAAAACTTAAATATAAAATTGCCAGTCCCATTTGAGATCTATATGTAATTTTATTTATCTCCATTTTTTATATTAAGATTATTATCAGCATACCAATTTGTTAGCATCATGTAGCAGCAATTCTGAAGGCTTTGTTTTGAAGTTGATTTGTGTGTATTAGAGTATTATGTTTGACTCAGCACCAACTTGATCATGACCTAATCAATAATTTTGTTGAAAATGTTAGAGGAAATATTGTACCCTTAAATTTTTAGACAGTAACTAACATAATGAAGCTTCAGAAAAACCGCATTCCTTCTTACTTGTATAAGGGAAACAATTTTTTTCTTTCTTTACCCTGTCTGCTCAGATGCCAATGTCCATCATTTTCTTAACTAATCAAGTTTTCTTTTTTGAATAAGTATTAATTTCTAAATGAAAGGTTTCAGATTTGTGCCATATAATTTACATATTTTTAAGGCTGTAAGAATACAGTTGAACACCATACAAAAAAACAAATATGCTAGTATCAAATGCTTGGTTTCAAATGCCAGTTCTAACACACACCACTCGTGAATTCCCCCCATTCTTTTAATGTATTAATTATATAAAGGCTTTTATTGTGCTTTCCTTTGAGAGATCGCAACGTGTTGCACAGTATACTCTAGATATTTAAGAGAAATAAAAAGATAAGGAGAGAACAAGGGTCTCTCAACATTTGATATGATACTTAGGACAAGTACTTTATGTTGCCTGTCATTATCTCTTTCAGGCTTGGTAATTTTCATTAGTCTCTTTGCAAAGGGCAGAAAGTCATCACCAAGTGTGCTCTGGGGGAAGCTAGGGGAGGATTGTCCAAAACACCTTATCATGTTGATGTCCTCAAATGCAATGCAGGGAGGGAATGAGAGGAAACAGTCCGTGCAGAGCCAAGTGATTTCACGTTGCACCACTAAATCACCAGAATTGCCAACTTAGCACTGTTAAATTTACTGATGATGATGCTTCCCAATTAGAAAATGTGTTTACACATTGACAGAAGGTGTACATAGACTCTAATTGGAATTAATGCTAGCGAAGTAGTTGGTAATTTTTTTTTTTTTTTTTTTTTTGCCAGTCCTGGGCTTGAGCTCAGGGCCTGAGCACTGTCCTTGGACTTTCTCAAGGCTAGAGCTCTACCACTTGAGCCTCAGCACCACTTCTGGCTTTTTTTTTTCTATGTATGTGGTACCGAGGAATCGAACCCGGGTCTTCATGCATGCTAGACAAGCACTTTAACCACTGGGCCAAACTCCCGGCCCCAGTAGTTGGTAAATTTAATGACACCAATTGGTCACTTAGGTGAGTGTCATTAGTTTTATAGGCTGATAAAAATCTTTATTTAAAAGAAGTCTATTGCATCATTATGTATCAGAGCCTCTTGTTTCATGTAAATGGAAATATACCGAAATCATTTCTGTCTTCCATATAAATGTCAACTTCAAGAGAAAATAAAAATGAAATGTTCTGCTTCATATAATAAAATGCTAAAATAATGCCTGACCACATTTGTAAATGAACAATAAATACATTGAAATTTTTAAATGATATAATGCTCTAACCAGAACAACATCTGAGAGACAGTATATGACAATTTGTATCTTTACAGTAATCAGAATTTTGAATTTCTTTATTATGAGTTAAAGTAAATAATTCAATACCAGCAATTCACAACATAATAAAACAACTAAATGTGCACAGTATTGTAAATTTCAGAAAGCACCTTCAACTTAATCATCTTCTTTTTCCATTATAAATATTGTATAATTCTTCCAATACAGAAGAATTTGCTTAAATCACTTCAATAACTTGTTCAGCTAAAAATTAACACACATGTCAAGACAGGACATGAAAACATGAACTAAAATTTCCTGATTTTATATCTAGGTATTTGAACACAAAGAAACACAGATACACAGTACCAGTGACATGTTATATATAATAAATATTAACATTACTAGGAGTTGCTGTTAAATCAGGCTTTAGCAACATGAATTTATATAAACAGCTTCACTGTGATATAAATATGTTGATAAAATTCACTTTATATATTGCACTTAATTCACTTCCCTCACCATATACCAATTTTAGTAAGATTTATTCCACAAATTTTACATATATACATATATTTTTTATACTGTACTTTTATAATATTCACAAGCCATTACCCTCTTCTTTGTCCCTCCTTCCATTTGCTGAATCTTTGCAGTCTCCCATTTAAAATCATGTATTATTATTATTACCTTAAGCACTCCTTCATGGATTTGTAAAAATAGGAGATACTTGCCTTTAGTTGAAAAATGTTAAGCATCCTTGGCATAAAAAAAACACAACAAATGAAGTGAGGCATTAGTGGTTGGTAATTCTAGCTAATTAGGCTGAATTCTGAGGATCACAGTTCCATCACCCCAGGCATGAATGTTCCTGAGATGCTTATCTCCAATTAACTATCAAGAAGCCAGAAGTGGAGCTATGGCTCAAGTAGTATTGTGCTAGCATTAAACACAAAGTTCAGAGACAGTGCTCAGGCCCTGAGTTCTAGCCCCAGGGTTGGCACAAAAACAAATTATCCTTTCCTATGTTCCTTTGAGGTTGAATCTTGTCTGAGGAAGTTAATACAGAAGATAAAGGAAATATCCATAAAATTGAGAGAAGATATAATAAAACTCTTTGGATCCTGTCTGGAGTTATAGCTGAAAAATAAAAACAAACAAAAAACCAAATCAAAATGACATCTACGTTCTCTCTCAATCCAGTCACAATGGCTATCAAGAAAACAAACAAGAAATGTGGAGTGAGGATATGAGGAAAGGAATCAGCATACAAGGTTGGGGAAAACATAAATAATTCCTGTCATATTACTTTGAAAATCAGACTGAAAATCACTCATGAACCTGGAGCTACGGCTCAGGCCTGTAATCCTAGCTACTCAGGAGGCTGAGATCTGAGGATCAAGGTTAAAGCCAGCCTGGGATGAAAGGATTTGAGGCTTTTATCTCCAATTAACCTCTAGAAAATAGGAAGCGGGGTTTGACTTAAGAGCAGGGCGGTGGAATTGACTCAAGGGTAGGGTGGTAGCCTTGAGCTGAAGAACTCCAGGACAGTACCCAGGCTGAGTTCAAGCCACATGACTCACAAAAACAACAACAACAACAACAAAAAGAAAATCACTCATGAAATTAAAACTGTAACTGTGGTATGTTACTACTATATAACACTTGGACATATATTGAAAGAATTATAAATTAATATATGAGATATACTTGATATACTTGTATGTACTTGCTTAGGACAGCATTATTGACAATACTATAAGGCCAACCTAGATACACCAACAACTGATATTTGGATAAAGCTTTTATGGCACATCTATGGAGTATTATTTTAAAATTATCTCAGTTACAATAGAAATGTATAGAATTATAATATCTATTAAGTACTATTGTAACTGCACCACTATCCTCAACATGAATTGTAAGACTAAGAATGTAATTAAAGTGCAATACATGGAGCATTTTTATTTTGTATTTTATGAATTCGTTAATCATAGTAATTCAGAAGCTATTGATTCCTTTTGAAATATACAAGTATTGTTTTTGTTTTTGTTTAACAGTACTGGTATTTGAATTTAGAACCTCGTACTTGCTAGTTATCAGATATAACACTTGAGTCATGCTTGTAGTCCTTTTTACTTAAGTTTTATTTTTTTTTCGATTGGATCTAATGCTTTGGATCCATCCAGCCTTGGACTGTGATCCTCCTAACTCTTTCCCTAGCAAAAATGATTATAATAAATGTGAACTACTATGTTTACTTTAGATAAATTCTCCTTACCCTTTGTCCCAGGCTGGCCTAAAACTATGAATCTTCTACCTTCACTTCAGTAGTAGTCAGGTTTATAGACATGGGTCAGTGTGTGTGGCCTACATCTCTTTTAATCAATATTTCTAGTAATTTTTCTTTTTCATCATTTTAACAATGTTAAAATATCAACATAGAGAAAAATGACATAGTATCAATTCCTACTTTTTTTTTTTTTAACAACAGATGCTCGAGGGGATGTGGCCAGGAGGGATCACTACTACACTATTGGTGAGAGTGCAAACTCATTCAACCACTATGGAAAGCAGTATGGCAATTCCTCAAAAGACTAAACATAGAGCTCCCCTGTGATCCAGCTATTCTACTACTTGGCATTTACCCAATCGTCCAGAAACAAGGGCATACTAATCCACTAGCACAATGATGTTCATTGCAGCACTATTTACCATAGCAAAGATATGGAACCAACCTAGATGTCCCTCAGTTGAGTGGATCAACAAGATGTGATATTTATACACAATGGAATTCTATGCTGCTGTCAGAAAGAACAACATGGCCCCATTTGTAAGGAAATGGAAAGACTTAGAAAAAATCATATTAAGTGAAGTAAGCCAGACTCAAAGGAACAGGAATATAGGCTCAATTCCTTCTTAAAATTATCATTCAAGGGAATTTTGAAACAGGTAAGTTGGTCTATTTGAATTGATTTAAAGGCTTGCACTCAGAGCCTGAGTATTGTCCCTGAGCTTTTACTTTACTTTCCTTTTTTTTTTTTTTCCAGCTTTAGGTTAGCACTCTACCACTTTGAGCCATTGTTCACAGAACTGTTCTGTTTCTCACAGAAGTGTTCCAATTACATAGTATAGTGGGCATGGATGATCATGTGATATCTTATTCATAGATGAAAGTTAGAGGATGATAATGTAGGTATGTATAGAGAGAGAGACGTATATACATAAATAGACAGATAGTAGATAGACAATAGATAGATAGATAGATAGATAGATAGATAGATAGATAGATAGATACTTGATGTGAAAATGTATCTTTAGAATACCCTTCACAAATTTTAATTCTAGAATATCATAAATGATATTTAGGAAATCATTATTTTTACAAGTTAACTTTGCAAAATAGATCACAACAAAGAGCAAATGTTCTGATGTCTGATACGTTTGCCAGTTTAACAGTCTAGGTATAGATTCTTTCTTAGCTGAATGCAGATGATGTACACACCAAGGAACAGCGCCTCGTTTTTGAAGACTGTTAGAAAAATATGAATTTTGAAAGCCAGCTATATGATTACTTCCAGAAGCAATTATGCTTACAATCATAAATCTATCCATTTCCTCATTTTTCTCTATGTTGTTTAAAAGACTACTTTTCAAATGTTCTCATTGAAGTACTTCATGTTTTTCATGTACATTAAAAATAGCAGTTCTTTACACAGGCAGGCAGCATACTTCAGAAGGTTTTGAAATTTCTTCTCTGTATCTTATTTCTCCCCTATTTAAAAAGTCAATTATATAGAGAAGTTCAAAAGTAGGGACTGGGATTAGGTTTTTAGAAATCTATCTGCTAATGACCAAGCAGATAATTATTTCCTTGCAATTATTAAAAACAATGGACACTCATAATATGGAAGCTCTCTTATACTTTGAGAGGAATGAGCATGTAAAATATGGAAGTCTTGTTTCTTTAACTCCGAGTGTATATGTGTGTATGTGTATGTTTATTTGTGTATATGTGTATACCTGCTTCTACATTCTTCCTATATAAACTGCTACGTGATTTTCATTTTTCCTTTAACAATGCTGTTTGCAGAGGTGATCCTTAGCTTTGTTTCACTGTCTGCAAGATTTTCATGACAAGTGGAGGAGCCTTGTGAACAGAGTGGGAATTTAAGAAGCCCATAGGAACCCGAGAGTTTGGCCTACTGGTAGAGTTTTTGCCTAGCATGCAGAAAGACCCGGGTTCGATTCCTCAGTATCACATACATAGAGGGAAAAAAAAAAGGAGAAATGGTGCTGAGGCTCAAGTGGTAGTGTTCTAGCCTTGAGAAAGTCCAAGGACAGTGCTCAGGCCCTGACTGCAAGCACAGGACTGGCAAAAGAAAAAAAAATAAAGAAGCCTGTAGGTATGTGCTAAGGAGGAAGCAGCCAATCTCTACCTCTGTAGTCACTCTGAATTCAAACTAACACATTTTCATTAATGAGACATGATTTAGCTTGCCTGCATTCACAAGGTTCCTTAAAGAGTATAGTTTATTTTTGATATAGAGTATGGGAATCTTATTCATACATTTAAGCCCTGACATTTAAAATCATATCTTTTCACTTTTTCTGAAATAAATTTTAAATCTTTTCATGGGATACACTTTAATCTCTTGGGATTTTCTTTGGGTTTTGTTTTATGTCTTTTTGTTGTTTTGTTTCTTTTTTAAGTAAATGGTCTCACCTTCATTTTTAATATTAGCTAGAGGTTTTTTTCATATATTTTTATTGTAATTAATAGAAGGGTTACATTATATTCTCCAGATAGAAGGTGCATTAATTCACATACATTGATACCTTTTCTCATGTCTTGGTCCCCATTTCCCTCCCCACCACCCCCACCCCTTCCCTATCCAATTTCAAATGGTTGTAATATTTAAAAGGTCTGATCCACAGCAAATTTTTCAGGAAGAAATGATCACAGTTGTGCCTTCGATATGGTCATTAAGGTCAACAAATGGTCATTTGATTTCTCAATAGTGTTGTGCTTTTGGCAACAGTACAGACTTGTCTACATCATATAGCAAGTGGGTACACAATTTCACAAGCAGCTATCAAGTCATTCCCTACAACTCCTACAACTGCTTAGGAGAGGATTATTTCTTTTGTACACTCTTGCTGTTAATTGTTTTTTTTTTGTTTGTTTTTTTGGGGGGTTGCTAGTGATTGGTTTGATAGACTTTACTTAACATCTTAAAATTGAGGCTCTGATGCAGGAATCACACATCTAGTAGCGTACTGTCCTGTGAAGGAATGCTTACCTGAAAATAACTGAAAATCGGCCACACACATTTAGGGCTACTTAAAAAATCGCAGGAGGATTGAAAATCTATAAAAATGAAAAATATTTTTACTTAGCAGAATCAAAATTCCATTAAAATATTAAGTCTTTGAAAACCTTGAAGAAGAAACTTTAAAATAAATTTTAAAGAAAACCTAATTATATTTTAAACTTTTTTCTCATATCCTCATATTGAGACAAAATATTTTTTCAAACATTATGAACTTGAATGCTTCATTTAAAATCATGCTTAATAGCACAAAAATGTGGTAAACATGCAGAAAACAATAGAAAGTGAAGGTCTGAGTTATAAGACTCTCACTTCTTCCATTTCTGCTTACTGTCATGCTTATACATCACAAAGTGTGTTGATGGTAGCAGAAAATTAATTATTTAAACACAGAAAAGATAAGGAATAAAATATCTTCAGAAGTAAGTTTTTCAAGGGGTAAGTTGTATAGAGCTGAAAATGGTATTGTTTTCATGGTCTGGTCTTTGTCCTCTAAAATGTGTGATTTAAAAATTGTTTCTGATCAACTATTGGTAGCTCACACCTGTAATCCTAACTACTCAAGATGCTGAAATCTAATGTCTGGTTTAAAGCCAGTCCAGCAAGGAAAGCACAAAGATTCTTATCTTCAGTTATCTACCAAAAAATATACCTCAGCTCGAGCTGTGGTACAAGTGGTAGAGTGCTTGCTACCTTTGAGCAAAAAATGCTCAGGGCCAGTGCCCAAGCTCTGTTTTGGCATTCTAGAACTTGCACTAATAATAACTACTATTTCTAGTTTCAAACAATAGTAAATATGAGCCTAGTAATAATTATAAGAAAAACAGTGATACTTCCAAAATGGCATCTATAATATTTTTATTATCTTTGAAATAAGGTTCCTAATTAGGATCTGTTTCACTGAGTTACTATGTCACTGTGATGATTTTTGTGGTAACTAGTGGGGAACACACTGGAAAATATTAATCTCCCAGCAACTTCTCACCCAATTATAGCCATAGCCTCAATCTGCACTCAGTGGAAGTACATCCCACAGATGAGTGTCCTTTAAATGCCGTGAGTGGGGATGGTTGGAGTTGCACGAGGTTATAAGTTTAGCTATCTTTACATCCCTATAGAACCTATATCAATATAGAGTATAGCATATATTCCTAGAAAACATGCTACTCTTAGAAGTTAGAAAGCATGTCTATGCTGTGCTATAAAATAATCTTAGGACTCAGAAACAAAATGAGATGTTGGATCCTGAATGATCAGATTTAGTGGAATATGTATCTACCAATCATTCACACATAAAGTCCATACTAAATCATGGTTATGTAAAGCATGTGTTCGTTGTATTGGCAATGGCAGACAGTGTGGTATCCTCTGGTTGACCTGTTCTTTTCCCTGGCTGTGCAGAGATTCTTGGGAGTCATGCTTATTACTGGGTTTTTGTGCCTCCAAAGTCTTCTCTTCACCCTTTCATACATGCCCATTCTACTACAGAGTTCCTTGTTGTCTGTCATTCTTCTCCTTTGGTTTCCTCCCATCTTCTCTTAGGCTTGATTTTATTTTACTGTGTTTCTTTGTTGTTTTCTTTTTATTCCTTTACATTTCTACCATACATTCTTACCAGATGCCCTGCCTGGAGAAAAGTTATGATCTTTGTATAAGAATGAGGTGACTTTTGAGAGCTCAGGCAGATTCTGAAGCTGCTCACAAATCAAGGCTGTGTGCTGACTACACTCTGCAGCTTGGCAGCAAGTGCTTTGGAGAAGGATGAAGAAGGTTTCTCTTCTGTACAGTGTGGTGACAATTTGTTTGGCAGGAAGAAGATGATGTTTAAGGAGATAAGAGCAGAAGATATCCCAGATGTTTAATGATCAAAAATGTTTACCAGAGCATGACTCAGAAGCCAGAAGAAATAGAAATATTGTCTATCTTGATGAGAATTTTGTTTCTTATCTTGATGAGAGCCCCATTTGCTGTTTCTCTATTCCAGAATCATGAGTGGAAAATTCTAGTTATTTGGCTATGTGTGGAGAGAAGAAGTGCTAAAGAGTTATTCAAAAAGGAAGGGAGTCTTAAAATTACATAGGAGAACAGAAATTAGTCACCTGTCCAGGCATTTTATCTACTGGATAGTGTGGATGGTGTAATTTTTTTGTAATTTTCGGGGTAATGTATGGAAGCATTACAGTTACAGTGCGTTATTTCTGGAACATCAATCTTAAGGCAGTAGAAAAGTCATATTCCAATGCTAGGAATGGAAAGAGAATTTGGAAAACTGAAGGCTGTTTTTCATGGAATAGTAATTGCTTATTATGGTGAACTGTTGGTGGGTAGAGGAGAGCAGGAAAAACATTGGAAAACAAAGGAGCACTAAAAACACCAGAGAATTTGAATTTTAAGGCAGAGGGTTTTCTTTTTTAATGTATTTTATTGTTGGGGTAATGTAAAGAGGGGTTACAGTGTCAGACAAAGGGTGCATTACTTCTCAAACATTGATACTTCTTCTCATGTTTTTGTCTGCCTTTCCCTTCTCACACCCCCTCTCAATCTTGAGGCAGAGAGATTTTTAAGCAGACTGGTGCTATGTTCACAATATGTTAGTGCTTCCTAAATGTCATTGACTTTTCAATTTGAAAATAGATACAAGGAGCTGCCCTGTGTTCTTCATAGGATTATTGTACAGTAAAGAAACTCATGTAAAAAAGCATCTGTGTTACTGAAAGAAACTATCATCTAAATGTCCAGTTACCTGAGCTTCCATATTCTCTGTAATAAAAAAGGCTTGACAATTAATTTTTGTGATACCACTATGGAAGAAAGACCTTTATTATACCCAAGAACAGTTTATAGTACAATCATTATATTTTTGTTCAAAATTGGATTTGATGATAAAGACTAATTAATATTTATGATGATGTCTATGACACATAATTTTGCTGTTTTTATCTCAATACAATATATAGCTAGGAACGAGAGTGGGTCAAATTATAAAATTCTGGATCTAATACTGCATGATTATATAAAATAAGTAAGGATGCAAACTGATGAAATGTAATATACACATTATTGATCTCAAAAATACTTAGTCATTTTATATATTTAATCAAAAGTAAAATATTTTTCTGGGCATTGGTTATCTTACCTACTCACGAAGTTGAGATTTTAGGATCACAGTTCAAAGCCAGCCCAGGCAGGAAAGTCTGTGAGACTATTATGTCCAAGTATCCATCAAAGAGCCAGAAATGGAGCTGAGGCTCAAGTGGAAGAGCATTAGCCTCGATCAAAACACTGTAGGGATAGCATTCAGCCCTAAGTTCAAGCCTCAGAGCAGGCAATAATGTAAAATATCTTAATTTATAAACACATTGGTGCAAACAATGTGTGCTTTTTTATTTTGAATAATATTTTGTTGGGGCCAGGAGTTTGGCCTAGTGGTAGAGTGCCTGCCTATGTATGTACCACATACATAGAAAAAGTCAGAAGTGGTGCAGTGGCTCAGGGTAGAACACTAGCCCTGAGGAAAACCCAAGGACAGTGCTCAGGCCCTGACCTCAAGTCCAGGACTGGCAAAAAAAATAATAATATTTTGTTTATTGTAAAGGTATATATAGATAGATTACAGTTGCATAAGTAATGAGTACATTTCTTGTCAAACAGTGAATCTTTATGATCACCATTCTAGTACTGAAATATGCACATTAGACAATCTAGGAAAAGTAGAGAATCCTGAATGTGGCTAAATAATAGCTCAGGAAGGAGACCTAAGGCTTACATGAGTAAATAGGAAAAACATTTACACAAACACAAGTTTAGATTTATGGAATTAAAGACAAAAGCAATTTAAAATATCTGCAATAAAATAAATATTTGATTGTATGTGTTTCAATCAAGTGGAAGAAAATATAGAAATTTTGCCTTTAAAATTATTATAACTGTATTTTGTATTATTTTGTATAAGTTTAATCAGGAGTATGTGCTCTTAGAAAAAGAATATGACATCATGTAATATAGGAACATGTACAAGGAAAATGAAATTTTTACCCTGCCATACATGGCAGTCTATATCAGAAAAATATGATTAACAAGAGCTCATGTATTTGAAAACATTCTGAAATATGATCTCATTTTATATTCCACAGTAAAAAAAAGTTTTCTCATTCAATTGGAAATTTTCTCTTCAGTCAGTAATTAATTCTCTTTTTCGCTCATATTTCCAAAGCACAGGTGTTTCTTCTCACTTCTTTGTTTACAATAAAGGTTTGTGATTCTTTTTCTACCTGAATAAGCAAAATGCATAAATCTGGAGTGTAACTGGTGGTGATAGAGTTTCCAGTGAGGACAAATTAGCACATTCCTTTGCCTGCTTTACTTTCAGTGTCTTATTTATGAGATCAGTGAAGAAGTAAACTTACATAATCACATGTGTGATATTAGTTAAAACATAGTTAAACATAGTTAAAGCAACACCATTAATTTATAATTTCTCTTTAATTCCTAACTTTCAGCACTCCTCTCAATATAACTTAGATCTGTGCCTGGGAAAACAAATTGTAATTCTGATCAGCTTTCCTTATACTTCTCTCTCTGCCTCTAAAGACTTTCTGCAGCTTCACCTAATGGCAATGCCAGATGTAAATGAACATTAGGGTACCTTGCAGTGTAGCATACGTTCAAACTTGGAACAGTACACATTCATGTAGACTTTTTCCTTCCTCCACTTTCTTTAAATATGCATTCTCAAGATGGTTTAGCATAGAGTTTTAAGAGTTTATCTCTGGGACGGGAGTTTGGCCTAGTGGTAGAGTGCTTGCCTAGCATGCCCAAAGACCCAGGTTCAATTCCTCGGTATCACATACATAGAAAAAAGCTGGAAGTGGTACTGTGGCTCAAGTGGTAGAGCTCTAGCCTGGAGAAAGTCCAAGGAGAGTGTTCAGGCCCTGATCTCAAGCCCAGGACTGGCAAAAAAATTTAGTTTATGTCTGAAACAGATAGACTTGACATCTATATCAGGTTCTTAATCATTTTTGTATGAATATTTCTCCTGATAAAGTTTTAGTTTATATTAACATATATATTTTGAATTCATTACATTATAATTGTTAAAATTATAGTGCCAAGATAATAAAATAAAAGTTTAATATATGTACATATATTCTCAAAATCATATATGCATATATGTTTATAACTATATGCATTCACAATTTCCTAGCTGAAGCTGAATTGGTATAATGATGCTGTCATGGGTATTTTTCTTTCTAAATTGAAGTAGACACATGATTATTGTGTACTACAAGTGTGACTGGTACAGCTGATGAATAGATCTTTCATTTAATGTCAGTTAATATTTACATGTGAAAATGGGTGATGTGGAATGACTGGCTATCATATTATAGCAGCTTCATGTCGATTGAAAACCGCTTTTCAGAGAAGGCAATATTAATAATAATTCTCCTACATAGTCTCAGAGTTATATTAGGCACATGGGTCTAACAATCATAGATGATGCTCTAACTCAAATTAAAAGACAGGGAAAACATCAGTGGAGGTTGCCAAAGAAAATGAACACAGTTGTCTTGAAGAGTAAGTGAGAAGTGAGGGCCACTAGGTTGCTTTCCGAATTTGCAAAGAAAAAAATTATTAGTATCTTAGGCAATCCCATTTCTAAAACTGGATTGTTCTCTTCACTGTGACTTAGCTTCATTATAATTGTATATTTCTGTGTGCAAGAGAAGGGCTGTGAGAGATTTGCTATGAGCAAAATGTAAAGAGTGTTCTCCAAAACACAGAAGTAATTCTTCACTGGCTCCCAACAAATCCTTAACCTTTTGGAGCTGTGAAATCTATCTTTCTGTATGCTCATAAATGAATTTTCACTTCAAGACATATATAATTATTTACTTGACTGTTGTCAGGAGAAAGTCATTCATTAACTCTAATTTCTTTCTACTCTATGTGCCTTTTTAGTTGCACATTTTGACTTTATTGCTATAATTTATTATTTAAATTGACAGATAAGTTTGCTTATGTTTGCTTTACAGAGTAGTATAATCTCAGGTACATATTTACACAGACTCTCTCTTTCACCCACTATTTTCAATATGGATTATCAACAAGGACCATTAAAGAGTTTAAGGTCTTTTCTCAGGAACTAAACTAGTATTTTGTTAAAACAACCTTTGAAACAAATAGACTTGATTTCTCTCTGTGACCATTAACTTCACATGAATGAAAATGCCTGTAATTTGCCTGCCCAAGCTTTACTTTATGTTTTATCAATAATACACTTTTTAGCCGTGCATTTGCCTTTATTATTATTACTTATTTAAATGGACAAAACTGCTTATGTTTATTTCATACTATGATCTTTTCAGAGATGATGCATTCTGGAGTGTACACATTGAGGCTAACCTGTACCCAGTCTATATTTAACACAATCAATTACACTGTCTTTTATCAACAATAATCAGAATTCCTTCTCTGTAATGGAAATCTTGCATACTTTCACCAATATCTGTTTTATCATCCAACATTCTAGGCACCTTTATAGATTTTGCTTCTCTTAGTTTGACTTGTTTAGATACTTCGAAAAATGGAGCCATGAAGACAGTACAATTATAGTTTTTTAAAGAAAACCCTCCTTCCATTGTTCATTTCAATGTCACTGTGATTTAATCCTCATTCTCAGAGTCTGAATGCTTATTAGATTGCTGTTTAGTCAATCCTGTCCAAGTGTAATTATTTGTTGTTTTTACTTTAACTTGTAGATTTATGGACATATTTTAGTTATTACAAATGAAGAAAATCATGGAGCTTATGTTTCTGAGTCTTACTCATGGCTTAATATAACTAGTCCACATCTTTCTATTTCCTTACAAATGGGGCAATGTCATTTTTTCTGACAGTAGCATACAATTCCATGTGTATTCTGTTGTCACTGTTTATGATTTCTCTACCCTTTATCTTGCATATGTTTACCTGCCTTGGGGAAGGGAGGAGGAATCACAGAACCAGTGATACAAAAGGTGAACCAATGCAACAGTGATGCTCACAGATATTTGTTTGAAATGAACTTTATAACTTGAAAGGAAGGCAGCTCGGGAGAGGAAAAATGGAAGAAAATGAGGGAGGAAATGACACTGTTAAAAGAGAAATGTACTCATTACTTATGTAACTGTAAACCCTCTGTATATCATCTTTATAATAACATTTACATCAAGCAAAATGAAACCAGTATTTATACTCTGTGAGTGACTTGTTTTATTTAGCATAATATCCTCAAAGTTCAGCCATAGTGTTACAAATGATAGGATTTTCTTCTTTTCTGAAGGCTGAATTTTCCTTGTTTTCTCATCCCTGGATGTTCAGTTGTACTGTTTCTGTGCAGTTACTCATGAAATCTTTTCATGTTATTTAAGAATAATGTACACCACTTACCACAGAATTGTGAAGATGGTTAACATGAGACTGTGCTGAGGTTATTCACTAAGGAATTCTAAAACTATTTAAAGTATGAAACTTAAATATTGTTATGGATTTCCTATTATTTGCAACTTACATAGGTATAAATTTAACTTATTACTAGATTTACACTTGCTGTTTTTCTTATTAATAAATCAAGTGGTCATTGCACACACACACATTTTTATACCAGTACACCAATGAAAACATTATATTTATTTAAAAGCATTTGATTTATTTTGCCAGTCCTGGGGCATGAACTCAGGGCCTGAGCCCTGTCCTTGGGCTTTTCCAAGACTTGCGCTCTACCACAGCACCACGTTAAGGTTTTTCTGTGTATGTGGAACCTAGGAATCAAACCCGGTTTTCCTGCATGCCAGGCAGACACTCTACCACTATGCCACACTCCTGGCCCAAGTATTTGATTTTTAAATTAGAAAGACATAGTGGAAAATCCAGGTGAGTTGTTTCATGTTATGAGCCTAACAACATATCAGGTAGAGATCAAAAGCATCACACTTTGAAGTCAGTCAGAGTAAAAATGTGACAGTGATGACCGTCTCAATCAATATGCTTGCACCTGTAATTTCACTGATGTGTTCAGCCTTAGATAGGAGAACTGCAGTCTTCAGTAGCCCCTGTCAAAATTGCAAGACCCTACCTGAAAACTAGTTAAAACAAGTTTGTGCGTGCCTAAAGTGGTGAAGTGCCTGCCTAGTAAATGCAAGGTTAAGTTAAGCCACATTATTTTTTCTTTTTTTGCCACATTATTTTTTCATATATTTTTAATGTAACTGATAGAAGGATTACATTGTATTCACCAGATAAAAGGTATATTACTTCACAAATATTGATATCCTTTTTCATGTCATGGTCCACATTTCCCTTCCCCTCTCCCCCCACACAACTTGATTTCCTCCCTACCCTATCCTATTTCACATAATCAATAAAGAATATATAAAATATATCAGATAACAAGGTAAAATATTGTAACAATATGAGATAACCAAGGTACAGTAAAAGAGATGAGAGATAACATAGTATGTTAAGGACAACAATCACTCATTATATGGCTTTTGTTTCTATATTCTGGAGGTCCTTACATTTAGCATCATACTATATGGCCTTATTTATTTAGATATTGTTCTATTGTGAATCTCTGCTAGGAGAGCCCAAGGTTCCTACTGATTATGTCAGATGAGGGAAACCATTGAGCCCATGTTCCTTTCAGTCTGGCTTACTTCATTTAATATGATTTTTTCTAAGTCTTTCCATTTCCTATCAAATGGGGCAATATCGTTTTTTTCTGACAGCAGCATAGAATTCCATTGTGTACAAATACCACATCTTGTTGATCCACTCATCAACTGAGGGACATCAGGGTTGGTTCCACATCTTTGCTATGGTAAATAGTGCTGCAATGAACATCATTGTGCTAGTGGATTTAGTATGTCCTTCTTTCTGGACGATTGGATAAATGCCAAGTAGTAGAATTGCTGGATCATATGTGAGTTTTATGTTTAGTCTTTTGATGAACTGCCATACTGCTTTTCATAGTGGTTGAATGAGTTTGCACTCCCACCAACAGTGTAGTAATGATCCCTCCTGTCCACATCCCCTCCAGCATCTGTTGTTATTAGATATCTTGATCCTGGCCATTCTAACTGGCGTGAGGTGGAAGCTTAGAGTTGTTTTGATTTGCATTTCTTTTATGGCCAGAGATGTCGAGCATTTCTTTATGTGTCTATAGGCCATTCTTATTTCTACTCCAGAGAAGTCTCTCTTTAAGTCTTTGGCCCATCTTTTAATGGGATGGTTGTTTCTTTGGAGATTAGTTTTGGAGTGATTGAATTTCTTGAGCTGTAGATATATTTTAGATATGAGGCCTTTGTCTGTTGTACGGTTGGTTGGTGAAGATCTTCTCCCACACTGTAGGCTTTCTAGTTAATTTGCTAGCTATGTCCTTAGCCGTACAGAAGATCTACAGTTTAATGCAGTCCCACTTATCCAGACTTTCTCTGATCTGTTGTGTTTCTGGGTCCTTAATAAGAAAGTTTCAACCTCTGCCAAGGAGACCTAGAGTATCTCCAATTCCTTCTTGTAAAGTTTTCAGTGTATTGGATTTTACTTTGAGGTCTTTGATGCATTTGGAGTTAATTTTAGTGCAAGGTAAGAAGGAAGGATCCAACTTTCATTTTCTGCAGGTGCTTAACCAGTTCTGCCAGCAACATTTGTTGAAGAGGCTGTCTTTCTTCCATTCTATCTTTTTGGCTCCCTCATCGGAGATTAGGTGACCATAGGTCTGTGGGTTAATATCTGGGTCTTCAGTTCTATTCCATTGGTCTTCAGACCTGTTCTTGTGCCAGTACCAAGCTGTTTTGATCACTATAGCTCTATAATAGAGTCTAAAGTTTGCTATTGAATTTCTTCCTGCGCTCTTCTAAAACCACATTATTGGCCAACAAAGAAGACAATATGAGATATTGCCAAACTATTTACATTCCTTCCCTTTAACTATATGAGATATGCAAATTCACAAAACCCCACAATTCCATTGAAACTGCTTTTGTCAAATGTGTGGGCTCTGTGCCTACAATGACTAATAGAACAGGAAGTTTTACTGTCTTGTTTCTGCCTCCAAGCTTTTAGAGACTGGCAACTTCTAGCTCATGTTTCTTGGAACACTCAGTCTTGGAAGGCAGCCATTATCTTGAGAGCACGCCAGAACTGTGTCAAGACCCATTGGCTGAGTTCCCAGCCAACAGCCGGCACCAACCTGCTGTTCTATATGAGAAGCCACATCAGCACCTAAACCTGATTAAACTATTAACTCCTGGATCCTGATAGGAATTTTAAAGAGTACTGGAATTAAACTTATGTGGTGTTAGGAGAGGGTTTATGTACATTTCCCGTAGGAATAACACAGCTAAACTTTGCCAAGAAAGCTACCGCATCAAACCAAAATGTGTTCAATACACAGCTTGGATGTTACATGTCCTTAGTGTCTTTTGGTCTCCAATTTGACATTACTGAAAGATGATTGAAACCTTTAAAAGATGGGCTCTTGTGACCGGTTGTAGGTCTCTGGTATTTTCCCTTCTATGGAGACTGTGAGACATTTATTATTTTGAAGAACCTTACCCCCAAACACACCCCTTTTCCAATGTACAAGAGGAACAATTGACAATGCACTCCAAAACCAGAAACAAAAGTAAACTTTCCTACCTTTGAAATTGATTGTTTCTGGCATTTTGTTACAGAAAGTTGACTAACAAGTTCATACATGCACTTTTTACATTTTTCCACTGAGGGTGAAAATAGAGCACCATTGTTTTAAATATGTAGCTTATGACTAATTTGGACACAGTAGAATGGACAATTAAGATACTAGAAGGTTCCAATTTCAGCAAATGGAAGTTACTAAAAGAAGAATCTAGATTCTTACTTAATAAGATACCAGTAACAAACTAATGGCAATAGTGATTTAACGTACAAGCTAAACATCCAGAGAGTGGATTTACTTTATTTAGTGAATTGAATGAATTAACTTGATAAACCAGTTTAGAGTGGATTGGCCTGATTAAACTTATGGAAATAAATTGAAAATATCAAAATCCCCAAGTGAGTCACAAGAAAGAAATATGTGGACACGGTAGTTTCTTGAGTGCATTATGGTTTAATTTCTTTTTGACTTCTCACATTTTGAGTTAGACAGTTTTACATATGTGCACACAACTCACACTGACACACACGCACACACACACACACACACACACACATTATGCTGCAGTCTTTGTCACCTAATTAAGAGCACCATTTCTGTCACCACTGCACTTGTCATGACATTATCGATAATCTGAAATGTATTATTTCATTATGTTTACCTAAGAAAAATAATTTAACTTTCAGAGAGCAAATCTGTTTAAAGAACTCAGAAGACACATGCTCATGGTATCTTTCAGTTTCTCTTTGTGTCCTGTGTTTTTATCAATTCCATGTCTTCTTTCTCTATGTCTTCTACAAAGCCTCCTTCCTACAATATCAGGCAGTGACTAAAATGTCTTAAGGCTCTCATAACACTATCAGGAAAGGAAAATTTTGTTTTGTAAGGTAACAAATGGAGAAATTATCATTTCTTTAACTGAATATTCCAGATAGTACACATATACCCAAAAGAATGGCCAGATGTGTTTAATTACAAAAATGGCTTCAGCATTTTCTACTCAAGCAATCTCTTGATCCAAAAATTACCCCAATTATTTCTACTAAAGTTTCTGTTGCCAGAGTACAACTGAGTCAGCTCATATCATTAATACAAAAGTATCAAAATAAAAACTCTTTGTGATCACTACAACAATGATGATAAACAATAAAGTTAAGATGAAACACCAACCTGCTAATTAAATTTTGCGTGGTACGATCTTTGTGTGCTTGTCACAAATTCCTGTCTGATTTCCTGAGCCAACTTTCAAATTCAATACATGTCTAGTATCTGTGAAAACACTTATTAAAAACTATCATGTTCTAGTTTTGAATTTGCCATGTTATCAATTGCTCCTTTTCCTTTTCTTTGAAAAATCCCACTGTCAAATTTTAAGGAAATCACCTTATTATCTCCCAGGTCTCTTGAGAGTGCCAAAGCAATCACACTAGAATTCTCCCAGTTTCTCCTCTCAGACATTTTTGTATCCTGCCACCCACATCACTGTGGTGTTAACACATTCTCAAGCACTGAGGACTCAGAGGAGCAGGATGCTCAATGTGTTTATAGAATACACTTCATGTAGGCAGGCAGGAAAGGAACAGTTTGCATAATCATCTGCCAAAAGAACCAATCTGTCAGAAAAGTAGGAGCTGATAGCAAACAAGTTCTCACTAGAAAACAAGATCTCAATTCCCATTCTAGGCACTTTGCTTCCTTCAGAGTCATTAACAGTGTGCATATAAATAGAGGATCCTGGTCCTTCCTCACAGCACATCAAACATTTTCCAGCAAGCAAGCAATCATAGCTGCTCACCACCCCACCACTTCTGAAGCTGTGCTCTACACCTTACAGCAACAGAGTTGTAAATTCCTGGCCCAATGCAACTGTTGACAATATGAAGTTCAGGTTACCACTTGTGGCTGATGTGGTATCTCAAAACACCAGACACAGCTTCACATTTTCTTAGTGTTAACTAATCCTGGCTGGACTCCAAAGAAGAAACATGGACCAATTTCCCTAAAAAGCATTCATTTTCATAATTGTTTTCAGATACAGTTCTTAAGTTTCTGCTCAGTTAACTATGAAATAAACATTAGTCTTCAGAGAGAAAAGGAAACAATGCAAAGACTCATTTTAGAGATGATAATGAAATCCAAATATCCAGGCAAAAATGCAAAAGGAAAATTGAATTATTTGCTTCACAAAATATTGTTTGGATAAAATCACTCATGTATAATCCTATGCATACTTTATAAACTACATTTTGTCCGTTTTTTGTATGATTTAATTGTGGAGGGTCTTCCACAAATGTAAGGTTAATATAAAGAGGTAGATCTGTATTTTCTGAGATGAGTTCACAAAGTATACAAAAATATTGGAGCCTTGCAAACTAAATATGCTAGATTACCAAACATAATCTAAGTAATAATAAATGATAAGTAATAACTTCCAGAAAAAATAAAGTTCCTATTCATGCATTCATTTAGAGATACTTGAACATTTTCTTTTCTCTATGATTTGACTTACTCTACCAAAATCCAATAAAATACCATCTCTTCCTGGAGATTGAGTTATAATTTCTTTTTTCATATAGGATTGTAGGTAGTTTGTTTCTGTGAAAACTTCATTTTTGAGAGATATTTAGAAGAAAAATGTGGCTGACTTACATCTAAACAAACAACCAAGTCTCCAGTAATACTTTACATACCTCTCTAAAAATCCATGCTGAGACTGATATGAAAGGAGTGGAAAGAAGTGTACATTTGTTAGTTCCATATCTTTGCTATGGTAATTAGCACTGCAATGTACATCGTTGTGCTACTGGATTTAGTATGTCCTTGCTTCCGGACTACTGGGTAAATGCCAAGTAGTGGAATTGCTGGGTCATATGGGAGCTCTATGTTTACTCTTTTGAGGAACTGCCATATTGCTTTCCACAGTGGGTTGAAGCAGTTTACACTCCCACCAACAGTACAGTAATGATCCCTCCTGCCCACATCCCCAACAGCAACTGTTGTTATTAGATTTCTTGATTATGGCCATTCTAACTGGAGTGTGGTGGAATCTTAGAGTAGTTTTGATTTGCATTTCTTTTATGTCAAGTAATTTTTTTCATATATTTTTATTGTAATTAATAAAAGGGTTACATTATATTCACAGAAAGAAGGTACATTACTTCACAAACATTGATACCCTTTCTCATGTCTTGATCCCCATTTCCCTCCCCCCATCCTTGCCCCTCATCTTGTTTTCCTCCATTCCCTATCCAACTTCAAATAACCAAATACGCATATATACATTATATCAGATAACAAGGTGAAATACTGTAATAATATGAGAAAACCAAAGGACAACAAAAGAGATGAGAGATAACATAGAACACTGAGGACAACAATCACTCATTAGATGGCTTTTGTATCTATATCCTGGAGGTCCTTACATTTAGCATCATACTATATGGCCTTATTTATCTAGATTTTGTTCTATTGTGAATCTCTGCTAGGAGAGCCCAAGGTTCCTACTGATTATGTCAGATGAGGGAAACCATTGAGCCCATGTTCCTTTCAGTCTGGCTTACTTCATTTAATATGATTTTTTCTAAGTCTTTCCATTTCCTAACAATTGGGGCAATGTCATTTTTTTCTGACAGCAGCATAGAATTCCATTGTGTACAAATACCACATCTTGTTGATCCACTCATCAACTGAGGGACATCAGGGTTGGTTCCACATCTTTGCTATGGTAAATAGTGCTGCAATGGACATCATTGTGCTAGTGGATTTAGTATGCCCTTGTTTCTGGATGATTGGGTAAATGCCAAGTAGTAGAATTGCTGGATCATATGTCAGTTTTATGTTTAGTCTTTTGATGAACTGCCATACTGCTTTCCATAGTGGTTGAAAGAGTTTGCACTCCCACCAACAGTGTAGTAGTGATCCCTCCTGGACACATCCCCTCCAACATCTGTTGTTATTAGTTTTCCTGATCCTGGCCATTCTAACTGGAGTGAGGTGGAAGCTTAGAGTTGTTTTGATTTGCATTTCTTTTATGGCCAGAGATGTTGAGCATTTCTTCATGTGTCTATAGGCAATTCTTATTTCTTCTTCAGAGAAGATTCTCTTTAAGTCTTTGGCCCATCTTTTAATGGGATGGTTGTTTCGTTGGAGATTAGTTTTGGAGTGATTCAATTTTTTGAGCTGTAAATATATTTTAGATATGAGGCTTTTATCCATTGTATGGATAGTGAATAACTTCTCCCACTCTGTAGACTAGTTTTCTAGCTATGTCCTTTGCCATACAGAATTTTGCAGTTTAATGCAGTCCCATTTATCCCGACTTTCTCTGATTTGTTGTGTTTCTTGGTCCTTATTAAGAAAGTTTCGACCTGTGCCAAGGAGGCCTAGTGTATCTCCTATTTCTTCTTGTAAAGTTTTCAGTGTGTCAGCTTTTACCTCCAGGTCTTTGATCCATTTGGAGTTAATTCTAGTGCAGGGTGACAAAGAAGCATCCAACTTTAGTTTTCTGCAGGTGCTTACCCAGTTCTGCCAGCACCACTTGTTGAAGAGGCTGTCTTTCTTCCATTCTATTTTTTTGGCTCCCTTGTCAAAGATTAGGTGGCCATAGGTCTGTGGGTTATCTGGGTCCTCAATTCTATTCCATTAGTCTTCAGGCCTGTTCTTATCCCAGTACCAAACTGTTTTGGCCACTATAGCTCTGCAATACAGTCTAAAGTTTGGTATTGTAATTCCTCCTGCAATGTTCTTTCTGCTAAGAAGTGTTTTTGCTATACTGGATCTTTTATTATTCCATATGAAATTTTGGATTGCCTCTTCTATGTCTATAAATAATGACATTGGAATATTGATGGGTATTGAATTGAATTTGTAGATAGCCCTTGACAAGATGGCCATTTTCATAGTATTAATTCTTCCAATCCAGGAGCATGGGAGGTTTTTCCATTTCCTCAGTTCTGCTTTAATTTGCTTTTTCAGGGTTTTAAAGTTTTCATCAAAAAGTCCTTTACATTCTTAGTTAAGTTAATTCCCAGTTATTTTATTTTTTTCAGGCTATTGCAAAAGGAGTTGCTTTCCTTATTGTTGCCTCATTCCTCTCATTGTTGGCATAAAGGAAGGCAGTTGTTTTTTGAGGGTTAATTTTTACCCTGATACCTTGCCAAAAATGTTGAATCAGTTCAAGCAGCTTAGGAGTGGAGTCTATAGGGTTCTTTAAATACAAAATCATGTCATCTGCCAAGAGGGAAAGCTTCACTTCCTCTTTCCCTATTTGGTTCCCATTTATGCTTGCTTCTTGCTTTATTGCTCTGGCTAGGAATTCTAATACTATGTTAAAGAGGAGCGGAGAGAGTGGGCATCCTTCTCTCGTTCATGATTTTAAGGGAAATGGCTTTGGATTTTTGCCATTAAGTATAATGCTAGCTGTGGGTTTTTCATACACAGACTTTATTATACTGAGGAATGTTCCATGGATTTCTATTTTCTCCAGAGCTTTTAGCAAAAAGGGGTGTTGGATCCTGTCAAATGCCTTTTTTGCATTTATTGAGCCAATCATGTGATTCTTGTCCTTGCTCCTGTTGATGTGTTTAATTATATTAATTGATTTGCGTATGTTGAACCAGCTTTGCATCCCTGTGATGAATCCTGTTCGATCATAGTATGTATTTTTTGAAGAGTTGCTGAAGACAATTGGCCAGTATTTTGTTGAGACGTTTTGCATCAGTATTCATCAAAAAATGGGTCTATATTTCTCTTTCTTTGATGAATCTCTGTCTGGTTTTGGGATGAGCTTATAATGGCTTTGTAGAATGAGTTTGGCAAAGAGCCTTAATTTTCAATTTCATTGAAGAGCTTGAGGAGTATTGGTGTGAGCTCTACTTTGAAGATCTTATAAAATTCAGCTATGAATCCATCTTGGCCAGAGATTTTTGGTGATTGGATCAACAAGATGTGGTATTTGTACTCAATGGAATTGTATGCTGCAATCAGAAAGAACGACATCTCCCCATTTGTAAGGAAATGAAAACACTTAGAAAAAATCGTATTAAGTGAAGTAAATCAGACTCAAAGAACATAGGCTCAATGGTTTCCCTCACTTGTCATAAGTAGTATAAATCTTGCACTTCCTAGCAGAGATTTACAATAGGGCAAAACATAGATATATAAGCCCATATATGATGAGGGTAATTGAAAGGACCTCCAAGATATAGAAACAAGATCCATGTAAATTGTGACAGTTGTTCTTATTTGATTATGTTATGTCTCTTGGTTATCTCATATTGTTAGAGTATCTCACCTTATTATCTGGTATATTGTATATGTTTATTTGTTTATTTGAAATAGGATAGGGAAGGGGGGAAATCAAGATGAGGAGAGTGTGAAATTGGAGGGAAATGGGGACAAAACCATGAGAAGGGTTATCAGTGTATGTAAAATAATGCACCTTCTAACTGGCAAATATAATGTAACCCTTCTATTAGTTCCAATAAAAAGAATATATAAAAATAAGTGTGCATTTATAATGCTCTTTACCTAATTTTTCCAGTTGAGCTAGAAGCCCAAGGTCACCTTCCTGACTCCAGAATTCTCCATATTCCCACTCCATTTTCATGATGATGTGGAGCATATGTGATTGGACATGTCTCTGTCCTCCTTCCTTCCTTTCCTCCTTTCTTTCTTTTAACACAACACTTGCCTACAGTGTCTAGAAGTTTATTTTCTAAAGCAAAATGTGTTCAGAAACAATTAGAATACAAGCACAAAGCAAAACCAATCACCTAACACTTATGGACCATTCCATTCTGAGTGTCTTCCTGATAGAAGGCTAGTTTCAGTTTGCTAAAATTATGCCATTTGTATGTTGCTCTTCTGTGACCACAGTCTTGACTAATTCTTCACACTCTTGAAAAATAATGGTATATGTTTAAATGCATAATAACACTTGACCTTTTTTCTTTCACCATTCCATAAGAACAAAATAAAAGGCTTAGTATTTCCAAAGCAGTTTTAGAAACCCTTCCCAAATAGAAGGATGTTGACTAATCTCACACCTTCTTCATAAGAGTTCAATATTTCTAGTAATTTTTTGAATTGCAAATTTCCTTTCTTAGGAAATTCTGGTAGTAGACTATCCAGGGAGAATAAACAAATGAAAGTAACCAACACAAAAATAGTGAGTGTCTCTGATAGACATTGTACACACATAACTGTAGCTTTAGGCATAAATGTAGATGAAAAACAAGAAAGGTACATACACTTGTTCAAAGAATTCATTGGTTAGCTAATTAGGAGGCTAAAATAGGGAAGAACCCCATACCAAACTAGCCAGCATAGAAAGTCTGTAATTTTTATCTCCAATTAACTGTCAAAATGCCAGATTAAAGGCATGGTTCAAGTGATATAGTTTTGCTATGTTCTAGCCCTGCTACTTGAATTTCAAAAGCATAGTAATAATATAAAGAATTATATTTGAATCTAAGCTTTCCTGTTTCTAGTGTAAGCTCTTCTTTTTTCAAAAAAAGCTTTTCTTTTTTGATCCCCAAAACTAGATTTCTCATCAATTGTACATGTTTTCTTGGAATTGACTTAAATATGCCATATTGTCAATTAATTGCATCTTTCAACTAACATTATTTTTGCTTTATGTATGGGATATTATGGACATGATCTACTCCCAACTTTCTTTAAATGAATACATTTTCATAAAGCTGGAGATATTTTCACATTAGATGTTGATTCTGTTTCTGTATTTCCCTCTTTGTGTGTGTGTGTGTTGTGGGGAACTAGCATTCTACCACTTAAGCCACAGGTAAACTTCTGTTTTGAAGACATTAAGTGAAGATAGAGGTTCACACTTTCCTGCCTAGATAGGCTATGAACCAGCATCTTCAGATCTTGGTCTCTGGAGTAGCTAGAATTACAGCCAAGAGCCCAGGTGACTGCCTGATGGAACCAATGCAGATGCCCTTCAATTGATGAGTGGATCAACAAGATGTGGTATTTATACACAATGGAATTCTATGCTGCTGTCAGAAAGAAGGACGTTGCCCCATTTGTAAGGAAATGGAAAGATCTAGAAAAAATCATATTAAGTGAAGTAAGCCAGACTCAAAGGAACAGAGGCTCAATGGTTTCCCTCATTTGTCATGATCAGTAGAAACCGTGGACTCTCCAGGCAGAGATTTACAATAGAACAAAACCTAGATGCATAAGGCCATATAGTATGACACTAAATGAAAGGACCTCCAGGATATACATACAAAAGCCATATAATGAGTGATTGTTGTCTTTATTGTACTATGGTATCTCTCATCTCTTTTGCTGTCCCTTGGTTATCTCATATTGTTACAGTGTTTCACCTTGTTATTTGATATATTGGATATATGCACATTTGGTTATTTGAAATCAGATAGGGAAGGGAGGAAAACAAGATGAGGGGTGGGGTTTGGGGATAGAAATGGGGACCAAGACATGAGAAAGGGTATCAATGTATGTGAAGTAATGTACCTTCTCTCTAGTGAATATAATGTAACCCTTCTATTAATTACAATAACAATATATGGAAAAAAATCAAGACACACTTTATATTACCATAGCATTTTAATTGAGTTTGAAGTTTGGTATTGTTATTCCTCCAACACTGTTCCTTATAAGGAATTTTTTTAACTATTCAGGGCATTTTATTATTCCATATGAATTTTTGTATTGCTGTCTCCATATCATTAAAGACTGCCATTGCAATTTTGGCTTTGAATTTCCTCCCATAATCTGCAAACTATCTTCTGCTACTCAGGAGGCAGAGATTAGAATTACAATTTGAGGCCAGTCCAACTGGATTTCTGTTGTCGTCCTTCTCAGACGTCCACAAGGGGGTAAGATGGCAACGGATTCTATGAGCAATACAGACTCTGCAGACCAGACTCTCGGGGCAGATCTCGGTGCTTGCTAAATACAGCTAAATGCAGCCATGTCATCAAGTAGGAATGACCTTCAGACAATGGTGTCCTGAGACACGCCCCATTTGCTCCAGGTGGGTGGGGCCATGCACCCTCTGGCTCCTGACTGCTTGAGTCACTGAGTGTGTTCGTGATAAAGTGCAGATAGCAAGCAGCAGGTTACTACCACATCTCCCCCTTTTTCTTTATTTGTGGATACTCATAACGGAATGTAGGATGGTGTGCAAAGACATTGGCTAGACTCAACCAACTTAGCTAAGGAAAACATGGATCCTGCTGCTGTGGAAATGGACTAGTGGGCCAAAGAGGACTAGGGCTAGGTGGGTTTCAGAAATGGGATTGGGGCAAATGAGAATCACAGCCCCCATGTCCTTCCCAGCATGCTTTGAGGGAAGATAATTGTTCATAATCATATCACGGTCCCCTGCTTGGGAGTCAAGTTTATTACTCTGGGCCTTCACAGTTTTCTGTTTCTTCTGGTTCCCATGCTGGGGTAGACATAGGATGAGATAGCTTTGAGGAGAGTTCATAGCATCCATATCTGGAAGAGCAGTCATCCAGGGCAGTTTTTCTGGATAGGTCAGTGTCCCGGGACAAACTTGTGAGGTCATGGAGGTGGAGGCAAGACACAGGTCAGTTGGCTGTAGCTGGCGGCAGTGTTACTGAGAGGCCATTTTGTGGTGACAGGAACTTGTAGATTGCCTATTCCTGAAACTTGAGCGTTAACAGTTATGCAAAGAAGGTGGGTCATGTGCTGTCCAAGAGGGTGGAAGGATTCAGGGGTATCCCAGAGGTGGCCTTACTTTACATAACCATAGCCATGCTGTCTGATCGAGCAGCAGGCACCATCTCAGCCAGGTGTGGTTCCAAATCCAGGAGGTGCATAAGTTTCCATTTCCCTGATGTGGCGTGCTCCACATCTCCCCCTTATTTTATTAGCAGGTGCTTGCCTTACTTGAGAGTATACCTGTCTTAGGTTGTCCCCCTCTGAGGATATTACCCGTCACTGACTACCACCCAAGCTCTTCAGGCAATTTACCTGCAGTGTTGGCAGACCCAAATGGAGATTTTAAGTAGGGGAGATGGCCAAGGTCCACAAAGGAAATCTCCATTCCCTGGTAGCCGACTGGCGGAGGCCATTCTCAACCAAGAGAAAAAACAAAACAAGAAAGAAAATTGGGCTGGATAGCTACCCTTAAGACATGTCTTGCTGGTGGGACTCAAACCCACACATCCTCTCAGACATGCCCTCTTATCGACAAGAATCCTAAAAGGGGTCAAGGCATCCCTTGACCGTACTCTGCTTTATGTCACAGTGCGCTTTCGAGAAAAGTACAGGGGGGTCAACCGACTTCTACTTACCTCTGGAGGCCTTTGCTTTTAACCTGGGCATCTTTTCCAAAAAGGGTTATAATAGGAGGGGCGATAAAGGAAGACCATTGCTTATAGAAAAAATGCAATCCTTCTAATATATTTTATATGTGCTTAATTGGTTATTTGAAATTGGATAGGGAAGGGGGGAAATCAAGCTAAGTGGGAGGAGGGTGGGAGGGAAATGGGGACCATGTTACGAGAAAGGGTATCAATATTTGTGAAGTTATGCACCATCTATCTGGTGAATATAATGTATCCCTTCTATTAATCACAATAAAAATATTTTTAAAAAAAGAAAAAAAGGTAATCCTTTATCTCAGTAGCATACAAATGATTAGGAATTGATAAAAGACTTGGGAGCTGTGGTTGGGTGGCCCCCATGGGCATATTTACTGCGGGGAGATGCTGCTAGGCCACGTAGGCCCTGGAGCCTGCACTGCGGCAGTTTCTAGGAAGCTTAACTTCCTGCATTTCCTAGATCCGCCAGGGCAGATTGATGTATGACTGAGGGTAAAGGACACCTGGGGAGTAACCATGGGAGAGGATTACTAAGAGAAGGGCTCCCCACCCCAGGGGATTCCTGAGGAGGCCGAGGAGCATGACCCACCAGGATGTGGAGAGGTCTGTTTTCATTTTTGAGCTTGAGATTGATCAGAGATGGAATACATTTGCTGGCCTGCACCTTTATTTACAGGGGCAGGGGAGCATTCTTCCAGGGGGGCCCCAGTCTCGGTGACCAGTGCCAGAGCCAAGGTGGCTGAACACTGGGGGCAATTCAGAATGGCGGCTCCGATGGGGAGGTCCCATTTGGACTCACCCTGTATCCTGCCTGGAATCACCCACAGGCAGAGAGAGAGAACAGTTTCATAAAAGTAAAGGTGCATGCTCTCCAAGATTCCTTTCCACATAACTGAAGAGGTCCACTTACCCACTATTTGTGCTCCACATTGGGCGCCATTTGTTGTCGTCCTTTTTGGACTTCCACGAGGGGGTAAGATGGCGATGGAGCCCATGAGCAATACAGACTCCGGAGACAGACTCTCGGTGCAGATCCACAAAACGTGCTCGCTAAATACAGCTCAAGCAGTCGCACCCACATCATCAAATAGGGACATCAGCCAATGGTGTCCTGAGACATGCCCCACTTGCTCCAGGTGGGTGGGGCCGGGCAGCCTCTGGCTCCTGACTGCTTGCTTCACTGAGTGTGTATGTGATGAAGTGCAGATAGCAAGCAGCAGGTTATTCCCACAGATCTCATCTCAACAAGTATGCACAGGATAGAGTCTATTATGTGGGAGGAAGACCTAGAAGGATTGTATAAAACCTGCTTTTTTGTCACCCTGTACTATAATTAACTCCAAATGGATGAAAGACCTTGAGGTAAAAGCCTACACACTGAAAACTTGACAAGAAGGAACAGGAGACACACTAGGCCTCCTTGGCACAGGTCGAAACTTTCTCAACAAGGACCAAGAATCACACAAATGAGAGAAAGGATGGATAAGTGGGACTGCATTAAACTGTAGAGCTTCTGTATGGCAAAGGACATAGCTAGTAAATTAATTAGGAAGCCTACAGAATGAGAGAAGATCTTCACTAACCATACAACGGACAAAGGCCTCATAACTAAAATATATCAACAGCTCAAAAAATTGAATCACTCTAAAACTAATCTCCAAAGAAACAACCATCCCATTAAAAGATGGGCCAAAGACTTAAAGAGAGTCTTCTCTGAAGAAGAAATAAGAATGGCCTATAGACACATGAAGAAGTGCTCAACATCTCTGGTCATAAAAGAAATGCAAATCAAAACAACTCTAAGATTCCACTTCACTCCAGTTAAAATGGCCAGGATCAAGAAATGGCGAATATAATGTAACTCTTCTATTAATTACAATAATATATATATATATATATATATATATAAAAAGAAAACGAGTAACAACAGATGCTGGAGGGGATGTGGCCAGAAGGGATCACAAGTGCAAACTCGTTCAACCACTGTGGAAAGCAGTATGGCAGTTCCTCAAAAGACTAAACATAGAGCTCCCCTGTGACCCAGCAATTCCACTACTTGGCATTTACCCAATTGTTCAGAAAGAAGGGCATACTAAATCCACTAGCACAATGATGTTCATTGCAGCACTATTTACCATAGCAAAGATGTGGAACCAACCCTGATGTCCCTCAGTTGATGAGTGGATCAACAAGATGTGGTATTTGTACACAATGGAATTCTATGCTGCTGTCAGAAAAAAACGATATTGCCCCATTTGATAGGAAATGGAAAGACTTAGAAAAAATCATATTAAATGAAGTAAGCCAGACTGAAAGGAACATGGGCTCAATGGTTTCCCTCATCTGACATAATCAGTAGGAACCTTGGGCTCTCCTAGCAGAGATTTACAATAGAACAAAATCTAGAGACATTAGGCCAGATAGTATGACACTAAATGTAAGGAATTCCAGGATAAGGAAACAAAAGCCGTATAATGAGTGACTGTTGTCCTTAATGTACTATGTTATCGTTCATCTCCTTTGCTGTCGCTTTTTTATCTCATATTGTTACAGTATTTCACTTTGTTGTCTGATATATTGGATATATTTGTATTTGGTTATTTGAAATTGGATGGGGAAGGGAGGAAAACAAGATGAGGAATGGGGGGGGGGATAAGGACCAAGACATGAAAAAGTGTACCAATGTATGTGAAGTAATGCACCTTCTATCTGGCGAATATAATGTAATCCTTCTATTAATTACAATAAAAATATATGAAAAAAACTTGATTTGACAAAACTGTGAAATCTCATCTGAAAAATAGCTGAATCAATGGAGAATTGGAGAATTAGAGAAAGACAAATGGGGGAGGGAACAGCAACAGTAGCAGTAATAATGGAACATGGTTCAACCATTAAAGCACTTGCCTAACAAGCATGAGATTCTGAGAGCAGAAAAAAAAGTCCATCTTTCTAGTTTATAAAATATCTCAGTATCTATGTGCATATGACCATATAGGATGGTGCTAAAGGAAAATGAACTCCAGGATTTGGAAAGAAGAGGTTTTTCTTTGCAGTTTTTTTTCAATGTACTATGTAAAGTTATTTTTTTTTCTCTTTTGTGTTTTCCTTATGGTTTATCCCCTGTTGTTACTGTATATGATTCTGATACCTGGTGTTTTGTATATACATTTGTTTGCTCGAATTTTGGAAGACAAGGGGAAATACAAAAAGATGAGACAAAGAACAAAGGATGAACCAATATAACAGGACTAGACACTTTAAAATGAGGCAAGTACTATTACTAGCTGGTAGAAAGTTTAAATTGTATATTATTTTACATACTACTATGTAGTTTTATTTTTATATTTTGAAATGTGATTTTTATTTAACCACATTCAACTCAGTACACACACCTGTATAGTAAAATATTCATATACTATAAATTATTAAAATTATAAAATGTTTGTAAAATAATATTAGATTAATGCAAATCTCTCAGAAGCAAAGGTCTTAGGAACTATTTTTAGTGAATCTGTGTAAGGGATCCTTTTACAGTGATGGTTAAACATGCCCTTGTATCTTCTAGTCTGTAAAGATCTTTTACACTCTTATTGTAAGTGGTTTTGACTTTGTTACTGATTTCCAAGCTTACTTAGGCACATGGACCTTTTTGCTGAATTCCGTGAGAAAGATTGTGGAAATTCACTACTTCTACCTTTCTGGACTTTATCTCCTTGAACCATCTGCACTTTAGTAAACTAACTCATATTCATCTCCATTACTCATATAATAATATTATGTCTTGAGGTACAGTTTTTAAGCCCCAGAGAAAGAAATAAGGAAACTGTTTAATGCCTCCTATCCCAACTACTCAAGTGGTAGAGACAGTGGGAACAAGTTTAAAAGGCCAGCCCAGGCAAAATTAAAGAGAACTTATCATCTCTAATACAAAGCACAAAAAGGATTTGGAATTCAAGTTAGTAGAGGGCTTACATAACATACACAAACCCTTAGGTTCAATCCTCATTACAGAATAAAGAGGACATAATACACTTTCCTTTGTTTCACAAAATGTGATCATATTATATATATATATATATATATATATATATATATATCACTTACAATTGTTAATGAATAGAACCAGGTAGAGAATATTTCCCATGAGCATTCTTTTATGTATTTTCTATAGTTTGGATGTGCTACATGTAATCAACTATTCTTTCACAGATTAACACCCATTTTAATACATTTAAGCAAATAGCAACAATAAATAGTCTTGTAATTATATTAGTTAGACTTATTTCCATCAGATAATATTCAGGGAAGTGTTAATATGCACACTTCTGTTCTCATGCTTTGCCATGGAGATTTACATTGCTGTTAATTTTCTATTCATTTTTATTTATTTATTTATTTTTTATTGTAATATATAGAGGGGTTACAGTTATATTAACCAGATAGATGCATTACTTCTCACACATTGATATCCCTTCTCATGTTTTTGTCCCCATTTCCCTCCCCATCCCCTCACAATCATCTTGTTTTTCCCCCTTCCCTTTCCTATTTCAAATAAAAAAATAAATGTATATATAATATACCAGGTAACAAAGTCAGATACTATAGCAATATGAGATTAACCAACGGGCAACAAAAGAGAAGAGAAATAACATAGTACATTAAGAACAACAATCACTCAAGATAAATCTCTTGTTTCCATATCCTGGAGATCCTTTCATTTGCCACATCCTACATGACCTTATGTACATAGGTTTTTAGCTAATGTAATCCCCTGCTAGGAGAGTCCTAGGTTTGTACTAATTATTACAAATGAGGGAAACTATTGAGCCTGTGTTCCTTTGGGTCTGATTTACTTCACTTAATATATTTTTCCAAGTCTTTTTATTTTCTTACAAATGGGACAATGTCATTCTTTCTGATGGCAGCATAGAATTCCATTGTGTATGAATACCACATCTTCTTCATCCAGTCATCTACTAAGGGGCATCTGAGTTGGCTCCATATCTTTGCTATGGTAAATAGTGCTGCAATGAACATCATTGTGCTAGTGGATTTAGCTTGTCCTTGTTTCTGGACGATTGGGTAAATGCCAAGTAGTGGAACTGCTGGGTCAAAAGAGAGCTCTAATCTTTTGAGGACCCGCCATACTGCTTTCCATAGTGATTGAACGAGTTTGCACTCCTACCAACAGTGTAGTAGTGATCCCTTCAGGCCATATCCCTGCCAGCATCTGTTGTTATTAGATTTCTTGATCATGACCATTCTAATTGGAGTGAGGTAGAATCTCAAAGTTGTTTTGGTTTGCATTTCTTTTATGGCCAGAGATGTGTAGCATTTCTTTATGTGTCTATAGGCCATTCTTATTTCCTTTTCAGAGAAGTCTCTCCTTAAGTCTTTGGCTCATAATTTCCTATTTCTACCAGCAATTTATTCTAGTGCCTTCTGTTTATCAAGAATAATTGTTGCTTTTGAGAGACAAACACATTGATTGTGCCATATAATGTGATGAAGCATCATAAATTATTATTTGTATATTACTGTTTACTGACTATATGGCTTTCTTACATTATAGATATTACTTTAGTTGCAAATATTAATACTCATCAATCATAGCCATATTCCATTTTTAAGTATTGTGTCATTAGGTAGATTTTTAATAGAGTAAAACCTTCATATTCGTAAATATATGGCTGTAAGAAGACTAGTATTAAATAAAACCCATGAATGCTCAGAATGCATACAATTCAGTACTATACTTGATTCATTTTTCCAATAACACTATCCAAATTCCATTATAGACACAATGCCTTCAATATATCTAATGTTTTCACTTTATAACTTAAATTAAGCATATTAAACTTTATCTTGCCTTTACCTAACTATCTTCATTTTGGTAATGTAGTTTTAAAAAGTTTAGAAAAAGCCTGGCATGGGGCTCATGCCTATAACACTAGATACTAAGGAGGCTGAGATCTGAGGACCACAGTTCAAAGCTAGCCCAGGGAACTAAAGAATGAGAGACTCTTATCTCCAATTAATCACTAGAAAATGGAAAGTGGGGCAGTGGTTCTAGGCATAGGGTTGTAGCTTTGAGCTGAAGAGCTCAGAGACAAACCCCAGGCCCAGAATTTAAGCCCCATGACCCCCCCAAAAAAAATAGAAGTAAAAATTTAACAGATTGGATGACAAGTTAAATATAATTTATTCCAACACAGTCCTGGAAGCTTCTCTGCAGTAATTGGGCATGATGATTCAAAATCTTTGTTTTAAAATTATGTTTTACATTTATTTACTTTTAGTCAAAATTGTCTAATAAATCCATGAATAAGTTCAACTTACAGTGTAGTCAAATCTGTATTTTTTTCTGGTTTTCTAGATTTCCTGATATTATTAAAAGTTTCTCAACTAATGTGATGGCCATTTAATCTTGCACATCTCATTTTAAAATGCTTAAGTTTTACATTTGCTTTATATTTCATTTGAAAGGTGTTCTTACAAGTATTATATGAGATAATAATCTACATTTTTCTTTGGTTTGGTAAACTTCTTGGATGAGCAACATCTAGTATCTGTTAAATTGGTTATCATGGTCCTCCAAAATTAAAATAAAACTTGGCTACTGTGAGCCAGAGCTGCCATGAACATGGCACGCATGCTACTGTATACTGATTGACACTTGTCAAATCCATTGGCAATTGTTCCAAAAAATGGAAGAAGCAAGAGAGGAACAATGACAATGTAATGAAAAAGGTGAACTTGAGATTCTTCATTTTTACAATGATCACAAGGAAACTTTCTTGGATTATTAATGTGTGCTCACCAAAAAAAATCAATTGTATGTAATTTAAAATATTCATTAGTTTCAAGCAGTATTTGAAATCGATGTACACACTTGAATCTACTTGTTATTTATTTTAGTTCACTGTATTCTTACACTATTTTTAATTAGCATCAATTAGCTCTACAAGAGGATTTATTTTATTTTTTTGCTAATCCTAGGGTTAGTACCAGGGTTTGGGCAATGTTCTTGGACACTTTTTGCTCAAGGCTAGCACTCTCCACTTGAGCCACCGTGCCACTTCTGGCTTTTTCTGTGTATGTGGTACTGAGGAATCGAACCCAGGGATTCATGCATGCAAGGCAAGCACTCTACCACTAGGTTATACTCCCGGCACCAAGAGGATTTATTTTAACAATTCCATTTAAGTGTACAATATATTTTAATCATAATCACCTTTTTTATCTTTTTCCTTCCTCCTCACCAAGTTTCCTTGTTCTAATCTCACATGTGTATATAAAGAAGTGTGACTATATTTGCCACCTTTCCCTTTTCCATTCATGTGTCCTCCTCCCTCTCAAACTATAACCCCACCTTGACCTCACTGCCACCTTGGTGACTTGGAGAGTTTTCACCCAGTTCCAAGAACTACAGAAAACTATACATGGGACCTAGGTCTTTCTGAGAACTGCAGCTGTGTCTGGATTTTGAATGCTAGGAAATCACTCCCCATAGTTGTTAAAATTCCTGTCTCTGATGGTTCACCCTAGGTCACGTTTAACCAGCTGTTCTCCTTCTTTAAACATGGTTTGCTAGTTTCCATATTGTATAGCATTTTTCTTGATGTGGTTTTTGCCTTTATTAAAGATGTGCTAGTTACATTTAGGGCTATGAGCTTTGATGGCACAGGAGTCAGGTTGTAGTCACAGGCTTTGTAATGAAGACTCTCAATTCAAACTCTCAGAGTGTGGTGCTCCTAAGTATCTCACTGATCAAATTCCCATATGACATAACCAGCCAAGACTTACTTCAGATTCCTAACATTCTCTTTTTTTTCTACATTTATTTATTTATTTATTTATTTATTTATTTATTTATTTATTTATTGCCAGTCCTGGGCTTGAGCTCAGGGCCTGAGCACTGTCCTTGGATTTTCTCAAGGCTAGAGCTCTACCACTTGAGCCTCAGCACCACTTCCGGCTTTTTTCTATGTATGTGGTACCAAGGAATCGAACCCGGGTCTTCATGCATGCTACGCAAGCACTTTAACCACTAGGCCAAATTCCCAGCCCAAATGATTATTTTTTTTTTACCAGACCTGGGGCTTGAACTCAGGGCCTGAGCACTGTCCTTGGACTTTCTCAAGGCTAGAGCTCTACCACTTGAGCCTCAGCACCACTTCCGGCTTTTTTCTATGTATATGGTACCGAGGAATTGAACCCGGGTCTTCATGCATGCTAGGCAAGCACTTTAACCACTAGGCCAAACTTCAGGCCTGCTAACATTCTTTTTTAAAGTTAAAGACTTTTCTAATGCAATGTTTCTATATTGCTCATAGTCCAGTCTTTGAGTAGTTTACTGTTCTCAGTTTCTTAACTTAGCAATTAAATTTAATTTTGTTAGTATTACTATAAAATGAAGCACATTGGTAGGCACATTTCAGGTCATACCTGCAATCGCAGCTACTCAGGAGCCTGAACTCTGTGGATCATGGCTCAAAGCTAGCCCAGGTTTTTTTTTTTGCGGGGGGGGGGGGTAGGTCATGGGACTTAAACTCTGGGACTGGGCACTGTTCCTGAGCTCTTCATCTTAAGGCTACTACCTGACCCTTGAGCCCCAGTTCCCATTTTCTCGTGATTACTTGGTGATAAAGGTCTCAGGGCTTTTAGTGACCAGGCTGGCTTTGAACTGTGATTCTCAGATCTCAGCCTCCTGAGTACCTAGGAGTATAGGCATGAGCCACCGCACCTGGCTTAACCCAGGCTTTCAAAAGACTCCTATCTCCAATTAACCATCAGAAAGCCAAAAGCAGATCTGTGACTCAAGTAGTAGAGCAATAAGCTTTTACCAAAAAGATCAGGGACAGTGTCCAGATGCTGAGTTAAAGCCTCAGGACCAGAAAACACAAACAAAATACATCATGTCATTACATAACCCATATTTTATGTTATTAAGATGTAGCATATTCATTTTTAATATAAAGAAGTTCATGAAGTTTATTTTATTTATTAATCCAATGTTTGCCTTTGTTTACTTTTTTACTTTAGTTTTTCATATCTATGTTTCATTGATTTACCTGAGATGAATACAAATTATTGTTTTTTAATTTTCTCTTTAGAGACTTTTACTTCCTTTTATGATAAACTATCCAGTATCAGGCATACTTATCCATTTAAAACAACTGTAAAACCTGTTTAACAAATATAGCTCTTTAAATGTGATAAAGTGCTTATTTAGAGACAAGATTTTAGAGTGCAGATAAAATTTCTGACAAGCTCTGACTTTCCCTCTATTTTCCTTCCAGATATTTATTGATTAAGGGTAGGATTCTTAGTAAGCAGATATTGTATTCCAGATTTATGATAGTTTCATGGGACAAGTAGTTGTAATTCAAGCCGATAAAGTACACTAACCTTGGCTGACAAGTACCTATAGAAAAGAGAACTATAGAAAAACAATCCTGCTAGTTTCCAGGAAAGGTTAACCATTTCTTACAGTTGAGTGTAAGGGCTAAGAAAATGATGGATGCATGCTAAATGCTAAATGTTTCTTGCAGCTTTTGTAATGCGTAAATATGCATTATCTGTGGAAACTTTGGTGTCCACAGCAAAACTGAGTATTTGTAACAGAGACCATTTGACCTACAATGACTAAAATATTTACACACTTGTTGTTGACAAAAAAACATTTCTGATCTTTTGTCTTCAATAGTTTAGTTGTAAACTAGTTTTTTTAAAATAATTATGGTAAAAATAGATGCATTAACTAAGATTCTCATAATAAAAGCCAATAGGAAGTTGATTGGGTAACCATGGCAAGATGGAAATTATCTCATCCTGACTGGGAACATGAATAGTTATTTCTAGTTTGCTTATATTTTACACTAAGTAAATTAACTATGATTCAGAGCCTCAAACGGACTTGCAGCCCAATGTGACATGAAATTAGTAGTGGTAGAGTGTTAGCCTTGAATAAATAAAGCTTAAGGACAGTTCTCTGACATGAGTTCAGTCCCCAGGACCTGTGCCCAAATACATATATACATATAAAAATATACACAAGTTCATTTCTATATTAATATATATAATATATATGTAGTGCATATAGTATATACATAAAATTGTATACATAATATAATTCTTATACTATATATAGTGTATATGTACACACACATATATACACACTATATATTTATTCATATATATGCCCTCCCCAAGAACAATCTTACCTCACATAGTGTATATATATATATATACACACACCCCATATACACATATATATACATACAAACACATATGTATACTATATATACATACATATACATGCATATAGATATATAAATATATAAATACACACACCACACACACACACACACACACTCCCCAGGAGCAATCTTAGCTCATTGGAAATGCTCTTTTGTTTGCCTTCCTTCCTTTATTATTTCTCCTGGGATTCCTCAGAAGCACAGGACAAAAATTCCTCTTTGCCTTCTCATTAAGATTCAATTTAAATGCTGGAATCCTTTGATACAAAGGGAAGTTCCCAGACAGTACATTCCAGGTCTAATCAGAGGCAGGCTGTCAAGTATTCTGCTCCACATCACTTGAATTTTGATATACACAAACTCAGTATGCCAGGTTGTATCTCACACCTCCCGTGTAGAGACACCAGCTAAGCCTTTCACAAAACGCTCAAGATGAAAAATTTAGCCTCTATCTAAGACATTTTCAGGATCCAAGGTATCTGCAAGGCTGGTTCTCTCGGGAATCCATCCAATTTGTTTAGGTCTATATTTTAAACATCTTTCTACTTGTCCCCAAACAATACAAGAACTAGTGTGCAGAATAATTAAAGCATCTTTCTCCTGGAGGTCTCCATTTAATTCTCAGTGAGATCCATCTCCCTCATGTATCAGCAGCTAACTGGTATAGAAGATATAAAGAAAGAGAGTCAACTAGATTAATAACAGATCAGTAAGTTTCCTAGTATCATAAACTTATCTAATCCACAAAAGAAGCAAAAGTATATTATTTTATAGCTGCTTATTATTTTAAAGTTCTTTGAAACATATCCAAACCTAAAGAAAATTTTATGCCATTGGGATAAAAGCCTAAACTAGAGTCTTATTTTTATAAGATAAAAATCAAAGGAACTGGATTCGGCGGAAGTCCCTCAGTTGATGAGTGGATCAACAAGATGTGGTATTTGTACACAATGGAATTCTATGCTGCTGTCAGAAAGAATGACATTGCCCCATTTGTTAGGAAATGGAAAGACTTAGAAAGAATCATATTAAGTGAAGTAAGCCAGACTCAAAGGAACATAGGCTCAATGGTTTCCCTCATTTGTCATAATCAGTAGAAACCTTGGGCTCTACGAGCAGAGATTTGCAATAGAGCAAAACCTTGATACAAAAGGCCATATAGTAGGATGCTGAATGAAAGGATCTCTAGCATATAGAAACGTAAGCCATATAATGAATGATTGTTGTTCTTAATGTACTATGTTACCTCTCATCTCTTTTGCTGTCCCTTGGTTATCTCATATTGTTACAGTATCTCACTTTGTTACCTGATATATTGGATATATTTGTATTTGGTTATTTGAAATTAGATAGGGAAGGGGGGAAAACAAGATGAGGAATGGGGGTGGGGGGAGGGAAATGGGGACCAAGACATGTGAAAGGGTATCAATGTATGGGAATTAATGCACCAACTTTCTGGCAAATATCATGCAACCCTTCTATTAATTACAATAAAAATATAGAAAAAAATAATCTCAACTTTCAAAATTGGATCAAAGTAAATATCTAAATTACCTACAATTTCAAAAGAAATCAAACTGAAAATTAGTGGAAACACCACTATAATATTTTCCTTTTTATACACCGAACAGTTATGTGCAGAACATAATTTTACTATTAATATCTCCATTTATGTGTATGCCATAAAATCTATTATATAATGTGTGCCAAAATAATTATGCATTTGTATGTTAAATTTCAATAGATTATTATAAAAATAGAATCATTTCTCCTACATATGCATAGTTTTATAGTTAGTTTTTTATATTTTTAAAGTTCTGTGCCAGAAGATAAATAGATAGCTGCAAGATTTTATTAGGTATGTGTCAACATTTAACACTCTGTGGAAGATTTAATAGATATGCTCTTAAAAAATATTTCCCAATGATGATTTTATAAATAGAAATAATGGAATAAATTATGTTGGAATAGAATTCCCCATGTGCCAAATATATTGAGTTACTGAGATGCAATGTCCTTCCTTGTTTTCTAGGTTTTAAATGACATTGCATTGGCAGCAAACAAAGCTGAACCAAATTAACACTGAGCTAGGAAGAAAAATGAAGCTGGCATCCCAGCCCAGGGGACCCAGCCAAAGAACAGTTCTTTCCCTTATTTCTAAATACATTCCATTAAGAGGCTGAAATGACCCCTATTCTAAACTAGTGGGGGGAAAACAAAGCTTACAGTAGGAAAATTCAAATGCTTTCCAGAGTGGATATATTAAATATATACATCGTATTTATATATTTAAGTTACATAAGTAGGTCATAATATCCTATGTTGTTATGCTTTATTTAGACTTAAATGTGTTGTCATTCGTAGTTTAAATACTGGTTATCTATGCTGGTATGTCACTAAATTTGACTTCTGACAAGTTACTGAATTAACTATGACTGGTTTCATAGTTCATAGCACCTTTGAGAGACTTAATTTCACAACTGAAAGCACAGAGAAAAGGAGACTAAATTCCTACTTCCAGTCACTATTAGATAGAGCTGGAGATTAGGAGCTTCCACAAGTCCACAGATGGAGAAACATTCTATGCCTATCTATTAACCAGATATGACTGGCTTGTATCTATTAACAATACTTGGAATTGGCCATAACATATTAGGATATTATGAATAATGTTACCCGATTTCTTGCTATATGCTGTAAATTTTATGAGAATATAAAGTTTTTACTCACTTTTAAGGCCTTCTAAAACCATTTTACAATTATCTAAATGTGAAACTAGGAATGTAAAATTGAGAACTTAGAGTATTTGAAAAATTGGGTTTTCCTGGTTGAAAATAATTAACTTTGTCCCTGTCATGTTAAGTATTGGTTGTCAAAAAAAAACAAAAACAAAATGTATTTGCTTGGGTTCAGAATAAACAGAGAAAACAGGATAAAACCAAAAATACATCTCCATGGGTTAAAAGCAACTCATTTAACATGCCAAAACTGTTTAAATAAATTGATTCCTTTCCTTACATGGCACCAAGTAAAAACTGGAAACCTGAGAAAATAAATCAAAAGTAGTTGACAGCATTTTGATATTGAAACATAAAGCATAACATTGTTTGTAGGTGAAGAGAAGTTGTTTTCATTAGGAAAAGAGATGTATGGTGAAGATATAATATACCATCTGATTTCCATTAAATTCTAAATGGACTCAACTTTGGAAAGGAGCTTGACACATAGAATGACAACGCAAAAGATATCAAAGAGGCTATAACCTTCACACTGGAATTTGCACAACTATTAAAAAGCATATGATTGATGTTCTGAGTGTACTATGTTATTTCTCTTCTCTTTTGTTGCCCTTTGATTAATCTCATATTGGTGCTATATCTGACTTTGTATATATGTTTATTTAAAATAGGAAATGGAAGTGGGAAAACAAAATGATTGGGAGGGAATGTGGAGAGGGAAATGGGGAAAAATCTTAAGAGGGGTATCAATGTGTGAGAAGTAATTTACTTACTACCTGGCGAATGTAACTGTAACCCTTCTATACATTACCCAGACAAAAAAAAACCATAAAAGCATAAAAAACCTATTTTCCTGCTATCTAGCAACATAAAGGCTATGAAAAGAAGCCTGTAAACAGTCTATAATTGAAAAGCTTTTTGTTTTTTCTGAATAAATTCTAAGCTAAATTATTCATTTGTGGGAAAATGAAGGTTAAAAATGATAGTATTACATAAATTCTTAGATCACATAAGTTATTGACTTTCAAATTTGATTTCCTTCGATTTCAAATTATTTTACTTGACACTAAATAGATTTCATCAACTTTCATAAACTGACATAGTGTTCCACATCACTTCTAATTCTGTGACAGCAATAAAGTGCACATTTGCATTTATAATGAAAGTTTCCTTAAAAGCTAATAAGACTGTTCTAGACATTATTCTTTCCTTTGTGAAATTTACATTTACACTGGGACAGTGGGTATTACGATAAGTGTTTATATTTACTACAGTCACTAAATCACAAAGATTTCCAAAGTAAGTACTGTGAACATTGAAAAGTATTCTAGTATAGATTATTTATTTAAGAATCGTACAAATCAGATACTATAAATTCAATGTGACAGAAAAGATTAAGATGTATGGAAATGATAAGGAAGGGAAATATAGAGAGAAGACAAGCACGTGGATCGTGCCTGTAATCCAAGCTACTTAGAGAAGATAGCATCATAACTCTAGGCTGTCCAGGAGAAAAGTTAACAAAGTTACATCTTAATAAATAAGCTAGGCATGTTCCAGTACTTGTCATCCCAGCGACAGCAAAAAGCCTTAATTGGAGAATCTCAATCCGAGCTTTGCCTCAGGACAAAACACAAGAGCCTCTCCAGAAATCAAGCAAAAAAAAAAAATGCTTCTGGGGACATGACTCCAGCTATGAATGCCTGGCTAACAAGAACCAAACCCTGAATGCAATCCTCAGTCTGAAAAATAAAATAAAATCCCTAAGCAGATAGTCTATCAAGAAGCTATTATTATCTAGAAAAGAATAAGTTAGGCTTTCACATTCTAGTTATGATTGTTAAAAGAATAGTTTTATATGAGTAAATTGGATGAATGTTTTGTTACATTTCATACATGTGATAATGAGTCAAAGAGAACTTAAATGTTTAACCTGGAATACAGAAGGACTGTGCTTTATGAATTAAGGAGACTGGGAGGAAAACACATGTTAATGAAAATAATCTGGGATTGAAATCATGAAAAAATAGTGAATGTCCACTTTATATAGCATGTAGCAGGCTACAGCCTCAGGGTCATTAAAATGAATAAACTTTTGGGGGAACTTGTTTGTATCTTCCCTAGAATTAAATCTAATTGATTTCCATTCACTACCACAGGAAGAAACCTACAAACAACTCACTGCATCAGAATTCCATGTGTCTTCATAATCACAAATATAAAAGACAAGAAGTAAATATAGAGTCACAGTAAACATTAATGTAAAGCATTGTTTATCTTTTTTTCTGCAAATTTCACAGCAATTGCACCTTGATAAATTGTCCTCTCTGCATTGAAATCCAACATCTAGTTTGAAGTTTATGTCTTCTGGTAACTATACTGTCCCCAAGTTACTTCAAGATTTTGGAAATTTCAACTTCTCTGAAGTAAAGTTTCTCCACTTTCTGAAGGAGCAGAATTCTCTAGTAGGATTTGAAAGCATGTGATTGTCCACTAATACTGTCATTGACTTTGGCAAACTATTAACAAAGAATATTTGAAAACTAGATACTAATTAGATAGTCCTGACTCTTCTTGATGCTTAAATTATGAGTTTGGCTTAACTAGGGCTGGATCACACTGTAGCTAGAACAATTCCCTTATATCCTTCCTTCCTCTCTACCCTCCCTCTCTTCCTCCTTCCTTCCTTTTTCCTCCATACCTTCCCTCCCTTCTTCCCCTCCCTCCCCTCCCTTCCTTCCTTCCTTCCTTCCTTGCTCTTTTCTTCCTTGTCCTTAATTCCTCCTCCTTCCTTCCTGCTTTTTCCCTTCCTTCCACCTTTCTTGCCTTCCTTCCTCCCTTTATCTCCCTTTCTTCTTTCCTTCCTTCCTTTACCCCTTCCTTTTTCCTTCCTTTTCTCCCACTGTCCCTCACTTCTTAAAAGAAGATTATCCAAACGAATATAGTAAGACAAAGAATAAATGATTAGAATTGGATATATGGATTTCAGAATCAGGTGCTGAGGGTGAAAAACAGAGAGCATTTCCACAATATAAATGTCAGAGAAAAAGATGTCCCAAGAACTGAAGTTTGGAGACTGTGGTACCAACAGTGACTACAGTAGAGGTCCAGCTGAATTAACAGGAATATTTATCAGATGTAAATAACACTGCAAGTTTAGCTGGTACAAAGAGGATCCACTTTGCAGGTGAAGAGTGAATTTGTGCACAACAAAATCTTGTCAACTACGAATCTTGCCAACAATAGGGAATTTCTTTTGTCAAGCACATAAAATGTAATAACATAACATAACAGCTACTTGTAATACTGCAGTTAAAATCAGAGGCTGATAACTAAGGAAGGAGAAAAGAATTAGATAAACAAACTGGGCAAAGTGGTTGATAAGAGAGAAATATTTTATAATGATAGGATAAGTAGAACAAAGAGAGTTATCAAAGACCATACTCACATAATTTTTAATAAAGGTTCACTTCCGTCATAAATTTAAAAATAACAATTTTGAAGTTCTTTGGGTTTTATTGTATTTTTGCTGAGTCTTTAACATAATGACTCCATCTCAGATTCTCAAATGGTTATATCAAATAAGAATTTTTTTGAAATAATGAGAGTCTTTAACATTATGACTCCATCTCATATTCTCAAACAGTAATATCAAATAGGAAGCTTTTTAAAAATTCCATTGTCAGGATAATGTTACATTATCCAGGGGTTACAGATACATTCATCAGGTAGTTGGTGCATTACTTCTAGCACACTACCACTTCTCATATTTTTATCCCATTTCCCTCACCCCACCACCTCCCAATCCTCTTGTTTCCCCCTTCTCTTTCCTATTTTAAATAAGTAAATAAACATATATACAGTATACCAGGTAACAAAGTCAGATACCATAACAACATGAGATTAACCACAAAGGCAAAAAAAGAGAAAAGAAATAACATAATACATTAAGAACAGCAATCATAAAAGATAAACCTCATGTTTCCATATCCTAGAGTTTATTTCATTTAGTCTCATTCTATAGGACCTCATGTACATAGGTTTTGAGTTATTGTAATCCTCTGCTAGGAGAGTCCTAGATGCGTACTAATTATTAAAAATTAGGGAGGATCAAAGACCTGGAGGTAAAAGCTGACACACTGAAAACTTTACAGGAAGGAATAGGAGATACACTAGGCCTCCTTGGCACAGGTCGAAACGTTCTTAATAAGGACCAAGAATCACAACAAATCAGAGAAAGGCTGGCTAAGTGGGACTGCATTAAACTGCAGAGCTTTTGTATGGCAAAGGACATAGCTAAACTGATAGTAAACTAATCAGGAAGCCTACAGAGTGGGAGAAGATCTTCACCAACCAAAAAACGGACAAAGGCCTCATATCTAAAATATATCAACAACTCAAAAAATTGAATCACTCCAAAACTAACCTCCAAAGTAACAACCATCCCATTAAAAAATGGGCCAAAGACTTAAAGAGAGTCTTCTCTGAAGAAGAAACAAAAATGGCCTATAGACACATGAAGAAATGCTTGACATCTCTGGTCATAAAAGAAATGCAAATCAAAACAACGCTAAGATTCCACCTCACTCCAGTTAGAATGGCCAGGATCAGGAAAACTAATAACAACAGATGCTGGAGGGGATGTGGCCAGGAGGGATCACTACTACACTGTTGGTGGGAGTGCAAACTCGTTCAACCACTATGGAAAGCAGTGTGGCAGTGCCTCAAAAGGCTAAACATAGAACTCCCCTATGACCCAGCAATTCCACTACTTGGCATTTACCCGACCATCCAGAAACAAGGACATACTAAATCCACTAGCACAACAATGTTCATTGCAGCACTATTCACCATAGCAAAGATATGGAACCAACCTAGATGTCCCTCAGTTGATGAGTGGATCAACAAGTTGTGGTATTTGTACACAATGGAATTCCATGCTGCTGTCAGAAAGAATGACATTGCCCCATTTGTTAGGAAATGGAAAGACTTAGAGAAAATCATATTAAGTGAAGTAAGCCAGACTCAAAGGAACTTAGGCTCAATGGTTTTCATTCATCATAATCAGTAGAAACCTTGGGCTCTACTAGCAGAGATCTGCAATAGAGCAAAATCTTGATACATAAGGCCATATAATGTGAAGCTAATTGAAAGGACCTCCAGGATATTGAAACAAAAGCCATATAATGAATGATTGTTGTCCTTAATGTACTATGTTGTCTCTCATCTCCTTTGCTGTGCCTTGGTTATCTCATATTGGTATAGTATCTCACTTTGTTATCTGATATATTGAATTTATTTGTATTTGGATATTTGAAATTTGATAGGGAAGGGGGGAAAACCAAGACAGGTGGGGGGTGTGGGGGGGAGGGAAAGGGGTACCAAGACATGTGAAAGGGTATCAATATATGTGAATTAATGCACCTTCTATCTGGCAAATATCATGTAACCCTTTTACTAATTATAATAAAAATAAAAAAATAAAAAAATAAAAATAAAAATTAGGGAAACCATTGAGCCTATGTGCCTTTGGATCTGGCTTACTTCAATTAAGATGATTTTTTCCAATTCTTTCCATTTCCTTACAAATAAAATGATCTCATTCTTTCTGATGGCAGCATAGAATTCCATTGTGTGTAAATACCACATCTTGTTGATCCAATCATCTATTGAAGGGCATCTGAATTGGATCCATATCTTAGCTATGAAAAAATAATGCTGCAATGAACATCATTGTGTTAGAGGCTTTAGTATGTCCTTGTTTCTGGACATTCTGGGTAAATGCCAAGTAGTGGAATTGCTGGGTCATAGGGGAGTTCTATGTTTAGTCTTTTGAGGAATAGCCATACTGCTTTCCATAGTGGTTGAATGAGTTTACACTCCAACCAACAGTGTAGTAGTGATCCTTCCTGGCCACATCCCCTCCAGCATTTGTTGTTCTTAGATTTCTTGATTATGACCATTCTAACTGGAGTGAGGTGGAATCTCAAAGTTGTTTTGATTTGGATTTCTTTAAGGCCAGAGATGTGTAGGATTTCTTCATATTTCTATAGGCCATTGTTATTTCCTCTTCAGAGAAATCTTTCTTTAAGTTTTTAGCCCACCGATTAATGGGATGACTGTTTCTTTGAAGATTTGTTTTTGAGAGATTCAATGTTTTTAGCTGTAGGTATATTTTAGGAATGAGGCCTTTGACTGCTGTATAGCTAGTAAAGATCTTCTCCCACTCTGTGGGCTATTTATCTTGCTAGCTATTTCCTTTGCTATACAGAAGCTCTGCTGTTTAATGTAGCACCATTTGTTCAAACTTTCTTTAATTTGTTGTGTTTCTTGGTCTTTATTAAGAGAGTTTTAACCTGTGCCAAGGAGACCTAGTGTATCTCCTATTCTTTCTTGTAGAATTTTCAGGGATCTCCTTTTACCTCAAAGTCTTTGATCCATTTGGAATTATTTCTGATGCAGGGTGACACAGAAGGATCCAACTTTAGTTTTCTACAGGTTCTTAACCAATTCTGCCAGCACCATTTGATGAAGAGGCTGTCTTTCTTCCATCACAATTGTTATTGCTTCCTTATCAAAGATTAGGTGGCCAGAGGTCTGAGGGTTGATTTCTGTGACTTCAGTTCTATTCCTTTGGGCCTCAGGCCTGTTTTTGTGCCAGTACCAAACAACCTGTTTTGGTTACGGTAGCTCTGTAACAGAGTGTAAAGTTTCTTCCAGCGCTGTTCTTTCTGCTAAGGATTATTTTTGCTATATGAATTTTTAGATTTGCTTCCTCTATTTCCTTAAAGGATGACATTGGGATATTGATGGGTAAGGCATTGAATTTGTAGATAACCCTTTCAAGGAAGTTTTTTTGAAATACTGAGAGTTAAAAACGAGGTATAGACTACTCTTCCAATATTCATGTCACTCAGCTATAAAGTAGAAGAAAAATTCATTCCAATTTAAAGGAGTTCTACACATCTCAAATGATTCCTGATACTATTATCACATATAGCATAAAGCTCTTATGAATGCTGAAAACATTTGATGAGGCATTTGTGACCAGGGGTACTTTGTGAAAATAAGGAAAAGTTGAAGAATCTAAAGTTCCTATATTCAAATCTGAATAGGGTAAAATTCTCAATTCTAGAAATAAATTGTGTTAAATCAACATCAAATGAAGTTGAAAGCAATAAGTTCTCAGGAAAAAATCTATTATAATTTTTAATTGCATCACATTATTTAGATAAAATATTATCCCTTAATGTTGGTGGATTCCTCTTAACATCTATGTATGTTAATATTAAACTAAATTTTGCCTCATTCTTTATGTGGATTATGCTAATAATTTGTGTAAATCATTGCCAACATTTAAATACAGTTTTCATTTTGTATCTATTCTTTCTTCCTTTTAACAAAGCAATTGTTCTGAGGAAAATGAAGCTTATACAGCCAGATGTAAGGTGTTGTCTATGTTTCTCTGCATCTCAGTAACTCTTCACTTACCCTTAGAACTCAAATTGCTCTTTAAGCAGTTTATATATATATATGGTTATATCTAACATATGTATAATGATATATGTGTGTATGTATATATAGATATATAGATATTTATAATCTTGAAAGTGCCTGTTTATTTGCCCAAATAGTAATGTGGAATGGGTAATGTAAACTAGGTGATAATAACTTGCTTTTATATTTTGAAATCATTTATTTCCTTCTCTAAAAAAGAGAGCTAACACATTTACAACATAATAATAATAATAAAACAATATCTATGTTGCTGTATGAAGAAATCACAGTGAATGAACTCAGGCTTATTCTCTCCTAAATTTCTCCCTTCTTTTGTGAATCCATGAGATTCATCCATCCAGGGTGCAGTAATTTAGCCTGCCACATAACCCAAGAGCGGTGGTGATGCTATGATTTTTACCTTTCATTACACTTCTGGTGTCAGTTCATTTCTCATCTTCTTCCATGGCCCATAGAGCTGATCTGAGTACTGAAAACCCTTTGAAGTCACTTGGAACTTTGTGCTCTGCTGAGGCCTGAAGGACAGGCAAAGTAAAAAACATAGCCGTGCTTGCAAATAAGGTGAAACTTCAATCAGCTTTCGTAATGTTTGACCTCAGGCATGTCTACTTGTGTCTGTATTTGCATCTGCAGTAAAAACAGAACAAGGCAAATTTTGTTTTGTGAGATGAGAATACATATATGGATCTATCTATTACATTTAACCCACATTTTTTAATGTATGAAATATAACTTAAGTAAATTAATGAAGAAAATGCCTTCAGATAATAGTTACTTGCATCAGAGTTTTTAATCCAACATTTATTACATATCTTACGTTTTACTTTAAATCAGATTTGGAAATAGAAATACATCTCATGGCTCCAATACTTTGGTACATTCAATTATGACAATCAAATAAATATATAGTCTCCATTTATCCTTTTAAGTGACAAGAAATGAGGATTCTCAATATGAAAACCACATTTCTGCCTTGTCTATATGCACTCATACTCTAGTAGGAAAGACTAGAGAAGAATTCAAGGCTGGAGAGCTTTGTTCTCTGGATATCTTCCTTTTGTTGTCATTGTACCCTGGAAGTGCCTTGGAAGTTATTAGGGGTGTGGCACTGCAGGGATACTCGAACTCTAGACCTTTCCTGTTTCTCTCTTTTATGATCCCAGATGCCATACAATGAGATGCTTCCTCCATCATATACTCACCCTCTGATGCAGTGTCTTGTCACAGGCCCACAAGCAACAGATTCAAGTGGCCACATAGTTCTGAAACTGTGAGCTAAAATAAGCCTTGTTACATTTCTGGTATTTTTTACAGTAATAGACAGCTGACAAACTAACACACTAGACACCATGCAAAACACTGTGTTCAGTCCAGCCTAAGAGCATACCTAGATAATCTGGGAGTGGTTGGCATTTATATCGGTGAGAAAAACCATCATCGCCAGCTTAATGATAGCATCACTTTAAATAGAGCTATGAGGCTGAGGGAGAGAGAATTGACTATCTCCATTCTTGAGCTAGCTATTTCCGCCTATTCATCCACATCAGAGGTTCAAGGCATCAGACCCCAATGCCAGAACTACTAGCAGAATCAACACTAGGCCTTCATTCTGGACTGGGAATTGTACCACTTGTTTCTCCAGTCAAGCCTTCAGAATCTACTGTTATAGCACCAGTTTCCCTGGTTTTCTAGCATACAGATGGCAGAGTATGGGATTTCTCACCCTCCATAATTACATGAGCCAATTTTCATAATAATCTCCTCATGTATACACACACACACACACACACACACACACACACGCACACACACACACACAGATGCTATGGGTTCTATTTCTATGGAGTGTTCTCAGTAATACATCTAATACATAACACATTATTTTGCTTGGCAAATTTAGAAGCTGGTGTTAAGTCAACAGAAATGTTCTTTTTAAGGATGTTGCCTCCCTGTTGCCTCACATTTCTCTTTCAGTCATCTCCCTGTTGCTTCACATTTTTTTCAGTGCAAGTAGAATAGTGCTCATCTGGTTACACTATGTTGAACTCTGACTCAGAGAAGCTACTTCTCTTATGTCTCAATTAAATATTTGAGAATTGAAAACAGAATATTCCTGCTTCCAAAACTGGAATGAATTCTGAAATATTAAAAATAAAACAAAGATTAAAAATTAAAATTAAAGTTAATACCTACTCTCAAAACCATTAAATCAACAAAACGTGACTAAGTTTGGATACACTGAAATTACACAACAAAATATCAACCAGAGAGGATATTTATTATCTAAGCAATGATTTGGTAAAAAGTATATACTAGAATATAAAGTTCTAGTATAATAGGTAGAGTATCATTGATTCTGCTATATTTTACAGATGGGTAGAGGTACATTATAAAGCACCATTTATTCTCTAGACTTTATCATACATTATTTTGTTTTTATTTTTTATTTACCAAATTGAAATTTTTGAGAACATAATTATCAGTTATACAAGACAGATTCAGAGAATATTTGTATGTATTTCATTACTAATAGTAAGTACAAAAACTGAGTGGCGAGTTTGGCCTAGTGGTATAGTGCTTGCCTAGCATAAGCAAAGACTTTGGTTCAATTCCTTGGTATTACATACATAGAAAAAAGCTAGAAGTGATGCTGTGGCTCAAATGACAGAGCTCTAGCTTTGAGAAAGCCCTGAGTTCAAGCCCCAGGACTTGCAAAAAAACAAAAAAAAACATTAAGACTATTATATACAAAAAAATCTAAAGCAATGAAGTGGTGCTGTGGCTCAAGGGGTGGGGTAGTAGCCTTGAGCTGAAGATCTCAGGGACAGTGCCCAGGCCCAGAGTTCAAGTCCCACGACAGATAAAAGAAAATAATAATAAATAATAAATCTAAAGCAAGTAACAAAAGAAGGAGGAAAAATATTTATTTTTCTGCTGATCCTGAGGCTTCCCCCTGGACCTGAGCTCTATCCCTGAGCTTTTTGCTCAAATCTAATGCTCTGACACTTGAGTCACAGCTTCAAAAATCCACAGCTTTTATTTTATTTTATTTTATTTATGGGTCATGGGGCTTGAACTAGGCCTGTGTGCTGTCCCTGAGCTATTTAGCTCAAGGCTATGGTCCTACCCTGGAGCCAAGCCTCACTTCCCGTTTTCTAGAGATTAACTGGAGATATGAGTCTCAGGTCATTTTGTGCCCGGGCTGCCTTTGAATTTGATCCTCAGATCTCATCCTCCTGAGTAGCTAGAATTACAGGCCAGCACCATCGCGCCCTCTGGCATGCCTCAGCCTTCTGACAATTACTTGGAGATAAGCTCACAGAATTTCCAGCCCAAACTGACTTGAACTGCAATCCTTAGATCTCATCCTCCTGAGTACCTAGGATTACAGGTGTGAGCCTCCATCAACACCCAGTAAATCTTTATCAAAAGCAAAAGGATTAAGTTTCTAAAAACCAATAAGGAAAAGCTCACAAGCTATTAGTAAACTGGCAAAGAACATGAGAAAAATACCAGCAATGAAGCACAAATGATTCACTATATAAAACTAAGGGTATTGTCAGTCATTATATGTGAATGCAAATTAAATTTCCCGATAAATACTCTTTTCACTTAGCAAAATCACAAAAACTTCATTTAGCAAAATCAGAAAATCTTGTAAAATAAGAAGACTTGTAGAGGTTCATGGCTGTATTTATAAGCATGTATAAGCAACAGGGGCACATACGCTTCTTTGAACATTTTCATTTAGAGACCAGCCTACAGCCATACTTGTTTGTGTACATCCTGTGAGAAATGTAAAGTATTGAGGGCCACAGAAGTCGTATGTCAGTTAAGAATTAGAAACATTGAATTTCTCAAATGGAGACTACTAATGAAATCATGATACTATCTTCACACTAGAAAATAATATATTTGTAAAACTGGGTAAAAGAACCTTCTCTTTAGATACTTTATGGATGAATTTCTAAGGTATTTTATGAAATGTTAAAAAAGAAATGTATATGCAAACTGTGCTACATATATTTTTTAAAACTCTATCATTTTGGAAGCATTGGTATATTGTTTTAATTTTTGTTAAGACCTAGTGCTAGTATATTAGTTTAGTCAAAGTAAGTTTGTCTTTTTGTAAGCCAAGAGTTTGGCCTAGCATTCTACCACATACACAGAGAAAAGACAGAAGTGATGCTGAGGTTCAAATGGTAGAGCTCTAGCCTTGAGAAAGTCCAAGAACAGTGCTCAGGCCCTGAGCTCAAGGCCAGGACTGGCAAAAAAAAAAAAAATCCAAAAAAAGAAAATCAATGACACATCAGTTAATTTGCTCACAGATATTGTGAGGGTTGTGTTACATAATAAGGAAAATAATGATAATGATCATATTAAAATCATATCTGATGTCAATAATATTGATATTATTTGTAAAATATCAATAATAAATAACAATGATTAATAACATTTAAATTGTTTGATAATATATTGGAATACAATCTTAATCATCTCATTGATATTACATCTGCATAAAGAAAATCATAATGTATGCATTAATAATATTTTATGTATAATTAATGTATGCTTCCTTGGGGACATGCTTATAATCTTTAATATGCTAACATGTAACTTGTTTTGGAAATGAACTTACAACCTGGGGGGGGGACAAAAAAGTGTGAGAAAAACATGGTAGAGAGTAACAATGTTTGACAAAAAATGTACTTACTACCTTACACATATAATTTTAACCCCTCTGTATCTCACTCTGACAATAAAGTTAAATATTTAAAAATTAGCCATATGTAAAATATACCAGATTTCAAAATAAAATATAGTGACTTCTAATATTAGTGCTTCTTTTTGTTCAATGACAATGATAAGAAAATGAAGTTAAGTATAATTATGCAAAATATATTAAGAACATTAGAACAGACCATTAAAAACTAGGAAAGATTTATTACTAAATATTGTATTGCTTTACTTAAAGAGAATATCCCCTACAGCTAAGAAGAATCCAGGATAACCATATCTTTTAAGTGTTGGGCATTAACTATTATGTTGAACATAATCAAATGAATGTCAGTTGTTCAGGCTCAAAGTCAAATGATAGGTAAAATAAATTAATTGATGAATTAGAACATATACAAAGGAATGAAGTTGGATAGATATGAGTCAAGTAAATGTAGTCATTATATTCAATATACATTATGTAAATAATTAAACTACAATAGTTAAGGTAGGAATGGGATTGAAAAAAATAAGAAAGACTAATGGAAGAAATAATATTGATCAAGATGTATTGGACTCATAACCTAACTTCCTTTGTTTATTGTAATGTGTAGAGGGTTTACAGTTACATTTGCCAGATAGTAGGTGCATTAATTCTCACACATTGATACCCCTTCTCATGTTTTTGTCCCCATTTCATTTCCCTCATCCTCTCCCAATCATCTTGTTTTCTCCCTAACTTCTATAATTGGAACCCCATTATAAAACTGTTTAATAAAAGTACATTTTTTTAAGCTGCTATACAACGTTCAAGTCTTCCTTTAAGAAGTAATGGAGTTGTGGTGAAATAGTCACATGGACACTGCTGTCAGACTTCATGATAACATCTAATGCATGAAAAGTTGAAATACTATATCCATTATTTCTTTTAATGTTTGATCTGTTTGAACTTTTATTTCCTTTATGTTTCATTAAAATAAGTAGCAGAAGATAAATAGAAAGTAAAATTGGCAAACATTGAACAAATGAACCAAGACAGCACTGAAGTACTATAATGAGGAAAATCAGGATATTGGTTACAGAACTAGGTAAAGAAAGAATAAATTTAAGGAATGCCATTGAAAGAAATCTTTAAAAAAATGAGTGTAACAAAAAAACCCATCATTATTGCTAGTCTTGTTATTTTTACTATCCATTTGCTTTGTTAGTGGGTAACTTTGAAATGTTATCAAGACATTCCAGATGAATAAGATTAATAAGGAAATGAAGCAAATGGACTTTCGCTAAAAAAAAAAGATGCATGCAGGAGACAATGAGTGTAGTGCTTAGTTTCAATTACAGAGTGGCATAAGAGCATCCAAGGAGAGTGGGTTTAAGTTTAAGCAGAAAAAAAGTGAAGGAAAAGAGAAAGAAATCTGTGCTTGGCAAGGCTCCTTAGAAATATCTTACTCTATATATAGTTCTATCATGTTGTTTTATTTGTTTTATGCTTAGGGAATATGGGCTATTATCTATCTATCCCCACACACACATTATTTCATTTAATATGTTAGTATAAAATGCCTGTATTCTGTTTTTGAAGTCACTTGGTCTGTAGTAGTACTTTTTTTTTTCTTTGCCAGTCTTGGGCTTGGGCTCAGGGCCTGAGCCCTGTCCTTGGACTTTCTCAAGGCTAGCACTCTACCACTTGAGCCTCAGTACCACTTCTGGCTTTTTTTCTATGTATGTGGTACCAAGGAATCGAACCCAGGTATTCGTGCATGCTAGGCAAACACTCTACCAGTAGGCCAAACTCCCGGTCTATAGACACATGAAGAAATGCTCAACATCTCTGGTCATAAAAGAAATGCAAATCAAAACAACGCTAAGATTCCACCTCACTCCAGTTAGAATGGCCAGATCAGGAAAAGTAATAACAACAGATGCTGGAGGGGATGTGGCCAGGAGGGATCACTACTACACTGTTGGTGGGAGTGCAAATTCATTCAACCACTATGGAAAGCAGTATGGCTATTCCTCAAAAGACCCCTATGACCCAGCAATTCCACTACTTGGCATTTACCCAATCATCCAGAAACAAAGACATACTAAATCCACCAGCACAACAATGTTTATTGCAGCACTATTTACCATAGCAAAGATATGGAACCAACCTAGATGTCCCTCAGTTGATGAGTGGATCAACAACATGTGGTATTTGTACACAATGGAATTCCATGCTGCTGTCAGAAAGAATGACATCGCCCCATTTGTTAGGAAATGGAAAGACTTAGAAAAAATCATATTAAGTGAAGTAAGCCAGACTCAAAGGAACATAGGCTCAATGGTTTCCCTCATTTGTCATAATCAGTAGAAACCTTGGGCTCTACTAGCAGAGATCTGCAATAGAGCAAAACCTTGATACATAAGGCCATATAGTATGAAGCTAATTAAAAGGACCTCCAGGATATAGAGACAAAAGCCATATAATGAGTTACTGTTGTCCTTAATGTACTATGTTATCTCTCATCTCTTTTGCTGTCCCTTGGTTATATCATATTGTTACAGTATCTCATTTTGTTATCTGATATATTGGATATATTTGTATTTGGTTATTTGAAATTGGATAGGGAAGGGGGGAAAACCAAGATGGGGGGTGGGAGGGAGGGTAATGGGGACCAAGATATGTGAAAGGGTATCAATGTATGTGAATTAATGCACCTTCTATCTGGCAAATATCATGTAAACCTTTTATTAATTACAATAAAAATATTTTTTAAAACAGTAAAAAAGGGGGGTGGGGAGAGGGTAATGGGGACCAAAACATGTGGAAGGGTATCAATGTATATGAATTAATGCACCTTCTATCTGGCAAATATCATGTAACCCTTTTATTAAATACAATAAAAATATTTTTAAAAAATTAAAAAAAAATTTTTAAAAATGCCTGTATTCTAATATGTTTCTGAGACATACAAATACTCCGGTTAATTTTAATTATGTTCTTAAATTTATGTACCGGTGATTGCACAGTGTTTTTTTCTTGAATACTTGAGTGTAGAAAATGACAGTTGAAATATGATATGAAAACTCATTTTTAATTAAAAATAAAGGTACTCCAAAAAAAAAATGCCTGTATTCTAGTTCTTTTTTTAGCCAGTCCCAAGGCATGAACTCAGAGCCTAAGCACTGTCCTTGGGCTTTCTCAAGGCTAGAACTCTACCACTTAAGCCACATCACCATTTCTGGGTTTTTTTATAATGTATGTGGTACCAAGGAATTGAACCTGAGTCTTTGTGAATGCTAGGTTAGCACTCTACCACTAGACCCAACTCCCTGGCCCTGTATTCGAGTTCTTAGACTAAAAATAACATTTCCAACAGCAATAGTGTTTATAGCATTTTTCTCTGGAGAGTTTGGGGGCTCAGATTAATCAAAATTTAATGTTAAATATCCATAATTTATAATCCTATCAGAAGATAGATTGAAATACAGACATTAATGACCATGTTTTATTCTTAGGTCTATTAAAGATGGGTTGCCTCATAATGATCTACTGATCCATACTTACAGATTCTTAATATCTTAAAATTGCTGTGAGGAATTTCTAAAATATAGCAGTAATTTGTTAGATTTTTAAACAGTTGTCTGCCTTTGTGTCAGTATCTAATTAAGAAATATTATAGACATGAGTATAGACCTTATCCTTTCTTCTTTTTAGCTTTGCAGTATTTTTTTCTCTCAAATACAAGATGGGCAGTGAAGAGACAACAGCTTGCATTATAAAGAATGCATTCCAATGTAGCTTGAGTAAAAATAAGCCAATCCTTTTGAGGAATGCTCCTCACATGACCTCTGAACCAAAAGAAAAGAGGGTATGATCTATCATTGTCTGATTTAATGGCTTCTACCAAATCTTCTGTCTTTAAAGAAAAGAATCATATTCTTGTTTGTTTGCTTGCTTGCTAGTCTGAGGAATTTTCATCTTAAAGCTTGGGAACACAGACAAAAGAAATCATGTAGGGATTTTATTAATTAGAAATATGGTTTTACTTTTTAATATGCTTCAAATCCTACTTGATTCTCCTTACCCTCTTTCACTGAATTAGTTCTATGACTGTTTTGATATAGCTAATGTGTATCTGCTGGTTAAATCTGAATTCCCTAGAATGTATGATTTAAGGAGACAATTTCCATTTTACATACAAACACTGCTGTAAATGTGATTTCTGAAGATTTGAGAGTATGTAGAAGTATGAAAGACAGAGTGTAGAAGAAGAGTGTAAATGACTGAGCTGCCTCTGGCTCCTTAGTAAGGAAAAATGTCCTCTATTAGCATCTTCTCCGGTTAGTCTGCTTTCTGTGCCGTCAGCTCACCATTTATTCTTAGTGCTCTTATGAGACTCTCTGGATGCTCCAGGGAGGGGCTCCAGTAGGCAACTTTGCTGAAAGGTAGGCATTGTGGCCAGAAGATCTTCAGAGATCTGCTGCCATCCTACGCCACCTCATCAGCTGCCACAAATCTTCTCCACTAGCCTAACCCAATGTGGGCACGGCCTTGGCAGGAAAGCAATGCAGGTGTGCAAACCTAGCATGGATTCAAAACATAGAGCTCTGTCTTTTCACTGGAAACCATAGGCTTCACTAGTTTCACATTTCAATGAAATACTTACTATGAATTCAACACAAAAATAAACTTCCTGAATACTCTATCACTAATGTTTATGCTTTTGTTTATTCCTTCTCCTCGTGCTCCTCCATCTTAAGTCTTCCTAGGGAATCACCTTAGTCTCCCCAGTATCTCATTCTTTGGCCTATACTTGGATTACAAATTCCATATCGCAAGATCATCATGTAATTGATGTAACTTTTTGCAATTTTAATATTAATTTCTTCCAACTTCCTTACCTCCTGCATTTATTGGTTTCAGGTATAATTAGATTTCCACAGAAAAGTCAATTTTATTTTGGCGTATTTTTTCTTTTGACTAAAATTTTATATTTCTCTCCTTCTTTTTCTTCTTCTTCTTCTTCTTCTTCTTCTTCTTCTTCTTCTTCTTCTTCTTCTTCTTCTTCCTCCTCCTCCTCCTCCTCCTCCTCCTCCTCCTCCTTCTTCGAATTTTAATTTTTCATGAATATGCTTTCTTGGACATAGTTTCTGAATTGATGTGTTTAGTCTGTTTTATTCCATTTTCCTGTCATGAGTGCCAAGGGTAGTAGACTGCGATGGTAGGTGTTTCACAGCTGATACACTGTCTGGAGAAATCAAGGCCTGATCGTTACTATAAAGTCCATCATTTGGGTATTCTACTCTAAATCTCTCTATTGACAAATTTCACTTTTCATGTTCCATCCATAACAACAGCATTTTCTCCTTGGAATGTAGGAGAAAAACATGGGACAGGGTATCAATGTTCAAGAAGTAATTTTCCCACTACCTGACAAATGTAACTGTAACCTCTCTATACATCACCCCTACAATGAAACACAATTATATTAAAAAGTGATCACAAATGTGTAAGTTTGCTTTGTGATTCCAAATCTATTAAAAAATTCTGATTTGTGGGTTATTTTAACATTATTGAAAATTGAACTATTTAGCATTTATTTGTTTACCACTAATTATTGGTTTATTTAACATTAACTAACATTATTAATATGAATAACCTCTTTAGAATAATTTATCAAGTTTCCCTTCAGCAGATTTCACTGGGTTCATCTTATTCTCTCAGAATATTTTGGATATGGTAGATATTATTTGATAACTGTACACATAAATTAGTGTTTTTAGATTATTCATTTGATAGAGACTGATGAGTCATTTTAGTAATGGCCCAGTAAAAAGAGAAAATAGTTTGTTTTGTTCTGCTTAATCAGAAGTGAATAACTAAGCAAATGGTAGAATGTGTTGTAGAGAAGACCTTAAGCTTTCTAGGATCTAGTAAACTTACAACAAGTCTTTCCCAGGCAAAAATCAACTCTCCTCAGTGCGTATTTTCACTGCAAGCAAAGACTAATATATTTGTTTACCATGCCCTGTATATAAAGGACTTTCTTTGGAAAGTAGGAATTTCTCTGACCATGTGCATAAAATATGACCTTTCCACAAAACTTTTGTTGTTGGTGGTGGTGGTGGAAGTGGCTGTGGTCATGGTGCTTTAACTCAGGGCCTGAGCTGCTGTATCCAATTTCCAGCAAAATTTTATCTCTAATACTGGTGACTTTTCCCCCTAGTATAGCTTTGTCTCTGAGAAATTGTTTTACTATGTTTTATTTCACTAAGTCTGTCCCTTGTGATTAATAGTTTGCTTCCTACCTTTAAGTACTAGGATGACTATTTTTGGAACTGAATTTCCTTTGAACAACTACTTAAAGCATAAAAATAATCCTAGGACTTAAAATCAGAGCCTGAGTGTTATTTCTGAACTTTTTTGCTCAAGTCTAGTGTTCTATCATTTGAGCTACAGCTCCATTTCCAGATTTTTGGTGGTTAATTGGAGATAAAAATTTTCATGGATTTTCCTGTCCAGGCAACTTCAAACTACAATTCTCAGATTTCAGCTTTCTGAGTAGCTAGGGTTACTGGCATGGGCCAGCCACTAGCACCAAATTTGGATCGTAGAATAGTTAGATAATTGAGTTATTGGGGGAATGCATAATAGAAATCAGCTCAAGAAGGAGAGGAAGAGCTATTTGTAAAGTTTGGTGAGAAAATTAATAAAAGGAATCTGCACAGAAACATGACAAGATAGATTGACCCATAGCTAATAGATAAGTGATAGATACCAAGGTAATGATAACTATATGTATAGATGAGTTTGAATTAGAGGGATTGATTATACACATATAAGCAGGAAATAACAGGAATCTTGACTCCTGGTGAAAGAAACAGGGAAAATTTACATTTCTTCTGCCATGTTGTTCTAGGCCATTAACTAACTGCATGATATCTTCCCTATTGATGGTATTGGTGATGGAATTCAGGGCCTCACACCTGCAAGTGCTCTACTCACTTCACAACAACCTCAGTCTTACGAGTTTCCCGTCCATTTTTCAGAGAACATCTCGTGCTTTTACCAGGACTGGACTTGATCATGATCATCCTACTTTTAGATTCTCATTAGCCCTTCCTTCTTCTTGCCTTCATTGAAGGAGAATACATCTCCCTTATTTTCTCTACTTGTTGAACTGTCAATCTCTTTCAGAAACATCCACATAGAAATATAAAATGCCTTACTGGTGTCTGCATGTTCTTATTCCACTTAATCAGTACCAAAGATTAATTATCACCATATCTGAACTATGGTTTGAATCACCAGTTTGTTTCTGGTAATACAATTAGTGAATACTAAAGAGACATAAAGTTTTATGTGATATTAAACAATCATATATATCACTTATTCATATTTAATAACAAATAATGAAGAAAAAAGCATTTTCTATCTCAATTATCGATAGTAGGTTTAATAATGACATACTTCAAAGAGTTAATATACTTCCTTTCATTATTAATCCAGTAATTTGAGAAAAACCAACAATAATTTTATAATAGTTACAAATCTGGCTTCCACATATATGTATATGTATTTTAATGGACAGTTTATATATTGGGCAAGGATATAGTAAATTTACATAGAGTCCTATTGTCTAAGATATACGCAATTATAATTATGTGAATTACAATAAAAATCATCATCATCGGTAATCCCATTCTTATTTTACACTAACCTAATACAAATTTAATGGAAGATTCCTGTTTTATCTTTTTTTTTTAATGCTATGACTTGAAATGAGGACCTAGCTAATGGAAGAGTGTTTGTAAGGCCTTGAGTTTGGTCTTCAGAGCCTTAAAAACAAAATGCTCTTATTCTGAATGCGTCAACAGATAAAAAAAGCAAACCGTTTAAAGAGCAAATTTAATTGGTAGCTTCCCCTCAAGTCATTTGGTGTTTGATATCTTGTTTATCCTCAGAATTAGAAAGTATTCCTAAGAATCAAACAGCAGTGTCTATTTCTCTTTTCGTGTAAGTGTAGTACTTACAAGGAAAGCAGCTATCATAAATACCCATGAAGAGTGACAGTGTGGAATAGGGTGACCTGTTTCTCTTTTTATTGACCTGTAAATTCTAGTATATAGTTTCTTGGTTGTTTCATTACTGCAGATTAGATGGAGAAGGAATTCTCTTTAGTGTCTTCTTTCATTGTATGAATCACACTTTACAAGCCATTCTTGTCAACCCATAATACAAACTAATCTCTTAATAAGACACTGTGTCCTTCTGTGCAATCCAGAGTAGTGCAGAATGATTTGAGCCTTAATTGAAAATGATTATCTCTACGTGAAGTGACCTTTTAACCCAAACTGAAGCCCCAGTTCATCTACATGTGTGACTGGTAAATCTGCTAACATCATTTGTAACCATTACTAGACTAAATTTCAATTATGAAATAGCTGCAGTCTTCACATTACAGATAGTCCTACTGCCTGGAGAGCTCATGTGGATCACTGGGGCTATGTAGCATCTATTTCACTCTGAACAACCCTCTATACAATTTTTTAACTCCTATTTCATTTTTTTCTGTGTTTTAAAGTGGTTCTTATCTGTCTCTCTTTGACAATGATAATGCTACTCCTTAGAGTGATTGTCAAGGAACATAACTTACGCCTCATATTTTCATTTTGCCCTTCACATATTAATTTTTAAATAATTTTTATGGTGATTAATAGAAGGGTTACATTATATTCACCAGATAGAAGGTGCATAACTTCACAAACATTGATTCCCTTTCTCATGACATGGTTGCCAACCCCCCACCCCCGCTTATCTTGATTTCCCCCCCTTCCCTATCCAATTTCAAATAACCAATTAATAACATATAAAATGTATCAGATAACAAGGTGAAAAATTGTAACAATATGAGATAACCAAGGGATGGCAAAAGAGATGAGAGATAACACAGTACATTAAGGACAACAGTAACTCATTATATGGCTTTTGTCTCTATATCCTGGAGGTCCTTTCAATTAGCTTCATACTATATGGCCTTATGTATCAAAGTTTTGCTCTATTGCAGATCTCTGCTAGTAGAGCCCAAGGTTTCTACTGATTATGACAAATGAGGGAAACCATTGAGCCTATGTTCCTTTGAGTCTGGCTTACTTCACTTAATATGATTTTTCCTAAGTCTTTCCATTTCCTAACAAATGGGGCAATGTCATTCTTTCTGACAGCAGCATAGAATTCCATTGTGTACAAATACCACATCTTGTTGATCCACTCCTCCACATATTAATTTGATTAAATTTCACATTCACATACAGGCCCATTCACATACAAACACATGTACCTGTGCATGGTTACACACACACACGCACACACAGATGCAGATGTAGTTAGTGATTAAAAAATGGAATGTTTAAACATAGTAAGCTCAGAAACAGTTAAAACAATTCTTACATAGCATTGGGATTAAATACATATGTGTTTTCTAAAGTATTTTCCGACAGTTTAATCTGTTCAGTTTTTCAATGTTCTTCAAATTTTTTATAGAAACTTGCTTTTAATTCAAATTTTTAAGTGTAGAAAATTCTCTTGCCCTTAAAGATCCCCAATTTTGAGGGTTTTAATAATCTTCAATGAATTTGGGACCATTATGTAACAGAATGAATCAGATCAGTTCCTCAGCTGTCAATGTCCCCATTTCTACTAACAAGAGCACAGATAATGTAACAATGAAAGATATGGGAAATGACAATAGCATTACTTTAAGTATTTCACTAAGTAGAACATTCATCTTAACAACTGAAGCCACACTGCCATACAAATTTTACCAGCATCCTCCTTAGACTTTTTCATTTGGTTATAAATAAAAGATTCTCATTTTTCTCACTGATCTTTACTGGCATACACTTTACCTCCAGTAGCATAGACTCTAGTTTATGGACTTGGTGACAACTTAAAATAACAGTTGTCTTCAAAGCCATTAAGTTGAAATTAATTTTAGCATAGTTAACCTGTCATGAATATTAAATTATTTATATTATTTAAATTAAATAAAAATATTTTTAAAATTCCTCCTCACTTAAACACAGTTTTGAAGTAGTTTAGGCTAGATTAGCTTATTGGCTCATTTTTACCAAAACCAGAGTTCTTTAATAGCATTTCAATGCTTCACTCCTGTAATGGTAGAGAAATTCATGTCAAAAAAACAAGTGGCTCTCTCTGCACAATCTATGCCAATAAGGCTTTGATAATCAGGCCAATCACTTGATTACAAGTTTGTATTTCTATTCCCACTGAGATATGCCAATTAAAAAGATTTGACTTTAATTTCAAACAACAGATAACATATTAACCTAATTACCTGATATATTGCCTGCTTTGAGATTTTAACTCATTTGTGTGTGTGTGTGTGTGTGTGTGTGTGTGTGTGTGTGTGTGTGTGTGTGTGTAAAATAGATAATCAGGAACATTTATGATACAAAATCTATCAATAAATAGAATAAAGAAGAATATCAACTACCTTTCAGGACATGTTTTATTGCTATCCATGCAGCTTTAGTTGTATAAATAACAACTACAGCCGAGTTTTTGAGGGTGGAATTATTTATGCTGGTTGTATTTCTCTTCCTGCTAAACCTACTTTAGCTGATGCTTGATATCATTGCATGAAGGGAACCCACTCATTTGAAATACCCTATTTAAACTTAATGCTTTCAGAGCAGAAATTGTTCTCTTACTTTCACAGTAAGAACATGCTAGCAAATAGAAGGCCCAATGGACAACTAGAAAAAAAATCAAGCTATTATATTTGTTTTCTTTAGATTTCTTCTACTCAGACTTAAATACAGGGTCTGGTGATTTCACTGCTTTCTTGCTCACAGATAGACTTTTACCTCTTGAGTCACACTTCCAATGTTTTTTTTTTTTTTTTTAAACAACAGAAATTTATTTCCTCACAGTTCTGAAGCCCGAGAGTTCATGATCAAGATGTCAGCAAGGCTGGCTTCTTAATTTTTTTTCTTTTTTTAAATTTATTTATTTTTTTATTGTAATTAGTAAAAGGGTTACATGATATTTGCCAGATAGAAGGTGCATTAATTCACATACATTGATACCCTTTCACATGTCTTGGTACCCATTTCCCTCCCCCCCGACACCCCCCACCCGTCTTGGTTTTCCCCCCTTCCCTCTCAAATTTCAAATATCCAAATACAAATAAATTCAATATATCAGATAACAAAGTGAGATACTATACCAATATGAGATAACCAAGGCACAGCAAAGGAGATGAGAGACAACATAGTACATTAAGGACAACAATCATTCATTATATGGCTTTTGTTTCAATATCCTGGAGGTCCTTTCAATTAGCTTCACATTATATGGCCTTATGTATCAAGATTTTGCTCTATTGCAGATCTCTGCTAGTAGAGCCCAAGGTTTCTACTGATTATGAGGAATGAGGGAAACGATTGAGCCTAAGTTCCTTTGAGTCTGGCTTACTTCACTTAATATGATTTTTTCTAAGTCTTTCCATTTCCTAACAAATGGGGCGATGTCATTCTTTCTGACAGCAGCGTAGAATTCCATTGTGTACAAATACCACAACTTGTTGATCCACTCATCAACTGAGGGACATCTGGGTTGGTTCCATATCTTTGCTATGGTGAATAGTGCTGCAATGAACATTGTTGTGCTAGTGGAGGCCAGATGGATTCACAGCTGAATTCTATAAGGCTTTCAAAGCACAGCTCACACCAATACTCCTCAAGCTCTTCAATGAAATTGAAAATGAAGGTTCCTTACCAAACTCATTCTATGAAACCAGTATAACCCTCATCCCCAAACCAGACAGAGATTCAGCAAAGAAAGAGAACTATAGACCTATATCTTTGATGAACATTGATGCAAAACTTCTCAACAAAATACTGGCCAACCGTCTACAACAACTCATCAAAAAAATTATACACTATGATCAAACTGGATTCATCACAGGGAGGCAAAGCTGGTTCAACATACGCAAATCAATTAATATAATTCAACACATCAACAGGAGCAAGGACAAAAATCACATGATTGTCTCAATAGACGCGGAAAAGGCATTTGACAAGATCCAACACCCCTTTATGTTAAAAGCTCTGGAGAAACTAGGAATCCATGGAACATTCCTCAATGTAATAAAGGCTGTGTATGAGAAACCTACTGCTAGTATTACACTCAATGGTGAAAATCTAAAGCCATTCCCTCTAAAATCAGGAACCAGACAAGGATGCCCACTCTCTCCACTCCTCTTTAACATAGTCTTAGAATTCCTAGCCAGTGCAATAAGGCAAGAAGCAAGCATAAAGGGGATCCAAGTAGGGAAAGAGGAAATAAAACTATCCCTCTTTGCAGATGACATGATTCTGTATTTAAAGAATCCTACAGACTCTACTCCCAAGCTCCTTGAGCTGATTCAAAGCTTTGGAAGAGTAGCAGGCTATAAAATCAACCCTCAAAAATCAACTGCCTTCCTTTACGCCAACAGTGAGAGGAACGAGGCAATAATCAGGAAAGAAACTCCTTTCACAATAGCCTCAAAGAAAATAAAGTACCTAGGAATTAGCTTAACTAAGAATGTAAAGGGCCTTTTTGACAAAAACTTTAAAACCCTAAAAAAGGAAATTAAAGCAGAACTAAGGAAATGGAAAAACCTCCCATGCTCCTGGATTGGAAGAATCAACATTGTGAAAATGACAATCTTGCCAAGAGCTATCTACAAATTCAATGCAATACCCATCAATATCCCAATGTCATTCGTTAAAGAAATAGAAGAGGCAATCCAAAATTTCATATGGAATCATAAAAAACCCCGTATAGCAAAAACACTTCTTAGCAGAAAGAACAGCGCAGGAGGAATTTCAATACCAAACTTTAGACTCTATTACAGAGCAATAATCATCAAAACAGCTTGGTACTGGCACAAGACCAGGCCTGAAGACCAATGGAATAGAACTGAGGACCCAGATATTAAACCATAGACCTATGGCCACCTAATCTTGACAAGGGAGCCAAAAAAATAGAATGGAAGAAAGACAGCCTCTTCAACAAGTTGTGCTGGCAGAACTGGTTAAGCACCTGCAGAAAACTAAAGTTGGATCCTTCTTTGTCACCCTGCACTAGAATTAACTCCAAATGGATCAAAGACCTGGAGGTAAAAGCTGACACACTGAAAACTTTACAGGAAGGAATAGGAGATACACTAGGCCTCCTTGGCACAGGTCGAAACTTTCTTAATAAGGACCAAGAATCACAACAAATCAGAGAAAGGCTGGATAAGTGGGACTGCATTAAACTGCAGAGCTTTTGTATGGCAAAGGACATAGCTAGTAAACTAATCAGGAAGCCTACAGAGTGGGAGAAGATCTTCACCAACCAAACAACGGACAAAGGCCTCATATCTAAAATATATCAACAACTCAAAAAATTGAATCACTCCAAAACTAACCTCCAAAGTAACAACCATCCCATTAAAAGATGGGCCAAAGACTTAAAGAGAGTCTTCTCTGAAGAAGAAACAAAAATGGCCTATAGACACATGAAGAAATGCTCAACATCTCTGGTCATAAAAGAAATGCAAATCAAAACAACTCTAAGATTCCACCTCACTCCAGTTAGAATGGCCAGGATCAGGAAAACAAATAACAACAGATGCTGGAGGGGATGTGGCCAGGAGGGATCACTACAACACTGTTGGTGGGAGTGCAAACTCGTTCAACTACTATGGAAAGCAGTGTGGCAGTGCCTCAAAAGGCTAAACATAGAACTCCTCTATGACCCAGCAATCCCACTACTTGGCATTTACCCAACCATCCAATGTTTTTTAACTGACATACTAAAGACAGAGTCCCCTGAATGCTTCTTCTCCTGCTTGCTTCATATCTTGGCTCTCCAGATCTCAGTCTTCTCCTTAGCAGCTGGAATTATAAGCATGATACACTGGAAACTAGATCAAACTATTATATTTCTAGGACACTAAAAATTGAAACTCATTTTTCAATTTTCTAGAGTGCAAGATCCAGAGTTTTTCCCTTTGAATGAGAGGACAGAAGATGACAATATCAAATAAGTAAAAATGATCAGTATTAAAAGAAGTTAACTTTTCAAAGACACTGTTCTCTCTCTGAAACCCAGAAATAAGGAATAGAAATAATCAGCCTATGGGACAGAGAAAAGTAATTGTCCTAATGGAATAAAAATTTGTTCCTAAAGTATGTGATGGATGAAAATTGTAGAAATCAGAATTGATATTAAAAATAATGTTTAATGAAACTGGAAAATACTATACCCCTTTTTCTGCAAATTATAGACTCCCAAAAGGGAATTTAAAATGAAGATATTACTGTCTCAAAAGGTCTAATATTTAGGGTGAGGTTAAATCTTATTCCTAAGGCACCTGCCTATTTCATCCTGAACTGTCCTACATTTCAGACATTATTAGTCATAGTTTGGCAACATCTTGCAAAATATTTGGATTCAAATTATGATTTTTAAATAAATAATGCTAAATAATAAAAAGAGACTAAAATTTAATTCCTATTTTATATAAAAAAGAAAAAAATTGCTGGTTATGTGGCTTAGTGGTAGAGTACTTGCATAGCATGAATTAAGCCCTGGGTTCAATACCTCAGTACCACATAAACAGAAAAAGCCAGAAGATGTAGAAAAGCAAAAAGAAGCTCAGATGCAGTGCCCAGGCCCTGAGTTCAAGCTTCAGAAATGACAGAAAAATGCCAAGCATGGTAGCTCAGCTGTAATCCTAGATAATGTAATTTACAAGCATGAGCCACCCAGTACATAGCTCAAAGCCACTTTATGTAAGACTTCTTTCTCTATAAAGTGATGGAACTTCAGGGAAACAAAAATATCAGAAATGATTAAGGGAATAGAAGTTTTCACTTACAAATAAAAACTTTTTAAATTGAAGTCTCAAGTTGGACAGGGTGGCTCACGCCTGTAATCCTAGCTGCTCGGGAGGCTGAGATCTGAGGATCGCAGCTCAAAGTAGGCATGGCCAATAAAGTCCATGTGACTCTTATCTACAGTTAATCACCAGAAAACCGGAAGTGGTGCTGTAACTCAAGGGGTAGGGCGGTAGTCTTGAGCTGAAGAGCTCAGCTCAGGAACAGTGCCCAGGCCGAGTTCAAGTCCCACGACAGACCAAAAAAAAAAGAAGTCTCAAACTGGCTGCTGATGGCTCATGCCTGTAATCCCGACCTGAGAATCGTGATTCAAAGCCAGCAGCGACTAGAAAAATCTGTGATACTCTTATTTCCAGTTAAACAAAAAAGCAGAAAATGAAGATGGGACTCAATTGACAGAGCACCAGATTTGAGCGAAAGAGTTCAGGGACAGGCCCAAGCCCTAGCATGCACAAACACACACACACACATACACACCTCATCACCACCTTCAGCAGTAGCAGCAGCAATAAAAATTTAAAAACCCTAAAATCTCTCTTCTACCAAAAAATGACTAAAATAGTTAGATGATAGAACACCAAAGGAATTATTGAGCATTTCACTAATGCATTTATTAAGGAATCAATCTGAGAAAATAACTCTTTAGAGTAGCTAGTGCATCACTGGCGTCAGCTAGAATAGATTGTTAACTATTTATAGAGTAATAATTTGTGAAGTCCAGGCTCCATATGCGTGCATGAATGTAAACCCATTTCACATGAAAAAAAGTACATGGAATATATTTATATTACACAAAGACCCACACTTTGCTTGCATGTATGCATGCCTGTACTGAAGAAATATTCAACAATTATTAAACACAATACAGATAAGGAACAGTTAATTTGAGTAAGAACTATAGAATGCTTGTATTGAGTCTGTCATAATTAATACTTTATGATAAGTTTTTGATTATCCTTGGCCTTAACCTATTCATTAATGAGAAACACATAAGTATTTCTGATTTTTCCTTCATATATTCTACAAAATTAATGACTCAAGTTCTGAATGATCTGAAAATATCATTTACATGTGCATTATTACAGCATGACATCATTGGTAATATTTTGAGTATAAACGCTCAAATATATACTTGTTCCATGCAAATGTGTTACTATTTGTCACTCATGTATTTCTTTTATTAAATTAATGAGAAATTTTAAGTAATTTTACTGATTACATATAGTCAGTAAAAATATGTAATATATATTACATATATGTAAATATTATATGTATATATTTCTCTCCATCCCTCTCAGTTCTACATTTTGTCTTTTCTGCTTTCCTTATGGCAATGGAGTTTGTGATACTCAAACTTTTGCTTCACTGAGAAAATGATATTTGTCAAGTACTGAATTGTGTTATTCTACTAATACTATCTCAATTCTAAAAATGTCACACAATCGTGGCATTCTAAATGAAATGAGATATACTTGCTTTTGCTGAAATCTATTCTCAAGTAAATGACTTAGAAAAATGCATGAAATGTGAAATTGTATATGCAATATAATCATGACTTTTCCTCAGTCTAATCAGCTCTAGAGGCCTGGAAAAAAATGCAAACTGACACTGGCTGATTCTTGCTCACTCCCACAAAAGCTTCTTCTTGCTACAAATGACATTTTGATGTTATTTGTTATTGTGCTTATTCTGTGGGTGCCTAGTTTCTACCTAACAGCATAATTGCTTTTGAAAAAAAAATACACTTTCACTCTAATGTGCTTTCTTCCTCTCCCCTTGCTTTTCTCTACCTGTGACACTGACTGCCATTCTCCACTATATCCTTGCAAATTTTTCACGTACTGTTCATCTTGTCACATTAACACTCACCCTTTATTCTGTGTGGTTTAAACCTGGTAAGTATGGTAAAGGCTTTCCTTTTGAAATAGGTGAACTTTTAAATTTTTTATTTTATTGTTGGGGTAACATATATAGAGGGGCTACAGTTACATTCATCAGGTAGTGGGTATATTACTTCTTGAACATTGATACCCCTTCTCATGTTTTTCTCCCACTTTCCATCCTCCACCCCCTTCCAATCATCTTATTTTTCCCCTTCCCTTTCCTACTTCAAATAAACAAGTAAATGTATATACAATATTCTAGGTAACGAAGTCAGAGACAGTAACAATAAGAGCTAAAACTACAGGTGAATTTTTTTAGGCAACTTATAAGCAGGGACTGCTACTGTTTCATTCTGCAGCTTCATTCTGCAATTTCTGTCTTAAGTAAATAGATGGATTAGGACAAGAAAGGTTTTCAAAATGGAAGAACATCTAAATGTAAAATCACTGCAAGATCTTTGCACAAATAACCTTAATTGTTGCTTTTACCTTCCATACACATCCCTTCTAAATCATTAACACTATCATTATGTATTTTTTTACTTTTCATCATACAAAACCATTTTATATAAAAGCCAATTCAAAATCATCCTCCCTTCACCAACTGATACTCATTTCACAGAACATCAAAATGAGCATATTTACAGAAGACAAAATAAAATATGTTAAGAACACATTCTCTTATAAAATGATATGTTGGAAACAATCTACTTGTAGGCAATATATTTCCATAATTCTAAAATAAATATTGAATTTAGAATAAAACTGTTTTCTTCTGTAATAAATACATTGAATCAAGGATTAAACTGTAAACCATGTGCTAGTGGCTCATATTTGTCATCCCAGCTACTTAGGAGACTGAAATCTCGGTATCCTGGTTGAAAGGCAGCCCAGATAGGAAAGTCCATGAGACTCTTATCTCCAATTAATCACAGAAAAAGGTAGAAGTAGAGTTGTGGCTCCAGTGGTTGAGTACTAGGGTTCAGTGAAACAGAAATCAGAGACAGCACCAGGCTCAGATTTCAAGTCCTAGAACCAGTAAATACATATATATATATATATATATATATATATAATCTCCAACCCTCTACAAATAGCTAAAGGTTGTTCTATTCCTTTGTTTTATCCAGTTCATCCTTGAACAGCCAAATAAAAAAACCCACCTTCTTAAATAGAAAAATGGATGAACTTTGCACATATTTGAAGTGACTAGACTTTAAATACAATTACTATATTGATATTAGCCATTGTAACTTCATGTTACTTTGTAAAATGAAAATGAAAGTAATTATTTTCCCATGTTGGAAAAAAAACAAAAAATCTGAGATTGTAGCTGTATATACTATGCCATTCTGAACATAAAAAATAAGGAAAAAATAACCATGAACAGTTATATCAAGGCTGGCAAGGTAAACTGAACATTTCTAGTGAGACAGAATTTCTTAAAATACAACAAATCATAAGATTGAATGCTTTCCTTGTCATAGCCTATACACCACAGAGGAGGGATTTTACAAGGCATGATTGTTTTAAAATGGAATTAAGTGGGGAATATTTGGAGCATATCACTGAGGTTACATCAATTATGTATATTCCTAGATTAAAGACAACTGATATGTAGCAAAGAGGTGTTTACACACACACACACACACACACACACACACACACAGTGTTAGCTGAAGTGCTCAAAATAATTCTGTTTTGTCCATATATTCTTTTTTAAATTATGCTGTTAGCTTCAGTGAAATGACCAAGCAGATGTCAGTGGTTTTCTTGATAAATATAGGAGGTGACATGAGCTGCTTAGTCTCTAGAAGACCAAGAGTTATGGATAAGATGGAGGACTGAATTGTAGCTGGATGATGGGATAGATCAATTCTCCTGTCTCATTCTCCTCTTGAAAAGTTCCACCTGCCCCTGAATTCATATTTGATTATATGCCTTTTGTTGAACCATTGATCAGTAGCAACCATGTTACCTATCATTTTTTTTTTCTTGTATTTGTTTGGCAGTACTGAGGCTTCAATTAAGGGCCTAACAGCTTACTTGCTGTGGAGGACTCTACCACTTGAGCCATGTCTCCAGTCTGACTTTTTGATGGTTACTTTTGGAATGGAGTCTAGTAGACTTTTCTGCTTCAGCTGGCTTCGAATTACGATCCTTGAGTTCATAAGCTCCTGATGAACTAGGATTAAAGGTGTGAATTACTGGCACATTTCTGAATGGTAATTAAGAATTGGATTTGCCAATTCTTTCAATGTGTAATCACTATGATTTTGGGTCCAGCAGATTTGTTAAACAGCAAGGGATAGCTACTAAAAATATTACTGGGATTAAATTAATTATTAAGGACACACATGCATGTATGTGAGTGTGTGTGTGTGTGTGTACCTGTGTGTAAAATGTAGATCCATGCATACTATTGATATTGATTATGTTTTACAAGGAAACTAAAATATCTCTTCATGTACATGACAATCAGCACTATGCCTGGAAATGTCGTTACTAAACGGTGAAATATTTTGAAATGGGTTTTTATAGATTAAGATATTTCCTCTTTTTCCCAAGTAGGAATTACTCTTGCCTGATTGCAGGAAGCAAGGGTGTAATCAACGAGTTCTATCAGAATTGCAGTGCTTCAACCATTTTTATAACCAGCACGTTGCAGCTGCATTTATACTGTGTAAGAAAACAAAAAATTAATTAGCTATATTGTAAAAGGGGCACAGATGGAGATGTTAAAAAATATGCATACATGAAAGACAGAAAAGCTGCTGTGGTTTTGTTTTTATGAGAAAAGAAACTAAAATACATCTCTGAATTTCTTTCAGAAATTAGTGGTTACATTCTTCTGTTAATATTGGCTAAACTAACTGGAGAGGATTTGGAGAATTTTTGGGTATGTTTTGCATATTATAAAATATTGTTTTATGTCAGTTATCTTACGTTAAAGCTTAAACATCAATTATAATTAAATTTAATACATTGTATATGTTATAATAATTTTTAAAATGTTCTTTTGTAATGAACTTCTTTTCCCTAAAAATGCCTCATGCAGGGATTCAAATGTATAATTGCAATGACTACCATGTGAATATGTAAAAATAGTTTCTCTTCCCCTAATACTAAAAAATTTACTAAAAAATTACACTAGAAATTAAAAGTTTAAAATAGCCCGACTTCCTAGTAATAAGCCTATCCTGCTGCTTCCTGGATTTGAGACATCACAATCCAGCTATATACAATTTACAGTAGTTAGTTCAATGAATATTCTGTCATAATCTCATGTATATTGATGTTCTAAAATATTCTTTATAATTATATGCTATATGATTATCTGCCATCTTAAGAACTTGGGCTGCATATTCTCCAGTTATATTAAGCATATCCAATGACAATGTTTTTTCTCACTTCTTCATTTATATCTTCTGCATAGTATTATGTTTATACTTTGTATAATGTTTATTGTGCTTAAGGTAGTCAATATTTGAATTATTTTTGTAAATATGTCCTAAATAGATATTGTTGTTTGTAGTATACTTTTAATATATTTACAGAATTTACTTTTAAATTTCTCAGTATTATCAAGCAACTATATTTTCATTGATTAAAATCTCTGTCTTATTTATCATATTTTCATAATGTGTGGCATTAGGATGCCATCTAATATTAAGAAAATATTCAATAAATGGTTTTAAATGGCTCTTGTGGGGAAAAAAGATCAATCAAAATATTTAGGCATTTTTAAGAGTATTTTCATAATTGAGTTAACATAACATGATCCAGGAATAGAGATTCTGAAAATACAAATATTGTCTATGCAAATATTTAAGAGCTATGGTGCTTTTTGGTTTGAGTTCCACTCATGAATGTGATTTCAATACAGTTTAAAAGTTATTGATATATATTTTCGTTGTAAATTCTCTTATTAAGTCAAATCACTTTAAATTTATAATCACATTTGAATGTTCTTACTTAAAATTTATCTGTTCTTTCTAGATTATTATACTAGGAAAAATTATTCAATTTAGAAAGTACTCTTGGACAATGATAAATAAGAAGCACAAGAATTTGCATCACCACCTCATAAAAAAAGAAACTGACAAAATACTTCTAGGATAACTTTTGGATCTCTGCAACCTTTCAAAGACTTACAACTTCTAACAGAGAGCTTCAACATAAGCAAAATGAATGACGGGTAATCTGAGTTCTTAGCAACCAATGAGTTCTTATCAGCTACGCATTCGACACTTAGCCCCAGAGTAGGCAGTTCTGTACATATTCCTGGAGCATATTACAGAAGCTCGAGTAATAAAGTGTTACCCTGTCCTTTACACTGGAGCATCTGTGCTCTATCAAATGAAGACTTCTCCTGACAGCACAGTTACTAATAGGAGGGAGACACTGGTCCCTGCTGCATGCACTGGATCATATGTGTCATTAGGAATCTTGGAAAAGAGACTATTTGAAAAAATTAATAATTGAAATAGTCCCAAATTACATAAAAGGCATATAAAATATACAATATGAATAATAATACAAATAATATGAATATAAATATTCATTTCCTAAACAACTAACTATAGGCAATATAAACCCAGGGACTTACATGGTTTTCTGACTTCAGATAACCTAACATATTCTCATGTAGAAGTTCTACTATTAAAAGCTAATAAATATGTTCTGAATATATTTCTACACTTCTTTGATTGTGACCCTAGATACTACATCAGGCTTTATATTTTCCCTGTTATAACTTTACTTCTAGGCATACAATCGTGAATTTCCCTCCCCTTGATATTTCAACAGTTTGCCTTATCTGTGAAGCACCATGCACTATTGTGCCACATTTGTTGTGTTGCTGTGTTCCTTCTAGTAAGGGAATCATTGTAGCAGGCCTATGGCACATGGGAACTCTGCCTGTCATTCCATTTGTCTTCAGAATTGGTCAACAAACTGATGGATGCGGCCTTACTGTGCTCATGACACATAGAACCTGCTGTTCTTGGACTGATAGACCATCACAATGAGTTTGGCATTCAACACATACAGATTATATCTTCTCCATCACCACAAGATCAGAAAGGAGAGGCGTTGCAAGGCATTTTGAGATGGAAGTACCAAATTCCTGAAACATTATTACAGTACATGTTTGTAATTATTCCATTTGATGATGCATTATTATTATTATTTCATTCTTTTGCCTGTTTAAATATTAACTTCAAACATAGGTGAGTATATGGAGATAAAGACAGCATCTATCTATCTATCTATCTATCTATCTATCTATCTATATATATATATAGTTCAGACATTTACTGGGTATCATAAAAAATTCTCCTTATGGATGAGGAGAAATTATTTTTCTTAAATTTTATTGTCAGGGTGATGTATAGAGAGGTTAAAGTTACATGCATAGGTAGCGAGTACATTACTTTATTGGTAAGGTAGTGAGTACATTACTTCTCGAACATTGTTGCCCCTTCTCAGGTTTTTTTCCCCACTTTCCCTTCCCCCAAGCCCCTCCCAAATTGTGAAGTTCATTTCTGATGTATTATTCTTATGATTCACCCTTTGAAGGAGAAATTATTTTATGTGTGTAATAGTGACAATTTTTTTGGTATGGGTTTTTTGTATGTTTACCCTACTTGATGCATATTGAGATGCATAAGTCCTGTAAATTTATACTCTCCATGTTTATGCTTCACATGGAACTCAGATTCAGGCTTGCTGCATCATGCCTAGATTTTAATTAATTCAGATAGAGTCTTGCAAACAAATATTTTGCAAGTCTGCCCTTGAAAAGAAATCTCTCTATCAGTCATCTCAGTAGCTACAACTGTATGCATGTGTTATTGGACCCAGCTCTGTTTGTTGTCTGTTGATTTGTTGTTTTATATATATTTTTTGCCTGTCCTGGGTCTTGAACTCAGGGCCTGGGCACTGCCCTTGGGCTTTCTCAAGGTTAGAGCTCTACCACTTGCGCCACAGCACCATTTCTGCTTTTTCATATATATGTAGTACTGAGGAATTGAACCCGGGTCTTCATGCAAGCTAGGCAAGCACTCTACCACTAGACTAAGCTCCTGGCCCTGTTTTGTACTTTGATACAGGATTTTACTCTACCTGGCCTCATACTTGACATGGGCCATCATGCACGTCTTGAAAATTTGAGTACATTTTTGTACAAATAAATGATTATCTAGAAAAGACTTTATGCTTTTTAAAGGGATATAAATTTTGTCTTATACTTGGTTATTTGAAACTGGATAGGGAAGGGGGAAAACAAGATGAGGGGTGGGGGTGGGAGGAGGGAAATGGGGACCAAGACATGTAAAAGGGTATCAATGTATGTGAATTAATGCACCTTCTATCTGACAAATATCATGTAACCCTTTTATTAATTACAATAAAAATATTAAAAAATTGTCTTATATTGGTTTTCTTTTTCTTCCTTCAGATGATCTGCTTCATCCTGCAGTCACCACATTCTACAAAGCACTTGCTGTGTACCGAGACTTGGTGTGGAGAAGTGAGGTATAAGAAAGGAACTGAGTATGGTTCTGTGCTGGCATGCTTGTCACTTCTACAGGGTGCTTTTTAATCCTCACCCCAAAATAATTCAGTACTCACTGAAATTTGTGGTATATTAAATGCAAGTTTCCTTTAGACCTCTTAGTATTTATTTAATTATACAGTACTTTATTACTAAGATAATTTATAATGGAATATATAAGAATAAATGCAGTACATCATGGCGTAGTAAGTGAGAAAGAAATTATAGTATTTTAATAAAAAAGTTAGGATTGAAAGCAGTATAGAAAAAATAATTTAGCTATTATTGACAGTGAAGTGGCAAAAGATAAGCAAAAACACCATCGACTTAAATGACACCATAGCCCAGCTGGGCTTAACAGATATACACAGAGTCTTCCAACCAATGGCCAAACTTTTTACATTTTTCTCAGCAGCACATGGAACACACTCTAAAAGAGATCATATAATAGTTCATACAGAAAACTTAAGCAGAAACAAGATGTCTGATATAATCCCATGCATTCTATCAGACCACATTGGAGTCAGACTAATTCTGAACAATGCAGTCAAAGTCAAAAAACATTCAAACACATGGAAACTGAACAAAACACTTCTGAATAACTCCTGGGTAAAAGATCAGATCAGAAATGAAATTAAAAACTTCCTTGAATGTAATGACAATCAAGAAACATCACAAAGGAACTTATGGGACACAGCAAAGGCAGTTCTAAGAGGCAAATTTATCGCACTAGGAGCGCATATTAAAAAGACAGAAGAAGAGCACGTAAATAACCTTAAAAAAAACTGAAACCCCTAGAGGAACAAGAAAAAGTTGATTCTAAAACAACTAGAAGGACAGAAATAACAAAAATAATATCCGAAATTTCAGAGATTGAAATAAGATCTACTATACACAAAATTGATAAATCAAAAAGTTGGTTCTTTGAAAGAGACAACAAAATAGACAGACTCTTGGCAAGATTAATCAAAAAAAGGAAAGGGGAGACTCAAATAAACAAGATTAGAGACCCCACGGGAATAATCACAACTGATTCCCAAGAAATCCAGTCCATAATGAATAGGTACTACCAGGGCCTATATTCAAAGAAACAAGAAAATCTAGTAGAAATGGATGATTTCTTAAATAAATATAGGCTACCCACACTGAACAATGATGAGGTAAACAAATTGAACAGACCAAATTCTTACAACGAAATTGTGGAAGCAATCAGAGAAATGCCAACCAAAAAAAGCCCAGGTCCAGATGGATTCACTGCGGAATTCTACAAGACATTTAAAGATGAAATAATACCTATAATCTTGAAACTCTTCTGAGAAATAGAAACAGAAGGAGCAATACCAAACTCATTTTATGAAGCTAATATTACTCTCATCCCCAAACCAGGGAAAGACCCAACAAAAAAAGAAAACTACAGACCTCTCTCTCTAATGAACACAGATGCAAAACTCCTCAATAAAATATTAGCCAACAGAATCCAGAAATAAATTTAAAAAAATCATACACTATGATCAGGTGGGCTTCATTCCACAAATGCAAGGCTGGTTTAACATTTGCAAATCAATCAATGTAATACATCATATCAATAGAGCTAAGGATAAGAATCATATGATAATTTCTCTGGACGCGGAGAAGGCATTTGACAAAATACAACATCCATTCATGTTGAAAGCACTAGAAAAAAATAGGAATAAGAGGTACGTTCCTCAAAATAGTGAAAGCCATGTATGAAAAACCTACAGCTAGTATTATACTAAATGGTGAAAGACTGGAACCATTCACCTTAAAATCAGGAACTAGACAGAGATGCCCACTCTCTCCACTTCTCTTCAATATAGTGCTGGAACCCTTAGCCAGAGCAATAAGGCAAGAAAAGGACATCAAAGGGATCCACATAGGGAAAGAGGAAATTAAACTATCCCTATTCGCAGATGACATGATCCTCTACTTGAGTGACCCAACAAACTCCACTCCCAACCTTCTAGAATTAATAAACCACTTTAGCAAAGTGGCAGGATACAAAATCAATCTTCAGAAGTCAGTAGCCTTCTTGTATACCAACAATACACAAACAGAAGGCCAAATCAAGAAAATGTTCCCATTCGCAATAGCCCCCAAAAGAATAAAATACTTAGGAATATACTTAACCAAAGATGTAAAGGAATTATTCAATGAAAACTATAAAAGCCTAACAAAAGAAATTAAAGAGGACACTAGGAAATGGAAAGACATCCCATGCTAATGGCTAGGGAGAACCAACATAGTGAAAATGGCTATACTGCCAAAATTGATATATAAATTCAATGCAATCCCCATCAAAATCCCAAAGACATTCTTTTTTTTTTTTTGCCAGTCCTGGGCTTGAGCTCAGGGCCTGAGTACTGTCCTTGGACTTTCTCAAGGCTACAACTCTACCACTTGAGCCTCAGCACCACTTCCAGCTTTTTCTATATATGTGGTACCAAGGAATTGAACCCGGGTCTTTGTGCATGCTAGGCAAGCACTTTAACCACTAGGCCAAACTCCTGGCCCCCCAAAGACATTCTTTATGGAAATAGAAGATATAATCCAAAGATTCATATGGAACAAGAAAAGTCCTAGAATAGCCAAAACAATTCTAGGCAAAAAGAGCAATGCTGGTGGTATTACAATACCAGACTTCAAACTCTACTATAGAGTCATAATAACAAAAACTGCTTGGTATTGGCACAAAAACAGACCAGAAGATAAGTGGAACAGAATAGAAGACCCAGAAATAGAACCACATACCTACAGGCAACTAGTATTTGACAAAGGTGCCAAAGATATACAGTGGAACAAACACAGTCTATTCAATTATTGGTGCTGGCAAAACTGAGCAGCCACATGCAGAAAACTAAAAATTGACCCTAGCCTTTCACCATGCACAAGCATTAACTCAAAGTGGATCAAAGACCTCAACATCAGACCGGAAACCGTGAAACTGCTACATGATAAAGTAGGAGAGACACTGGAACTCATTGGCACAGGCAAAAGATTCCTGAACAGAATCCCAGAGTCACGATAGATTGGAGAGAGACTCGATAAATGGGACTACCTAAAAATAAAAAGTTTCTGTGCAGATAAAAACATAGTTGCAAAAGTAGAGAGACAGCCAACCAACTGGGAAAAGATATTCACCAACAATACATCTGACAAATGCTTAATATCTAGTACCTACAGGGAACTCAAGAAACGAATCCCCAAAAACCCAATAAACCATTCACTAAATGGGCAAGGGAACTAAAGAGAGATCTATCAGAAGAAGAGATTAAAATTGCAGAAAAGCATATGAGAAAATGTTCATCATCTATGGTCATAAAGGAAATGCAAATAAAAACATCCCTAAGATACCACCTTACCCCAACAAGAATGGCCAAGATTTTGAACTCAGACAATGACAGTTGCTGGCGGGGTTGTGGAGAAAAAGGAACCCTACTACACTGCTGGTGGGAATGTAGACTAGTTCAGCCACTCTGGAAAGCAGTGTAGAGGTTTCTTAAAAGAACTGAAAACAGACCTTCCCTATGATCCCGCCATACCACTTCTGGGCATCTATCCTGAACAGCATGATCCAGGATATTATAAAGACACCTGCTCAGCTATGTTCATCTCTGCACTATTCACAATAGCCAGGCTATGGAAACAATCCAGATGCCCTACTGCACAAGAATGGATACAGAAAATGTGGTATATATACACAATGGAATTCTACATAGCCAACAGACAAGATAAAATAATGGCATTCGCAGGGAAGTGGATGAATCTAGAGCGAATCATGTTGAGTGAGACAAGTCAAGACCTAAGGATCAGAAGTCGCATGGTATCCTTAATATGCGGCTATTAAATCCAAAGAGTACAAGAGCGAGGACTCAATATCTGCATACCCAAAGCTATGGAGATGGTAATGGAAATACAAACATAACTATATAGACATAAACACCTATGACTCTATAGACATAATGTTTTATTTCATAAATTAATGTTTCTATGACATACAAACCCTTAGCCTAATTTTGATTAAGTTCTAAATATTAAGTCCCAGTGACTGTAATTAGAGATTCCCTCCTTGAACACTTGTTTGTTAAACTTGTCATTTAAAATAAAATGTAAACATAAAAAAATAAATTAAAAAAATATGTTCAAATGGGGCCAGGAGTTTGGCCTTGGTAGAGTTCTTGCCTAGCATGCACGAAGACTCAGGTTCTATTCCTAGGTACCACCTACATAGCAAAAAAAAGCCAGAAGTGGTGCTATGGCTTAAGTGGTAGAGCTCTAGCATTGAAAAAGTCCAAGGACAGTGCTCAGGCCCTGAGCTCAAGCCCAGGACTGGCAAAAAAATGTTGAAATGGATAAAGAGCACAATATTTTGGATGAAGGTAAATATTCTAGCCTTTAGAAATGTGGTCATAGTTTTACTTGTCTATACATCAGAGTGTTTACAGGTATCTGTATTATTTCCTTAACTTGGGATAAGCAGGACAAATATCTACTGTTGATAAAAAGAAAGGACTGCAATATTTACATAAAAGTAATCGTCTTGGGCTGGGAGTTTGTCCTAGTGGTAGAGTGCTTGCCTAGCATGCATAAAGACCGGGGTTCAATTTCTCGGTACCACATGCATAGAAAAAAGCTGGAAGTGGTGCTGAGGCTCAAGTGGTAGACCTCTAGCCTTGAGAAAGTCCAAGGACAGGGCTCAGGCCCTGAGCTCAAGCCAAGGACTGGCAAAAAATAAAAAAATAAAAAGTAACAGTCTTTTATCAGTGTGTAATTGCTGACTAGAAAAGTGGTTTAGCTTCCATGGTTACTAAAGTCTGTATCGCTGCACAAGGTTACATAATTGAGTACAGAAGAGTTACTCCCTGACTCTATAAAGCAGGTGTTATAGGTAAGTACTGCAAAGCTAAACCTGTCTCATATCTAATAAGGCAATCTATGGACAGAAGAACAAATCTACTGCAGAACCTGCAGCTGTCTCATTTCAGAAGAGTTATGAAAGCCTAAGAAAATACATGAAGCTGTGAACATAAACTGAATTTTCTCTACCACACAGTTTGAATGACTTGATAAAAAGCAAGAATTCCTTCCTCCCCCCCTCCATCTCTCTCTCTCTCTCTCTCTCTCTCTCTCTCTCTCTCTCTCTCTCTCTCTCTCTCTCTCTCTCTCTCTTTCCTTTCATCTAGGTACACCAGTAGTCCCAGATACAATTAATCAATAGTTGATTTACAACTATCTCACAAATACCAACAATACCTACATAAATTAAAATGTGTTCTCTATCTTAGCAATATTCTTTCTTTCACATATACTTAAAAATGTGTTTTGTGTTTCAAATAACCAATTAAGCACATATAAAATATATCAGATAACAAGGTGAAATATTGTAACAATATGAGATAACCACGGAATGGCAAAAGAGATGTACATTAAGGACAACAGTCACTCATTATATGGCTTTTGTTTCTTTATCCTGGAGGTTATTACATTTAGTGTCATACTATTTGGCCTAATGTCTCTAGATTTTGTTCTACTGTAAATCACTGCTAGGAGAGCCCAAGGTTTCTACTGATTATGACAAATGAGGGAGACTATTGGGCCTATGTTCCTTTGATTCTGGCACCTTCTATTTGGTGAATATAATGTAACCCTTCTATTAAAATCCACAGAAAAAAGACCTCAACAGAATGGAAATCTGATTCAAATTGAACTAGATGAGGTATTCTTCAGCAAAGGGTAGAGTTGACCATGGAAGATTAAAGGAAAATCAATTGTACAACAACAGGAAGCACACTAAATGGTTTCAGGGAACCTTGTATAGAAAAATCACTATTCACTGTTAAGTATAATATCACTAAAAACAACTGGGTATCCTCGATGATTTTAATACAGGAATGCTGCCCTGATCCATGTATCAGGGTTATATCTGAGTTGGTGGTTGGAATGTTTTGGAATTCTATCAAGTAAGATGAGCTAGAAGGACTGCCGCATGCCTTGCACACAAAACCATTCTGACTGTGAGATTAACATTACAACGAGTGTCTGTAGCATTCCAAAATCCCACGCATAGATTAGGAGGTTTCCTAAGCCACAAGATTTTCATTGCAAAAATCAAAAGAAACCAAGCCAGTTAGTCACACTAAACTAGGCTTCAACTGCATGTGCCTCCTATCTATTCAACAAATCGTTACACTTGTCCTTGTCTGCTTGCTGCCTACTCTATCTGATTTTTTTCCTTTCCTTGGATTTTCCTTCATGGAATTTAGATTGCTATGTAAGGATGATCAATTCCTAGGAGAGTTGATTTTAAGCTGTACATGTGCTATGTGATGTGCTCACAAATTGGAAAAGAAAAGTCTGTATTCCCTTGGTTTTTCATGTAGGAGGGGTAACAACATTGACAAGAAATGTACCCACTAGCTTATATATGTAACTATAACTCCTCTGTACATAATTGTGACAATAAAATTATTTTTTTAATGTATTTTGTGGAAGTCAGGCAGCCTTGGAGCCCACTTTCTCTTGGTTGATAAGTACATTGATTGTACAAAAGCACTGATGTCAAAACTCTTATTACCTAACATGACCATGAAAGCACCTCATAATGATGTCAACTAGGTAAGCTATTGCACTATCATCTATGATAAAGTGACATAATTTTTAATTTAATAATTTTTATAGCAATCAACATAACAAAAGGAGAAGTGAGCATAAAAAACACTCCTGCAATTTTCGAGATGACAGTTGAATTCCTTGTTTTCATCGTAGAGCATTGTTCATCCTTGAACACATGATTGACAGATATAGTATAATCATGCAGACAAGTTTGACAGCCATCGTCTCAAAAATTAATGAAGTGAACCTATCATTTCAAGGAAAACAGCTGACAATGTTTGTTGCAGTGATAAATTCCAAGCTTTTGAGGAAAATTTAGAATTTTGAAAAACATGCTTGCCACCATAAATTTGACAGTTTCTCAATACTTGAATAAGATTATGATGAAACAGTGCTATAAGTAATTGGAAAATAAAGTGTACAAATTCACAGATGACCTGATTAACTTAATCAGATAGTTAATCAATGATTCCTGAATGATTCATAGGTAATGTTGCAAAGTTATCATTGGGTTATGAAGCAATTTAATGTGCACTAGATCAACTCACTTCATAGCTGCTGCTATTAAATATCTTTGGGTAATATTTGCTGTTTTGGGTCATGTTAGTTGAATCCAGTTTCTGCATTGCAACCAGCTTTAAAGAAATCATCATTAGTATTATGTGGTTTCTAAAACTCTGTGACATTTTAGAAAGATTATTAAAAGACTCTTCCCTTCTCCAACTATACATGTGTGCAGAATAAAAACTCTTGCCTTCTTATTTAATCAAACAATTAGGTAAAAACAACTTGAATGCAAAAAAACCCTGTTAGAATCAAGATGTTAAAATCATTTCCCCTCCCAAAAATTTGTAAATAATCTCTTTACTCAGAATGCCCTTTTTCAACATTGTAAGAAAATGATTCTATAAAGTATGGTAAGTAAACTATATTATAGATGTACGTATGATGGTACATACCTGCAATATCAGCTACTCTCCAATTCGAAATTGGGAGGCTTTTGTGGCCAAGCAAAACAAGTTAATATGAGGGGCCAGGAGTTTGGCCTAGTGGTAAAGTGCTTGCCTAGCATGCACGAAGACCCGGGTTCAATTCCTTGGTACCACATACTTAAAAAAAAAAAGGCAGAAATGGTGCTGAGGCTCAAGTGGTAGAGATCTAGCCTTGAGAAAGTCCAAGGACAGTGCTCAGATCCCGAGCTGAAGCCCAGGAATGGCAAAAAGAAATGTTAATATGAGTCTCATCTTGTTAAATAATTGGGGGGTCCACACTGCAATCCCAGCTTGAAGAAGTGATAAATAGAAGGCTGGCAGTTTAAGGCTGTTCCGGGCAAAAGGGACTAGATCTAAATATGTATATATATATATATATATATATATGTATATATATATGTATATATATCCTAAGTAAGGCACATATAGATATATACATAACTAATATATATATATGTAACTCACATAAAGCTTTATGAATGACTAAATTGAACATGGAAGAATTTCCTATTGGAAATGAAGTATTTTAAATGTTTACCATTTTGTCTCTTGTCCCAATGTTCTTGTTATTAATAAAGCTCCTTATTTTTCTCCTATTTCAATATCTCCTCTGTTGCACAACCTCTCACAAACATTCTCAACCTGGAGCTCCTGACAGTTGTACAATGATAAATGGGCGCTTGGAGCTGGCACCTTCTCCCTGGGTAGAGCAGCATCAACAGGCACCACAGGCATCTCTAGATGACTCAGTTTTAAGTCTATAGAAGTTACTCTAGTATGTTATTTTATTGTGATCACTGTTCTATAAGATACTCATCCAGAATGTAAAGCATTTTACTTCTAGACTAATGAAAAGTTGAAAGAGACTGTAAAATTATGGAGGACTGTTACTGCATGCATAGCAAGACATCCAGAGGAATTCATGATTACCAAGCATTTGAAAATATAAACAAGTCAACTCGGATGTGTAACTCAGTGATAGTGTGTTTGTGTAACATGTGCAAGGCCCTGAGTCTGATCCTTGACACCAAATAAATGAAGAATTAAAGAAATGAAGAAAGTCAAGAAATATTTTTTTCTAAAAAATCATCGAGCTCATCGCCAGTGGCTCATAGCTATTATCCTATCTACTCAGTAGGCTGAGATTGGAGTTTCATGGTTCAAAGCCAGTCTGTACACAAAAATCCATGACTCTTTCCTCTGATTAACCATCAGAAAACTGGAAGTGGCTCTGTGGCTCATCGTGGTACAGCACTACCCTTGAGCTGAAGAGTTCAGGTGCAGTGCCCAGACAAACCCCTCAACTGACAAAAAATAAAATAAAAATCAATAAATTTAAAAATGTAAAATAAATAAAAAATATCACCAGGAGCACCCTACATTACCATTCCTTTCCTTTTCCAGCACTAGCTTCTTATGGTCTTGAAAGCAAGTAACGACTTTATTATAATGATCAAAACATGCCAAATATAAATTCACATGTCACATTTTTGGGGCTGGACACTGTCCTGGGATGCATTTTGCTCAAGGCTAGCACCCTGCCACTTGAGCCACAGCACCACTTCCAGTATTTTCTGAGTATGTGGTACTAAGGACTAGAACCTAGAGCTTTGTGCATGCTAGGCAAGCACTCTACCACTAGGCTGTGCTCCTGCCCCCTTATGTTTCATCTTACTCAGAGTTTGGAAGAACAGGAAACAATCAATATAATACTTTTCCTAGAAGAAAGCTTTTCACAAAAATACAACCTATGTGGCTGATTTCTCTAATTACTTTGGCCATATTTTGCTTATTTATAAAGTTACCACTGGAAAAGGTGACTGGTTTAACCAAACTCTTCTGACAACAGAACCTAGTGTCATACCTTAGGAGACACATTTCTGCTGAATAAATGTTGGATGGTTTTATCAAGGGGAAAGGCAAGTGACCATTTATCATCTACCAATGTTCACATTTTCACAAATTTTCTAGATGCACAAATTATTGAATGCAAACCATCTCAGTTTTCATTGTTTTGTCCAAGCTTTAGTCAGCTGAAGACAAGAGCCTGACGTTATAGTGTATTTGCTGTGAACAAGAGGTTATATAGAGCGGAAGATGTGCAGGTAAGATATTCAGCAATCCTTTCTTTTCTAATCAGAGTTTTTCTTGCTTCAATGGATGCACCAGTATTCCTGGCAGGGTAGTCCCATTAATAGAAGGTAGCAAAAAGTTCCAGGAAAAGTGAATCTCTAACCATCTTCAGGGAAATGGATCCTCTCTAGATTTAAAGCTACATTTATTATTGGTTATTATTTAACACAAATTTCTAGTGATGTTTGTTCAGAAATTTCAGATCAAGCATAAATGGGGGGAAATGGAGAATTGTCTTCTAGTGTTAACATAATATCATACTCCTTGAACTACAGAAAGGATAAATAGAGTTCATTGGTGGCAATAAATTGGTGAAAATTAGCAAATGTATGGTGGATAAACATTACCACATATCTTTACTAAATAGTATTATAATTTCATGGAACTCTGTGACAAGATTGGTATAAAGGCAATACATAAATTGATTATGGAATCCTAAACAATAATTCAAGTATATTTTCCATTGAAAACATAATTTAACCTAATATTCAATATCTTTCTGTTCTTTTGAAACACCACTGGAAATCTAAGGATTCAATGGCTATTGAATACATGTAAAATACATTCCTGAATGTGCCCAACTAAATGATAAGTTAATTTGGAAATCATTTGTTTCAACAATAGTAATTTTATTTATCTGAAAATCTTTCTTCCTTAAAATATGACTTAATAAACTAATTTTTATAGGAAAGCAAATGCTTTCTCTAATATGGTAAAAACACAGAGTTCTTGTTTGAAGTGTTGAAAATGTTACCATTATATGTAAGTACAAACAAAGGAGATCATTTCTCTATTTTTAAACATGGTTGTTATTGTCTAATATTGAAAATCCTATAACAAAATAAAGGGGATACAAAATACAGGCTTGTGATACTACCTTGTTTAATTAAAATAAACCTTAGGCAATTCCATTATCCTAAGTAGAATGGCAAACTAGAGATTATGCACAATACTTCATAGATGCTGTGATTTTTTTCTTAATATCTGCTGTTATCTCAATATATTTTCTTGAGTTTACTAAACTGAAAATTAAATTTATGTTTTATATAAACACTAAATTACAAATATGGAAGAAATACCCTCAAACTTTATTCAAGTTTTTATTTGCTTTCTTTAATAGCAAGAATAAATCAGATGTTACTCATATGCAAGAGCGAACATGAAATTTTATTGCTCACGTATGTGTTTTAGTAGTTTCTTTTGGAATATTGTTCTAATTTCATTTCCCCGTTTTAGACCCAAATTGTGCCTGCCATATGGAGGAATCCTCTCATCATTTATGAAGAGAAAAATATTGCATTTGTATATTGGTTTTAGTAAAATTCTCCATCCATTTTATCACATGAATATAGAGCACATTCTTTTACCTAAAAGTTTATAACAAAAATCTCACAGCAAATTTAGCTAGAATTACATGAAATTTATTTTATTTGGAGAATTTATGATCAGAAATGAAATTCAAAGATATAGATAAATAAAATTCAAAGATATAGTTATAAACTAAGCTTTAAAGAGGTACTGAGGGGAAATTTTTCCCCAAAGAATAAGAAGTTAAATTATAACTATATATGTATAGGTATATTGTCATATTTATTGTTATAGTTATATATATGCAGTATATATATATGTTATTTAAAATATTTAAGTATGGCCTAAGAATAAAAACAAAAATATATGAAAGCTATAAATGTGAAAAATATAAGAGAAAATAGAATTCAAGAATAATTGTAATTTCACATATCAACATTTTGAATATCTAAGAAGTGCAAATGTCTAGAAGCTATTCAAACTGAAGAATTCAATGTGAAGTCGTGAAAAGCCATCAGCCTCTGAAGCTCCTGGGAAATGCAGCACATTCACATGGACCAGGACACAGCAGAATGGACTTATGTTCCATTTAATTACACAACTCATTATGGAACACATTTCTGTAATATCAGTTAACAGATCAGAAAGGTGATCCATAAACAACAGAAATATAACTTATGTAACTATTAACTATCAAATTCTATCAATTAGCCAATTACATATAATCAAAATTCTCTAAGGAGCAATACAAAGTTTCAAGAAAAATTAATACACATTATCTTATGTCATATGTTAATGTCATATATCATTCAAATAAATTATAATTTGGAAACAAAAAAGAACCAGATCACATATGTAAGTTGAAAGATTTCAAAATCGCTAACAATAGAAATATTTTAGACAAGAAATTTTGAATGGCTTCTTTAAAAAAAAAATGGGCCAAGTGGCAGAGAACACTTGCCTACATAATGGGAGGCCCTGAGTAAATATGTAATAGAGCCCAAAACAAAAAGTATAAGCAGTGCTGTCAGATTAAGCAGATTAAAATACAAGATGCTTGGTTAAATTTGAAATTCAGATAAAAGATATTTTCCAAATATTGTATGACAAAGGTAGTACTAAAGTAGGATATAATGGTATATTCCTAGAATTATAGCTATGAAGAAAATGAAGGCAGAAAAATAGAATTTGAGGCTAATCTAGATAAAGCTCATATGACCCTAATTAAAAATTAACTCAGACTGAAGATGTAACCCAAGTGGTGAAACACTAGTGATGCAAAGACAAGGCCCTGTATTCAATAAATCCCTCATTACCTCAACACAAAACAAAAAGAAAAGAAGACAGGAACATACTTCCACTAAAGTTATTTGCTGTTTAGCTGAAATTCACATTATCTTAGAGATCCTGGATTTTATCTAAACATCTTTCAGATACAACATAATACCTAAACTGCTACACTTGACATGAAATGAATCTCTGCCCACACCCTCTAAGTACTTTCTATTCATGCTATCCTTCATTAGTTAATCCTCGCTATATACTTTATTTATCTCGCCTTTGTACTTTACTACTGAGGACCTATCAAAATAATTAGCATTGAGGGAAGTTTCCTCCTTCACTCCCACAGGTTTCTATATTGTAAACAAATCTAAAATGTTACTCAAGTAAATTACTACAAAATTAGCTTGACACAAGGGTTACAATGTACAATGAATAATGTCCAGTGCATTTAGGTCAAAGAGCTGCAGTTCTGATAGAAATCTGTTGAGAAATAATTTGTTTAGGCACACCCACTTTCCACCTCATACAAAATGCCTACAACAGCAGGTATACTACATGTTTTCCATCCTATAATCCCAGAATTGAAGAGGAGACAGGAAGCAAATAAGATGACTCTAAAGAGATCTGAACCAAGACAAATACAACCAAGTAGTTAAAATTAAAGAGTGAAATGTTGGATAAAAGAGAGCACAAGGTGTTATGGGTAAGGCACTATCAAAAAAAGAAAAAAATATGAATGACATCTTTTCACAGAAAACCTTGCAAAGCTAAATGATGCATTCAAATTTCTGAAAGAAAAAAAATATTGCCCACTAAAATCATATTTGTGGATTCTTTTCTCTCAAAAATTACAACTTGACACAGACTTAGTGGAAAACAAAAACAGGTTATCACTTTACAATATTCTTTATGGAAACTGCTAAGGGGAATTTCTCAATTTGAAAAGGGGAACTACACATCAAAACAACTTTGAGATTCCACCTCACTCCAGTTAGAATGGCCATGATCAAGAAATCTAATAACAACAGATGTTGGCAGGGATGTGGCCAGGAGGGATCACTACTACACTGTTGGTGGGAATGTAAACATGTTCAACCACTATGGAAAGCAGTATGGCTGTTCCTCAAAAGACTAAACATAGAGTTCTCCTTTGACCAAGCAAGTCCACTACTTGGCATTTACCCAAATGACCAGAAATAAAGATATACTAAAGCCAGGAGCACAACAATGTTCATTGCAGCACTATTTACCAGAGCAAAGATATGGAACCAACCCAGATGCCCCTCAGTAGATTGGATCAAGAAGATGTGGTACTTATACACAATGGAATTCTATGCATCTAACAGAAAGAATGACATCATCCCATTCATAAGGAAAGGGGAAGACTTGGAGAAAATCATCTTAAGTGAGGTAAGCCAGATGCAAAGGAGCAGAGGCTCAATGGTTTTCCTCATTTGTAATAGTTAATACACATCTAGGACTCTCCTATCAGAGGATTACAAAAGCTCAAAACCTATGTACATAAGGTCACATAGGATAAGACGAAATGAAAGGATTTCTACAATATGGAAACAAGAACTTCATCTTGTGCTATTGTTACTCTTTGTTACTCTCTTTTACCCTCTTGTTACTCTTTGGCTCATCTCATATTGTTAGTATATCTGACTTTGTTACCTAGTTTATTATATATACTTTCATTTGCTTATTTGAAATAGGAAAGGGAAGGGGGAAAAGCAAGATGATTGGGAGGGGTGGGGAGAGGTATATGAGGAAAATACATATGAGAAGTGTTATCAATGTGTGAGAAGTAATCCACCTACTCTCTGGGGAATGTAATGGTAGCCCCTCTATAACTTACAATAAAAATTTAAACAATGAAAGAAAAAAGGGAGCTAAACAAAGATGCAAAAAGAATGTAAGTATAAAACTCCCTAGTTAATATTGGTATAGTATCTCACTTTGTTATCTGATATATTGAATTTATTTGTATTTGGATAATTGAAATTTGATAGGGAAGGGGGGAAAACCAAGACGGGTGGGGGGTGTGGGGGGGAGGGAAATGGGTACCAAGACATGTGAAAGGGTATCAATGTATGAGAATTAATGCACCTTCTATCTGGCAAATATCATGTAACCCTTTTACTAATTACAATAAAAAAATTAAAAAAAACTCCCTAGTTAAATAAGTACACTTTCAAATTCAAGCACTATAATTACATAATGGTAGTGAGGAAAACAATTTATACTTCTAGCATCAAGGTTAAAAGGCAAAACATTAAAAAAATAGTTACAGCTATTTCTTAAGGAATGCAAATGGCAAAGATTGAAATTGTGACACATTAAAATATAAAATGTAGATGCTGAGGTAAGTATACTTATAGTATGTACTCAGTAGATAGAAGTCTGAAGTAGCCTCTTATCCTATGTTTCACCTAAGTCTAATGGTTCCCACTGGCCAGAAAAGATACAGTTTTGTTTTGTTTTGTCAGTCATGGGGCTTGAACTCGGGCCTGGGCCCTGTCCCTGAGCTCTTCATCTCAAGGCTACCACCTACCCCTGGAGCCATAATACCACTTCAAGTTTTCTAGTGATTAACTGGAGATAAGAGTCTCAGGATCTTTAGTGCACAGGCTGGCTTTGAACCATGATCCTCAGAGCTCAGCATCCTGAGTAGCTAGGATTACAGGCATGAGCCACCATGCCCCACCAAAACAGGATACATTTTTTAAATGTAATGTATAGAGGGGTTACAGTTATATTCGCCAAGTAGTAGGTGCATTACTTCTCACACATTGATACTGCTTCTTATTTCCCTCCCGAACCCCTCACAAACATCTTGTTTCCCCTCTTCTCTTTCCTACTTCAAAAAAATAAATAAACATATACAACATGCCAGGTAACAAAGTCAGATACTGTAACAATATGAGATTAACCAAAGAGCAACAAGAGAAGAGAAATAACCTAGTATATTAAGAACAACAAACACACTATATAAAGCTCTTGTTTCCATATCTTGGAGATTCTTTCATTTAACCTCATTTAAGTGATAAAAAGAATTAAATTAAGTCAGCACTCAAATATAACAAACCTTAAATAAATGAAAAAAAAGGAGAGTACCAAGTATTTACACAATAACCAAATGACAGTAGTTAAATGTTTACCGAGCAATCATTTGATTACTATGTATCTATTCCATTTATGTATTTTGAATCACCTTTAAGATATTTTTCTAAAGCAAATAAATTAAAATATTCACCACAATAAGCTAAATATCTTATAAGGAATGGTGCAAATACCTGTATATACTAATCAAGAGACTATATTAGGCACATTTTATAGTTTGATTTTAAATTACGTTTAAGAAAATTAATCCACAGACCTATAGCCACGTAATCTTTGACAAGGGAGCCAAAAATATAGACTGGAAGAAAGACAGCCTCTTCAACAAGTTGTGCTGGCAGAACTGGTTAAGCATCTGCAGAAAACTCAAGTTGGATCCTTCGTTGTCACCCTGCACTAGAATTAACTCCAAATGGATCAAAGACCTGAAGGTAAAAGCTGACACACTGAAAATTTTACTAGAAGGAATAGGAGATACACTAGACATCCTTGGCACAGGTCGGAACTTTCTTAATAAGGACCAAGAATCACAGCAAGTATGAGAAAGGCTGGATAAGTGGGACTGCATTAAACTGCAGAGCTTTTGTATGGCAAAGGACATAGCCAGTAAATTAATTAGGAAGCCTACAGAGTGGGAGAAGATCTTCACCAACCAAACAACGGACAAAGGCCTCATATCTAAAATATATCAATAGCTCAAAAAAATGAATCACTCCAAAACTAATCTCCAAAGTAACATCCATCCCATTAAAAGATGGGCCAAAGACTTAAAGAGAGTCTTCTCTGAAGAAGAAACAAAAATGGCCTATAGACACATGAAGAAATGCTCAATATCTCTGGTCATAAAAGAAATGCAAATCAAAACAACTCTAAGATTCCCCCTTACTCCAGTTAGAATGGCCAGGATCAGGAAAATGAATAACAGATTCTGGAGGGGATGTGGCCAGGAGGGATCATTACTACACTGTTGGTGGGAGTGCAAACTTGTTCAACCACTATGGAAAGCAGTATGGCAGTTCCTCAAAAGACTAAACATAGAGCTCCCCTATGACCCAGCAATTCCACTACTTGGCATTTACCCAATCATCCAGAAACAAAGACATACTAAATCCACCAGCACAACAATGTTCATTGCAGCACTATTTACCAGAGGAAAGATATGGAACCAACCTAGATGTCCCTCAGTTGATGAGTGGATCAACAAGATGTGGTATTTATACACAATGGAATTCTATGCTGCTGTCAGAAAGAATGACATTGCCCCATTTTTTAGGAAATGGAAAGACTTAGAAAAAAATCATATTAAGTGAAGTAAGCCAGACTGAAAGGAACTTAGGCTCAGTGGTTCCCCTCACTTGTCATAATCAGTAGAAACCTTGGGCCCTCCTAACAGCAATTTGCAATAGAGCAAAACCTTGATACAGAAGGCCATATAGTAGGATGCTAAATGAAAGGATCTCTAGGATATAGAAACATAAGCCATATGATGAATGATTGTTGTTCTTAAGGTACTATGTCATCTCTCATCTCTTTTGCTGTCCCTTGGTTGTCTCATATTGTTACAGTATTTCACTTTGTTACCTGATATATCGGATATATTTGTATTTGGTTATTTGAAATTGGATAGGGAAGAAGAGAAAACAAGATGAGGGGTGGCGGTGGGGCGGAGGGAAATGGGGACCAAACATGTGAAAGGGTATCAATGTATTGGAATTAATGCACCATCTATCTGGCAAATATCATGTAACCCTTCTATTAATTATAATAAAAATATTTTTAAAAAAGAATGGCCTACAGACATATGAAGAAATTCTTGACATCTCTGGCTGTAAAAGAAATGCAAAACAAAACAACTCTAAGATTCCACCTCACTCCAGTTAGAATGGCCATGATTAAGAAATCTAGTAACAGCAGATGCTGGATGGGATGCGGCCAGGAGGGATCACTAGTACACTGTTAGTAGGAGTGCAAACTCAGTCAACCACTATAGAAAGTATGGCAGTTCTTAAAAAGACTAAACATAAAGCTGCGCTATTACCCAGCAATTCCACTACTTGACATTTACCCAATTGTCCAGAAACAAGGACATACTAAATCCACTAGCACAACAATGTTCATTGCAGCACTATTTACCATAGCAAAGATATGGAACCAACCCAGATGCCCCTTAGTTGATGAGTGGATCAACAAGATGTTGTATTTATACACAATGGAATTCTATGTTGCTGTCAGAAAGAACAACATGGCCCCTTTTGTAAGGAAATGGAAAGACTTAGAAAAAATCGTATTAAGTGAAGTAAACCAGAATCAAAGGAACATAGACTCAATGGTTTCCCTCATTTGTCATAATCAGTAGATTATGGGCTCTCAGGCAAAGATTGACAACAGAACAAAACCTAGATACATAAGGCCAAATAGTATTATACTAAATGGAAGGGCTTCCAGGATATAGAGACAAAAGCCATATAATGAGTTACTGTTGTCCTTAATGTACTATGTTATCTCTCATCTGTTTTGCTGTACCTTGGTTATCTCATATTGTCACAGTATTTCACCTTGTTATCTGATATATTGTATATATGCTTATTTGGTTATTTGAAATTGGATAGGGAAGGAGGAAAACAAGATGATGGGTAGGTGTAGGGGGAGGGAAATGGGGACCAAGACATGAGAAAGGGTATCAATGTAAGTGAAGTAATGCACCTTCTATCTGGTGAATGTAATGTTACCCTTCTATTAATTACAATAAAAATATATGGAAAAAAGAAATGAAGAACAAAAAAAGCCCACGAATTTTTTCAAATATACAAACAAAAGAATATTTTTTATCTTCCAATTTTGCAGGTCAGAGTTTGTATAATTTGAATAATATGTATAGTATATCCTATTGAAATATCAGGGCAAAAGTTCAAACATTCGAACACACACCCTTTAATTTTCAATTTGTCTTCAAACAAAAATGATATATTTTATCTCCCATTTCTTCATTCACAAATCTCAGTATAAGTATCTAATAGCTCTGTGGATGAATACAATTTTCTTAGGACCCCAGGCTTTTTCTTAAACAGAAATAAAGCAATCCTTTTGGTCAGAAAATTTGTTTTGTAATACATGTGGCTCAAGTTGTAGAGCTTTAGCCTTGAGCAAAAGAAGCATAGAACAGTGCCCAGGAACTGAGTCAAATCTCAGAACTTGCAAAAAGGATGTAAAAATCATGAAACATTTCATAAAATAGAAGAACTTGAACATTATTTCATAGAACATATTTCCAGTTTATATTTCACATCCTGTTTGCATTTTCTCCAAATGTCTCCTGTTTTACAACTACAAGATCCCAATAGATTTTAATATAGAGTCTTTCCATCTCTTCCCCTAATGTAGATATGTAAGATTATTTTTGTCAACATATAACTGCCTGTTGAATCAGGTTATATGTGTACAGGCTGTATGGTCTACATTTATAACATTACCCAAGAAAATGGCAGACTCTGAATTGTTCAAGCCAATGTTAATACATAAGATGGCTTAATCACTTATTAATAAGTCAAGGTAGCGTTGCTTGTAAAACTTTTCAGTGAATGTTATAGGTGTGAGACAAGTGAGCCAAGGGAAAGCTTAGGCACATAGAATATCTAGTATAGAACTTGCAGAAAAGCAGTTTAGTTAGAAATATGGAAATGATTACTCCTATTGTTTTTCAAGAGAATCTTCTCATAACTTACAGTAAATTCTAAAGTGACTGAAAAACTACCACCAGAGAAAATGCAAGGTTTGTCTAGACATAATTCATCACAATTAATTAACATTATTTCAGGACCTTGTTATTCCTGAGGAGAAAGACACTACTCTATCTTGCAGAGCTACTATGTAGACGTGTATCCAAGTGTCAAGTAATTTTCACAGAGAACTATGGGATGCCTGGTACTGTTGAAAGAGAGGAGTAAGGTTGTAGGATGAGTTTGAGTGGAAGAATAAGATCTAATTTTCATATCCTGGCAGATACCATGGCTTGGTGAAAGAGGAACAGAACCAAGATGTTCTGTTTATCACATTCAACTTTCAGAAAGAGAAGACATCTCCAGGTACCAACTCATAACGCCTGTAAAACAAGCCTTTTCCTAATGAATTACAATGTACCTTACTTTCGTTGTTACCCTTTATCTCAAGTTATTGTGATACTATTGCACAACCTTGCCATGTCTTCATTTCATGTTGGTTTGCTTGTTACTTTGTCAGTTGTGGGGCTTAACCTCATAGTTTGGGCACTGTTGCTTAGCTACTTTGCTCAAGGCTAGTAGTATAGCATTTCAAGGCACAGCTCTTTTTCCTTCCCAGGATTGACTTTCAACCAGGATCCTCATTTCTCAGCCTTCTGAGTAACTAAGATCGCATGCATGAGCTACCAGTGCCCGCTTCTTCTCTTGCTTTCTTTTTAAACTGATTTTTACATGTAGTAAAGAAACTATTGCTTCCTTATTTAAGAATTCTTGTCATAATAAATTAAAGGAAAAAAAAACCCTCACTGTAATTAACCTTAAAAGAGAGGAATAAATTTGTTTCATAGAGATAAACCAGAAGAATAGTTAAGAAACGTACATGTACTTTTAGAACAAATAAATGAAATATTGTCCAAATATCCTATGATAGAAGACAGTACTAAGAAAGCTTTAGTTATCACATTCAGGAGATATTGTAAGAAGAGGGAAGAGATTTTCCTCTTTTTCATCAATATTTTAGAATTCCCCAGGAATTTTTCAGTCTTTTAAAGGTTGTGAATAAGGAAACAAGTTCCAAATAGTTCTTTTTCAGGATACATATTAAGAATGTGGTATATTTTCTTAGAAGAGCAAGAAAAAACACAGATGGACATATGTGAGCTATGAAGCCATTTACATCCATTCAGAATGGGAAGAGAGGGAATGAGTGGCTGCCCTTGTCCTAAACATCTGTTATAGGCCCTATGAATTTTTATATCCACTATTAACTCATCCAAATATGCATGTAGGAAAATAAACATGAAGATAAAATAAATATAGGATGATACTAGGCAATAGTTTTGTCATATATTTCTAAAATAAAATATTTATTGTTAACAATATAATTGACTCTGAAACTGTTAACACTGAAGTTCAACCTGTCTATTGATTTTAGAATTGCTGATTTGCACAGCCTATTTATTGCAAAAATTCTCTCTGTGTGAGGAGTATTTGGTAAGTACCTCTACAAATACTTTTACATGTATTATAAGTGAACTCTTCCAAAGATACTATAAAATAGTTGTTTCTCTTTCTAAGACATGAGTTAAAAACAAAAAACAAAATAAGCATCAATTTTATTTAAAGAACTGTTTATTTACTTTTGAAGAGAGGACCATATAGCAAAGCAGTTTATGAATACAGGCATCTTGCTCACATTTACCATGCAACATTTTCATCTGTGTTCAAACAACTCCTTCCTTACTTTCATTAACTTTGTGATATATTCAATAAATTCTCAACTGCATTTTTCTCCAATATCCCTTTCATTTGTCTCTCCCCTTGCATTTCCTGGCCCCTCCCCTTGCATTTACCTATTTCCTGGTTCTGATTTTCTGGGACTTTGATCTAATCTTAGAATCTAGTATACTTAATTCATTTGTAATCAATTGTATGCCACCCAATGTGTTTACTTATAGATTTGTGGATACATTCTATGTGCTACAAATGAGGGAAATCATGTAGCCTTTGGCTTTATGGGTCTAGTTTACTTCACTTAATTCATTTTCTCCCCAAACTTTCCATTTCCTTATGAATGGTACAATTGTATTCATTCTAGTAGATGAGTACATTTCCATTGTGCATACATATCACATTTTCTTGATCCCTTTTTCCACTGAGCGGCAGCCGAATTCATTATCTTGGCTATACAGTGAATATGGTTTCATTGATGGCTTAACTATTACCTTGTCAAATTTTATTGGATTAAAGCTTAGGGATAGTGCTACTGGCATAGATGGTTTTATTATGTTTAACTTTTAAGGAACCTCGCTGTACCAGAGGTTGATTGAATAATTTTACAATCCCACCAACAGTGTTAGATTTCCCTTTTAGCTGAATCTTCACCAGCATTTGTTGTTTTTTTTTCTTTTTAATTTAATTTTATTGTAAGGATAATGTACAGGGGAGTTACAGTTATATACATGAGGTAGTGAGTATTGTTTTCTTGATAGTGGTCACTCTAAAGTGGGTGAGGTAGAATCTCTGTTTTTTTAAATTTATTTTCTTTATAGACAGAGATGTTGAACATTTCTTCCTGCATCTATTAGCCATATTTCTTTTTATGTGGAGTCTCTTTTTGAATCATTAACCCATTAATTGTGTTGTTATTTCTTTGAAGGTTTAATTTTTGATAATTTAATTATTTGAGCTCCAAGTATATTCTGGATAATAGGACTTTGCCTAATGTATAACTGGTTACACAAAAAAAATCTTCCCTCATTGTGTGGGCTTTCTATTTAGCTTGTTATCTCTGCTTTGCCATGCAGAAACCTTTGAGTTTGATTCAATTGCATTTATCCAAACATATGCTAGAAGAAAGGCAATCTCTTCAACAAATGGTGCTGAACAAACTGGATATTCATATGTAGAAAACTAAAAGTAGGTCCTACTCTATTACCTTGCACTAGCATCAATTCTAAACATACTAAAGGCCTCAATATCAGACTAGAGATCATGAAAATTTTACAGGAATGGGTATTACAGAAAACACTAGAGATCAGAAGAAATGGTTAAAACTTGCTACATGAAAATGCAGAAGCACAACAAATCAAAGCATTTCTTTACAGAAAATTTTGAGGAGTATCAGGATTTTTTTTTGAATTTCAGTGTTTTAAGAACCAATAATGATGCAGAAGGAGTTGTCCAGAGGAATTTCTCACAGATATATGGCAGAGGTTTCATTTGAAGTCCAGAAATGCTCTTATTTCCCATGCTTAGATACTTCTACTTCTCAATTAGTGAAAGGCAGAGAAAAGCTGTGAGAGTATACATGGGAGTATTCAGTGATAAAATGTGAACCTTGCATAGATCGAGTATGTTTTTCTCTTTCCAGAACTACTAAATTACTGGAATTAACACACAGATTCTGAGCATTTTACTTGCACAGCCTCTTTGTAAGAAGAAATAGAAATATATCTATTCCATAGTATTTTTCTAACAGCAAGTTCTCTACTTTTTCATCCTCAGCAGGTAATATCAATTCTCAGAAGGAAATGAATGAATAGATTCCTCTACAAAATTTGTTGTCTCTACCCCAAAATAACTTCCTTCATTTTGCAAATGAGGACTGATAAGGTTGAATATTTTGAAAAAGATATTCTACATGAATAGAATTGAAATCCTTAGTTTTGATGGAAGAAATTATTGATGATTACAATATATTTAGTGAATCAAGTTTCTTTTAGAACTCTTTTTTTAAGATATTTATTCCCCTCCCCCGCACCTGGCACTGTTTCCAGTTGAAATGTCTACATGGCTTCATTTCCATCTGTTCAGAGGATCTTGGGGAACAAAGTAAAAGAAAACATGGGAGGCCCAGCTGCCAAACTGACAAGACAACTAGTTAGTCAGGGCAATGCCACTGTCAGATCAACCCAAAGGTTAATAACACAGATGCAGTAAAAGATCTGATGGATAGAGGGCTGTGAACTCTGTATCCGTGACTTACAGTTGAAGGTCTGCAGGCAGCAGAGAAAGAGGCCCCTCATCAATTAAGCATGACAGCTATTTTTATAAAATAGTCAAAAAGGGACTAGTAATTTTCACATCTTATTTTGCCTGGAGATAAAAGTCAAATAATCTCATAGGTTATTTTAAAAACAACATTTAATGCAAACTCTTGTTTCTAGCCTCATGTCAGACTGTCAAAGAAGGTCTGTACATTTTGGTTCATGATATTCATTTTTCTGTTTCTGAGCCAAGATCCTTTATCACACTGATCATAAGCAAATAGACCTGATGAATAATTTTAATAAGAATTTCATACCTTGGAAAATGTTTTATTATCAAAAATGTCTTAAAGTATGAGTATGATAGGAATATCAGCCATTTAATTTCTTTCACAACAACTTCAAGTTTAATGCTATAACAAAATATCAGACCAGGAGTTTAGCCTAGTGGTAGAGTGCTTGCCTGGCATGCTGTGGCTCAAGTGGTAGAGCTCTAACCTCAAGAAAGCCCAAGAGCCCAAGGACAGTGTCTAAGCCCTGAGTTTAAGGCCCAAAACTGGCCAAAAAAAAAAAAAAGAGAAATATATCAGGCTCAATCATTGTTTTCTGTTTAAACAGACCTATTCTTAGCAGACAGATTTTCTAGTATGCATGATTTGTTTGTCCAAACAAATCCAAAAGATCCATTGAACATGAACTGAGGGAAATGTTACACAGGGATCAAATTGAGGTGAGCTACTGAAAAGGGCTCACCATATACCAAATGGAGCACTACTGATAATCACCAATCCATGGATTGATACAAAGAAAAAGAAGAGGACAGAATTCTGGAATTATACAATATAGGAGTTGTTTGGGGGCACTGCAATCCTATAATGGAACGGAACAAGCACCCAAACTTTGATTTGATAAAAATCAATGTATCAGCAGCTAAACTGAATTTTAGATTTAGTGCTGCATATTGTAATCTTCTACTTTGTCTGCAATCATAAAATTTCCAGTTGTAAATACTTTGACACACCAACTTGATTGCCCTCACTTGAATCAAACTACAAATTGGCATTTCATTCTTTCATTGACACCTCTCAGGTACAAAGTAATTGTATTTCTTTCTTTTTCTTTTTTCCTTCTCTGCATTAACTTGGTTGTATTGCTGAGAAAGTTTGAACTCTCTCCCACATCTACTTAGTAGCAGGGAACTAGAAATTGATCAATTGGTCAGTGAATTGTTCAATCAATTTAGCTAACTGAGTGATTGATACACTAGGACTTTCAGAGAATGTCAAGCTTACCATTCTTCATGGGCTCCTCAAGAACATTTTCAGAATAAAACATCATTAGCACACTTGATATCTAGAGTGCAATGGTAATAAATTCTACTAAATCAAATGACTAAATGTGTGATTCTCTTCATGTTTATCTTATTTCCCCAATGATTTTTATTTCTTGTTCTATAAAAAAAAACCTAGTCTTAAAAATTGACATATATTCATGTCTAAGTATTAAATTATGCAATGAACAATCTAACATCAACCCAAGACTGCATTACTTTCATATCAGATATTACTTGACATAAAAATGCATCATTTTTATCTTACAATATAGATTAGAGATTTAATGTAATGTCTTTCTTAAGGAACATAATTAAATGAAAATTTAAAATAATGTTATCATTTATTCTCTAAGTGACTGTACTTTATTTTACCCTCCCGTTTGATAATATTTACACTATAATGTTATAAATTTAGATGAAAATTTCCACCAATTCAAAGCAATCATTCAGTCATACATTGCATGAATGTCATAGGTATTTGCTCTTTTTCTATAATTCTAACATCATTTATTTAACAGTCAGTCACTACTAAAGAAAAGATAACAAATTATTGCAAAAGGCAATTCATTCTTGGAAAGACAAGAATGGATAAGAATGGTTATGAATTTTGCAGCCAAATATCTTCTATAATCATTACTGATGTTACTTGGACACTGAAGAGTGAATGTATAGCAGACTATTTTATTCCAGTTTCTCCTACACTAGGAGAAATTCCTTTCTTAAGTAGTAATCATTATATATGATTTTCTTGTTTTTGTCAATTATACTTTCAAACATTTTAGAGTTAACATAGTAAGCATGGAAGTATGAAAATTTCAAAAAATATATGATGTTTTATTCTTTCACATAATCTTTAAAATTCAAGATCTCTATGTAGACATAAATTCTAAAGCTGAAGTACCTGAGCTTTATCCTGTGATTCTATGAGTGAGTTCTTACAGTATCCGATTCTAATTTAGTGAAAAGCAAATCACACTAGAAAGTACCGCTGCAATCAACCATATGGCTGCTTCTTTCTAAACTGGCTATTTGTAAAGCACCAGCCTCCAACATTTCTCCCTAGAGAAGGAATGAAAAGAGTGTTACTATTCTCTATACTAAAATACATTTCTCAGCAGTCATTGTGTAAGCTAACATGAAATTCTTACAAATCATATATAGTACTTTAGGCTAAGTCATGGGGAGGACTGTGAATTAATACTTTTCTGGTGATATGGGATTAATTTAGTAGACATAGTGTTTGTGGAGATTACTATATTAATTCTGGGAAAACAGGAATGAATAGAGCCATTTTCAATAGGGCCAATGAATCTTTTTTGATTATTAACTGCTACTATGCACAGATTCTAAAAATGTAAAAGGAAGATTCTATTTCACTTCACTGAAAATTATTCTTTGAGAAAACTCCTTGCATTCTAGAAATCTCTTCTGAACGAATCTTACTTCTTATAATGAAAGCAGTTCAATTTTAGAAGATGGCTTCATAACATATCAAGGATTTGAGAAATTCTGAATGTTTGGTAGGGTGTTTAAATAAGTGCTACTTTAAAGTTGATAAAAAATATTGAAGAATATTTGGATAAGCAAATATTCCTTTTTATTTACATCTGTGGCAAATGATAGTTTCTGATGAAAGTAAAGGGCAGATGCGGCTCACAATTTGTCCTCATGGGCTCTAATTTTTCTCTGTTGTCTTCTTTATTGTTTTCCTTTCTGACCATATTCACAAGGTCTACAGCTTTTTATAGATCACATAATAGTATAAGGTTAAATTCTATAGTATTTTTTATTGTTCATGACTCAAAATGGTTTTATACTTCAGGCCAATAAAGGAAAGTAATTCAAAACATGAATAACTTTACTAATGTCAAATGACCTCCAGACCTCTAAGCATTTCTTTACACATACTTTTTTGAGATGGGTTCATATCTCTGAATGGAATCAACTTTATCTCAGAGATTTTACACGGTAAGTCTGTTTCTCCAGGGTTAGACTTCAAATCTTTACTCTTGACTCTGATAGATCATTCAGTATCAAGTATCTTAGTTCTACTTTTCCAAGCCTACTTGTGGACTACTTGGAGATTTTGCCCTTTAGTTTGTGTTAACAGCTCTTTAAAATGTCTATCACAGATTTCCCCCTTTTTGCACTGAAAGAAAACTCTTCACAGTTTTGTTGCCCCTGCAGACTTGTGAAGAAATTGCTGTACACGTTGTCCTCTGTTAGAAATCAGCCTGAATCTGTAAGCCACTGAGTAGGACCAGGAGCAATGTCTCAGTGCTAAATAAATCACACATAATATTAAAAAGGAACAGGGCCTGAAAGCTCTCATCCTAGGAGCTACCTGACATCCATTTTTTTTTCTTTCAACAAATTTGCTTTTAACAGCATGAACAATTCGCTTTTCTCCCTTAGAGATGTGACTGAGTCATAGGCCCACTGCGGGGATGCGGGGATGGAGGTAGGGAGTTATGGACTTTCTTCCCTCTTGACAGTTGCATACATTTTTCTTCAAGTATTTCCTGAGCACTTACCATACATTAATAAAACAACTAGCCATGACAGTGGCTGGGATGAGACTTGTGAAGGGAACTTCTCCAATTAAATGTGAATTTATAGTGCACTCTTGTGCATACAGGATATCCAAGGATTGGAGTTGTAAGAGCTTTTGTAGACATTAAAAGCTAAATTATCTTCCTGCTAAAATACTGCCTAACCTTTACAGCAACAGATTTGTATCACATGAACAAAATATCTATTCTTTCATCTGGCCAATATTTCTATGATAGTACATTGAATATCTGATTCTACATAATTACAGATTTCTAGACTTTGTTAGTTAAGCTATGGCAACTCTTTGAGCATTTCACTTTACTACTAAATGTATGCTAAAATGGCTATCCAATATATAGCACTGTAAATCAGGAATTCTACTAACAACAGCAAAAAAATCAGTTTTCCTTGCTGAGTTCCTATTTATCAGACTTCCTCCACAATGTAATAAAATAATAATTTACAAACTAATTAAATCAGACAGAGGTAATAAGCCAATATTTATTAATTCTTTAGAAACACATTTTTAAATTAAAGCAGAATATGCATACGTATCAGTGCAATTTTATAAAAAGTGTCATTTAAATAGGTGCTTAAATGATGACAATAAAAATGCAAAAAGTGTGCTGCTAAGGAAAAACTTATGAAAAATCTTGAAAGCATGGATAGTAATAAAATTGTAAAACTAATAAAAATATTTATAGACTACTTCACTAGTTAACCATGTTTTGTTGTTCATTTATATATATTGTATATTTCTATACTGCTGGCAAAGGATTTTGGACAGCTTATAAAATGCATCTTACAAAAATACATATGAATGTTGGGCACTAGTAATTCATATCTGTGATTGTAGAGAGTCAGGAGGCTGAGATATGAGGACTGTGGTTAAAACCAACCTGGGCAGAAAAGTCCTCAGAGTCTTATCTCCAATAAACTATTCAAAAACCAGAAGTGATGCTGTGGTCAAGCCACATGAGCACAAAGAGGCTCAGGGACATCACCCAGGCCCTGAGTTTAAGCCCCATAATAAATAAATAAATAAATAAATAAATAAATAAATAAATAAATAAATATCTGTCATCTATCTATTCTATCTATCCTAGCTATTTATCTGTCTGTATTTCTGACTTTCTGTCCTTTTCTGTCTGTCTATCTATCTAGAATACCTTAAGAATTGTGTAAAAGTAAACAAGAGTATATATTAGAGAATAAATTTGAAAGTGGCACAGATATATGCACTAGAGTATCCTTACCATCACTCAGTCCTCAGCCTCTAAGTTGTGACTATACTATATAAAAGAAAATCGAAGGAAACTATGGAGCCTACATTTCTTTGTTTCTTAGTCTTTTGAGGGTCCTTCATAATCCTTTCCAGAGTGGTTGAACAAGTTTATATTCCAACCAACAGTATAGTAACATTTCCTTTTGGCCACATCCCTGCTAACATCTGTTATTTGTTTTTCAGTCCTAGGAGAGGTTCAGAATATCCCAGCAGCTATGTACCTGAAGCTATATAAAATTAAGCTAATTGAAATGATCTCCATGATGAGAAGACAAGAGGGCTATTTTTTTGGTTGCTAATGTTATATTTGTTTTTCTTTTTATTCTTTCTTTTCTTTTTCCTTTTAGTGTAGTGTTTCTTTCATCTTGCTTTTTTTTCTCCTCTGGTTTATTTCCTGTGGTCACTCTTTCTGGTTTTGGTACATTTTGTCTTATATAGGGCAATCACAGAAACGGTGGGACAAGGGTAAACCAATGCAACAGCAATACTCACTAGACACAATGTTGGAAATGAACTTCAGAACTTGGAGGATGGAAACTGGGGGAATAGGGAAAGTGGAAGAAAACAAGAGAGAGGGTAACACTGCTCAAAAAGAAATGTACTCGGGCTGGGAGTTTGGCCTAGTGGTTAAAGTGCTTGCCTAGCATGCACAAAGACCCGGGTTCGATTCCTTGGTACCACATACATAGAAAAAAGCCGGAAGTGGTGCTGAGGCTCAAGTGGTAGAGCTCTAGCCTTGAGAAAGTCCAAGGACAGTGCTCAGGCCCTGAGACAAAACCCAGGACTGGCAAAAAAAAAAAAATGTACTCATTACCTTACTTGTGCAACTGTAACCGATCTGCACATCACCTTGTTTTCCCCCTTCCCTATCCTATTTCAAATAAACAAATAGATGTATATACAACATATCAGATAACAAGATAAGATACTGCAACACTATGAGATAACCAAGGGACAGCAAAAGAGATGAGAAATAATATAGTACATTAATCTTGATACATAAGGCCATATAGTAGGACGCTAAATGAAAGGATCTCTAGGATATTGAAACATAAGCCATATAATGAATGATTGTTGTCCTTAATGTGCTATGTTGTCTCTCATCTCCTTTGCTGTCCCTTGGGTATCTCATATTGTTACAGTATCTCACTTTGTTATCTGATATATTGAGTTTATTTGTATTTGGTTATTTGAAATTTGATAGGAAAGGGGGGAAAACCAAGACGGGTGGGGGGGTGGGGGGGAGGGTAATGGGTACCAAGACATGTGAAAGGGTATCAATGTATGTGAATTAATGCACCCTCTATCTGGCAAATATCATGTAACCCTTTTATTAATTACAATAAAAAATTAAAAAATATATAGTACATTAAGATCAACAATCTCACATTATATGGCTCTTGATTCTATATCCTGGAGGTGCTTTAATTTAGCCTCATCAATTTTTTTAAGAAAATTGTAAGTAATTATATCCTGGAGGTCCTTTCATTTACTGTTATCCTATATGGCCTTATGTGTCTAGGTTTTGCTCTATTGTAAATCTCTGCTACAAACAAAAGCCATATAATGAGTGATTGTTGTCTTTAATGTATTATGTTATCTCTCATCTCTTTTGCTGTCCCTTGGTTATCTTATATTGTTACAGTATTTTACCTTGTTTTCTGTTTATTTTATATATGTTTATTTGGTTATTTGAAATAGGATAGGGAAGGGGGGAACAAGATGAGGGGGGACATGGAAAGAGTGTCAATACTTGTGAAGTAATTCACCTTCTATCTGGTGAATATAATGTAACCCTTTTATTAATTACAATAAAAATATATGAAAAAAGAAAATTGAAAGTAAGAAACAAGCAGTTACTTAGTTCTTAGCTTCCAAAATATGGAGAAATTGGTTAGTTGTCTCTTTTCCTTCTCATCCAGATACTGTGGTTAAATATTGTTAATAGAAAAATTTTTGAAAATATTAAATGAGATACTTAAATTCCTAATTATTTCTTAGTTACAGCCCATTTGGGTTAGCTCACAAAAATAGGGGACTGTTCATTAAAGATGTATATTTAAGACAGCTTTGTAATTTTAAGAATTTTATATTCTTGATTCATAAAAATTAAGACTGAGGAAAAACTTGTGAGTATTATTTATGAGGTTCTGTTCCAATTCTCTATAGGTCAATTAATGAATCTATGGACAGTAATTCAAAAGATCTGTAGCAAAATTGCTGGTTATAAAAGTTTTAGTCTAGAAAACATGAATCCTATGTAAGTACATGCTTTTATTTGTATGTGTGCATTCACTTATAAAATATCTACAAATTCTTAACTATGAAATATCATAGGGCATACTTTAATATGTCATTCAATCACTACAAAGCAAGAAAATATTAGAAGACATCTACAAAAAGACAAAATACACCTATAACTTCAGTCTTGAAAGAGCTGATCTGAAAATCATTCATCTCAACAGATATTTTATAAATGACTGATTTTCAGTTTAAAAAATATAATCCAATGAACTGCATGAAAAAGCATATATTTCTATTTTCTTCTTAAAAGACTTTTCTCAGTTTATATAAAAGTGGTGATAAAGTATGATTTTCTTACAAACTTAAATGTTTAGAAATTATTAAAATGTACCTCAAAGTGGTAGAATGCTTGCCTTCAGGCAAAAAGCTTAGAAACAGCACCCAGGTCTTGAGTTCAAGCCCCATAATGAAAGAAAGAAAGAAAGAAAGAAAGAAAGAAAGAAAGAAAGAAAGAAAGAAAGAAAGAAAGAAAGAAAGAAAGAGAAAGAGAGAGAGAAAGAGAGAGAGAGAAAGAGAGAGAGAGAAAGAGAGAGGGAGAGAAAGCGAAAGAGAAAGAAAGAAAGAGAGAGAGAGAGAGAGAGAGAGAGAGAGAGAGAGAGAGAGAGAGAGAGAGAGAGAGAAAGAATAACGATGTTCAATGCAACATTATTTATCATAGCGAAGTTATGGAACCAACCCAGATGCCCCTCAGTAGATGAATGGATCAAAAACATATAGTATTTATACACAATGGAATTCTGTGCTTCCATCAGAAAGAATGGCATCGCCCCATTTCTAAGAAAGTGGGAAGACTTGGAAAAAATCATATTGAGTGAAGTAAGCCAGACCCCAAATTACATAGGCTCAGTGGTTTCCCTCATGTGTAATAATTAGTACATATCCAGGACTTTCCTAGCAGAGGATCACAACAGATCAAAACCTAGGTACATAAGGCCTTATAGGATAAGACTAAATGAGAGGATCTCTAGGATATGGAAACAAGAGCTTTATCCTGTGTGATTGTTGTTCTTAATGTACTATATTATTTCTCTTCTCTTTTTTTGCCCTTCTGTTAATTTTATATTGTTACTGTGTCTTTGTTACTTGGTATATTGTGCATATGTTTATTTGAATAGGAAAGGGAAGAGGGGTAAACAAGATGATTGTGAGGAGGTGGGATGAGGGAAATGGGGACAAAACCATGAGAAGGGGTATCAATGTGTGAGAAGTAATACACCTACTATTTGACAAATATAACTGTAACTTGTCTATACAATATCATGACAATAAGAAATTAAAATATTTGAAAAAAACACAGAAGCGTAGTTGACTCTTGGTATCCACAGGATGGGTTTCTATGTGCCCAGATTTCTCCCACACCTGGGATATTCAAGTGTTCAGGATTTGAAGATAACCTGCACACCTGCTTATATGTAATTTACATGGTTTCTAAATGGCTTACAAAATCTATCGCCATGTAAACAGTTATTACCTGCAATATTAGGGGAATAATGAAAAGGAAACAGAATGTATACATTCAGAAGATAAAGAGTTGCATCCATGGATATAGAAATGCAAGCAGAGGACTAACTGCTTAAGGTGAACAAATGGATTCCAAACAGTTCAATTCTCAGGTATTTTACTACTGTAAAGTTGAAATAGAATGCTGAGAGTTTTGAATTCCTAGAACCATTCAGTTGTGAATAATGATTGGAAATAAAATTATAACATGTTTTAGTTGCATTTTGTTCTTTTATTAAATAGTATGTATAGACTCAGCCAAAAGAGGCAAAGATCAAAGTAAAATTACCAGAGTTTACAAATTGTTAATATATTTCCTAACAGATAACTCTAGAGAGTGATAAATAAATTAGAAATCCAACAATAAAATCTAATTTCACATAAGCACATTTGTATTAAAATGTTGAAATATGAAGACCTAATAACTAATTGTAAAAGTAGATTCTTCCAAATATTTTAGATGTAATAGCTGCTAAAAGTAACATAACTTAGTGGAATGCAAACTTGCTTAAATATGCCTAATTATTTTATCTGAACTTTTACTCCATTATGTCTTATTAATTTTCACCCACTTTTCATGTCTGTATTTAAATATTTCTTCATAAAAACAAAAAACTTTTCTTAATTTGTCAAATCAATCCACAATTCTTGTTATGCTTTCTAATTTTGTCTTTGATATAGTATATTTGTTATGAATTACATTCTTTTAAATGTCTGTAGAGTTATTTAACAACACTCTCAACCAGTTATATAAACTGTTTGTCTTGTTCTAGATTCCTGGAATCAAAATGAATTGTGGTTAGGTACACTGTCATTGGGTCGTACTGTGTCATAACGCTTAAGTCCACAATTGTTGGGAGCCAGAGTAGAATCAAATTGTACCTTGATTTGCATCAGACCATGGCTTTATTGTCTTATTGTTTTATGGCCTTATTCTGTTTAAATTACCTGAGATTTACCATATGAATGTAACAGTTGGAAGTTCCCTGGTTTCAAGAAGGGATAGAAGCAGGAGTTGACAAAAAACGAGGCAGTCTTTACTTGGGCTGCAGACATCCCGGACCCGGTGTGTCTGTCTCTCTTCTATTTTTTCCTAGTCCTTGCCCCCTATTTCAGGAACCCCAATCTGCGAACCCTGGTTTGCTGCCGGCTGGCCCCGGCACACAATGCATTGCTTTTAAATAAAACAGATTATGTAGAATGAATTATTTATTTTGCAGGCCAAATTTGTAAGTTTATTTGTTCTGGGGTGTATGCTTTAAAGTTTACCAGCATTCACAAAAGTGAGAAAGCACTGTGAGCGATTTACTTGAAAATATATCATTTGTTTAAAGTAGAATATACAAGGTAACGATTATGGAAATATTTAAGATTGTTGCTGTAGAAAGTAGATTACCATGTATTGAGTATATGTTGTATGTCAGGTATACCTTATATACAGTTTTAATACCAAAAATTGTTATAAAACCCTTTTGGTAACAAATAATAGTAAAGTTTAAAGTTCATCTAGCTCATTCAAGTAACTAATCACCAGTTGGCATGTGGAACTACAGAATACAATGAAATATGGGTCTAAAATATAAACTTAGAATTTCCACTAATAACAAAAATGATTTTTGTGGCAGTATTGGGGGAGCCTGAAGTTTTTTTTTTCCTTGCAGATAGTTCTGTACAACATGAATCCTGCCTCCAGTCCAACATTTTTACTAATTAGAGATGAGAGTCACTCAGATTCTACTGCCTAGGCTGTATTAGGTCCCATCTTCCTGTGTAAGTACAATTACAGCATGAGTCACCAGCACCTGGCTGAATCCTTATTTCCAAATCCTAGCCAGTTCTTAAGAGCCTAATACTTTTATAAGAAGAAAAGTAGTGTTCATTGTACCAAAACAAAGAAAAACAGTAAAAATCATATAGAACTGCATATTTTTATGGATCCCTAATAAATTCCATCTAAATAATGCTCATTCAGCCAAAAAGAAAAGACAAATAAACTATTAACAGACAGGAATTCAAGATTCATTCATTCAAGCTACATAAAAAGATATAAAATAGTGCGCATTACACGATCACATTTGTCAAAGAAATAGGGAGAGTGAGAGAAATAGTGCTTTTTAGTTAGCTTCAATGTACATGCAGTGCTGGAAAACTGTTTCATTTTACGTGTATTGCTGGCCTCTTTCCTGTTTTGCTGAACCTGCAGACTGCATTTCCCAGGCATCTTGCCAGTTATATTCCTATTGCTTGAACTGACATAAGACTCATGCCAGTGACTGAAAGGGGCCTGGGGCCGGGAGAGAAGAAGCAACTTGTCTCTTTCTCTTCTTACTGTAGAAAGCTTCTCTGGAAGAGCTATCTCTTCCATGGCTTCAGCTCCAACAAGACAAGATCTGCCTCCATGCTCCAAGATCCTACCAGGATTCTAATATCTTCCAGGTACTCTGGTTCACATGTTCAAATAACAATCTCTCATTTCCCTGTCATTGGAAGAGTCAAATTATTATCTAATTCTTATGTCTCACCACCACTATATAACTTATTAGCCTTAAAATATTTTCCAAGTGGATTCTTTTTAATAAGTTGTCTCCATTGAAATTCCTTGTATCAGTTCTTTTCCGAACTATGTGCAAAACGATGCTCACCTCGTTATGACAACCTCACCACACGGAATTTAAACTAGATTCATTATATTTTTTTAGTGAAGTGGTGCATAATTGACAGGCAATTATCCAAGAATGTGTATTAAAAATGCCAAATGTGTGTCAATATTTTTTAAAATCTCATGGATCATCATCATGAATGCATTTATAATTTCAACAGATATGATGGGGAGCATGAACATGCATCAATCAAGACCAAAAATGCATCAATCCAGGCAGTCTCTCATAGAAAGATGATACAATAATATCTGAGCCAAAGATGCAATATAATTTAAAATAATTACATGGGATAGGACAGCATAACCTCATTTCTATCTCTGGAAGAGTATTTTAGGTACTTGTTTTTTATTGTTATTTCCTTAAGGCTATGGAGCATCTTGAATTTTGTGGGGTCATTTTCTTTATAATGTTACTTCCTTAGTTTTTGTTATTGTCATCTTTTTTGTTTGGTTCTGGTGCTGTAGATGCCATCCAGGGCCTTGTATGTGCTAAGCAAATGCTCTACCATTGAGCTATATACTATGAACCACAGTTAAAGATTTTTGTTTGATTATTATGCTAAATAACTTTCCACCGTGACAAAGACTATGTATTAAGAAAGTATATTCATTAAGTCAAAGATATATACATAATCTCTAAGACTAACTCCAATAAGCATTAATGATATTGTGACTTTGTGCTTATGTTGCAGTTTGCATTTAGACTTGCTTTATTAATGCTCCTGTCTAACTTTTTGGGATCAATGGGCACTGTAACTCTTAAATCAACCAGTTTTTCCTTTTGTTGTTAACAGAAACCAATGATTATTGACATTTCATTTTTGTGTTTAAAATATTTTGAAACTCTTTCTTGGTTGATATGCTATATTGTATTTGAATGTTATCCAATATATTCAGGCTGTTAAGAGATAGACTCAAAACTTTGAGTTTAACAGAATACACTAAAAATTATTATAGAAGTGAATATTTGAGGACAATAAATTCTGAATTAGAAGTAGAGATCATATCAACAGTTTCAAGTCTTCCTGATAATTTGCCCAAGTGTTAGGAAAACAGAAAGAAGTAATCAGAAAGGAGTATGAACATAAGAATACAAAATTCTAGGTTCTGCATAAATGGCTTATCAACATTTACTCATTTTTTCACAGTAATTAACAAATAGAAACACATTTTCTTTGCAGTCTCCTAAAAGAAAAAAAGAATAATTACTAAAAAAATGTAGTTTTATTCCCTAAGTAATATTTATTAGGTAAAATTCCTTTCCAATTATTTTTCCAGACCTGGGCTTGAACTCAGGTCCTGAGTACTGTCCTTGGGCTTTCTCATGGCTATCACTCCGCCACTTGAGCCACAGCACCACTTTCAGCTTTTTCTATGTATATGTGGTACTGAGGAAATGAACCCGGGTCTTCATGCATGCTAGGCAAGCACTCTACCACTATGCCAAACTCCCGGCCCCCCTTTCCAATTTTTACAATCAGCTGAGGTGTCATTTGCAAATAAAAATTGCTATGTTTAATGTTTATACCATAAAGTTTTAGTATACATGTATATTGTGAAATAATTAGCATAGTAAAGATAGCAAATATGTAAATGGTATTTCATAGTTACATTTCTGGTGGGTTTGTGGTTGACTAGGCCTGTGAGAAAAGAGAAGTGAAGAATAAGCAAGAGAAAATAAGAAAAAAATGTCATGTGTGTTAGGAATAAAGTGTATGTTCTTAACAGATTGCAAATATACAATATATAACGACTAACCATTGTTAGTATTTTGTAGGTTAATTCTCAATTACTTATGTATCTTACAACCTTTTACTAACACCTTCCCACTTCTCAGACTTTTTTTTTTTACTTTTTTAAATTTTATTATCAGGTAATGTATAGGGGTTACAATTACATTCATCAGGTAGTGGGCACATTACTCCTCACATGTTGATACCTCTTCTCATATTTTGTACCTATTTCCCTTCCCCCACTCCCTTCCAGTCATCTTGTTTTTCCCTTACCTTCCCTTTTTCAAATAAACAAATAAACATGTATACAATATACCAGGTAGCAAAGTCAGATACAGTAACCACATGAGATTAACCGTAAGGGGGAAAAAAAGAGAAAAGAAATAACACAGTACATTATGAACAACAATTACAAAGAAGAACCTATTTTTTTTAACTTTTTCCTACACCAAAAATAAGATTTTGAGTTGGGAACAGAAATTTTCTACCTGTATTAATAAGACTCCCTGAAATTAATGGATTCTCTCACATGACTGACTTTATTATTACTTATTATAATTAAAAGTAGGCACAAAAAAGCCAAGTAGCAGAAGACAAACTGCTTAGCATAAGGGATCTAAGTTAATAAAAGCTGCTAGCTCTTAAGAAAGGACTCATAAATACAATACAAATATAAGCTAAAAATTGTATGAAATGAGTTAATTTGCACAATCTCCACTTTGGACCTTTTACTTTTCCATGAAGGAAGTATTTTCAATTGAGTGGTTCTCTGCCTCAAATCTCAGACTTAAAAATAAAATCAGGGCCAGGAGTTTGGCCTAGTGGTAGAGTGCTTGCCTAGCACGCAGGAGGATCATATACATAGAAAAAATAAAAGCCGGAAGTGGTGCTAAGAGGCTTAAGTGGTAGAGCTCTAGTCTTGAGAAAGTCCAAGGACAGTGCTCAGGTTCTGAGCACTGAGTTCATTCCCATAATCCAAGCTATTCAAGAGGCTGAAATTGGGAGGACTACAATTTAAGGTCAGACAGGGCAAAGTATCTGAAAGATTTCATCTCATTTAATGGTATGAAAGTCATTCCAGCTACCTGGGAAGCATAAATAAGAGATTCACAGTCCAAGCCAGCTTAAGCAAAAAGTAAGACTATGTTAAAATAATAATAATAATAACCAGTGGCTCATACCTGTAATTCTGTTTACCCAGGAGGCTGAGATCTGAAGGTCATGGCTCAAAGCTAACTTGGGCAAGAAAGTGCCCATGAGACTCATCTCCAATTAATTACCAGATCCAGAAGCATGCCATGGATCAAAGTGGTAGAGCACTAGCCTTGAGCAAAAAGAGCGCAGGGAATAGTGCTCAGGCCCTAAGTTCAAACCCCACTATTGCAAACATTAAAAGTAAAAATTGCACTTGCCTCATCAAATCGCATTTGCATCTGTCCTCGAAGATAATTGCCACTTTACATTAACATTTTGGCAAATACAACTAACCAGGCACTTCTCAGACTTCTGACTCCTGCAAAAATCCCTTTCCCTCTGTCTGTATTACTTTGTCTTTATAAAGGATTTAATATACACATGAAATCATGCAGCATTGATCTGTCTCTTTTCACTCAATAAAATGCTGTCCAAGTTCATTCACTGTTATAATGGTTGAGATTTTCTTCTTCACTGCTGGATAACGTTCAGTTATTCACATGAGCCAAGTTTGTTCACTTATCCATTGATGAATGTTTAATTATTTCTCTTCTTATATACTGTAAATGAGTTTTAGTAAACACAAGAGAACAGATACCATTTTGTGAATGACTTCTATATATTTGATATACTGTATCCTCAAAAGAGAAATTGCTGCACCCTAAGGAAGTTTCGATTTTAGTTTTTTGAGGAAACCCCATACTGTTTTTAATATACCTGTACTGATTTACATTTCTATTAACACGATTCATGGGTTTCATTTTTTTTCTCCACTAAAGCCAAACATTTTTTCCTGGAATTTTTATAGTAAACATACTAATAGATGTAAAGGTATATTCATGGTAGTTTCACTGTATTTTATCTCATGAATGATGGTAATGAACATGGTTTATATGACTGGTGACTCCATTTCTTGGTTAAATTTTCACTTTTTTTCTATTTTGCCAGTCTGGGCTTGAGCTCAGGGCCTGAGCACCGTCCTTGGACTTTCTCAAGGCTAGAGCTCTACCAATTGAGTCTCAGCACCACTTCTGGCTTTTTCTATGTATGTGGTACGGAGGAATCCAGGTCTTCGTGCATGCTAGGCAGGCATTCTACCACTAGGTCAAACCTCTGGCCAATTTTTCATGTTTTTTACTATTGCATAATATGAGTCTCTTAGCGGACTTGGATATTAATAATTTATTCCTTTGGATAACTCCATAATTTAGGAATATATTTCCTTGTGTGAACAAATATTTCCTAGTATATCTTTCATTATTATTTATTTGCAGTGTGCCTGTCGTTTGTTATCAAATCAAAAGTATAGTGAGCTGGGCCAATATCATGAGACATATTTTCTTCTAGGATATATGCAATGACAAATCTTACATTGAAATTATTAATGCTCTTTTTCCTTTTTAGTTGTAGTACATGATGTAAAGATAATTTTTTGTTTTGAGTGTAGATATTTGTATTTTCCAGCATTATTACAGAGAATATGCGTTTCTTGATGTGTACTGTTGTCAGTTATGGGGCTTGAACTCAAGCCCTGGGTGCTGTCTCTGAACTACCTTTCCATTTCCGGCGTTTGGGTGGATAAGAAGCTCTAGGACTGTTTTTGTCCCACCTGGCTGTGAACCTCGATTCCCAGATCTCAGCCTCCTCAGTGGCTAGAACGACAGATGATGAGCCAAGGATCCCAAACTTCTATCAAAGCTTAAAAAGGAGATGATGGGTCCTAGTTGCTCACCCGTGTAATTCTGGTTGTTCAGGAAGCTGTGACTTGGAGAACTGTGGTTTGTAGCCCCCCCAGGTATAAAAGTTGGATAGATTATTACTAAAACAATAAGCAAATTCGTGTTTTCAGGCATGACTGAAGTGTAGAGCTCCAGACCATCAAAAGAAAGATGCTGATTAACCCCACTACAGGCAAAAGAAGAAGTGGAAGAGGAGAGAAAAAAGAGAGAAAGAGTCAAAAAGAAGAAGAGAAGCAGGAGGAGGAGGAAGAAGAGGAAGTGGAGGAGGAGGAGAGAGGAAGAGAGAAGAGGAGGATAGAAAAGGAGGAAGAGGAGGGAAGAGGAGGGAAGAACAAGTGGAAGAGGAGAGGAAAAAGAGAGGAAGAATCAAAAAGAAGAGAAGCAAGAGGAGGAGGAAGAGGAAGAGGAGGAAAAGAGGAGGAGGAGGAAGAGGAGGAAGAGGAGGAGGAAGAGGAGGAAGAGGAAGAGGAGGAAGAGGAAGAGGAGGAGAGGAGGAGGAAGATGAGGAAGAGGAGGAGGAAGAGGAGGAAGAGGAGGAGGAAGAGGAAGAGGAAGAGGAGGAGGGGGAGGGGAAAAAGAGGAGCAGGAGGAAGAGGAGGAAAAGAGGAGGAGAAGGAGGGGGTGGTGGAGGAGGAGGAGGGGGTGGTGGAGGAGGAGGAGGAAACAAAGACCTTATTCAATTGCTTTGAATATTTGCCTTACTTGTATGGAAATTTTAACTATTTGAATTGTTTTAATTTATAACCATGCATTAAATAGGATATATATATATATATTTCTGCCTGACTTAATATTATCATAGTTTACTTTAGGCAGGTCATTTTTTCATGTTTTTTATTGTAATTAATAGGAGGGTTACATTATATTCACCAGATAGAATGTACATTACTTCACAAATATTGATACCCTTTCTCATGTCATGGTCCCCATTTCCTTCCCCCGCATCTTGATTTCCCCCTTCCCTATCCTATTTCAAATATCCAATTAAGCATATATAAAATATATCAGATAACAAGGTGAAATATTGTAACAATATGAAATAACTAAGGAACAGCAAAAGAGATGAGAGATAAAACAGTACATTAAGGACAACAATCACTCATTACATGGCTTTTTTGCTTCTATATCCTGGAGGTCCTTATATTTAGCATCATACTATATGGCCTTATGTATCTAGATTTTGTTCTATTGTAAATCTCTGCTAAGAGAGCCCACGGTTTCTACTGATTATTAGTCTTTTCAATCATTTTGACACTTATACAAAGATTATTTGATTTTTCAAATTTTTTATCATTAGTACATAAAAATGCAGCTGACTTTGATGTTGATTTTATATGGCACCCCTTTGTATTAGTGGCCAAGTTTTGGTGAGGTCTTTGAGGTTTTCTGATGTTAAAAATCATAGGTTCTGTAAAGAGAAACAATTTATTCCTTCTTGTAAAACTTGAATGACTTTTGCCTGTTTTCTCTGGCTAGGATAAGCAGTACCATACTGAAATGCTGTAATGGGTTTGGACAGCCCCTCGTTTTTCTTGATCTAAGAGGAGTGCATTAAGCTTTCCCGTAGTATGTAATTAGTGACAAGTGGCTTTTATTGAACTGAGGAACTTTCAATATCCAATCTAATGAAAATAATATTAAAGAATGTTCTTTTTGACCTTGTTAGGCCAAAATGTGGTTTTCCTTGTATTTATCTTGCATTCTACTTCCTGGCCTTAAATTGTAAGCCAAAGTTTATCTTCTTTTTTATATTTTTCATTGTAATTAATAGAAGGGTTACATTATATTTGCCAGATAGAAGGTGCATTACTTCACACACATTGATACTCCTTCTCATGTCTTGGTCCCCATTTCCCTCCCCCCACCCCTGCCCCTCATGTTGTTTTCCCCCTTCCCTATCCTGTTTCAAATAAACAAATACACATACAGTATACCAGATGACAAGGTAAAATACTGTAACAATATGAGATAACCAAGGGACAACAAATGAGATGAGAGAAAACATAATGCTTTAAGAACAACAGTCACTCATAATTTGGCAATTCTTTCCATGTCCTGCAAGTCCTTTCATTTAGCATCACCTATATGGCCTCATGTATCTAGGGTTTGAGGTATTGTAATCCTCTGCCAGGAGAGTCCAAAGTTTAAACTAATTATGACAAATGAGGGAAACCATTGAGCCTATGTTCCTTTGAGTCTGGCTTACTTCACTTAATATGATTTTTTCCAAGTCTTTCCATTTCCTTACAAATGGGTCAATGTCGTTCTTTCTGACAGCAGCATAGAATTTCGTTGTTTATAAATACCATATCTTGTTGATCCATTCATCAACTGAGGGGCATCTGGGTTGATTCCATATCTTTGCTATGGTAAATAGTGCTGCAATGAACATCGTTGTGCTAGTGGTTTTAGTATGTCTTTGTTTCTGGATTATTGGGTAAATGCCAAGTAGTGGAATTGCTGGGTCATAGGGGAGCTCTATGTTCCAAAGTTTGTCTTCTAACACTTTTCAAAAATATTCTAGTATCTCATTATACTGTAATGAATTTGGTGTTAAATAAACGTACACTTAAGTAGGTAAAATTATTCCATACTTCAGTAGAATCATTATATTTCTCTGCTCTTTTTATAATATAATTAAATGTTATATGAATGTCCACACTTCCACTAAATTGATGAAAGTCAATCTGTAAATTCTATTTTTCTCTAAGAATCTTTCTAGGGCTTTATTTTGAACTGGTAAAATCAGATTTTACTGGCCAGTCTTTGCCTCAGGTTCCCCATTCTCCTGCCTCTGTTTTCCAGGAGTTAGGATTATAGGCAACCATATCTGGCCACATATTTCTTCTCTGAATGCTCTGATCCACAGATCCCTCCCATTCAAATAGACAGCACTCTGATTTTTGCCTCATTAGACAGACAGAGTTAAATATTCTAATTGAACGCCAGATCCCTGCTCTACTTCTGGCAATTTGGTGTTCAGGAATCCAGGATACATATAGGTTTCCCTTATACATTCATCTTAAGAATCGTACCCATGATTGATGGTCATTTCCCTTTTTATGCATTTTATTGCTATTATAAAAGTGATGCAATGGTGTCATTTTCTTTTATAGACATTTTATCCTGATTTTACACATATCTATTCATTTATGCTATGCATACTTCAGCATCATTCTTTTTCTCTTGCCCTTTTGTTCTCTCTCCTGTAATCCAATTCTGTTGAAACATGTTTTTGATATGCTTTCTAAACTTCCTGAATTCCTCATCACTTTCAATCTCTTTTTTGGATTATTGAACTGCTTACTATTGAATTTCAGTCATCTAATGTAGAAGTTTTCTTCCATAAGATTTTTTTCACCATGCGTTTTAATAAATAACCATTAGGTAAACCTTGTCTCTAATGGGAAAGCGAGAGTTTGGCCTCAGAGAATACCTACTAAACTTCATCCTAAATTTTAAATTCACATGTAAAAAATGCCTATCAAGGTGCTGGGAGTTTTTCCTAGTGGTAGAGTGCTTGCCTAGCATGCACGAAGATTCCTTAGTACCACATACATAGAAAAGGCTGGAAATGGCACTGTGGCTCAAGTGGTAGAGCTCTAGCCTTGAGAAAGCCCAAGGACAGTGCCCAGGCCCTGAGTTCAAGCCCCAAGACTGGCATAGATAGATAGATAGATAGATAGATAGATAGATAGATAGATAGATAGATAGCCTGTTTTCTTCCATACTAACATAAACATAGTTTTGAATGACTCAGTTTGAACAATTAAATCCCAAGTATCTAAATATATGTTTGATTAATATATGTCTTAACAAATAGGCAAATAAGTTCATGTCAATATAATTAGAGCTTCTAGGTAAATCATTGTTTCATGGATTGAAAAAAAAAGGCATCATTCCAACATGTAAATGCCTTCTTCTTATGCCTAATCCTCATCACATTTTACTTTTTCTCTGTAAACATGAAGATTTGACCTTAGCCTAGAGAAAGAATAACATGAACCCTGTATCCCACTGAGTAGGAAAAAACAGGATGTAAACCTGTAGCCTGCAATCAAGCATGGGCAAGTTCAGATTCAGCCTGATCAATGAAAGTTTAGTAAGATATATGTAGGAAAAAAAGTGTTTACTATGCCTCTGCAAGCTTTTTCCTATTTTCTTTTAGTTATTGGTTTTCCAGTATTATTCTAACATAACAATAAAATAATATGCTACTAATGGAGATTGGAAACACTTAATTAGGAGATTGCTGTAAGAGCAATTCATAATCTACTTCTGCTAGTAGACTGCCAGAATTCAATATGCAGTACTACTGAGTTTAATCGTGTTTAATCACATGGACTTTAGCCTAGTGAATCATCTTGCATCTTGATTTTTCTTAGTTGCAAAACAGGAAAAATTGTATTTTTAATGATACAACAATCAAATTTGATATTAGATAGCATGACATCTGGGACATACGTAGTAGATAGTTTGTGTTTAGTTATTATTCAATTCAGATTTACAGGTTTGGGTTTTGTTTGATAGCAGCCAGGTGTTTAACTATATTTCCTCTAAAAATATTTCTTTGGAGAGATATTGTATTTCATAAAGTTGAAAAATGTTCGCCCATTCCCATCATACAGATGAATATAAGAAATTTGATATTCATTTCTTGATCTAATTTTTTCTCCCCAAATGTGTTTTAGTTATTAATACTGATAACTTGTTCATAAGTCAGCTGGCACAGAATGAGCAATATAGTAACAGTATAAAGAATTTGGAAATTACCAATTAAAGTGTTTGAAGATGTATGTTCTTTTTATTTCCCAGTATTTCAAATAGATATATGTGCTCAACATTGTCCCTTCTATATTGCAGAAGGCAAGCACAATATTTTCTCTGATTTTTCTGATGGATTTGAATGCATCTTAATGACGTAATACTTTAGAAAACGTTATATGTATATTGTAAAGGGCACATACATATCTCTATGTATGCATCGTATATATCTCACATCTTTGTAATGTATACCTTATAAATCTCATATATATCTTTTATACAAATCTTATATATCTTATGTATATGTGTAGATCTGGCTACTAGGTACAGGAGTACACAGAAGAGCTTTTTCTGTCTTTCCACCAGGGCGCATGTGCAGTCCGCATATTGACGTCTGACGTCTCATGGCGTCTGATGTCACCGCGTGCGCCCCACCTCCACATATTAGCAACTGAAGGCGTCTGTAGTAGCAGTGGCTGGTGAGATGTACGAACTTCCGGTTCCTCCAGCAGCTGCCATCCCTGCAGCAGCTGCAGTCACAGCCGTCCGCCGTCTGGGGCCGGAGGCTGCTAGCTGCCTGTTCTCCACTCCCCGGTGCACCCATGCTGCCTCTGGGATCCGAGGCGAGCGGTCCGGAGACTCCGGCGTGCTGAGAGGGTCGTCCGCGGACCATGAGGGCCCCGCAGGGCGTCCGCGGGCTCGGCTGTCTCCGCGCCTCCGTCCTCCTGCTCCTGCTGCCGGCCTTGAGCGGGTCCCTGGCGGTGCTGCGGCCGGAGGCCCACGCCGCGGCGGGCCCCGGGCCTCCGGACCCTGCCCCGCGGACCCTGCCGCCCTTGTCCCCCGTTCCCACCGCTGCTCCTCCTGCAGTCCCTGCCCAGGCGGAAGCCACCACCGAGCCTCGAGGCTCGGAGGGCCGCAATGGCAGCAGCCCCGGGCCGGGATCTGCGGCGGGGGCGGACGGTCTTGGAAGCCAGACCGGGGAAGGCTTGGTGGGTAGCGGCTTGGCTGTGAGCCCCAACCCCGGCGACAAACCCATGACCCAGCGGGCCCTGACCGTGTTGATGGTGGTGAGCGGCGCGGTGCTGGTGTACTTCGTGGTCAGGACAGTCAGGTGAGGCCTAGCCTCCTTGTGCACCCCAGGACCTTCCTTGCAGGTGACCTGTGCCCTCCTTAGCATGCTGCTGTTCTGTGACCAGCTTTATTCCCCAGCATCAGAGGCCCCGCGGCTTGAGTGACTTGGGGAGCTTAACTGTTTTGATGGTGTGTGTCACTTTGGGGAAACTAACAAGTTGCTGCTTTCCTGTTTAACTGTCATCCTCCTGCGTAAGGGATACTTTTCCCCTCCAAGTGTAAGGTGTCTCAAACTTCCTTGAAGTTTGATAGCACTATCTTGCCACACTTCTTTCCCTTGCTATATGTTTTTGGTTTTTCTGGGTTTTTTTGGTGTGTGTGTGTGCAACTGACTTGTCAAGTTTTTGCCTATTGGAATACATATTCCTTAAGGACAGGATATGTTTTTTTTTTTTTAATTTTTAAGTATCTTTTAAAATATATTTAAGTAGTTGTACATAAGAGTTACCATTTACCAAAGCAGTTTATGAACATAGTCTTAACTTTGTTAGTCCTAACTGACCAACAAAGGACCTTTTATACATGTTCTATTTTTTTATACAAGGTAGAAGAAAGTTTCTTCCTTGCCATCATCCCTTCTTGGTGTTGCTAGCCTGCAAGTCAGTCTTCAGGATACACATAACTGGTACACCCGAGCAGAGGGAACCACTGAGTGGAGAACTGAGCCAAAATTGCTGTTTCCTCCTTCATAAGTAAAATTGAAGGTTTCCAGGACTGTACCGGTTTGTTCATCATAACTACATGTTTTTTTCTGTAATCAACTTCTCTACAGTTAATACTTTGCTGTATTATATTATTTGATGAGATTTAGAAAATTATCTTTAAGTAGTTGTACAAAGGAGTCGCCATTCAACAGTAGTTTATGAATGCAGTGCATCTTGATCAATGTCACTCCTTTAACATTCTCCCCTGTTGTTCCTACTCTACCCCTTTTTAGGTTTAACAGATGTTTCAGATTTACTGTTTAAACCAAAAATTTCCTTTTTAAATATTTTTGGAATGGGAAATCAACATCACCTTAAGTGTCTGATTAAAAGGCTCCTTGAATGTCATTATTTTTTGTATGTGGTCCAGGAAACCTTGAGGAATTGGCCTCTCTGAAACATGTTCTTCCAAATAGTACATTGACTTATAATTGCACAGGAGTATAAAGCATTCCGTGACATTTCAGCTTTTACATTACAACTAACACTAGGAAAATACATCTTCTCAAGTTTGAGTGTTCTATCCAAAATGAAAATATATAAAAAAAGAATCATTGTTTTTGAAAAGATGATTAAATTACTTTTCCTGTTTGCAAGTTTATAGGTATTTAAAGCTGGGTCTTCTTCTTGTTCTTCAAACAAAACATTCAAATGCATCGTTGTGGTTAAATGTAGCCTTTTTCCATTTTTGTTCTCTATATTACTTGAGGGCAAATATTAAATAGATTTAAAAACACTCAAATGAGTGCCATTTTTCATTATGTTTTCATTTTTTATAAAAGCTTATTAATGTGTTATTTTAAATCAGTCAGTACTCAAAACTTCTTAAATTTAGTTGATAAATTTATTAAATATTATATTAAGTTGATATATAGAATTCACATACATGAAAGTTTTTTTTTTGTGGGCCCTAGATAATTTTTACAAATTCAAAAGAACTGAAAGCATTTGAGAGCCACTGGTATCAGCAATATTACTGATACTATTGATTAATAGAAACCATTTAATCCAGACCCACTTTCTATTGCATAGGAAATTCAAATGTGTTGAAAACATATTAAAAGCAAATTTGTCACTAAATTGAGTTTTTCTTATTTGAGTTGTTCTTATTTTATTAAAATATTATTGGTGATACTGAAGTTTGAATTCAGGGCCTTTTGCTTACTAGGATTGTGCTTTACTGCTTACTCTACTTTTTTTTTTTTTGGCCTTGGTAAGATTGCCATTTTCACGATGTTGATTCTTCCAATCCAGGAGCATGGGAGGTTTTTCCATTTCCTCAGTTCTGCTTTAATTTCTTTTTTCAGGGTTTTAAAGTTTTCATCAAAATGGTCCTTTACATTCTTAGTTAATTCCTAGTTACTTTGAGGCTATTGCAAAAGGAGTTGCTTTCCTGATTGTTGCCTTGTTCCTCTCATTGTTGGCGTATAGGAAGGCGGTTGATTTTTGAGGGTTATTTTATATCCTGCTACCTTGCTAAAGTTTTAAATCAGCTCAAGCAGCTTGAGAGTGGAGGATGTAGGGTTTATTAAATAGAGAATCATGTCATCTGCAAAGAGGGGGAAGTTTTGCTTCCTCTTTTCTAATTTGGATCCCCTTTGTGCTTCTTGCCTTATTGCTCTGGCTAGAAATTCTAATACTATGTTAAAGAGGAGTGGAGAGAGTGGGCATCCTTGTCTCATTCCTAATTTTAGAGGAAATGGCTTTAGATTTTCGCCGTTAAGTATAATACTAGCTGTGGTTTGTGATACACAGCCTTTATTATACTGAGGAATGTTCCATGGATTCCTAGTTTCTCCAGAGCTTTTAGCATAAAGTGATGTTGGGTCTTGTCAAATGCGTTTTCTGTACCTATTGAGACAATCATGTAATTCTTGCCCTTGGCTCCTGTTGATGTGTTGAATTATATTAATTGATTTGCGTATGTTGAACCAGCTTTGCATCCCTCTGATGAATCCCGTTTGATCATGCTGGAGAGGATATGGCCAGGAGGGATCACTACTACATTGTTGGGAGTGCACTGTGGGATTGCAAACTCGTTCAACCACTATGGAAAGCAGTATCATAGTTTCTCATAGAGCCCCTATGACCCAGCAATTCCACTACTTGGCATTTACCCAATTATCCAGAAACAAGGACATATTAAATCCACTAGCACAACGATGTTCATTGCAGTGCTATTTACCATAGCAAAGATATGGAACCAACCCAGATGCCCCTCAGTTTATGAGTGGATCAACAAGATGTGGTATTTATACACAATGAAATTCTATGCTGCTGTCAGAAAGAACAACATTGCCCCATTTGTAAGGAAATGGAAAGAATTAGAAAAAATCATATTAAGTGAAGTAAGCCAGAATCAAAGGAACATAGACTCAATGGTTTCCCTCATTTGTCGTAATCAGTAGATTATGGGCTCTCCTAGCAGAGATTTACAATAGAACAAAACCTAGATATACTATATATATATATTTTTTTTTATATATATACATACATATACATATACATATAGTATTACGCTAAATGAAAGGACCTCTAGGATATAGAAACAAAAGCCATATAATGAGTGATTGTAGTCTTTAATGTACTATGTTATCTTTTGCTGTCCCTTGGCTATCTCATATTGTTACAGTATTTCACCTTATTATCTAACATATTGTATATATGTGTATTTGGTTATTTGAAATTGGATAAGGATGAGGGGAGAGGGTAAGGGGAGGGAAATGGGGACCAAGTCATGAGAATGGGTATCAATGTATGTGAAGTAATGCACCTTCTATCTGGTGAATATAATGTAACCTTTCTATTAATTACAATAAAATATATGGAAAAAAGAAAGATTAATAGAAAGTTGAGGCAGAATTTTTTTCTCACTGTATAAGTAATGCTATTGGTACAATTTTTGTGAAGAACCAGAATAATATTGTTTCTTTTTTAATATTTTTATTTTAATTAATAAAAGGGTTACATGATATTTGCCAGATAGAAGGTGCATTAATTCACATACATTGATACCCTTTCACATATCTTGGTCCCCATTACCCTCCCCCTCACCCCCCATTTTGGTTTTCCCCCCTTCCCTATCCAATTTCAAGTAACCAAATACAAATATATCCAATATATCAGATAACAAAGTGAGATACTGTAACAATATGAGCTAACCAAGGGACAGCAAAAGAGATCAGAGATAATGTAGTACATTAAGGACAACAATCATTCATTGTATGGCTTTTGTTTCAATATCCTAGAGGTCCTTTCAATTAGCTTCATACTATATGGCCTTATGTATCAAGGTTTTGCTCTATTGCAAATCTCTGCTAGTAGATCCCAAGGTTTCTACTGATTATGATAAATGAGGAAAACCATTGAGCCTAAGTTCCTTTGAGTCTAGCTTCCTTCACTTAATATGATTTTTTCTAAGTTTTTCCATTTCCTAACAAATGGGGAGATGCCGTTTTTCTGACAGCAGCATAGAATTTCTCAAGCATAAATTTTGGGTAGGAATACAGTTTCATTGACATGCTTCTTATTTCTCCTTTTGGTTTGGTCTCATTTATAATCTTATGTACAAATATGTAATTCCATTGATTTTTCTACCCACTTTGCTGCAAAATTTGGGAAAATTCAACCTTTTCAATAAGATTCTATTGAATGATTCAGTATTGTAAGAACTGCCAAATTCTGAACTATGACCAATAAAGACTATTCTTCAGCCAGCATCTAATATATTTATGAAGTCCAACATCAAAACTTATTTGGCTACCTAATGTCCAAAACTTGTTTGATGCTAAGAATGTCTGGGCAATTTTGAGAATCTACAATTTTTTGCTATCAGATTATGCTCATACTCATTTTGGTGGATACTTATTTTCTCCACCATCCCCCAAATATAGAACAATAGTAATTTGTGGCAAAGTGGAATGAGCTAAATCTATTATTTCCTTAAGTGATAAGTGTGACATTAGTAGAGCTGTGGCTCAAGTGGTAGAGCCTTGAGCTGAAGAGCTCAGTAACAGCACCCAGGCCCAGAGTTCTAGCCCCACTACCAATATAAAAAAGAGTAACATTATGAATAGTTTACGTGTAACATTGTATCAAGCCTGGTAAGACTTCCAAATTGGTTTGTTAATCTAATTCGGTTGTAATGAACTCATGTTCCTTCATATAACCTTCTACTTCAAGTCTAGAAATATTAAAAAGAATGATCATATTCATTCTGCAGAAATTGAATATGTAGATTTATATTCAAATGGTGTAGCAGGGATAGAGTAGGCTTCCTGAAATGAACATATGATCTCTATGTGAAGAGTTTTGTTTGTCTTAATCATTACTGTTTGATCTGAGCTGGGCATCATGTATAATTGTAGTGAGCACTATTGAATAAGTAGCTATCTAATGAGTGAGCATTCCTGATTGATTACTTATACTGCTGAAAGTAGGTACTAGTGGTTAGAAATTTGAGGATAATTCTTATTGATAGAATAATGAAATGTGAAGATCTCAGTTCTTTTAACTTCTTTCTTTCCTGTGGGATATTCACCCTAAAATAAAATGTATAGTCCAGAAACAAACAATCTATATGTTACCAGGCTGTTACTAATTTCTGATATAATTAGCGAGTCATTGCCTTTGCCTTAAAAACAGAAAACTTTGTACCATGCGTTGCTGTTTTCTTTGTTCTTCCTTTTTTTTCCTCAGTGTGCTGTGTTAAAAGGAAGCCAACGCTTAGATTCCAGCCTTTCCACATTTTTTACTTTTGTAATCTTTTGCAAGTCATTTATGTCTCCAGGTTCCTAACATCTACTATGAAATGAGATAAAAGGCTATTTGATATGGTAGAGATCAGTATGACACTTAACACTGATAGACATTATTCAGGCAATACGTATTTATTCAGCTGCCCAATATTGAGATCTGGCAATATAGTGTGAGTATAATAAACACTTCAGCCTGCAGGCACTTAGAGACTGGGAGTCATACACACAAAAGTGTGAAAACCCTTGTATTTATTGATCATGATGGCTGTGTTGAGCTAAAATAACTTAAATGTGCTGCCTCGACTCTTTGTATACCCTCCTTTACCTCCATTTTTTTCACTTGCTATGTAGTCATAGTGTGATATTGAATAGCAATTTCACAATACTGCTTTCTTAACTCTTTCTGAAGCCAAACACTAATGTCTTACATATGTTCAGTTGATAACTATCTTCTGTCTATAACTTAATAATATTTAGAAATTAATTTTCCCACATTTTAGCACTGCATATGAAATCAATGATATCAATAGAAATTATTCACTTTGGTCAAAAATAGGAGTACTTTGTATTTTTGTATACTACCATTAATTTAGTAAATATATGTAATGTAATTTAGCATTGATTACTTATTTTTGGCAGTACTGACATTTCAACTCAAAGCCTTAGGGTTGTAGGAAGACACTCTGCCATACAAGCCACACCCTCAGCTCCTTTTTAATTTGGCTATTTTTGAGATAGGGTCTTACATTTATTCCCAGGTTAGCCTGGAATGCAACCCTCCCAGTTACACTTTTCACATGACACATAGGATAGTAGTGTGTGCTACCACACTCAGACTTTTGTGGTTGAGATGGAGTCTTTTGAACTTGTTATTCAAAAAGGCCTTGAAATGCAATCTTTCTTACCACCACTTCCCAAGTAGCTAGGGTTACATGCAGGATGCACTGAGCTCAGCTTTATAAATACACTGAGCCCTTCATCTGATAGTAGTAGGCCATATGATAAGGATTAGCAGTACGTTTGGGAAACTTTTCTTCTACTTGTTTATATATCCTTGGAAAATGATGTTTTCTTACCAAGCACAAATCATGGTGTGCTACCATTCATTCTGACAGACAATATATATTGAATATATTATGTAGAGAGAGAGCAGGACTAGATAATGTTTTTTATATAATTTTATTGTAATTATTAGAAGGGTTATATTATATTCACCAGATAGAAGGTACATGACCTCACAAACATTGATACCCTTTCTTATGTCTTGGTCCCCATTTCCCTCTCCCTACCCCCGCTCCTCATCTTGTTTTCCCCCCTTTCCTATCCTATTTCAAATAACCAAATAAGCATATATACAGTATATCAGATAGCAAGGTAAAATACTGTAACAAGGGACAGCAAGAGATGAGAGAGAACATAGCACATTAAGGACAACCATCACTCCTTATATGGCTTTTGTTTCTATTTCCTGGAGCTCCTTTCATTTAATGTCATACTGTGTGGCCATAACCAGTAGAAACCTTGGGCTCTCCTAGCAGAGATTTACAATAGATAATGTTTTTAACAAGAACAAATTCTCAAGGAATCAGTATTCTTTGTTAAACTGAAGTCTAGATTCCCCAAGTATCAACTGAAATGTAGTGTTAAGATAAATGTTTGTGGTCCACAGCAAGAATGACAAGATAATGAGTATTGATCATATTAGTGGCATGGCACACAAGCTGGTCAGGGATCAATGTGAATTGACATTTTCTAGAAAAGATGTAAAGAAACTTAGTAACAAATGCTATTTCACATTAACAGTTTTCATGCAAGATGGAGCACAGTGCTTGCACTGTCAACAAGGAAATACATCCTGCATTGAACAGAATGATCCTTCCTCTTCCTTATTTATTCTTTATTTCTGATGCTCTCTTATAATATTAAAGAATACTACATATTACTGATGTATCAGTTACTGAGTTGGATAAGTATGTGAAAAATCCTTACTAACTTAAGGAACTATACTAGGTGAATTTTGAGAGTTCAGAAAGTCAGATAAAAGCTGAACCACAAGTCTGGGGGAACTGGTAGGAACCAAGGAAGCTGAGAAGACAAGAAGCCAATACATTGAATGTTCCTGTAAATAAAAGCATTCCAAAATGTGCTTATGCAATAGTTATTTTCAGATTTTTTCATTCCTCAGGAGCAAAATTCCAGAAAAGAAGGCACTTTTTCTTACCTATCACCAAGAATAAAGATCTGGTGAGATCGGAAAGACTATACCAATTAAGGAATATAGGGTACTAGCAGGAAAGGAGAAACCATCACCCCCCACAGCAGGTTTTCAGCTCTTTGCCCTGTGTTTTCTAGTCATAAGGCCACCAGGCATATGTTTTTCATTTACCCATAATAATGTACAGTTTTTAATCTAGCAATTAAAATTCCAATCTTTGGGGTGGGATCAAAGAGTTTCCTACCATTTAGTTAAGGTCATTGGTGTCCTCTTGTTATGAGTGGAAGTTAAGTTGAACAGAGGAATCTTGAAGTCTTAAAACTTAGCCCCAATATATTGTCTATAAAATCATTGAACAATTCTCCAGCCCCAGGGGTCCTTAACTCTAGTAAGAGTCTACTAGGAATGGTTCTTTGTTATTGGTACAGGGCTTGAAGTCAGGGCCTTAAGCTCATGCTCAGCTCTATGGCCAGTGCTCTATCACTTGAGCCTTTTTCTAGTTAATTAGAGATGGACTCTTGAAAGCCTTTCTGGCTGGTCTGGTTTTGTACCATAATTCTACAGATCTCAGACTGCTGGTAGCTAGTGTTGACTATAGGAATGAGCCACCAGCTCTAGCTTTATTCTTTTTTGGGCAGGTGGTGGGAGGTGGAGGGGGGGGCAAGCTATGGGCCTTGAACTTGACCTGTGTTCTGTTTCTGAGCACTCTTGCTCAAGGCTAGTGCTCTATCACTTTGAACCTCAGTCTGGTTTTCTGGTGGCTAATTGGTGTGGACTTTCCTGTCTGGAAAATTCTCAAATCTGTCTCCTGAGTAGCTAGGATTTTCAAGAGTGAGCCACTAGTGCCCAGCTAAAGCTTTATTCTTAAACTGTTTATCTCTGTTGACTTATTTTCTAATTCTCTTTTCTTCTGATCTCATTTCAGTATATCCTAATGGGAAATTAGCATTATGTGGTTTTATCACATCCTCACATGAAACTTGTCATTTCTAAGGTTTAGCTTATGTTTTCTAGAACAGAGATAATAGAATCTACATAAAGTACTTTATCCCAGTATTTTTGGTACATATTGCCTGTTCAATACATTTGTTTGTGATAATAGTTATTGTTTCTATTCTTTTTTCTCTTATTAAATCAACATAATCAGGGCTCTTGAAAGTTCTTCTAATGCAGTATATCCACTGTATCCTTTCAGTATAGTAATGTGATTGTATTTAAGCAATATGTGTTTTGTGTATATTTCTGAAAGATATATTCTAATTTGTTGAAAATATGAAGGCCCATTCAATGTTTCCATACTATATAGAAGTAGTTATCCATGTGCAATTTGTGAATGAAACTATCCCATGATAAAATCTGCCTTATACACAACCTAGTAACCACAGTGGCTAGGGAAAAATTTCAACAAGTCAGTACCAGCTTGCAAGTGTGACATGTTCTTTAGGTAGCTTTTGTAGAATGATTTTGAATTTGTTATACAAAAGAAGTCACCTTTATGCACATACACTTGATAACCTTACATTTCTCATACTGTGCTAAATACTGGGACTCTGAAGTTAACAAAGAATCATGTATGCCCTCCAGGAGCTTGCCATCCAGTGAAGGAGTACTGAACTAACAAGAAATTGGCAGCAAAAAATGCTGCAAGTTTGAGGAAACTGCTCTGAGAGTTTATTCCTATGTCAATACCATTTAAAAAGCCACTTAATATCATATCAAAAACTATTTGTTTTAAACATTAAAGTCATTGCCATTCATCAACATGAGATCTGCAAGCTTGGCTTTAACTACATCTGCTATTAGTGACCTTTACTTCGTAAATATATATTTGCCACCTTTACTTCTTAGATATATATATTTGTCACTATTAGCAATCTTAATTGTACTATGAAAGAAAAGTTTGAGATTTATTGTAATATCCAACTATGTTTGAATGCCAGTAAGGAAAAGAGCCAGTATAGATGGAAATATTGAAGGTGTAGGAAAGGAATCTGAAAAGACATGAAGAAATAAGATACATAAAATTCATGTAGTAAGAATAGCATAAGCAGGGTGAGAAAGAGACTCTGCATTGAATTCCCCATTTCTATACTTTTTTTTTTTCCCCTCATGGCTGCACTTTGTCTGGTCTCCTGAGTTGAGAGTGCTAGTATGAGTCACTATACCTAGCCTCAAATAATCATTTTTACCTGTGGAAAAATTCTTATTGCATTATTTTCACAATAACCATGTTATGGAAAAGACCCAGATGCCCTACAACTCACATGACAAATTCAGCAACAAAATGTGGAACAGCTATACAATGGAATTTTACTCATCTATCAGGAAACATAATATATCATTTGCAATCTGATCTCGGTGTGTGTGCATTTATAATCTCTGAGACTAAACTATTTACTCTCCAGTGTGATACCACATGTGGCTTTTTCAAAACCTTAAATTTAAATAAAACTAAAAACTGATTCATAGATTGATTAGCCATATTTTCAAAGCTCACTAATCAGTAGTGATTACATTATAGAACAGTGAAGAATAATTCCATCATTGTCTTGGGTGATATAGTTCCAGGATTTCTCTTGGAATAAAGTTTATCCTTACAAAATTTCAGCTATAGGTTTTCATTTCCTTCTACAGTACTTTATCCTTTATTTAGTAAGTTAAATCTCACTACACAGTTGTTAGAGCTTAGTAAGGGGCTAGTAAATACACAGAACCTTGTGATGCCTAGCCTAGAAATTACAGTGACTTTTGGTCATGTTTCATTGACTAAAACTATGGACAATCCTAACTATAGGGAAGTCTGGAAAGAGTGTGTGTATGTGCGTGTGTGTGCATGTGTGTGTGTGTGTACGTGCGTGCAAGAGTAGTACAAGGGAGTCAGATTTGGAGAGCACTAGTAATGTCTATTTACAGAGTTATACTGGAAAAATGTCCAAGGTTCTTCAGAACCTAGTTTAAATTTACTTTTGGCATTCCATCTATATGATTGGCTGATTAAATATAATCAGTTTTATAAGTGAATTTGTATTATTTAGAAGAGTAAAACATTCTGATTGTGACTGAAAAATACATTAATAATTTTGTAATTACCTTAATTTACATTATTTTTCCTGATTTGCTGTAAATTATATAGTAGATATTCTCTTTACAAAATTGTCTTAACTAAAAAAAGTGAAGGATGCATAGTGAAATTCACTGGAAGTTGTTGATTAATAAGGAGTGGAGGGTAGTAGGATTAATCAAGCAGTCAAAGTGATTAGTGTACCACTCACATATGAAAGATACCACAATAAAACATTTTTGAACAATTGACAGAATGGGCACCTATGGCTCACTCCTGTAATCTTTTCTGTTCAAGAAGCTGAGGACTGGTAGATGAAGCCTATTCTCTCTCCAGTTACCCAGGTTAGAGAGATGGCTCAATTGGTGGAGTACCAGCAGTGAGTGAGTGAGAAAGTCAAGTGAGAGTGTAAGGCCCTGAGTTCAGGATATGTATCAGGAAAAAACAAACAAAAAGTCCTACAGCTATTATGACTATTAAGAGTAGAGAAGGGAGGGAGGATGACAGGTGAAGAAGGTCAAAATACTTTAGATACATGTGTAAGAAATGGCATAATGATGCTTGTTGAGATTAGTTTGGAAGGGGGAAAGGAATGAGAGAAGATGATAGAGGAGGTGAATCTGATTAGGGTATATATACACGTATGTCAAAAGGCACTAATTCATGTTAGTAAAAATGAATCAGTGCTGTCATAGAAAATGTGCAAAATTAGTTTTTTTTTAAATTGCTCTGTCTTCCAGCATTCTTCCCTCCGTGTATTTCTGTTCCATAGTTTATAGTTTCTGAAAAATTTAATTTGCATAGTACATGGTGTATTATTTCCTTCACTGTACCATACAGCATCTTTGTGAGTTTTTTGCTCATTCAAGCTGCTTCCCTCATGTATGCATATAACTGCATGCATTTTCTTCAGTACTGACTTCCTAAAACATATATTCTGACTGTATTGTAAGCTAGAACTTGATTAAACCTAGAGCTTGACACTCCTGGTTTTAGAAAAGCTCATATTACTTGTGCATGACAGTGAGCAGTTTGTATTATGGAGAATGTGATTATTGCTTCTGACAAACAATAGTTGATAGGCTGAGCAAATTTTCTTCAGAAGGACTAGAAACTAGGAACAATGTTAGCATGCCTTGCATTTACTTTAATGATACATATTTATATCTTGTAGTGATGAGATCACAATATGTAAGTAGCTAAAATTAACACTGCACAGTTTGCCATACCACCATGGAATTCTGAGGCTATAAGGGACCCAGTTTTGAAAATTACATCATTTGGTGTAAAAATTGGATATGATGGAAAGCAATAGATAACCCAGATATCAGTGAGACCGTTATGATAAGCTGAAACTAGCAAACGCACATAGTGACAAAAAGCTAGTGAGAATTTTCTGTGGCCCAGTAAATTTCTTTCATTTGAAAGCTGCCCAGAAATCATATGACTTTCCTATACAGAGTAGCGATTTTACTAATATAACCTAACTGAAAGATTCTTGAAGAGAATGTTAGAGAAGGAAATTTTTATGTAGATGATGTGACTCAGTGCTAAGTTACTAAATGGTTTTATCACTTAGGGTTTTATCTAACTTGTTAGAATTTTGTACATCATTAAGCATGGCTTTCATATAATGATAAATTTCATGTACAGGACCAGGATTAATTCAGAGCCTTTAGATTATCAAGAATTTAAAATTTTGTCTGTCCATAGAGAACACTATTGGAGCTCTAAACAAAACAAATGTTGTACACAATTGTCTTGTCTTCTGCAGAGACCTTTTCTTCTTATGTTGTAGCCTTGTGTTTTCTGGAAGAAAGGGCATCAGGGAGAGAGATTTCTAGAAAACCCACAAGAGAGATACCCTAATACTTCATTTGTCTGAATTATTTAATTTCTTCATCCCTAATATATAATAAATAGCAAAATGAAAATTGTATTATGTATGGTTTATACCAACTATTATACCTGTTATGTACTTCTTAAAGCTAGGCTGTATTGCTGTCTAAATGAAAACATGATTGTTTTAATCCATAAGAAAAGAATTGTCACTAAACAAAAAACAGATTTTTAACAGTAATCAAGTCTAAGACATGGATTAATCAGAGCAACATCATTTTACTAGTTAATGCCGGTAGATACCAAGGCATTAGTTTTTTCCAAAAATTAAAAAAAATGGATAGACCAGAAAATATATTTAAACTACTAATTATATATTCTGCTCTAGCATAAGATTATTATTTTGAGGATTACAAGACTTTCTATCAAATTATTCTGTGACATTAGTTAAATCTACTTTGATTTATTACAAAGGCATTATAACAGTGTTTCTAGAACTCAAGCTGTGTAGTCAATTACTTCTACATGAGACTTAGCTTTGCCATTTTTAGTTCTATATTTACTTTTCTCCAAACCCTGTCTTTTGTATATAAAGTGAAAATACTTTATAGGATTGGATTATTGTGAGGATTATAATGGGTAATGCTTATAAGCTGCTTAGTTCAATGCCTGGAATGCACAATAAATATTAGCTGTTCTTACTGGAATTGTATCTCAAATTGCATTTTAATATATTTTAGAAGATTTTATTTTATGTCTTCTAATGCCTTTCCCATATATTATAAAATATTGTTTTTACTTTTTATTTCAATTTTTATCATTTGTAAGACCAATTCTAACTATATATTCATGTTTTAGATATTTTAGCATATGTGTATATATTATAAATCCACCATATGTACATTCCAGCCTATAAACTGGAAGTAACTTATTTGAATACATGAAAACAATAAAACTTGTTGAAATTGTTTTAAGAAGAGAATAGAGGGTAGGTAGTGATAGAATGTTGAATTTGATACATTGACATGTATGATATATATGTGTGTAAAATACACATATATATATCTATAAGATCTGATAATGTTAAGATATTTAAAATTATTAAAATTGAAAATTAGTTATTAGATCACTCACCCCAGTAAATATGGTTTTGAATGTCATTTATTGAAGAACAATTTATGATTAATGAAATTAATAGTGTGAGGCAGTAAATGATTATGTACACTGTTATGAAATACTTCGCATTGTTCTGTTTGCTTTCTTTTTTCTTTTTTTGTCTGTACTCAGGTTTGAACTCGAGGCCTCATTCCTTCTAGATAAGCCCTCTGCAACTTAAACTGTCTTCCCAGTCCTTTTTGCTTTATTTTTCAGATGAAGTGTTATATTTTTGCCCTGCTAGATGGTAGCTTATGTACATTTTATTGGGAAATAGTAGGATATTTTATTGGGGGACCTTGTATTTATTGTTAATCACAGTCAAGCTTGTGATGGTGATAAAACTTGGCACCTGTCAGGCTAATAGACAGGACCCAAGAAAAATTATGAAGGGAAGCTACTGGAATTCAGGAGCATAGTGATATGAGAACTTCAACATGAAATCACATGCATTTCAGCAGTTCCCGAGAATATTATCACTTCCTGCCAGAGTGGAATAATGTTTGTACTGAGATTCAGAAGAAACTCTACACTTACATAATTTATCTAGTGCAAGAAGGCAAAAACATCTTTTAACATTAGAAATGGTTCCATGTGGAATGCAGAAAATTTAAAAGAAGAGCTACCTTGTTTCAAGGGACCTATTTTAATTATTTAGAGTAAAGGATAATTATGTTACAATATGGTAAATTTACATATCCCAAAGTGATATATACAACTCTTCAGCACAAGATGAAGGCAATATTAATAGTAATTTGAACAGAGGGTGTCAGTCATTTGAGTTATACTTAGAATATCTTAAAGATCCTGGAATGAATATATTTCTACACACTTAAATATTCTAGTACTTTTCTTGTCCTTAGCAAGAAGAGGTTTGCTTACCTCCTGAGATACATAATAAGCTCAGAAAACATCTAGCTCCCTTAGATTTTGCTATGCTGTGTTTTATATGTTATATACACTTCTCTTATCCCAAGGGTGAAGAGCTACATATGAAATACACATATATGTTTTTACAGATATAGTAGAACATATCTTGTCTATGTGTTTCAGTTATTTAACAACTACTAGCCATCTGTTCTATAGCAGAACCTGTGTGCTTAGAATATCACTCAGAGTACAGCTCTGAGTAGCTACTACTCCTCCACTGATAGAACTAATAATAGTCCAGTCCATGAGCAGTTAGTTGAGACAGTGTTCAAGTGCAGTTGTGGTGAGTATTTTGAAAGGCACACAGCACAAATCACATTGGATTTGTGACCTAGCTAAGTAGGTTTTCCTAAAGAAGTGATCTCTTTTTCCTGAAAACTAAATGGTAAATAAGCATTATCACAGACATATTGTGAATATGAAAAGCATAATGCCAATGGTGAAGAAAGGATGACCACCACAGAAAACTGAGAGAAGGTTTTGAGATTGCAACAAGAAACTGAAATAGAGGGTAGAGTAAATAATGCCCAGCAAAGGGAACCTGGAGATACTAGTGTGAGACTCCCTCCTCTAATCCTATAGATCATATTACAGATTCATTACCTAACACTGAGGAATGGACATCTGTTGAAACTGAGTAGATGAAGAGGATGTTTCTGTGTTACCAGAGCTGACAGAAGTAGGCAGTTTGAGCCAGGCTGTTGGCTCAGACATGTATTTGTAATTATGCAGAAAGATTCCAAAATTCAAGATTCCAAGGCAACCCAGTCAGAAAAGTCTACAACTGTGTCCAGTTAGCCAGCAAAATGCTAGAATTAAAGCATGGCCAAATCAAAGAGCAACAGCTATAAGCAAGCAGGTGTGAGACTTGAGGTCAATTCAATTTTATTAAGTCTCAAGAAATCAATAGTACTTGTGAATGTGGCAGCCGAATAGTGAGCTGCTGGAACAACATTCCACAAATAGAGAGGATATTAGACAACAGAAAATTCCTGTTTTATAGTTCTGAACTCCAGGTACTGTGGTTTAACTCTGAGAGATGTGAGAAAAATGCCTCTTCAAGGCTTTTTCTCCTTGATTTGCAAATGACTGTTATCCTGTTAATGTGATATTTTGCTAGTATTCATGTGTCTTCAAATTTTCTTTTATAAGAACATTTACTATAGTGAAATAAAGGTCACTTTCCCTAACTGAATATTGACTAGCTTTGTGAAGATCTTACCTCTAAATAATATTATGTTCTATAGGTCTGAAGACCTCAGCCTAAAAGCGTATGAAAGACACAGTCCAACCCAAAACTCACTCTCATCCTTACTAATATTCATATTTTAATATATTCTGTTTCTTGAAGTGATAACTGCTAGATTGGGCTATGAGAGACAGGGCTGAAATGATAAGTGTCAAATTAGCCAAAAGAATTTTTTGCTGTAAGATTTCCAGTTTGAATTTTGAATGAAAAGTATAGGCAACTGACATAGCCATTAGGTTATGATACTATGACAAAAATGTTTCAGCTTTATTTTGTATCAGTGGGCATCTATATACATATATACATATATGTATATGTAGTGATTTAAACTTTATTGCTTTATCATGTTATACACTTATATAGTTATTTCTAACTGTATAGATTGTGTGTAACTTACACTTTAGCTTGTATGCTCCATAGAATAAATTAAGTAATAGTATTATATTATTATACATATTTAATACATTCATTATACATATTCTATTAAAACAAAAGAGAAATATGAATAAAATCAAATGCAGCATGCTACAGGAAATTAAATCTATTGATATTCTCTCATAGAGTAGTAAAAGGAGTTTTATTTTGTTGTGCTTATTTTATGTGGCATCAGGCATTTTACATAAAATTTTATCAAGCATACTTCAGTAGTTTTATTTTGATACATAACTTATGTATGCCTTTGGAACAGAAATAGTTCTAAGCTGAATATAATGGAACATTAAGGAATTTACATCTGTACTAAGACAGCTACTGAAATCTGAAATACTTACTTTTCTTTTTTGTCCCTCTCAAGCTTCCAAACTTAACTCTGTACAGAAACTTTCTATATGCAGTGGGAAGCAACAGGATGGCATCTAATAGGAAAGTGCAAGTAAAGGATGTGTATATAATCAGCACTTAAATGGCTAAGTTTGGGGATCAGGAACAAATATATTTCTGAAATAAATAAATGAATAAATAACTTCACTGTTAAAATGTCATGGATTTTAAAGCCCCATTTTGTTTAGAAACAATGTATGCTGGATCTTGAAGGATAAAATAATAGCATTGTCCCTGAGCTCTTTAGCTCAAGGCTACCGCCCTACCCCTGGGCCTGGGCATTGTCCTTTAGCTCTTCATCTCAAGGCAACTGCCCTACCCTTGAGCCAAGCCCCACTTCCCATTTTCTAGAGGTTAATTGGAGATAAGAGTCTTAGGTTTTCTTCTGCCTGCTGGATTTGAACCTTAATCCTCAGATCTCAGCCTAAGTAGCTAGGATTACAGGCGTGAGCCACCATGCCCAACCTACATTTCTTTTTAAACACTGTTATCCTTTCTCACACTTTCTCTCCCTTACCATACCCTACTCCTTGCCCAACCCCCCACCTTGTAAAGTTCATTTCCAGCATGATGTCTAATGAATATCATTGTTGCATTAGTTTATCTTCTGTCCTGCTGTTTCTATGATTTCCTTTCCTTCCACAGATCAGAGAAGCTTATATACAAGGCAAAAGGTACAGAAAATGAAAACAGGAAGAAAAAATGTAAATAACTACATACAGGACATAATGAGAACCTCTTCCAGTTCTTGAAGTGCATATTCAGGGTTAAGTAGGCATCAATGGCTCAATTTTTTAGAATGATGAAAGACGTTTTCTTGCAGAAGTATATAAACTATAAGTTCTATTTAATAATAGAGTCTTTTAAAGTTTGCTTTATTCTTATATGAATTAGTATATATAATATTAAATTATCTAATTTGAGTTGCATCCCTGATTTATTTACAGTTTAACAATATTCTGTCTTTGTTTATGTAATAGAGTCTTATTTTAAAGAAATTTCTATTTGGAAGATAGTGTTTACATCTATAATTAAATAAAACTAGAATGTAAAATATTTAGAGAATGTAGATATTGGTAACGTTTGACAGAACAAAGAATAAAATAGCAAACCAGTGATGTTAAATGATTATTCACAATGAAGGAAAATAGTCTTATTGGGTAGGTTAATTTAACTATTTCCTGGGGTTTGATGTTGACCATGGGAGTGAATATTAGCTGAGAGTAATTTTAAAATCCTTAAGTTTTATGTACTCTGTTTTTGAGATTTCCCAACTTACTGTTTTATTGGCAACACTATGGTACTAGTATATTTGATGATTGATATATATAACCTGAAAGGATCTACTATATTTCCAAAAATACTTTTATATAAGTAAATTCTTTTTTATTGACAAAAATATCAGAATTTTTTAGATGCCGTATAGCTTGGAAAATTAATCAGAGAAGCATAATTCTCAATAACCATAGCCTATGCTTCTATAAGGTTTCCTTGACTTTTGTTCATTTTCTTTAAATCAAGGAAAGGACAAGAAATATTCTCTCAAGTAATTAGGAGCATATTAATTATTAAGTCATGTTGTACTAAAAGGCCAAAAAGAACTAACTACTTTGTGTTATGTTATGTCTTTTTTCTAATGACAGAACTTTTGCCCTTTTCTGTTCTAAGTTTTTCTGTTAATTATTTTAATGAATATAAGCTGAGCTGGATAAATAGAGTAAATTATATCTGCTGATATGTTTTTGTTAAGTTCAAAAGCTAAGGGTATGTTTAACATATTTTAAAGGACTGTAAGCAAAACAATACCAAAAAAACTTAAGATAAACACTTGATAGAGACCATATATGATCACAAAACTTAAGCTATGTCATATTTCATAGAAAAAACAGTTCAGATCTCTAATCCCCATGTTCTGTATGTTGGAGAAGGTATATACATAAATGTATTCATGCATGTATACATGTTCAGCAGCCTAACATTTTATTTTTCATTATAAAAATAGCACCCTCTGCTTCATGCTACCTTGCTTTTGCTAGTTACAACCATAATTGACTGAATGATTCACTTTGTGAATGTTAATACTATCCTTAAATCACTGGTTTTTATACCATCACTTTTGAGCAGCTATTTAAATAGCAGTGATTGCTGGAAAGTATATTTGTTTTTTATTGATTGTAATATTTTGCAAGTTTTGATTACTACTCAGAGGCTAGTACAGAGCCTGGTCTTATGCTTAAATAATTGGTGTTCTGTATGTGTGTAGATGAAATATACTTCATCTTCCAGTGGTTCACACTCTTCTGTTGACCTGTAGAGCTGACTAAAAGACTTGAGTACTAATAAACCTTACTGTATGAAGCAGAATGAATCAGAATTTAAGTTAACTGAGTTTCATTTATGCTCACTTACTATGTTCATGCTCTGTTTTTAAACTCCCATAGATACTTTTTTCTGGTTATGGATTTGAGGTTGTTATATAGGGTTGACTTGAGCATTGACTGCAAACTATACTTTTAGAATCATTGAGCTAGAAATCACAAGCTTAGTGATGTTTAGTTTCCATTCCAGAGAACTTTAAGTTAATTATGTCCTGAGCATGGGCATACCCAAATTATTCTGATGTGTATTCAAGGTTGTTGTGAGTTTGGGATGTGTGCACATACACATGCACAAACAGTCACAAAACATAAATTATATCATCCACACACATACATAGAGCTCCTAAGTTGCTTATTTCCTTTTACATATCATCAGAAAGCATGAAGGATGTGGGACAAAGCCTGACTTCTGTAAAGATATTTTAAATGATCTAAGTTTTAAAGAATTACTTCTTAGCATAATCACTTGACAGAGGGAAAAGAGTAGGTCAGAAGGAGAAATATTATTGTCTTTATAAACATGGAAGTTTTGTCTCACGAAATACCAGTAACCCTTGATAATAAATTGATTACTTGGAATGTAACTTTATTAGAGACACACTAACAATTTTAATAAATACATATAAACAATATTTGTCTTTAAACAGAATATTGTCTATTATATTTAAATAACTTTATTCATTTCTTTAATTATTTACTAGGATGAGAAGAAGAAACCGGAAGACAAGGAGATATGGAGTTTTGGATACTAACATAGAAAACATGGAATTGACACCTTTAGAACAAGATGATGAGGATGATGACAACACGTTGTTTGATGCCAATCATCCGAGAAGGTACATTCTTGACTTCCATATATCAGGAAGGAGGTTCTTGCCACATTATATAGAGTGGAATATTTGGGTGAAGAAAAAAATAAAATATGAAATCAGATATAAATACAAATACTACAGAAATCTTGGGATCAAAAAGCAATTAAATCACATACTTATATAAAGGGATGATTTATCCCCATTTCCCTTATATATAAGATTATAACATAAGTATAAAGGGAGCTGTTATTAATGCTGACAATTCATTTGTCGAAGAAAATACAATAATCAAATACCAGTCATATAATTGTAAGTAATAGTTAGGGGCTGGGCAAACAAAAAAAATAACTATATCTGTTTATTAATACCTCAGCTCCCCGCTTTCTCTGTATTGATGTGTGTTTTTCTTCTTCCTTCTAACTTTCTCTTATCCGTCCCTCCCTCCCTTCTTCTCTTTCTTTTATATTCCCTCTCCTTTTCATCTTTTGCTTTTTTTCATATATTTTTATTGTAATTAATAGAAGGGTTACATTATATTTGCCAGATAGGAGGTGCACTAATTCACATACATTGATATCCTTTCTCATGTCTTGGTCCCCATTTCCCTCCCCCCACCCCTACCCCTCATCTTGTTTTCCCCCCTTCCCTATACAATTTCAAATAACCAAATGCAAATATATCCAATATATCAGATAACAAAGTGAGATACTGTAAAAATATGAGATAACCAAGGGACACCAAAAGAGATGAGAGATAACATAGTACATTAAGGACAACAATCACTCATTATATGGCTTTTGTTTCTATATCCTACAGGTCCTTTCATTTAGCGTCATACTATATGGCCTTATGTGCAGAGATTTGCAATGGAACAAAACCTAGATCCATCTTTTGCTTTTTAATCTTTCTTACTTTTCCCTTGGTGATATTGGGATTTATACTCATGGCCTTTCACTTTCTACTTAAGCACTCTACCTCTGAAGGGTCCCTCCATTCTTTTTTTCACTGGTTATTTTTAGGATAGAATCTTGCTTCCCTCCTAGGTATGTGCATGGGTGATGATATGGTATTTTAGGCTTTCTGTAGTTGCTAGGATGACCAGTATGGATCATTGCACCCAACTTTCCTCAGATGAGATAGTTTCCCACAACTTATGTCTGGGATGTACAGGGCCTCCAATTTCAGCCTTCCACATAGCTTCAGATGTTAGACATATATCATTGTACCTAGCTATGGATTGAAGAGTCTTGTGAACTTTTCCATCTAGACTGGCCTCAAACCAGTGTTATTAGTTTCAGATGGAAAACAGATAAATTTGTTGATTTACATTTAAGAGACATTGTATATAATTTAAATATAAATATATGACATAAATGTAGGCATCAAATATATGTACATATACATATATATATTTATCTATATGAACATATACATATAGATTATTTATTATTTAATTATTAGGAAGAAATGTACATAATGAATTTGGAACTGGAGGCATAATGATAGAATCTTTGGTTTTAAGAATGCTTATTAAATATTATGGCAATGGACTATCACTGCTTTACTTTATTATTGTATTGCTTCAGTTCATAATTTGTATTTATAACTTATTATAATTGTATATAAATATGCTTTGAGATCTATAAAGTATCTCCTGTATATCTACACTAAAAGGGAATATAAAATATGATATTGTTAACAATTTAAGATCTAAATTAAAAGTCCGGGTTATCTATTTCAGGCAGATTTCTTTAAAGCAAAGGTTGTAATGGAAAATAACAATTACCCAACATTTAATAGTTGTAACACATGGTGACTCAAACATAAAAGAGCAAGAGACCGTTAGATATAATTATTTGTCAAGGAACTTTATAATCTAGGGGAAAATGCTTAGATTCTTGGGTACATGACTTTTACCAAACTAGAAACTAGAAGAAATTAAAGTATCAATGATCAAAGTGTTAACAAAGAAGAGTGAATTAGTCATAAAACTCTCCAACAGAGAGGGAGGTGTCATTTACCTGGTAGCAGATGAAGCTCTGTCTTTGATCTCCAGTACCACAAATGAACAGTTGATGAGTGGATCAACAAGATGTGGTATTTATACACAGTGGAATCCTATGCTGCTGTCAGAAAGAACAGACATCGCCCATTTGTAAGGAAATGGAAAGACTTAGAAAAAATCCTATTAAGTGAAGTAAGCCAGACTCAAAGGAACATAGGCTCAATGGTTTCCCTCATTTGTCATAATCAGTAGAAACCTTGAGCTCTTCTAACAGAGATTCACAATAGAACAAAATCCAGATACATAAGGCCATATAGTATGATGCTAAATGTAAGGACTTCCAGGATATAGAAACAAAAAAGCCATATAATGAGTGATTGTTGTCCTTAATGTACAATGTTATCTCTCATCTCTTTTGCTGTCCCTTGGTTATCTCATATTGTTACGATATTTCACCTTGTTATCTTGTATATTTTATAGATGCTTAATTGGTTATTTGAAATAGGAGAGTGAAGGGGGAAATCAAGATTAGCAGGGGTAGGGGGTATCAATATTGGTGAAGTAATGTACCTTCTATCTGGTGAATATAATGTAACCCTTCTATTAATTACAATAAAAATATATGGAAAAAATGAAGGGGAACAGAAAAATGAAGAGAGGAAAGCGGGCAAATAAATCATAATATTAAATGCATATATGTGAAAATGAAATCAGATGACTTGATGGCATGGATAGGGCTGGGACGGTGGAAGGATGATATTGATCAAGATGGATTCTCATTAATTGGTATAAAAGAAATTGAAAGGCTTGTAAAAACATAGGTTAAGTGAAGTAACTCAAGTTCAGGGAGAGAAAGGGTGCATGCTTCCTCTTATCTGTGGAAGCTAGATGTAGCTTACAAACTCATAAGTCAATACTCTATGTTGAGTGGTATGCAAGCATATACAAATAGATTAGGGAAATACAGTAGATTCAAGGGAGAAAGTCCAAATCAAAGTTTAGCAAAGTAAAACATCAGAAAGTGTGTATTAAAAAGGGGCAGGGTCAAGGAAAAGGGATAAACAAAAGAAGAGGAGGAGCATACAGTCAATAATTCAATTAACAAGAGAGGGAAAGGAGGTGGGGGAAAGAGGGCATGAGAATGTTGAAAAGGGTGGCATAGATCAAGATAAATTGTATTTTCAAGTTGCTTTGTTAAATGACAACCTTTAGTGTGAGCACTTAAAGATGCTAATAAAAAAATTTAAATGATAAAAAAAAACAGGAACAAAGAAAAAGCTCAGGACTAGCTGGCTTCTCAAGTGAATTTTGTCCAACATTCAAATCAAGCCCCAACACTGGCAAAAGGAAGAAGGAAGAAGGAGAAGGAGAAAAAGAGGAGGAGGAGGAGGAGGAGGAAGAGGAGGAAGGGGAGGGAGGGGGAAGGAAGAAAGAAGAAAAAAGATTTAATACAAATCCTCAAATATGTAGGAAAAAAAATGAGAGAACATTTGAACATTTATTTTCACAGCCTAATATTACCATGATGCCACAATCCAACAAAGATACACAACAAAAGAAAAACTGCAAGCTAATATCTCGTGAGCATATATGTAAAAGTTTTCAATAAAATCCTACTAAAATGAATTCAGCAGCATTTTAAAATGTTGATATCCCAAAACAGAATGAGGTTTATTTCTGTCGTGCAAGGCTATTTCATGATATAAATAAATCAATCCATATGACATACTGTACTATAAATGACAAATAAGATTATCTCAATAGACAAAAAAAAATATTTGGCAGATTTCAACGTCTGTTCATGTATGCTCACCTTGCTGCTTCTATTCAACCTAGCATTGTAATGTTTAGCCACAGTAATCATTATAAATAGAAGTAAAATCATTTTTGTTTGCAGTGATATGGTAATATTTGGAACAAACTCAGATCTATCTGTTAGTACTAATAAAATAATTCTAAATAGTTTGCAAGATGTAAAAACCAATATAAAGAGATGAATCCCTGAAATCAATTAAGGAAACAATTCTAATCCTAATAACAACAAAAAGTTGTGAAATATTAATAAATTTAACCAAAGAAGGGAAATATTATATACTGTAAATGATAAAACACTATAGATGTAATATAACAGAACAAGAGAACATTTGTGCATGAATTATACTTGGTCAAAGTACTCATTACAGTGCAAAGTAATGTTTAGACCCATTGTAATTCCTGCCAACATTCCAGTGTCATTCTGTTTAAATGTAGGAAAGCAATCCTAAAGTACATGCTAAGCCAAAGCTAGAATAATCACACATTCTGATGTCAAAATTCATTACAAAACATCAGCAATTCAAGCATTATCACAATCACATATAAACAGAGTTAATAGAAGAGAATGGTTCCAGGAAATAAATTCATATGTCTTCATTACACTTACCTTCATCCTAATTGCCAAGGATGTAAAATAGGAAATATCTACATTCAAAAGAATAAGATTAACTTATTTTTTACCATATACAAAAAACAATTCAAATGGATTTAAGATTAAAAGCATAAGATCGATAAATAAGTCATGAACTATTCACTGTCATATATAATGTATGTTGCATACAATATATGCATATGACTTTATAGCAAATTAATAGAAATTTGTTGCAACCCAATAACCAACAAAAGAAAAGGAAAAAATCCAAATAACTTGATAAAAATGCTGGCAAAATGTACAATGTTGAAAATAATAATTGGACCAGCCATAATTTGCAGTGGAAATACTGCATCAGAAAAAACATAACAAAACAAAAACAAACAGAAGGGAATAAACCAAAGCAAAAAGGGAAAGGGTGAAGAGAAGATGGAGGAGAATAGAAGAGAAAATATGCAAGCAGTGCAATAAAAAAAACTTCCTACTTTCAATTTCTAGAGTTTAGTTTGATAAACATCATTGTATGTGATATTATGTACATATCTATTAAGCCTTTGCAGTCCTTTCCTAATAATATCCTCATTTGTTCTTTCCATTATCATTTAGACAACTATTTAATTAATCATATCCAGGTTTAATTGTTTGTCTTTTACTATCCATTATGTTTACTTGTAGATTTATAGGCACATTCTAATTATTACAAACTAGGTTAGACATGTACCCTTTGTTTCTTTGGGTCTGGATTAGTATAATTTTTTTTATTGATGGGAACAAAGAATTCCATTTGTGTTTACTAAGAAGCCTTCTTTTTTCTTTTCTTTGTGATTAATAGAAGGGTTACATTATATTCACCAGATAGAAGGTGCATAACTTCACAAACATTGATACCCTTTCTTATGACATGGTCCCATTTCCCTCCCACCCTCCCCACGCTTATCTTGATTTCCCCCCTTCCCTATCCAATTTCAAATAACCAATTAAGCACATATAAAATATATCAGATAACAATGTGAAATAGTGTAACAATATGAGATAACCAAGGGATGGCAAAAGAGATGAGAGATAACATAGTACATTAAGAACAACAGTCATTCATTATATGGCTTTTGTTTCCTTATCCTGGAGGTCCTTACATTTAACGTCATACTATATGGCCTAATGTCTCTAAATCTCTGCTAGGAGAGCCCAAGGTTTCTACTGATTATGACAAATGAGACTATTGGGCCTATGTTCCTTTGAAAGTCTTCCCATTTCCTTACAAATGGAGCGATGTTGTTCTTTCTGACAGCAGCATAGAATTCCATTGTGTATAAATACCACATCTTGTTGATCCACTCAACAACTGAGGGACATATGGGTTGGTTCCATATCTTTGCTATGGTAAATAATGCTGCAATGAACATCATTGTGTTAGTGGATTTAGTATGCCCTTGTTTCTGGACAAAATGCCAAGTAGTGGAATTGCTGGGTCATAGGGGAGCTCTATGTTTAGTCTTAGTGGTTGAATGAGTTATTAGTTTTCTTGATCCTGGCCATTCTAACTGGAGTGAGGTGGAATCTTAGAGTTGTTTTGATTTGCGTTTCTTTTATGACCAGAAATGTCGAGCATTTCTTCATGTGTCTATAGGCCATTTTTATTTCTTAAGAAGCCTTCTTTTAAAACTGTTTCTTAGTTTGTGTGTTTTCTTTTTTTATCTGCTACAATTAGACCATGAGAGTATTTCAAGCCAAAACTGAGAAAGGTGTTAGGACCAGAGTTACAGTTATCATTTGGAGCAAATGCCTACAGACTAATGCTTAAAATAGAGGCTAATACAGGCAGAAAATTTATAGGTATATGAAGTAAACTTCTTGAGCCACAGGATTAGTATAATTTCTCTTGAAAGTGCCATGGCTATCTTAATTTTGTTTATATTTAGTCACTGACACATTTTGTACAAAGAAACACAAAACTCTATAACAAATATCTGTTTTCTTCAACTGCTTTATGAAGTTTTATGAAGTTTTCAGCTCCTTTGGACAGAAAGTGATAAGTCAGGCAGCAAAAATTGGCTAAAGTTATTTTTTTCTTTCCATCTATATTTATTGTAATTAATACAAGGGTTACATTATATTCACCAGATAGAAGGTACATAACTTCACAAACATTGATACCCTTTCTTATGACATGGTCCCCTGTTCCCTCTCCCCTCCCCCTGGTTTCCAAAATTCTTTTTTTTCATATATTTGTTATTGTAATCAATAGAAAGGTTACATGATATTTGCCAGATAGATGGTGCATTAATTCACATACATTGATACCCTTTCACATGTCTAGGTCCCCATTTCCCTTCCCCCACCCCCAACCCTCATCTTGTTTTTTCCCCTTCCCTATCCAATTTCAAATAACCAAATACAAATACATCTGATATATCAGGTAACAAAGTGAGATACTGTAACAATATGAGATAACCAAGAGACAGCAAAAGAGATGAGAGATAACATAGTACATTAAGGACAACAATCATTATATGGCTTATGTTTCTATATCCCAGAGATCCTTTCATTTAGCATCCTACTGTATGGCCTTTTGTATCAAGGTTTTGCTCTATTGCAAATCTCTACTCGTAAAGCCCATGGTTTCTACTGATTATGACAAATGAGGGGAACCACTGAGCCTGTGTCCCTTTCAGTCTGGCTTACTTCACTTAATATGATTTTTTCTAAGTCTTTCCATTTCCTAACAAATGGGGCAATGTCATTCTTTCTGACAGCAGCATAGAATTCCATTGTATACAAATACCACATCTTGTGATCCACTCATCAATTGAGGGACATCTAGGTTGGTTCCATATATTTGCTATGGTAAATAGTGCTGCAATGAACATTGTTGTGCTGGTCGATTTAGTATGTCCTTGTTTCTGGATAATTGGGTAAATGCCAAGTAGTGGAATTGCTGGGTCACAGGGGAGGTCTATGTTTAGCCTTTTGAGGCACTGCCATACTGTTTTCCATAGTGGTTGAACGAGTTTGCACTCCCACCAACAGTGTAGTGGTGATCCGTCCTGGCCACATCCCCTCCATCATCAGTTGTTATTAGTTTTCTTGATCCTGGCCATTCTAACTGGAGTGAGGTGGAATCTTAGAGTTGTTTTGATTTGCATTTCTTTTATGACCAGAGATGTCGAGCATTTCTTCATGTGTCTATAGGCCATTTTTGTTTCTTCTTCAGAAAAGACTCTCTTTAAGTCTTTGGCCCATCTTTTAATGGGATGGATGTTACTTTGGAGATTAGTTTTGGAGTGATTCAGTTTTTTGAGCTGTTGATATATTTTAGATATGAGGCCTTTGTCTGTTGTATGGTTGGTGATGATCTTCTCCCACTCTGTAGGCTTCCTGATTAGTTTACTAGCTATGTCCTTTACCATACGAAAGCTCTGCAGTTTAATGCAGTCCTACTTATCCAGCCTTTCTCTGATTTGTTGTGATTCTTGGTCCTGTGCCAAGGAGGCCTAGTGTATCTCCTATTCCTTCTAGTAAAGTTTTCAGTGTGTCAGCTTTTACCTCCAGGTCTTTGATCCATTTGCAGTTAATTCTAGTGCAGGGTGACAAAGAAGGATCCAACTTTAGTTTTCTGCAGGTACTTAACCAGTTCTGCCAGCAAAACTTGTTGAAGAGACTATCTTTCTTCCATTCTATATTTTTGGCTCCCTTGTCGAAGATTAGGTGGCCATAGGTCTGTGGTTTAATATCTGGGTCTTCAGTTGTATTCCATTCGTCTTCAGTCCTGTTTTTGTGCCAATACCAAGCTGTTTTGATAATTATAGCTCTGTAATAGAGTCTAAAGTTTGGTATTGAAATTCCTCCTGCGCTATTCTTTCTGCTAAGAAGTTTTTTGCTATTCAGGGTCTTTTATTATTCCATATGAAATTTTGGATTGCCTCTTCTATTTCTTTAAAGAATTACATTGGGATATTGATGGGTATTGTGTTGCGTTTATAGCTAACCCTTGGCAAGATTGTCATTTTCACGATATTGATTCTTCCAATCCAGGAGCATGGGAGGTTTTTCCATTTCCTCAGTTCTGCTTTAATTTCCTTTTTCAGGGTTTTAAAGTTTTCATCAAAAAGGTCCTTTACATTCTTAGTTCAGGTAATTCCTAGGTACTTTATTTTCTTTGAGGCTATTGCAAAAGGAGTTGCTTTCCTGATTGTTCCCTCATTCCTCTCACTGTTGGCATAGTGGAAGGCAGTTGATTTTTTAAAATATTTTTTATTGTATTTAATAAAAGGGTTACATGATATTTGCCAGATAGAAGGTGCATTAATTCACCTACATTGATACCCTTCCACATGTCTTGGTCCCCATTACCCTCCCCCTCCTTGGTTTTCTCCCCTTTCCTGTCCAATTTCAAGTAACCAAATACAAATGTATCCAATATATCAGATAACAAAGTGAGGTATTGTGACAATATGAGGTAACAAAGGAACAGCAAAAGAGATGAGAGATAACATAGCACCTTAAGGACAGCAATCATTCGGTATATGGCTTTTGTTTCAATATCCTAGAGGTCCATTCAATTAGCTTCATACTATATGGCCTTATGTATCAAGTTTTTTTTGAGGGTTAATTTTATAGCCTGCTACCCTTCCAAAGTTTTGAATCAGCTCAAGGAGCTTGGGAGTAGAGTGTATAGGATTCTTTAAGTACAGGATCATGTCATCCGCAAAGAGGGAAAGTTTTACTTCCTCTTTCCCTATTTGGATCCCCTTTATGCTTGCTTCTTGCCTTATTGCACTGGCTAGGAATTCTAATACTAGGTTAAAGAGGAGTGGAGAGAATGGGCATCCTTATCTCATTCCTGATTTTAGAGGGAGTGCCTTTAGCTTTTCGCCCTTAAGTGTAATACTAGTTGTGGGTTTGTCATACACAGCCTTTATTATATTGAGGAATGTTCCAGGCTAAAGTTATTTTATTTTTCTCAAAGATAAATGCTGGAGAAAACCATATCCAGTCTTCAAAAAAATCAAGTTTCATTACCCAACAATAAGAAATAATATTTTTAAAATCAAGTTTAAAAAACAAACATGTGGTATTATTTTGGTTTCCACTAAACAGTAAAATTATTATTTATAATCATGTATACTAGAGGTTCTTTTTTTAATTACAATAACAGTTTCTAAAAGGTGGTCTGTCTATCATTTGAAGGCTACTCTAGTAATTTCTTTTAAGTATGTAATTTTGAAGCTCTAAGATTGTTTTTGTCTACTTTTATTCCATGTTATTGAAAATAATATATGTGTTCATTACATTTTTGTACCCAGGGTTACTTGGCCACAAAACATTTTCTGGCTATTAACATCTGTACATCAGAAACAACAACAGGTGTCATGTAATTATTGAAGAATAAATCCAAATTATGGTTTTCTCCAAACATCATCCATTTGAAAATTCTAATTTCTGAAACACAGAGTTATTTCATATTATCAGAATGAACATAAGAGCTGTTCAAAGTAATTAAAAATAAGAACATGTTGGAATGCTAATGTGCTAGTGTTCATTTTAGAAAAAATGTTATCCTAGAATGTCTAATAGTGTGATATTTGTATTTGCAGGATAAATTGATACTTAACTTTTAGACACTATATATGTTTGTCATTACTTAAACAGGTTACAAAAAAGATTCATGTAGAGGTTTTTCTTTATTTCCCCGTATGCTTTATGCTGACGTTAGGGCATATGACAGAATTTTCTTTGCTCCATTAATAACTGAACATCGTAGTATGCAATATTTTATAACAACTAGCATACCAAATATCCAACAGTCTGGATTCAATCCTCACAGCTAAAAGTGGGGGAGGGAAGTGGGGGGTAGGAGTGCAACACATCTGGAGTGATGGGCAGATCTTATTAGTTCAGATGTCTTTGGATGACAAAGTTTGCAATCTGCAGTTGTCTGAAATCATTACCTTATGTTTGTCCTGTCCTGGCTGTAAGTATGGCCACTGTTGTTGGAGCCATCATATCTGCATTTTAAAGAAGGATGGGAAGTAACAAATGATTCAGTTCTTTCTTGGGACATCAACATTTCCTAAAACTGTTTCCACTGAAATATTAATAAAAAATTAAAAAGATAAATATAAGTTGAGAATAGCAACTTAATATACCAAGGAAGTGATATTTGAGTTGCATGCATTCATTATCAAAATGATTCTTAAGAGTTACATTTTTCAAATGAACTTCAATACATTTTTGAAAGTTAAATTTATTCTCAAACTACATCAAAATTTCAATATCTTGTACTAATTATTTAGATATCTTTAAAGATAGCTGACTAAATATCAAGTGACTAAACAACAGCATGAAAAGCTTTTTTAAGCGATGAATAATTGTAATGAAAGATTATTAATTCACAAAACTTAGGCTGTTCTTTGCTATGGCTAATTCTATGTGATTGTGATCTCTTATTAAAAGCTTGTATATTAATTAAGGTAAGGAATAGTAAACACGTTGCATAATTAGAATTTTATAGTACCATAAATTATGCAGTAAGAAAAACGAGCAAACTTATTCCTCTTGTTTTTACTAAAACCTTTCTGGACTTTTTTTGTTGTTGTTTTGTTTTGTTTACCAGTCCTGGGGCTTGAACTCAGGGTCTGAGCACTGTCCTTGGGCTTTCTAAAGGTTAACACTATACCACTTGAGCCACCACTTCCAGCTTTTTCTGTGGATGGGGTACCAAGAAATAAAGCCAGGGCTTCCTGCATGCTAGGCAAGCACTCTACGACTAGGCCAAACTCCTGGCCTAGAAACCTTTCTGTTTTCAGTTGATAACTTCTCTTACTATACTTCAAATATCCCACATATTTTTGTCATTCACTATATTTTCAGGCTTACACATTTAATTAACCCTCCTTTCTTTTTTGTTTGTTTGTTTGTTTGTTTGTTTTGCCAGTCCTAGGCTTGGGCTCAGGGCCTGAGCACTGTCCTTGGACTTTCTCAAGTCTAGCACTCTACCACTTGAGCCTCAGCACCACTTCCTGCTTTTTTCTGTGGATGTGGTACCAAGGAATCTAATCCAGGTCTTCATGCATGCTAGGCAAGCACTTTACCACTAGGTCAAACTCCGAGCCCTAACCTTTCTTTCTGAAGCCTTAGAAATGGAATCATTTGGAGAACTATATTAAAGTTGTAGAAACAACTATTGCATTTAAGCCAATTAAAGTAATTTATTAATATTATATGCAAGTATGAATGTAATGGCCATAACGTGTTTAGCAGTTAACTGTAGCAGTTAATTTTCCCTTAAAAATTTGAATTAAAAATTTAAAGATAATATCTGAAAATATTATAGGTCTTAAGTATGTTTATGTTTGTTTCAAAAGGGTTATTTATACATCCATTTTTCTTACAGATAAGATGTGCCTTTTGATGAAAAGATTTCAGCTTTCTACTATGAAGAGCAGAGTTTCTACATTTAAGGAATAAGAAGCCACTATGTCAAGGGGGGAGGGAGTATTTATTTGTATACATTATGACAACTTTTAATTTGTAACTGCTGCAGTAAATATTGTATTATTTTGTTTTATATTTATGTGTATAGAAGTGCTTTGTATTTTCTTGGAGTAAACTATACTGTAATAGTTTATTTGACAATTATATTAAAATGGTGACTTTCTGGTTTTTGCTTAAAGTAATATTGTGAATTGTTTTTTTATCTTTCAGTACTACACAATTAGTATTAGTTATTTTTGCTGTGTTGTAATTTTAAAGCTATAAACTGCAACGAAAATAATTAACATCTTCCTTTGTTGAACTATATTTCCCATTTTTGTGGGGAAAAGAAGCCAAATTTATTATGGTCTTTGGGGGTTTTTAAAATATAAATAAATGTCTGCTATTGTATGCAAAACAATAAATGTGATTTAAATTATTTTTAAGTTTTATTCCTATGATACCCTTATAAATCTGAGCACTACAGAATTATAACTTAAAGACATAGTTTTAAGATTTCTGAAAAAGTCTGTAAAAAATGTTTTTCATTTTAGCAACTTCTAGATTAAAAATATGACACATATAACAGTAAGGTTTAGTATTTTTTTTGATTAGCTATGTCATAAATTCATGAATTACAAAGTCATTTTGTTTATGTAATAAGAGACGGAAACAGTGATGAAGGCAGAACAGGTCTGTCAGTCATGTTAGAGTCGGGCAAGTAAAGGATAAAGACTTCCAAGTCTTCTGCAGAAATCAGCTTCATTATCTCTGAAATTATTTAACTTAAATTATTTAAGTTCAACTTTTTGTATTCTAAAATTATAAAAACTATAGGAAAAGCATGGCACGAATTTTCATTTGCTTGTTGGCGTAAGGGAGGTAATTTTAATGTGTTTGGGTGAATGGGCTAGAACATATAAAAATGATTTCCAGTCACTGTGGGTTACCATGAGGGTGGACATCCCATGCATTCCATGGGAGTTTATGCTTCTGGTTCTGCTCTGTAAAGAAGCCTGCCTCAGCAGAAACCACCCACACATGAAGAACTCTACACTGCATTATTGGCTTATGCTCAGACTGACATATTTCAATTTTATGTGCATTTTATTGACCAAAACAACCCCTAAGTCTACTCCAGAATTCAACAAGGCAAGACAGCGAATCCTCTTTTTAGAACAAAATTTATACTATCTGTCCCTTCAAAATGCCAAACAGCACTAAAATATTTGTTTACATACTTGAGGCCTTACATTCAATCCTCAACAAAACCGAATGGCAAATTTTATGTCAGCTAGCTTTGCATGATGAATAAATTCATCCTTACAACCTCACACGAGATTGAGAGCATCATAATACATGCCAGTTCCAGATGTTTTTGAGATTCCATCTCAACAAATCCTGGGCATGATGGTACACCTGTGTCATGATAGTTACTCAGGAGGATCAAAACTCAAGCCAGCCCCAGGCATAAAAGTTAGAAACTCCTGCTCAATAAACAACTAAAGCAAAAAGAACTGAGGACCAAGACCATTAGTTTAAAGCCCACTATTATCAAAAATGAAACAGTCAACAACGTAGAAGATAGGTTTCTTTTCATTAAATTTATTCCATTGCCAACACTGGAAGTTCATTGGATAAATGATATTTTTAAACTCATTTTTGCATCAAAACTATGTTAAAAAAGTCACAAAAGGCAAACCTTTCTGATAATTAAGGAAAGAAATGATTATTATAGTCTCTTTTTTCCATGAATCTATATTTTACTTTCTTTTTTTGTGAGTCTAAATTGTAACAAATGAAGGTTTCATTATGACACTGCCATGCTTGCACCTTATATATTTGGATGATATTCACCGGTGTTATACTTTCATCTCCTTTTCTTCATTTTGTGAGTTTTTTCTTCTAAAGGATTTAATTATGACATTTTTTTTATATATGTACTTTGATTATAGTCATTGTATCATCTTTCCCTGGCCACTCTCATTATTTAGCCCTCACATAGAGCGCCTTTTATTTTCATGTCAATTTTTTGTTAGTATTAATGGTGCTTGAACTCAGAGTCTGAGTTCTGTCTGTGTGCTTTTTTTGTTCAAGGCTACTGCTCTGCCACAGCTCCACTTCACTTTGTGTGTGTGTGTGTGTGTGTGTGTGTGTGTTGCATTGGAGATAAGAGTCTCAGATTTTCCTGCCCAAGCTGGCTTTCTGCCATTATCCTCAGATCTCAGCCTCCTGAGTAGCTAGTTGCTGCTGGTGACTGGCTCATTTATCTTTAAGATATAAATTCCACAGATGAGTGAAATCACGTGATATTTCCTCAAGTCTAACTTGTTTTGATTAGTATAATATCAACTTTGATTGTCTTCAAAAAATGTTTCATGGCTGAAAGTTTTTTAAATGTTTTGAGCAGTAGCAACAACTTTTTAAGAAACATTTTCTCAGAAGCACAAGTCTGCTTTTCTCACCTTTTCTGGGGAAAAAAATGGCATAGAATGAAGGTTAGGCTGGTCTTTTTATGATCCTTTATTTCTAGAGCAGACCTGTCACTCCTTGAGCGCCAGGATTTGCTGTCATCCACATTGTTTTATGCATTTTTCTCACTGAACATGATTTTTATTCATGCAAAACCATCCTTCCCTAAATTTGGATGTACTCTTGTTTTTTTTTTAATTGTTGTTTTTTTTTACTCTAAAATATATGTGGACTACTAATCATTGCCTTCCACTACTGGAACTGAGCCAGGAAGGGCAAAGAGGATCCAAAAGGAATGCTTATGACTTCCTCCAACACAGGGAATGAGTGAGCAGATTTCAGACCATTTAAAGAGGCGCCAAAGGCAAAAAAGAAAACTCTAATGTGAAAACAAGGCCTCTTATAATGTCATTTCAAATGTTTGGAAATATTAGCCTTATCACATTTTGTTATTCAATCACCCTGAGGTTAGTGGACAATGGACAGCACAAACTTAGAGCCTGATTTATCACATGACGAGCAACGTGGGCAGACACAGGGAAAGAATCTCTAGTTCCCATTTTTGCACATATGAGATCTTTACTCCCTGAGTAACAATCCCCATATATGCAAAACAAGTGAATCCTTTCCAACATACTCCTAAAGATAAGCCATGATGGCACTGATTTGAAGACTAGGATACATAATTAATGTTCCAGGAAAGATGAGAGAAGTTCTTCAAAAACAAATCTGCTTTGGCAGATGATATATTAACTAGAGACATTCTTCTTAATACCCTCAGAATTACATGATGATACATATTTGAAATTGACAAAAAAAATTCTGACAGGAGGAGAATGGCAGTTATAAATGGCAGATTTAAATCACATGTTGACAAATGATGGTTGTATATGTTTATGGTTGTATATGTAAATGATATTAGTTTCATATAGTATAAAATGGTTAAATCAAGCTTATTAAACTAGCCATCACCCCTTATATTTGACATTCGTGGGATGGAAACACTTTATTAGTGATACTGAAATGTGCAAGACTCAGTTATTAGCTGTGCTTAACACAGTGTGCTTGCTGAGCACCTACCGCCAATTCCTTGATCCCTCATTCCCAGACAGGTCCAAATTACTACAACTGAGCTCCAAGACTTTCTTTGTTTTCAATAACTGATAGCCAGTGTCAGAGCTTCTTGACATGCCTTCTAAGTCTCCAGTATTGTACTTGTGTGTATGTGTCTGTGTGTGTGATCAATTTTTATGCTTTTTTTTTCTTACTGGAATTTACCCCATAAGATAAATGCTATCCTCAGAACTTTTCCCCCAGAGATTCATGTGGCAGAATCACATACATAAGATTCTCCAAAGCTTTTCTCATGTTGTTGAGAAAGTCTAGGAAGCATTCCCTGATATCCACAGAAGACATCCCCCTGTGGCGTTCCATAAATGTTTCTGAGGCAAGTCCAAAGTGTTCTCCAAATGCACTGTTGAAATGAACTTTACCCTGAAGTTAATGTTACTGGAAACACAGAAGATTAAGTTTTATCCTGAGGCCATTTCTTATTTTGAGAAAACTTTGGCTTACTGGGAAGATGGGGATGATGAAGTGTTCTATTTTTGAACATAGTAAGCATCACATTCGTTTCCCACTATTCTATAAAACACTACATACTGCCTTTAGAAAAAAAGTCTATCTTTACTTTCTTCTATGGATCCGAGATCAATACATAGGTTTAACCTTGTATCTAGAAATCTTACTAACATGTTTATATTCCCACCAACAGTGTAATAGGGTTCCCTTCTGGTCACATCTCCACCAACATTTGTTAACTTTCCTGATCTTGGCCATTCTAACTGGAATGAGGTAGAATCTCAACGCTGTTTTGACTTGCATTTATTTTATGGCCAGATATGTTAAATACTTTTTCATGTGTCTAGTAATTCACTTTTCTTCCTCTGAGAAGTTTCTCTTAGAGAAGCTTCTCTGTAGCCTATTTATTAGGCAAAATTGATTAGATTGTTGTTTTGAGGGTTTATTTGGGGGGGGGGAGATTAATATTTTGAGGTCTAAGAATATTTTGGTTATGAGGCCCTTTTGGATGTATATCCAGACAAGAATTTCTACCATTCTGTGGCTTCTATTTATCTTGCTAGCTATGTCCTTTGCTAAGCAGAAGCTCCTCAGTTAGATATAATTCCATACATCCAGCCTTTCTTTGATTTGTTGTGATTTTGGATCTTTGTTTAGGAAGTTTCATCCCATGCCTCCTAGAAGGCTTAGAGTTTTGCCTACCTCTTCCTGTAATATTTTCACCATATTTGGCCATACATTGTGGTTTTTGATCCATTTTGAGTTGATTCTTGTAGATGTTATATGGGTATCTAGGTTGAGTTTTCTGTATGTAGATAGCCAATTTTTCCAGCACCATCTGTTGAAGAGCCTGTCTTATTTTCATCCTGTGTTTTTTGCTTCCTTATCAAATATTAGATGGCTGTATGTTTGTGGGTTTAGTTCTTGGCCTTCTGTTCTGTTCCATTGGTACTTAGGCCTATTCTTGTGCCAACTATGTCTTTGTAATAGAGCTTGATGATTGGTGTTGATAATCCTTCAGTACTATTCTTCCTGCTAAGGATATTATTCTATGTGAAATAAGCCAGAACCAAAGAAATATAGACTGCATGGTTTCCCTCATTTGTGGTAACTAGAAGATAAACACACTGAGTGAACAGAACTAATAAATTAAACTGGGAAATGATAATATAGACAGGACCTTAATAATCAATGTATGAAGGGTAACCATAGGAAAAGTGGGCAAAGGCTCAATAGTTATGTGAGTATGATCATATAAAATCATATTCTATGAAATGAGGTACAATAAAAGGAAGCAAGAGACTATTTAGTTGCCATTATTGCTGTTTTCAGGTAAAGATAAAAAATATAAATCATGGATTATACCAATTTTGCCTACATGTTGTTCAGGAAGGAGCAGGACTCCTAAACCAGTTTTCTGAGTCCTAGCCATTGCTCTTGGAGATGCTGTACATGTAGAGTTTTCAAACTATTAGTTTCAAAACTAATAGTTCTCAAAAATATTACCTCTGGCTGTGTGATGAGAGAGCTTGGGAACTGTAGTAAATAATGTAGTTCATTTAGCACTGATGTTTACGCCAGATTCCACTCTAGTGTAGCATTTTGATCAGTTTCATTTTGTCAGTACATTAGTGGTGGTTGATTTGTACAACAATAGCTAAGAATTTAATCTAAATTAAAGCATAATGCTCTCTACCATCCCTGCCACACCTTGACTTCCAGACTTTGTCTGGTTAATTTAAGGTAAAGGTCTCACAGACTGATTCAAGCTCTGTCAAGCCATCATCCCAACTTTCATATCTTTATCTCCTGAGCAGCTAGGATTGCATTTATCAGCCACTGGCATGCTACTTAATCCAGCCTAAACTTTTCAGCTGGATTGCTATCTTTTTTCTTATATTCTTAGAAAAAAAATACATAAATTGATCCCTGCAACCCAGAAAAATAGACCTCCAAGACTGTACAAGCTAAAAGATCAGAAGTTCTTAGCCAGGGGGATGACCCATTTATTTCATTCTATCACACATTTCTTGGCATTGAAAAGCTGTAAGGGGACTGTAGGGTTTTTGTTGTTGTTGTTGTTGTTGTTGTTTCTTTTTTTTTTTTTTTTTGCTAGTCTTGGGCTTGGGCTCAGGGCCTGAGCACTGTCCTTGGACTTTCTCAAGGCTAGAGATCTACCACTTGAGCCTCAGCACCAGCTTTTTTCTATGTATGTGGTACCGAGGAATAAAACCCGGGTTTTTGTGCATGCTAGCCAAGCACTCTATCACTAGGCCAACTTCCCAGCCCAGGACTATAGGTTTTAGTAGTATAGACTACTAAGCAAAAAAGAAAAACTAAGAAAGGTAAAACAGATACAAGAATAGGTATTGGATAAGAGGAAATGCACTTTGCTACATCTGCTTCCATTGTGCAATTTTCTCCTTGCTGAAAAGCAAGAGTGCCATCACATAATGGATATAACACAGAGACATTATACATATCCATATGGCACTAGCATTGTGTCTTTCTTCATTCACTAGATAAACTAAACCTTGATTTTGGTGATGCTTAATCATGATTTCCTTCTTGGTGATATGAAGAAACTCCTAGGAAATTAGGAAAACATGTCTCTAGATATGTCTCCATGAAGGTGTTTGGGCTCTGACCTAAATAATGGACTAATCCTTTAGTGGTTTTATAATATAATATCAGTTTTAGAAGATGGCGCAAGGATGGAGGTAGAGCTTGATTGAAGGAAGTAGATCTCTTGGTGTGGCCCTAGGTTTATGTATTGCCCTGTCCTCTTTTAGATACATTTTACTTCCTAGCAGCCATTATGAGAGCTGCTCTACTCCACCATACCCTCCTGACCATGATGGAGTGAATGGTGAAACAGTAATCTCAAATAAATAATTCAGAGGAGGACCTCTGAATTGCCTCACATCAACATCTTGATTGATATAGTATCCTTATTTAAAAAGAGACTGCTGTGCTAATATATCCTTAATATGATTCCAATATTATGAAATAGTTACCAGAACAGAATGTGCATTAAGTACATTTTCACTGATAATTACTGATACACATTTTTCCACTTGCAAGTAATCTCCTGATTTCTATTTTCCTCAATGTGAAATACTGAGGAAATATTAAAATGAGACTTAAGATGAGTGATAGTTTGCATAAAAACAAATAATTTTGTGTGTTAGAATATTAGAAATGTTGGATGAAAATTTAAAACCTAAAACTAAAGTGTCTCAAGGTATTCAAGAGCAGTTAAGAATTGGGAGTTTGGCCTAGTGGTAGAGTGCTTGCCTAACATGCACAAAGACCCAGGTTTGACTCCTCAATAACACATAGTAGAAAAAGTCAGTAATGGTGCTATGGCTCAAGTGGTAGAGCGCTAGCCTTAAGAAAACCCCCTGAGTTCAAGCTGTAGGACTGGCACAAATAAAAAGAATAGTTAATATCTCAAAGTGTTAGAGGGTTAACCATGAAAGTTCAATAGAAGAGAATAAAGAATCCCATATTATGTTTTAAAATTTTTCTTTTTTTATTATAAATGTGATATATGCCAAGACATTAAGTAAGCTATTTTTAAATAGATGCAAGTAAAAAATGGGATTCAAGAAGGAATAAAATACTTTAGGGATCAAGAATTATGGTCTTATAATTCAAGCAAAAGGTTTTGTATTTTATAGAAACAAAAATGGTTTCTTAAGGTATTTCAAAAAGAAATGAAAACATGGATGCAGACATTGGGACTGAAAAATTACTAATTGGAAAGTCAGAAATTTTGATGTAGTTTTGATAAACCTTTCAGTAGAATAGACCTAGGAAAAGAATAGGAGTAGAAAAAAGGACAGGAGGGGATAAATGAAATGTAATTTACACCAGTAAGAAAGAAAAATTACAACAGGCATGTGGGATTGCTGAGTAGTATACCCCACCTATTTAGAGTTATTGATCATAATTTAAAAGGGAAGCCAGGAATGCAGTTATCTGTTAGACAATATCTGGAATACTTTCAGCAGCATAAGCCATAAAAAAGCTAAAGATAGTTTTACATAGGCATTAACAAAGGTTTATTGTTTCAAGTAAAACAAATTATAGCATTCTCAGGTTGGTGAAACGAATAGTTCACCATAGCATATTTTCATGTATATTTACTTGATCGTTGCCCTTTTCCATTCCAGCTCTCCAAATCTTTGCAAACTATACATATAGATGTCCAGTTACAGAAGGGCATGCCATTGTGTCTTTGTAAGTATGGAGACATTACTTCCAAGAGTCTCTTAGAAAACTTTTTTCAGTGATCAACACTGACTTGTTTTCATGCTTTCCATTCCAGCAAGAAGGCTGAAAAAGAATGGCTTAATGCACCTAGGATCTAATTTGGGTATTGAGATATCTTTGGATATATCATCAAGTTAGGATGTATGGAAGTAGCAGAACTGATCAAATATAAACACCAACACAGAGAGCGCTCTTTTTAATGGAATTAGGAATAACTGCTATGTAGGCAATAAACTGTGTTGGATAAATCTAATACAGGTTTTGCCAAATGAGTGTTTAATAAAAAAAAAAAACAGAAAATAAGGACTTTGGTTAAAGTAACAAGCAGTAAAATATAAGGAGTTCAGTATGAGAATGAATGTGAGAATCATAATGGACATTTTTATTTATTTATATTTGGCTGTACTCAGGGCCTAAGAGCTGGGCTTTCTCAAGATTAGAGCCCTATCACTTGAGCCATAGCACCATCTCTATGTATAGCACCATTTTCTATGTATATTGGTACCAAGGAATCTAGCATGGGTCTTCATGTGTGCTAGGCAAGCACTCTACCAGTAGGCTAAATTCCCGACCCCAAGAATTGGTTTTGTATTGAAAAATTGTTGGAAGTATTTGAAATGGATATCATAGTAAAAATGGAGGTAACATAATTACAGTTTTCATTTGCATTTCTCCAGTAACTGTTGAATTTGAGATGTTTTCATACAACTGTTGGGCCTTTTTCTTTTAAAAGAACTATTAGAATCCACTAGCATAATGATGTTCATTGCAGCACTATTTACCATAGCAAAGATATGGAACCAACCCAGATGCCCCTCAGTTGATGAGTGGATCAACAAGATGTGGTATTTATACACAGTGGAATTCTATGCTGCTGTCAGAAAAATTGACATTGCCCCATTTGTAAGGAAATTGAAAGACTTAGAAAAAAATCATATTAAGTGAAGTAAGCCAGATTCAAAGGAACATAGACTCAATGGTTTCCCGCATTTATCATAATCAGTAGAAACCTTGGGCTCTACTAGCAGAGATTTGCAATAGAGCAAAATCTTGATACATAAGGACATATAATGTGAAGCTAATTGAAAGGACCTCCAGGATAGTGAAACAAAAGCCATATAATGAATGATTGTTGTCCTTAATGTACTATGTTGTCTCTCATCTCCTGTGCTGTCCCTTGGTTATCTCATATTGTACAGTATTTCACCTGATTATCAGATATATTGTATATGTGCTTATTTGGTTATTTGAAGTCAGATAGGGAAGGGGGGAAAACAAGATGAGGGGTGGGGGTGGGGGGAAGGAAATGGGGACCTAGACATAAGAAAGGGTATCAATGTATGTGAAGTAATGTACCTTCTATCTGGTGAATATAATGTAACCCTTCTATTAATTACAATAAAATTATATGAAAAAAAGACCTATTACAAACTTTTGTCCAATTTTTAATTGGGTTGTCAGCTTTCCTACTCTTATTAAAAACAAATGGAAAATACTGATGCAAAGAGTGAAAAATTGAAACCTTTATAAACACACTATCAGTGGAAATGTGTCATAGTTATGTGTGTTATGTGAAAAATAGTGTGGAAGCTTATTAATAAATAAAGTAGAATTGTCAAACAGGATGTTGAAGATATAGTAAAACTCTCAAGTACATTGTAGCAAGATTTAAAATAGCCAATGAAGGGAAACAACAAGTGTTTATGTGTATGTGTGTGTGTTTGTATATTTTACATATGGTGGGATTTTTATTATATATGGTGGACTGTTACTCAACTTTAAGAAAGTAAATTCTGCAATATGTGGTAACATGGATGAGATTGGGGGTTTTGCATAAAGTGAAATACACAATCAAGTTCTAAGAAAACAAATATGCTAAAATACTCTACAATCTCACTCTCATGAAGTATTTTAAGTAGTCAAAATTATAAGTAAAAATAATTGAATAGTTATTGTCAGGACAAGGTGAAAGTGAAGAATTGCTAATCAATAAAATATTTTTCTATATCTATATCCATCTCTCTATCTATATAGAGAGATATATCTATCTATAAATATATAGATAGATATTTTGGCCATGATTCTTGAACTTTGGGCCTGAGTGCTGTCCCTGAGCTCTTCAGCTGAAAGCTATTGTTCTGTCTCTTGAGCCACAGCACCACTTTCCTAAGTAAATATATTTTTAAAGATGTTTTACTAAAATTTACCATTGCATAATAAAAATTAATTAATGTTATTTATTGATCTATGCAAAGAATAAAGCTCATCTTAAGCACTCTTCCCACAAGAAAACAATAAAATATTGCTATGGTAATGGACTTTATGTGTTAATTCTACTAATCTTTTTTAAAATTTATTGTATGTACCAGGTGCTGGTGGGTCATGCCTATAATCCTAGATACTCAGGAGTCTGAGATATAAGAATCATAAATCAGAGCCATCCTGAGCAGAAAAGTTCATGAGACTTTATCTCTAACCTCCAGATAATTAGAAGTGGCACAGTAGCTCAAAGTGGTAGAGCACTAACCTTGAGCAAAAAAGCATGGACAGTATCCAGATCCTGAGTTCAAGCCCTACACCCCACTAAAAAGAAAGAAAGAAAGAAAAGAAACAACAACAAAGAGGGTTTTGCGACTCAACAGTTATTTTCTATAGATTAAAATCTTAGCGTCAAGTTGCAGTTATTAGAAGAAATGAAGTTTGTTAAGACTTCAAAGGCATGTCAGGTAATAATAATGTTAATTAAATAGTTATGCCAAGGGGAAATATAATAATGATTCAAAGTGTATATTATGCAAGCTGTAGGCAAAGTGTTAAACTTATGAGGACATAAATTTAAATATATGTAAAAAATCAGCATGGAATTAAATCATTGCTTTGAAGATTGCCACTAACCTTTAAAAACTAAATGTGTGTGTGTGTGTGTGTGTGTGTGTGTGTGTGTGTGTGTGTGTGTGATTACTGTGGCTTGAATTCAGAGCTTGGTACTGTCCCTTAGCTTCTTTGCTCAATGCTAACCCTCTACCACTTGGGGCACAGCTCCACTTCAGGGTCTTTGCTGGTTACTTCTATAAAAGTCAGAGACCATCTATGTGGTCTGGCTTCGAACTGTGATCCTCAGTTCTTAGCGTCCTGAGTATTTAGAATTACATGTATAGGGATCAGGAACCTGGCTAATCATTCTTCATTGATTACAGGAGCACTAAAGCAATGAAGGATACTATTTGATGTGACTGGTTATGAAGAGACCCTTAATAAGCTGTTTTCCTTAGGAGATATCTATGACTTTGCCCTTTAATCTCTGTACCCTAGCCACCTGCTTTTGTCCTTATCGGTTCCCATTAAGAAAGAAGTCTTACATATATTTACTAAAGCAAAATGCAAAGCTGTCATTGTTGTTCAGTCAGACTCTACCATACTGTGTCTGACCATTAAAACTGGCTGAGTAATGTGGTATATGTTTAGGTTTCTAGGGTTAGTAGTCTTTGTTGTCTGCAAAAATATCTACTGGCTGAGCATTAGGGTTCGTAAATATAGCTTCCCCTAGTGAAAATTGTCCTTTCCCTTTTCAACTCAAATGCTCAGTTATTCTTTCCCTCAAAGCAGAGACTCACTGAGTGGTCCAGTTCCAGGGCACATGCATTAGGTTCTTTGCCAAATTCCTGCAAGTATGTATAAACATCACTTAGAAAACAAAATCTATTTCTACTCCCACTATTCTCAGACTGAAACAGGAAAAGATTATCTAAGTCTAAAATCCCAGACTTTGTAAGGAGTAGTTCCTGTACTGTATTAGAAAACAAATTGTAATAAATAAAAGGTGTACTATTGGTTCATGCCTGTAATCTTAGCTATTTGGGAGGCTGAGATCTGAATATCAAACTTTTTTTTATTGTATTTTATTGTCCGGTAATAGAGGGGTTACAGTTACATTTGTCAGCTAGTGGGTTCATTACTACTCAAACATTGATAACCCATCTCGTGTTTTTCTTTCACTTTCTGAGGATCAAACGTTTAAGCCAGTGGCAGCAGGAAAGTTCATGTGACTCTTTCCTCATATAAAACAACAATAAAAAACAAAATAAAATAAAACAAAAAATGCCAGAAGTGAGCTGTGGCTCAAGTGGCAGAGTACTAGCTTTGAGCAAATGAAGTTCCAAGACAGAGCCAGACCTGGAGTTCAGGATCCAGGAGCAGGAAAAAAGCATATAAAAGTATAATTTATTTAATCCAAAGATTCATATAGAATAACAAAAGACCTAGAATAGCCAAAGCAACTGTTGGCAAAAAGAGAAATGCAAAAAGTGGTATTACAAAATAGAGTCATAATAACAAAAAAAAACAAGGTATTGGCACAAAAATAGACCAGAAGATCAATGGAACAGAATAGAAGATCCAGAAATAGAACCACATACCTATAGACAATTTGTATTTGACAAAGGAGCCAAAGAACAAACACAGTGGAACAAACACAGCCTATTCAATTTGTGATGCTGGCAAAACTGGGCAGCCACATGAAGAAAACTAAAAATTGATCCCTGTCTTTAACCATGCACAAGCATTTACTCAAAATGGATCAAAGACCTCAGTATCAGAACTGAAACCCTGAAACTGCTACATGATAGAGTAGAAGAGACACTGGAACGCATAGGCACAGGCAAAACTTCCTGAACAGAATCCCAGGGTCACAACAGATTGGAGAGAGATTCAACAAATGGAACTACCTAAAAATAAAAAAAAAGTTTCTGCACAGACAAAGCCATAGCTACTAAAGTAGAACGTCAGCCAACCAACTGAGAAAATATATTTAACAACAATACATCAGACAAATGTTTAATATCCAGTATCTACAGGGAACTCAAGAAACTAATCCCTCCCAAATCCAACAAACCATTCATTAAATAGGCAAGGGAACTAACGAGAGACTTAACAAAAAGGAGGTAAAGTTGGTGAAAAGAAAAGGGGGATAATGCTTATCATCCATGTTCATAAAAGAAATTCTAATAAAAGTAAACCTAAGATACCACCTTACCCCAATTAGAATAGTCAATATTCTGAACTCACACAATGACAAATGCTGGCGGGGTTGTGGAGAAAGAGGAACCTTACTGCACTGCTGGTGGGAATGTAAACTAGTTCAGCCACTCTGGAAGGCAGCTTGGAGGTTTCTTAAAGAACTGAAAATAGACCTTCCCTACGATCCTGCCATACCACTCCTGGGCATCATAACCCAGGATATGATAAGGACACCCGCTCAGTTATGTTCATCTCTGTAATATTAACAACAGTACAGAGCAATGGAAACAACCCAGATGCCCTACTACAGATGAATGGATACGAAAAATGTGATATATATATATATATATATATTATACACACACACACACACACACATACACACTCACATTGGGATTCTACATAACCAACAGACAAGATAAAATAATGGCATTTACTGGGAAGTGGATGAAACTAGAGCTAATTATGTTGAGTGAGATAAGTCCAAACAGTACACAAGTGATGACTCAATATTCGAGTACCCAAGGCTATGGACATGGTCTGGAGATATAAAGGTAACTTCGTAGACATAAAAATCTATGATGGGGGCCAGGAGTTTGGCCTAATGGTAGAATGCTTGCCTAGCATGCACGAAGACCCTGCGCACTGTCCTGGACTTTCTCAAGGCTAGAGCTCTACTACTTGAGCCTCAGCACTATTTCTGGCTTTTTTCTGTGTATGTGGTACCAAGGAATTGAACCAGGGTCTTCGTGCATGCTAGGCATATTATTATTTAATAACCTTATAATATAAATCAGTAAAATATTTGACTTATTTATATAATAATCAGTATAGAAAAAATTAATATAACAGCTCTGTTATTACTTTTGTATGCATACATATAATTGTGTAAGTAGTATGACAAAATATAAACCTGATAAAATCCCTCAGAGAAGTGAGTGAGAGGTAAAGTTGACAACCTGTTGTAAAATTTCTAGGTTAACAAGACGGGTGAGGGGTGTGGGGGGGGGAGGGAAATGGGTACCAAGACATGTGAAAGGGTATCAATGTATGTGAATTAATGCACCTTCTATCTGGCAAATATCATGTAACCCTTTTACTAATTACAATAAAAAAAATTAAAAAAAATTTCTAGGTTAAAATTAGAGTGGCTAAAGTACTTGGAAATAGTCAAGGGTATCAAATCATTTGGGAGATTAATGATTTCATGAGTAATCAGTAATACTACAAGATTTTTTTAAAATACCTACTTGGAGAATTCTGTTTATTATTGCTGGGATAATGTACAGAGGAGTCACAGTTATATTTGTGTTGAGAATAAATTAAACAACTACTGATAAAATAAATATTAATTTTCTTAGATCTATGGACATACTAATGAATATAAGAAGCATAATTTCTTTGCTCATAAACTTTTGAGATAACTGCATTTGAGTAAAGAAATAGTAACGCTCTTTAAAATAAAGGATTATTATTAATTTTTAAAAAAGAGCCAAGGGGGGCCGGGAGTTTGGCCTAGTGGTAGAGTGCTTGCCTAGCATGCACGAAGATCTGGGTTCAATTCCTCAGTACCACATACTTAGAAAAAGCCAGAAGTGGTGCTGAGGCTCAAGTGGTAGAGTTCTAGCCTTGAGAAAAATCCAAGGACAGTGCTCAGGCCTTGAGCTCAAGCCGAGGACTGGCAAAAAAAAAAAAAGCCAAGGGTGCTGCATGGACAAATAATAAATTAAGAAGAATGAAACAAAAATCACTTTAACAGCTTCTAATGAAATTATATCCCATAAGAGAAAAGCCCAAGAACCTCAAGGAAAAAGACTGATTATTAACAAGAATATTGAACTCTATCAGAAGTCATCTATAATTTTAAAAAATCCAGAAGACAATAGATATATCATGTAAAACTACCAAGAAAACTGATTTCAAACTAGAACTGTGTGCTAAGCGTATAGTTTACTCAAAAGCACAATAGATTGAGAACAGGCAAGCCAATAAAATAGCTATGAAATAAGTGATTAACAGAAATGTATAGGCAGATCTGAAAAATAGATTTAGTAACAGAGAAAGGCATAATTTCAAACAAGGAAATCACATGTATGTTAACAGGGAGAATGCACATAAATAAGAAATGCATATAGATGCAAATAAATGCACATAAATAAGAATGCACGTAAATAAGAAACATCATTTTAGTTGCATATGAAGTAAAATATTTGAAACATAGCCATTTTTGAGGTATAGCAAATGGAATTTGCTTGTGAATTTCAGATACTTCACAAAAGAAAAGGCTAAATTGTTTTGTTTAGCCAACGGCAAACCAAAAATTGCATTTTAATGAGATAGGTAAACATGTATTTATATATGGCTTGTAGGTGAAGTTCCAAGATTTTATTAAATTCACTTTAACATTTCTACTAGAAACCATATTTGGCAGGACAAAGCAAGTCCATGCCTGTTTTTCTACCTATTTGGAAGGTGGGAACTGAGAAGATCATTGTTCAAAGCTAGCTCCATACAAAAAGGTAGGCATGGTCAGAGACCTTCTGTGAGCAGAAACATAAGACCCTCTGATCCTAAAATAACTGAAAGAAGAAAGGACTGGGGACATGACTCAAAGGATAAGGTGCTTGCTTAAGGTGTGGCTCTGACTTAAAAATGCAACACTACTAAAAAAAGACATGGGGGAAAACTGTTATTGATTGTTGCTGAGTGAACAATCAGTAATGAAAGTGTGAAGTTCAGAGGGAGGTCAAGAATGGAAAACATGAGATGCAGCATGATTGAAAAGGTTAGCCTGGTCGTATGGCAAAGAAAAGAGATTTTGAAGGAATGTGTGTTGAAACTAAGTGAATATAAAAATCAGAGAGAAAATGGAATCTGAAACTATTTAAAAAGCTAGGAATATTATCATGAAAACATTTTGTCTCAAGAACAGAAGACTTGTAATGAAGGAAATCTTGATTAAGACTTGACTGAGGTTGGTTATGAACAAGTCACATTGTCTTTGCACTGCTGGTCAGATCCATCGCTCATTCCCATTTGACTAACTTAATCTCCCACTAAAATGAGCTTAGATGTGTCTTCATTTGTTTTACTTGTGTGTATCCCTCATTAACACAAGTACATATGTATTTCCCTTAGGTAAGTTTTCACCTACTAAAGAGCTTGGACCACAGAGCAAGGTCAACTTATAACAAATAAATAAATTAGAAATGCTGGACTGAAAATTTGCATTCATTCTAAAGGCATTTTACAGGGTAAACAAATTAAACTTTCCTCAGTTGTTGCAGAGAAAACATTTTTTTCCTTTATAATTTTGTGGTATTTGAGAATTCTAAATTCTGTTTAGCCATGCCTTATGTCCGTGTAAACATTGCATCTTATCTAAACAGAAGGAAGAACATGTCCTCACAACACAGTGTATGCATAACTTCTCCTCTTTATTTTGCATTCTGAAATATATCTTATAGGTTTGCATTTTTTATAATTCGTTGGTCCTCTGAAATACTTTTCATGGGGAACCATGTCTAAATTCCTAAAGGGAGTGCTCTGAATTCACTCATCACCTGCTCTGTGTTCCTCACATACAGAAAATTGCCAGGAATTTGCTTCCTGGCAATTTTGAGAGTCTCTCCTGCTGTTTCTCATTAGGCTCTGTTAAACATAGAAAAAGAAAAGCCATTGGTTGTGAATTATGAGATCTCATGGAGTTACATGTGGAAAGATGAATATTTTACTTTCATAAGAAAGAAAATTATATTCAAGTATTATGATGAGAAATCACTTTTTAAGGTAATTCTCAAAGGATATCAAGGCATTTCCTAGAAGGAACAGCAAATTTTTAGTAAATATTGGCAAATGGCATATTTTCAGCTTCCTAAGTGACCATACCCAGGTAAATTATTTAAAGACCATCATCTTAACTTTTTCCACTAAATAAACTCTGTGCACTCTCATGCTCTCTTTCGTGTAATGCCCTGAATTGATGACCTGTCATCCCATAATAAGATGTATTTATTTTTAATTTGCCCAATGAATGCAAGCATCTCTAGTTGTGTTACTTATTAGAAATAAGCCAATTTTATTAGAATGGAAAAACCTTTGAAAACTTCCTTGTAAACATGTCTTTTCTACAAATATATAAATCTTTTAAAAAATGTATTTTTGGCATTTGAGAAATATTTTACTTAGCTTTACATCAAATTATTTAAATGATTTCACTTATTGTAATAAATGAATTTAATTATTAGAATATTATAGTACTATTTAATTGTAATTAGGATTAAATTTATTTTATTAAGTTACATATATTAACTCACCTTCCTTTATAGTAATAGGGTTTTAAGCACTCATGTGTAGTACTAGTAGAAAATACAAAATTAATTTTGAACTTGCCTTATATTTACATGCAAGCATTTTAGATATCAGAACCTTCTATATTAGAATTCATAATTTATGCTTTTTGGCAAAAAAATGAAAATATGATAAGTAAATTTCTTCATTTTACCAGAAAATTGCCAAACGTATTTTAGAAATCACTTATTTTCTGAGTATTGGCGATATAATTCACAGTGTTTATATAGCAATCTAACTATATTTTTGTGAACTATTCTATTGCTACATGTAAATTTGCCTTGTCTCTCTCTGCTTTAGTTAATTAGGTGTGTTTGTCCTTCCAGTGCTGTCTGTATTACACTTTAATTATTCTAAACTTGGACAGCAGGTGTCCTGTCCTTCCACTGACATTCTGTCCTTGACAACCTTGTTTTCTTGAACAACAAAGCCTCAGTCTCCTGAAGTGCTTTCTCTGCTTTAGTCTTGGAATGTATCCAGTAGCCTTGGTTTGTGTTATTAGAGAAACCAGAGTTGGAGTTTCTGAGGTTTAGGGATTTTCATTAATAGTGGCATGTCTGAATCTTTCAGGGCCTTAAAAAAAATCATATCTTCATTTTGATATGTCTAGCTCAAATTAAACAGTGTATTTTTTTTCCTAGTGCACTTCTGTTTTTAACTTTCACCTCATTTTTCCTTAACAATAATAATCTTCACAATTAGCCACAATCATGTATGTATTTCTGTATTCCACTATTTCAACATAATGATTATGAAATCATAACATTATAAGCAAACCAATTCTTTGTCTAGCCAGAATGCTACTGAAACAAATGCTGAATATATCCTTGAGCTTACTATTTTACTCTTTAATATTTCACTAAAGATGAAAAATTATGCTCAAAAATCATGTTTCTCCTTCTATGTATGGATTTATGAACCTAACTTAAAATACAATAAGTTTAACTCAGGCTAGTTCAACTTCCATCCCTCCTTTTCATTGACCCCCCATCCTTACATCACATTGGGAATATCCGGTAAGACCCACCTTGCTCACTGTTCTCTCTTACTGAGCCTCAGAGTGTGGCTGAGCCAGTGATGAAAGCAAGTTGTCTGGGATCAATATGTATGCCCTGACCTGAACTGACACTGCTCGTGCTTTGTAATTATGTTATCATCTTCCTATCATATTTTGTAAGCTGGTTTCCCAAACTTTCCTCTTTTGGGCTCCAATAAGCTTGAAGCAATCACCTTTTCTTGTTTGTAAGAAGAAGCCTACCGTATGATTCATATTATTTAGCATCTTGACATTTGGATATCTGGCATTCTTTGCTTCTAATTAATCCTTTCTAGCCAGAATATTTTGAAATTTTAATGGAATCTGCCAGTTTACAGCAAAAGCTACAGAAATAGTGAGAAACTCCTCCCATCAATTTTCTTTTTTTCACAGGGACAAGAAATTCGAAGATCCATCACTAGAACTTGTATCCCCTGGACAAGAAGATAAATAGTTACTGACGGAAAGCCTAAACAAACTCTCCAGCTCCACTTGCTTTCAGTAGATCTTCAAAATGCACTAATTTTGGAAGTTACATGGCTGGACAATACATTTAGTCTCCTTCATTGTTGATAGAAACAATTTGACAGGATAAACACTTCCCTAATGAAAAAAAAAATCCCTAACCTCTAGGGAAAAGTTGATTTTCTTAATGTCCTCTTGTCTTGTGGGAAAAAGTAGTCTTTTTCTATCTGACTGTGTCCTCTGGGGAAAAAATGCTTGCGCATCCTGAAAATGTACTGCTGAATTAACTATTTCTGGAAACAGGAAGTATTTGCATTTATAGAACCCACAGGATTTGATCTGACATGCTGCAGCCTGGTTGTCAGAAAATTGAGACACCTAAAATTTATAACACCACCTGACTAGTTGACATGCTTCCTCAAAGCTGCCTGTGTCTTAATCCCCCTCCCACCCTGTTTGATACAAATACTGGTGCTTGAGCTCAAGGTCTGAGCAGTTCTTTGCTCAAGGTTAGTTCTGCCACTTGAGCCTCAGCTGCCTTTCTGGCTTTTTGGTTAACTGGAATTAAGAGTCCCAGTGCCTTTACTGTGCAAGGCTGACTTTTTAACTGCAATCCTCAGATTGCTGTTTCCTAGGATTACAGTCATGGGACATTGGTGCCTGGCTCCTGTGTAAGTCTTGCTCCTACTTTTAACCTTTAGAATTTTTCTATTTTGTCACACACACACACACACACACACACACACACACACACACACATGCCATTTTAAAGAATTACAGTATTTACTTTCTGATTTTATATTTCTGATTTTTTATTTCTGATTAATATGATTAAAAAAACACAGGAGACCATAGATACAGTCAATTGATGCCCGGACAATGTAATAACATGGCCTTTGGGGTCATATGTATTTGCAAGATAGTTAACCTAACCCTAGAGAAAGATGCTCACTGTGGTATATTCTAAGAGGAAGTTTTGAGTTAAAACTCACCAAATTGTCCTAAAAACACTTAATGTTTTCCTTGCTTCATTATGCTAATACTTGAGTACCATATGTCTTGATTCAGTTTGAGGGATTCTTGCAGGATTCATTGCTATATGATCAGGTCATAGGACTGCTCATTACCCACTTTCATTCTTTCAAGGCAAACAGAGGCTCCTATTTTATAAAGGTTGTAGGCCACCTGTACATGCTCAGAGGATTAAATACAACCAAAGTTTCAAAATTAGAATCTATTTCCAGATATCTCCTAAATTTAATGTCACACTAATCCCATCATAGAGCCTAGAGTTTAGTCTGTAAGACTTTCTGAAGCTGTGGGTGAGCTTTCTTTGTAAGTCTCTTATTACAAAATATATTTGGCCTCGAATTTTCTGCTTAATCTAACGTGCAGGTGTAAGTTAGCTGGAGGCCTCTTTTTACAAATTTTGGCTTTCACATCATACTGTAAGTTCACAGCTGTCTGTGTTGAATGCAGTACATTACTCCTTCAATAGCTAGTCAGGATTGCAGTCATTCACACCACCCTAGATTTCATTTCTCCCAGTACTGATGAGTTACATGATGTAACAACATCATGTTATTTATCATGCAACTACATCATATATCAATTTACCACAGCAATAAAGATACCGCAAATGCCAAAAGGATCATCTTTAACCCAATAATTGTCTTGGAGGTTTTACTGCCATATGAAAAATTTATATTTCAAGTTTATTACCTTGTTATTGATGATCTGAGTTTTAATATAGTTTTTGGTCCCAAATATCTCAGATTGGGTTTTCCCACTAATTCTTTGTAAGACAAGGATTTGAGTACAATTTATCTGGCAAGTTTAGAAACAATTGGTAAGAACTGAAGAAGCGATTCAGAGGACAAACAGCTCAGAGCAATTCAAGTTAGAGCTAAATGAACTGAATATCATAGGGAAACCAGTGCCTTCAGATATTCTTAACAAATAGGATGGTATCATTGTTATGAATTTCAGAGTCATGATATTGAATTATCTTAGTTATCATATTTATGAATACATATTATTAGATTGTTACCTAGTGTAAAACTTTTTCCATTATACTAGTTATTTTATGGAAAAATACTTGTCAAACTTCTTTCAGAGTGTCTCTCACTCAATTCACAGACATCAGTCAATAATTTTGAATTGTTACATGAATTTAATTTAGTAATTAATTTTCAGATGTCTTACATTTGCATAGTGAAAATGTTGTGAATTTTTAGTCAGCAACTGTAAGTGAAAACAAAGGTTAGATAATACATGTGCATGTGGTTAATATACTTAATCTAAAATATAAGGTGCTTACTTCATACTATCGCTTTTCTTAGGTTAATTCTTTCACTATTCAATAAAAAAAAGGCTCTGAAGAGCACTGGGGGAAAAAGCACTGAACTGATGGTCTTCAGTAATATCATCACATTTGGCAGTGTAGTTTCATAAAAGAGCTTTTGAAGGCATTCAGATACTGTTTGAAATCCCAGTGACATCTCCTAAACTCTGACACTTCATTTATTAAGCTTCCAAAATTTAAAGCTTTTGTCGCCACTTGTAGGGTAGTCATAGCATAGAACCAGTTGTGTGTATTTTTAGACTCAGCTAACTAACTGTACCTCATTTTAGCATTAATCCTTTAGACCAGTCCTTTCTTAGGTTTTACTGAGAAAATTATAAAACAAAAATGAAGAAGGAATGATAGAATTATAAAAGGGATTTTATATATATATGAATTTGAGGACAAAGCACTTCTTTCACTTGACTTTTTAAAATTATATTTTGTTATCTTTAAGTAGTTTCTACAAAGGAGTTACTCACCCCTTTCACCATTCTCTACCATCCAAAGCAAGTTCGATTTCACCATGACAACAGTGGTTATCAGTAGACAGGAAACCTGTCAATACCAGGGTAGAGTCTAAAAGCTGTTTGAAAAACAGCTAAAACAGTCATGGAGGTTATAATGAAATATTAATTCAACACGTTTAGGAGAAGGTTATTGAATTATTATGAAGAAATTTAATCAATAGAAATTTAAAATAAATACATACTTATCATAATTGAAAACAAGCTAACAAAACATTATTTGCAGGAATTTTTATTTTATTTTATTTTATTTTATTTGTGGGTCATGGAGCTTGAACTTGGCCTGAATGCTCTCCTTGACCTCTTGAGCTCAAGGCTACTGCCCTACCCCTGAGCCTGGATGATGTCCCTGAGCTCTTTAGCCTCAGTTTACCACCCTATGCTTGAGCCAAGCCCACTTCCTGTTTCCTAGAGGTTAATTGGAGATAAGAGTCTCAGGTCCTTATGTGCCCCGGCTGACTTTGAACCTTGATCCTCAGATCTCAGCCTCCTGAGTAGTTAGGATTACAGGCATGAGCCACCCTGTCCGGCAGAAATTTTTAATTTTTAAGTCCTGTACTGTAATACAAGTGTAACATAAGTAAGACTATGTAATGACTATTAATAAATTGATTACTCTTACCTTTATGTGATTCCATGCTTCTAGAAAACTTGAAATATTTAATTTATGCTGTCCTTTAAAATTTTTCTGTCCACTTATTCATTAAGTCTTGTTAACTAAAGTGCATGTCATATTAATCTACTGAATTCTTTCAGCTACATCTCAAATAAGATTGATATAAATGAAACATTATCCATATTAAATATTTTTATATTGCATATTAAATACTCTTCTGTATCTTCAAAGAGCTTTATAAATGTCTGAGGTTTTTAAACAGAATTATTTATAAAGCAAGCATTATTGAGTGTGGAAGGAAAGTCTCAATAGAAACTGAGTTTAAGAAATATAATAATCACTTTTATGAATTCACTAGTTACCTTCCTTCTGCTTCAACTGTTTTTGTTTTTGTTGTTGTTGTTTTGTCAGTCCTGGACTTGAACTTTTATTCCTAAAATGTATATGGAATTTTGCACAGCTTCCTTTAAGCAAACACACAGAAAAGGCTCCCTTCCTTCCCTCCCTCCTACAGGAAAGCAGACGACTTAACTGTCACTCCAGAGCTAGATACTTCTGCTTCTCTCTGTGAGAACTAATAGCAGCACTTGCATAATCAAGAATACACTATAGGGAAGTAATGTTCACAGTTCATAGAAAAAAATGATTGCTACAGCACAGATACTGTTGAGAAACTCTTCAGTTTGGTCTGACAGTCACTGTGTATATGTGTGTCTGTGAGTGTGTGTGTGTGTGTGTGTGTGTGTGTGTGTGTGTGTGAATATGTGTCTATATACCTGCAAGTCCATGTCCATAATCCTAACCAATAGTTGCAGGTGTCATGCTTGGCTTTATTTAGCCCCTCAGAAATTTTGAATGTGCTGGTAGAATCACAGGACACAAACGCTATGAAGATACATGTGCGGACTCTTAAAAATTTAACTTTTTCCTTCTCATCCACAATCTTAAGGCTTCTGCCTTTTGGCTGCTTCTGTTAAAGCTGTGGTTGACTTTTTCAGCATCCTCTGCTGCTTATAATCTGAAGAAAAGATTTCATTCATTTTTTGATATTATCCCTGGACTTGGAAAATAGCTGTTCAGTTCTTCAATGTATTCCTTATATATTTCATTATGAGTAGTGCACGTCTATATTCTGAGTTCTAAATTGTGTGAGGAAAAGCATCATTCTTGATTCATCATTTTAAGTGAAGTGATGAATAGGAATAGACAGATGTTCTTGGAATGTTATTTGAGGGTGGGTGAATTGAATATGACTTGTTGGCCTCTCTTTCTTTATGGTGTTAATACATTATGAAGCAACAAGTAATAATATTATTTCAGACTATGACTTCTTTTACTTGAAATGTAAAGGTGGATATTTCTAGATTCTGAGATCCACACAGAAAATTTCAATCATGAAATGTATAAGTTGCTATCATTAAAACAGTCTTTTGGCACTGTTGATCCATCCATTTGAGATGTTTTGAGAAATTGTTGTGCAGTCAAAGCTTTAATGGCAACTGTTGGAGACCATTGCTTTCAGCCTCCTGAGGAAGTAAGATTATAAGATGGCACCTGGCAGCTCGCTAATGAGTCAGTACTTGCCGACCAGGAACTTTCTTTGCATTTGTTGATTTCTTTCTTCAGTACTGTGGATAGAGTGGATCATTAGATTTCTTCCAGGTTTGTTTGCTGCTTTACAGATGACCTTTATTGTGATTGGCTGCTTAAGGAGATAAATAGTGTAGGATTTCCAGAGAAGAGAGAGAAGAAGAGAGAAGGAGAGAAGGAGAGAAGAGAGAAGGAGAGAAGGAGAGAAGAAAGGAGAGAGAAATAAAAGACCTCTGCTTGCAGTGATTTGAGTCTGTGATCATTCCCAGTCTGCCTCTGAAGTGACATGTCGTTGCGGTGGGCAGCGACAGGCAACAATGGACATAACTTTAGCAGCTAGAAATTTGATCTCAAGTTGAGATATTGGTAGGCAATCAAGAATGATGGAAAGCTTTCAGGGATTCAGACAAGAGCTCAGAAATGAGAACAACCAAGATCATACTACTGCCAGCATTTACACAGCACGTACCCTGGGGCCATCAGCCTGGGTACCTGTGGTCATACCTGCATGTGCTCTTCTCCACTAGAGCTTATGTGGACTCATTAGATGCTTACTCCTTCCTTTGCCTTATTCCCTAGAGATTAACAATCCAAATCCATACATCATAAAATAATAAATAGAAGCCAGGCGTAGTGGCTCACATCTGTAATCCTAGCTTCTTAGCGGACTGAGATCTGAGGATCAGATTCAAAGCCAGCCCAGGCACAAAAAGACCTGAAACTCTTATCTCCATTAACCTCTAGAAAATGGGAAAGTGGGCCTTGGCTCAAGGGCACGGTGGTAGCCTTGAGATGAAGAGCTCAGAGATGGTGGCCAGGCTGAGTTCAAGCCCTATGTCCCTCAATAAAAATGTATAATAATAATAAATAGACACATGGGATTGTGACAAACCAATAAGCTTTTAGACAGAAAAATAAATACCAAAAGAATGAGGAAATAGTGTAGAGTATGAAAAAATATTTGCAAACCATGAATTTATTGAGGAATATCCAAAGCACATAACATATTATTCAATTCAATAACAAGAGAACAATCTGATTTAAAAGTGGTCAACTGCATAACATTTTGCAAAGAAGATTCAAAAAAAAGCCAACAGGTATTTTAAAATCATGCTCAGCATTGCAAGTAATCATAGAAAATAGCAATCACCTCACATCTAGAAGGAGTGCTATTTTCAAAAGATACAAGATGATTCTTACCAGAATGGGGAGAGAAGGAGCCTGGGTACCTTGTTATAGAGACATGACCTGTATAGACAAAGAAAAGTGTGGAGGTTCTCAAAACATTTAAAATAGAGCTATCTTATATACTAAAATTCCTCCATTGGGTATTATATCCAAAAGAAATGGAACCATGAACTTAGGAAAATTTCCCCAAACTCACTTATGTTCACTGCTTGATTATTCACAAGAGCTAAGCTATTAAACTGACCTGACTGTTCATGGTTGTGTGAGTTGTTAAATTGTAACATATACCCACTGAAAGGAATATTTTTCAGCCTTATAAAGAAATCCTGTCATGTACAAAAGCATGGCTGGATCTAAAGCACATTATCTTAAATAGAAAACTCAGGATTAGAAAGACACTATCTATTGAATCAACTCACTTATATGTGAAATTTTAAGAAGACAGAGTGAATCATGGAATGTAAAAGTCAAATGTCTGTGACAGGGAGTACAGTTGGAGGAAATGGGGAGAAATTTCAGTTCTGTAGGATAAGTAAGTTCTGAGCTAAGAGACAGTATGGCAATTACAATTAATACTGCAAAAATACTTCGAATTTGCTAGAGTAGATCTGACATTTTCTTGACGGATATGTTAATTAGCTTGATGGAATAATTATTTTCCAATGTATATAAATATCTCACCTTCATGATGAAAATCTGTCAATTTTTTTTCTGTAAAGCTGAAGTCCTGCCATATACAAAAGCATGACTGGACCTAGAAGACATTATCTTAAACAAAATAACTTAGATATACATGTGTATGTGCATATATATATATAGAGAGAGAGAGATAGAATATATACATCAGCTTGTGAAAGTTTAAGAAGTCAGAGTGACTTTTTTTCATTAAAATTTTTTAAAAAGATAAAAATCTAATGTCTTGGGGATAAAAATCAAAACAATAGGTTTCCTCCTACCTATTTGGGAGCAGAATTACATTCCAAATTTAATTTAAAGGGAGAAAAAAAGTTACGCTATTAAGTAGACTAAAAGATTTACCTTGTTGAGATTCATTGAGATCTTTGCATGTTTGAGTTATTTTTTCCTTCTTTGGGCTTTATTATTTTAGCCTTCTTTTCACATTCATGTTATAAATTATGTAGACCAGAAGCAGAAGTGTGGGTAGTTTTGTTTTCTCCAGAACACTTTTTCCCAATATAACTCCAATTAAGTAAAGTATATATTTTTGAGTGTTTCATTTTGTATTCTTTTAACACAAATTTAAAAAATTCCTTCCTGGTACTAGTGGTTCACATGTAATTCTCCATATTCAAGAGGCTGAGATATAAGGGCTGAGGTTTAAAACTAGCCTGAGCAGAAAAGAAGTCTATGAGAAATAATTAACAAGCAAAAAGTTCAAAGCGGATGTGTGGCTCAAGTGGTAAACTGCCAGTTTTGAGCAGAGAGACAGTATCCAGGCCTAATTTCAGGCCTCCATCCCAGCTCACACATTCACAAAAGGAAATTGGTCAAACTCACCCCAAAAACTTTACAAGAAGAAATAGGAGATACGCTAGGACTCATTAGCACAGGTCAAAACTTTCTTAATAAAGACCCAGAAACACAACAAATTAAAGAAAGTTTGGACAAATGGGACTGCATCAAATTGCAGAGCTTCTGTATAGCAAAGAACATAGCTAGCAAGTTAAATAGGAAGTCCACAGACTGAAAGAAGATCTTCACTAACCATACAACAAAGACCTCACATCTAAAATATATCTACAGCTAAATTTCTCCAAAACAAATCTTCAAAGAAACAACCATCCCATTAAAAGATGGTCCAAAGACTTCTCTGAAGAAGAAATAAGAATGCCATATAGACACATGAAGAAATGCTGTACATCTCTGGCCATAAATGAAATGCAAATCAAAACAACTCTGCGATTCCAGCTCACACCATTTAGAATGGCCATGATCAAGAAATCCAACAGTAACAACAGATGCTGGCGGGGATATGGCCAGGAGGGATTGCTACTACATTGTTGGTGGGAATGTAAACTCATTCAACCACTATGGAAAGCAGTATGGCAGTTCCTCAAAAGACTAAACATAGAGCTCCCCTATGACTCAGCAATTCCACTACTTGGCATTTACCCAATGGTCCAGAAAAAAGGCATATTAAAGCCACTAGCACAATGATGTTCATTGCAGCATTATTTACCATAGAGAAGCTATGGAACCAATCCAAATGTCCCTCAGTTGATGAGTGGATCAACAAGATGTGGTATTTATACACAGTGGAATTCTATGCTGCTGTCAGAAAGCATGACATCACCCCCATTTGTAAGGAAATGGAAAGACTTGGAAAAAATCATATTAAGTGAAGAAAGCCAGACCCAAAGGAACATAGGCTCAATGGTTTCCCTTATTTGTAATGATTACTAGCAACCTAGTACTCTCCTAACAGAGGATTACAATAGTACAGGATGTCAAATTAATGGACCTCCAGGAGATTGAAACAAGAGCTTAATTATAAGTGACTGTTGTTCTTAATGTACTATGTTTTTTTTTTCTTTTATTGTGTTGCCCTTTGGTTAATTTCATATTGTTACACTATCTGACTTTGTTACCTGGTGTATTATATATATGTTTATTTGTTTATTTGAAATAGGAGGGGTAAAAATGAGGGGAGGGGGTGGGAAGAGGGAAATGGGCAAAAAACATGAGAAGAGGTATCAATGTGTGAGAAATAATGCACCTTCTATCTGGTGAATATAACTGTAACCCCTCTATACATTAAAACAAAATTTAAAAAAAATCTTTTTTTAAAAAAAGAAAATTTGTCAAACCATTTGAGCCAACATAAATGTGTATGGTGTTCATCACACTGAAAAAAATAAGACTGATTAAAAGTTTACATGGCTAAAGCCAAAGGTCCAGAATATCACAACCTCAGTGTGTGTGTATGTGTGTGTGTGTATGTGTGTGTGTATGTGTGTGTGTGTGTGTGTTGTGTCAGTCTTGAACTCATTGCCCTGACACTGTCTCTGAGCCTTTTCTCTCTTACCACTTGAGCCATATCCCCACTTCTGGCTTTTTTATGGTTAACTTAAGCCAAGAATATCACCACTTTCCTGCCCTGGTTGTCTTCTGTTTTCTTCAGATCTCAACCTCCTGAGTAACTAAGATTACAGGCATGGGCTCCCTGGTCAGTTCTTTATTTCTTCTTGATAACAGACTTTCAAAATGACTCTGCAGTTAGAGTTTGATTTATGTTTTTCTGGAATTAGTGATGTTGTAATATTTTTCATATGCCTATTCATTATTTCTGTCTTCATTTTAGAGATGTGTTTTCTATGTAGTGATTATATTAATAAAGTTATTTTTATATTTTACTACTAATCTCTTGGTTATTTATATATTCATGTTATTAAGGCCTTTTCCAATACAGTTCATCCATGAAAAGTTATCACTTTGTGTTGTCTCTTTACTCTGTTGTTTCATTTGCTAATTCCAGTGAAAAAATTCTCGTGTTTGTTCCCTGTTCTCCCGGGATCTTGTTCCAACATTCTTGCCAGTTCCAAAGTCTGAGGCACTTTTTCTGCTTGTTTTTATTAGCTTCACAAGTTCAAGTCTTACATTAAAATCTTTAGTACACATTCTGTTGCTTTGTGTCACTGCTAAAAAACAGAGAAATGTTGGTACTTTCTTCTTAGTGTGGATATCTGATTGTCCCAGTGCTATTTACTGGAAATGTTATTTACAGGCCTTCTGCAATCCCCTTCTACAATTTTTCATGGGATATTTTTCTGGTTTAAAAAAAAAAGAAAGAGGAACCAGCCATGGTGGTTTACACCTGTAATTCTAGCTACTCAGGAGGCTGAGATTTGAGGATCACAGTTCAAAGCCAGCCTGGCACTAAAGTCTGAGAAATTCTTATCTCCAATTAACCACTAGAAAACTGGAAGTGGTAGTATGGCTTGAGGGGTTGAGCAGTAGGCTTGAGCTGAAGAGCTCAGTGACAACACCCAGGCCCAGAGTTCAAGTCCCACGACTGACAAAAAAGAAAAAAAAGAGAGACAGATGCATCTTCCTTGTGGAAGAAGGAACAAGAGTGAACACTTCATGTATAGAAAGTTAAGAGTAGAGTACCCGGAAGGAAGTACCAGTGGACAAAAGAAATGAGCTCAGAAGATGGCTTAGTGAAAGAGTGCTTGCTGTAGCATGCATGAAGCTCTGGATTAGATTCCACAGAACCACATAAACAGAAAAAGCCTTAAAGTAGTTATGTGGCTCAAGTGGTACAGTGCTAGTCTTAAGCAAATGAAGCTCAGAGACAATGCCTAATCCCTGAGTTCAAACCCAGGATTGGAAAAAAAAAATGAAAAAGGAAAAGAAATCAGGAAGGTACACTGTGAATGCATTCAACTGTTACTGGCCCCCTAAAAAAGTACATCAAAAGGAAAATGCCGAGCAATATGGCACATCAATATACATGAACCCAACAGGCTGCTACTTTAGCCACAGAAAATCACAATGCATTCAGATCAATTATTTGGTGAAGATAAGGAAGATGAAGAAATTAATCCTTAGGGAAGGTCACAGTCCACAACGCTTCTTAATGAGATGTATGTCAGTCATGCATTCACAAAGCAGATCAATAGATAGATACATAGATAGACGTTTAGTATACAATATATATTATATACATTATCATATTCAACATTTTTTGAACAACTAAAGATCAGTAAGGTATTTCTTAAGAAGCACATCAAAGAAAGTAGTGCTAACCAATCCATTAGGAACTCTAGAACACTCTAAGAAGGTTATCATGTAAATCTATGCAAAAAAGTTAAGTATTCCTGCTACCTTTTCTGTTTTCCTTACTTCACTTAGATGGAGAATAAAACAAAATTCAGGATGATTTTTTTGTCTACTGGAAAAACATTGCATAAAGTTTTATATTTAAATTTTTTGCTTTCAAGAATCAGGAAATTTCGTTCTAGAAAAAGATGTTTAAGATTTTTGTCTTAACTATAACTTAACTATAACTATAACTTATTTATCAATAAGTTAAAATCATCTTATACAGATAATCACATTAGCCATCTAGGCAACTGGATGAATATTTAAGAAGATACAGTATCCGTGGGAGAGCTCTTCCATGCTTCAGTATATATGCTAGGCTCCAGTCCTTCCTCAATCCTCAAGTGAGTATCTTTGTCCAGTGTACACCTACATAAATGTGTGTGCCGCTATGAAAAGACTTCATAGAATATTTCTAATGTAGTATTATTCTCCGAAGCCTACCATAATAACCTATCTATTCATCAATAAGGGAAGATCATCATCTATTGCTTCTATAATCACAAATAATCATGCATATTAAAATCCCAACTATCGCAACACTCTGGATGCCTTCATCTTTTGCTACCTAAGCTACAACTCCACTTCTGACTTTTTGGTGGCTAACTGTAGGGATGAGTCTCACAATCTGTGCACCGATGGCATATGCCTGTAAACCTAGGTACTCAGGAACCCAGATCCTCAGATGTCAGTTCAAAGTCAGCTCAGGCAGGAAAGTCAGGAGTACTCTTATCTCTAATTAATTATTCAGAAAAAGCTGGAAGTGGCACCATGGCTCAAGTGGTAGAGTAGAAGCCTTGAGCATAAAGACACCCAGGAACAGTATTCAGGCCTTGAGTTCAAGCAGCAGAACCAATACCCCTCCTCCTTCAAAAGTGTCTCACCTATTTTCATGCCCATGCTTGCTTTAAACCATCACTAAACTGTTTTAAAGAAACCAGTTTCTTTAAATTTTTTCTTTGCATCAAGAGAATCAATAGGCATTACACTCATACACAAACACACACACATATACATTCTAGATATAATACTTATTTATTGGAACACTTTCAGAGGATGGTAAACTTACTTAGATGATTAAAGGTCATTGAATATATCCTTTTCTCTTTCAAAACCACTGTTGCTTCCCCAAAAGTAATCTCGATGTTCCTGCTCTCTCTGTGATTCTACATGTCCAATTGTGTCCTACCTTAATTCCTTTTCAAGCTTGAGTATGTGTTCTCCTTTCACTCTAATCTTGCAAATCTGTTTATGTGTGTCAGACACTGTACTAGCTTGTGAAGGCCTGAAGTGAAAATAAAGAGAATAATGTGTGTGTGTGTGTGTGTGTGTGCGCGCGCGCATGTGTGTGTGTGTGTGTGTGTGTGTGTGTATGCACATTTAACCCATTATCAATAGTCAAATTATTTATCTCTCTTGCACATGCAACCTATCCTTTATGACTACATTAAACAATTTCCATTGCCAAGGATAAAACAAGAGAAACAAGAGTAGAAGAGGAAATAATACCATTACTTGCAATATTCAATACATATGAGTTTCCATAGTTCAGGCAGAAGCTCCACATCCTCTTTGGTTACTTTGCAGCCTGAACAGATTCAAGGCTCAGATCCAGCTACTTCAGTTCTTCTGCGTGATGTCCACCTTCCTTTTTTGCTTCTGCTTCCTACATTTCCCTGCTTCCCTTTTCTTACATAACTCAGGTCCCAGTAGATGCTATCTTGCAGCAATGCTAGGTGGAAAAAAACACAAAAACCCCTTGCAACAAGCTTCCAAAATTTCTCTTACTTATGTGACCAGACTTTCGTAGATGATGACTTTAAATGGCAGCAATGATGAGAACAGAATTTGCAGTGACAGAGCATGGTAGACAATGTAAGTTTTGCCCTTGTCATCAATGGTAATGAAAGGGCTGACATCTGCAGTTTACATATGCAGCCCATACAGATTCATAACTGGATGTTATACCACCTTGAAAAATAAAAAGTTACTTTACTTAGATCAGAAAAACTTTCTAGCAGAGTTAAGATAACACTGCTCCTCTGTGTATTTTTTTCAGCTTGGAAAGACCTGGAAATCGGGTCTTCTTATTTCACTGAAAAAAAAACAACAACCCTAAAAACAATTGCATCATAATCATCTATGCTGAGCTGTGAACTTCCTAAAAGCAGGTTGGATTTTATTCTACATAATGCACTGTCAAAATGCTGCCAGCAACATCCTGGCCTGAGGATTTTTATTGGTAGTGATGATCTATGAAGCAGAAAGCACACAGCTTGATTTTCAAGTAAGTGGAGAAGCAGGCACCACTGACTACATTACTTTAAGAAAAGGCACTTGGTAATGGAGAGTGAGTGATAGGAAGGGAAGTTACTGATGGGTAAGAAAATTGGACTTCTAACATAGTAGTTTTATAGAGGCTCATCCTTGAAACTAATGTGCTTTAAATTTTAAAAGAAAAGGCAGATTCCATGGGAATATTTAAGGAAAGTTACAAACCCAGCACTTTTGAATGCACTGTAGTATTCTCTTTAAAGCTGTTTGTATTTAAACAAACAAAAACTGTTTGAGGTATATACATTTCTTTGGTCAACTATTGCTATAAATATAATAAAGTGCCAATAATAACTTTTAATGAGAAGTCAGATATTAAGAATAAGAGATATTAAGATAGAGAGATAGCTTAAGTTATAGCTAATTAAATGTATAATTAACAAATCCTGGAGTAAGCAAAAGTTGATGATCTGAATGATTTCTCTTTTTTGTTTTTGGCAATTCTGGGGTTTGAACTCAGGCCTTTATACTTACTAAGCAAGCACTCTTACACATTAAGCCACAACTCCAGCCCATTTTACTTTATCAGTTAGGGGCCCACAATACTTATACAAACTGACTTCAGACCATGATCCTTCGACTTGTACTTTTCACATAGTTTGAAATAAAGCTGCAAACCAGCTGGCTCTAATTATTCTTTGATACAAGATCTCATTAAGTTTTGTACTAGCATTTTAAAATGGTTATCTACCTTTCTTCCACTCCAAAGTAGCTGGATTATGAGCCTGGGCTGTTGTATTTGATCATGTTGAGTCTCTTAACAGTCTTGTCTGGTCCTTGAGGAACTGAAAAAGGAAGGCAGAGGAAGAGAGTTTAGAAAGTGTCTGTTGTTATATGGCTTTATCACAGAATCTCTTAGGAATGATAATTTCAGGTAAACTGTTATCATTAAGGTATATTCCTGTGGTTATATAATGCTGGTTTTACCTTAATTATATTGTTAAAGGTCACTAATAACTCTACTTAGCATTTGTGTTTTGTTTTGTTTTGTTTTTTTCCAGTGAAAGAAAGTAGGAGTAAGATTACATATTAGTAAGCATATATCAAGACAGCAGCAAGGCCTCTAATAGAGAGACTACCTGTGCACGGACGACAAACTAAGTGTGCAACTATAATAGGAAAGGCCATTCCATACAGTAGTCATGAATAGTCTAAGATTTTGGAGGAATTTATCAAGGGAGAAAATTGTCTTTCTATATATATGCCATGTTCAACAATTATAGCTTTGGTTTATATTTCTTTCAAGGTAGTTACTGTACTTGAAAAATGTCTCAATATTTATTGAATTTTCTAAAATGTCAACATTCCAAAGCCCATAATGAACAAAAAACTTTTCCCATAAAAAGAGTATTTACCTCATTTTTCCCTTTTTAATTGTGATTAATATTTACCTCATTTTTACAGATGATAGAACAGAAAGATTAACTCTTTGATGAAAGATAACACAACTGGATAATCTCCACTGAGAAATAAAGCTGTTGGCCTAATTCCCTATTATTGAACTTTGATAATGTCCTTAATAATTCCAATTCAGAGGGCTGGGCTGGGAGCATAGACTAGTGGTAGAGGGCTCACCTAGTATGCACAAAGCTATTTGATTCCTCGATACCACATACTCAGAAAAAGCTGGAAGTGGTGCTATGGCTCAAGTGGGAGGGCACTAGCATTGAGCAAAAATTGTCCAAGGATAGTGCCCAGGCCCTGTGTTTAAGCCCCAGGACTGGAAAATATAAAATAATGAATAATTTCACCTCAGGACCTCACAATTATTCTCTTTATAAGATGAGCATAAGGCCAGGAGTTTAGCCTAGTGGTAGAGTGCTTGCCTAGCATGCACAAAGACCTAGGTTTGATTCCTTGGCACCACATACATAGAAAAAAGCCAGAAATGGTTCTGTGGTTCAAGTAGTAGAGCTCTAGCCTTTTGAAAGCCGAAGGACAATGCTCAGGCCCTGAGTTCAAGGCCCAGGACTGGCAAAAAAAAAAGATGAGCATATCTTGTTGCACATTATTTTTAGGATTGATCACATGATATTCTAAGCATATATTTTATCTGCTTTTTGGGCACACTCAACATGTTTTTGCTTAATACAAAAATATACATTTAGAAATGGGATCATAGCACTGCTACACTGTTGGTGGGAGTGCAAACTCGTTAAACCACTATGGAAAGCAGTGTGGCAGTGCCTCAAAAGGCTAAACATAGAGCTCCCCTATGACCCAACAATTCCACTACTTGGCATTTACCCAACCATCCAGAAACAAGGGCATACTAAATCCACTACCACAACAATGTTCATTGCATCTCTATTCACCATAGCAAAGATATGGAGCCAACCTAGATGTCCCTCAGTTGATGAGTGGATCAACAAGTTGTGGTACTTGTACACAATGGAATTCTATGCTGCTGTCAGAAAGAATGACATCGCCCCATTTGTTAGGAAATGAAAAGACTTAGAAAAAATCATATTAAGTGAAGTAAGCCAGACTCAAAGGAACTTAGGCTCAATGGTTTCCCTCATTCGTCATAATCAGTAGAAACCTTGGGCTCTACTAGTAGAGATCTGCAATAGAGCAAAATCTTGATACATAAGGCCATATAGTTTGAAGCTAATTGAAAGGACCTCCAGGATATTGAAACAAAAGCCATATAATGAATGATTGTTGTCCTTAATGTACTATGTTGTCTCTCATCTCCTTTGCTGTCCCTTGGTTATCTCATATTGTTACAGTATCTCACTTTGTTATCTGATATATTGAATTTATTTGTATTTGGTTATTTGAAATTTGATAGGGAAGGGGGGAAAACCAAGACGGGAGGAGGGTGTGGGGGGGAGGGTAATGGGTACCAAGACATGTGAAAGGGTATCAATGTATGTGAATTAATGAACCTTCTATCTGGCAAATATCATGTAACCCTTTTACTAATTACAATAAAAAAAAAAGAAATGGTATCATAGAAAATAGCGTAAAAATATTTTTACAATCTCATGAGACTGGGCAGAAATTCACTCTATAATCCCATACATAAGAAATACACACAAATGCAAATAAGTAGAAACAAATAGATTCTTGAAAGCTTCAGTTGGCTCATAGGAAGTAACTGAACCACAAACTATGAAAATCTGAAATAATAATGCACCTTCTTTCTGGCAAATATCATGTAAAGCTTTTATTAATTACAATTAAAAAAAGAAATTGGTAAAAGAAAATGAGGCCAAATTCAAGCACGAATAGGGTAGAAAATCAGAATTTCATGGATTTTTCTTATTTTTGTGTGTTCATCATTTTGGTTTCCTGTTATTGTAGCTAACTGACATGTATCGTTAGTGATGGATGACCTGACAAAGTAATGCTTACCCAGCTCAATAATCTGAATCTTAAAAACAGTAAATGTGTAGACATGTTTTACATTTCACATGATGTGCTATTAGTCTGTTTTCCTAGGATATTGCAGTCTGGCAAAATCTCAATAGCTCTTGTCCATTTGTTGTGAGAGCTTTGAGGGTAGGTACTATATCTTTATCTATCTTTCCACTTTTAAGTTACAGCCCAAAGTTGCTCCAGATAAGTAGTCAGCAAATTGTGGAATGATTAAGTGATGTGAAAGAAAATCACATAAAAACTTGTGTGTTAATAAATCTTTAAGAAAAAAAATTCCTAACTTGAAATCTTTCCTTAAGAATCTTTTCATCCACTCTTTTGCTTCTGTCTACATCTTAATGGAATGGAAATTAAAAGGAGAGGTGATACAAATTTGACTTCAATTTACTGAAGTAAATTAAAAGCATCAGAAATCAACTATGTTTTTTTTTTTTCAGAGACAGAGGTGACTGTTAAAACAGAGCCAGAAAACGTAGAAACTTAGCAAAAGAAATTATTCAGATGGGGCCGGGCATCTGTAATCCTAGCTACTCAGGAGGCTGACATCTGAGGATAAAGGTTCAAAGTCAGCCTAGGCACTAAAGGCCTTGAGACTCTAAAGTCCATGAGACACTTATTTCTGATTAACCACCAGAAAACCAGAAGTGGCGCTGTGGCTCAAGGGGTAGGGCAGTAGCCTTGAGCTGAAGAGCTCAGGGACAGCACCCAAGGTCCAGAGTTCAAGTCCCATGACCAATTAAAAAAAAGAAAGAAAGAAATTACTCAGAGGGAAAAAATAAAGCCTGAGCAAAACTTGGTTGAAAAAGGTTGAATAGATAAAGCATATCCAAAAGATAAATGGAATCTGAGGATAGGGTAAGTATATGCGAAGACTTATAAAACTTATGCCATTGCTTTAAAAGTCAGACTGATTTAATGCCTGCGTGCCTGCCTGCCAGCCTGCCAGCCTTTCTTCCTTCCTTCCTTCTTTCCTTCTTCTCTATTCTTTCCTTCTTTGTTTCTCCTTCTGTTCTCCCTTCCTTCTTTCCTCCCTCCATTTCCTTCGTCCCTCCTCCCTCTCTTTTTCTTTCTCTTTGTCTCTTTCTTGCCCTCTTTCTCCCTTTCCTTTTATTTAAATTTATTTTCTTTTTTTCATTCCTCTTAGACAGACCTTTTCTATGCAGTGCCCACTGGCACTGAATTCGTGATCTTCCTACCACTGTCAACTAAGTTCTAGGATTACAGGTATGCACCTCTAGCTTAATTTTTTTAGAGTTAATAAAAATGTGAAAATTTAGATTCTTTTAAATTAAATATATGCTAGTTTACTTGGGTTTATTTGATTTGACATGAAGCTGTATATAAATATTATTCTGATTGTAAATGATCATTGTCTAATTTATTATTAACTGAACAGGAAATGATCTTTATTGGTCATTATAGGCAAATATAACTGACTTTAGACTGTTCTGAATATGAACAATATTTTTGAATATGTATATTTTTTTTAGCACTGGCTTTGTGCTTGTCAATCAGATGTGCTCCTACTTGAGCCATTTCACTATTCCCTGTGTGTAATTTTAAGGAGGATTCTGTGTTCTTTTCTTTCTCTCTGATTTATTGGTTTGTACTCTCTTTTGGTGGATTCATTTGCTCTGTTAAAAGGGCCAGTTATTTTGACATTTTAAGCATTCTCATTCAACAGAATATAGAAAACAGCTTACTATTTTTTTCAAACCTTGATGAATTTCATTCATAAAAATTAGTTTTTTATTGATGCAGCTATACAAATTTGGAAGATCTAAAATGCTGAGCTATGTAATGGCATCTATGGCTCTATAGATTAATTTTTGATCCAGTACTTTTAATTGTGTAGGGCTGTTTGAGCAAGAATGCATCTATCACTCTTAATATTTGGAATATCTTTTGGATCGTATCTTTTTATTTCTTTCATTTTTGTTCATCTCTACCAGACTACTGCATGAGTGAGCAATAAAACTGTTGCTCCCAAACCAATCCACTGAAAAGCAGAATTGAACTGAGGTTTATTTCTTTGTTGTTGTTCGGTTTTTATTCATAATCATAAACTTAACTCTGCAATCCAGCTAGACTTGGAGTGAAGAAAACACGGAACCCAAAGAACCACAGTGAGAACACAAAGGTTACAGGATATCGCAAGCAGATGGTGTGGAAGGGTGCTCTCCTGAGCTACAGATGGCCTGGTCTGATGTTTAAGATAAGCCAAGTCAAAAGTATTGGAATTGTCCACACTCCGTAATGGTGACTTTCTTGCTGGTTTTGCCATTCCCAGACCCATAGACCTGCATGGCTTCCACAACTTCCATGACCTCTTTCACCTTCCCAAATACCACATGCTTGCTCTCCAACCAATCACTCTTGACAGTGCAGATGAAAAAAATGGCAGCCATTTGTGTTTAGTCCAGCATTCGTCGTGGACAAGATGCCAGGACCTGTGTACTTCAGGATAAAATTCTCATCTTCACATTTCTCTTGGTAGATGGACTTGACACTAGTACTCTTACTCTCAGACTATTTTTTTCAAGACGTTGGTAGAGAGCCGGGAGTTGGGCCTAGTGTAGACTGCTTGTCTGGCATGCACGAAGACCCAAGTTTAGTTCTTTGGTACCCTATAGAAAGAAAAAGCTGGAAGTGGTGCTATAGCTCAAGTAGCAGTCGACTAGCCTTGAGAAAGTCCAAGGCCATTACTCATACCCTGAGTTCAAGCCCCAGGACTGGACAAAAAAAAAAAAGACATTGATAGTTAAAAGAGGAAAAAGTCTTAGGATCCAGATGATTTTGTCATTTGTGTATTTGTACCAGAAATTGACGGTCTTACACAATCAACTAAAAACAAACAGCCTAAGGCATTTGCATGATAAGGGCAAGGCTATTTTTCATGTCTATTCTGATGCGTTTATTTTCTGCACTTATTTAGTGGCGATTCTCCAGGAAGATCCAGTTCAGACTCTAATAGTACAAGGCCCACTGCCTACACACTGCCAGCATGCTTCCTCTGACACCTCAGCTTTCAGCTGCTCTCAAATAACACTTACCAGACATCCAATTTTCTCTCTTTCTCTCCCTCTCTCTCAAGATATGACACTTACACTGAGGGCACTTTGAGTCCTTAGAGAAAAGAGGAAATAAAGTAAGGGAAACCCTTCATGTAGTGTCTGGCTGACTTAGATGAGTGCTTTCCCATAACTTTCCCATTGGCTGCTTTGTTCATGTAATTAGATTTAAGAAAAATAGTAAACTTAATTCAGATAGTCAAAGTACTTTTCTTTATAAAATGCTCCATTTTCTTTTGTCTTTCCCATTAAATTTGAAAAAAATTATCATGAAAACAAAATGGATTTCTGACAATATTCTGAAGCTGGAATTATTATTATTATTGTTATTGTTATTATTATTGTCATCCCTTCTCTAATACATCTTGTTCCTATGTAGCTATGCAACAGAGATGTTACCCAGGTAGGTGTTAATTTTTGAAGTATTCATATATTTCTTCTTATAGGTTCTTTGGTTTTCTTTCTTTGAGATTATAGGAATATAATTTTGACATTCTATAGTAAATCCTCTCAATATACATAGTAGAAGGAAGGTCTCTAATTGTACTGATCAACCTGTTAAATGTTTATGTATTTATTAGAGATTTTGCTTGATTGATGGTGGTATTCTTTCCCAAAAGATTTACATGGAGTTAATTGGAAGCAATAAATACAGAAGAAAAGGTGACAGTTTTTGTTGTATTTCTGTTGCATGCTGTCTTACATGCTACAGCATAGAGCAAAGTATAACACAGTAAAAGACACACAGGTTGAATAACTGAGACTTGATATTGACACCCATGTTTCCTGCCACTATTACTTTGGGCAAGACATTTCAGTTTTCATACTTCAGAATCTTATCTGTAAAATTAATGAATGTTTCATTCTATTCAAGGACTTTTCCCCAGAATGTCAAATACTGAATGTCAACATCTCCTTGCTAAGGAGTAGAAATTTATGTGATAGTGCTCTAGAATTACTACCTTCTCCCAAAACTGATACCTTGGCATTCTAGTTTTGCTGAAAGCATTTGTGTGAACAATAGAAGCAAGACAATCTTTCTGACATTTTTCTGCTATACTCTTCTGAAGCTAATCATAAAATTATCCTGTGATCTTGTTCTAAAGTAGATGATAAAACTCACCTCTCTCCCTGTCTCTCTCTCTCTCTTTCTCTCTCTGTCATGCACACATGTGCACGCACACCCCCCCCCCACACCCACACACATACATACCTGGAGGAAAAGAATTAATGTACAGAGAAAAACTTGCATATAAATACCTTGCAATATTATCCTTCATTGCTATTATTGGTCAATGTCTATTCATGCTACTGTGCTATTATCATGAAAATTCACAGTTTTATTCAGCTATTTGGGTCTTAATTTCTGATGACTCCCAATAGCCTTATAATGAATGAATAAAAGTAACTTCTCTCATTGTTCTACAGATCATAAAGAGGTCAGATCACCTGAATATTATGCTACATATTACTAAAAACAGAAACATAGCTAAAATATCAGATGAACCTAACAAAACTGTGTATATAGTAGTAATTGTAGTAGTAATTGTTTTTTGTGTTTTGTTTTTGATAGTGCCAGAGTTTGCCAATAGAGTCTCGTTCTCTGCTTGTGTTCTATCACTTTATCCACACCTTCAACTATGTTTGTTTGCTGGCTAGTTTAATTTGTTCTTTCAGAAAATTTCAGAGACATATCTGCTTGTGCATGCCTCAAATTCCAGTCCTCCAGATCTCAGGTCCTTGAGTAGCACATGTTAAGTGAGAGATAATGATTCACAGCATTATTAGACATATTTTTACATGAATTTGTTAGATGGTTGGATTAAATTCCAACATCCAAAGGAGGATAATCTCATTTCATATGAAACTTGGTAGTGATGAAACTTACAGTGCTTTGTGAAAAAAGTGGATCATTCAATAACTACGAATTTAGATGAAATGTCATCAAGGAAGATAGATAGTATGATGATTAATTTTATATGTTAACTTGACAGGGCGTAAAGTGTCAAGATGCTTGGGCAAATTATGTTTCGGGTGTAAATAAGGGGACATAGTTTGACATTGTTAGTATTAAAACTAGTAGAAAGAGTAAAGCAGCCTGAATATCTGAAGAATCAAACTTCTGAGTAGAATAATAAGATTTTCCTGTAAGATGTGAAGATGTTTTCATATTTAGTGGCGCTTAAACTTGGACATTTGGACATTCTCTATTTCTAATCTTCAGGTCAAAACTGGGGTCTTCCAGGGTCATGAGTCTCAAACACCAGGTTTGCTTTCCTGTATCTTTAGCTTACCAAGACCTCCTATGGATACGATACTGGAAACTGTTATACTTCAGCTCATGAACATATATATATATATATATATACATACATGCATATGCTATGTATGTATATACACTATATAATATATATGCACACATACATATGTATATACACAAAGTATATATGTATATATATTATGTATTATATAGAAGTGTAATATGGATGTATATATTATATAGGAAGATAAAGCACAAAAACACCTTGTTTGTTCAATAGACTAATTTACTTATTATTATGAGTTTTAAGTAATTGTACATGACAACAATTTTGATCAATGTTATCACCTTACTCTTCTTTCTTCTTGATTCTTCCTTAGAAATTTAGGCTGGATGTACTTATTCACAATGCAGAGAATATTTGTAGGACAAATGGTAATCACAACAGGCAGTCTTAGCCATTGTTGTATTCAGTATTAAAGCTAGCTATTGTGTTTTGTCAAAAGGACAATATAGATTGATTTATCTGTCTGAAATCTGTCTTTCCAGTTTGGACTAAATATTCAGCTTGTCTCTAGCATTTATTTATTTGTTACACAGCCTTGCTGGGCAACATGCCTACCTCTGTGAGTGACAATGAGGCAGAGAATTTAACAGAAAACATGGTTATCACTTGACTTTTAGGAATCCAGGAAAGTGTTATACATGAATTAGCTGTCATCTTTCCTTTTAAATTTTATTTGTTTTTGAGCAGATATGAAGAAACCATGCTTGTAAAATTGGGGTATAAGAAAGCAGTGGCACTGAACACACTGTATAGCATTTACTATAAAAATTATGGACTAAATCGTTAGCTATCGAATGAAAACTAACATCAGAAAGAAGTAACAGACATTTCCTCATTATTCCTACCCAGCATGCCGATAGAGGTACACGGTTCAAGAAAATATTTTGCAGTATATTAACTTACTAGATTGAGAGAAAGTGGTTTTACAATTTCTCTTGCTAGAACGCAGACATTTTTGAAGGCACTGTTTTCTCATGATAAATGAGCACTTTGAGCTTGACCCTAATCAACAAATCAGACATTTCCAGGATGTTTGTTTCACAGCAGGAATGAAATGCTGACAAATAAGCTTTTCTCTACAACCAGAGCTGTCAGAGAAGTATTGGGAATGTGTGGGGCATTCAGATAAATGTGACCCCTGTTGTCATGGCAGCCACAGGTACCTGGTATACTTGGGAAATGTCCTGTGGCACTGTCACACAGAATTTTCTAAGTGGTGCTGACATATTTCCTGGAAAATATGGATGCACACAATAAAGTAGAAAGGAGCAGACTCAGCTCTGAAGCAATGCACAGACTGTGACTAATGATCATTTAGGGAAAAGCATTGGATCTAAGGGCCTCTGTAGAAAGATGATGTAGTACATCTTATCTGTCATAACAGACCCTGGCACAGAAATGCAAACATGCAGTGAGTAAATCCCAATGCTGCCCAAACAGGAACCACCAAAACTCTATTTTATTAAAGCATAGCAGGCATGATCCCAATTTGTAATGTGAATTTCTTGAGTCATTTTTCCCTCTAGTTTCTTTAATGAGTAGTTAATGAATGTTTAGTAATTAGAATATAATGAGCAGTTATGCATATGCTGAGAACTTCAAAGTTGGTTAAAAAAAATGAGTACAAGAATATTCACCTGGTTTCGAGCTTTAGCCTCTGCACAAATATTTCTACATACATACTGCAACTATTATCAATCATAATGGCAAAAGCAGGTCAACACTCAGGAAGAAAACTAAGCGAACTAGAAAACTAAGAACTCAGGGACAACAGCCAGGCCCAGAGTTCAAGCCTCATGATAAAAAACAAAATAAAAAAATCAATTAATGTACCCACTACTTGATGAATGTAACTGTAACTCCTCTGTACAACACCCTGCAAAAAAAAAAAAGAATGTTCAAAGGAATAGCATTGATCAAGATGCTCTATATTCATAAACTGTTTTGGTGAATGGCAGCTTCTTAGTACAACTACTTAACAATAATAAAAATATTTTAAAATGGATTTTAGGTGCACAATGCACACACTCATCTATAGAAATTCAAAAATGTTTTTGACTAATGCAAGCTTTATGTAATGTAAAGCCAGATAAAACAACAACAACAACAAAAAAAACAAAACAAGAAGGAGGAAGAGGAGGAGAAGAAACCAGTTTGACGGTGAAGTATGGCAATCACCATGAAAGCCTCCACCTGCCCTCATACAGAAAGCTATGTGACATATTTTAGCTATTATTAATATTCTTAATCTGCTCCCAGTTGAAGAACAAACCATGTGACTTTACTGCTTCAATGGAGAGAAGGACCAGATGCTGGAGTTTGTCCCTTTTCTTCATGGCCATAAATGTGTTGGCACAGCAGTAGTAGGCATATTCTGGAAGTTACATTGACACCAGAAAAAGGGACAATTTACCTGTAAATGGAGGTAGCTACACAGAGCAATTAGACATTTTACTCAACACAAATTAAAGTTATCTGTTATTTAGCTAGTTTTCTATAATGACTAAGACTGCTGCTACCTAAAGTGACTGGTAGAACATGGACTTTGAATCCAAAGGTAAGTATGTTGGCAACTTACTGAGATTTTAGTGTCTTCATCTTCCCTCTACCCTAAACACAATAGTCAAACAGCTGTTCTGTGATAGTAGAATTCAGGGTTAAAACTCTATGAAAATAGGTAGGATATGGTGGTATATACTCTAGTTTCTCAGGTCAGTTTGATCCTAGCACATTATTCACTTTCATAGTTCCTTAAGACTTTCAGCCTTTGATTATGTGCTTAATCTCTCACATAAACCACATTCCTTCCTGTGTCCTTTCCTGATAATACACAATTTACTGTCCCTCAAGCACTAATACATTTCTTTAAATTTAGCTATTGTCTTCAGAAGATGCATGGTTTACTCTTGGGACCTCTGTTCCTCTTCAACTTCCTCTGACTGTCTAAGTGGAATTGTTTTTCTCAAAGTTGCATGGACCCTCACTCTGCAGCATTTCTAGATTCCTTGACCATGAACAACCGTCTGCTCCACCTTCAGAAAACACAGCACCTCTCACTTCGTTCCCCTGAGCCCCATCTTCACACACCATTGATGTTCTCTTCAGTCAGTTCTTCTTGGGAGGTGTATAGAAAATATAATTATAATAAAACATTTGACTCATTTTTCAGGATCCCAAGGCAGAAGACAAACGTTTCTGCAATGAAACCTGACTGTTACACAAGACTTTCAGTAATGTGCTTGCACTTAAATCGTGCTCAGAAACCCAGTAAGTTACATTCAGAAAGTTTTCACAGCAGAAGGTTAAAAAAAGTTATATTTCATTCAAGTCAACCCAATTTGAATTTTAAGTACAGCAGACACCTTTGATGATGTTGTTTATCAAGTGCACATGTTTGATGCACTTCTTCTGTTCACAAAAACAAGGACTTATTTTTCAACTATGGTTAACTTAAAGACTATTAAAGGGCAAGCTAAATAACTTGTTATTCCCACCCACTGCATTCCGTTAGATGTCTTACTTCCCTCAAACAAAAGCATCAGACAGCTGGACAAAAGGTTGCAATGCTTGTGTCACTGTGAATTCCCATGTCGTCCACATGTCTGCAGGAGTCACACAAGAACCAAGAGTTTTATTTGGTCATTATATGTAGAAAACAATGGAGAAGAGTTCTTTTTACTTTCTGCAACTTTCACAAGTATATTTTAAGAATTAATTTAAACTTAATACTGTTATTCTGGAGAAGTTCATGGGAAAGATGAAAATTTGAAAGTACAATAAGTCTGAAGTGTATTATCTGGTTATATTACTAAGCTTCTGTCACTGCAAGAAATACTTTAATCAATGTATAACAGATTTATTTTGCTTCACAGTATAGGAAGTTCTTATCTGTAATTATCTGACTCCATTGCTTTGGGCAAGGCAGCACATCTTGACAAGAGAATATGGTTCAGAGAAACCACTCACTCCATTGTCAGTAGCAGAAAACGTGATACCCTATGGTGCTGGGCTCCCCAAATCTCTACTAAGGGTACTCCTTCAATGACATAAATTTTTTCCCACTTCATCTCATTTCCCATGGACTCCGTCACAGTCCATAGCTTCACATTTGTGAACAATTTCTAGCACTGCATTTTGTAGGTCATTTAGCACCCGAAGAATAACACTTGCTTTAAAATTTTGTTTCTTCTCTATTCTAGGACATGTAAGGCTATTAAAGTCATAACCGAACTTTCTAGTACAGGGCATCATCGTGACATAATACGTCTTCCCATTCTTCTACTTAACTATTTTTTTTAAATCAGATTTTCCTTCGTGTTTGGAAAATGGAACTATTTGATTTAGAAAATAAATCCTGCATTCATGAAATAAAACTGCAGTATAATTGTTGCAATGATAAAACTTCTGGTAGGTTAGAAAGTCCTTCAAAGTCTAATAATTTAATTACTAAGTTATTAACTTAATCAATGGTTTTAGTCAATTAATTTTTGTCATTCCAATTCCCTCTTCATCTCACCTTCCAGTATTTTCATATGGAGACAATTTAGCTGCTACTTAAAATGCTGATGAAGACCTGGAAGAGGCACCCAAACTGCTGATCAGCATGAGTGTATGAGTGAGTTCATGACCTGGTGAGAGAAGGTGATGGAAAGCATGGAACCCTCATTCTCTTATTTCTTTCACCCCTCACTGCTTAGAATTCCTCCAAGGCCAAAATGTAAGCAGCATCATCATTATCGTCATCATTGATGGGCTACAGTATTCCATCTGTCCATTTATCTTTGGGCTCAAAGGCAAGAAATGCTGGATCTCTATTTTTTTGTAGCGGGGGGAGGTTCATGAGGCTTGAACTATGGCCTGGGCAGGGTCCCTGAATTCTTCAGCTCCAGGTTACCACCCTACCTTTGAGCCACTTCCTGTTTTCTAGTGATTAATTGGAGATTAGAGTCTCTTGCCTTTGTATAGCCCAGGATGGCTTTGACTCAGATCTCAGCCTCCTGATTAGCTAGGATTACAGGCATGAGCCACCACACCCAGCTTGGGTCTCTCTCTTTTTTTTTTCTTTTTTATTGTATTTTATTGTCGGGCAATGTTTAGATGTGTACTAATTATTACAAATGAGGGAAACCATGGAGTCTATGTTCCTTTGGATCTGGCTTACTTCACTTAGTATGATTTTTTCCAACTCTTTCTATTTCCTTACAAATGAGTCTATGCCATTTTTTCTCATGACAGCATAGAATTCCATTGTCTGTAAGTATCATCTTTTTCATCCATTCATCTACTGAGGGGCATTTGGGTTGGTTCTATATCTTCCCTATGGTAAATAATGCTGCAATGAACATTGTTGTGCTAGTAATTTTAGTATGGCCTTGTTTCTGGTCATTTAGGTAAATGCCAAGGAATGAGAATGCTGAGTTATAGGGTAGCTCTACATTTAGTCTTTTGAGGCATGGCCATACTGCTTCCCAGAGTGGGTGAACAAGTTTACTCTTCCACCAACAGTGTAGCAGTGATCCCTTCTGGCCACATCCCTGCCAGCATCTGTTATTAGATTTCTTGATAATGGCCATTCTAAGTGTAATGAGATGGAATCTCAAAGTTGTCTTGATTTGCAGTTCTGTTATGGCCAGAGATGTTGAGCTTTTCTTCATGTGTCTATAGGCCATTTTTATTTCCTCTTCAGAGAAGTCTCTCTTTAAGTCTTTAGCCCACCTTTTAATGTTTGTCTGCATGGGTAGTGTTGGCTTTGCTTCACAGTGCTTTGCAATGAGAGATTGAGTTTAGTTAGTGATATGCTAGCATGCAATAACTGTATGCTACCCCTGTAATTCCCATGCACCTGAAACAAAAGCTTTAATGTTTTCCAGTTTTCTTGGCGCACATATTTCTCACCAAGGCTAATTTGGAGTTATGATATGATGTTACTAAACTTGGAAATTAGAAGACATGGACCAAGGTAACACTCTTCTGGCATACATGGTAGCTTTTGCACATTATTTTATTTGCCCTCGAAAGAAAGAGGAAATGAATTCCTTTATGTGTGTGCAGCCTGGACCAGAGAATTCTAACCCATAGTTCTGTGTAGTTAATTGCATTTTGTATTACAGATATCTCTTCAGAGACTAAAATCATGTAACTCAAAGAAATACAATTTCTCAAATATAGTTGAATCGTAAATTCTATTCTAATCAATTCATGAACCTTGCCTGCTCAGTTATCTTTTGAAATTCTAATTGCAGCTCTGTAAAAAAAAAAGATAGATTCAGTATGATTGAAGAAAAGTTCTACTACTTGAAAAGAAGGTAACTTCTGGAAGAACTGATTTTTGTGCCTTCTGAAGTGCCTCAGATTTTTCACATTTATAATCATCATGTTTGAGGCTTTATTTTTCAGAGCCTGGGATTGCAGAAATATTAGATGATGTGTCAATGCTAAAAAAGAACAGGACAATTTCCACTGGTTTGGTAGTCATACATGTCTGAAATTTTATTCTTATAATCACAATATACTGTTCAATCCAATATACTAAAATATTACATGAATTTTAATTCATGATCATTATTAAAATCTGGGGCTAGCACACAGATAGTTAGAAATTTTTTCTTTATGGAAATAGTACCCTTCATTCCTCTGTTAAATTTTGGAACAAATTTTTATACTCAATATATTTGAGATAGTGCTATATGAACTAAAGTCCTCTAACTTACCCAGAGTCATTAAGAGATTTTATCTTGTTTTTTCAGCTTTAAGTATCCTACTTCAGTCTACTTATACATGCTACAAGTTTAATTTAGGTTTGTCATATACATTCTGAAATAAGACATATAAGAAAGATTATAAGTGGAATGTTCATTTAAGAAGAAAATTTAAATTGCCAAGTTGTATTGGAGGCACTTGTATTAAGATTTGCACTCAGAGCCTCACATTCTTGCTCAGCTTTTTTTGGTCATATCTGGTTTCTTTTTTTATTTTTACCTTACATATTTGCAGAACAGTATGTGACATTTCATTGCACAGATACATTATATAATGTTCATATCAGATTTAACATGACTATCTAAGTGAGGTATTCATAGCTCATGCTTATAGTTCTAGCTTCTCAGGAGGCTGAGAGCTGAAGATTGTGGTTTGAAGCTAGTTAAGACTGAAAAATCCACAAGACTCTTATCTCCATTTAAACACATCCTCAAAACAAAGCTGGGGGTAGAGCTATAGCTCAAGTGATGTGCACATACACACATGCACACACACACACACACACACACACACACATGCACACACACTTACGCAAACTTACACAAACACACTATTTATTGTTTATAATCCTTATTGTTTTTGGCCTAATCCTTTTCTTTTCCTTTCTGCTTTCTTGAGGATTTCTTGCTTTTGTTTTTTCTTTCTAGTTTTTTTTTAAATTCCTTGCAATGCAGCAGTTCATTGCTTCTAATACATCCATCAATCAACAGTGATTATTCTCTTAAAATTGTTTTAGTGTGCCTCATTGGTTTTACTGTCATATATTTGTATTCATTTTAAAATACTAAATGTCATTAATTTATTTCTAAACCTATGGATTACTCAGTAATAAATTGTTTCCTTTCCAAATATATACATGGTTTCCAAAGTTTTTCTGTTACTGATTTCTAATGTTATACATTTTTGGTCAGAAAACACTCATTATGATTCTGATTTTTAAAATGTAGTGAGACTTACTTTATCATGACAGTATTCTAGGTGGTATTGAGATGAGTATGCGTTCTGCAAGTGTTTGTTTTAAGATTCTGTGTAGGCCTGTTAGGTCCTTTTGACCAAGATTTTAGGATAGCTCATTTCTTTTATTTTCTCCCTAAATGGTCTTTCTTCCATTGCTGAGAGTCAGATGCAAAAGTTCCCAACTATTATCATATTGAAGAGTTTCTGTCCCTTTAGGTCTGTTACATTATATATTTATGCTACAATTTGGGGAAGCAATATATTTAGAATGTTTATTTAGTTTTTCTAATTTGGCCCTTTAATCATTGTGTTATATTAGGACTTTCTTGTGTCCTTTAACTCTTGTGATATAAAGACCACGTTACTTGATACAACTGTAGCTACTCCAGTCTTCTTTCAGCTTCTATCTTCATGGAATACCATATTCTGTCTCTTCATTTTCACTACTGTGGCTTTCATGAATTGATTTTCTTGTGAGTAACATCACATTGTTGAGATTTGTCTCATGTTATTTTCATACTTTTATTTACAGAACTTATATTTACATTTAAAAACTACCATAGGTAATGTATTATCTATTTTATGACATATTTATAAATTGTTCCTTTCCCTCTTTTTCCCTTTTAACAGTGTTCTTTTTTATGAAGTGATTTACTCTAGTAATATATTCCGGTTTTTTATTTGTTATCTTGAGTTTGCTGTTAAATATTTTTGTTTCAGCAATATGTGAGTCTACAAAAAGTATTTTGAATATAATGCTCCACTTTGAAATGATTGTATTTTAACATTAATAATGAAGACGGGAATAAAAGAGAGAAAACTACCAATAAAACACAATTCTTCACTATGTTCAATTTTGAATTACTAGTGTTCCATTTTGCACATTTCAACATTGACTAACTAAGCATCCTGGTGAAAAAACAATTACCTGTAACTTTTAAAATTTTTTTATTCATTATTCTTGAATATACAAATGCATTATGCTCCACACTTATGAACCATTTTATAACATTGTAAATTTATCATTGTAAACTTATTTAGTTATTGTAGCAGTAAGTTTTCTAATCCTGATGTTTTCTAATTTGAATATTTCTTTTTAAGTTCTGATAAGGTATTATTTGATGATATATTTGTCCAATTTTTATTTTCCGGCAAAGTCTATCTTTCACCGTTTTTAAAGATAGCTTTTGTTTATAAAATATTATTGGCTGACAGATTTTTCTGTTCAGTATCATAAAAATTTCATGGCTCTCTTTTTTTGACCTATAAGCTATATATTGAGGGATCTGCTAGGAAATGAATTAGGAAACATGGATTCTTATTGATTCTTTCTTGTTTTTGAACATCCTTTCTTCATACTTAACAATTAAAAAAATCAACTTACTTTTTATTATAGAGGTGATATACAGACAGGTTACATTTGCATGAGTCAGGTAATGAATACATTTTCTTTCATGCAATGTTTTCTGTTCGCTTACTTCTCATAGTCCCTCCTGTCTCTACCCATAAGTTGTATAATTCACTTTCATCGGTGTTCAGTAAACTCCAGTGCTGTACTTTTTCATTCTTTTTTCCTCAAGTTCTGTTCTTCCCGCCTCTTCCCTCCCAAAGATATACACGTAAGTATAGCAGGCATAAGGTAAAGAACACAGAATCATCAAAAACTAAAAAATCTTTTTTTAACATATAGGATGAGACTAAATGAAAGGATCTCTAGGATGTGGAAACAAGAGCTTTATCTTATGTGATTGTTGTTCTTAATGTACTTTGTTATTTCTTTTCTCATTTGTTGCCCTATGGTTATCAATCCCATATTGCTACTGTATCTGACTTTGTTACCTGGTATATTGTATATACATTTATTTGTTTATTTGAAATAGGAAAGGGAAGGGGAGGGAAAGATGATTGGGAGGGTAAGAGGAGGGAAATCGGGACAAAAACATGTGTGGGAAGTAATGCACCTACTACCTGGCAAATATAACTGTAACCCTCTATACATTACCCCGACAATAAAAAAAAACCCTTTTTTAAAAAAGTCTTTTTTTTAATATACATATGTTAGGGTTAGGCATTGTGCCTTTGTATTTTTTTCCTAATAGTATCCTCTTTTGATCTCAGTGTATCTAGAATCCTGTATAATTTTTCATATCCCAGTACATATTTGATCTAACTTCCACATATCAGACAGAACATGGGCCATTTGTCTGTCTCAGCTTACAGGTTACTGATATGTCTTGGTGGTAACTATGGCTGACCTCGATCTTACTGGTCAATATTGATCTTCCTATGCCTTTTTTTGCTTTTTATTAAAGAATTTATTAACATTTATTTTTACATCATATTTCAAATGACGTATTTATCAAACAAGTATTCAAGAAGGGAATCTCTATATACAATCACTGGCACTTAGATTTTAGAACATGATTAAAATTAGGCTAAGGGTTTGTATGTCATAGGTACATATTAATCTATGTATTAAAACATTATTAGATCTATAGAGTCACCAATTTTTATGTCTATGTAGGTGTGTTTATATTTCCAATACCATGTCCATAGCATTGGGTATGCAAATACTGAGTCCTCGCTCTTGTACTGTTTGGCTCTAATATCCACATATTAAGGATACCATGTGCCTTTTGTTCCTTTGGTCTTGACTTGTCTCAATCAATATGATTCGCTCTAAATTCATCCACTTCCCTGCGAATGCCATTATTTTATCTTGTCTGTTGGCTATGTAGAAATCCATTGTATATATATACTACATTTTTTGTATGCATTCATCTGCAGTAGGGCATTGAATTGTTATCATTGCTTGGCTATTGTGAATAGTGCAGAGATGAGCATAGCTGAGCAGGTATCCTGGATTATGATGTTCAGGATAGATGCTCAGGAGTGGTATGGCGGGATCGTAGGAGGATCTATTTTCAGTTCTTTAAGAAACCTCCACACTGCTTTCCAGAGTAGCTGAACTTGCTTACAAGTCCACCAGCACTGCAGTGGGGTTCCTTTTTCTCCACAACCCTGCCACCATCTGTCATTGTCTCAGTTCAAAACCTTGGCCATTGTAATTGGAGTAATTTGGTATCTTAGGGTTGTTTTTATTAGCATTTCCTTTATGAACATGGATGATGAGCATTTTGTCATATGCTATTCTGCCATTTTAACCTCTTCTTTTGACAAGTTTCTCTTTAGTTCCCTTGCCCATTTAGTGATTGGTTTCTTGATTTGGAGGGCATCAGTTTCTAGAGTTCCCTGTGGATACTGGATATTAAGCATTTCTCTGGTGTATTATTGGTAAATATCTTTTCCCAGTTGATTGATGCTTGGGAAGTTTTCTATTATTATTATTTTGATTAATCTTCATACATCTTTGACATTCTGAACTTTCTTAAAATCCAATAATGTGACTATTTGCCTTTCAACTGTTATTTCAAAGTTATTGAAAACTTTCTTTATTCTTTTCGTCCTTTCTTTCATTTTTTCCTTCTGCCAGTGTTTTCAAATAGTTTGCCTTCAAATTCACATCTTCTTTCTTCTATTGTTTTATTTTTTTCTATTGGTGTTTTCTCTGACTTTTTAATTTCACTTAACATACTTACCTAAAAAGGCAAATCTTTTAATACTTCAATTTCTCTGTGAAGTTTCTCTGTTAGAGCACTAAAATATATCTGTGTTATATTGCATTCTGTTGAGTTTTTATTAAAACTAGTGTTTTGTGTTCTTCTGAGGGTTCACTTATTTCATTGGCTGTGTTCTGAAACGATTTTGTGTTGCATAAGGTTATGGTTCCCTTGAATTTTGTGAAGTTTGTTGTGATGTAGAGTTATTTGGAGATTGTGTGATTCTCTGGTCCTATAGCTATTTCTGCTATTCAAGAACTAGGTGGCACCCTAAGTCTAGATTTACTAAAGGTCTACTGTTAATGTGTTACTAATGCTTGAGTCTAAGAGCATGCCACTAATCCAGCTTTGTCTGAAATCTAGTTGAATGCTAAATGAAAGGACCTCCAGGATATAGAAACAAGAGCCATATAATGTGTGATTGTTGTTCTTAATGAACTATTTTATTTCTCATCTCTTTTGTTGTCCCTTGGTTTTCTTGCATTGTTACAGTATCTTACCTTGTTGTCTGATATACTGTATATGTGTTCATTTGGTTATTTGAAATAGGATAGGGAAGAAGGGAAAACAAGATGGGAGAGAGGGTAGGGAGAGAAAAATTGGGACAAACACATGAGAAAGGGTAGCAATGTTTGTGAAGTAATAAGCCTTCTATCTGGTGAATATAATGTAACCCTTCTATTACTTACAATAAAATATATAAAAAAGAGTTGGAAAAAATCTAATGCTCTCATTATACCTAATAATAAATGAAATGCTAGTAGCCTACATGCGAGTGAGAATATTATTTCTTTTATTCATCTATGCATATGTGTATGTGAAATGCTTTAGATGTTTTTATGCTATATAATTTATATGCTTATAATTTATGCTGTGTGTGCCTACAGATTGTGATTCATGGATTATTATATATTCTTTACATGTAATATGTAATTAAATTACTTAGAATGTTTAAAAAGAGAATGTACTGTAAGAGTGATCAGAAAGGAAAATGTGTCTCCAAAAACCTTTTTCTTGGGTAAGAATTAGCAGAGATACCTATCCACAGTTATTAGTCTACATTTTCTCCTTTCTCTAGGCTATGAAGCATCTGGTTCCAGGGTATTTCTTTTCCTTCTACTGAGCAGCCAATAACTCTTGTGTCTACTGGGGTTAGGGTAGCAATGTGGTGTTAAGTTCTGTAGCATACAATGCTGTGAAGCTGGGTCAAACGCAGAGCCTGTAACAACTGCCATCCTTACAGCACTAAGCAGGCGATGATTCACCTGGTGCAGAGGTGGACTCAACTCCTGAAACTTCTGCAACAAAACCTCAGTTTATGCTGGCTTCAACGGAAGTTCAAATTACCTGGGTCCAGGTCCTCAACTGGCATCAAGGTAGAAGACTTGCTCATTCATATATTCAGGTCTGGGATAATCGACCATGAATGAATTCTTAGTCTTAGGTTTCACCAACCTGGTACTAAATTCTAAGATTAAATCGTGTTACTCATCATTCTTACCCCCCACGCTCAGCCTGTTGGTCCTGAGCTGCAGTCTCCTAAGTATTGATTTGGGATGAGATATAGAAGTGCCTAACACTTGGATGCACACGGACTTTCCACTACTGAGATGCATAAAGTGCGTGGTACTCGGTTTTAAACCTAAAATCCAGTCGTTGTACCTTCTCCATCCACCAAGAGGACGCAATAATTCCACAATGTACTGTTTTGGACTGATGACACAGGCAACACTTCTACTGTTTTCAAAGCACCATTTCTTATGAAATTAGAAGTCCTGACCTCCAGTACAATATTCTTAGCATTTGTGAAGAAAATTTAGTACATGCATAATTGTTTAAATTGATGGTTCTCTTAAAAAGATCGTTACTGTACTGTCATTTTGGCATGTCCCTGAGGTTTTTTTTTGTTTGTTTGTTTGTTTTGTTTTTTTGTTTTTTGCCAGTCCTAGGCTTGAGCTCGGGGCCTTGGACTTTCTCTAGGCTGGAGCTCTATCACTTGAGCCTCAGCACCACTTCTGGCTTTTTTCAATGTTTGTGGTACCAAGGAATCGAACCTGGATCTTGGTGCATGCTAGGCAAGCACTCTACCACTAGGCCAAACTCCGGGTTCCTGCCTCTGAGTTTTTCTTGCTAAAAATAGATACTGGTGCCATACCTATGTTCTCAATCATTTTCTTTCAAGGGTTTGATAAATATTACCATTATATTCACTAATACTTACTGATTATTAATTTATTGCATGTGGAATAGGTGATCTTTACTTGGTTTATCATTATTGTATAGATATATGTGACTTCGTGTTACTACATATGGATATAATATACATATCTTATTAATGAATAATAATAATCTAATTATGTTTGAAAATTAATTATAATATTTTGGTGTGTATTTGATAAGTTTAATTTTAAGATTTTTGTTTTAAACTATCTTAGATAGTTTTTGCACAGGAACTGTAGCAAAATTCCAGTAGATTTCTTGTCTTAAGGGAATGCTGACATTTGGCAAAGGGATATTAATTTATGAAACAATAATATCATAGCAGAAATATTTTATTTAAAAACTACCTACAGGAAAGTTTTAAAGTCGGTTTTTCTCTTTTTGTTTCTCTTTTCCCTTTTCTATACTCTTCTGAAACACGTATCCAAATTTTTAAATGATGGAATCTCATGGAGTTACTTTTTATTCAAGTAAGAATTTCAGCAATATAAAAATTGGGATTTGGGGAAGGGAAGAGGAACACAAAATGGTGAGACAAAAGACAGAGGGTGAACCATGCAACAGCAAGATTCACAAGACAATATGTTGGAAATGAAGTTCACAACTTGAAGGGAGTTATTGGAGAGGAGAGAGAGAGAAAAGGGAAGAGGAGGTAACAATGTTTGAGAAGAAATGTACCCACTACCTTACATATGTAACTGTAACCCTTCTTTATATCACTCTGACAATAAAATAATGAATTTAAAAATAAATAAATAAATAAATTGGGGTTTATTTTCCTCAAGTATGAAGCCATTCTTTTGCAAAATCGGTTTTATGATGTAAAGTGTTTCAATTTCTCAATGTGTCACATCAAAATGTACCTGAAGTGAAAACAACCTTAGCTTGAGATTTATGTGTTAAATTCTACCTTTTCAGAAAAGAAACATTTTAGGTTTAGTATGTTATATATCATAGAAAGAAATGGAAATTCTTATGGTTAAGAGAATATGTATTTTTCCAAGGAGTTTCATGTCCATTATCACATTAGGTTTTTCAAGAAATATGAGATATTTCACATAATCATACATTTAAAAAATTTTGTCAATACCAATATTTGAAATCAGGGCTTTATAAATGCTTACCTTGCTGTAATATTTGAACTAATTACATTACAAATGATGTTTCCTGCCTAAGCTGGTCTTAATTTGAGCTCCTCCAAATGCTTAATATCCAGAAGACATATCTTGAATCCTGCCATAATAAATTTTAATAGGCTTTATTATGAAATAGCTAAACATTCATAATCAATTTAACTTTGCCATCCTTAAAGTTGAGATAGGGCTGAAATACATGCTCTGATCCTTCTTTGTTTTTTCTGATGACCTGGCACAATCTTGAAACTAATTCATGACTCACAGTCTTTTGTTTACTCATTAGTAGACAAATGTATCGCTTTGGAAATTCTTTTTTTTTTAGTTGCTTTTGCTTTTTTTAATTTTTATTTTCTTTTATTTTTTATTGTGGTGGTAATGTATACAGGGGTTACAATTAACATTCTCCAGGAAGTAGATGCATTACTTCTCACATATTGATACTTCTTCATGTTTTTGTCCCCTTTCCCTTCCCCATCCCCTCTCAATTATGTTGTTTTCCCCCTGCCCTTTCTTATTTCAAGTAATCAAATAATATATAGAGAATATACCAGGTAGCAAAGTCAGATACAGTAGCAATATGAAATTAACCAAAGGGCAAAGAGAAGAGAAATGACATAGTACATCAAGAACAATAATCACACAAGATAAAGCTCTTGTTTCTATGTCCTAGAGATCCTTTCATTTAGTCTCATCCTATATGACCTTATGTATCTAGGGTTTTTTTTACTTTTTTATTTTTAATTTAATTTTATTTTATTTTTTGTAATTTTTTTTGTAATTAATAAAAGGGTTACATGATATTTGCCAGATAGAAGGTGCATTAATTCACATACATTGATACCCTTTCACATGTCTTGGTACGCTTTGGAAATTCTAACACAGTTTGGATATGTATGAAAGAAAAGTATATTTTTCACAGAAACTGTACTGGGTTGATGAACTTATTTATGTATACAATGATAAAGTGGTAACATATTATTACAAAGTTGAGGAAACATCCAGATCTTTGAAATTCTATGTATAGCACTGGGAACTAGAGATTTATGGTAATTGCTTTAAATTTATAAAACTTGTTTATGACATAAATTCTACTGAAAAATCTCTTGGATTTTCTTTCCAAATATAGCATGCCACACACACACACAATCTCACACACACACACACACACACACACACACACACACACGACACTTTTATTAGGGATAAGCATCTCCATCTAGTTTACTCTGCCTATATATAACCTTTTTTTATTAGGAATCAGTATCCTTGTCTAATTTGCTTTGTTTTATGCTTCACAGTGGCCTTGGGTATTCCACTCAAACATGCGTTTTTTGTCTTTAAATGCTTTTTGCTAGCTCTGTTTTAGGTTACTGATCTTTAAGACAAAAGTCCAACTATAGCAGCCAGTTCTCCAATAAAGACTTTCAATTTGATCTCTCAAAATGTGGCTTTTCTGTTTCTTGCCATTCAAGGGTTATCATGTGTACTTATTAGAGGCAATAACAAATTACATACCATATGTATAATGTATATATATACATATATTATATGTTTATATAGTTATTATATATCATATGTATATATCATATAGAGATCTTTATAGATAGAGCTATACAGATATATCCATCCATATATATATATATATGTCTGATAACAAATCTTCTAATTTCCCTCCTTTTCCTATTCTCTTGAATAAAATGATAAATATAAATTTGAAGATTGATGAGAAAAGATTATGAAATGCAAGGCTAGAAAAATATTTCTTGGTAGGTCAGAGTGAAACAGAAAGAAAAAAAAGGGAAACAAATAATACAATGACAATGCAGAGATAAGGAGTTAGGGTCGGAAATGCATATTTCTTAATCCAAGAAAAATTATATACTTTAATCTGAGAAGTTTCAGTTTAAAACTTTTCCTAGATAAGTGGTACCCTTCAATTATTTTGGTAAGTTTCTAAATGTACTTTAACTTAAGTAGCCCTTTCTAGTAAACACATAAAGAATTTTTTTTTTTTTGCCAGTCCTGGGCTTGAACTCAGGGCCTGAGCACTGCCCTTGGACTTTCTCAAGACCAGAACACTACCACTTGAGCCTCAGCACCACTTCTGGCTTTTTTTTTCTATGTATATATTACCAAGGAATTGAACCCTGGTCTTCGTGCATGCTAGGCAAGCACTTTAACCACTAGGCCAAACTCCCAGCCCATAGTAAACACATTCTTGAGTCAATACTTCCCTAAGAAAATTGTTCAACATTTGAAGGAAAGAGTGTGGTGGATGTTGGTACTTTCATTAAAAAATGATTAACAAACCATCATTTCATAGTCAAAATCTTTTTTTTTTTTGGTCAGTTCTGGTTTGATCTCAGGGCCTGAGCACTATCCTTGGGTTTTCTCAAGATTAGAACTCTACAACTTGTGCCATAGCACCACTTCTGGATTTTTCTATGTATGTGGTACTGAGGAATTGAACCCAGGTCTTCATGCATGGTAGGGGAGCACTCTTCCTCCAGGCCAAACTCCCAGTCCCTTCATAGTCAAAAATCTTAATTACCCAAGTGTAGAGTATCTTTTGAATGTATAATGTCAGATGAAGGAAGAGGAAGTCATTCACAGGATTAAAAACAACTCCCAAAGTGGTTTCTTTTACAGTGTGGCATTTTATTAATACATGAAATATTTGAATTTTTTAATGACTGTTTTTGCATTTAGACCCTGATCCTGGCTTATTTTCATATGTTCAGGTCCTTGTCACCTTGTTCTATTTACCCTACCATAAAACTTCAGTGTTCTTGTATTTGAACCAGGCCAAATATTAAATTAAGACCTTGAGATTTTTTCTTAATGTATTCATTTAAAACAGGTTTAAAGAAACTTAAGTTCCATTAGCTAGTTTAGCTGTGAATCTCATTTGTCCATGAAGACATTTCCATTTATTCCTCTGAAACAGATGATTGGACTATCAGAGTTCTTATTTTAAGCTATGTGTAATGATTTTTGAAGTTCAAGAAAACAATATTCAGTCTGCACTTCTGTGAGTTTTTGTCAGGATTAATTATAGAGTACATAATTATATGGGTGTAGACTAATTAATACAAAATTTATTAGGATTGCCAGTGTTGGAAGACTTCTGTCTTGCATTGTACTAAGAAATTGCTTTTGATGAAAAGCATTAACTCCTCTCTTGGGCCCACAAAATTACTGAAAATAACAAAAGCCTGGGTTCCCTAACTGTATTTTACCTGTTTCTCTGTTGCTTTAAAACTTAGGTCAGATTCTTGGTTACCTATACAAAAGCTTGTAGGAAGAGTAGCCATCCAAAAACTTAGGCTATCATACCTAGTTCATCTCCCTTTAAGGCTGAAAGCAGGAAGATAAAAGTAATGTTCATCTCCCAGCAATTTATAAAATGTTCAGAAGAAGGCATTTTAAAGGCCCCAGTCATTGACCTAACCTAGTATCACTGCAGACTGCAAATGTCAGGATTGATCAACAAACATTTTTATGAAAAGGGACCAAATCCATTTCAAACCAAATCCATTTTCAAACCTGAGATAATGACTAACTCTAACCTGACTGCTTAACTATGAAGACCTTTTGCTGCTCCCTGATTCATGTATTTAAACTATGACTTATGTCACTACAGCTATGATACAAGTGGAGTCATTGATCCCCTTCATTTTTTTTCATATTTTTATTGTAATGAATAGAAGGGTTACATTATATCCACCAGATAGAAGGTGCACTACTTCACAAACATTGATACCCTTTCTCATGTCTTGGTCCCCATTTCCCTCCCTCCAATCCCGCCCCCATCTTGTTTTCCTCCCTTACCTATCCGACATCAAATAACCATGTACACATATATACAATATATCAGATAACCAGGTGAAATACTGTAACAATTTGAGATTACCAAAGGACAGCAAAAGAGATGAGAGATAACATAGTACATTAAGGACAACAATCGCTCATTACATGGCTTTTGTTTCTATATCCTGGAGGTCCTTTCATTTAGCGCCATTCTATATGGCCTTATATGTCTAGGTTTGTTCTATTGTAAATCTCTGCTAGGAGAGCCCAAGTTTTCTACTGATTATGACAAATGAGGGAAACCATTGAGCTTATGTTCCTTTGAGTCTTGAGCCCCTTCATTTTATCCTCATAGCTTATGTTGATTCATTCTCCTTTCTCTGCCCCCCCCCCCCATTAATTGGTGTTCTGGGACCAGTGGCCAAACCCAACCCGTTTTGATTTCAGCTAGAACTTTTGCTCTAACACTGTGATAACAGTTGTGAATTCATTGATGAGTCAAGGTTCATTAAGGTTCATTCTTACATGAAATTTTAAACAATTGAAGAGAAGAGGGTGGGTTTGATCTGGGTTATGGTAGAACATTTAAGACAATAAAGCTGTGCCCAGCCAACTCTATTTTGTAAAGCAATAGTTTTAAGGTAAGCTATTTCAATTTGAGGCTAAGTGCCAAAACAAAATTACTTGAATCTTATGCATCTTCTGCATAGGCTGGTAAATAATTAAAATTTCCAAATAAAGTATTGTCACCTACAAGCATAGAATTAAGTCAAAGTCATATGGGTACATTCATTTATCAAACCCTCATCAAAGATACCAAGTCTTAAAGACCACACCAGATCTAGTGATTTATGCCACTATTTTAACAGGAGTTATATATGAAACGTAGGGCTGTGCGTCAGAAAATGGTGGCACATGGACACCTGTCATCAAGCCATCAAGAATCTATAGAAAATAAACTCTTGAATCTTTCCTTGGGCTTCAGCTCAGCTGACTGTCCGTCCATTCCAGAATTGCTGTCTGGTCAGATTTAGTAAGTCTGAGAATGTCTTCTCAGAGCCTGGATTAAAATATATGGGTTATGAATTCCTTGTTATTTAATAAATTCTGACATTGGGGAAAGATATAACTGTGTCCATTTGTGTTCCTAACATAGCGCGCGCTCTCTCTCTCTCTCTTCTCTCTCCCTCCCTCTCTCTCTCTCTCTCTCTCTCTCTCTCTCTCTCTCTCTCTCTCTCTCTCTCTCTCTCTCTCTCTCTCTCTCTCTCTCTTTTTCCTGGGTAACATTGGATCATATTCATATTTACAAATTACAAATTATGAGTCAAACACTGGCTCATGTCATCAGAGCCACATTTCACTGTGCTGGAACACAGTGCTCCCATCCTCAGCAATCTCTTCCCATATAATTATGCATCATCATGTGACCTTGCAGTCAAAATGGCTACATTTCCATTCTTTTCAACATCGTGACTGAAGGGGTTTATTTTTACCAGCATCATTCACTAATGTGAAAAACACAAAAAAAATCTAAGGGAAATAATTGTAGTGTAGTTGTTCTCTGTTTTGAAGACCATGTTATTATCTTTCAGGCTACTGCTGAGAACTGCAAACAAGTGGAAGAAGAACATAGGTCTGTTCCAGCCAATAAAGAACCAAAGGTTTGTGGAACGAGCTCATGAGACTACATCTCATGAGACTACATTTTATGAACATAGAGGAATTTTCCATTTTATTATTGTAAGTATTAACTCATAGGAATCGTGTGTATTAATGTATTTCTCTGTAATAGTTCTTTGCTTTTTGTTTATCATGTGCCTTGACTCAGGGTCTGGGCACTGCTTCCGAGTTTTGTTGCTCAAAGCTAGCATTCTACTACTTTGAGCCATAGTTTCACTGCTGAGTGTTTGGTAGTGAATTGAAGATAAGAGGCACATGCACTTTCCTAGCCAATCTGGTTTGAACTGTAATCCTCAGATCTCAGCCTGTTGAGTAGCTAGGATTACAAGTGTGTGCCAGCATCAGTGCCCATCTCTGTGAGATTTCTATACACACACACACACACACACACACACACACACACACACTCACACACATTATTTGAATCTATTCCCCATAATACCCTTTTGTACTCTCCTATTTCCAAAACACATTGGGTATTTTGTAGATGGCAGATTATTTTCAGACATGTTACTTTTATCACTGTCATTTGTAGCTGTCTAGATCATCTTTTCTCCCTTCCATATATGGAAGAAAATATGACATATGTCTTTCTGTTTCTGGCTTACTAACAGCTTACAGCTAATCTACTCCATTGCTTTGGTAGAGGCAGTATGTCATGTTAATAAGATAAGGTTGAGTAAAATCCTTCACTTAGCCAGGAACATAGAGAATGAGGTAGGTTAGATGTCTAAATATTACCTGCAATGGCACACTTTCAATGATACAAAGCCTTCTAACAAAGCCCCACCTCTTAAAGTGTCAATCACCTTTAATAGTCCCTCAGATATTTTTTTCTCTCTGTATTTAGCTTATTGTCATAACTTTCAGTTTTATCTGTTTCCCTATAAATTACAAGATTTTATTCTTCTTAGTGGCTATATATTATTGCATCATAGCCATTATAGATATTTTGGATATTTTCTTTATTTACTCATCTGTGGATGGGCATCTCCACTCATTTATGTATTGGAAACTGTAATTATCATGGGTATGAGGCAACATTTTTGTATATTTATGTTTTTAGTATACGTACACACACACACACATATACACACATATATATAAATGAGATATTGTGGTATCACATAGTAGTTTTAGTTTTTTGAGGAAATCTCATTTCCGTAGAGGGTTAACCAGTTTATGTTTCTTAGCAAAAAACGTGCAGAGTTCGTAACCTTCTTCATTCTCATTAGTGTATGCGTCTAGTCTTATTCATTATTGATATTTTGATAGCAGCCATTTTATCATTAAGAAGACATTTGCTGGGGCTGAAAACTTGGCCTAGTGGTAGAGTGCTTGCTTAGTAATCATGAAGACCTGGGTTCGTTTCCTCAGTACCACATACACAGAAAAAGCTGGAAGTGGTGCTGTGACTCAAGTGGTAGAGCTCTAGCCTTGAGAAAACCCAAGGACAGTGATCAAGCCCCTGAGTTCAAACACCAAGACTGGATAAAAAAAGATATTTGCTGACAGTGAAGACAGGAAATCTTACTTTAGATTATTTTTAAAATTTATTTTATTTCATTGAAACTAGGGATTGAAATGATAGCCTTGCATGCTTTATAATGGCTCTACCATTTTAGCCACATTTCTTTTTGACTTTAAGATAGTATCTTCCTTTATTTTGCTCACTGGCCAGGGATTTCAGTTTCTCTATTTCCACCTGCTGAGTAACTGAAATTAGATGTATGTATCACCATAACAGGATTGCTAGGTTTCATTTGCATTTTTCTGTTAGCTAAAAATAGCTTGGAAACCTGTTTTTAAAGTGAAGAAGAATGTCATCAGATCACTGTTGATTGTTTTGCTTACTGCACAGAAGCCTTTCATTTGATGTAATCCCATTTATCAATTTTACGTGTATCATCTCTACTTCTGTCCTATTAAGCAACTCATTGCTTGTTCCACTATTATGATGCATTTTTCTAAATATTTTTTTCTCTAGTAGTTTCAGATTTGCAGAATTCACATTAAGGTCATTGATTTATTTTATACATTTCTTAAGTCAGGATCTAATTTTATTTTTTCCACATGTGGATATCCTGTGTTCTCAGTGAATATTTTTTTCTTGAAGAGGTTTTTCTTTGAATAATATTTTGGTACTTGTTGAGAATAAGAAGGCTATACATCATCATGGTTTTTCTTTTTGCATATACTGGTTTTCTTTCTTTCCTTTCTTTTTTTTTTTTGCCAGTCCTAGGGCTTGAACTCAGTGTCTGAGCACTGTTCTTGGGCTTTCTCAAGGATAGAGATCTACCACTTGAGCCACTAGCACAGCGATGTTCATTGCAGTACTATTTACCATAGCAAAGATATAGAACCAACCCAGATGCGCCTTGGTTGACGAATGGATCAACAAGATGTGGTATTTATACACAATGGAATTCTATGCTTCTGTCAGAAAGAATGGCATTGCCCCATTTGTAAGGAAATGGAAAGACTTGGGAAAAATCCTAGTAAGTGAAGAAAACCAGACCCAAAGGAACATAGGCTCAATTATTTGTAATAGTATACACCTAGGACTTTCCTGGCAGAGGATTACAATAGCACAAAACCTAGATATATAAGGTCATATAGAATGAGGCTAAATGAAAGGAACTCCAGGATATAGAAATAAGAGCTTTATCTTGTGTGATAGTTGTTCTTAAATATGGGGCTAAGTGAAAGGAACTCCAGGATATAGAAACAAGAGCTTTATCTTGTGTGATAGTTGTTCTTAATGTACTGTCTGAGCTTTCTTCTCTTTTGTTGCCCTTTGGTTAATCTGATATTGTTACAGTATCTGACTTTGTTACCTGGTATATACGTTTATTTGTTAATTTGATATAGGAAAGGGAAGGGGAAAAACAATAGGATTGCAAGGGGGTAGGTGGAGGGAAATGGGGACAAAAAATTAGAAGGGGTATCAATGTGTGAGAAGATGTGTGTGAGATAGTAGATACCTACTATCTGGCGAATATAACTGTAACCCCTCTATACATTATAATAAAATAAAAAAGAATTGTTTGAATATTGTTATTTTGTGAAAAATACATTGGAACCTTCATTGTTTTGTAGATCAGCAGATTATTTTTAGACATGTCACTTTTATCAAATCTTCTACTGCATAAAAATGATGTCTCTATGTTCTAGTGTCTTTATAACTAATTTCTTTATAGTAGTTATGGTAGAAAACTTTTACTTACATAAGCTTTTATATATCATGTTTATCCTGGGTATACTTTTAAGGCCTTTACAAGCAAGTTTTAATGCCTTTTTTATTTTTTATTTATTTATTTTTTTGCTTCAATGTGTTCTGGTATAGCACACAATGTTTGTTGTATAGGAAAACAATTGATGTCAATTGATTTTGTTTCTTCCTAGTCCAATGGATTTATCCAGCAAAAAGAAGCAGTTTTTTGGTTGAGATTTTTTTTAGATCCTCTCAGTATAGAGTCAGATCATCTGAAAACCGAGACAACTTGAATTCTTTCCTAATTCTATCCCTTTTGTTTATGTTTCCTGATTGACTAAGAATGTAATTACTATGTTCATTGAGAATGAAGACACCTGATTTTAGAGCAAATACTTCAATTACATTGTATTTATTTGATGCTAGCTATGTGTTTTTCATAGTGCTTGTTGAAATGATAGATGAAATTTTCTTTTTTTTGGCCTATAGACACATGAAGAAATGCTCAACATCTCTGGTCATAAAAGAAATGCAAATCAAAACAACTCTAAGATTCCACCTCACTCCAGCTAGAATGGCCAGGATCAGGAAAACGAATGACAACAGATGCTGGAGGGGATGTGGCCAGGAGGGATCACTACTACACTGTTGGTGGGAGTGCAAACTCGTTCAACCACTATGGAAAGCAGTGTGGCAGTGCCTCAAAAGGCTAAACATAGAACTCCCCTATGACCCAGCAATTCCACTACTTGGCATTTACCCAACCACCCAGAAACAAAGACATACTAAACCCACTAGCACAACATTGTTCATTGCAGCACTATTCACCATAGCAAAGATATGGAACCAACCTAGATGTCCCTCAGTTGATGAGTGGATGAAAAGTTGTGGTATTTGTACACAATGGAATTCTATGCTGCTGTCAGAAAGAATGACATCGCCCCATTTGTTAGGAAATGGAAAGACTTAGAAAAAATCCTATTAAGTGAAGTAAGCCAGACTCAAAGGAACTTAGGCTCAATGGTTTCCCTCATTCGTCATAATCAGTAGAAACCTTGGGCTCTACTAGCAGAGATTTGCAATAGAGCAAAATCTTGATACATAAGGACATATAATGTGAAGCTAATTGAAAGGACCTCCAGGATAGTGAAACAAAAGCCATATAATGAATGATTGTTGTCCTTAATGTACTATGTTGTCTCTCATCTCCTTTGCTGTGCCTTGGTTATCTCATATTGGTATAGTATCTCACTTTGTTATCTGATATATTGAATTTATTTGTATTTGGATATTTGAAATTTGATAGGGAAGGGGGGAAAACCAAGACGGGTGGGGGGAGTGGGGGGGGAGGGAAACGGGTACCAAGACATGTGAAAGGGTATCAATGTATGTGAATTAATGCACCTTCTATCTGGCAAATATCATATAACCCTTTTACTAATTACCAAAAAAAAAAGAAATTTTCTTTTTTTAATAGTAGAATGAAATATGACAAAAAAGAAACCATGTTGTGTAGATGTCCCACACAAAGATAGAATTTCAGCCGACATTTGGCCATCTTCAATTTTTCAATTTTTCTTCCGGCTTAGCTTAAATAGATCTTAGTATACAAAGGGAGAACTGGTGTGTGTATATGGGTGGGGTGGGAGGGAATGAAAGTGAGAAGGTAGACATAGTTAAAAGTTACAAGTCATAGGCAGATAGATATACTATGTTTATTTTACTAGGACTGGTCAGATGGGGCCTTGTTAAAATAGGAATCATTGACTCCAGGCACATAATGGACTCTTCCTGGAATTTGAGGTAACTACAAAATGACTACCCAAGAGAGTGAGGATAAAGCCCCTCACAAGTGTCAGCCAGCTCGTGGAGCAGAGTCATTGTCATAAGACAGAGAAAGGAAATTTTCTACACTATATTTGACCTCTGTGGCATGATTTTATTGGACTGTGTTGTTCATTTCAAATTGTTTTGCTTTAGAGTTATTTGTTCATTCACCTAAGGTTAGAATGAAGCCTGTCAAAAATGCTTAGGAAGATGGAGTATAAATAATTAAAACTTTTTATGACATTTTATAACCTTTATGGCCATAAAAAGCTTAATTAAAATGTTTCATTCTCAAACATCCTGTGATCATATCCTCTAGTTTAGGTTTCCTTTGCATTTCCCCTTGTACATATTACTTTGTATTCCCTATCAAGGCCTTTATATTGTACCCTAAAATCATTTTTAAGGAGTAGAAATCTAAAATCAGTCTTTGGTTGCTTCTTTTTTGAATTACAAAATATTGTAAGGGTGATGTACAGATGGCTTACAGTTACATGTCAGGTAATGAGTGAATTTCTTTTTGAACAGTGTTTTCCCCTCCCTTATTTTCTCCCAGTCTTTCCCCTTTCTCCCCCTCTCCCCACCAAGTTGTATGTTCATTCCCAACCCAGTATCTAGTGAAGGCAGAGTTGCTTCACCCTTTGTCTCACTGTTTCTTCACTTTCCCTTCTCCTCCCCAAATCAAATAAACTTATATACAAGATAAAAGGTGCAGAAATTTAAAAAAAAAGAAGCATCAAAAGGAGAGATGGGAGAAAAGAAAGGAAGTACTTTTTGTTTCAATTTCCTGAGTACTTATTTCTTATATAGGATATGCTCTCAGTCAATGGAAATAGTTGGGGTAGCTAGGATCCCATGTAAATGTGGGTGGGGGTGTGTACAAAGGGGTATATCTCTTTGGTTAACATAAACAAGTATAGGTATAATGAAGGAGAAACAACTATGCATAGAAAGCCAGAGAACCTTGAGGACAGGAAACTCCAACCTTTCACGTAATACCATTAGTGCAATCATGATAGTCCTGTTTTGACTGTTATGTTTTTTGGGGTCTTGGGTATTGTTGTTGCCAGTCTGAGACCGTAGATTTGTCTGAGAATTTCTGAATTCTCATTGGATGCCTTCAGAATAGACTTATTGGATCCAAGACACAAAAGCACATATAAGATGATATCCGAGTCAGAGACAGCCATGTTAAATCCAAGTCACAGAAACAAAATAAGTAAGTGAAAATTTAATGTAGCAAATTATCTGTAATTCTTGTGTCCAATGAAAGAAGAACTCAGAAAAGGCAACAGCATAGTAAAAACTGTAGGAAAGTTTATTAGGAAATAAATATGGCAGAGAAAGTGATGACATGGAATAGACTTGCCAAGAGGAGACAGATCTTTAGTCAATCTTCAGTTATCTTTTACCATCTTCCTTCTATCTTTGTTTATTGAAGTTTTTAAATCAATAATGGAGGTTGAAATTTATCAAATGTGTTTCTTGGGTCTATTGTTATGAATATGTGGTTTTTTATCATTAGACATCCTGTATAGCTGACTGAAACTGATCATGGCTCATGATCTTTGAAATGAGGTATTGAATTTGGTTTGGAACTATTTCAGTGTAATATGCATGTGAGGACTCACCATTTAAAAAATACCTTTAATAATATACAAAGTGATTCCAATTTAACATGTCAATTTATGAGTACAATGCATGTTGATTAACGTCACTCCTTCCATCATTCTTTTCACATCTCTCATAACCCTAGTATCTTCTAGAAATATTTTTATAATACTGAAGATTTGTGTGTGCTAGTACTGTCTTGAACTCAGTCCTTTGTGCTTTAGCTTGGCTTTCTCCTTGCTCAAGGCTTTCACTGTATGCCTTGAGCAATGCCACCAGTCCCTATGTTTTCTTAAGACTTTATTATCTTCTTTTCTTTGGTTATTGTTGGAGATGTTTACATTTTAGATTTTTAAAAATAAATTATTATGAATTTATCATTATTTTATTTATACTATACATACTCTCTTAGTGTAATGTTTTTTCTTCTTGAAGATGTTTTTTTACTGTTAGATATTAATTCCATAACATAATGGATTTCATTGTGACATTATTATACAAGCTAACATTTGCTTTGATCATATTAATAATCCTGTTTTCTTCTATTTTTCTATTCTGATCTTTATTTTTCCCAAATAGTATCCCTTGTACTTTCATATGTTCAAGAGTACCTAGATTGCACACAGACATAAAATTTAATATTTGTCTTTCTGAGTCTTCCTTATTTCAATTGCAGGGATACTGTCAAATTGCATCCATTTTCCTGCAAATGTCAAAATTTCATTTTTCTCTATGGCACTGTGATACCCCATTCATTCTCCTTATATGTCTGTAATATTATAATTTATTAATTATGTAATGATGGGAACCTATAGAGATTTAATAACAGCTATGGTGAATAATGCTTCAGTAAGCATAATTCTGTAAGTAATTTATATGTTGACATACCATTCCTTCAGTTACATAACTAGGAATATTGTAGCTGGATTGTGCAGTAGTTTTAGTTTCTTAAGGACTCTCCATAATGATTTTCATAGTTCCATAATTCTCATTATTAGCAAAGTTAGCTTTACTTAACACCTCTAACAGAATTTCTTATTTTGTTTTAATATCCATTCTGACTATGGGAGATGGACCTTCCATATCCTTTTGATGTGTATTACCCTCATGGCCAAATATACTAAACATTGGTTCCTGTGCTTTCTGGCCAATTCTACTTCTTTGTAGAAATGTCTATTAAGTACATTTGTCCTCCCATACTTTCTAGTGTCATTGACAGTCACGGAAGTTGCACCAAGGCCTACTCTAAAACTAGGACTGATGGGGCTTACATCTGTCCTGTAGACACAAAGGAATTTTTTTTTCCTGTTTTAGGAGTCAGTCAAAAAGTTCTCTGCACGAGGTGAGCTGTGTACGGTGTACTAGGCTTTAGACACTTCCCAGTGTCTGCAGTGGCTGGGCACTGTGCTCTGAGATACTCCTTATGTTAACAATTTTCCCTGAAGGAAGAAGTGTCTTCATTGTTTAGCTGCCTGAAGTTAAAGAAGTTGTACAGCATCTCTTCTTTACCTGGTCTAGAGGAACTTCATTAGCTGGGTCTATTAGATGGCAAGAGAAATCATGGGCAATTGTCCAGCACTGGGTTTTTCCATGGCTGATCTTTTGTTGGGTTTCAAATCCATTATGTTAACTTCTCTCTCCCTGACCTTCCTGAGAATTCTTCTTTCTATACTGGACTGCTTCCATCTGGGGGAAGGGTAACTCTTGCAACTCTTTCCTTCCTGCCTTTTTTGTTTTGTTATGTTAAAAGCAACACTGAGGTCTCTCCCCTGATTTCCTTAGCTTTTGTCTTGACAATTTGGGAGCAAATGTTCTACTCCATGCTGTGTCTGAGGCAACATCACCAGGGGATGTTTCTCAGTCACTATTTCTGTTATTTTTCTAAGTTTTACTTTTTAAACTTTTCAGTTACCATGACTCAGTTGCAGTCTCATTTTTAAGAAGTAGATTCTCATCACATAAATGCCAGAAAACAATACTGTTATGAGTTTTTAGATACAGGTAACATTTTATATATAATATGTATTACATATATGAATATATATTTAGAATGTATTTAAAATGTATATATTGCATATACATATATATATTTCCATCAGTTTGTCTTACAGCTGCATAACCACACAAGATTACAAAAGTATATGAAAGTGGAACCAGTCAGGAGTGCTTATGATAAGAAATAGCTTTAGTTCTTACTTGAAAGCACCTGAAAATGATTTGGTTATCCCAGTGAAAGTTTATTAATGAGCATTGTAATTTAAATTGTAACCTGCAGTTTTATCTGAGCAGCAATGCTTGAATAGTGGTTACATGGGAATTAGATCTGGAGAACGAGAAGCAAGAATAACTCAGATATAGCCTCAAAGGTTATCACAGAGGCTGGGGTGTATGGCTCAGCTGTAGCTAATGTGTAGCATTCTATAAATGGTGAATTTAATGTTATGACCCAAAAGAATTTAAAAGTTACCAGTATCATATTTCTAAGATAGTTCTAAAATCTAGGATGTGACATAATGTGTCTTTAAGTATGTAGAAATCAAAATGACCAAAGTGCCTCCTTCTTAATATTATTTGTATTGTAAGTCTATTTTGAAAGTTAATGAATGGATTATTATTGTCATTTCACACTTAAACAATTCTCAGAGTGTTGTATAGAACAGTCCGTTTTTATTTCGAACATATCTCATTGAGAAAATAACCAATAATGAAAACCTTAAAAAAACTAAATAAAGTATTTTCAAGTGAAACACATACACATAAATATTTCAAGAGAAACACATACTTGTGGATCCTAATACTAAGGAGACAGATGCAGAATGATCTCAAGGTGAAGGCCATGATGAGCTGTAGGCTAGGCTGATCTAAACAAAAACACAAAGCAAAACCCACAAACTCCTAAACTAATAATAACATCAACAAACCTTTACAATATTATTATGTTATCAGTGCACAGTTGGGCTTTTCCCAACTTATTTACATTTTGCTGTTGGGATGCCATGTGAGGTGGGTCCACAGAATCCCATGTACTTTTTAAATTATAATTTTGTTATTTTCAAGTAATTGTACAAGGAGTTATATTTTAACATGCCAACATAAAGACAATTTATTATTCTCTCTCATCTCTCCAAAACCCTCCAATCCTCTCAGTTTTCTTAATTTCATTCTCATATGTACTTCGAATATCGTGGTTATATTGTCCCCTTCTTCCTCTTTCCATTTGTCTACTACTATGGCCTTGACCTCACCATTCTACATTTCAAGTATCATCTTCCTTGAATTCATTTTGTTAGACTGTAAGTTAGTTGTTCAAAGAAGATACACAACTGGAATTTTCCCTTGCCTATATCATACATTTTTGTACATGTGGACATAACGCTGTATGTGCACATATTTTCCTAGCTTCTACATGTGAAAGAAAGCAAGCATCTATAGCATCTCTGGGTCTGACACTCAACAAGTGTCTTCATTTCCTGGCATATGACAAAATGTCACTCTTCCTGATGGTTAAGTAAAATTCCATTCTGCCTCTGTGTGTGTGTACGTGTGTGTGTGTATGTGTATGTGTGTGTGTGTGTGTGTGTGACTTTTTCTTGATGCATCTACACACTGTAGGGCATCAGGACTGTTTCCATAATTTGGTGATGGTGAATAATGTAGCTGGCATTTTATTCTTTGTACAGAGCATTTAACCACAGAAATTCAAAGTGTAAAATGTAAAGTATAGCTGTAGAAAATATGTAAGAACATTTTCTTGAAAGGATTTTAGCAACATGTTCAGTTATATCTCAATCATCTGGAATTCCATTGAAAGGATATAATAATTAGAATGTTCAGGTTATTGTCTGGCCATGTGTCAGTTTTGAGATATAGTATGATTATCTCTCAGGTTGTCCAAGAACTTTATGAACAACAGGAGATTTATGACTGTGGAAATAATTTTTGATCTTCATTTAGAAAAATAAGAGAGGCATGTGTAATTGTCTCCCTTAAAATCCAAAATACTCCAAAGACTGAGAATTGGAGATTGAAATTCAAAAGCTGCCTGGAGAATAAAGTCTGTGAGACTTTTACCTCCAATTATGTACAAAAGATCCAGAAGTAGAGATGTGGTACAAGTGGTAGAGCACCGACCTTGTAAGAAAAAGTCAATGTGATGGCATGAGACCCTGAGTTCAATCAAGTTCTAATATTAGAACAAAAAATAAATAAATAAAATTAAGAAGAAGAGAATCAGCATAGTCATAGACTTAAGAGTTATAGATAAAAATGAACTAATTCCATGATTTTAATCTGTTTCTCATCAATGTGATGATGTTATTTTCTAATTTTTTCCCATATTGCCATTGCAGAGTATGTTGTAAAGAATGAAAATCCATGTACAGTATTTTACTAGCACAATAAAAGATACATCTTTCTTCTTTAAGGAATCAATTTTCTGAATCAAACTGAAATAACATAAGAAAAGCAAAAGTATTCTATCCAGGGAATTCTTTTTTTTATGACAAATGTTAAATGTCTCCTTTATTTTAAATCACTTTCAATCTATAATTTACTACCATGGAATCACCCAGAAATAAATGTGTACTAATTTAGTTAACTAAGGGATAGATGCTCACATTGATGAGAAAATGGTCATTGTCATATCACTTTTGCATTCATCTTTAGTAGCCTAGCATGTATACCTGCTTTATCACACTTTTCAGACATTAAACTTCTTTAAAACCAACTTACCTGGTAAGATCATTTTAAATAAATAAGTTATCATCTACTATCTGGTAGCACTGAGAATAACAATAACCAATTGTCAATAAGGAGTGATTCTCTTTAGAGAGAAATGGATATAGCTAGACAAAGAGAATTAATTAAAACATTCAAGTAACTTCTGCTAAGAAGATATTTAAGCATTCTTTTGATACTTAAATATTTTTACCTTATTTGGGAGCAATTATATACAAATTAGATATTAAAAGAAGTAATTACATTCTAGCTCAAATAATAGTCTTTCTCTCTGAGACTGCAGAATATGTATCCAGAACTATTAATTGCAACAGTGATAGTTGTTTAAATCTACAATGAAATTGTACCGGTTGCTAATATTCCTCAACTCTCAAAAGATTCGTAGCAACATTTATTGGCCTATTTTTCTCCCTTTGAAATTGCCTTTATGCTCAGCTAGAGAAGAAATGAGGCTGAAAATTAATTCGCATGGCATTTTAACCAATAGTCAGTGATTTCTATGCATTTAAGAATGACTTTTCCCCAAAGTCACTCAGCTGCCACCCTGAAGTGAATTAATGCATTTCCACTTTACATCTTTTCACCAAACCAAATCATATTTGGTGAAAACCATTTTTTATTAAAATGCCAGTACTTGGTGTTGTCATTCATCACAGGTATCACATTTGTTCCATTTTGGCCAAACTGCGTATGAACTTCTTCCAATATTCAAGAATTTCTTCACTTCATGAATCTGTGTGTGCATTTGTGTGTGTGTGTGTGTGTGTGTGTGTGTGTGTGTGTGTGTGTATCTATGTGCATATGTGCATATGTTTATGTGTATGGCTAGCAATGTTTTGGTTTTTTTTTAACCTTGAAGGGCTATTTGAGTTTTGCCAGTAAATTTAAGTTACTTCCCCTTTGCCTTTTGTTTTTTTCAAGCTTGAGTTCCTTAAAACGGTGATTGTAAAAGCGTAAAGTAAAGCAGTTAAAGTTCAGGCAAAGATTATGTTTCCCTTTGGAGTGGCATTTCTTCCCATGCTCTCTCCTAGTTTTGTTTACTCATCCCACCCACAAGTTATATAGCTAATTTTCATCCTTGTACCCAGTAAGTACTGTTACTACATCTGTTTAGCATTTGTCCCTCAATTTATGTGCTTCCCTTTACACTCCCATAGACATATAGACAAACCGACAAAACAGAAAAGAAAACAAATTCATTATTAAGAGAATGATGCAACTTGTTAGTTTCTGATTATTGGCCATAGAAACACAGCAGTGCCTGCAGAATACTGGGCTTCCACCTTTTATTTATCCCTCTTTCCTCTATCTCTTAAAATAGCCATGAACCACCTTGCTTAGGAAACATCATAGAGTATGGACTGAATAAATATTAGCTTTGTGTCTTTCTGTGAAAATTACTAAGTCTTAAACTTTGGGAGTTATTATTGGGTCTAATGTGCTAGACATGACCTTGAAAATATAATGACATGAACTTAGATAATCATTCAAATAGGTTTTATCTAGTCATTTAAACAGGTATTTCAATACTGATCCTCTGAAGAGGAAGACAACAGGTAGTCATACATATGACAGGCCCATCCCACTTTATGATCTTGTCCTCAGCAGGGTACATTGGTTTTCATTTGTTCTTTTAAGCCAACTTTGTTTTTCCATAGGCTTTGTTTATTCTAGTAACAAGTTATATTGTTGGACAGTATGTTGGACAAATATTCATATAAGTAAAATAATCTATCAAACAGGGTGGTGATGGAAGATTTATATTTATTTTTAAAAATAAAAGAACCAAAGACAAAATAGCAACAACGGGTACTTTTGCAAGGAGGAACAGCAAATCAAAATTCATTAAAATTCACTAGAAATGTGGTTAACCACTTTAGAAAGAATGGCTGTAATTATTAAAAATGATACTTGTTAAGTGCTTATTTGTTATGCTTAGTTTCTTTCATGGATTCATGTATTTAACATTTAGGTTAAAATATTTAAGTTGTGAAATCTCTCCTCCCTTTTTTTCTTTTTTGCTCTTGGAGCTTGAACTCTGGGCCTGTGTGCTATCTGAGCTCTGCAGCTCAAGGCTAATGCTCTACCACTGGAGCCATGGGGGCCTTTGGGTATTTTGATGTTTAATTGCAGATAAGAGTACCATGGACTTTAATGCTTGGGATGGCTTTGAGCTGTGATTCTCAGACCTCAGTCTCCTGAGTAGCTATTATTGCAGGTGTGAGCCACCACAGCATGGCTCTACTTTCTTTTATTTAATAAACAAGGAGAAGGTCCAAAGTTAAAAAAGATGTTCAGCAGCATGTTTAGTAAAAGATTCATGATTTTAATCTTGCAGTTTTACTTGAGAATCCAAATTGACATTTATCATTACACTATACTGACTCTTGTAAGCTTTTTTACATTGATTCCCTAAAGTATAAGAAGGTAAGTTCAAAAGTTGAAAATGTCAATGAGTGAAAAAATGAAAAGGAACCAGTACAAATATATCTCCATTTGAATAAATAGAATTAAATAAATATTAAAAAGCAGACAATGATAAATAAAGATTAATAAAACTTCTGGAATTCACTAAAAGAAGCTTTTTGTTGTTGGAGAAACTACAAAATATGCTGTTACTGCAGATGTTAGAGCTAATGTCTGACATTTTTGGTTTTATGTTTTACTCTAGGTTCCCCTCCATTCAAAAAATAAAAATATTAAATTCTCAAGAATGAAAGATCCTCTTCATATCTGGATACCTGCACTCTTTAGTTTTGCAGAGCATGTCTGATTTTGTCAAAAACTAAATAAGAGAGAAAACATAGCACAGTGAATGCATGGCAAATGTTTCTCTTAAAGATAGCAGTCTGTATGTTCACATATAGTCCTAAACAGTGGTGATCAATGTTACCTCTGTACTCATAACCAGGAATTGCATAGCCGCAGCACAGGGAGGTCTACCATGGAGAAGCAGTAAGATGAACAATGTGAATTGTGTAAGCACAGGAGGAACCACGATCTGTAGCTGGCCTAGAGTCTGAAGGGCTTTCCTTTCGCATCAGAAGAGACTTACATGCACTGTTTCACTAGCTTTAGTATGACTCAGCATTGTGAAATCTAGTTTTCATTTTCAAGATAGCCTGTAGTGTTGTTTAGTTTCTTTGTCTTTGGTTTAACAACACTAGAAGTTACTAGATTTGTAAGTGTATACTCCAAATATTAGAGATATTTCTAAACATGAATCAAAATCCTTTTTTTATTAATATGAAAAATAAGGCATTCTCCTGTTTTCCTTTTGATGTACTTTACTGTTAGAAACCAATAGACTTTTAAAATATCATGTGCCTAAATAAGCAATTCTGGGATGGAAACAGGTACATCACAACCCTACCCTTGCTTCATGATGTTAAGACATTACATTCTTCAGTGAGTCAAAAATAAGCCACCCATGCCAAAGTTCTCTTAAAAGAGTAGAAAAATATCATTTTACTTGGAATTAAAGCTTTGGGAACTGTGTTTCCTATAAAAATTGTGAATGAATTCAAAGTTGCCTTTCTTAAACAACATCTAGAAACAAAATGTTGACAACCAATAAAGAAAATAATTAATTTGTATTTGTGCCTACCTGAGGTGAAATCTTAGTATTGCTTTTATTTCACTTGAATGTGAATGGGCAAGTTTTGTAATCTTTCTTTGTTTCTATTTCTTGTGATATATTTGTAAGTATCTACTGTATATCATGAGCTATTTGTCAGCGATTTGATGCTATCAGAACTCTAGTTGATTGGTTCATTGAAAAGTTTAACTGTTATCTTGGCGAGAGCTCAGAAAGACTCACACCAAGACATGAGAAAGGGTATCAATGTTTGTGAAGTAATGCACCTTCTATCTGATGAATATAATGTAACCATTCTATTAATTACAATAAAAATATATGGAAAAAAGAATAACTAAGAATAAAGTCTCTTATATAAACTATGAAAAAAAGAAAAGTTTAAACTGAAATGAATAGTATTCCAAATGTCCTGAAAACAAGTCAATGAGAAAATTATGAGCCTCAGACACTTCCACAGTAATCAACTAATAATGTTTTTTTTTACTTTTTTTTCTCTTTAATTTTTTAAAACTTACGTTTAAATAGTTGCAAAGAGGGTTTTCATTTTAGTATGCTAATTTACGAGTACAGTGCATCTTTCTCAGTATCACTCCTTGCATCACCCCAATCTTTTTCTTTATAACAAAAATATAGGAGACTAACAGGACAATAGGAGAAGGAACAAAAGAAACTAATGGAAACTGTAAGTGAATATGATCAAGTTCAATATATATATATATGAAAACATAATTGCAAAAAACTATTTTGCTCATATAAATGAACGTTAATTTATTAACATAAACCAGGAGCAGCATAAATCAGAGTCTAGAAGTGTTTGCAAATTTTATCTCCTTGTCTCACTTTGGGTCCTTCTTGTCAGTCCTCAGTGGGTTATTGAGAAGTCCAAGATTCACTGCTTTATTGTAATTTCAATGGAAATAGAAATATACTATATTGATATTAAAAACATATTTTTAACACAGATGATGATAAAAATCCAGCAAGCAGAAGATGTTTTCATCAGAAAAAGTCAAATACGCAGATGTGAAAAAACTCCTTTAAACCCTATGCTTGGATATGAAGTACCTTATTAATGAAGCTTAAAAATGGTAGTGAATTAAAGGGAAAATAAAATACATTGGATTCCATGAAAACATATTTTTATCCAGCAACAGAAGCTTCATTTCACAGGGGAGAAACAGCTGTGTGAGCCTATCTGAGATGTTCTGAGATACAGCCATTCTATGGGACACACAGGCTTAGAAGGAATGGTCAACTAGAAAAAAAACAAACATAAAATATCCGTTCTCAAAGTTGTGCTGTGGGAAGCATATAACACAAGATGGTCCAATGGTCATTAGTATTATTATATTATTAATTTTTAGTGGTTATACATATATAAATGTAGCAGATCTTCTATATTCCCTTTAACAAAACACAGTGATCCCTCACTGATCTCAAGAGTTACACTCCAGAAATCCTCATGATAAGTAGAAATCCGAAATGTAGCAGTTTGTATTTATTTTATTACACACACACACACACACACACACACACACACACACACACACACACACACATATATGCATTAAGGCTTTATAAACCAACCCTTCCCAATCTCCTATAAACTATTCTCACTTCACTCTCTTATTAACCTTTTCCACACTGTTATAAATACTTCATATGTTCTTAAACACTTTCTATACTCTTATCCTATTTAATGTTAACAACCTATGAATTTCTATATGGGTACTCAACCAGTGAAATGTACTACAACTCAAATGATGAAGATCATGAATCATGTAGCTTGGTGGTGCAGGTGATGATGATGAGATGGCTGTACTGCACAGCCAAGCACAGAATTACAGCTCTTCTGAAGGCACCACTTTATCAAGTTGTGCAGTATCTTCACCCTGGGCTCCAACCTCTATTTCTGCTGACGATGTGAAAGATTACATGCTCCAAGTGATAACCATAGTTATCATAGGGAGTTGCAGGTGCTGTTTTTCTTTTGAATGAGAAGGTTCTTATAACCTGACATGCCATTCTCAATTGTATTTATGAAGTGCAATGAAGGAAACATTGAGGGCATCCGATTCTTGCCTCACTGACAGAAGTTCTTTGGCCATTCTGACCATGGCTGCAAGTCGATGGAGTATCAAGCCAACGTCCTCCTCTTTTCTAACTCATAGTTCATCTTGTTCCTTATCCTCATCTTCACTTGCTGATTTCTTCTCATCCATGTTAAGAACTTGTTCCAGCTTAGAGCCCCCTTCCTTGCTGATCGATTTAAACATGCCATTCACATGGTCCTAGTCTCCAGCTTTCTCCACAGGGACATCTTCTCCATGCAGAGAAATGCTCTGGAGTCCAAAGCGTCTTTGACATTTGTAAAACCAGCCCTTGCTGGCACGGAATGGGTATGGTCTGATGGGAGAAACACTAGACGTTCCTGCTTTTGTATAGTCATCCTTCTCACCATCTGCCTCTCCCTTCCTTCTTTTCCTCATTCCCTTCCTTCCTTCCTTCCTTCCCTCCTTCCTTCTTTCTTCCCTTCATTTCCTCCTTTCCTCCCCCTCTCTTCTTTCTTCCTTCCTCCTTCCTTCCTTTCTCACTTTTGTTGGCATTCTTAGGTAAAAATGGAAAGCATTTGATAATTTTGGATTTTGATTATATTGCTGAACACTATCCAGTGTTCTAACACACTCTCTGGAATCAGTGGTCTCTTCATTCTTTTTTTTTCCTTTATTGAGATTGAGTAATTACATACACAATCATTTTTACATTCACACTTATAAGGGTCATCATTCTGATTAACAAAGCTTATGATTAAAAAAATACAAAGACTTCAAGGTTTTTTCATATATTTTTATTGTAATTAATAGAAGGGTTACATTGTATCAGCACATATACTTCACATATATTGATACCCTTTTTCATGTCTTAGTCCCCATTTCCCTCCCCCAACTCACCCCTCCCTTCCCTATTCAACTTCAAATAACCAAATGCATATATATATACAATGTATCAGAAAACCAGGTGAAATCCTGTAACATCATGAGATAACCAAGGGACAGCAAAAGAGATGAGAGATGACATAGTACATTAAGGACAACAATCACTCATTATATGGCTTTTGTTTCTATATCCTGGAAGTCCTTTATTTAGCTTCATACTATATGGCCTTATGTATCAAGGTTTTGTTCTATTGTAAATCTCTAGTAGGAGAGCCCAAAGTTTCCACTGCTTATGAGAAATAAGGGAAACCATTGAGCCTATGTTCCTTTGAGTCTGGCTTATGTCACTTAATATGATTTCAAGTTTTACATAGGAAAAAAGTTTGACTCTTTAAACATTAATGATAAAATTATTTCTTCCTAATTGGGTGGTATGTACATCTCTTTTAGCTGTTCCCTCCAGTGGTCTTTTTTCTAACAACCTGAAAGATCTTCCTTCTCAAACTGAATGATGATTCTCTTTGACTTTTTGTACAATATATGTTAATGCAAACACTTCAAGGATAACTTGGAAACAAAACTACAGAAATTCCTTCTTCAAAATTATGGTGCATAACTCCCAAGCTGCAATCATAAATCTTTCTTTTTTTATTTCTTGCTTGCTTGCTTTCCTTCTTCCTTCCTTCTTTCCTTTTCTTTTCTCTTCTTTTCCCTCTCCCTCCTTACTTCTTCCCTCTCCCTCTCTCCTCTTTGTTTTCTTTTTCGTTTTTTGAGGTTAGAATTCAAGGCCTCATCCTTGCTAGACAAATCCTAATTAAGCTATTTCTGTACCTCATTTCTATTCTACTTATAAATACACATTGTCTACCTTGCAGAGCAGATTTCTCTGAATCTCCTTAGGTTAGATCAACTGCTTCTCAATTACAAACAATTGTTTACTCAATTAAAATCTTAAACTAAAAAAAATTATGGTGCATGTTTTAATCCAGTGGCAAATGGTTATATAGCCAAGGAAAAAGAAAAGGAAATAGGGCACCATCACAGTGTTAAAGTTAATATTTGATATTTTGTATAAAGATGTCCCCAATATATTAGTTTTTGTTTTCCAGAATCTAATATTTCTCCTTTTATTTAAAGGTTCTTAGCTGATTTTATTAATTTATTTACATATGTGTATCAAAATGTGTGCACATCAATAATCTTCATCCACCTTGTCCTCTTTTTACCCTCTCTCCTTCTTCACCTGACGCTGGATCCATCAGCACTTACTTTTATCTCTGTCATATTATTAATATTATTGTGTATTACTGTTGTTATTAATGTTTAGAATCCCACAAGCACTCTACATCATCCTCTGGATATAATTGTTTTATTCTATCCCATTTCCTGACGCTCACTCAAACTCACATTTCTCTTCTCTTCTACTCTCTTCTTTCTCTCTCTGTCTCTGTCTCTCTGTCTGTCTCTCTGTCTGTCTCTTTCTGTCTGTCTCTCTCTGTCTCTGTCTCTGTCTGTCTTTCTGTCTGTCTCTGTCTGTCTGTCTGTCTCTGTCTGTCTGTCTCTCTCTCTCTCTGTCTGTCTCTCTCTCTCTCTGTCTCTCTGTCTCTCTCTCTCTCTCTCTCTCTCTCTCTCTCTCTCTCTCTCTCTCTCTCTCTCTCTCTCTCTCTCTCTCTCTCTCTCTCTCTCTCCAACTTCCCCTATCCTTGTCCCTCTTCTTCTTCTCTCTTATTTTGTGCCAGCCCTGGGCCTTGAATTTGGCCTGGGAACTGTCCCTGTGCTTTTGTGCTCAAAGCTAGCACACTACCACTTGAGCCATAGCTCTACTTCCAGCTTAAATTGGAGATAAGATTTTCCTGAGCAGGGGGAGGGCCTAGGGTAGTGGGGATTGCTTTGAAGTGCAATCTTCAGATCTCAGCCTCCTGAGTAGTGAAACATGGCTCTGGCTTTGCCAGGTTTGGCTTCTCTCTTCATATACATTTCTTTGGAATAGTTGTCCTAAAGTATGTGTTTTAAAACATCTGCACAGACACTAACGGAAACTTCACATACTAACCTATTCTTAATGTCTTCATGGAGGAAAATTTAACAACATACGACTTGTGTTTTATACTGTTAGAACTTTTCTGGAGCCAGGCACCATTGGCCCAGGCATGTAATCCTAGCTACTCACGAGCCTGAGATCTGAGGATCACAGTTCAAAGCCAGTACAGACAAGAAAGTCTATAAGACACTTATCTTCAATTAACCACCAGAAATGTGGAAGTGGTGCTGTGACTAGAAGTGGTAAATTGCTAGTCTTGAGTGAAAAAGTTTAGTGATAATGTCCAGGTTCTGAGTTCAAGCCCACAACTGAAACAAATCCAAAAGACACAACAAAAAAAAAAAAATTAAGCCCAGTGTAGTGCCTCATGTTTGTAAACCTAGCTACTCAGAAGGATGAGATCTGAAGATTGTGATTCAAAGCTCAGGCACTAAAGTCCATGAGACTCTTACCTCCAATTAACCACTAGAAAACTGGATGTGGTGCTGTGTGGCTCAAGCCCCAGGACTGACAAAAACAAACAAACGAACAAACAAACAACTAAATAAATAACACACTCAAAACCCCAATCTTACTGAAGCACTTTTAATACCAAGTAAATTTTCTTTGCTACTGTCCCAGTATTATTGTAAAAATTCACATTCACATTTCACTTCAAACTTAATTTCTGTGTGTGTTGTGTGTGTGTGTGTGTGTGTGTGTGTGTGTGTTGTTATTATATAATGAAATCAGTTAGTCTTGGCACTATCAGTTTTATTGTTCATGGTCAGTGCTCTCTCACTTAGGTCACATATTTGTGTTGGCTTTATTTTGCTGAGTATTCCTAATGTCCTCAGAAATGATAATCTATTATCATGTTTAGCAAATATGTTATGTATCAATTATTTTTAAAAGACTTTAAATGTTTTTTAAATACATTAAAATCCTGAAACATTGAATCTCTGCCCCTCAAATTCATTGCCTTAGTCTGATAAGACTTTCTTGGTTACCCTGAAATTGAATTCACAGAAAAAAAGATTATAAATTTGTATACTTATTATTTTTTGCAAGTATTGTGATCTGAACTCCATGCTTGGAATACATCTGCTTGGCAGTCTCTACCACCACCAGGCCTTCAGTTTGGTATATTGTGAAGTTTACTGCGAGGGCTGACTTCTTATGTGCAATCCTCCAAATTTAAGCCTCCAAGGATTACAAGCATGTGCCCGGTTTATGCACCTCTTTCTTTTATAAAATTAATGTAATGTTTTTGCTCAATGATGAATAAAAAGGATGAAATATAAAGTGCTATATATCTCAATATGCAAACTTTTAGGCAAGACTATAATGAAAGTTAAATGAGGAAGATAGATGCATTAATTTATTTACACTAATATTCATTTACAACAAGTGTTCATTTATTTACAATAAAACAAGTAAAGATCAGAACATAATGTGTCCATGAGGTACAGAAAATTCACGAGTGAAATATCTTATGATATTTCTTATGTAATGCTAAATGGTGTTCAAATAGATATTCCCAGATCAGACAAATGGTGTAAAACAAGGAAAAGAAAAATACTTGTAGAGAAAATAAACACAGTAACACTGATTACACGTGCTAAAATGGAGAAAATCAGAATATAAGCCAAATTTTATTGCAAATTTTTCATTTAATTTTAGTGAATTTCATTTGTTTTGTTTTACTTCATTAGGAAAACAAAAATCTTGGCAGGAAACCCATAACCTAATGTCATCCCTTTTAAATACAATTTTAAATATTAAATAACAAAAATTGAGTTTCCATAGTATTGGATGCTTTTAAAAGGAATATGCAAAAACTCTCTTGTAAATTCAGAAGAAATGAATACAGAATAATACAAACATACATTTTTGGGGAGGCATTTATTGACTTTAGTTTTAAAATTGTTAGTTCTTGAAAGATAAGCTGTTTGGGGTAAAATTTAGGAAACAAAAGAGCAATCTTCTTTTGAGTCTTACATTAAAATAGAAAGCTCAATGCTAACTTATTTCTTGCAAATAAGCTTTCTGTAAGTAATCTACATAAAACAGTTTCTCAGGATGATGTAATCATAAGCAGAGAGAGAAAGAGAGAGAGAGAGAGAGAGAGAGAGAGAGAGTGTGTGTGTGTGTGTACCAAGACTTGAGCTCAGAACCTCATACCTTTTTTGATTGCTTATGACTGGCACTACACCACTTGAGCTATACATCCAGATGAGCTATCATAGACTTTTCTGCCTAGCTTTTAAAACTTGATCCACCAAATGTTAGCCTCTTGTCACCCAAATTGCACTTGGAGCTTCAAAAATCTTAAAAAGGTAGTATTTTTCTCAGCACAAAGAAAATGTCCTTTGCTTCATTGCCCCTCTGCTTAAATAAAATATTGCCTTTAATTTCTGTGACGATCTTAATGTTATTATTATTTTAATATCCAGGTCTAATTCCCTTACTTCATTTAGAAAATTGGTGATTTGTTAGGATCTCCATATGCACTAACAATACATAGGAAAGCAAGTAACACAAACAATGATAACTGTATTGTTAAGTATGGATATAATTCACCACTTCACTGAATGTACTGGAAAAAGAAAAGCAGAAATTCTCTGAATGAATATTGATAACACAGCTCTATTTCCTAGGTAGATCCCAAATTACTATATGAGCCAACAAATCCAGTAACTCTCAGCCAATAAATTGTCAGACCCCCAAAGCTTTGAGCTCATTATTTTATCTTCAGTGTGTGTGATAAAATTGGCCATTTTCAAATATTCTTTATTAAGCCAAGAAATCAAGAAAGCATTATATCTGCAAAGCATCCCAGACAACTGATTATCTTCTCTATCTGTCTGTCTATGTATGTATGTATGTATGTATGTATGTATGTATGTATCTATCTATCTATCTATCTATCTATCTATCTATCTATATTGTGCAACCCTTGACAGGCCCCTCCTGTTTTATTCCTAGATTATAATCTAATTTAATTAACTTTATGTAATTATATTTTATATAAGTTAAATATACTGATTGCAATATAGCTGAATTCATTTATTTTTAAATGAAATAATCTTGAATACGTCCATGTGGCAAAGGAACAATACATATAATGATAATAAAAATGGAATAAATATGTATATCACTAAGAAATGAAAGCAGATTGTCTCTTTTCTCTATAAAATCATTCCTCAGACTTTGTCAGCAATCCTGTATAGATATGCCCCTGACGTTCCTGTGGCAACTGGAGCTTGGTCTCGCCTCCAGTGTGAATTTTTTTTTTCCTTTTCCAAAATTTGCCCAAATAAATATCACTTGATTATTCCCTCCTATCCATGAAAGTGCATGAAGTCTACTCTGTGAATTGTAGGCAGGTTAACTGAAATTTTCTTTTCACTCTTTCCCCCCAATTTAGGTTCCAAGTATGACTCCCATAGGGTATGTCCTATAGTATGGCAGCTAAGCACCCATGATAGTTTTAGTTGAAATGTGCACAAATGTATAGGTTTCTCCCTTTTAGTGCTAATGATTCCTCCAAGTTAAAAATGCATTCAATTTAGTGTTGCTTTCAGTGGTATTTCCAGATCTCACATAAACACAATTGACTACAAGATTATGTCTGCCAAAATGCATGTTTCCTACAAGTTAAGGCAAGATTTGTTTTCTTTTTTTTGTATTAAAGAATTTATTAACATTGATTTTTACATCATATTTCAAATGACACATTTAACAAACAAGTATTCATGAAGAAAATCTCTATATACAATAACTGATACTTAGATTTTAGAACATAATTAAAAGTAGGCTGAGGGTTTGTATGTAATATATACATATTAATATATGTAATAAAACATTGTCTATAGAGTCATAGATTTTTATGTTTATATAGTTGTGTTTATATTTCCAGTACCTTGTCCATTGCATTGGGTACTCAAATATTGAGTCCTCGCTCTTGTACTGTTTGGATCTAATTACCGCATATTAAGGATACCATGTGCCTTTTATTCTTTGGTCTTGACTTGTCTCACTCAACATGATCCACTCTAGATTCATTCACTTCCCTGCAAATGTCATTATTTTACCTTGTCTGTTGTCTATGTAGAATTCCATTGTGTGTATTCATTAAGTATTGTTTTACTTGCCAAAGCTGCAATACATTATTTATTTTGCAATATGAATGTACTCATTGGCAGGCTCTACTGATGGAAGAATCAGCACCATCATCTCTTTCCTTTTTGTTTTGGAACTCACTGCAATACCTAATGGATGCAAAGTGGAAGGTTATTTGTTGTCTTGCAGCTACTGGGTCTTTTTGGAACAATACAATAAGTATAAATACCTAAATGTTGGTGTTTTGCCTCCTGGGCAATAAAGTATCCAGTGGATCATCTAGAGAGAGTATTAATGCAATGGCATATTTTATATCAGTTCTACTTCAAAGGCCATGAATTCATTTATTTCCTCTGCATATGTTACAAACGTTACTGAGGCTAAAGGTTAGAAAACATAGTAATTTAGCTTTGACTCCCTCCCAAATCATGTCTGCTTGTACAAGTTGTAAATTAAGACTCAACATTGCAAGTTAAAAAGGACATACTTAAGCTGCTTAAGCACATAGGCAATAATGTGTTAAATAATGTAAGAGCAAAGAAGTTGGATTGACTACCTGTATGAGTGGATATAAGTTTGTTATCAGTAGCTGAGTTTTCTTTGTTTCTTGGCTCTGCCTTTCTCTATCTTACTTCTGTTGTTAAGAGAATTTCCATTTTGTTGAAATCTGAATGGTAAATTCGGGTATACATCTTCCTAAAATACATAGGAAATCCAGGTGAGACCAAAAGAGAGATGAAGAACAAGAAATAATGGGAGAAGGGAAATGAGGAGAAAGATGAGAAAGAAAAGGAAAATGGGAGAAATGAAGGAATGGCAATAGAAAAAAGAACAACATTATTTACTTTAATAATCTCCAAGAAGTTTTTTCACAACCTATGCTGCTGACCCTTGGTAGGTTATTTACTCTACTTTAAATTCACTTGGAGTGAATGGATACATATTCTGATTGATCAGGTGAAAAATCCTTTCTTCACCACTAGTTTAAGGATAATGTTAATGACATTGTACCCTCTATGTAAGATTCATGTGGAAAGCGGGTTCTCTGAAGATATTTATCTGCAAAAGAAAGGATCAAATGAATACAGCCAGTTCTATTGAAGAACTTTTTAAGAAGAAATAAGATGTGTGTATCTATGACCCATTATCCATATATCATTAAATTTACTCATTTTTAATTTACTGGATTGATGAGCATTCTTATGATAAGGGACTCAAGAAATTCCAAAAACCTCTCGGTTTTCCTAGTCTACATATTGAAGCCATGGAAACCTTGGGTGAGTCTAGAGTGTCCTGTGTGGGAGAATAGTACAAAATATTCTTAGTGAAATGAGCATCTTTTCATTTTTTCATATACTTTTATTGTAATTAATAGAAGGGTTACATTATATTCACCAGACAGAAGGTGCATTACTTCAAATACATTGATACCCTTTTCATGTCTTAGTCTCCATTCCCCCCCCCAACACGCCTCTTATCTTGTTTTCCTCCCTTCACTATCCGACTTCAAATAACCAAATACGCATATATACAATATATCGGATAACCAGGTGAAATACTGTAACAATATGAGATAACCACGGGATAGCAAAAGAGATGAGAGATAACATAGTACATTAAGGACAACAATCACTCATTATATGGCTTTTGTCTCTATATCCTGGAAACCTTTCATTTAGCATCATTCTATATGGCCTTATGTATCCAGGTTTTGTTCTATTGTAAATCTCTGATAGGAGAGCCCAAACTTTCTACTGATTATGACAAATGAGGGAAACCATTGAGCATATGTTCCTTTGAGTCTGGCTTACTTCACTTAATATGATTTTTTCTAAGTCTTTCCATTTCCTAACAAATGGGGCGATGTCATTCTTTCTGACAGCAGCATAGAATTCCATTGTGTTGATCCACTCATCAACTGAGGGACATCTGGGTTGGTTCTATATCTTTGCTATGGTAAACAGTGCTGCAATGAACATTGTTGTGATAGTGGATATAGTATGTCCTTGTTTCTGGACGTTTGGGTAAATGCTGCTAAGTAGTGGAATTGCTGGATCATAGTGGAATTCTGTGTTCAGACTTTTGAGGAACTGCCATACTGCTTTCCATAGTGGTTGAATGAGTTTGCATTCCCACCAACAGTGTAGTAGTGATCCCTCCTGGCCACATTCCCTCCAGCATCTGTTGTTATTAGATTTCTTGATCCTTGCCATTCTAACTGGAGTGAGGTGGAATCTTAGTTTTGATTTGCATTTCTGTTATGGGCAGAGATGTTGAGCATTTCTTCAGATGTCTATAGGACAGTCTTATTTCTTCTTCAGAGAAGACTCTAAGTCTTTGACCCATCTTTTAATGGGATGGTTGTTTCTTTGGAGATTAGTTTTGGAGTGATTCAATTTTTTGAGCTGTTGATATATTTTAGATATGAGTCTTTTCTCCGTTGTATGGTTAGTGAAGACCTTCTCCTACTCTGTAGGCTTTCTGATTAATTTGCCAACTATGTCCTTTGCCATACAGAATCTCTGCAGTCTAATGCAGTCCCACTTATCCAGCTTTCTCTGATTTGTTGTGTCCCTTGGTCCGTATTAAGAAAGTTTTGACCTGTGCCAAGGACACCTGGTGTATCTCCTAATCCTTCCTGCAAAGTTTTCAGTGTATCTGCTTTTAGCTTGAGGTCTTTGATCCATTTGGAGTTAATCCTGGTACAAGGAGACACAGAAGGATCCAACTTTGTCTGCAGGTGCTTCACCAGTTCTGCCAGCACCACTTGTTGAAGAGGCTCTCTTTTTTCCATTCTTTTTTTTTTGCTCCTTTATCAAAGATTAGGTGGCCATGCGTGTGTGGGTCAATATCTGGGTCCTCAGTTCTATTCCATTGGTCTTCAGGCCTGTTCTTGTGCAAGGACCAAGCTGTTTTGGTCACTATAGCTCTGTAATAGAGTCTAAAGTTTGGTATTGAAATTCCCTCTGTGCTGTTCTTTCTGCTAAGAAGTGTTTTTGCTCTATGGGGCGTTTTATTATCACATATAAAATTTTGGATTGTCTCTTCTATTTCTTTAAAGAATGACATGTGATATTGATGGGTTTTGCATTGAATTTGTAGATAGCCCTTGGCAAGATTGCCATTTTCACGATGTTGATTCTTCTAATCCAGGAGCATGGGAGGTTTTTCCATTTCCTCAGTTCTGCTTTAATTTCCTTTTTCAGGGTTTTAAAGTTTTTAGGGTTTTAAGTTGGGAGTGGAGTGTATAGGGTTCTTTATATACAGAATCATGTCAGCTGTAAAGAGGGAAAGCTTCACTTCCGCTTTCCCTATTTGGATCCCCTTTATGCTTCCTTCTTGCCTAAATGCTTTGGTTGGAATTCTAATACTATGTTAAAGAGGAGTGGAGAGAGTGGACATCCTTGTCTCTGCTGATTTTAGAGTAAATGGCTTTGGCTTTTTGCCATTAAGTAAAATGCTAGCTGTGGGTTTGTCATACACAGCCTTTATTATATTGAGGGATGTTCCATGGATTCTTAGTTTATCCAGAGCTTTTAGCATAAAGGGGTGTTGGATCTTGTCAAATGCCTTTTTTGCATCTATTGAGACAATCATGTGATTCTTGTCCTTGTTCCTGTTGATGTGTTGAATTATATTTATTGATTTGCATATGTTGAACCAGCTTTGCATCCCTGTGATGAATCCTGTTTGGTCATAGTGTATAATTCTTTTGATGAGTTGCTGAAGTTGGTTGGCCAGTATTTTGTTGAGAAGTTTTGCATCAATATTCATCAAAGAAATTGGTTTATAGTTTTCTTTCTCTGATGAATCTCTGTTTGTTTTTTAACTTTGTAAAATTAGTTTGCAAAGGGTCTTCATTTTCAATCTTTTCTTGCTTGCATGGCATGGTCTCTGTTAAGAAATATGTGGTTATTCTGATTGGTTTTCCTTTTGTAAATGATTATTCTCTTCTACCTGGCTGCTTTTAGGATCCTTTCTTTGGTCTCTATTGATCCTGTACAAATTATAATGTGGTGCTGGGATGTCCTTTTCTGGTCAGGTCTGTTTGAGGTTCTAATGGACCTGCCCTTCTGGATAATTGGGAAATTTTCCGAGATGATTCCCTGAAGTATATTTCCAATACCATTGACCTCTTTCTCCAGGCCCTCTTCTATATCAATTAGCCTTAAATTAGGATTCCTAATTGTATCCTGGACCTCCTGAAGTGTTCTCCCATATTTCCTAGATTTTGTTTGACTCATTTTCTGGTCTTTATAACAGCTAGATTATCTTCAACCCCAGAGATTCTGTCTTCTGCATTGTCTAACCTGCTATCAAAGCTTTCTACTTTATTCTTCATCTCCCTCCCTTCTAATTGCTCATTTTTGATGCCTTGCATCTCTTGTGTATGGACTTCTTTAACTTCCTGATTTCCATTTGAGTGGTTAGCTCAGCATCTTACTCCCATTGGAAATTTGTTGGAGTTCGGTCGGCTTTTTGTTTGGATTCTATAAATTCACCCATATTTCTTTGTAAATCTTTTGTTATGACCTCCTTAATAGCTTCCTCACATTCACATATCACTTTCTTTGTGGTTTCATCTCATTTAGATATGGCTTCTTCATGTATCTTTTGCTGTATGTTTTCAAACTTTTCATTAATCATGTTTATCAATTGCACTTGTATAGCATTTAGAGAACTCTCCTCTAGTTTTGCCATTGACTACTCCATTGCCTGTTTATATTGGGTGGGAGATGCTATTCCTTGATATGCCATTTTTCTTGAGTTTCTTGTTCTGCCCATTTGAAAATGGGAGCAAGATTGATATTGCACAAGATTATAATTTTCAAGATATAACCCACTTAGAGCTCTTTAACTGGACAGACAATAGATGTTCACAATTTTAGATTGACCTTATCACTCTCTCTCCCTTTTTGTGCACTTACAGACAAATCTAATACCACCACTGATCACTGTTTTATGACCAAAAAAATAAACTCCTCAATCCAATCTCTATTGTATTTAAGTCCCTCTGGACCTACAGTATAATTGAATACCTAGATATACAGTATTGCTTAATAACCATCAACTGTAGATCCATGCATTATAAAAGTTGAAAGATGAACAGGGGACCAGAGATAGAAAAATAGTATGAAAGACAAGAGGGGAGGTAAGAAAAGAGTAATGTAGGAGTGTAAGATTAATATAGTAATGAAGAAAAGGGATAGTGTAAGGATAACTGACCTAAGGTGATAGAAAAGTAAAATAGTTGAGTACAAAATATAGAAAAGAAAATAAGATAAAACTTATGAAAATAAGAGGAGTAATAAGAAGAATATATAGAGAAAAGAGGAAGGTATGTATAGGAGAGTTCAATGATAAAAATTTTAAAAAGTAAAAATAAACAAAAAAAAGGAAAAGAAAAACAAGAAAAATTGTGCGGGGAGATCCCACACAATTGTGAGTTCTTAGACAAGAAATACTAGGGTTAATAACCAACATATTGATTATCAGATGACTGTATCAATATAAATATCATATGTATCCAGCCTGTACCATGTGCTGTACCCAGTGCAAGGAAAAAAAATCATAATATTAAAAAAAAGGTGGAGGTAAATTGGCAAAATAAATAAATAAATAAATAAATAAGAACACATAAAAATGCAAATGAAAAAGGGGGAGGACAGGATAGGAAACTTGTGTCTCCACTAAATTTGGGATTCAAACCCTTCAGAAAGTCCTTTTCTCTTGTGATTTGGCTTTGCGTTTTTCTGATCAGTTAGCTTGTTGGGGCAGAGAAAATAAAAGGTGGAGTCACGATTGGCTTTGTTTACCAGGACTGTGGCCCCGGCCAGGGGGAGGAACTTTGTCTAGTCCCAGGGGGCAGACCTCTGGCTAAGCTGCCTCTGAGAAATCCTTTGCCCTTTTCAATGATGGCATTGCCAGCACCACTTCTCAGGCTCCCATTGGCTTGGCAGGATCTTTGCCAGCAGTCAAGATGGCCCTACTCTCGGCTGGTGGGGGAGGGGATTCCTTTCCAATGCTTTTCCACGATCAGAAGTGGAAACGTCCATGGATGTACTCACAAATTGCTGGATTCCCTGGTTCTGTGAAGCTGGCAGGTCTGCGCCACCACTGGGTGAAGGCTCTGGGCTCGTGCAAGCTCTGTGTGGCTCTGTCTGGAGCTGGCAAGTCTGCGCTGCAGAGAAGTGCCTTCTGCTTAGGTGCTGGAGGGAGGCTTTGTCTCTGCTTCACGCTGTTTTCTTGCGCCGGTTTTCTGCCTTTCTCCTCTCTGACTGCGATCTCTGTGGTGCTAAAGCCTACTTAAGATGGATCTTTGGATATGAACTTTCCCCTGCGATGCTAGAACTGCTATCTTGGCGAGAGCTCAGAAAGACACACTGAACCACTGCCATCTTCGGCCGATATCCATGACCATCTTTTCGAATCTTTAACAGAGTCACAGAAACATGAAAACTGCATATTCTTCATGTAAAATGTGATTTTTTGATATATGCACTCATTTTATAAAGTTTACACCAAAATAAATATATTTCCTTTTTTTTATTTGCAAGTTGTGGGGATTGAACTAAGGGCCTGAGCACTGTCCTTGGACTTTCTCAAGGCTAGAGCTCTACCCTTGAGCCACAGCAGCACTTCCAGCTTTTCTCTATGTATGTGATACCAAGGAATTGAGTCAGAGTCTTGGTGCATGCTAGGCAAGCACTCTACCACAAGACCAAACTCCCAGCCCCCCCCAAAATAAATTACTTAGCTTATTATTTCCTCATGGTAAATGATTGAAAATCCTCTCCTAGCTTTTTGAATTATATAGTTCAAAATTTGTATCTATATTGGCCCAGTCTCGCAGTAACACACAGAATTTCTTGGTCCTATCTAACTTTGTCTACTGAATATCTTGTCCCTTCTCTCTCTCTTTATTACCCTCCATTCCAAACCTCTTATAACTACCAGTTTTGTCTCATTTCTATTGGATCAAGTTCTTTATGTCCTTTGAAATCATCAGTTTTCTTGCTTTTCTTTGCCTGAATGTTCTACTTGGTCTTCAATTGCATTCTGCTACAAATAACAATGTTACCCATTTTCTTACTCAGTAGTATTCCTCAGTGTGTCTGTGGCAAAATTTCCTTGCTCATCAGTTAATGTTCATTTATCTTGCTTTTCTTGGCTTTTGTAAACAGTATTACACAAGCATGGCTTGGATATACAGCTTCATTATATGATCAATTTTTAAAGAACCACCATATTGTCTTCCACAGTGCTTTTGTTAAATAACATTCCCGTTAAGACATGGCAAGTGTCCCTTTTAAAATTCTCATTCTCATCAGGGATTGGGATGCATTTTTGATATATCATATATGATTTTTACCAACCATATCTTTATAGAAATATTATCCTAGTTGTATATATGAGCATAGAACGTGGACTGGGATTTTTATTAAGGAATTATTTAATGAGGGAAAATATTTACTCTTGAAGAATTCAGGAGTTTCTGCTGCAGGCACAGATAGATGTAACTTAAGTGTCAATATGGTTCTAATCAATTATGTCTCCTGTTGCAAAGATAGCTTCAAAAGTTCTCATGATAGTCTAGAGAATTAGCCTGTATAAATTCATTATGTTTTCTCACTTAGAAGTTACACCTAAAGATGTGTGTGTGTGTGTGTGTGTGTGTGTGTGTGTAAACATATACAGAGAGAAAATATTTTAATTGTGGTACTGTTTAAAGAGACTAGGTGGGGCTTGAAAGAGAAAAAGAATGATAGTGGGGAAATAATATCAAAACACACTGTGTCTGTGTATGACAATTGCATAAGGAGATGCACTGAAAGCTTTTGAACAATATGTGGTAGGAGAGTTGAAGAAAGAAAGGTTAATAAAGGCGATGGAGCTGATTAAAACATATGCATGAGAAATACTATGAGGAAAGTCCCTTATAGGTTTACCCTACATTAAAAATCAAATGACCAGATGATGAAAGAGAATTTTTGGAGGTAATGGGTGCTAGTAAGAGGGGAAATAGCATGGTGTAGTACTTTGTATCAGTGTATGAAAATAGAACAATGAAACCCAATGAAATTGTTTTAAGAAGTGGGAAACAGGACAAGCGAGTGTGTGTGATGTAGGGGGTAAATTTGATCAAACTACATTATAAGAATATACAGAAATGTCCCATAAAATGCTCTTGTAAAATTAACATTCTAAAGAAGTGGTAGAATAGATAAAAATATATGAATCCATCATGTACACATTCATGTAGCTATCACAACAAATTTCCATGACAGTTAATATATGCTGATAAAAGAAAGACAGAAGTTTCATTTCTGTACATTAAAAGCCTTACAATTGACTCATCATTGTAATTGATAATGCCATCATTGTTGTACAAATGAATACATACTGTCTTTTACTTCTTTTTCATCTTTATGTTTTTGATTAATTTTTAATGTCAGAGTGATGTACAGAGGGGTTATAATTACATACATAATGTAGTGAGTGATTTATTTTCAAATATTTTTACTCTTTTCCACATTTTTTCCTACTTTCCCTCCCTTCTAAGTCCCCGCCACCCCACCAAGTTACAAAGGAAAACTATTGGTCATACATTTTCTAAGAATTTACATAATGAAAATATTCCCTTTTTTAACTCACAAACAGGGAAATAAAATTTAAACTCCTTATTTTAAAACCAAGTAATTATTGCCTTTTGTCTTTCATTATATTTATATTTTCCCCTTCTTGTGAGAGTGTATTACTCTGAGTACATTTTATTACCTCAGCTGTTTCAGCTCACAGTGGACAGAGCTTGGAAATTTACTATCATCAGGAAAAAGATTTCAAACCTGCAGCTCAATTTGGAGGACAGTCTCTGCTTCTAGGCAAATTTCCATTTGATGTTAGCAGTTCTGCTTTGGTTGGTGATGAATAAAACCTCACCAAATTTGTATTTGGTTAATTGTATCCTCCTGATAAAAGTACTGGATGATTCTGCAGTTTGTTTTCACAATAGCACCCAAATTTTAAAATAGGATTAAGTTCTAATTTTCAATAGTGTTCATTAGGAAGTATATTAAAGTGATTTAAGATAATTTTTATTTCTAATTTTTGAACTAGCAATAAAGTACACATTTATTTAAAGACAAATAGAGATCTCTGAACAGTCCTATAATAAAGTGGGACTCAATCAAGTCAACTTTTATGACTTGAATCCTGAGAGGAGAAACTTATGGCTAATAGAAGATGGCATATTCTAGGCCACATCATCAGTCCAGAACTACATAAATTATAGTTTGTGAAAGATGTGCTGTTTGTGCTTCTAAATTTGAGGAAGCAATCCAAAGAAATATATATATATGCATATATATCATTTATTATGCTATACCTCATTTTTAATGATTGCTTCTTCACATATCAAGTAAATAATTACAATAAAATCCTGATACATGAATTCAGTTATTTTTAAAACAAACTTTCAGTAACTTGTGCTTCAGTATTATTCTACCATTTATAAAATGAACAAATGCAGCAATGATACTCACTAGATACTATGCTGAAAATGAACTATACAACTTGTGGGTGGAGATGGGAGGCAAAAACTGGGAGAGAGCAAGGGAAGGAGTTACATGGGCCAGAAAAAGATGTGGCCTTTACTTGACTTATGTGACTGTAATCCCTGTGTACATCACCTTTACAAAAATAATAAAGAATTGTTTGTGAAAAGAAAGAAATTCAAAGGGAAGGGTTCATGTGAATAAATGCAGAGAACAGGAACTGTCATAAGGAGTCAGAATGCAAAGTGATGCTGTCATAGAACCTGGGGTGGAAAGCTTTCAGCAGACCTCCATCTCCTGTGCCTCTTCTTGTAGGTGCTGTGTCTTTTCTTACAGCTTCCCTTCACAACATCTGATCTGTTCTACCTCATCTGAGCATTACTTTTCTTCCTATGTGTATAAATCCTCAGTCTCCTAGCTTATTATTTATTACCAGATTCTGGTGAGACCTATTGGCCCTAAATATAGGTTATCTGTACTGTGTACTGATCAAGCTTTAGCTCCCAAAGCAAATAATAATCTTCATTTTTCTTTTTTCTTTTACTTTGCGTGTGTGTGTGTGTGTGTGTGTGTGTGTGTGTGTGTGTTGTGTGTGTGTTGTTCTTTGGGCCTGGCCACTGTTCTTGAGCTCTTCAATTCAAGGCTACCGCACCACCCCTTGAGCTACTGTGCCACTTACAGTTTCTAGTGGGTTAACTAGAGATAAGAGTCTCACGGACTTTTGTGTCAGGCTGGCTTAGAACTGTGACCCTCAGATCTCAGCCTCCTGAGTAGCTAGGATTATAGGTATAAGCCACCAGCACCCGGCTCCTCTCCATTTTTTCCATATATTTTTTCTTGTAATTAATAGAAGGGTTAAATTATATTTACCAGGTAGACGGTGCATTACTTCAAAAACATTGATACACTTTCTCATGTCTTGGTTCCCATTTCCCTCCCACCACCCCCAGTCCTCATCTAGTTTTCCCCCTTCCCTATCTGATTTCAAATAACCAAATAAACACACACATATATATAATATATCAGATAAAAAGGTAAAATACTGTAACAATATGAGATAACCAAGGGACAGCAAAAGAGATGAGAGATAACATAATACACTAAGGACAACTGTCACTCATTATATGGCTTTTGTTTCTATATCCTGCAGGTCCTTTCATTAATGTCATACTATATTCCCTTAAGTATCTAGGTTTTTCTCTATTGTAAGTCTCTGCTAGGAGAGCCCAAGGTTTCTACTGATTATGAGAAATGAGGGAAACCATTGAGCCTATGTTGCTTTGAGTATGGCTTATTTCACTTAATATGATTTTTTCTAAGTCTTTCCATTTCCTTACAATTAAGGAGATATCTTTTTTTTCTGAGAGCAGCATAGAATTCCATGGTGCATAAATACCACATCTTGTTGATCCAATCATTAACTGTCATTTCCATTTTTCTATGGAGAAAGTCATATTGTATGACCATTTATCTTCAGCTTTCATAGCCCACATGTCTTCTGAGTTGAAGGAGAATCTATGTGAGATCAATCAATGCAAAGGGTTTAAAGTCTTCATTCTGAACAAGAGAACTTAGAGGATGTGTGCTGTGCATAAATTTCATTCTAGTTGATTGATGAAATACATGTATTTCCTTCCAAGTTCTTGATACATGGATTTTAAGTTTGTGTGCTGATAATGTGGTTGCCTCTCAAGCTACCTACTCAAAGGCGCCCACCATGAAGTGAATGGTATTAACTTCATCCTCACTTCTGGAGGTAGACTCAACCACAGCTTTCAGTCCAACCCCTTTATAATAGTAAAGAGCCATGCAATCTTAAGACATTTGCCTTTTCACTTTTAGATGTGGACATGCGATAACTGACTCTGTCAAAATGAAACCTATGGCTCTTGTTTCATTTGCAAGAAAAGTCAGGCTCTTATTCTTCCTGCTTGGTTTGGATAATGAAGCATATGATTTCCAAAATCTGATTGCCGAACTAACAGTCTATTATGTCAAGTGAATGGAACATATCCATCTAAAGAAAAAGAGAATGGAACAAAGAAACTGCAGGTTTATCACATTATTTTCCTTCTTGTTAACCTTCACTTACAGTGTATATCTTTGAACATTACAGCTACTGTGCTTATATATTTCCTTTACTTTAACCTAAGTTTACACTAGAATTTGTGTGCACGTGTGTGTGTGTGTGTGTGTGTGTGTGTGTGTGTGTGTGCGTGCCAGTACTGGTGCTTGAACTCTAGTCATGAACACAGTACCTGAACAAGAAAACAAAATGAGCTTGATGGACTGAGGTCAATCCCCAATATAGACATGAGGAAGAAGGTGGAATAGAAAGGGAAAAATAAGAGAAAGAAGTAGAAGAGGAGGTGAAGGGAGAAGAGGAAGAGGAAGAGGAAGAAGGAGGAGGAGTAGGAAGAGGAGGAAATTGTTCCAAAAGAACAATACTTTTGCTTAGATTAAATATTGGTAATCAAGAAGCTTAAACTTTTAGTATTAATTTTATACCAAATAGCATTTTTTTGTCAGGCCTGGGTCTTGAACTCAGGTCTTGAGCACTGTCCTTGGGCTTTTTACTCAAGGCTAGCACTCTGCCACTTGAAGCACTGCACTACTTACAGTTTTTTTCCTATGTATGTAGTACTGAGGAATTGAACCTGGGTCTTTGTGCATGCTAGGAAAGCACTCCACCACTAGGTCAAACTCCATCCCCCAAACAGTATTTTTAAGATAATACTAAACCATAAGTGTGTGCACTTGCAGAGGGAGTAAACATTAGCGAAGGTGAATGGGAAAGATTCCAGACAGTATAATCATGAGTTCCTGCATCACAATGTAAACTACAAAAGAGAGAATGCTATTTTCCTCTGCTGATGGTAAGGAATCTCTAGTACTATTATATTAAACAAAGGGCCAAATATGGCTTACATTTCTTGATTTATTTGTTCCATTTGATGCTGTTCTGCTTGTGTTCAGTTTAACCATCTACAATTTTGTGGGAGATTACTTTCATTTTTTAATACTTGGATTTACTGTGAAACCCAGGCTGTTATTGAGTCCATAATCCTTGTGCTTCAGCCTCCCTTAGTGATGGAATTACAGGGGTGCACAAAACACTCCAAGCTTAAGAGATGGTTTATAAAAAAAATATTGTAAAGATGATTCACAGAAGGGTTACAGGTACATATGTCAGGTATTGAGTATATTTATTTTTGAACAGTATTCTTTCTTCCATCATTTCTCCAAATTATTTTCCCTCCAGACCCTCCTCACTCTAAGTTCATTTTCAACATAATGTCTAGTGAGTTTCTCTCTTTTTTTTTTTTTGGTGGGTTATGGGGCTTGAACTTTGGAACTGGGCACTGTCCCTGACCTCTTCAGCTCAAGGCTACCACCCTAACCCTTGACCTAAGCCCAAGTTCTTGGTTTTTAGAGATTAATTGGAGATAAGAATCTCAGGTCCTTTTGTGCTTAGGCTGGCTATGAGCCTCAATCCTCAAATATCAGCCTCCCCACTAGATAGAATTTCAGGCATGAGCCACCACTCCCAAATTTCTACTGAGTATCTCCCTTGATTTAGTTTGCCCTTTGTCTCACCATTTCTGTGCTTCCCTTTCCCCTCTGCTTATCAGATAGAGTTTTTAAAATGTGGCAAGTTGGACACTCATGGTTCAAGCCAGTAATCCTAGCTACTCAGGAGGTAGAGGTCTGAGGATTGTGTTTCAAAGCCAGCCTGGGCAAGAAAGCCCATGAGATTCTTATGTGTAACCACCAGAAAACCAGAAATACTGCTATGACTCCAGGGATAAGGTGGTAGCCTTGAGCTGAAGAGCTCAGGGACGTGCCCAGGCCCAGGCCCCATGGTGAAAAAAAAAAGAAAAGGGAAGGGAGAGGGAAGATGGCACCGAGACAATAGGGACGCTGCCTAGCTCTCTCTCACAAAAAGAGAGAACCAGGGAGTCCCACGAGCCAACTACCTTAAGAAATCCACAACAACAAACTCAAAAAGCAATGGAGAAGGACTCAAACCGGAAAAGAAATCCAGATAAAGCTTACATCCAACTTTCTCAAAGAATTCGGAACGCGAAGATCCCTCCCCCACCTGGCAGCCCAGATCCGCAGAAACCAGCATTGGACCCGGCCAGCGAGCTGCAGAAGCAGCGGAACCCAGACGCGGAACCAGAACAGCAAGCAGCAGAACCCAGATACGGAACACAGGGGGCGGAGGAGACCCGAGGGAAGTGAGAGACTCCCCACCACCGTGGAACACCCACAGACTGAAAGCAGAGGCGTAACACAGCAGGACCCAAATCCATCAGGAAAGCAGAGCTGGTGCCAAGCAATAGAACTTAACTCAGATCCCTTCACAACACCGGAGAAAGACCAGCAGGAGCAGGGGGGCAAGGAATTTAGAATCCTGTCCCTTCCCTCAACTGCCCCCTCCCTCAGGCCATTGACTGGAGACTGACAGGGGGGCGGCGCTAAGACCAAGCACCCCACCAAGGGAGGCGGGGCTGTCCCAACTCCCACCCACCCAACAGGGTCAACTTCCAGCCCTCTGACTGGAGACTGACAGCGGGCTACACTAAGACTCAGCACCCCACCAGGGGAGGCAGAGCTGTACCGGCTCCCACCCACCCAACAGGTTCCTCTCCCAGGCCACTGGATCTGGAGAATAGAGGGCGCTGCCTTACAGCAGCGGGTGGGATGTGGGGGGAAAATAGGAGCCAGCATCTGTCCCCCTCATATCTTGAGAGGGGCATCCTCCAGCAGGGAATCCTGAGCAAAACAGCACCGAGGGGCCCCCCACAGTCACAGACTCTCTGACAAAGCATGGAAACAGCAGGGAACTGAAGGGCCCACCAGCAGCCAAGCTCACCTTCTGAGAATCAGAACGGCAAGGCTCTGCTCTTGGAGCCCACGTCCTCAGCTGGGCCCTGCCCCTGGGAACAGAGCAGTTTCCTGCAGGTCCTGCTGGGAGCCCCTGGGAACTCTCAAACCTCAGACCATTGGCCGGGGCCACCCCTGAAAGCAGCACAGGAAAACGCCTGCCCAGCGCGCTCAGACTGAAGCTCGCAGATCCATCCCATGGCCCACTATGAGGCCACTGGTTGGGCTGAGAGCTAGTCGTGCAGCAACACATAAGTTTTATCTAATACTTTACAAACTTTGTATTCAAATACGCTACCTACTTACCAACTTAGGTCAGTTATCCTTACGCTATACATTTTCTTCATTACTATAATAATCTTACACTCCTATGTTAATCCTCTTGTACTTCCCCTGATCTCTCTCATTCTATTTTTTCTATCTCTGGTCCTCTGTTCGTCTTTCAACCCTTATAATGCATGGATCTACACTTGATGGCTGTTGAGCAATACTGTATATCTAGGTGTCCAATTATACTCTAGGCACAGAGGGACTTAAATACAATAGAGATTGGATTGAGAGGCTTATTGTTGTGGTCATAAATCGCTTATAAGTGGTTGTATTAGACTGGTCTTTAAGTGCACAAAAAGAAAGAGTGATAACATCAATCAAAAATTGTGAACATCTAGTGTCTGCCAGCTGCAGAGGTCTAGGTTGGTTATATCTGAAAAACTATAATCGTGTTTATAATTAATCTTGCTCCCATCTTCAAATGGGCAGAACAAGAAACTCAAGAAAAATGTCAAATCAAAGAATAACATCCCCCACCCAATAAAAACAGACAATGGAACTGTCGCTGGCAAACCTAGAGGTAAGTCTTCCAAGTGCTATACAAATACAATTGATAAACATCATTAATGAAAAATGTGAAAATATAAAGAAAGAGATAAGGGAGGAAGCCATAGCTAAACAAGAGGAAACCATAAACAAGGTGATAAGTGAAAAAGAAGAAGCCATAAAGGAGGCCATAATAAAGGTTTTTCAAAGAAAAATGGATGAATTCATAGAATCCACAAATAAAAAGGTGACTGAACTCCAGCAAATGTCCAAAGAAAATAAAGCTACTGAGCTAACCACTCAAATGGAAATCAAGGAGCTAAAGAAATCCATACATGATCTAAAAGAAGAGATGCAAGGCATCAAAAATGAGCAATTAGAAGCAAGGGAGATGAAAAATAAAGTAGATAGCTTTGATAGTAGGTTAGACAATGCAGAAGAGAGAATTTCCGGGGCTGAAGATAATTTAGTTGTTATAGAGAAAGAACAGAAAATGAGTCAATCCAAATCTAGGAAATATGAGAGAGAGCTTCAGGAGGTCCAAGATACGATTAGGAAGCCCAATTTAAGGCTAATTGGTATTGAGGAGGGTCTGGAGAAAGAGGTCAATGGTATTGGAAATATACTTCAGGGAATCATCTCAGAGAATTTCCTAAACATCCAGAAGGGCAGGCCCATTCAGATAAAAGAAGCTTTTAGAACCCCAAACAGATCTGACCAGAAAAGAACATCCCACCACCACATTGTAATCTGAACTGGATCAAGAGACCAAAGAAAGGATCCTAAAGACAGCCAGGAAAAAGGGATCAGTAACCTACAAAGGCAAACCAATAAGAATAACCCCAGATTTCTCAGCAGAGACCATGCAAGCAAGAAGTGACTGGAAGCATATATGTCATGCCCTTAAGTCAAATAACTACCGACCAAGAATACTGTACCCAGCTAAGCTCTCCTTCATAACTGAGGGAACAATAAAAACATTCCACTCCAGGGAAAAGCTGCAACACTATGTAGCAACCAAGCCAACATTACAAAAAATTCTCAAAGATGGTCTACACATAGACAATCAACATAAATGCAATACAGAGAAAGAAAGGGCACCTAAACATCATACCATCTAAGGACCAAAAGAACTGTCAAGACACAGGCCCTAATAAAAGCTTTTAAAAATGGTAGGAACTAATAAATATCTCTCAATCCTAAATCTCAATATCAATGGACTCAACTCTCCAATTAAACAGCATAGGCTGTCTAGTTGGATCAAAAGGCAAGATCCACAACTTACCCAAAAAAACCAATCATCTTTTGAAAGTGAGAGGCTGGAATAAACTCTATCAAGCTAACGGCCCCCATAAACAGGCTGGAGTTGCCATCCTCATATCAGATAAAATAGATTTCAAACTAAAGTTAGTAAGAAAAGACAAAGAGGTTACTACATACTACTAAAGGGATCTTTCCTCCAGGAAGACATAACGATCCTAAATATCTACACACCCAATCCCGGAGCTCTGAACTTCATCAAGCAAACTTTACTTTCACTGAAACCATACATAGATCGAAACACAGTGATTGTTGGTGATTTTAACACACCACTCTCACCTATGGACAGATCAACAAGGCAAAAACTGAACAGAGAAACCTTAGAACTGAATAACTATATAGACCAACTAGATCTAACAGACATCTGCAGAATATTCCACCCAGCAACAACACAATATATGTTTTTCTCAGCAGCACATGGAACATTTTCCAAAATAGACCACATCTTAGGCCATAAAACAAACCTGGACAGATTCAGAAACTCAGAAATTATTCCATGCACACTCTCAGACCACAAAGGCATCAAATTGGAACTGAACACACATCTCCACCAACAAAAACCCTGTAATTCATGGAGACTGAACAACACAATGTTGAATCACCAATGGGTCATCGAAGAGATTAGAACAGAAATCCAACAGTTTATGAAATTTAACAATAAGGAGCACACAAAATACCAACTCCTTTGGGACACAGCAAAGGCAGTACTCAGAGGAAAATTTATAGCACTGAGTGCCTACAACAAGAAGTTGGAAAAATCGCAAACCAACAGGTTAATGTCTCACCTTAAGCTCCTGGAAAAAGAGCAACAATCCAACCCTAATCCCAGTCGAAGGAAGCAAATTATTAAAATCAAAGCAGAATTAAATGATTTGGAATCCAAAAAAACTATAGAAAGAATCAACAAAACAAGGAGTTGGTTCTTTGAAAGAATTAACAAAGTTGACAAACCCTTAGCAAATCTTACAAAAAAGAGAAGAGAGAATACCGAAATAAACAAAATCACAGACGAAAATGGTAAAATCACGACAGAAATTACCAAGATCCAGAATAACATGAGGGAATACTTCTCAAACCTTTACATCAACAAATTTGAGAATCTAGAAGAAATGGACGAATTCCTAGCCAATATTAACATACCCACACAGAACCAAGAAGAACTAACCCAACTAAACAGACCTATTCAAGCTCTGAAATAGAAATGGCAATAAGAGAACTTCTACCTAAGAAAAGCCCAGGGCCAGATGGATTCACAGCTGAATTCAGAGCAGAGCTCACACCAATACTCCACAAGCTCTTCAATGAAATTGAAAATGAAAGTTCTTTACCAAACTCATTCTATGAAGCCAGTATAACCCTCATCCTCAAACCAGACAGAGATTCATCACAGAAAGAGAACTATAGACCTATTTCTTTGATGAACATCGATGCAAAACTTTTCAACAAAATACTGGCCAACCATCTACAACAACTTATCAAAAAAATTGTACACTATGATCAAACAGGATTCATCAGAGGGAGGCAAAGCTGGTTCAACATATGCAAATCAATTAACAGAATTCAACACATCAACAGGAGCAGGGACAAAAATCACATGATTGTCTCAATAGATGCCGAAAAGGCATTTGACAAGATACCTCTTTATGTTAAAAGCTCTGGAAAAACTAGGAATCCATGGAACATTCCTTAATATAATAAAGGCTGTGTATGACAAACTCACTGCTAGTATTACACATAGCGGCGAAAAGCTAAAGCCATTCCCTCTAAAATCAGGAACGAGACAAGGATGCCCACTCTCTCCATTCCTGTTTAACATCGTATTAGAATTCCTAGCCAGTGCAATAAGGCAAGAAGCAAGCATAAAGGGGATCCAAGTAGGGAAAAAGGAAGTAAAACTATCCCTCCTTGCAGATGACATAATTCTGTATTTAAAGAATCCTATAGACTCCCAAGCTCCTTGAGCTGATTCAAAACTTTGGAAGGGTAGCAGGCTATAAAATTAACCCACAAAAATCAACTGCCTTCCTGTACGCCAACAGTGAGAGGAACGAAGCAATAATCAGGAAAGCAACTCCTTTCACAATAGCCTCAAAGAAAATAAAGTACCTAGAAATTAGCTTAACTAAGAATGTAAAGGACCTTTTTGATGATATCTTTAAAACCGTAAAAAAGGAAATTAAAGCAGAACTGAGGAAATTGAAAAACCTCCCATGCTCCTGGATTGGAAGAATCAACATAGTGAAAATGACAATCTTGGCAAGGGCTATCTACAAATTCAATGCAATACCCATCAATATCCCAATGCCATTCTTTAAAGAAATAGAAGAGGCAATCCAAAATATCATATGGAATAATAAAAGACACCATATGGCAAAAACACTTCTTAGCAGAAAGAACAGCACCGGAGGAATTTCAATTCCAAACTTTAGAATCTATTACAGAGCTATAATGATCAAAACAGCTTGGTACTGGCCCAAGAACAGGCCTGAAGACCAATGGAATAGAACTGAGGACCCTATATTAAACCACAGACCTATAGCCACCTAATCTTTGACAAGGGAGCCAAAAAAATAGAATGGAAGAAAGATAGCCTCTTCAACAAGTGGTGCTGGCAGAACTGGTTAAGCACCTGCAGAAAACTAAAGTTGGATCCTTCTTTGTCACCCTGCACTAGAATTAACTCCAAATGAATCAAAGACCTGAAGGTAAAAGCTGACACACTGAAAACTTTACAAGAAGGAATAGGAGATACAGTAGGCCTCCTTGGCACAGGTCGAAACTTTCTTAATAAGGAGCAAGAATCACAACAAATAAGAGAAAGGCTGGATAAGTGGGACTGAATTAAACTGCAGAGCTTTTGTATGACAAAGGACATAGCTAGTAAATTAATTAGGAAGCCTACAGAGTGGGAGAAGATCTTCACCAACCAAACAACGGACAAAGGCCTCATATCTAAAATATATCAACAGCTCAAAAAATTGAATCGCTCCAAAACAATCTCCAAAGTAACAATCATCCCATTAAAAAACGGGCCAAAGACTTAAAGAGAGTCTTCTCTGAAGAAGAAACAAAAATGGCCTATAGACACATGAAGAAATGCTCAACATCTCTGGTCATAAAAGAAATGCAAATCAAAACAACTCTAAGATTCCACCTCACTCCAGTTAGAATGGCCAGGATCAGGAAAACGAATAACAACAGATGCTGGAGGGGATGTGGCCAGGAGGGATCACTACTACACTGTTGGTGGGAGTGCAAACTCGTTCAACCATTATGGAAAGCAGTGTGGCAGTGCCTCAAAAGGCTAAACATAGAACTCCCCTATGACCCAGCAATTCCACTACTTGGCATTTACCCAACCATTCAGAAACTAGGGCATACTAAATCCACTAGCACAACAATGTTCATTGCAGCATTATTCAACATATCAAAAATGCGGAACCAACCTAGATGTCCCTCAGTTGATGAGTGGATGAACAAGTTGTGGTATTTGTACACAATGGAATTCTATGCTGCTGTCAGAAAAAATGACATCTCCCCATTTGTTAGGAAATGGAAAGTCTTAGAAAAAATCATATTAAGTGAAGTAAGCCAGACTCAAAGGAACTTAGGCTCAATGGTTTCCCTAATTTGTCATAATCAATAGAAACCTTGGGCTCTACTAGCAGAGATTTTCAATAGAGCAAAACCTTGATACATAAGGCCATATAGTATGAAGCTAATTGAAAAGACCTCCAGGATATAGAAACAAAAGCCATATAATGAATGATTGTTGTCCTTAATGGACTGTTATCTCTCATCTCTTTTGCTGTCCCTTGGGTATCTCATTTTGTTACAGTATCTCACTTTGTTATCTGAGATATTTGATTTATTTGTATTTGGTTATTTGAAATTGGATAGGGAAGGGGGGAAAACCAAGACGGAGGGGGGGGAGGGGAGGGTAATGGGCACCAAGACATGTGAAAGAGTATCAATATATGTGAATTAATGCACCTTCTATCTGGCAAATATCATGTAACCCTTTTATTAATTACAATAAAAAATAAACTATAAAAAAAAGGGAAAAGAAAAAAAGTGACAAATGGGGAAAACCAGGAAAATTAACACGAAACAGTAAAATAAAAAAATCTATTGTTTCCATTTCTTGAAGTTGATTTCAATAAGTATTATTTATATTATCATACACACATAACTATTAATTAACCACAAACCATGTCACACTGAAGCCACCAGCACAACTATGTTCATCGCAGTATTATTTATCATAGCCAAGATATGGAATCCACTTAGTTGCCTTTTAGTGGAGAAATAGATCAAGAATATGTAATGTTTATATATATTGAATATTTTATACATTATATAATGGATTAATGGATTCTGTGTGTCATCAAAAATAATGATATTGATCTATTCATAAGGAAATGGAAAGACTTGGAAAAAATGATATTAAGCAAAATAAGCCAGACCCAAAGGAACATAGCCTTCAAGTTTTTTTCTCATTTGCAATAATTAGAAAGTGCCTACTATAAATCTACAAGCAAACCCAGTGGAGAGTAAAAGACTAAAAATTACATTTAGATATGATTAATTAAACAGGACTTTCCCATTCACACCAAGCCCAAAGGAAGATATTCTTAGAAGATCTAGCCTTTGATGTCCTCTTGGAAAAGAATCTTCTTTTTTCTGTGGATTACAGTTTCAGCTCTGGCTGGGTAAATTTATGCTGACTGGGGCCATTCCCAGGACCTGTGCTCATTATCAGGGACTGAGTAGAACTGTAGACGGTGAGAGCTGTGGGAGAATGTGCAGGACTGGATCATCAACATGACCCTGGAGCAAAGGACAGAAAGCCTATGCCAGGAAATGGAACAGAGTTCAAGCTCATGACTAGTATGGGAATACATTCTCCTGGAGGAATGGGGGAAACTCCATTACAGTGAGTGAATCTGTGCAGACAAAACTGGAACTCAGAAGGCCACAGATGAGAAAACTCAACCAAGAAACTTGAAGAGGAGAAAGTGCTCTGTAGGAGAGAGTAGCACTTTCAAAGAAGCTGATTGTATCTTAAGAGAAACATAAGGAAATGTGAATATACCAACATGAGCAACATAGGAATATGATTTTTGTTTTATTAATATGTGCTATATATTTTTAAAGTGCTAAATTAATCCAGAAAATAGTTATTTTTTAGAACAATACACATTTTCCTTACTTCTAGAAGGCTCTCCAGTTTTCATTAAATAACTTCTGTTTGATGAAATTTTAGACCCCAAATTTTCTTAAAATTCTCATCTCCCCTTCCCTCACCTCCTGTTTTGTTTCTGTATTGAGGTTATAATTTCATGTCTATAGCAATCATGGTGCCTATTTTAGAAAGTGTTGGCTCTATTCACAGAACTTGAGGAATGTTAAGACAAATGTGTTCATACCAAAGCGTGAGATAATGATACTACTGAAGTTTAGAACAGTTGCCCCAAAATAGTGTTTTCTCTCTATCTTGTGATAGCTTCCTCCTGCAACAGTGGCATGCATTGATTTTCATTTCCTTTGATGAATATTCTACCTCAGTCATATTGTCTGGTGAGTCAAGATTCAGGAACATTGAGACCACAAGCTGCATAAGGCCTGTGAAGTTATTTGGTACAGGATGGGAGAGACACATATGCTTTTCTTGGGCTCTCTTCCACTACCCACTGCTTGTCTGTTTCTATTGATAATTTTTATGGCTCATGACTATTATTATATGTATCTAAATAGGTCTTGGTAGGAAAAAGTTTCCTTACCTCTGAAAAGAAAAGTTAAGTGATTACTGAACAGACCTGCCTCACGTAGGCCCCAATCTTGCTATATATACTATGGTACTTCATAACATTCTGGATATAAATACTGTATAACTGCACAGCTTCATTAAATAAACCAAATTTTATCTCAAGTAAGGCTTATGAATATATTATTTCATAACAACTTATCTATATAAAATGGAAGCTTTTCTGTTTATATGAGTTTGGTGATTATGGAGAGTGAAATCTAAGTTGGGACTTAGAAATCTAGATTGAAATTTTACATCATGTCCTAATTATAATCATGGTTACAAGGAAGAATGCCAAAATTTATAAGCCTGCTGCCATACACTGCAGTTTTTAGGAAGGAAGAGTACTAAGCACAGCGTAAGTGCTGTCAACTGGCCTTCCCTGTGAAGCTATCCATCTTCTGATCTCTGTGAACTTTTGGGAGTGATCTCATGGTGTACTGGCAGATTGGAATATCAGATTATAACTGGTAACTGTCACAAAACTATTTCCAATACTTAAGTGGGTTCTCACAGTTCTGAAACTGAAATATGTAAAACAAGATTTTCATTAGTCCATTAGAGAATCTGAAAATTTGTTTCATTATGCATAATTGCAATGTATGATTCTTAAAAATCTAATTATGGGAACTAAATAAGCACAAAGGAAATTCTGAATTTTAAGTAGAAATATTTCAAATAACCATTTGAAAATAAAATAATGAGGCTCTAATAGGTATGTAGAAACTGCTCTTGTAGTCTCTTGAGACCACAAATTAAAATCAAGAGAATAACTGGGCATAGTCTCCATTTTATAGCTGTCTCTATTCTCTTTTTAGTTCTCTCCTTGCAATTACCTCTAATCAACGAAGCATAGAATGATAGCTGTTTATGGCAAGAACCAAAACTATCACTAAAGGAAGGATTATCAGCTGGAGAGACCACTTCGTATATGAATACAAAACTACCTGTAGTGATGATACTGCATCCCCAATCTGGATTGATCATTAGATGAAAATCAGATTGACCCTTTCAATTGATGACAGTGGCAACAACTTTTCTGGATCCCTCCAACCCTGAAAGAATCAACTGAGATCATAATCAACTAAGCCACTGTGGAACCAAGACTGTTTAACTATTCACTCTTGCCCTAATTCTCTATTTAACCTAAAAGACCATTTCTGTAGCTAGAAGATGGGCTGAAGTACTTACACACTCTCCACAGCATGCCAGACCCTACAATAAGACACTCCTATGTCCTTCAGCATTCCTTGTCTCTTTACTTGCCATACTGGAAAAAATGAATTCACCAATATGGTATTAGGATCTGGGCCTAAAACTGTTCGTTGTTTCCATACCGAACTATATTAAAATCCCCATGTGTTAAAAAGTAAGGTGAAACAGGATAAAAATGTACAAATATCTTTTGTGTCTGCCATAAAAAAAAGAAAATCATGCCACTGAGATAATAAAACAGATGTTTAATTTAATTTAATTTAATTGTTGGAGTGATGTACAGAGAGGTTACTGTTACATTCTTCAGGTAGAAAATACATTACTTCTTGAACATTGTTATCCCTACACATGTTTTTCTCCCATTTTTTCCTCCCCCAACCCCCTCCCACACATCTTGTTTTTCCCTTACCTTCCCAATTTCAAATACACAAATGAACAAATGAATGTGTATACAATATACCAGTAAGTCACACAAGACCAGAATCAGAGTGCAGCTGTTTTCAGTACAGGCTGACAGAGCTAATGTCACTGTCACATGGGAATGGTGTTGGAAGTGTATTAGCAGACGGTGTTACTTATGGTTATGGATGAGAACATTGGGTGTATTAACCTCAACTCTCAAAGTTGATTGTGAATACATTTTGTCCACTAGGACTGAAACATAGAATAGAACTTAACATAGAGAAACTGAGGTTTGGACTTACTAAATGAGACACTTGACTAAACCAGTAGTACATCCTGACAAAAATTAGTGAAGATTAGAGACAATGAGGAGAAATCTGGGAACTGTGTCAGAATTCATCTTGTGGACTGACAGAGCACTTACAACAAGAGTGTTGGAGAGAGGTGGTGAAATACAGGTTGGTGGGTGGAGCCATCTTGCTATGAACATTTTAAGACCCAGGAAAATCTTAGGCCTCTGTAGGCTGGATTTTCAAATATCTGTTCAGATGGCTTTGCTGCCAAGGGGTGGCATTCATTCATTAAGACTGTGAAGACATAGTTTAAAAAATTCATTCAAACTTTACAAAATGAAATATTCTTTTTCTCTGATATCTTGTCCTCTTCTGAATGCATTGATATCATTGTTTTACCACCTACTAGTTGTTAGATTCCTATTAAGTGTTTTATTTAGTCCCAAATCATAAAAATTGGCGTTACCCCAAATCAGGGCCTAATAATAATTTTCTTAATCTTACAAATGTGTAGTTATATAATCTCTGCTTAAAGTTTTTCAGCCCTAGTTCCTATAGCTAGCCCCTTTGCTAGATGATTTCAGATTTTTTCTTGAGAATTGTCAAAATGGTCAATTCTATTTGCCCACAAAGCATCTAGAAACTTATAGACACTTCCAATTCTCTCTATATGGAAATAATGGGAAATATAAATATGCTAATTAATATTTACTTTACAATTTTTTGCCTGTCATTTAGCTCCCTTGATTATCATCTTCTATGTTACTAAATGACAAGGAGACTAACCTCTTCTGATTTTCTATGTTTTTTTGTAGCCACATCTAAATATCCATGTTAGAAAGTTGCCATAGGTGATGAGCAGGAATGCAAAAATGACCCAGTTCTCTATTCCTCCACTTATTCCTCCTTTGCAGTTCTTCACATTAGTAGGTGCTATCTCTTTCCCACAACCTGAACTCAAGCAGCCTAAAGGATGTGCTTTGGCTACTCAGAATGTTCCAGCTGGTAAGATTGTAGGAATGTTATTAAACATATATTTACAGAAGTGTTTTCTAGTTTGGTTCTACTAGAAAAAGTAAGTTTGAAATATAATGCTGGCGAATGAGAGGCTGCACACAGCAGAATGGACCCTTCTCATTTAACATCAAGCAATGTAAACAGACAATGAAGATCTCCTGTTAACTTTTAGACATGGGAGCAGATGCAAGTGATGACAACATCATTGTATGCTCAACCTATAGAATGAAGAGCAAGAAATACTTCTAGTAGGCTGTTTTGTGATTGTTATATAAAAATAGCTATCTGAAAACTGGATTTGTCTCTTGATTCATTTCCTTCTAGTTATGACAGCATAATGTTTGTGTTCATATGCCCTATAAAATGTAATGAGTTTTCTATACTTGTGACGTGTTAGATGTATTTTCTGATGTCAGAAATAATATATACATGTGTGTGTGCATATATATACTTATATGTGTATATATATATGTAAAGAAGTCCTTATAATTTGGACTTATGTAAACTTTATCATGGTTTCATTCTTTCAAGAACTATTTTAACTAGAAGATCAAAAATAATTGACATTTCTTTGATGAATATTGATGCAAAACTTCTCAACAAAATACTGGCCAACCAACTTCAGCAACTCATCAAAAAAATATACACTGTGCTCAAACAGGATTCATTACAGGGATGCAAAGCTAGTTCAACATATGCAAATCAATTAATATAATTCAACACATCAACAGGAACAAGGACAAGAATCATATAATTGTCTCAATAGATGCAGAAAAGTCATTTGACAAGATCCAACATCACTTTATGCTAAAAGCTCTGGAGAAACTAGGAATCCATGGATCATTCCTCAGAATAATAAAGGCTGTGTATGACAAACCCACGGCTAGCATTATACTTAATGGCAAAAAGCCAAGCCATTTCCTCTAAAATCAGCAAAGAGACAAGGATGCCCACTCTCTCCACTCCTCTTTAAGATAGTATTAGAATTCCTAGCCAGTGCAATAAGGCAAGAAGCAAGCTTAAAGGGGGTCCAAATAGGGAAAGAAGAAGTGAAACTTTCCTTCTTTACAGATGACATGATTCTGTGTATAAAGAACCCTATAGACTCCACTCCCAAGTTCTTGACCTGATTCAAAACTTTGGCAAGGTAGCAAGGTATAAAATTAACCATCAAAAATCAACCACCTTCCTCTATGCCAACAATGAGAGGAACGAGGGAACAATCAGGAAAGCAACTCCTTTTGCAACAGCCACAAAGACAATGAAGTACCTACGAATTGACTAAGAATGAAAAGGACCTTTTGGATGAAAATTTTAAAACCCTGAAAAAGGAAATTAAAGCAGAACTGAGGAAATGGAAAAACCTCCCATGCTCCTGGATTGGAAGAATCAACATCGTGAAAATGGCAATCTTGCCAAGGGCTATCTATAAATTAAACGCAAAACCCATCAATGTCACAGTGTCATTCTTTAAAGTAATAGAAGAGACAATCCAAAATTTTATATGTAATAATAAAACACCCCATATAGCAAAAACACTTCTTAGCAGGAAGAACAGCACAGGAGGAATTTCAATATCAAACTTTAGACTCTATTACAGAGCTATAGTGACCAAAACAGCTTGGTCCTGGCACAAGAACAGGCCCGAAGACCAGTGGAATAGAACTGAGGACCCAGATATTAACCCAGAGACCTATGGCCACCTAATCTTTGAAAGGGAGCCAAAAAAAATCCAGAATAGAAGAAAGGCAGCCTCTTCAACAAGTGGTGCTGGCAGAACTGGTTAAGCACCTGCATACAAAGTTGGATCCTTCTTTGTCACCCTGTACCAGCATTAACCCCAAATAGATCAAAGACCTTGAGCTCAAAGCAGATACACTGAAAACTTTATAAGAAAGAATAAGAGATGCACTAGGCCTCCTTGGCACAGGTCAAAACTTTCTTAATAAGGACCAAGAAACATAACAAATCAGAGAAAGTCTGGATACGTGCAACTGCATTAGACTGCAGAGCTTTTATATGACAAAGGACATAGTTGGCAAATTAACTAGAAAGTCTACAGAGTGGTAGAAGGTCTTCACTAACCATACAATGGATTAAAGGCTTTATATCTAAAATATATCAAGAGCTCAAAAATTGAATCACTCCAAAACTAATCTCCAAAAAAACAATCATCCTTTTAAAAGATGGGTCAAAGAGTTAAAGGGAGTCTTCTCTGAAGAAGAAATAAGACTGTCCTATAGACACCTGAAGAAATGCTCAACATCTCTGGCCATATAAGAAATGCAAATCAAAATCACTCTAAGATTCCATCTCACTCCATTTAGAATGGCCATGATCTAAAAATATACTAACAACAGATTCTGTCACAGGTATGTGGCCAGGAGAGGATACAACTACACTGCTGGTTGGGATGCAAACTCATTCAACTACTATGGAAAGCACTATGGCAGTTCTTCAAAAGACTAAACATAGAGCTCCTCTATGACCCAGCAATTCCACTCCTTAGCATTTACCCAATTGTCCAGAAACAAGGACATACTAAATCCAATAGTACAGCGATGTTCTTTCCAACACTATTTTCCATAGCAAAGATGTGGAACCAACCCAGATGCCCCTCAGTTGATGGGTGGATTAACAAGATGTGGTATTTGTACTCAATGGAATTCTATGCTGCTGTCAGAAACAAGGCATAGCCTCATTTGTTAGGATATGGAAAGACTTAGAAAAAAATCCTATTAAGTGAAGTAAGCCAGACTCAAAGGAACATAGGCTCAATGGTTTCCCTCATTTGTCATAATCAGTAGAAACCTTAGGCCCTCCTAGCAGAGATTTACATTAGAGCAAAACCTAGATACATAAGGGCATATAGCATGACATTAATGAAAGGACCTCCAGGATGTAGAAACAAAAGCCATATAACGAGTGATTGTTGTCCTTAATGTACTCTATTATCTCTCATCTCTTTTGCTGTCTCTTGGTTATCGCATATTGTTACTGTATTTCACCTTGTTATCCGATATATGGTATATATGTGTATTTTGTTATTTGAAATCCAATAGGGAAGGGGGGGCTACAAGATGAGGGGTAGGGGTGGGGGGAGGGAAATGGGGACCAAGATATGAGGAAGGTATCAATGTTTGTGCACACTCTTTCTGGTGAATATGATATAACCCTTCTATTAATTAAGAAAAATATATGGGAAAAAATAATTTAAATTGAGCTGGGATTTTGGCCTAGAGGTAGAGTGCCTGCTTAGCATGCATGAAAACCGGGGTTTCATTCCTCAGTACCACATACATATAAAAAAGCCAGAAGTGGTTCTGTGGCTCAAGTGGTAAAATTCTAACATTGAGGAAAATCCCAAGGACAGTGCTCAGGTTCTGAGTTCAAGGCTCAGGATTGGCAATAATAATAATAATAATAATAATAATAATAATTGAGATTAAAAGAGAGCATTGATCTAGTTTCACTTTTCAGTGTCTTGAAGACAATGTGTGCGAATCATAGATTGAGTGAGGAAATCTGAATAGGACATGAAAGCATACCTGAGAATCCTTTAGCATGTGCCTATTGCAAATTAGTATAATGGTTATTCATGTTTTGACAATAGAAATCTAAAGCTTCACCAAGGTTGTATTTACCTTTCATAAAAATATTGCTGAGTAATACTTTTGTATGTTTTGAATCTCAAAAATAGAAATAAAATATTGTTAAGCTTTCTATAGCATCATAATACTGTGATTGACACATCTTGTTACTTTGCGAAATTCTATCAGTCGAGTAAGGTAGCCATATCATTTTTATTTTCCATAAAAATTAACTGAACGTTAAAAATGCTGAAATGACAGATTTGGAGTTCATTTTAATTACTGTGGCTTCAGTCATCCATCATTCTTTTCAGTGTGATGAAAAGTTGAATAAGATAATATGTAGATACATATCTACGTAAAATAAGAGATTAAATATGCTACTGTTTATAGAAAGAGAAAATATCATATTAAAGCAATTTTGAGAAAGACATTGCTTTTGGTTGGTAGACTAAACATGTCATTTGAACCAGGTTTTACAAAAAAAATGAAGTTAGCTCATGAATATAACAATGAATCATCATACAGACAGGCTATGCTCACTTTTATTGTTTTATCAGATGTCAGCATTTTAAGATAGAAAAAGCAGTTGTTTAAATTCAATATGTATTTAAGTACTAACTGAAAACTGATAATGCAAATGATATTGCTCAAATATTAAGGATCTTCCAAAAATGAAAAACAAACATCACACTTAATGATGAAATTTCAACATATTCCTATTAATTCAGAAACATGACAAGGACACCTTTCAGTAGTGAGGCTGGGGTAAATCCACTAACATTAGGCTTAGTGGTTGCATATTCTTGAGAATAAATGATCCTTAAAGTTTGTACCTTAACTTTGAGTAGACTCATGTAAGATAATCAAACAATGGAAGGGTTTTATGTAATTCCAAAATAGCTGGTATCTCTGTCACCTCTACATGGATTCTTGCTGCTCCCACTAATAGGCACCAAACACTAATTAGTAGTATTGCGGTCCCCTTCACTGAGTGAGGGAAAGACTTGTCGTTACAGTGGGTACCAGAACAAGTTAATACCTTTACAAGTATACCTCTTCAGTATGTCAAATCAACCCGATACACCTATGGGAATCTGCAGTGCCACTGAACTGTGTATGTGAATATATCTCTCCCTCTCAGGGGGAGTCTTTGCAATTTATGTAATGAAAACAAAAGCAAAAATAAAAACTTGTGGCCTGTCCCTGTTAATGAAGCTCCTAAACATTCCCATGATTCACTTATAAAACTGTGTAAATTCTAATCACAATCAAAAATCTATCTGTCAGTTATTGAGCTTTGATAATAACAGTATATGAACAGATTTATCTAATAAAATAGTGAATTTTCAACACTTTAAGAAGAAAATACATAAAAGTAGGTTTGGTATTTAAAATATTTAATCTAGTCAACAGACTTCACAACCAAATATCAATTATTAATAGTTAAAATTCATAAAAAGCAAGCACAGTCATCTGGAATATCAAATATTTTTTACAGAGATCAATGTAAATCGCTTGGGTTTAGCTAAAATTCCTCAAATTTATGTCTTAGCACAAGTGGAATAAGAGTATCATATTCAAGACTATTTCCTCATGTTCATTCTGGGTTATAAATAATTCTCTGATATTTTCAGATTGGTTTTCCATGAATGGCAATCATGGTTCCATGAAGCATTTTTTTTCCCATTTGTTGCTATTGCTGGGTGCTGTTCATGATCTTCTGTGAACAAATGCCCTACCACTTGAGATTCAGCTGAACTTTCAGCTTTTTGTTGTTAATTGGATAAGAGCCTCACAGACTTTCCTGCCCAGGCTGGCTTTGAGATGTGATCTTCAGATCTCAGCTTTCTGAGTAACTAGAAGTATGGCTCATAAAGCATTTTATTAATATTTAATAAAATTAAACTTTCATATGCTTAGTCTAGTCACCAACAATTAGGTAGTAAGCCCTCAGTGGTCACTATTGTTCTTGTAGTATTTTATTCAAAGAGTTATTCCCAATTTCTATGGAAGGTCCCTTGGGTTTCACTTGGTTAAGTTTATTTACTCATTTTTATAGCCATTTGTTTTACTTAGAATTAACTTTACTGCCCATTAATGTAATTCCTGGAAACTTGATGGATTCTGAAGATTATAGATACTCACATATACATAAAATGACGTAGCAAGAAAATAATCTTTTTTTAATAAGAAGATAGATGGTTTTATTTATTTATTTATTTATTTATTTATTTATTTATTTATTTATTGTGGGTCATGGGGCTTGAACCCCACCTGGGCGCTGTCCCTGAGCTCTTCAGCTCAAAGCTACCACCCTACCCTTGAGCCACAGTCCCATTTCCTGTTTCCTAGAGGTTAAGTGGAGATAAGAGTCTCAAGTCCTTTTGTGCCTGGGCTGGCTTTGAACCTTGATCCTCAGATCTCAGCCTCCTGAGTAGCCAGGATCACAGGTGAGAGCCACCGTGTCCAGCAGATGGTCTATTTTAATAAGATACATGTAGGAGGCCTAGAACTTTAAGGTGTAACTCAACAATCCCATTCCTTACCCTGGGTTTTCTACTCTGAATGGAAGGGTGACTCTTAAAACTTTCTGAGTCAGCAATGAGACTGACAGAGCAACCAAGGGAGTTATAATTAGACAGATAATGATATGAGGCCAGACTCAAATTTGCCACACACAGTATGTACTGGACAATCTTACTGAAAGCAGGTGCCTCTCAAGAAAGAATTGACATAGACAGCTGGGCTTGGCAAATCACTGAGCCATGAAAAGCATTCCTTTAAGAAGCTGAAGTCAACCCTCTTATCAGTATGCAGCTATGGAAGCACATGCCTGTCTCTCTGGAACGGTAATCCCTGGCTCCAACGTGGCTTTGACTATATTCAGAAGGAAGACAAGATAATGCACACGAATTTCACTTAATTATCTTTCTATAGGACTTTGATTTCTGTAAAATTGGCTAATTAACAACATGCTAACAAAATCGCTTCCTTACTCCTCACTCTAGAGTTCACAGTTATTTGTAATTTTGCACTCACTAAAATCAGTTCATTTCTGCAATGATTCAGGCTGGAGGGGGATTCCCCATTGAGATACAGTAGCTGTACTATTAATTTTGTTCTGTATTTTCTCTCTCCAGGAAAAAGGCTATTTAATTCCTGAGATCCCTCTGAGCCAATGTGTTTGTATGTTGTTGAGCAGATTTATGTAGTGCCTAGTTGAATAACTGAGTATACTGACTGGAGATTACTATACTGGCCATATAAGTGGATTTTAAAGAAAATTACCAAGCTTGCTTAAGTAAATGAAGAGAGACCCACTATTGCTGGAAATCATGCTATTGCTGGTTCCATAGTGGCTATATTTTGTTTCAAAGAAGTGTCCTTATATCTTATGATAAATTTCTAACATTGCTGGATTCATTAAATCTATTTCGGCCTATCTGAAGAGCAGTGGGAAATGACTGAGAGCAATGAACTCAGTGAGATTTTGTCATTTGGTATTGGGGTAATTCATTTCTTTAAAAAATGCTTAACTTGTTTTGCAGTGGTAAGATTTGAACTTAGAACTCTTGATTGTTAGGCAGATGTTTTACCGCTTGAACAGTGGGCCTTTCTGTACATATGTTTTATAATGCATTTTTGGTTCCCTTATATGCAATATTTCCACATAAACTGTCATCTACATGTAATTTCAGAGAAAATATGAATTTACCACTTAGAATTTCACTTCTGTGTTCACTTTTCTTCTTACAGAATTAAACATAAGGTTGACAATGGACAATGCAAGGAGAACCCTGTTTTCAATTTAAGGAAGGCCAATAGCAGGATGTAAACAGAATTGAGGTTGAAGCGTTCAGTGGCAATTTCCCTTTCTTGTGGATAATATCTATTCAGCATTGATGGCTTTTAAGAACACAGACTGTTACCCAATTTCCTTCCTCTTCAAGCAGATTTTTAAATGTTTAGCAGTGGAAAACATTGTACAAGCTTATTCTCAAATGATCTTATACTTTGCACGGCCGTTTAATAAAACACATCCTGCCTACAAATGAAAAACTAACATTAGAGTTTTATTGCAAGCTAAATTCTTCAAGGACATGTTTTTCTGTAAGATCTCTCACATCATGATTATACTAGTGTCTATGGTAGTTATCTTTTCAAAGTAGGCTAAATTCTAAAAACAGGGGTAGATGATTGCAAATAACATCTCATTAATAAGAGGAAATCAACTCACCAAAACTTCTAATCCAAGTCACTAATGCTCAGCCATGTTTTGTGGAAAAAGAATATTGAGCTTTATGGCAGTCTCTTTTTAACTCATGGCAAGGTAGTGATACTAATCATAAGTACAGATGGTGTAAAACGCTTCAGATAACATAAAAATTTACCAACTGATAACTTACATATCACCAGTATGCTGCACATATCGAAATAACAAGAAATAACAAACATGTGCTAAAGGCTACAGAGTTTGCCTTCACACCTATAAAATACTATTACTTCCCTTTTCTTTCCTTTCCCGTTTTTATATCTTCCAAATGCATAGAAGCACTTCAACTCTAGTTTACGCCTTGCATGAAGGTAATTATCATTGTCGTCTGTTTTAATTAATTATTTGTATTATTAGCTTCAACTACTTGTACAAAGGACTTTCTATACAACATGTCAATGTTGATGCGTCTAATCAATATCCTTTCCTTCTGCCATGTATCCCAATTCCAGCTTTTCCCTCAAAAGTTCTAGTTCTATTTTGCTCATATATACACTGAATATTATTAATGTATTAGCTCACCATTTCTCTCTCCATTTCTCTTCCATTATATGTCCTAAGCTTCACCCTTTTCAGGTGAAAAATATTTCACCTTATGGTAATAATTTTGATAAATGGTCAGTTACTTGTTCAAGGGAGTTGGATATTCTGATATACTCCTGCATGTAATCATACTTCAGTCAATTTTTAGTATATATAAGCATATGACCCTGTTTATATTTTCATATGGATTTATGATTTAGACCCAACTTTCATATATCAGAGAAAATATACGTCCTTTGTGTCTCAGAGGATGAAGAACTTTACTTAATTTTTTCCAGGTCCATCTAAATAATATAAATATGTACAAATAAAATAAAGTCATTCTTCCTGATTAATGGGTAAAATTTCAGTGTGTGTGTGTGTGTGTGCGTGTGTGTGTGTGTGTGTACGTATGTGTATAGGAATGTTCTATATTTTTTTGCTCCATTTGTTTACTGAAGGGCACATCTATGCTATTCCCAGAACTTTGTTATAGTGAATCCTATAACAAGGAACTTGAGTGTGCAAGTGTATTTATTGTGTCCTCACTTAAAATGTTTTGAATAAATGTGTCCAAGGGTGTTATCACTAGATCATAGGGTAGTTCTATTTTTAATCCTTTCAGGCATATTCAGATTGTCATGCAGCTTTTGCTCATGTGTTAAATAGAGCACACCTACCGTAAATAACAGGCACTCAAAATGTGTTTCCTTAACAAATAAAAGAATCAACTAATGTTTGTGAAATACAGTGAAAAGTTATTACATAGTATAATTCTTAAATATCAGTACAACAAACATTGCCTTGTTCTTATACTGCCCTTATCTACCTCTAGAATTTTGAAATTGTGGTCAAGTTTATGCCTGCAGCCACTAGACACAAGGCTCTATACTTTGTGCTTTCTTAAGCCATCACTAATTTTGTGCTTAAAGAATCTATTGAAGTTACTCCAAGTGCAATTTCTCTAAGATTTCCTCATTGCCTTCCTTCATGTGAAATAATAAAGGCTTATTTTAACACACAGTGAAGTTCTTTTGTGAATATTTAGGATGAAATACAAGTTTAACGAAGTAGCAATGATATAACTTATAGGGCTAACCACCATACTACACTTCTTAAAATCAAAAGATAAGTTATTCAAAATTAAGCCAGGGCAAGTGGCATCAGTGGAGCAGCCTAAAGTAACCTGAGATGCTACACCATACTGCACTGAACATTGGCTTCAGTATGAGAACATTTTTTTAGGCATAAGCATTGGAGTCAGTCTTCATGTTCCTGTAAAATAAAGTTATATTTTCTTGCATAAGGGAATATCAGTGGAAATATTGGGGAACATGTTGTGATAGTGGTGTTTCTAATGTCTAAATAGAGTACTTGCTCTCTTGTCTCATTCTCTTTTCCTTCTCTTTTAAACTCAACATCTTTATTCAGTATTCCTGTTACACTTACTCATAACCCTGTTCTTATTCACACCAAAGTTGAAGATTTTTATTTATCAATTAGCTAATTATAACACAACAACACACACACAATGAAAGCAATCAGCACAATTCTTTGCTGTCTTGTTTGTTTGTTTGGCTGAGGGTTATATCTTCCAAGGCATCTCAATTTGTGGCACAAAGTGACTTCAAATTTTGACAAATATTGAAGATTACATCACCATTACAAACATCATTCATAGCTGTATGAGGCTCAATCTTCATAGTTATTGGCAAAATACAAAAGCATAATGATATATGTCTTTAAAATAAAATGGATACATATAAATGTGTGTATATATTATTCATTATATATTATATATTACATAGTATTTAATGTTTATATATGCATTTATAAAATTAAGGTAGATTACACAAGAAGCAGCTCATTGACACTAGTAGTTGCTGGCACAGGAAACTAGACCAAGGGAAGACATAAGATCATTTTACTAATTCCTTCATAAATATTTTATTTTTTGTTTCTTCTGTGTACATAGGCTATCCACTCAAAATATTTTTAACCTAAAATGTACTAACTTCATTTTTTATGTAAATGAATGAACAGATCCTATTCTTGTTCATTTGATTCTGCAAAAATTATGGAGTTCTGTTGACAAGGATTCATTTCAACAACAATAAGCAACTCGGGAGAAGAAACACTTAGATTTCTTTCTTTGCTGTAATTCATTTTTTTTATCTGTAATGTCTCAGTCTCTAGTTTCTTAAACTCCTTCCTGCTATTATTTTACTCTGGTTTAATAAAATTTTAAAGGATATTTGTCTGCTTCTGTTCATGCTATTTTTGGGCAATGACAACTACAAGAGAAATTTATCATAATCAATTTAAATAAATTTGAATAAAAATATAAATGCATAGTGGCCAGTTATTACTTGTGGAAAAAGAATCACAGATGGAATAAAATTATAACTTACTGGAGCCAAATAGCTCTCAAGATCATAATTTTATGTGTATTTTCACTTTGTATGAGGAAAAGATGATGAATAAAATGCTTACCATCCTAATGTGGAAATTATCTATCATTAGAAACACTTAAAATAATTCAGGAAACCAAACCAAAACCATTATTTTAACTACCTGTAAAAGAGTATCTAAAGATTTTGTGTAAAGGGCTGGGAGTTTGACCTAGTGATAGAGTGTTTGCCTAGCATGCACAAAGACCCAGGTTTGGTTCCTCAGTACCACATACATAGGAAAAAGCCGGAAGTGGTGCTGAGGCTCAAGTGGTAGAGTGCTAGCCTTGAGAAAATCCAAGGACAGTGCTCAGGTCCTGAGCTTAAGCCCAGGCCTGGCCAAAAAAAAAAAAAAAGATTTTGTTTAAAATTAGAGTGGATTTTTCTGGAGTATATCCAAAGAATTCAAACCGCAAACAGAAATTTAAACTAGTTAGTTTTTAATACATATCTAAACAGCTTATTGTTTGGCCAAACTCATTGTGAAGTAAGTGGAAGGGTTGCCATCTCATCTTGGTTTAACAAATACTCTCAAGTATTGCTCTAGATCTGGGATAAAATCATTAAAATTTAGTCTCAAAGGAATCTAGTGTCAAGAAGCCGTATGCAAATGTACAGAAACTGTGATGTAGGATAGGCTCTAAGTATCGTGCTTAGTGGCTACTATATCTCTTGTCCTGGATTAAATTATCTCCAGGAGGTTCAAGTCACAGTGTAGCTGTATATTTACTGGGATAAGTTAATACACTGAGTGACTATCAACTATTTTCACGTGAGCTCTGATATCCTAACCTAGAGAATAAAGACAATCATAATTTATAAGGGAGCATAAAGTATAAGAACAAAAAGCAACATCATATAAGGAGGGATAAGTAATTCTTCAGTCTATTTCACAATAGGGGGAAATCACTCCGTACAATTCATCACTCTATGTGGTATTTTACCATCATCTGTGGTGAATAGAAGTGTGAGCATATAAAGGAGTATGATTTCTTGTGGCTGTACTAGGGTACTGAGAGCCAATTATGAGACAGGAAAGAGGTACATAAGGAGTATTCTGCAACCTTAATAACTGGGACATTATAGGGACCTCTAGTGATAATCTCTCTAATTCATTTGCTTAGTAATGCAGTCTCAATTTCTTATGCTTGTATTCATGGTTAGCTTATCCTTTGAGATTCTTTGGGGGCAGAATGGGGACATTATTTTGATGATAGAAAGTAATTGGTTCATTTTGTCCTTGTTTCTAATGTCTTTGTATAGATCTTTGGCAACTGATTTGACAAATGTGGCCCAATTAGGTTCCGTGGCTTATCATCCTGTGTCTGAGGCTGCATGCAGTTTGATGTGCTCATTCAGTAAGGAAGTACTCCTTTATTATTTCCTGCCAACTACAACCAATGCTTTTCCACAATCACATTTGTAATTTTGGACTTGCGTTTCCAATCACAAAAACTCATTGCTAAAACATTTCTATCCTGCTAATGTATTATTTTGGATAAGCAAGTTGAATTGGAACTGTGATTTGTTGTTCTATTTTTATCATTTATTTGTTTATATAGTTCGCACTTGAACTTAAGGCCTTAACTTTCTCATTCAGCTTGCTTGCACACATCTGGCGCTCTACCTTGTGAGCTTCTAGTGTGTTGATGTATATTGGGGGAGCCTGTACCCTACATTGCATTAAAAATGCTCCCATTCCATTTTTACCTCTTTCTTTCTTTCGGTTTTCTTCCTTCCTTCCTTCCTTCCTTCCTTCCTTCCTTCCTTCCTTTCTTCCTTCCAACTTAAACTCAGGGCCTCCCGCTCATGCTTGGCTTTTTGTTGTTGCAGGATGTCACTTTATCATTTGAACAACACTATTTCTGGCATTTTGATAGTTAACTAGAGGCTAGTGTCTCACAGACAGTGCTACCACAACTGACTTTGAACTATGATCCTCAGATCTTAGCCTTTGAGTAGCTAGGATATAAGTAATGAGACACCAACACCTATATTTTAAAAAAAAAACATTTTATTTTTATTGTAGAGGTGATATATAGAGTGGTTATAGTTACATGAGTCAGATAATGAGCACATTTCTTTTTGAACTATGGATGCCCTTCTCTCCTCCCTTGCTCTCTCCAAGTTTTTCCCTCCAATCCCCACACACAAGATTTATAATCCATTTTCTACATCATGTTTATTGAGAACCACTTGTATTATTTACCCTCTGTTTCACCTTTTCTGTTTTGGTGGAGATGCCACCAAAAGGGACTCAACTACACTATTGATGTGGACATATATTGGTTTAACCACTCTAGAAAGCAGTATAGAGGTCCATAAAAAGGTCTATACAAGGAGCTTCCTTCCCTATGACCCAACAATTCCACTCCTGGGCATTTATTCAAGAGAACACAAACAGTGCCACATTAAGGTGACCAGCACAACTATGATCATTGCAATATTGTTTACCATAGTCAAGACGTGGAATCAAGCCAGATGCCCCTCAGTGGATGAATGGTTTAAGAACATGTAATATATATACACAATGGAATTTTATGCTTCCATCAGAAAAAAATGATATACAATTGGTAAGGAAATGGAAAAATCTGAAAATTTTTTATTAAGCAATGTAAGCCAGATCTAAAGAAACAGAGACTACATTTGGGTAATGAGAATGTGCTTATAAATCTACAAGTAAACACACTCTAGATGGTTGAAAAAATACAATGGGCCATGAAAAATTACATGGGTCTCTAGACAGTCATATAGTGAGGCTAAAGGAAGATTCATAGGAGCAGATCACAAAGACTAAATAGCTATGTGCATATGATCATATAAAGTAATATTTTACAAAATGAACTCCAAGAAAAAAAAAACAGATTTCTTGCAGTTGTTGCTGCTTTTGTTGTCTCTTCCTTTTGTCCTGTTTGTTAGTCTATTCACCAGCACCTATTCAACTTTATCTTTTCTCTGTTATAATCCTTCCAAAACTCTTCAGTTATGCAGGGTGACAAATTGATCAAAGACCTGGAGGTAAAAGCTGACACACTGAAAACTTTACAAGAAGGAATAGGAGATACACTAGGCCTCCTTGGCACAGGTCAAACTTTCTCAGTAAGGACCAAGAATCACAGTAAATAAGAGAAAGGCTGGATAAGTGGGACTGAATTAAACTGCAGAGCTTTTGTATGGCAAAGGACATAGCTAGTAAATTAATTAGGAAGCCTAGAGAGTGGGAGAAGATCTTCACCAACCAAACAACGGACAAAGGCCTCATATCTAAAATATATCAACAGCTCAAAAAATTGAATCAATCCAAAACTAATCTCCAAAGTAACAACCATCCCGTTAAAAAATGGGCCAAAGACTTAAAGAGAGTCTTCTCTGAAGAAGAAACAAAAATGGCCTATAGACACATGAAGAAATGCTCAACATCTCTGGTCATAAAAGAAATGCAAATCAAAACAACTCTAAGATTCCACCTCACTCCAGTTAGAATGGCCAGGATCAGGAAAATGAATAATAACAGATGCTGGAGGGGATGTGGAACCAACCTAGATGTCCCTTAGTTGATGAGTGGATTAACTAGTTGTGGTATTTGTACACAATGGAATTCTATGCTGCTGTCAGAAAAAATGACATCTCCCCATTTGTTAGGAAATGGAAAGTCTTAGAAAAGATCACATTAAGTGAAGTAAGCCAGACTCAAAGGAACTTAGGCTCAATGGTTTCCCTCATTTGTCATAATCAGTAGAAACCTTGGGCTCTACTAGCAGAGATTTTCAATAGAGCAAAACCTTGATACATAAGGCCATATAGTATGAAGCTAATTGAAAAGACCTCCAGGATATAGAAACAAAAGCCATATAATGAATGATTGTTGTCCTTAATGTACTATGTTATCTCTCATCTCTTTTGCTGTCCCTTGGTTATCTCATATTGTTACAGTATCTTACTTTGTTATCTGATATATTGAATTTATTTGTATTTGGTATTTGAAATTGGATAGAGAAGGGGGGAAAACCAAGACGGGGGAGAGGGGTGGAGGGGAGGGTAATGGGGACCAAGTCATGTGAAAGGGTATCAATATATGTGAATTAATGCAGCTTCTATCTGGCAAATATCATGTAACCCTTTTATTAATTACAATATAAATAAATTTAAAAAACTCTTCAGTTATGTAGAATTTTAAAATGGAAAACTATTCAATATGAAAATACAACTCAAAGTTGAATAAAATAGAATTTTATCAATTTCAATTAAAATGGACATATTTGGGGCTGGGAGTTTGGCCTAGTGGTAGAGTGCTTGCCTAGCATGCATGAAGACCCGGGTTCGATTCCTCGGTGCCACATACATAGAAAAAAGCCAGAAATGGTGCTGAGGCTCAAGTGGTAGAGCTCTAATCTTGAGAAAGTCCAAGGACAGTGCTTAGGCCCTGAGCTCAAGGCCACAACTGGCAAAATAAATAAATAAATAAATAAATAAATAAATAAATAAAATGAAATTGACATATTTAGTTGTGAATGACTATTTTCTTCTTAAAATTCTAATTTATGTAGGTATGATAAGGTGTCACCATGGTACTATGACTAAAATAAACACATTACTCCAAGAAATTTGTTTTTTTTTTTAAAGTGGTTAGCAATGAAAAATCTTCATTAAGCCAATAATACACAGATTGGATATAATATGTGAGAGTCAGTTTCTAATTCAGCTATTTGTTTACCAAATTCTGAATCGAATTAAAGAAGTTTGCAATGGAGGGACTCTTTCTCACTCTCTCTATATAATAAATATTTAGTAATTTTTTGTTTGGTAACCCTTACTGTGAAGACATTTATAGTTAACAATTATCTAACATATCTCTTATGATTTCTGACATTTTAAAAATATCAGCAATAAAAGTAATTTGTTTTAGTTTATTACATTGGCAATACTGGAAAGTAGAAATAAGTGCAATTATGAACAATTGTTACTTGCCTAGATTTTGTACTTGCACATATATGTAGATACACTATCCATTCAGTTGGTTTTGTGAGGTTTCTACAATCTAGTTCTAAATGTATACATTAATTTTATTCTGCTTTTGAAAGCACAGTCAAATTTCTGCACCTGTACAGTTAACAAATTCTGCACCTGAGCATTAAACCGACCAAAAATAGAAAATATTCCTCCACAAACTGAATCTGCACTGAACATGAACTTTTCATGACATTCTCTAAACATGAGAATATGACATTTTCATCTAATATTTTTACTAGAGGTTTAAATATAATAAGGCACATGGAGCGTGGGAATAGTTAATAAGCAGATACTAATTTTGTATAAAGCATCTTTGGATTTTGGCATCCACTTAGGGCTCGGGGACAAGTCGTCTGTAAATAAGAAGGAACATTTGTATATACCCAAAGTCAGTTACTAACTCATAAAACCTTTTCCTTCCTTTTATTTATTTTTTAAATTTTAGCATTTTTTTAGTATAACAAATTAAAGTAGAGAAAAACAGAAATAAAGACATAAACATTTCCTTCTCTCCAAACAGGAAATGAGAGTTATCGGATTCCAACCTTATTTTTGTTTTAATTTAAACAATATAACATCTGGTCTTTAAACACTTTTCTGGATTTTTAAACACTTTTAAACATTTAAAGACTTTTCTGGATTTTTTAAATTAGTACATATTATTTATACAAAGGATCTCACTGTGATACGTCCATGGAAGTATATAAAGTGCTTTGATTAGATTCATTCCCTCTGTTGCTTTTCCTTTTCCTTCTATTTCCTTCTGTTCTGAAAAGGTCTTTCTTAATATTCATATCAGTTTTTATTTTTGAAGATTTAGATTTTGTATATGAGAGTTTTGTTGACCACTACAGTGGTTTTAAACCAAGCCACTACCGTTTGAAAAGTAGGTTCGTTTTTCCATGTATTCACTATATTGCCTACACATAATGTATTTTTTATTTTGAAAATTAGTTTTAAAACAGGAAAAAATCTGTTATTATTCGTTTTCCTGATCCTGGCCATTCTAACTGGAGTGAGGTGGAATCTTAGAGTTGTTTTTGAAGTAAGCCAGACTCAAAGGAACTTAGGCTCAATGGTTTCCCTCATTCGTCATAATCAGTAGAAACCTTGGTATGTACTAGCAGAGATCTGCAATAGAGCAAAATCTTGATACATAAGGCCATATAATGTGAAGCTAATTGAAAGGACCTCCAGGATATCGAAACAAAAGCCATATAACGAATGATTGTTGTCCTTAATGTACTATGTTGTCTCTCATCTCCTTTGCTGTCCCTTGGTTATCTCATATTGTTATAGTATGTCACTTTGTTATCTGATATATTGAATTTATTTGTATTTGGTTATTTGAAATTTGATAGGGAAGGGGGGAAAACCAAGACGGGTGGGGTGTGTGTGTGGGGGGGAAATGGGTACCAACACATGTGAAAGGGTATCAATGTATGTGAATTAATGCACCTTCTATCTGGCAAATATCATGTAACCCTTTTACTAATTACAATAAAAAAATGCAAAAAAAATACCCAGGAAAAAATCCTCTATTGTGTATTCTATTATTTCTTTCTTTCCTTTTTAAAAAAGAATTTTGTTTGAGATACTGATGTGTGAACTTAGCCTCAAGCTTGTTTGGCCTGTAATCTATAGCTTGAGCCATGGCTCCACCTCTGCATTTTTCTGGTTATCCTAGAGGTAAAATACAGGGAATTTTCCCGCTTGAGCTGGCCTCTAGATCTCAGCTTTCTGAGCAGCAAGAAGCAAGAGCTATTGTCACCCAGCTAAAAGTCATGTTTTATAGTTAAATCATAAGTTATTACACTGCAACCTTCTATAATCCTTATGTAGTCTTTGGCTACCCTTAAACTGTTAGGGTATTTTATAGATGTAAAATTTTAAACTATTTACCTTCTCATATTACTCTTTAGTTTTTTGCTGATACTAGTATTAAAAGTTTCTTTCTATTGTATTTTTAAATTCATCCACAGCAAATGCACATAAAATTTTTAGAAAAATAATTAAATATACAATGCTTTAAGCTATTACATATGAATGTTTTCTACATTGTTACTATTGTCGTGATTATTTTTTTAACCATACAACAATTTCTTGGAGATGAAGAAATTTCTTGTTAATATTTCGGTTTTCTATAAAAACTTAAAGTCAGAATAAAGAATGTAAAATCTGGGGAACTTCTAAACTTGAGCTGAAATCTCTTGAGGAAAAGAAAGATTAAAGCCGGGCATGGTGGCTCACATTTGTAATCTCAGATACTCAGGAGGCCTGAGGATCGCTGTTCAAAGACAGGCCGGGCACTAAAGTCCATGAGACTCTTATTTCCAATTAACCACTAGAAAATTGGAAGTGGCACTGTGGCTCCAGGGGTTTGGGCAGTAGTCTTCGCCCAAGCCCAGAGTTCAAGTCCCACGATCGACAAAAAGAAGAAAAAAAGATTAAAATGACTGAGATCCAATATTCCATGTCTTTATGTATTGAATTTTATTGTAGTTGCTATGTTTTAGTCATACTATCTAATGTTATATACAAGCTATACAGTTGAAAAATTACAATCAAAACAATAAACATTTAATGTAATAATACACCTAATAACTTGCATTAAAATATTAGGAGGCAATTTTTATGGATTTCTTTCCAAGAAATGGTAACTGCTGCCTTTCTGTTTTTGTATAATTTTTTTCCAGTTAACAGATGTACTCATTTCAGTAATATGCTTAAAATTTATCTTGGAGAAAATAATTTTCAAATTAAGGAAAAGATCAATTGCATTTCTCTCATACATAGAGCAGAATGGTTTATGAATATATAAATAAACATTTCAAGGTAATAGCCAAGTGTATATACAAATATAAATTGAAACATGGTAGCTTCATTCACGAATGCAAAAGGTATAATTCCTTAGAAAGACTAGCTCATAGTTCAACAAAATGAACACCAGGAAAAGGGCACTTGAAAGAATAGGTGGTAGAGAAATAATAAGAAGAGGCGGAGAATGCTGTAATAAAAATTAATGCATATCCTACAAAATTATGAGATTTGAGGGAAGGGTGGTGTTGGGAGGGATGAAAGAAAATGATGAAAGGAGTAACATTGATGAAGATGATTTGTGTTCATAAAGTGAATGGCAACTCCTTTGTACAACTATTAAAAATAATAGAAAATTACAAAGATTTAATTTTCCTGGGGTACATTATAATAATGCAATCTATCTGTATAATGTGTTAGTTTCACATCAGGTTAGTAAGCATTTCTATCTCTAATCATTAATTACTCTTATATTTCGATACTTTGGTACTCCTTTGGTCATTTTGAAACATATCATAGATAATTTTATCCAGTAGTTTCCAGTATCACAATCTCTTCCTATTCTCCAGTCTCCTATGTGATTGACATTGTTTTTGCAAGTTATTTTAAGTTCAGAAATTCTTTTCTCTATATTTCTTAGTTTGTTGTAGTACCTTTCTATTGTATTTTCTATTTGAATTCTTGGACTTAAAAAAATCTATAATCTGTCTAATTGGTTCTTTTTTATGATTCCTTCCTATTTGGTGATAGTCTCAGATTATGAACTATTTCCACCATTATTTTGTATTATTTAGTACATTTTCTTACATATCACTGAAATTCTTTAGAATTATTATTAATTGGAATACTGTTTCTAGTACTTCATGGATTCTTGACAAATTGTAGACTATTTCTTGGCTATTATTCTTTTTTATGGTTCTTGTGTCCCCATAGTAAAACAACTCATATAACATTTACCTCTTCCAGTTTTATTCTGTAGATTTTCTGGACAAATAGTTTTCCATTTAAACTGGAAATAAGATGACAATGTGGAATGTGATTTGTATTTAGATACAGAACATATATAAAGCATAGGCCACACATAATCCCATTGAATATTTAGTTGTCTATGAATGCCTCAGTAGTCTTGACTACAGTAGTTCAGAAAAGTACTTGTGTGATTTGGAAGTGGATGCGCATAACTCAGGATGAATTCAGGGACCATCATCCCCTGTTGTCATGCATAGGAGAAGTTCTTCCTCCATGGCTTATGGGACAACTACAGGCAAATACTGTAGCTGGCGTCTACAGAATTAAGGACATTCTGTTGTGTTACACAAAGGTAAACTGCCCTAAATACTGTGGTGGTAGTTGTGATTGGTGCTCAAACTTGTAGCACTCTTTATTTCATGCTTGCCGATATGGATATGGATCCAATTGAGGATTTCTCAAGGACCAAAGAACAAATAAGATTTATTGTCAGCAGCATTAGAAGATATATCCCAGTTCTCACTGAGAAGCCCGATATAGGTCTGCTGGCAGACCTATTTTGTGAGGCTGATGTATAGCCCACGAAGGAAACTTCTTTAAGTCCCACAATATGAGCATGGCTCATCCCAATCTGTTTTCCCTTACTATCCATGATTTTTCACAGATGAATCTCTTGTGGGAGCCAGATTTGCAGCACTAATAACTACAATCCAGGAGCTGGTAGCTTCAGATGGGGCATCTTGGTTGCTGAGGAGAAGCTGAGTTGTCCTCACCAAACACCTAACTCTGGAGTTCCCAAAAATTGAGATCTTGCGACTTGCGCTGGAAACCAAATGTAAAACATAATGGTAAGAAGAAGAAAACGGTATTTAAAATTTAATATGGCTATACTGGGAAGACTGACGAACCAATATCTTCTTCCTTATTTGGGGGGATACTAATGTGAGTTTTAGGTTTGGGTGGATGATTATCTTAGCTCTATTCACTCATGCTGAGAATTATCAGGGTTAAGGAAATTGCAACTGTTTGTGTTCCACACTCTTCATCATCTTCAGAGGATGTTTATCTCTCACCTTGCCCCTGGAATAGTTTGTTTCAGTTCTCAGGAGGTGACTGCTCCAGCTAAGGAGGAAGCATTGTCATTCCATCATACAGTGGCTGCAAGATTCTGCTACTCTCAGTGAATGAAGACTTAAGTAGTAAAGGAGGAGGATGGGAGACAGGAACTAGAAAAAGTCGGAAGTTTTCAATCTGCAGAAACTACTTTAGTTACTGTTATCTTGGCATGTTCTGAGTTGAAGTGGGAGGAATGACAAATTTAGATGAATACTTCTTAAATGATTAACATGTCAATATGCAGATTTAACACAAATCTTTTTGGATAAATGGGATAGATACAAAAGGAAGGTAGAGGTACCAAGTTTTACTTTGCTTTTTGTCACTTTTTCTGCATCTTCAGTGAAGAGTCAGTATTTCTTTTCTGAAGCAGCTTATATATTATTGGCACAATAATTATTGGCTGGAGTTTATGACACTGGCAGATATGCCTTAAAGGGGATAAGCCATAAAGGAGACCTTCCCCGATTCCTATCAGTTGAATAAAGGTGGTCTGGTCTGAAGATTGAGACTTCTTGTATCTACTTCCTGGAGTTGCTAGATATGACTGGGGATCTTTCCATGTTCCAGTTGGAAAGATACAGATAAATCCTGAAGTTTGCACTAATAGCTATACTCATAGGTCATGGCTGTGAGATAGGGGCTAGATTTTTTTCCAGTTTACACCACACAAATGCAACTGATACTTGAGTTCATCCCCCAGGAGCCTCTCTGGTCTTGAAGCTACAGGAAACTGAGGGTTGACATTTACTCAGTTAGGCATGCTTTACTTGAAGATTTTTGACAGTACAGAAGGTCATTCATGGCCTCAAAGTCAAGTTGTTGTCTAGTAGTTGCTCCTTAAATAATTTGGGGTGTAGGAGTTTGAGAGGTCCAGGTAGGTTTCATCTTTGGTGCAGATCAGTCAGTCTTAGATCATCCTGGTTGATCAAAGTAGCTATTGGATTTAAAACATACTGTAAGGATGAAAATAAGGATGATTTATATGATACTGAGATTGGTATTGCTAGCACTTTCCCATTTAACTTTATCCTGTAGGTAGGATTCCCTGATCCTCTCTAATCCTGGCCAGGGAAGTAGTACTGAAGTTGCAGTTTGCTTGGCATTTTTCTCATGGTTGCTTTTCCAGCTGTACTTCTGGTTAGATTGGATATTTTTTCCTTATTGATTTTCAACACCCTCCCTTTACCATTTTCCTTGAAATACTGTTTTTTTCTTGTTGTTGTTTTACTACTTCATCTCTTTGTCATAGACATGTGCTCTATGCTTTTATTCATCACTCTTGGCTGCTGGAAAATATCAATCTTCCATAGGATAGATAAGAAATACAGTAATAGATCACCATTTTACAAAGGTGGAAAATGGGTCAAATGTTCGAATAAGATCTAAAATCCAGGTCTAACTGTTATACAGAAGAATCATTCAAAGCTGGAAGATCAAATAGAATTATCCACACACAAATATTAACTCTAATCTATTCAATAAGTGCACAATATCTTCAAGTAAAACAGCCTAGAACAGTGTTAGAAATTTCCCAATGGTACTGCATGACAGAAAATAAAGATGCAGAAGATTCCTTGATTTATGGAATCAATAGGTCTTTATAGAGAACATACCAGTCATTATTTGAGAAAGATACTACAGTGAAGAAATTGACTCTTTTGATGGTGATTTTAACTTATACTTCTATTACTTTATCAACTGAAATTTTTAAAAAAAGATCGATTTCGTTTCCAAATTTTTTCTGGTATGTGAATTTAAATCAAGCATTTAGCTGGAAATCAGAAATGTAATAGTATTGAACATATTCATATAATGTGAGAAAGCCAATAAAAATGTGTTATCTTGTCCAAGTGCAATCACAAACACAGATTTGAAGTCTTGGTTTCTATTCATCTGAAAAGTGTTAGTGTCTCAAATGACAAGTGTCATAATTTCAGAGTTTTTGAAGATCTGAGGCTGTCTTTTGAAGGTGAAGTAGGCATACTCTGTTAAAAAAAAATAGAAAGGGAGTATAGCTAAGTATAGCAAGACATTAAACCAAAAATGTCATTTTTCAACTGCAAGCAAAAACTTGCTCCAACCTTAGGCACTCAACCTTGCAAGTGGTGCCAATTATGTTCACATTCCCTGCTGTGCTCTGAAAAGGAGAGGAACCATGGGGCTCAGAATTAAAACACTTAATTACTTTGTGTTTTAAAGGCAAGCTATCTATGGGAAACAGCAGGCCAATCTCTTTTCTATCCACTCAACACAAGTCCCTTTGGTCCCTGGACAACTCCACTAATCATTCGAGTTTAAATACTTTTCAACCATGTTACACTCTCACTACAAACATCTTCACTTTTTCTTGGAAAGGATCTACACTCTTGGTTACTATTTAACCACTATCTATTGAAGTAAATGACTAAGAATTAAAGCTCCCTAGAGCTAGCTGGTTGATGAGCTTTCACAAAGGAACACATCTGGAATTTAAAGGCTGAAGAGAAAAGGGGTTCAAATAAAAATAAATTCCAAATGCACTTGTTAAAACTGCCACTATAGAATGCAATATTTTCAGTGCAACCAAATTTATACTTAACAACACTAAGATCCTCCTGAAATCTTGATTGTGTATTCCAATTTCATCGGTAGACAATGTAAAGGCTTATTTTGGGCTCTAGCATCTAAGTGAATCAAGCAGGGGAGGAAGTTTGAGAGAGAAGGGGTTGAGTAATGAAAGGTGTGACATTGATCTAGTGCATTGTGCTCACACATTGACATAGTACATTGAAAACCCTGTATGCCACTACTTCAGGATAATAAAAATAATAAATCCTCCACATTGGGGAAAATCCAGATATATATCAAATACAAATTTGCTTATTCCAATTGCTTTTTTTATCCTTTTATATTCTTTTGTTTAAAACTAGGCTGCACACCTTTTAGTTATCCATCAAAAATGGATATTTTTGACATCTATTTTGTAAGTTCCTTTATATCTGCATCAGTGTTTGACTCAGAAATGATCATTATTTCAGTTTTACACACACTCATATGGCCTTTAATTGAGGTCCCACATTAATTAGTGCCAAATTAAAACTAGAACCTAGATTGCTATCCCAGACCAACACTTTCTATTAGATTGTGAGGCTTTGTGAATATTTATTTCTATCATCATTATAAAAATATAAATGCTAATGTGTAAAGGGGACTTTTAATTGCTTGTGCTGGGGAAAAGACTTGTTCGACATCTGCCTAGACTCTTATTAGTTAGATAATTTATTCTGCTTTGCCAAATTGTGGTGCAAGCATCCCTTACTCAAAATGTTTGGAACCAGAAGTGTTTCAACTATTCTCCTTTAATTTTGAATGCCTTAGATATACCTAATGAGATATTTGGGGGATCTACTCTTAAAGATAAAATTTATTTTTATTTTAGATTATGCCTTACTATACAAGCTAAAAGCAATTTTATGCAATATTTTTATGGGGTGTCTGCTTATTGATTGCAACTCATCACTTGTCAGAAGTGGATGGATTTTCTACTTGTGACATGATATGAACAGTCAAGAAATTTAGGTTTGAAGGTAGTTTGAATGATCAGATTTGGATAGACAGTCTTTATATATAGGTAACTTTAGACATACTAACCAATTATCATAATCACAACTGAAGGTATATATAGGTAGACAATAACCAGGTTGCATGGAATAATAGGCTAGGGTGGAAGATCATATATTTCTTCAAAACATTTCCTGCATGTTTTCCATTCCAAGCTGTCTCTGATCATTGTCATTTGTAGAACAAAAGGTCACTTAACAAGCCACTGAAGATCACAGCACAAAGATGAAGCTTTTTAATTCTTATCACAAAATTCTAATTAAAGCTTGAAGATAGGCATCTACTCGACCTTCACTTTGACATGTGCAAATTTAAAGCAATTCCATTCTCCTACGTGCAGGTTCATTTTCAGTAGAAGGAATGATTTTTGACAGTTTCAAAAGTGAGGCTTAGCTCATAGAAGGGCGAAAAAAAGGGTAAAATTCTCTTGTACTGCTAGATCAAATCCTCAACATGGGATTTTTTTTCTTAGTGCTCCAGAACCTGCTGCATGTGCTACTGCATAAAGCATAGCAAGGAATTCAAGATACTTGCTTGACTGGGATCATCCTCATGCCTAGCCTGATGGTTTTCCACCTGATCTTTTATCTCTGAAATATGGTCCCTTCTCCTATGAAATCAAAGTAACAGTAGAGCTTGAAATTTATATTCTGTGGTAGCAGGCTGAGCAGAGGCTCTTAAAAATATTATATATTTGGGTCCAGGAGTTTTTTCTAGTGGTAGAGTGCTTGCCTAGCATGCACAAAGACCTTGGTTCAACTCCTCGGTACCACATACATAGCAAAAAGCTGGAAGTGGTGCTGAGGCTCAAGTGGTAGAGCTCTAGCCTTGAGAAAGTCCAAGGACAGAGCTCAGGCCCTGAGCTCAAGCCCAGGACTGGCAAAAAAAAAAAGTATATATATATATATATATATATATATATATATATATATATATATGCTCTAATCCCCAGACTCAATGACTCATATGTTATTTAGAAACAAGCAAAAATCTTTGCTTGTGAAGTTGATTTAAAGAAGTTAAGCTGGAGATTTCATCTTTTGTCATCTCAGTGAACTTAAATGTGCTACATCCTTATAAGAATAGAGTGTCTTCATAAAATATCCTTAAATATCAAAATATCCTTAACATATCATAAAATAAGAGACAGAATAAACACAGAAAGAATAAGCAAACCATGTGGCTACAGAAGCAGAGGCATGCACCTAGCAACCATTCAAATATGAAAAAGCAAGGAATTGATTTTGCCCCATGACTTCACTGAAGATTTGATTCCTTGACTGATTCCTTGGCATTATACCTCTGCCTTGCAGAGTTTTGAGAAAATGTCTTTGTGTTTTAAGGCTATTAGTTTAGGTTAATTTGTTTTTGCCTTCATACAAGGAAGTAATATAGCATTAGTATGTATTATAAATGGAGCTTATGTGTTAAGCAATTAGTGCATAGAAATTATTATGTAGAATCTTAGGCTTGGAACAGAGGCTAAAAGGAATGTCTACTTGGAAAATAGGTTTCCATTTATTGGTCACTTTCTTGTGCCAAGTTTTTCACTCTGTTGTGTATGCATAATATGGTTTCTTGTAGCTTCAACAGAAAGCAAATACTGTAAATTTTTTGTGCAAGAATGATCAGTGGGTTATTGGGAGATGAAAGCAATGTCAAGAGTTTGAAGATAGTGGGAAAATTAGACAATTAGAAAAAATAGACAATGAAAGGAATAGCTAAAGTGAGCAAGTTACAAAGTGATATAAAACGTGAAAATAGAACAATTTTCCTGAACTATATACAGCCTTTGTAACTGGATGGAAAGAATTTGTAAACCTAAATATGAAGTGTTAAAAGAGCTTAGCCATGGATGCTGCTAAATTCAGGATGCCCAGCATCGCCCTGGAGCACAAAGGCAAGTGTGAGCTTGTTAGCATATGACTCTTGTGATCAGTATATGCTTTATGGCAAAGATAAGTGAAATGTATGGAAGACATTTGTGGGGAAAGTCACATTAGGAAACTGGGCCAACTTGCTTGTCACATTGTTGGGAGGTTTGACTGTGGTTTGTGATGTAAAATAAGGCTACCTGGAACCCATGGATTGGCCCTGCCGCCCTCTCTGACCGCACCTACCTCCCCCTGTCCTGCCCACCTTTATGCTGATAGACTCCTGCTTCTTACTTTAGCCCCTTGTATTTTCCCATTAAATGAGTTACTGCTGTGACAGTCTCCCTGGTGAGTCTGTATTTTCCCTCTGGAGAGGGAGGGAGAGCTGGGTGAAGGCGGCCAGTCAGCCCTAACCTTTCTTGGTCTCGTCTTAGTTGGGGCATGTTCTCTTTGCCACTCCTGCAGGCCAGGGGACAAGGAGTGCTAAAACCCCCGACAGACATTAGGCTAAATTCCAGTTTAGTCCTTTGAATATAATCAATCTAAAGACATATTGCCTTTGGTAGGTTTAATAATCATGCAGAATCCCCTAAGTGAACCACTGGCACTTCTTCATTTTGAGAGAATAGCCAAATGTCTACCATTGGGAAGGACCATGTGGTCCAGGACTATGCAGATGAGTCTGTGGGTTGAGAGTCAATAACACAGTAGGTGATGAAAGAAAGAAAGAAAGAAAGAAAGAAAGAAAGAAAGAAAGAGAAAGAAAGGAAGAAAGGAAAAGAGGGTTGGAGGAAGGAAGGAAGGAAGGAAGGAAGGAAGGAAGGAAGGAAGGAAGGAAGGAAGAAAGAAAGAAAGGAAGGAAGAAAAAGAAAGAAAATTTTAAGAGCAGAAGCTAGGCACAGGTGTCTCATGCCTCTAACCATAGCTTCTCATGAAGGTATAATGTGAGAACTGGAGTTCAAGTCAGATGAGGCAGGAAAAGTGCCTGAGATTCTTACCTCCTATCAACCACCCCAAATAGAAAACAAATACAAAATGTTAAACTATGATTCAAGCAGTAGAATGGTAACCTTGAAAACCAAAGGTCAAGAATATCACCCAGTCCCCAAGTTTAAACCTCAGTACTTGCACCAGAGACACAGAAATGTAGAAAGAAAAGAAAAAAAAGAGAGCATGGGGATGCCCGTGCTTACATGCAAGAGAGAGAGAGAGAGAGAGAGAGAGAGAGAGAGAGAGAGAGAGAGAGAGAGAGAGAGAGAGAGAGAGAGAGAGAGAGACAGAGAGACAGAGAGAGAGAGAGAGAGAGAGAGATGCTTACATGCACAAGAAAGAGACCGACAGACAGACAGACAGAGAGATTCAGAGAAAGATAGATAGACAGAGAGAGACAGGGACACAGAGAGACAGAGATAGAAAGACAGAGAGAGAAAGAGGGAGGTTGAGAGGGAAGGAAGGAGGGAAAGAAAGGATAAGGAAGGAAGAAGGAAAGGAAAAGGAAAGAAAGATTAAACTGAAGCCTGTAATCTGAGCTATTTGGAGGTTGGTGGGAAAATCAGAGTCTGGGACCAATTTAGGCAGAATATGTGAGACCCTAGTGAAAAATAATTAAAACAAGCTGGGCGCTGTGGCTCACGCCTGTAATCCTACCTACTCAGAAGGCTGAGATTTGAGGGTTAAGGTTCAAAGCCAGCCCAGGCACTGAAGTCCATGAGACTCTTATCTCCAGTTAACCACTAGAAAACAAGAAGTGGCTTTGCATCTCAAGAGGTAGGGCTAAGAGGTAAAGCGGTAGCCTTGAGCTCAAGAGCTCACGGACAGTGCCCAAGCCTAGAGTTCAAGCCCCATGACCACAAAATTATTATTATTATTATTATTATTATTATTATTGCAAACAGGCCTGGGATGTAGTTTAAAGTATAAGGCCCTGATTCAGGCACTAGGATTACCAACATTAAACAGGAGGCAAGGTGGGAAAATAGCAGCCTAATCCCATAATGATCGGAGATAACATTTTTGCCAAGCAATGAATACACTTGGGAGCAAAATCTTTCCTAATGAAACTTACTAGTAATAACGCAGCCTGGGTAAGACCTTGAATGCAACCTTAGGAGATGATGAACAAAATGCCAACTTACTGCTGCTGGTGCAATAACTGCATGCTATTTTAAGATACCAACTGTGGTTATTCCTGGCATTGGAACTGAAAACTAACATAAACATAGTACAAATATATATATATATATATATATATATATATATATACTTACTTACGTAATTATTTATATATGCAATTTGGGGGAGAAATTTACCTGTGGTGCTTAGTAGCATAGCAGATAATGAAGGGCTTACAGATCTTTTTGACCATTTAAGTTTTGCTACTCACTATTGTTCTCACAAATTTTCCTATACTGACTCCAATCCTTTCTACACTTCCATCCTTGAATGTATGGCATTACTCATTCAATAGTGAATTAAATAGGAAATTCAAGCTTCCTTTAGATCTAAATGCATGTGAGTATATAAACTTGAGTATATAAGAGCTCACAAATATCCAAATACACAGAGACATATGAACTCAGAACATACATAATATACATACATAAACATATGTCTACATACATTTAAATGTCCATACACCTCCCCTCCCCGCCTTCATACTCATACTGCCATTTTAGTCCTAGCTGTGTTACCTCTTACTTTGCTTTTGTAAAAGCTGTCTTATTCCTCATTTTATTCTTGTTTCCATTTGGTACTTAAGAGGCACTTTGCCAAATGTACCCCTGCAGTTGTATAGCAATGCACTTTTAGCACTTTTATCACAACATAAACTAGAATAGTGACAGTGCTTTAATGTTCTTCTATTGCATTATTAATGGGAGTGATTTTGCCATTCCAGATGCAGCCTGAATTTGTTGTGATCCACAGTCATTACAGTCCAATAAATATGATGTCGGTCAAACTGAGAATGCAAAGGATTTGGTCAACTCTGAATGTATTACTTACACTTTGAACCATTTACTGCTACAATTGCAATGACAGTATTTCAAAAGATGTGTCTTAGAATTTGAAAGTAACTCTTTTTTATTGGCCTGAATGGTTACCATGGCTTACAGTAAAAGTAAGAGATTTATTTGCAAAGATTTTACCTTGTTAATTTCATATTTTAATTTTCTCAATTCTGGCTGCTGAATACAAAGTGACAGAGTTTAAGCATACAATATTGATTAAAATTCAGCATGTAAACTCAATCCACGTAGTTTATTTTTAGCAGACATATTAGTTTGTAAAAGTTAGTTTCAAAATCATTCTCGTTTAGATAAAAGTGGTATTTTGATACACTTTTGTATAATAGGTTTACATATATACTGAGAAACGTGACAGATTAGTTTTAATTTTCAAGTACTTCTTAAAAAGGAATTCACAATGAGAAAATACAAATATATAAATAATATGAATAAAATAATACAAAATCACAAAATCAACTGGTTACAGAAATCTTGTAATCAAAATTTAATCAGGTTATTCACAAAAAATGTTCCAGTTGAGAATTAAGTATCAAAATTGACAGGTCCTGAGTTCCTGAGTTCAAGTCTCAGGACACACACACCACACACACACACACACACAGACTTGCTTAAGAATGAAAATACAAATTGAAAACATACACACATGTCTATTACAATTTATCAAATGAAGTATACAATTCATATTTCTTTTTCCTAAAATGTGCCCAACTTTACCCTATCCACATGAAAAAAAAAAACTGTAGTATAGAAACAACAGTAGAAGAAGAGTTAATGAAAATAGGTGTTCGGAGGTGAAACTGGGAAAATAAAGGTTGAAATTATTCACAGTCAAATGCATTTTTTGAATTTCCCTCTATGAGAATTAAAAATTACTCAATGAAAGTGTAACTATCCTAGCATAGACATTATAGAACAAGGATAGCCAATTGGTACCATATTAAAAATTATGTATTGATGGGCAGGGGGAGTGAAGACAGACAAGGAAAAGAGTAAGAATAATTCTAACTGAGCTGGCTACAGAAGAACAAAACTAAACTAAACATCCGTAAACTACGAATGCAAAGGAAAGGGGGATTTTGTGGTTTCACTAAGATGGAGGAGTATCTTTCATTTACTTAAGGTAAAAGAACAGTTGTTATGGGGAATAAGTTAAAATGCACAATAATTTAACACAGACTTGTTAAAAAAGTGAAAATAGCAAAAGGCCACTAAATATATTATACCACAAGCTAGTTGAAGATTTGCCATCAATTAATTTTACTGAGATAGACAAAAAGGTTGGAGAATAAATAAAGCTATCTATATTCACAAAACATGGCACATAAACTATCATGGAATTTAAAAACATAAAGAATAATAGTATCCATATATGTTGTAATGTAATTATTACAGACTACTGGTAAAATTTCAAATACCCAATTAAGTATATATAAAATATATCAGACAACAAGGTGAAATATTGTAACAATATGATATAACCAAGGGATAGCAAAAGAGATGAGAGATAACACAGTACATTAAGGACAACAATCACTCATTATATGGCTTTTGTTACTAAGAATCAATGTGATGATAGTTAACAGGGCAAAAAGTTCTACTTTACTTTGTTAGTGCAAAGGGGATATGAGATGGGGTAAGTGAGAAATGCTCAAGTTCATTTATTTATCTTTGAAGTTATTTTGTCCTCTTTCTAATACAGATAAGAGTTTCCATACATGATCTTGTGCTATACATATGTTTGAATTAATATTTGGCTCATTATTTTTAGATTGAGAATGTTATAAAATGTTTTTGTCTCTTCCTTCAAATTAAGGTGAGGAGACAATAAAAATATTAATAGAGGATGACTTTGCAAGGGTTCAGCATTATTGCATGTAAGCTTGTTCTACCACCAGGCCATCTGGCACCACTGTGATGATGACCCTGGTTAAAAGCCAAAACAAACAAACAAACAAAACAAAAAAAACCACAAAAAAATTAGAAAGTGAACTTTCATTTTCCTGTCTCCTTTGATAAATTTCTACACATTAAACATATCCTAAAGGCATGGCAGGAAGAGGAGTGACTTGTGTTTATATATAAAAAGAAGACTGGTAGTTAGAGATTTCGATATAGCTCCTTTCATAATAATTTAGTGCATTTAAAACAAATTGAAGTAATTAGTTTTAAGACTTTAATTTGTCAGCCATAGCAATTTATAATTCTTAGTAGCAAAGTTCCAGTCATTGATATATATCAAAGCTATCCTCTTGGTATCAAGGGAAAAGGCTGATGTTCTTGGTAAGAGTAATTTTGGTATAATGGAAAGATCAAATTACAAAGATAACCTTGAGCAAGAGGAAATCTAGCAAGAAATAGGAGAGTTGATATCCCAATATACATGGCTTTGATAGACAGTAGCACAGCCTTTGAAAACTTGCATAACTTTATCATTTAAAATATAGATAATTATGAACTTAATTAAGGTTGGTCAAATTAGGTTCTGCACTTCTTACTCTCCTTGTTAGCTGTAGACTTAATTTAAGACATTTCATGTAATAATTTTTATTTAGGTGTGCACTTGAAAAAAGCTAGCAATCCAAATGTTTCATCTTTAATGTTCACATTAAAGATTAAATTTTACTGGTAATCTACTTTTTGACAGCTGTTAGCACTTATGTGGTCTCCAGTATTTTATACATTTTGCATCCACAAATGAAATATGATCATGTTTATACTGATTAACATAAAAATATAATTTATATTACATAATTTGAAAATAAGGTGATACTAGTTGCTATAACTAATAATTATACTAGGGAATTAAATTCAAACTAAAACTGACTCATTTAAGGCAATACTAATTATAGCACACTTTTTTCATTTGGCATTTTATAGTAAACTAGAAACGAATCTTTGATGCATTTTTAAAAATAAATTTTGCTTTGCTTTTCAAATATAACTCAGTTTGAGATAACTACTAGTGTGAAAAATATTCCCATTCTTTCACTTATAGATATGATATTTAGCTTTTAGTCAATCTTAATTATTTATAGCTGTCCTATTCTTTAAAATAGTGACTATAAAAATAGTAACTATACATGGAGTTTTTAGATAGTAACAGTATATTCTTTTAACACATAATAGCCAGTTTAATGGAATTGTGGGGTTTTGTTTTTGTTTTTGTGGGTAATGGGGCTTGAACTCTATGCCTGGGCGCTGTCCCTAACCTCTTAAGCTCAAGGCTACCTCCCTACCCTGGAGTCACAGCCCCACTTCCCCTTTTCTAGTGATTTATTGGAGACAAAAAGTCTCATGTTCTTGAGAGCCATCCTGGCTTTGAACTGAAATCCTCAGATCTCAGCCTTCTGAGTAGCAAGGATTACAAGCATGATGCACCGCACCTGGCAATTGTGGGGTTTTTTTGTTTTTTCATTTTTTTGTTGGTTGTGGGACTTGAACTTTGAGCCTGAAAATTGCCCCTAAGGGATCTGAACTCTGGCCTGGGTGCTGTTGCTAAGCTCTTCAGCTCAAGGCTACCACTCTTCCTTTGAGCCAAAGTGCTACTTCCAGTTTCTTGATGGTTAATTGGAGATTAAGTCCCTTGCACTTTGTTCCTAGGCTGGCTTTGAATCACAATCATCAGATCTCAGCCTCTTGAATAGCTAGGTTTACAGGTGTGAGCCACAGTGCTCGGCTGGATTTTGTGTCTAAAATTAACACTATATTTTATTTCTGTCTAATAAAAATAGAAATGAACTTTACAACTTGGAATGGAAGGAGGAAAGAGAAAATGAGAGAAAATGAGGGAAAGGGTAATACTGTTCGAAAACAAATGTACTCGTTGATTAGTTATGTAACTGTAAGCACTTTCTACATCACCTTTACTATAAAAATAAGTAGTTAAAATATTTATTCTTACTGAGCATTGTTAAAATATATTTCTAAATAATGTTTTAATAATACATGGAGAAGCACAGTAGATGCGTAGTATTTTTTTTATTAAAGAACTTATTGGGCCCAGAGTTTGGCCTAGTGGTAGGTGCTTGCCTAGCGTGCACGAAGATCTGAGTTTGATTCCTTGGTACCACATACATAGAAAAAGCTGGAAGTGGTGCTGTGGCTCAAGTGGCAGAGTTCTAGCCTTGAGAAAGTCCAAGGACAGTGCTCAGGCCCTGAGTTCAAGGCCCACAACTAGCAAAAAAGAATTTATTAACATTGATTTTTACATCATATTTCAAATGATGTATTTAACAAACAAGTATTCAAGAAGGGAATCTCTATATACAATCACTGGCACTTACGTTTTAAAACATTATGTTTATACAGTCATAAATTTTTAAGTCTATGTAGTTGTGATTTTACTTCCAATACCACATCCATAGCATAGGGTAAGCAAATATTGAGTCATCGCTAACATACAGTATTTAAGACAGAATTTCACACACACACACACACACACACACACACACACACACACACACATATATATATATATATATATATGCTTCTTAGGTTTTTTCCTTACCATTGTTTTTTTTTTTTTTTTTTTGTAAACCTTTGCTTCAGTTACCCTTCAGACTTTGCAAATTCTTTTTTTTTTTTTTTTTTTTTTTTTTTTGCCAGTCCTGGGCTTGAGCTCAGGACCTGAGCACTATCCTTGGACTTTCTCAAGGCTAGAGCTCTACCACTTGAGCCTCAGCACCACTTCTGACTTTTTTCTATGTATGTGGTACCGAGGAATCGAACCCGGGTTTTCATGCATGCTAGGCAAGCACTTTAACCACTAGGCCAAACTCCCGGCCCCGCAAATTCTTTTACTGACCTAAAATGCCAAAAATTCAGAGTCCTCATTGTGGGAGATTTTTTTTTCTTTTCATATATATTTTATTGCAATTAATAGAAGGATTACGTTATATTCACCAAATAGAAGGTGCATTACTTAACCTACATGGATACCCTTTCCCATGTCTTGGTCCTTATTTCCCTCCCCACCATCCCTACCCCTGATCTTGTTTTCCCCCCTTCCCTATCTGATTTCAAATAACCAAATAAGCATATATACAATATATCAGATAGCAAGGTGAAATACTGTAACCATATGAGATAACCAAGGGACAGCAAAAGAGCTGAGAGATAACAGAGTGCATTAAGGACAACAATCACTCATTATATGGCTTTTGTTTCTATATTCTGGAGGTCCTTTCATTTAGCATCATCCTATATGGCCATATGTATCTAGGGTTTTGCTGTATTGTAAATCTCTGCTAGGAGAGACCACGGTTTCTACTGATTATGACAAATGAGGAAAACCATTGAGCTTATGTTCCTTTTGAGTCTGGCTTACTTCACTCAATAGGATTTTTTCTAAGTCTTTCCATTTCCTTACAAATGGGGCAATGTCATTCTTTCTGACAGCAGATGTGTATAAATACCACATCTTGTTGATCCACTCATCAACTGAGGGACATCTGGGTTGGTTCCATATCTTTGCTATGGTAAAATGTGATGTAATGAACATAGTTGTGCTAGTGGCTTTAGTATGTCCTTGTTTCTGGACAATTGGGTAAATGCCAAGTTAGTGAAATTGCTGGATAATAGGGGAGCTCTATGCTTAGTCTTTTGAGGAACTGCCATACTGCTTTCCATAGTTGTTAAATGAGTTTGCACTCCCACCAACAGTGCAGTAGTGATCCCTCCTGGCCACATCCCTGCGACTGTTGTTATTGGATTTCTTGATCATGGCCATTCTAACTGGAGTGAGGTGGAGTCTTAGACTTGTTTTGATTTGCATTTCTTTTATGGTTGTGATTTTTTAAGGCATGTTTGATTGTTTCTTTTTTCTAGTCCCCACCATTTACAGGACTAGGACACTTTTGGCGATTGTCCAAAGAGTGTCATCTAAATGAACTTGAGCCAGATTAAGACACTGGACTGCTTCTCTTCAAGGATGGAGTCCCATAAACTGAAAAGCTTAGACCTTTCTCTTGGACCACGAGCCTTACAGAAGTTCAGACAAGAAAAGGCCAAGAAGATCAAATGCCCAGGCTTATGACTTCCCACTCCCAAGCAACTCTTCAAAGTTGTCAACATATTTGGAGTGGGCCATAAGCGCAGGGTCTCATTTCTCACTGTTTAGTAATGGCTCCATATTAGATCATCTCTCAAATTCCCATAGCTTTCCAGTCGATGTTGCTTACCCAAATGCAATCTTCCCTCTTCATGTGGGTTGTCCCTTTAATCAGTCAAGCTGATCTGGACTACTTTCCCACATCCCTCACTATGTACCATTATTCTTTTTTCTACACTTCATCATTTCTTTTGCTATATTTTTTTTGTCACATTAGGAGTAAATTCTACAACTTAATCCCTATATTTGAGAACTAAAACCACCTGGACACCACATACAAGCATTACAATTGGTCCTCTAAAAGAATGATTCATCTCTAGTGCTTAAGTTGCTGCATGAAAACTATTTAATCATCTTTCCCTGTTGCAGAACTAGTATTTCTCCCAAGTCAGGACATAATCTTTGCTTCACTGCTTGATTCTGCAGATCTTCCTGGAAAAGTATTATTTAGAGGCTCCATGCTGTTCGTTTAAGTAAGATGTAGTTCAACTTTTCTTTGGTGAAGGGTTGGGTGGGGAAGGGGGGAGGGTACAGAACTGAAGAGGAAAAGGGTTAAAAAGCACAGCGGTAGAGCTCATTGGCTACTGAAGAAAATGAACTACATAACTCATGGGTGGAGACAGAAAGGAGAGACTGGGAGAGAGGGAGGGAATAGAAAACTGTAAGAAAAGAAACATATTCGTTACCTGACTCATGTTATTTTAATGCCTCTGTAAATCACCTCTAGGAACTAAAAATAAAAAAATAAAAATAAAACCTTCACAATAATATATGGACTGGAAGGTGACCATTGTTCATTGTCCCTGTTGATTTAACTGCCAAACATTATGTTTGGAAAATATTACATAATTGGAAAATTATGCAATAATACAAGACATATATCAATCTGAAACTTACCAAAACTATACCACATTTTTGTGCCCTACAAAATTCAATATCTCTGACCATAAAATAAATGCATATAAAACAACATTTAAATCCCACCTTAAATTACTTAAAATTGCTCTCCCTTGGTTTATTCCTCCCCTCCTTTCCTTTCCTTTCTTTTCCTTTCCTTTCAGTCTGTCCCTTCCTTCCTTTCTTCTTTCCCTCCTTCCCTCTTTCTTTCCTTCCTTCCCCCTACTCTCCTTCCTTCATTGATTTCCTTTCTCTCCCCCTCCTTGTTTATTTTTATGATAGGTGTCAATTTTTATGTTAGCCCAAGCTGCAAAAGAACTCACAACTCTTTCTCAGCAAGTCAAATGATAAAAATACATAGTATGACTGGGTGAGGTGGCTCATGCATGTAATCCTAGCTACTCAGGAAGCTGTGATCTGAGGATCATGGTACAAAGGTGGCCTCTTCAATTAATCACCAGAAAACCAGAGGTGGCAAAGTGGCTCAAGTAGTAGAGCACTATCCTTGAGTTGAAGAACTCAGGGACAGCACCCAGGCCCAGAGTTTAAGTCTCATGACCAACAACAACAACAAAAAATAAAAATATAAGCATATTCTATTTTATCTTGAAAACAATTTTATGGGCCAGGTGTGTGGCCTAGAAGCAGAGTGTTTGCCCAGCATGCTCAAAGCCTTGGGTTCAATTCCTTGGTATGACATACAAAGAAAAAGCCAGAAGTAGGTGCTGTGGCTCAAATGGTAGAGCGCTAGCCTTGAGAAAGCTCAAGTACAGTGGCCAGCCCCTGAGTTCAAGCAACAGGACTAGCAAAAAAATCTTATATCATACTAGCAGTTAAAGCTAATCAGTGGAAAAGGGGTTACTTGTCTAATACACTGTCTACCTAAACTGAGACAGCATTTAAGTGTATATGCAGTGTCCCAGTAACATCATATATTGATAAATGTCTTATAGCTAGCACTCAAAATAAAATGAAAGGTCCTAATTTGTACATGTTGTTTTCAGTAATATGCATTGCCATGCTAGCAAACCGATGTGGTTAAACATGGAGTTGTTAAACAAAGTTTGGAGGAATTGTTCTTAATTTGTCCCTAAACCAGAGTAGAAACTAATCCCAGAAAACTACCATTGAAAATACACACATTAAAGACTGGCAGAAACTTTTCTCTAAACAGAAGCACAGTATACATTTTAAGCATTGCTGGCCATTCACTATCTGTTCTGGCAATACAATTCTGAAACCTTAAAAAAAAAAAAACTATGTGACTCTTTTGCTGTCCCTTGGTTATCTCATATTGTTACAGTATCTCACTTTGTAATGTGATATATAGGATATGTTTGTATTTGGTTATTTGAAATTGGATAGGGAAGGGGGGAAAACAAGATGAGGGGTGGGGGTGGGGGGAGGGAAATGGGGACCAAGACATTTGAAAGGGTATCAATATATGTGAATTAATGCACCTTCTATCTGGCTAATATCATGTGACCCTTCTATTAATTACAATAAAAATATATGAAAAGAAAAAAAACTATGTGATATGCAAATCAGTGGGTGTGGCTGTGTCAGTATATTTATGGACAAATGTATAAATTTTTCAAATAAAAAAATCTTCTTTATTTTTTTACCATGCATATTAAAAAAGATTTTATTAACACTGATTTTTACATTATATTTCAAATGCCACGTTTAACAAGTATTCAAGAAGGGAATTGCTATACACAATCACTGGCACATGAATTTTAGAACATAATTAAAATTAACCTGAGACTTTGTATGTCATAGATACATATAATAACATTATATCTATAGAGTACATATCCCATCATAGATTTTTTTCATGTATTTTTATTGTAATTAATAGAAGGGTTACATTATATTCACCAGATAGAAGGTGCATTACTTCACATACATTGATACCCTTTCTCATGTCTTGGTCTCCATTTTCCTCCTCCCCACCTTCACCCCTCATCTTGTTTCCCCCTTTCCCTATCCAATTTCAAATAACCAAGTAACCAAATATGCATTTATCCAATATATCAGATAACAAAGTGAAATACTGTAACAATATGAGATGACCAAGGGACAGCAAAAGAAATGAGAGATAACATAGTACATTAAGGACAACAATCACTCATTATATGGCTTTTGTTTCTATATCCTGGAGGTCCTTTCATTTAGCGTCATACTGTATGGCCTTATGTATCTAGGTTTTGCTCTATTGCAAATCTCTGCTAGGAGAGCCCAAGGTTTCTACTGATTATGAGAAATGAGGAAAACCGTTAAGCCTAAGTTCCTTTGAGTCTGACTTACTTCACTATGACATCACCCCATATGTAAGGAAATGGAAGAAATCTTCTTTATTTTTCACAGCTATTTAAACCTGAAATAAGTCATTTCATTTTACAGGGGACAGATTAGCAATTCTGGTTGCTGGAAGAGTCCACACTCTCACAAAACTTTAAATCTAGCTGGGGAATTGGCAAAATAATAGCCACTTCAGTTTGGAAGGCTAAACTCATGAAGAAATACATTCTGAAAAGAATTTTTTTGAGATGTAGATGTGCCATGCCTCTAAAAATAAGAGAATGACATGAGTGTAGAAAGTAGAACTGTTTGAAGGTTAAAAGGAACAGAAATGATGAATGTAAACAAGTAGAGGGTAAAGGGCATATATCATTGAAGTACTTAATCGATTCTATCTATCTATCAACTATTACGTAAATATGTATGTGTGGGGGTTATTAGATCATGTATACATACATATTTATATGTGTGTTACAATAGCAAGATAATTCACTGACATCACTGACAGAATGGAACAGAGAGAAAAGGAAAGTGTACTGGAGAGTACTTGGTCAAATTATATCATGTGCAGGAAGTAACACAATATAGCCCCTTTGGCACAATTAATATATGTTAAATTTTTTATGAGGAAAGAGAGGAACCAACATTTCACAGATCACATGATAAGCATACTTCTTGCTCCATTCCACTTTACCTTCAAATATTGTATATGGAGACTCAATAGTAAACCTATATTGTCAATTGCTAAGCCCCTGGTTGGCCAAGATCATTAACATGGGGTGAGTAGTCCATTAATATTCCTTCCATCCTGCTACTTGTTTTTGGTTCAAGTAGCCAACTCATCATAAGTTATGGAAATGTTAAAGCTGGACCTATCAGCAGGGATAGCTGAGCTTCTGTTTTTACTTAAGGATTTCTGAGTCTCTTTCTGTCAGTGTCCTATAATCAATTCTGTATAATGCATTTGCATCACATAGAAATGCATTAAATGATATTTTGTCCTGATTTAAAGAGTAGTACATTACTATATTGTTTAAATAAGCCTTCTTTTCCTATTCAGTATTTCACTATTTCATAATTTATGATTTTTCTCTTCCTGTATTGTTCTACAGAACTATAAAAATATAGTTAAAGCTAACTAATAATCTATCCCTGTCCTTGGGTACAAGGAATTTGTACTGTATTTTAAGCACAGATTTTATGCTTCTGCATGGATGACAGGGCATGCTCATAAAACATCACCCCATTATATCAATCTAGCATGAAAAGTTTGCCTCTACTCTATCAAATCAAAATATCTTGTGTGATTGCACCAGACTCCTCCATCCTACCAATGTTTTCTCAGGTACATACTTACATTTTATTATGTCAGGCTTTAAGGAAATCTAACTACTGTTATAAAGTAGAAAATAACCTCGTAAAGCTATTTACATTTCAATGAAAATTTTAAATTGTGATCGAGAATGTGAATGTGACCAAGTCATATCTTCATATAACAATAATATGATCTTTAGCACATTTCCAAAAATGTTTTCATGATCCATACTCCTCCTGTCTGTGAAGAAGATACCCTACTTCCCTCAACAGCCCTAATTCACCAGTATAACTTTTTTCTAAACTGAAAACATCTTAATCCCCAAAAGACCTCTATAGAGGGAAATGTAAATTATTTCTGTTACTTCTAGTTGTGCCTTAATCTAAACACCTCATGCAGCCACCCCTCTCTCTTAGGATTGATCACAGTGACAGTATTAAGTTACATTTTTCTATAAGGAGTGGGTAGGGCTGCAGATGCCTTGTAAATGTCTCCCAGTACATAATTCTGACTACATTTCTTTACTACCTTTTGCTACTTTTGGTAACTCAAGTGTAATGATACTACAAAACTTTGACAGTATATGGAGGCGGAAAATTCAGTAATAATAACTTGAATATATAGGCAAAATTAACATTATCATGAATTACTGCTAGAAGACATTGAATAAATGCATTAGACACACATCAGCTCTTTTAATTACCATTTTAAAGCTTCACTAGATCTTTTATCCCTTATGTTTAATAAGCTATTATAGCAGTTCCATATTATCTTCAAATTAAACTTTTCTTCCATTAAAAATATTTAAAGGGACTGAAATATTCTAGTACCTAGTGGAAAATGGTCTCAAAGTGAGAAATTCAGAGATAATTTCCCTTTCTCTTCTTTCATGTGTGCATGCACATAATAAACTACAAGACATTATTGATTAAAATCCAAATTTTATAGCAAAAACCTTGAAGATTATTCCTATAAAAACCTTTCCATGAGGTAAAAAGGAGGTCCTGTTCCTTCCTAGGAAATCTGAGTAAGGTTATAAGGTAATGAGGTAAAATGTCCTCACTTTAGTTTCTAGATCTGCACAAAAATGTGAGTTTTTTCTGTTTTCATGTAACATTCTGAATCTCAGATTGACTATGTTGAAGTTTTTATTTTAGTTCTTGCTACAGTATCATCAATATTACCCTCTTCTTTTCCTTATATATATATTTTTGAGATTTCCATAATCTACTCTTATTTTTGTTTATATAAGTTGTTATACTATTATTTAAATGTGTGCTACACATAAGCATATTTTAGCAAATGTGCATTATTATGTGCCTATATTTTTATTAACTGTAACATTACAATATTATATACCATGATATTTTACTTTTTGACAGTCCTGGGCTTGAGCTCAGGGCCTGAGCACAGTCCTTGGGCTTTCTCAAGGCCATAGGCTCTACCACTTGAGCTTCAGCACCACTTCTGGCTTTTTTCTATGTATGTGGTACAGAGAAATCAACCCTGGTTCTTTGTGCATGCTAGGCAAGCACTCTACCAGTAGGCCAACTTCACAGCCCATATGTTATATCTTTATGTACACATTTACCTACCTATCAATCACTCATTCCATGCCTGTGATCTCAGAATACTTATGTTTCTTTTGTACCTTTAATCCATTACAGGTTGTCTATATTTCATTATGTGTTTTATATGCTTTTTATTCTTTTCTGTTCTTTTGGAATATTTTCTTAGGTTGCTTCTAATTGCTATCATTATAAGAATCAATAGATTGAACATCTACATATGTAAATCCACTGACAAATTATTTGAACTGTTCTTAGCACTGTACACCAGAGAGTAGGAATTCTTGGACTATGAATCATGTATATTTTTATTATGTCAGCAAATGACATTTCTGCAGAGCAGTTATCATAAAGTACATTTTCCATATCAGTACATTTGTCAATGTTTTGCTAGATTGAAATGTTTAAATATATTTTCACCTTTTGTTTACAAATTTAAAGACCTTATATGTTTCTTAGCTTTCAAAAGTTCTTATGCTGGGGCCAGGAGCATGGCCCAGTGGTAGAGTGCCTGTTTGGCATCCATAAAGCCCTGAGTTCAATTTCCCCTGTACTACATATTCAGAGAAAGCCAGAACTGGTGCTGTGGCTCAAGGGTTAGAGCACTAGTCTTGAGGAAAGCCCAAGGACAGTAGCCCTGAGTCCAAGCCCCAGGACTGGCAAAACTTTTTTTTCTTATGCTGTAAAATTATTTATTCACATCTGCTCTGGCATGGTAGTTGGCTGTGATTACTCAAGACAAAATGGTCTGAGTCTAACAGTGTAGTGGACATGCCTTCAAAGTTCAAGACTCTTAGTAATGACAATGATTAATAATAATAGTATAGCAAAAGGTTTAGTTATATTTTCAATAAGATTAAAAGGTAAAAAAGAATATACGAGAAAAACGAATGAATTCATTAATGGAATTGCATCATATTCCTATATATTTGCATACTGTGTAATGTTTAGAATTAAAAGTATCTCAGTAACATTAAATCATTTGCAGTAATTTCATTTGAAATCTTTTCTTCTAGTTGTGTGGATTTAATGTGAAGTAAATAAAAAAGTGTTCTTGCCTTATGGTTTATGTTTTTAAATTTTAAGAAGTCTTATGAAGATGTTTGATATCTTATATATTTTAATTTAATTTTATATCCCTATATTTTTATTATATCCCTTTAACATTCAGCTTCTTAATCGGTTTGTTTATATTTCTGGGTTTGCTCTAGAACATTTTTTATTCTTGTCTGATCATACTACATTTATCATTATGGCCCTGTAATTGCACATGATAAATTATTTGGTTGGCCAATTTTATAGATATAAAGGGATTATATGGTCATTTTATCCAAATTCCCATCTAATGTATAAGTTTTGTTTTGTTTTGTTTTGCTTTTCTACAATGATACTGATGGATTTTCCTCATCTTGTCTTTAGACAGTCTTGTTCCAGGTAACCTCTCTTCATGCTTTCCTAGCAAAGCATACTGGTTCTTATCTGGTTTCCTCAATGTACCCACTTTATATTTGGATATGAAGCCTCCTCTCACATGATTTCTACTTTTGCGATTAGCTAGTCCTTTTGGAACAATAAAAGTACTCAATTATGCTATAAGTTTGGTTGTCATCTTTCATTTTTTTTTATCCTTCTAAGTTTATTATGTTCTCATTACTTTAAATTGTCTTTATGTGTTTAGATAGGAGGACACATTTCCATTCAGACTGTATTATTTTTGTTTCCTGTCCATAGATATTTGTTTCTTTCAAAATATTGGATTCATAACTGCAAAACAATGACTTGTATATGTTTTGGTAAGCATGGTGAAGTCGTAGTTACTGTTCCTGTCCACACCAAAACCCTGTGACTGAGTGCTCTTCCCATGGGTAATCTAATAAAATGATTTTAAATAAAGCACACTTTGAAACGCAGGTAACAATGTATCAATCACAACCTCTAGAAAGGCTTTGAATCTTTTTAAATACAGAATATTAAATAACTTTTTTGAGTGTGGTTAAATTTGTGATATTCTAAATCTTCTTTCCATGAGTGATTCCAGGATCCTGTTTCTTACTATTTGTCAATAAATAACCAAGATTTAACAAACTACTGATTACATACCTCAAAATTTTCACTACTAAGTACAAGTTGGATTTTATATTTTATAAGAGATCTAGTTTCTTAGCCCACATCAAATCAAGTTGTCCATAATAATGCCTTGACCTACTTTTAGGCAAAATCCTCACAATTATACAGCTCTCAGCATGGAGATAGTTAGGGAAATATTAGAAGGATGATTTGTCCCCTGAGAAAAGAATGGAGAGAAGCTTAAGAAACAGTGACAAGTTCCATGTTAGGAGAACCTAAAGTATGACAAATCCTGTCAAGCATACGATAACTGCAGTGGATCTGTCAGCTCACCTTTAGTGTAGAATAAAAAGATTAGTCACATCACCTCCTACAGCAAATCCCAGCCATTTGACTGATATCTAGGTGGAAGATTATTCATCCTACTATATGGTGTCTATTGAAGGAGTTCACCGCCATAATTTTTAAAACCATTTGTCCCTATGAAATCTTGCTTACACTACTAGAAAGGTAAATTTTTTGTTGCCTTGACTGTCAACGTATTTTCCACAGTAAATTCTAGCCTATTTTGACAAACTGTCTGTAGTTTGTGTTTGGGCATTCTAAGCACTTTACCTGAATGCATTTGGAAATCTGTTGAGCTTTGTCTAATATATACCACCATAATTAGTTTCATACTTGAAATTCTAGTTGAGGGTCATTTCCATGGTGATGCCATCCCCTTTGTTAGAATTAATGCTTCACCTTTTTATGCTCATTTCAAAAGCACTTAAAACTATCATTCATTCCTACACTCAGAAAACATTTGAGTGCTTCCCACAAAGCAAACTCTTTGCTAGGTACAAATTACCTAGAAGAGTTTTAAAAAAAAACACTTTTGTTTTAAAGACCCAGTTGTGGAAATAGACATGTAAAATATATACTTATGACAAAGTATACTAAGTACAATTGGAAGATGTGCCTGGGGTGGAGATTTTACAAAGAACGGATCAAATTGCTTTGGATTCGCATCAGTCGAGGGTTGATAGATGAAACACTTAACTGGGATTTAAAAAAGGAAAGGAGTACTTTGGCTAAATAGTTTGTCTTTTTTGCATTGATCTATTCTACTAGAGTGTTTCGCTGTTTGGATCAGGAAACACAAGTTCATTATCTCTGAAAAAGCAGACCATTTTCTTTCTCTACAGAGACTTTTCTTTCTTCTTTATGAGATACTTGAACTCAGAAGAAGGTATAAGATCAGTTCTGACTCAATGATTTGGAGAGATTCGCCTTCATAGCATGTAAAAGAAAATGATACTTCACCATCAATGACTGAACAAAAATAAACAGTACCCAGTCAGTATCTATTATTCTAGGTCTTAATAACAAATAATTATGGGTCTATTACAGTTGGTACTATGACATGAACAAGTTTTGAAGCATATATATATATATATATATATATATCGAAGCAGTCAGAATCTTTTTAATAAAATAGTACCTAGAGCTTGTTTCTTCTAGGTCAAAAGATAAAAGAAAACTAAACAAAGCCATGGAAGCATTCCATATTTTTATGATAATAGCTCAAAAGTTATATATATATATGACAATATGAAATGATGCTAATCGAAATGAATTCTAAGATAAGGAAAGAAGAGGTTTTTTTAATTTTTTGCTCTTTATTTTTGTTTTTATTTTTAATATCATGTGTGAAGTTATTTCTGTTTTTGTTTCTTTTTTCCTTTGGTTTCCCCACTGTTGTCATTGTTTTTGATTTTGGTACCTTGTGTCTTGTATATACAATTTCTCTGATTTGGGGAAGGAAGGAGGATAACAAAATGGTGAGACAAAAGGATAAAAGGTGAACCAGTGCAACATAGATACTCACAAGACAACATGTTGGAAATGAACTTTACAAGTTGAGGGGAAGGGGATTTGGGAGAGGAGGAGGGAAAGTAGGTGAAAACAAGGGACAAGATAAGAATGTTTGACAAGAAATGTACTTATTACCTTATTTATATAACTGTAACCCCTCTGACCTCACCCTTACCCTTAAATTCAATTAAAATAAAATAAAATAACTTAAAATTATACTATAACAAGAATCATCTAAATAAGCTATACAATAATTAAAATCAGAATGGGACCAAGGGATATAAATATACTGCTGAAAAGAGATAAAGGCTCCATAGTTTTTAAATTAAATCTGCTAATCCAATTAAAAATCACTTCAAGGCCTTCATTTTTATGACAGCCTCTTTATCCGTACTCCTTGAGTGCATGTGTTTAAATTGCTTCTTGCTACCAATGTATAGTGAAGTCAAGACTAACAAATATCCTCTACTTCATATTATACACACAAGTCTAACATGAATTACCAAAACTCAAAGGACTGAGTGTTAATCAAGGACCTCAGCATTAGAAAAATAATTGAATTAATCTGATTATGAAATGTAAAGAAGACCAAGAGTTTTAAAGATCAATCCTTTCTACTCATTATTACTCCATGCATCTAAAAAGATGTTGTTTGAAATGCTTAAAGAAAGATATTTTTAGCCATTTTAAGGAAAATGCATACAGTCTGCTTTAATTTTTAATATCTTAAAAAGATTCGTTCCAACAGGAGTGGGAAACCAGAAGATACAAAGATGCAACTCTCCTTAATAAAATGGGCCTTTTGCCTCTTCATTTTATTCTGCTAGGAGCACAATGCTGTTTGTGAGCTTATGACCCTGTCAAAGAATAAGATAAGGACCTTCATATCTGGATAAAGATGAGTTGGGAGTTTATGATGCCCAAATGAAGTTATGGTTGCAAATCCATCTGATTATGATCAGAAAAGCACATGGATATTCAGTATGCTACAAATCTCAGCCATTTTTACCCCTTCTCAACATTTTGATCATGTACTACTTCCTCTCCAATCACAATTCTGAGCACTTTAGATATGCCTCCTTATTTCTTATTACCAAATGCAGGCTTTGTAATTGCCTTCCTTTTACTTGAGAAGAAGGCATATGCAGGCCAGGAGCATGGTAGAGTGGTTATCTAACATGAATAAAGACCTGGGTTTGATTCCTCAGTACCACATACACAGAAATGCTGGGAGTGGTACTGTGGCTCAAATAGTCGAGCTCTAGCCTTGAGAAAACCCAAGGATAGTGCTCAGGCCCTGAGTTCAATACTCAGGACAGGCAATATATTAAAAAAAAAAGCGTATGCTGAGTAACTAGCTAAGATGACATAGACAGTGGTAGAAACAAGTTTTGAATCCACAACTTGAATTCAAAGCTTCAAACCACCTGCCTTCCTCTCTTGCTTTCTGAGTCACATTTATTACCACTCTCTTCATTTCCACTGCGATGGATGCTTCTAAGTTGCCCAAGTAGCACATCCCTTCTTCAAATGCATATATACAATTTTTCTGGCTAGGATCAGACCTTAGAAGTATTTCCTCTGCACACTTTTGGATTTTCTAATGCATACATATATATATGATTTATTTTGCTAATGTATATGTGGATTACAAAATCAGTGGTCTCATTCCAATGTAAATAATAGAGAAGGAACCAGAATCCAATATCTCTGAAATCCTGGTGCTTTCTACAGTCTTTCAACTGATACTTATAGCTATATTTTCCAGATATATTACCAAGGAAAATTGATCCATCAATTTACATGACCTCTGAAGTCCTCATATCTTCCAACAAACCATCAATAAGAAAATAGTGGAAGCCCTCTCTTTTTTCATAAGTTTATAATTATATTTATGTAGTTATACAAACAAGTTGCCATTTAACAAAGCACTTTATGAATACAATGTCATCACTTTCAATTTTCTCACCCTTCCCACCCCTATGTAACCCTTCCATCACTGTTCATAATTTTGGAGGATATGCATTGAGTTCTTGACTGCTTTTTCCCCCTCTTCTCCTCTTCATTTGTCTACCCCTTTCCCCTTTATGGTACTCAATTCCTGGTGGTTTTTTGTTTTTGTTTTTGTTTTTTTATATATTTTTTACTGTAATTAATAGAAGGGTTATATGGTATTTGCCAGATACATGGTGCATTAATTCCCATACATTGATACCCTTTCACATGTCTTGGTCCCCATTTACCTGCCCCCCATCAGCACTCCTAATCTTGTTTTACTCTGTTCCCTATCAAATTTCAAAGAACCAAATACAAATAAATTGAATATATCAGATAACAAGGTGAGATACTGTAACAATATGAGATACCCAAGAGACAGCAAAAGAGATGAGAGATAACATAGTACCTTAAAAACAACAATCATTTATTATATCGCTTATGTTTCTATATCCTAGAGATCCTTTCATTTAGTTTCATACTATATGGCCTTTTGTATCAAGGTTTTGCTCTATTGCAACTATCTGCTAGGAGAGCCCAAGGTTTCTACTGATTATGACAAATGAGGGAAACCATTGAGCCTAAGTTCCTTTGAGTCTGGTTTACTTCACTTAATATGATCTTTTATAAGTCTTTCCATTTCCTAACAAATGAGGCGATGTCATTCTTTCTGACAGCAGCATAGAATTCCATTGTGTACAAATACCACATCTTGTTGATCCACTCATCAACTGAGGGACATCTAGGTTGGTCCATATCTTTGCTATGGTAAATAGTGCTGCAATGAACATTGTTGTCCTGGTGGATTTAGTACGTCCTTGTTTCTGGATGATTGGGTAAATGCCAAGTAGTGGAATTGCTGGGTCATAGGGGAGATCTATGTTTAGCCTTTGAGGCACTGCCATACTGCTTTCCATAGTGGTTGAACGAGTTTGCACTCCAACCAACAGTGTAGTAGTGATCCCTCCTGGCCACATCCCCTCCATCATCAGTTGTTATTAGTTTTCTTGATCCTGGCCATTCTAACTGGAGTGAGGTGGAATCTTAGAGTTGTGTTGATTTGCATTTCTTTTATGACCAGAGATGTTGAGCATTTCTTCATGTGTCTATAGGCCATTGTTGTTTCTTCTTCAGAGAAGACTCTTTAAATCTTTGGCCCATCTTTTAATGGGATGGTTGTTACTTTGGAGATTAGTTTTTGGATTGATTCAATTTTTTGAGCTGTTGATATATTTTAGATATGAGGCCTTTGTCTGTTGTATGGTTGGTGAAGATCTTCTCCCATTGTGTAGGCTTCCTAATTAATTTACTAGCTATGTCCTTTGCCATACAAAAGCTCTGCAGTTTAATGCAGTCCCACTGCTTTCTCTGATTTATTGTGATTCTTTGTCTTTATTAAGAAAGTTTTGACCTGTGCCAAGGAGGCCTAGTGTATCTCCTATTCCTTGTAAAGTTTTCAGAGTGTTGGCTTTTACCTCCAGGTCTTTGATCCATTTGGAGTTAATTCTAGTACAGGGTGACAAAGAAAGATCCAACTTTAGTTTTCTGCATGTGCTTAACCAGTTCTGCCAGCACCACTTGTTGGAGAGGCTATCTTTTTTCCATTCTATTTTTTTGTCTCCCTTGTCAAAGATTAGGTGGCCATAGGTCTGTGGTTTAATATCTGGGTCCTCAGTTCTATTCCATTGGTCTTCAGGCCTGTTCTTGTGCCAGTACCAAACTATTTTGATAATTATAGCTCTAACTGAACACACAACTCCACCAACGAAAACCCTGTAACTCATGGAGATTGAACAACACATTGTTGAATCACCAATGGGTCATCGAAGAGATCAGAACAGAAATCCAACAGTTTATGAAATTTAACAAAAAGGAGTACACAAAATACCAGCTCCTTTGGGACACAGCAAAGGCAGTACTCAGAGGAAAATTTATAGCTCTGAGTGCGTACAATAACAAATTGGAAAAATCACAAACCAACAATTTAATGAGTCACCTTAAGCTCCTGGAAAAAGAGCAAAAAACCCAGCCCTAATTCCAGTAGAAGGAAGCAAATTATTCAAACCAAAGCAGAATTAAATTAATTGGAATCCAAAAAAACTATAGAAAGAATCAACAAAACAAGGAGTTGATTCTTTGAAAGAATTAACAAAATTGACAAACCCTTAGCAAAGCTTACCAAAAAAAGAAGGGAGCATACCAAAATAAACAAAATCACAGACGAAAATGGTAATATCACGACAGAAATTACCAAGATCCAAAGTGTCATGAGGGAATATGGCTCAAACCTTTACGCCAACAAATTTGAGAATCTAGAAGAAATGGACGAATTGCTAGCCAATATTAACATACCCACACTGAACCAAGAAGAACTAAGTCAACTAAACAGGACTATTTCAAGCACTGAAAAGAAATGGCAATAAGAGAACTTCCATCTAAGAAAAGCCCAGGGCCAGATGGATTCACAGCTGAATTCTATAAGGTCTTCAAAGCAGAGCTCACACCAATACTCCTCAAGCTCTTCAATGAAATTGAAAATGAAGGTTCTTTACCAAACTCATTCTATGAAGCCAGTATAACCCTCATCCCCAAACCAGACAGAGATTCATCACAGAAAGAGAACTATAGACCTATTTCTTTGATGAATATCGATGCAATACTTCTTAACAAAATACTGGCCAACCGTCTACAACAACTCATCAAAAAAATTATACACTATGATCAAACAGGATTCATCCCAGGGAGGCAAAGCTGGTTCAACATGCGCAAATCAATTAATATAATTCAACACATCAACAGGAGCAAGGACAAAAATCACATGATTGTCTCAATAGATGCAGAAAAGGCATTTGACAAGATCCAACACCCCTTTATATTAAAAGCTCTGGAGAAACTAGGAATCCATGGAGCATTCCTCAATATAATAAAGGCTGTGTATGACAAATCCACAGGTAGTATTATACTTAACGGCGAAAAGCTAAAGCCATTTCCTCTAAAATCTGGAACGAGACAAGGATGCCCACTCTCTCCACTCTTCTTTAACATAGTATTAGAATTCCTAGCCAAGAAGCAAGCATAAAGGGGATCCAAATAGGGAAAGGCGAAGTAAAACTTTCCCTCTGTGCAGATGACATGATCCTGTATTTAAAGAATCCTATAGACTCTACTCCCAAGCTCCTTGAGCTGATTCAAAACTTTGGAAGAGTAGCAGGTTATAAAATTAACCCTCAAAAATCAACTGCCTTCCTCTATGCCAACAGTGAGAGGAATGAGGGAACAATCAGGAAAGCAACTGCTTTTGCAATAACCTCAAAGAAAATAAAGTATCTAGGAATTAGCTTAACTAAGAATGTAAAGGACCTTTTTGATGAAATCTTTAAAACCCTGAAAAAGGAAATTAAAGCAGAACTGAGGAAATGGAAAACCCTCCCATGCTCCTGGATTGGAAGAATCAATATCGTGAAAATGACAATCTTGCCAAGGGCTATCTACAAATTCAACGCAATACCCATCAATATCCTAATGTCATTCTTTAAAGAAATAGAAGAGGCAATCCAAAATTTCATATGGAATAATAAAAGATCCCGTATAGCAAAAACACTTCTTAGCAGAAAGAACAGCACAGGAGGAATTTCAATACCAAACTTCCTGGTGGTTTTTGTTTGTTTTTTATTTTGTTTTCTCTGAACATTGACTTTGCTTTTTCTTAGAAATCACACTTACTTAAATTTTCCCTTGAATCTACAATATTTCAGTTAATACATTTGTATGCACTTGCATACCACCCAACATTTTTGCTTAAAGGTTATACACTAACTCTATATTTCACATGTAAGAGAAAACATGCATACTTAGTATCACTGGCCTGACTGACTTCACTAACATAATGTTCTCCAGGTCTTTCAATTTTGTAAAACAAATGGTACCATATCATTCTTTTTAATGTATGAAGAAAATTCTACTGCATATATCACATTTTCTTGATGCATCTGTGCATTGAAGGACATCCAAGCTGATTCCATCAAGATTTTAAGTAACTTAGATGAGAATCAACTTGATCAAGTCCTTCACATTTTACTCCTATTTTCTCAAAACCAATAAAATTTAATGAATTAGTTTTCCATTTTCTAAAACATTCCCCAAAATATTTTTGATATCTTAATCATCATGAGCTTCTCATTGTCCCAACCTTTGCTTACTTCTTTGGTGTTATAATAGATCTCCATGTTCCTTAAGACAACAAACTTTCCAAGCTTGTTGAGACTATTATAGTCTTTAATCAAGGCTAAATAATGAGGAAAACTTCTGAAGATTCGTAAACTGGCTATTAATTACCTATGTATACTACTGACTTTTCTCTGAGTTTCTTTTACCATGAGGAATTAGTTTAAAGACTATGGCTACAATATATTATTTTTAAATAAAAAAGAACCTAATACACTGACTTTATATTATAAATATTTTCGGTGAATTGAATGAAAGTATATTGCTGCGATGAGTAAAAATTTCATATTGATACACATATTAAAATGAAATGTACAGCTGTTCTAAGAACTGTCTGTAAGTATTAACTTTCCCAAAAATAATCTTAACAAGTACAAGTCAGAATTTCTTTGTGTATTGTTGTTCTTTGTTACCTTTACAAAGTTATTTTAGAAAGTAGCAATTTTATGTTAAAATTTTAATCAGCATTTTATAGAGTGATACCTGTTCTTAACATAATGTATTCTTAAAGCATCTTTTCTTCTCTCCCAGGCAGTAGCTGTGATTTGAAAATGGCAATAGTTTTTGAGATTAGTGCTTAAGTCAAGAATAGAAAATATACCATGTGTGTAGCTCTTAAGTTAGCATAAGTAATACACAAATTCCTTAGAGAAATAATTATTGTTAATCATTTTGGAGTTTTATTACCTAAGAAATAGTACATAGCAGGACAGTTCAAAGTAGACTTCTATTTATGCTTACCTTCATTACATTGTTAATATTTGTCTATAAAACTTTATATATCATAAGTATGATATATGACATATATATTATATGTATGAAGTTTAAATGGTATTGATAAGCCAGCACTTGTGGCTTTATTAACCAATAGATAAATGTTCTTATAGTAAGGAGAAAAAACATGGAAAAGACAGGACCATGGCCGGGAGTTTGATGTAGTGGTAGAGTGCTTGTCTAGCATGCACGAAGACCCGGGTTTGATTCCTCGGTACCACATACATAGAAAAAAGCCAGAAGTGGTACTGAGGTGCAAGTGGTAGAGCTCTAGCCTTGAGAAAGCCCAAGGACAGCACTCAGGTCCCGAGCTCAAGCCCAGGACTAGAGGAACACAAACAAAAACAAAATACAAACAAACAAACAAAAAGTAGGACTCATCAATGGCTCTGAAATTCTACTGGTCCCAGTAATTCCACCACTCACAAGTATGAGAAGCATGACTTCAAGGAATATTGGTTAATGCAATGAGCATTCTCCTGCCCACCACAAAATAATACAATTAAACTTTTAATGTCAGATATTAGTCATCTTTTTGATATAAACTCACATGAAAGTGTTTGATATTGAGCTGACAAACGGGGTTCGATTTTAACCTGTACTCTCTCCTGCCTTTTCTATTTCTACATTTCATTTGCTATTTTTTGGTTAGATTTGTTCCTGTAGAAGTGCTTTTTCATTAAGACGGAGCAGGATTATGGCACATGGATTTATTACAGTCTGACATTAGACTTTGGTAGCTTTGTTACCTAATCCCCATATGACCTCCAACAAATCATTTAAGTTCTAAGGGTCCTTTTCATTATATTAACAGTGCTCCACTATTAGTGAGGAAAAGGACCAAGTATAATCCTCATAAGCACTTACCACTACAGTTTACATGTAATGAGTGTGATTTTTTTTTTTTTTTTTTTGCCAGTCCTGGGCTTGAGCTCAGGGCCTGAGCACTGTCCTTGGACTTTCTCAAGGCTAGAGCTCTACCACTTGAGCCTCAGCACCACTTCCAGCTTTTTTCAATGTATGTGGTACCAAGGAATCGAACCCGGGTCCTCATGCATGCTAGGCAAGCACTTTAACCACTAGGCCAAACTCCCAGCCCATGAGTGTGATCTTGCTAGTGTCATTGTTTATGTAACAATCCCGATGTTCAAAGAAATAAAGTATTTGCCTAAAAATGGATTACATTTTGTTGTAAAATACTAAATATATTTAAACTCTTGTATCATTCATTTATATCTGAGAATTTACTAATCTCTTTTCTTTCTTTTGTTCTTTTCTCTTTCTCCCCCTCTCCTTTTCAGCATACATTAATTGTGCAGAAAGTTTTGTTGACATGAGTCCGTACTTGCATATAGTGTACTTAGATCAAACTTCCTCCTGTATTAATTACTCTTTCTTATACTTCTCTCCCAATTTAAACAGGTCTAATCATTCCATCTTCATATGTGATTATGAATTACCTTAATAGTATTAATCTTTTTACCCTAAAAGATGGATTGTTTCTATTCAGTCAATGCTATTGTTTTATATTTCCATGTTTTCATGATTTTAATATATTGTGAGTATCCAAACAACAGGGCGCTTCAAAAAAGAGAGAAAGGGAGAGTTCCAAAACTAGTGCTACAATATTATTATTTCTGATGGATGAGCAGAATTATATTGTGTGTGTGTGTGTATATGTGTGTATACCACATTTTTAACTTTTTTATTATTATATTTTATTGTTAGGTTTTATACAGAGGGGTTACAGATACATTCATCAGTTAGTATATACCACATTTTCTTCATCCATTCATCTGGAATGTCTGGGTTGATTCTATACCTTGGCCATGGCAAACAATGTTATCGTGAAGTCTCTGGAAGCTAATGGCTACTCAGTTATTGATGGCTACCTAGACCAATCTCTGCTTTAGAAGACTGTAGTAAGTGGGAGAGGAAGTCACTTGATAAAACTTGGCTCATTGTCTTTCATTGTCCTCATATTGAACATTCAGAGAGTGGGTTCCCCAGCATCATGAAAGGCAATGTGCTGCTGACAAGAAAAATGGGTTTAATGGACCCCAAGACAGAACACAAACAAACCCATTGTAGCAGAGCAAGCTTTCCACCTTTGCTTTATCACACTGACTGTTTGATTCAGATATTAACTGGCTTTTACAAATTTTAATTGATTTGAAATGTGAAATTGAATTGCAGATATCTTCTTTCTAATTGAAAGCTGAAAGAAGACAATCATCAACATATTTTTGCAAATATTTTTCCTTCATCCAGGAAATCCTCACATGTGAGAAAGTATATATGACTTTTAAATAGAATCCAAATCATTAATTTATATAGTCCTATATTTATTCATTGTATACCATAATTTTTAGATATTTTACTGTTACTGTAGAGGTGATGTACAGAGAGGAGTTACAGCCAGAAGAGTTAGATAATTAGTACAATTTTTTGAGCCACATGTCCCCTTCTTTTGCTCTCTCACAGTTTTGTAACTCCTGTCCCCACACATTTTCCACAGTGTTTACTGTATTTATTCACCTTTGTTCTACCTTTTCTTTGCCTCCCTTGCCCAACCCCAAACAATCTAACAAACTAAGATAAAAGGAAAAAGTGAAGAAATCAACTCAAAAAACTTTTATTTCCTTCTTGAAGTTCATTTAATAGAATATTTTATATGATCGATGCATATAACTTAATCCTTGGTGATGCATTCCTATGTATATCCTCCATTGGCCTCATTATGTAAAGGTGTAGAGACATATATAATTTATTATGTCCCTCTGTCTATATGTCTATATATATGTATTGTATATATAGTTATTTATATAATTATTCAGTGCATTACTTTGTAAATTTATAGGCACATTTTAGCCATGATAAATGAGAGAAACTGTGCAACCTACGTTTCTTTGGATCTGGCATACTTTGCTTAATATGTTTTTCTTCAAGTCTTTTCATTTCCTTATAAATGGCATAATATCATTCTTTCTATTGAATAAATAGAACTCCATTGTTATAACATAATTTTCTGCACAGTGATACAGAAAATATTCATGGCTATAATTCAAAATAATCAGTAAGTTGGAAGCTGAGAGTTATGGTTCAAAGTCACACTAGGCAGGCAAGTATGAAAGACATCTACAATTGATTGGTGACCGCCTTGAGCAAACAAAGGTAGGAAAAACATCCTAATTCCAAACCCAAATAGCAACGCGTACTAAGAGAAGAAGGAAAAGGAGGAAGAGAGGGAGGAGGAGGAAAGGAGGAGGAGGAGGAGGAGGAGGAGGAAGAACAGGAGGAGGAGGAGGAGGAAGAGAGGAAGAAAAGGAGGGAAAAGAAAATATTCAGTTAAATTATTGATATGCTCACAACATGAATGACAGATTTTTTAAGGAAGGATGTGACAATTACTCAAATAATAGAGTGCTCTTGAGAAGAAATTAAAAGTTTTAAGTATAATTCCTTTTCTCCCCTTGATTAGAATTATCCTTAGATTATTTTCTTCTGTGGGAATTATTTTATTCCACGTTACCCTTTCCTTTCCTGAGTCAAAATGTATTTCTGAAGATTTGCAAGTGGATTCCATGGATGGCTGTGCCCAGCAAAACCAGCTAAAGGTATGGCTTTATTCCAAGAGTGCATACAGCTTGGAAGACATAGGACGTGTTTCCCAGCTGGTTAAGAAGTGGTGATCCTATTCAAAGGAACATTCCCTGTTTGTTCCTTATGGACCTTAGAAATAAACTTCCATGGTGAAAGTACTAGAAATTACTTTATTGGACAAATACTGTTTTACTCTCCTCCTTTTCTCACCAGCTGGAAAATATGCCTTTAATTTATACAGCCTGAAAGGAGAATATGATCACCTGTCCTGGGCAACACAAGGTAGTTTGTGTGATAGTTGCAGAGCAGACAAGGGTGAACAGCTCCCCTTACTCTATGATGCTAAAATGTAACTGTGACTCTCAACTGCAAATCCCCTCTCTTCCTATGGTGCCTATTCTCAGGGAAACAATACTAAGACTTGGAACCTGCTTATATTAGAGCTTGCCCTATAATATTTCTGTCCACCTCACTGGTAAAATAGCTTGTGTCCAGCCATATTCCATCAGCTCCTAAAAATTAGAAGAAAAAGGCTGACAGTGCTACCTCTGGGTTTCACTTTTGCTGGGAATATAGATGTTAATATCTGATTTATCCAAACTCTGAAAGACTTTCAAAAAAATATTCAGAATAAACAATTAAGGAAACTAGTAATGTACATAATAGTTGAATATACTTTTTTAAAAGCATTTTTTTGTTGAATGTAAAATTTCAGAAAAGAAAGCATGTGTGATTGAATAATTTGCTATGGAAAGCTTTAGAAATTTCAGATAGATGGCATACAGACTGAAGAATATTGGCAACTTTTCTGAATATGAGGACATTGTTGCTGAATGCAGAAATAACAGACTTGATCGTTTAACAAAATTATAAGGTTTTTTCCATACATTTTTATTGTAATTGTAATTGATAAAAGGGTTACAGTATATTCACCAGATAGAAGGTACATTACTTCACATACATTGATACCCTTTCTCATGTCTTGGTCCCCATTTCCCTCCGCCCACCCCTGTCCCTCATCTTGTTTTCCCGCCTTCCCTATCTGATTTCAAATAACCAAAAACACATATATACAATATATCAGATAGGAAGGTGAAATACTGTAACAATATGAGATAACCAAGAGACAGGAAAAGAGATGAGAGATAACAGAGTAAATTAAGGACAGCAATCACTCATTATATGGCTTTTGTTTCTATATCCTGGAGGTCCTTTCATTTAGCATCATCCTACATGGCCATATGTATCTAGGTTTTGCTCTATTGCAAATCTCTACTAGGAGAGCCCAAAGTTTCTACTGATTATGACAAATGAGGGAAACCATTGAGCCTATGTTCCTTTGAGTCTGGCTTACTTCACTTAACAGAATTTTTTCTAAGTCTTTCCATTTCCTTACAAATGGGGTGATGTCATTCTTTCTGACAGCAGCATAGAATTCCATTGTGTATAAATACCACATCTTGTTGATCCACTCATCAACTGAGGGGCATCTGGGTTGGTTCCATATCTTTGCTATGGTAAAAAGTGATGCAATGAACATAGTTGTGCTAGTGGCTTTAGTATGCCCTTGTTTCTGGACAATTGGTTAAATGCCAAGTTAGTGGAATTGCTGGGTAATAGGGGAGCTCTATGCTTAGTCTTTTGAGGAACTGCCATACTGCTTTCCATAGTGGTTGAACAAGTTTGCACTCCCACCAACAGTGTGGTATTGATCCCTCCTGACCACATCCCTGCGCCAGCATCTGTTGTTATTAGTTTTGTTGATCCTGGCCATTCTAACTGGAGTGAGGTGGAATCTTAGAGTTGTTTCAATTTGCATTTCTTTTATGGCCAGAGATGTGGAGTATTTCTTCATATATCTATAGGCCATTCTTATTTCTTCTTCAGAGACTACTCTCAACAAAGTTATAAGTCTTTATGAGAACAGAATCATTCAAAAGTCCACTCTTTTCTATTTATATGTTAGAATTTATGTGAAGTCATGCTATGCTAGATGAGTATTGCACATTAAACTAAAGAGGAATTTGATAGAATAAATCCTGTTAAGCCACCTAATATTTAGTAATGTAAGAGTCACAAGTGTAATATGTACATCTTGCCAGCTTCTCTGTGCCAATGTTAGTTAAAAAAACGGGAATCCTTTATGTGGTTTTGCTAATTTCCCAAAGCAATATCATATTAAAGGTTATTGGAAATATTGTGTTCAGATAGAACTAAAGACTACAGGTGATTGTTAATTGGCTGGGAGATACTGAAATTCTTCCTTATTTTCTCAGAAATAACAACTGACATGTCTTGCTCCTCTAGTTTAGTCCTGTGTTACACCTGGTCTACTCTCTGGCATATAGTTGATACTTATGGACAAATATTCCTTTTATATTCTTTTAGTCAGGGAGCATGGATTATGCTTCTTATGTTGATGAACTTATGCTTTAGAAATACACAAATATTGGCATCTAAAAATACGTTATTTTGGTTAATGGGAGGATAAATAAGAGGCACTACTATGATTTCCCTGGGGTGGGTGGTGTGACAATTTTTTTGCTAGTCTGACATGAAGCTCACCTACCATCCATGACATGCTTTGATGGCTATTCAAATTGGAATCCTTCCATTATCACTCTTTTACCGCATTCTCTCACATGAAGACATTCTTTATCTTAAGCTCTCTTGTCCACCAACATTCTTCTCTGACTTCTGAAATCTATACTTAATGTCAAATAAGCATCTATAAATCAAAACTGTTGCCTAACTGAATACAGTTTTCTTCACTTAATCTCTTTAATTAGAATTGATTCATACCTTCAAACTGTGATTTTCTGTTTTAGGGTGAGCTGACTCATTTTCTCTGGTAAGTGTGGGGAAGTGGAGTTTGTCATTATTTTGTCTTCTTAAACCTTCCTTTCTTATGGAGAAGAAATTTTTTCTTTTTTGGTTGTAGACAAAATGAAAAGTATATGCAAGTATATTAATGGGAGTATTCTCCACATGATTAAATTTTGATTTCAGTTTCTCTATATTCTTCTTTCCTACCTAAATTCTTAATATTGTTATATTTCACATGGTAGCAAGTGTATTGATTTCCTAATATGTGTTTCTATCAGTGAGACTTTTCCTGAGTTCTAAGTTTTACAATTTCATAATCTAAATATATTGCTTTAAATCTAATTTCTCTTTCATTTCTTAATATCAAGTACATAAACCCTCAAGTCAGGATACTAAGTTATATACATTTATATATATGTACATATATCTTATACACACATATATAATATATTTATTTAAACTTCTTTATGTATTCTGTTCAATTATTTTAAAATCCTATTCAATTCATCTTGTATTTGTTTATCACATCCATTGTGCATTGTATCTCTCAATTTATACTACCAACAATCTGTTGTTTATCATTGCCAGCTATAGTTCTATAATGCCTGAATTTGTTTGAACATTCTCTGGTTTGCCTTATTCTGATCTTCACCTTCTTGATGAAATGTCTTAGATAGCATTGTAATTGTCATTAGAAAATAGTAGCTCAGATAGCCTGAAAATTCTCCTATGTTTGTACCCAATGGACACACCAATTGTTTGAAGAAAGAAAACAATTTAAAAGGCAGTTATTTTCTCCATATAAGCCAAGAAATTACATGCTTCCATTCCTGTAAATGTTTCACAATTGAATCCCATTGAAATAGGTAGTGCTTAACCAATTGCAGTCCTGCAGGAGAGATGGGATTGTGTTCACATTTTCTGCAATGGTAGTGGAAGGAACAGCAAGTTATGGCTGCCACAGAGCATCACCTCCAAGAAAGGAAAGCAGTTCACTTCCTTCCTTTGCACAGGTGAAGAGAATATGTAGATAGTACTAATATTTCCAATAACTCATTGTTAATTAGTGGAGAGATAAAATTCTCTGCCTATTTTGGGTTTCTATTTGGACAGAATAGAGAGAAGGTTATCTGAACTTACTTGGGAACATATTTCTTGAGTATGTGGCACTTTGAACTTTTACTCATTGTCTTTTACCAATAACATTATTGATCAGCAATCTCTTTTCAAGCAAATTACATTTTTAAATTTTTTTCAATTATTTAAAAAGAAATAGTGTGGAAATTCACTCATGTATTAATACTTGTTATTGTCAAAATTACAATGCTTGTCTTTGAGAGGATCCACTAGCTTTCAGTAAATACAATATATATGGAGATCAATATCTATACCTATATCTATCTATATCTCTATATGGGTCCTTGAATGATATCTCAGGATATATAACAGTCCCAGTAACTCTGACCTTAATTCATAGTAACGCATAAAATTTATGTTCCTCTTCCATTTTCTCATTAAATATACCTTGGAAGAAATGAAGTAGTAGTTGAAGTGTCAGTTCAAGCATTAGCTACTCTATTAAGGGTTCCTATTCTACTTCCCTAGAGAGTTTATAACAGTTCTATGTAACATTATTCTTTATTGTTTCTTTGGTTTAGATGTTTATTTATATTAGTTACAATTTTGAGACTGATTGCCTACATCTTATTTCATTATGCTTCAATCAGCTTTAGGAGATATATTCTTCACAAGAAGAAATATAGCATATTATTTACACTTATAACTTCACAGTGTAGCACAGAAAATGATAATAAAACTAAATAATTCATTTTAATTACATAATTATGTTAGTTACACATTCCTCACTACAATCTGTAATGATTTCTGTGGACTACTGACATTTTTTCTGATATTTTCTAGCAGTTACAAAATTAATTGAATGTGTGGCTTACTTTTTCTGGAGTAGGAATGTTTGATCACATGATGAGCAAAACTGATGAAGCCCTTTCTCGAAACTTCTCCTCTGTTGGACAATAAGCAAAAAACACATAAACATAAATGTGCTGGGGAGATCTATGGATTCAGATCAGTGGGGAATACTTTTCTAAGAACTGCAATATCTCCAGTTCAATTCTAGTACAGAAAAAAAGTTTCCTTTAAAAAGTGTTCATAGAATATAAAAAATGCTAGTGCAAGGGTATAGAATCAGCTCAAATGCCTTTCCATTGGATAAATGGATCAAGAGAATATGGTATATATGCACAATGGAATTGTTTTCTTCATTAATTTTTATTATTATATACATGATATATAGAGGAGGTACAGTTACATAAGAGAGTATATTTCTTTTTTGGCAAGATCACCCCTTCCCTTGTTCTCTCCTACTCTCTCTTTAATTTATAAGTTCTGTATTGAAGGGGTAAATTATACAACACAATGGAATTTTATTCATGCATTAAAAAGAATGATATTGTACTCTTTGTAAAGATATAGAAAGACCTGGAAAAATTATGCTAAGTGAAGTAAGTCAGGTGCAGAGAGAAAAGTATGCATATTTTCTCCTTAGTGTGAAAGCTAGATTTAACTTATAAACTTATAAGTAAATAAGTTGGGTGGTAGACATGTGTATACAAATGTATTAACTGAAATAGGGAGATTCAGGAAAACCCAATCAGTCTAATTGCTTAGAAGGACAAAGTCAAAGTTCAACAAAATAAATACTAGGAAGCAGGTATTCTAAAGGGATAGGGTGGGGTCAAATGGGAATGGGTAGAATAGGAGGGGAAGAGGAGAGTAAAGTCAAGAATGCAATGTATGTCTTGCAAAATTTGCTCTAAAATTAAGAAAAGTGAGGGAAGGGGATTGGGGGAAGGGATGGTTAGGGGAGAGACAATTTGGAAATGAGTGACAATTTGGAAATGGGTTATCTTGATCAAAATGCATTGTATTCATAAACTGCCTTGTTAAATGACAACTCCTATGTGCAACACCTTAAAGATATTTTTTTAGAAAGAAAAGAAAATAGGCTTTCTATAAACAGCATTAGAATTGTTTTTGTTCTTTTTGAAACATTTTTAATATTCCGGCCTCTTAAAGTAAGCATTTTTCCCTCAGTGATAGAATTTTTAAGTGGTATTTTATATTGGGAAAATTAGAAGAGTTATCTGATAGTTTAGATTCTATAAGTAAAGTTATTAAGAAGTAGGCACATAAATAAGAAAGACATCAAGAAGATGTGATACTATACACAATAGAATTCTATGCTGCTATCAGAAAGAATGACATCTCCCCATTTGTAAAGAAATGCAAAGACTTGGAAAAAAATCATATTAAGTGAAGTAAGCCAGACCCAAGGAACACAGACTCAATGGTTTCCCTCATTTATACTAATTAGTACATCATTTATAATAATTAGTACATATCTAGGACTTTTGTAGCGGAAGATTACAAAAGTTCAAAAACCTAGGTACCTAAAGTCAAATGGTAAAAGACTAAATAAAAGGATCTCTAGGATATGGAAACAAAAGCTTTAACTTGTGTGATTGCTGTTCTTAACGTACTATGGTATTTCTCTTTTCTTTTTTTTTTTGCTCTTATGGTTCATCTCATATTGTTACTGTATCTGGCTTTGTTACCTGGCATATTTTATATACATTTATTTGTTTGCTTGAAATAGGAAAGGAAAGGGGAGAAAACAAAATGATTGGGAGGGGTGGAAGAGGGAAATGGAGACAAAAACATGAAAAGGGGTATCAATGTGTGAAAAGTAATGCAACTACTATCTGACGATTGTAACTGTAACCCCTCTATACATTATCTGGACCAAAAAAAGTGAAGTATGTTATATTCAGAATATTCATAACAATAAAATGTACAGACAAATGGAAAAAAAAACTTTTTGGCAAGAAATAAATATGTTAAAGGCATGCAAAAAAAGGGAAAAAGGGAAAATTAATTTGACTTACCTTTAATTATTATGGCTTTTCAAGCCAGTTGTGCCCATGCATCTAGGATTTTTCAGAGACAGTAGAGGATAAAGGGGAGGGGGCCAGATGGATGAAGAGAGGAAGAGTAAGAGGGTGTATTATTTTGTTTGCACAACAAAGACATTTATAGGGGCAATTCTGAGTAATTTTTTATGTCCTCATGCAGTAGCCTTTGATTTGCAATGTATGTCATCACAAGCATAACATGGTATCTATTAGATATCAAGATTACTCTCATTCCCACTAGTACCAAATCCACATGGTTTTCTATGCTACATTCTAAATTTAAAAAGTAATACAGCACATGTTTCAATTTTTGGTTCATGAAATAAGATGTGTCTTACCACACAGCAGTAAGAAACTGATAATTTAGTTATTGTATTTGAGTAGCATGGACATCTTTAGACAGTTGCTAAACAGCCAATCTAGCAAACCATGGAAAAAATAGGGCTTACTACAAAAGTAATAAATAATAGTAACTATTACATTTCTCCCTCTTACAGAGATAATAATTTGTTTTTAAAGACTTTATTAATAAAGTAATTTTAAATCCAAGTTAAAAAGGTGAATTTGTTGTAAGTCATTGGATTTTTAAAAAATTGAATGCTATAACTATGTATTTTCATCCATATATTATGTCCCCTATGTGCCTAGGGGAGTAAGAACTTATTAGGGTTCCTCTGAATGGGTCATTAGTTGAGAAAAGGCATATGGCTCCGAAAGTAATTTACTATTTATTCTGGCAGAATGCTTTTTTTTTAAATGCATGGTGCAACCTGGAAACACAATGGGAATGATTTCAACTTTCATTTTCTATTTTAAAAAAAAGAGGGAAAGTAAGGCTTTAAAAGCTGTCATTTTAAAAGTATTGTTAAGCCTACAGTTATTCAGAAATAGTCTTTACCATAATTATTACATAGAAAGAGCAATCCATTAGCTCTCACAAAAAGATGGGCTAAATCAAAATGGATTACTTCACAAATACAATTTATCCAAAAAGAACAAAGGCAATTTTGTTAGATGAACTACCCTTTCTTCAGGAGTTAAAAAAATTGCTTCTGCTTCAACAGAGATAATAGAGTTGAATGAAAAATAAATAAACAACATGAATTTTTTATTAGAATATCTCATAGCTACAAAACAATAAGTGCTTAAAATTAAAACTGAATCGCTTCAGTTATGTCAAATGTCAATATTCCCCTTCAATGTAAAATGGTTTGCTCATTTCCCAGAGCATGCTTTTTATTTTTTAAATGAATATGAAGATACTTTTAGCACAGAGCTAGTCAGTTCAGTTCAATAGAAAGCAATGTGCCTATATTAAGCACTTAGTCTGCATGAAGGAATGTTAGATGAAATGGGATAGGAAGATACCAAAACCTGACAGCTGGCCTCTAAGGGATTACAATCTAGTATGGGAGAAAAAGGCTTAAAGTAATTAACCATAAAGTAAGACATAATGTTTTAAGTGCAATAATATAGATACAATGTGACAGAAGAGTAGAGTGAAAAGGAGGCAATAATTCTGACTAGGGAAGGAAAATAACTTCTAAAAGTGTTACCAAGTTAACTTTTAAATATTCTTATGGTGAAGGAAGAAAAGTTAGAAGGAGTTAAGGTAGGTAGGAAAGTTCAAATAGAGCACAAAATGGAGGTCAGAGAAAACAGGGTGGGCGCTCCTAGAGCTGATACTGAATACCAGAAAGACCTTTGAATGCAACCATAAGGAGTTTTCACTCAGTGTAATGAGAAACCACAAAAACATTTCTAAACTAAGAATGCTACAGGAACCAGGGAAAGATAAGCTGTTAAAAAGAAAGGAGAGACAGAGAAAGAAAGAAAAGAGAGAGAGAGAGAGAGAGAGAGAGAGAGAGAGAGAGAGAGAGAGAGAGAGAGAGAGAGAGAGAGAGAGAGAGAGAGAGAGAGAGAGAGAGAGACAGGGAGAGAGGAATAGATTGCAGAAGCCACCCCAGTTTGGGTACATATATTCACAGAAATTATGTGAGATTTTACTAAAAGATTAAAGGGATACCTATGATGCAAAATATTAGAAAGCATGTGAAATCTGATTGTTCTTGACATTTAGTAAGAGCTCAACAGAAATACTTTAAAAATATTGGGGTCTGAAGTCTACTGCCAGAGACATTTACCCATGTGTTGCATCTATGTGTCTGTACAGTTTTAAGATATACTAATAATATGAACACAGGTTTAAGTCTGTATGATACTTGTGTGTCTTGTAAAGATTATTCTAATATTCAGTGAGATTTGGATATTTTTAAGAGGCTCCCTTTCTTTGCAGATTTTGCTACCGTTGCTGCTCCCTGGGATTCTGACTCTGGTCTACATTCTGGTCCAATCACATCCTTACATGTTGTCCAATGAGTTCTATCAGTGAAGTGGCAGGCATTATTTTAGGAAGTGGGAATCACATTTTAGGTGTGAACAATCACATTTGTACATAATACTCTTGAGAGGTGTGCCTAGTTCAGTTATTTCCCAATACCCACAAGCAGTATTTCTAATTTACTTATCCTAAATTCAATGATGTCACTATAAAATCTATGATCCTAAATTAATTTACCTTAACTCCAAATCTTCATTACAAGTCTCACAAATATATAATGAGCTCATAATAGGCAACTTAGGCATACAAAACTGCTCATGTCTTCATTCAAAAGCAAATGAATGTGAACGTTTCTGCCTCTCCTCTCTGGTCTGAGAGTGTCTCCAGGCTGTCTGTAGTCACAGGGTGAGTACAGGCCTTAAGCAATCCTGAATTATCTCTCTTCTACCCACTTACTGCCCCTCCCTGTGCCTTGAGCCCAGGAAACAAGATTCTCAGCCCAGGGGCATTTCCATCTGCTTTCTCTTTTACCTTCATTTGTCACCCACCACATATTCACAGGTTCCTCACTTGGGAGAGCTTTTCTTTACCTCAAGCGAAGTGATGAAACATGGCATGGAAGAATACTCTGTGGCTAAGTTTTGGCATTTTTCCTTTCCCCAAAACCAGTTCCTAATGAGATATTTGCTAATATAAGATTTTTTTATAATTTTTTATTGTAATTAATAAAAGGGTTACATATTTGCCAGATAGAAGGTGCATTAATTCACATACATTGATACCCTTTCACATGTCTTGGTACCCATCACCCTCCCCCCCACCCACCACCCACCCCCTGTCTTGGTTTTCCCCCCTTCCCTATCATATTTCAAATAATCAAATACAAATAAATTCAATACATCAGATAACAAAGTGAGATACTGTAACAATATGAGATACCCAAGAGACAGCAAAGGAGATGAAAGATAACATAGTACATTAAGGACAACAATCATTCATTATATGGCTTTTGTTTCAGTATCCTGGAGGTCCTTTCAATTAGCTTCATACTATATGGCCTTATGTATCAAGGTTTTGCTCTATTGCAGATCTCTGCTAGAGAGCCCAAGGTTTCTACTGGTTATGACAAATGAGGGAAACCATTGAGCCTAAGTTCCTTTGAGTCTGGCTTATTACACTTAATATGATTTTTTCTCTTTCCATTTCCTAACAAATGGGTCGATGTCATTTTTTCTGACAGCAGCATAGAATTTCATTGTGTACAAATACCACAACTTGTTGATCCACTCATCAACTGAGGGACATCTAGGTTGGTTCCATATCTTTGCTATGGTGAATAGTGCTGCAATGAACATTGTTGTGCTAGTGGATTTAGTATGTCCTAGATTTTGGATGGTTGGGTAAATGCCAAGTAGTGGAATTGCTGGGTCATAGGGGAGTTCTATGTTTAGCCTTTTGAGGCACTGCCATACTGCTTTCCATAGTGGTTGAACAAGTTTGCACTCCCACCAACAGTGTAGTAGTGATCCCTCCTGGCCATATCCCCTCCAGCATCTGTTATTATTCATTTTCCTGATCCTGGCCATTCTAATTGGAGTGTAGAAACTTTCTTAATAAGGACCAAGAATCACAACAAATCAGAGAAAGGCTGGATAAGTGGGACTGCATTAAACTGCAGAGCTTTTGTATGGCAAAGGGCATAGCTAGTAAGTTAAATAGGAAGCCTACAGAGTGGGAGAAGATCTTCACCAACCAAACAACGGACAAAGGCCTCATATCTAAAATATATCAACAGCTCAAAAAATTGAATCACTCCAAAACTAAAAGTAACAACCATCCCATTAAAAAATGGGCCAAAGACTTAAAGAGAGTCTTCTCTGAAGAAGTAACAAAAATGGCCTACAGACACATGAAGAAATGCTCAACATCGCTAATATAAGATTTTGCCACAATCACTGCATCACTAAACTTAGAATTGAGAACACAAAAATACTAGGCTAGCTATTCTTTTTTATTTTTCAGCTTGTAGTATTAAGTAGGAAATAATAGAAAATAATTTTGATAACTTTGCACTCAGCCTAGCTATATTTTCAGTTCTTGTATTTTATTTCCTTAAAAATACAGAAATATTTCCTTGGAAATAAAATACAGATTATCATAGCTCTTATGGGTAACAAAAACACTAAATGACAATAATTCATAAGAAGAAGTTGATAGTAAGACTATTATTTTCTCTAGTGGTCATAGTCTCCTTTGACAACCAGTGAACAGCTTTTTGTCCCCAAAAGAAGTGAGCAGGTAACACACACACACACACACACACACACACACACAGCTATGCATATATGCTTTGGAAATTAAATATCAACTTTAAATTCATGTGAGTATTAATACATCTAAAATACATTTGCATATTAGTGAATCATGGATTCTTAGTGGCTCATAGTGGTAGATAATGGTGGTAACTGCTCTCTGTAAAGCAGTCTTGGAGACTTGTCAGATGCTCTGATTAATCACCATTTCTGAAGCAGAAGTTGAGAGTATCACAGAACAGTGAATAAACATGAGACATCCAAATAAGCTCCTTCTAGCACAGCTCCATGACAGCCAAGGAACTCAGCTGTAAACTGGAGGCACTTGCTTGCCTTCTAAACTCATCAAAAAGCTTAGCCAACCAGCAAATGATAACAATAAACACCTAACCGTGCATGAAACAAGAAATCAGAGTTTTCTACTTGTATGCATGCTTAAGCTAGGAGAAATGTCAGTCAATATACTTTAAAAAAAAAAGAAAAGGAAGAAAGAAAACAAAAGTAAGTAAAGAAAGAAGGGAAGGAAGGAAGGAAGGAAGGAAGGAAGGAAGGAAGGAAGGAAGGAAGGAAGGAAGGAAGGAAGATCAGAGCAACAATAAGATGGCTACTGGAAATCTGTCAAGGACTAGGGAATGCTTCCAGTGCTCATTGTAGAGTAAGCTCTGTGGCATTGGATGGTCCTCTGAAAGTAATGTCCCGAGGAAAAAGTGCCATTGTCAGATGCAGTGTAGGGAGCTGTGTTTTGTGAGGGTTTAGGAAATGAGTTGCTTTAATAAACAGAAAATTTAATCTAAATTATCTTCTGACTGCTTTATGTGAAAGACATTTCCTGGTTTTGTTAGGCAGAGTTTACTGGTTACTTTAGTTGGGATTTTCTACTCTACTTTCACTTGTCAAGTTAATCTGCTGTTTATGGCAGACAGTTGGGAGGATCTTATTTCTGTCATTCTGACTAGGTGCAGAGTTAGGCAGAGAGGATCTGGAAGAGCTATAGACAGGGTAGAATTGAAGAGATGCCACACTCCCTTGGCGGGAGACTGGGTGGTTCTCCTTATCTCCCCTCAAGATTGCATTTTTCTCACAGTACCATTATTTACTGAGAACAGGAGACAAAAATCATGAGCGTTAGCCCTTGATTAAAGAGAAGATAAGGTTTTGTTCAAAAAGTCTGCTGCAGAGATTCCGTCTGCATGGGTAGCTGCTGCTTCTGAAAGGTTTTGATTTGTCTAATCACAGAGGTCTTTCCAGAATACTAACGAAGGATTCCAAGCAGAACAAATTCATTCCTGATGAAGTCTTGCAGCCGACAACGTGGAATAATTCGAGTCACAGACCTGTGAAATTTGATCAGGATGGAATTAAATGACTCTCCTGAAGTGATATGGCAAACCTTTTTTAACCAAGCAACTGCAGTGAAACTGGGTAGTCAATGATGGGTTATTTTTAATTTGAGTTTTATTTAGGGCTCTATATCAAGAGGATTTGGAGGTGTGGATTGCATTGGTCAGTGCTTGCTTACCTAAAGGATAGCCCTCATAGCATCCATTGCTATCGTGTACTCAGACCTTCCTAGGACTCTTCTCTGTCAAATGGCTTTCTACATGTATTGCCATTTGAGCAGAAGATACTTTCTTAGTTCTGCTAAACTTTCTATCTCATACATTCATCAAGGGTAGAAAGTACACACAAAGATTGAAAATTTGAAGCTATCATGAACTATCAGCCTCATTTGGAACAACATTTACCCTCAACCTAGAGATTGACTTTAAGTGGTATCCTGATTAAATAACTTGGATCCCTCCATGGTCTCTGCTTGCCAGTTGAGTGCAGTCAGGTGGGTCTCTGAGCATAGGGTAGAGGGTGAGAAGGTCAAACTGAATTTGGAGAAAGACTCATCAAATTCTCTATATGCCTGTCAATTCTGCTTTAAAAAGAAATAATTTCAGAAAAATGCTGATAAACAATTATGAAAATACTAGAACACAAAAAATGGAAGATTTGAAGCATGTTTTTAATGTTCTATTCTAACACCTTGCTTCTTGGACAGTAGATATAGTGGGGAAGCTTATACAGTGTGCTATAGACAGTGCAAATAATTAAATCTTAGTACTGTGTGGTACTGTGTGGTAGCAAGTATGAGATTAGCAATGTGACAGCCAACTATAAAGGAAAGATGTGGAAAGAAACATCTGAGATGGAACACACACACACACACACACACACACACACACACAGAAACACATCATTTGCTTTCAAAGAAAGGAAATAAACAGAAGGTTTAAGATGGCTGTTAGGTGAAGATGGTCCTGCTTTTATTACTGATCGATATTAAATGTCATAGAAGTGTGGTAAAGAGAAACATTATTTGTAGGGCCAGAGTTAAGCAGCTGCAGGCTCCTCCCAGCACATGCAAGGCGCTCTCTTCTTATTGTTCCACCAGTGGGTTTCAAGTCAGTGTTCATTATGACTTAGCTAGTGACAGTAACATTGCAGACACAGGTCAGAATGTGTGGCCCTTACCTACAAGTTTATACAAAATGCCCGTCTTCATTTAAAAATTTTTTCTAAATTCAGGCAATTCCTTTGAAAGTGAGCTTTTGCTCTTCTGAAGTATTGCAAAATTGTCAAGGTAAAATGAGAGATCTACTTCTTAAAACAGAATTCATTATGCAATAATGTATTCTGATATTCCACACCAAAAATGAGAAAATTGTGCCAATTAATATGTAGCATTTTTCTGTTGCATTGTGTTAAAAGGGAAGATGAGAAATAAGTTAGCTCATTGTATTTAAACTCATTCCTTTTCTTCAAATTCAATGGCATAAGTAAAGGATGCCACAACCTTATTCTAGAGCTTCTGTGCTATGGCTTCAAATTTTTAAAAAATCTGTTTTTATATAATTAAAATTCAAACATGTGTTTTGTTTTGCCTTTTAGAATGAGTTTGACACAGCCTCACCTGAGCCATGTCTGCAGTACTTTTTATTTTTTGCTTTACTGTAGTTAAGTTTCAAATACAGTTTTGTGATTTTCTTACCCTGGCTCCTCTTGAATTGTGACCCTCTTATGCATGCCCACCACATAGCTAGGTTTCAAATCTGAAGACCATGCCTCGCTTATTGTGTGAAATGGGCTCTTCCTACTTTTCTCTGGGTTAGCCTCTGACTGTAATCCTCCTACCTCTGTGTCTGAAGTTGCTATAAAGTTTTCAATGCATTCAGTCAGGCATTCCACTATTCTGAACTAATAAGTCATAATTCTATTTAAGAAGTCATGCCATTCTTGCCTGCAATACATATATTATGCACATATATTTCACAATATTTCTGTGGGACATGACATTTGTACAGGAAATGAATAATGAAAAGTGCATATTGTTGAGTCATAGTACACTGAAATACTAGAAGAAGATTCTCTCATCTACTGACTTCGTAAGTCAGTGTCAATTTAAAGCAAAGAAAGTTGATTTAAATAAGTTTGGAAGTCATTATTAGCCTGTGGTTTGTTGGGGACTGAAAGTCTGTGTCACTCTTGGAATCTTTATGCTTAAACTTGACCTGCAAAGTGATGGTATTGCTAGAAGGTGAGGTACTTGGGATGTGATTAAGTTACAAAGATGAAACTTCCTTAAGTGAGATTAGTGCCCCAAGAAAGAGTCCCTGATAGGTCATGGCAAAGAGTGAGAGACTCAACCCTGTGAGGCTATAGTAAGAAAGCAATTTTCTGCAAAATAGGAAGACCTTAACAGATTCTTAATCTGTACATGCTCTGATCTTAGATCTCTAAACTCCCCAATATCTTAGCCTTCAGAATGATAGGAAATTGTTTAAGCCATCCAGGATATGATCTTTTACTATAGCAGGCTGTACTGAAATACCATTATATTTATTTTCAGTAATGTGCATATTTGTTTCTGATTTACTGGAAGGAGTGTGGGAAGTCATGAGGCATCTCCTCAGATTGAAAGTATGCAGCTGGCTATAGACAGATGGATATCACACAATTCAGAAAATATTTACATCTCCAAAATAACATTATTCATTTATTTTCTTCCATACATTGTGATTCACATCAAAACAGAAAGTCTTGAGTTTTCGTTTTTGGAGAAGGGGGAGAGGTTCTTATTTTTAAATTCAATCCATAGATACTATTAGGGATAAATTGAACAACTTACGAATATTTCAAAAATACTTAGGTAGGCCTGGAGCGTATGGAGCCCTGGATTTGATTCCTTGGTACCATATACACAGAAAAAGCTGGAAGTGGTGCTGTGGCTCAAGTGCTAGTCTTGAAAAAGTCCAAGGACAGTGCCTAAGCCTCAGTATTGGCAAAATAATAAATAATAAAAAGTAAATACTTAGTATTATAAAAATCCCTGGCAAACTGATTCTAGTCTCTAATATTGCCTTTAGGCATGATAAAAAGTATCTGATCATATCTTAAAAGTTATCAGATCATACCTTAAAGCACTCTTCCTTCAAATGCTGAGAAGTTGTGTTTTCTTTGATTATTTTTTCCACTGACTCAGCCTTGTTCATTACCTGATACAGATCCTCTTTCTTCTTTTATTCTGTAAATTTGGCCTGGAGAAAAGTATGCATTTTCTTTCTCTGTCCTTTTAACTTTATATAGTTTGTATATCCATGCATCCAAGTTTTACTACTAAGTTGAAATTTAATCATTGTTTTCTTCCTTCCTTCCTTCCTTCCTTCCTTCCTTCCTTCCTTCCTTCCTACCTTATCCTTCCTTCCTTCTTTCCTTCCCTTTTCTTTCATTTCTACCAGTGCTTGCTTGAATTCAGAGCCTTCTTGCTGCCCCGTAACTTCTTTGCTCAACTGGTGATAAGTGTAACCTTGCTTTGAACCCATGATCTTCAGATCTCAGCCCATTGATTAGCTAGAATTACAGGTATGAATTATCATTTCACAGCCTAGACTAATTTCTGTAGGTATAGATTTCATTCTGGTTTCCCATAGAAATTTTAGCTCTTCACCTATAGGCTCTATGACTGCATACTCAGTGCTATTTTTAACATGGCATTTCTTGACTATTTTAGATTGGAAAATATCTTTACTTTGTTGCATTTGCTTTGAAAGTGCCACTCTTGAATACTGAACACTTCTCTAATTAAACTCTCTTTCTCCCCTCTCCCTCCCATCGTTCCTCCCTCTCTCCCTTTCTGCAGATCAATACATGTAGTATATTCAGCTGATTACGTAATAGTCCCAGGCTAATGTCAAATAGGTATAGTAACTCAATTCATTCGACACTTGAGTTATTGATCCACTACTCTCTTCATCTGATCCTTTTTAGGTAACTCTTCCCTTAATTAAGGATACCACTTTACACATTGTTTTACTACCCAGTAATGTGCTGTAGACCTGTCAGATCTAACAAGTAGTGCTCTCCACCATAAAACAGGACATTTAACAGGTGTTAGTGATCATTAATAAACAATATTTTCTAAGACATAGTTCATTAGAAGTCTAGATATTGGAATCTTAAAAAAGTAACAATTATTTATGACATAATTCTAGTTTGGAAGATTCAAACAAATTCTTTTAATGTTCCTATGAACTATTCAGAAGCAAAGTTAATTTTTGCATAGTCTTTTCTATATTATATAAAGTACATGGTAAATGATATATTTTAAAATACATATTACTGTAATTCACAGACTGATTCTAGAGACATTTAAATTAATAAATGTCATCATTCAGGCATATCTTGTAGATAATACAACATGACTCAGGGAAGAGAAGGAGAAAAACAAGATGATGGGGGAAAGGAAAGGGGGAGAAAACATGAGAAGATGTATATCAAGGTTCAAGAACCAATGTACCCAATACCTGACAAATGTAACTGTAAGCCCTCTGTATGTTACTCAAATACAATTTCCAAAAAGGAAAAAAATAGAACATGAAAAAATAGAACTGTTTGATAACACCACTCTTGTTAAGACCAGGAGAGACAAGAAGGTATGACAGGGCCTGATGGACCTTCCAAATCACTTACACCCCTGTTTTATCTTCTTAGAGAGAACACATGAATCCATTTAGCTGTTTGAATTTGAGGGACTGTGAATCTGTCTGAAAAATTCAATATATTCTCCAGTGGCAAAATCATCCATGTTTCACAATTTTTTTGCCGCATAAAGGAAAACAAATCACCAAGTGAGTACATACACCACAGTCAGTTTTGTTATGCTTTCAGTTCCATTAGTGGGAAGCCTATTGAAAGGGATCTGCTTGTGAGAGCCATGAGTGTGATAGATTGTACCATACATAAAGATCCTAATGCACCTGCAATGGCCAATGCATTTGTGGAACCACAAGTACTATCTGTGCCTGGTAACATTATCATGGTTTATTTTGTGGTAACTGTTGGGGACAGAAAATATCTCAAAGAGCTCATTTTGTTTGGAGGTTGGAAGGTGAGTGAATGCTGGTGTTTAATGGGACTCTGGGTGCCACTACATAGTATTTCCCAAATACGATAACTGTACTCATAAAGAAACATTGCTCAATTCCCATTAGAAAGGGAGCCTACAACAAACTGTATCTGAAAACGAGGCCACTCTCAGGGCCAGGCATCAGGAAAGCTCTCCTAGGATGGCCTCTGTCTGACTTTCACAGACTAAACTTCTCAGAACCATTCCTTTGTCAGTGGCTGATGGCTCCTCAATTTTCAGCCTCTTTCCTTTCTTGCTTGTGGAATACCTTGTAATGAAGACTGTGATTGATTACAGTTAACATCTTAGCCTGTATAATTGTAGTAGTTACAGTGTTAGATAGTGCTGTAAGTATTTCATAGAGTATTATATGCATTTAGCATCATATGTAAGTCAGAGATAGTTTTCAATTTTTGAAAGTTGATGGGATTTCTGTTTTGCTACCAGAGAATAATAAGCTGAGGGACAAAATTTGAAAGCATGCTAGATATGATTTTCCTACAAAAACAAGGCTTTGTGTACATTACCTACTATTTCTCAAGATCAAAAATATTCTAGGGATTTAATAATGGATTTTTGAGGGAATTCAAGGAACATGATAGAAAGACTTCTGAAAGATGACCTATGTCAAAGTAGAAGGATGAGCTAGGCATCAGTGGCTCACATGTATAATCCTAACACTCAGGAGTCTGAGGTCTGAGGATCTCAGTTCAAAGTTAGCTCAGGCAGAAAAGTCTCTGTGAGACACTTATCTCCAAATAATAGCACAAAAACCAGTAGTGGAACTGTGGCTCAGTAGTAGAGCCCTAACCTTGAACAAAAGAGCTCAGGGACATATCCCAAGTCCCGATGTCGTCTCATGACAAACTTAAAAAAAGGGGGGCAGGAGTATGGATTAGTGGTAGAGTACTTGCCTAGCATGCAGGAAGACCCAGGTTCGATTCCTTGGTAACTCATACATAGAAGAAAAAGCCGAAAGTGGTGCTGATGCTCAAGTGGTAGAGCTCTAGCTTTGAGAAAGTCCAAGGACAGTGCTCAGGCCCCGAGCTCAAGTCCAGGACTGGCAAAAAATAAAAAAAAATGGATAGGGCTGAACCACGGAAATAAAATAAGTGGCCTGTATAAGTGAGTTGGTTTAAAAAAAAAAAGAACTAAATCTTAGGCTAGACAGGGAGTTTATTGAAGAGGAGAATAAAGTAGGATGACAAAGACACATAAGGAAGATTTTATAAAGCAAGTGGAGATCCTTGGATTTGTACAAATATACACGGTGTGAATATTGTTAGCCTGACTTGGAATCTACCTTTGTGTGAGAATGGAGTTATAGATTTAGCAGATCTACATAAAGGGTTTTATTGTTTTCAAAGTGAAAAAATACAATTCATGATTAATAGTGGCTAAAAGGCTTGGAGAAGAATGTATATATTCAAAAAGTATTTAAGGTTTCATGACTTTTTAATTAATATTTGACTGTTCATAAGGCCTGAAGAAGATAGATGACTCCAATTATTGGTCTAAGTAACTGAATGAATAATACCTGTTTAGATTGGAAACGTTACATGAAGGAATGGAATACAAATGGGAAAAGACTTCAGAGGCTGTTATATATGTCAATAGGCAGTTGTGGCTATGAGTCTTGAAGAGGCTAATTTGGGCTGAAAAGGCAGCTTTGATGGACAGTAATACAGAGGACACCATCTTAATCACAGAAATTGAGGGGACTGTCTACAGGGAATTCCAGCTCAAGAAGAAATGAGGGAAAGTTGTACTGGTATCAGTGCATTGCTCACTGAACTCAAATGCACTTATTCAATGGGACCCAAAGTAAAATTTGATTAAAATTGTATAAATACTTCTTAGATTAAGGGCTTTATAAGATCGATTATAGACCTTTGTAGATTAATCATTTTTTGAGTGAGTTTTGAGTGCAGGGCTTCATGCCTGCTGGCTAGGTATAATACCACTGTGTCATACCACCAATGCTGTTTTCTTATTTACGTTCACAATAATGTCTCACTTCTTCCGATTAGTATAGGCTTCTCATCATCATTCAGTGTCATCTAGCTTCCAGTCATGTGAACAGTCTCACAATTTATTTTTTTCTAATGAAGGTGGCCTTGACTTGTGATTCTTCCACTAGCAGCCTCCCATTTAGTATTAAAAACAAAAATCTGTAATTGCAGCGTTTGACTGAAAGATTATTTTTGTTAATCAATCATGGAGCTTGAACTCAGGGCCTGGATACTCTCCTTTTTTGCTCAATGCTAGTGCTCTACTTTGAGCCACAGTTCCATTTCTTGTTTTCTGGTGGTTAATTACAGATAAAAATTTCACTGACTTTCTTCCCCAGGCTGGCTTTGAATGGAGATTCTTAGATCTCCACATCCTGAATATCTAGGAATTCCAGTCATAAAACAACAGTCTCCAGAAAAAAAGTTTTAAAGATTGATGTTGGCCTTGAATTTGACATGGCCTTTCTCTGTGATGCAGCAGTTCGCTGGCAATGGCTAGACTGTATGTCACAGCTTGAAAGGCAAACCACTACTGTGGTCTGGGCACAAATGTCTTGGTAAGAAGTACCTGCAGAAGTTAGATTCTTCAGTAAACTATACCTTCTTGAAAATAATAAGTTTATGATTTACTTGATATTTAACACTTAATAAATGTTCAATGAATAAATAGGTGCCTGTGAGAATCTCTGTTTTGGTGACTTTAGTCAGACAAGGAGGAAAGTAGAAAGAATAATTTGACATCTATGGAAAATAGAAAATAATTCAAACATGCCAGATAGAAATGACAGGGGAGATAAAAGTTCCTTAGACCTGAAACAAAAAGTTAATCATTGAAATGATTCCTCTTTGGGTGTAAAGAATATCATTATTATAACAAATCTTCCTTTAGAATCCATTGCTCTACTACACAGTAATTTTATTCACAGTTTATGTTACCTCTATATTATTATTTCAAAGTGTTACATGCTGATTAATTTTTAAACTCTGTCAGGTTTTTCTTGTCACCTCAGAAAATAGGTAGCCCAATTACCTCTTGCCCATGTTATTGTATCTGCTTTCTTCTAGAGGGACTGCCATGGCAAAGCAGTCTCCTCTGACACCCCAGAAACACATTGCACTCCCCAGATTCATGTATTTAAGATGTCTTAGACATTCCAGTACACCGGAGGACAACTTTCCAATGGTAGGCAGCATGCAGAAGCCTGTTGTATTTTCACACAATGCAGGCTTTGATTGTGTTGTCACTTGCCATGAAGAGACCCTGATAGAGGAAGTTGACTTTATCTGGGAACCAAGGAGCTCTTTTAAGGAAAGTCACATCTTGAATTTCCTAACCCAACAGAGCGACATTTTCACAGTCTACAGAGCTACCACACATTTTCCAAGTGTTGGAAAAACGGGGTAAGAGAAACAACATCCACACTGTCCCTTTTATTATTTCTTGTTATAGAACCCCAAGCTGAAAATAGACTCAGGTTGATTTATCTTTTAATGAAAATCACCAGGAGGTTTGAAGTCAAATATTCTTATCTTCTTTCTCAGGCCTCCAGTGGAGAGCTGACCCGGCAGTATCATTCAAGAAAGAGCTACCATGACTTTGTGGACTGACTCCATTCACAGGGGACATTTCAAAGACACAATGAAGCCCCATGTCTCCTTCAAATCTGCTCTGTCTGGGGTTGTGTGTGTCAGCTTTTCCAGAGAGCAAAAGTTAGACAACTTCAGTGCATTGTGTAAGGAAGAAAAGAGAGGAAGTTCTGAGGACAATGGTTAGAAGCTGCTCCCGCCTATACCCCCTAGTGCTAGGAGGATATCTGCAGCACTACACTGTGGCTTCAGTGGCCATGTTAGCTGAGGATGGCAGGGTTGCAGGTCCCTGTCACAGATGCTCACATATTCACGTTGCCACTGCCTGCACACTGCAGAAAACAATGAGGAAGCAAAACCCAGAGGCAGCATTGCATTTTTGCTTGGCACATTGCCATGTAAATGTCTCTCGCAGCCTCAGGACATCTGATATGAGCTGAAAGAAATGCCTGAATATAAGAGATTAATTTCACCAATCGCTTCTATTTAATTTGTCTTACTTGCTTTTCTTAGGCTTCTTTTTCTTCATGGCTTCTTTTCATACCAATCCCCAAATTCACAACTGAGAATATGTGTTGATGTAGGAGAGATGAATGCAAATGTTAGAAGGAAGAGATGACATTTAAGGAAAGATGGTTGTCACTCCACATTTTGCAAATACCTCTGAAAACAATTACACTTGGGATATAGAGTAACGAGGATTTAATGTCAAAATGATTGTAATTTTGTGTCTAAATAGATTTGACATAACCAGGAATTCTCATAATCTTAATTATAAATAAATGGAGACATTTACTTTTATGTTGTCTAAACAAAATAGTTTCTTGAGTTAACGCCTTTTCAGAACAACAGACAATGGAGAAGCATGGTGACAACACCCACTGTGATTAAGAGAATAACTAACTCCATGCTGATCTCTAAATGCCCTGAACAAGATAGACCTCTCACCACATCCAGAAATATGTGAAATTCTGCTTTTGCTGCACTCTTCAGCTACATTTTCATGCTTAATTAGAGAAAAGGTTCTCAGAGACTTTCCAGCTTGGGATGGCTTCAAAGCATAACCTTCAGATCTCCAAATTCTAAGAATCTGGGTCTGGAAGCATGAATCACACTGGCTCTGATGTCCTTGACTTTCATTTTCTTATTTTTATTTTTAACCAGGTTATTACTCACATACAGAGAAACATAGAATTGTATGTTTATTTTGGGTGGTACACCTAACTGAATTCAATTAATCCAAAAATAATCTGAGTCGCTTTTTTTCCCCTTTGGAATTTCTGCTTGTAGGTGTCATGTCATCTGCAAATAGATTTTATCTTACTTCTTTGGTTCTGGTTTGGAAGTAATGTATGCCTTTTGCTTGTCTGATTGCGTTCCATAGCACTACCAGTGCTATGTTATAGGAGTGCTGAAAAAAAAAGAAACAAAAGAGTAGTTTTCTCTCATCAACTATATTGATAGCTGTGTTTTCATAAAAAAATCTTTATTATGCTGAGAAATTTTTTAATTTCTATCCCACCATCCCTCATGCTCTCACTGAGTTTTCTTGCTCATAGCTGGTGCTCCAGTATTTGAGCCACACCTTTAGCCTAGCTTTGTGCTGGTTAATTAGAGACAGAGTTACATAGGTTTTCCTATCCGGGATGTCTTTGAACCTCAGTCTTCTGGGTCTCAGTTCCTGGGTAGTAAGGATTTCGGGAATGAGGTGTTGGCTAAGGTTAGGAATTTCCTTCTTGATATAACTGTGAAGACATATTATCAATAAAGAATAATAGACTTTACCATGTTCAGATACAAGTTAAGTGCAGCCCCTCTCTCCAAGGTTTTATGTGCTAGAATCTTGGTCCCCACTGTGGACATCTCAGAAGTGATGGAATCTCTGAGTTAGGTCCTAGTGAAGCTGATGCGATGTGAATCAAAGCCTTGGAACTGCTGCTTCTTCAGGATGTACAGCCTCTCTGATGGGTTATAGTCCTTTGATAGTTTGCTGAGGGTCTCCAAATCAATACTTGGCATTGCTTGGTCATTTTTTTTCTCCCCCTCTCCCCAAAGCAATCTTACTTTTGTGATGTCTATACAAAATATCAAGCTAATGCTGACTTAATAAACTGAGTTTAAAAAAATTCTCTCCAGTTATATTTTTGAAGTCTTCACTAGGTATTTTTATTAGTTTTTTTTTCCATGAAAATTTGGTAGAACTTGGATGTAAAGTCATCACGTACTAGGATTTTCTTTGTTGAGAGGTTTTTAGTTACTCCTTCAATTTCTTTGTCACTAATGTCTTCAGAATTTCTTTTGCTTCCCAATTCACTACTGGTAGATGTAGTGTTTGAGGAGATTTTTAGGGAATTCATTTATGTGACTATGACATTTATTGCCAAGTAATTGCCATATAGTTTCTTATGAACACTTTCTTTACTGAGTCATCTGATGTGATGTTCATATTATCATTTTCAGTGTAGCTGAGATTTTTCTCTGCTTTTAGAAGAAACAAAAAGTTGATCTAAATATGTATTAATTTTGTTTTCATAACTGTTATTGATATTTATATGTTCTCTTTAGGTTATCATCATTGTTTTCTTAGTTTTGCAAATTTAATTTAGTCTTTATCAAGTTCCATGAAGTAAATGTTAGGTTGTGCCCGGTGCCTGTGACTCAAGCCTATAATCCTAGCTACTCAGGAGGTTGAGATCTGAGGATCAGGGTTCAAAGTCAGTACAGGCACAAAAGTCCATGAGACTCTTATCTCCAATTAACCACTGGAAAAATGGAAGTGGTACTGTCATTGACTAGTTCAATCTATTATTTATAGGTAAGGACTTACTATTGTTATTTAGTTCATTGATTTCTGATCATTTTTAATATTTTTGTTCAGTCTTGCATCCCAGGTTATTTTTTTTGTTTGCTTACTTTCTCCAGCACTAAGTTTTGATTCCTTTCTCTTTATCCTTTGAATATGTAATAACATTATTTATTTTTAAGTTAATATGAAATTTACTTCAAATATTTCATGCTGATAGCAACCCAATTTCACTTGCTTAAAAACTCTAAATTTTTATTCTCCCTCACACAATTTATGTTTATGTCATAATAAGGAATTTTTGTCATTTGTAGTATTTGGAGGCTTCTTCATACTAATGAAGTACATGGTTTACAAAGTATCACACCGATGCTAGAATTTTCTGTGAATATTAGGCTTTCTTGTATTTTCCTATCTGCAATTAGCATTCCTTTGCTTCCACTTCAAGAATTTCTTTAAGCATCTTTGTGAGGGGGCTTAACATCCAAGACACCACTGAAACTTAAATTCCATTATGGCACAGAAATTATATTCACAACTAGCCCATATTGAAAATGTTTATGCTTCTTAGTTGAAGACACATGTAAACTTTTCATCATACACTGAAATTCCCAGGACATATCTGTATAGACAATATTAGTTTTGATACTAATACATCTTAAACATATCTAAAAATAAAACTGGTGATAATATTTCTACATAATTTAATTAAGTCCGCATCTTTTTAATTTTTTCACGCAAACCATTAGATACTGATTTCTACACATGTAGACTAGTGTGTAATGTGGTGTTCTTCATGTATAAGTAGCAGATTTCTGTCCACTCCTTCAGTATAAGTCTTGAGGACTGGGAGATGATATCCATTATTAGGAAAAAGAAACATATTGCTAAGGTAAATACACTTTATATTGTCTCGCATTAAAATCAAAACATTTAAACATTTATATTTTCTGTTTATTGCTCTACTTTAAAAGTTGTTCATGAGCTCCTTTTCTCTTTTTCCTTCCCCTCTGTCTCCACAAACTTCCATCTCATGTGGGCAGGCAGTTTGCTCTCCCACCAATGAACTTTTAAACTCTTTTCTGCCTGGAAAAATGAAGTTGTTCATTTTATAGCCCTATGTGAAGAGATGAACATGTGAATGAATATCTTCATAACTTCTCAAATTTAATTTATGACTATGGCTATGTGGTGAGTTCATGTAAATGTAACATTTTAATGAAAAGTTTTAGATGCACCTAAGTAAATATCAAATTGCACCAAATTTCTATGTACACAATTACTGAGTTTTAGTCATAAATAATGGGATTGTTGAAATAGTCACATGATACTTTCCACTTCATTCCTTTTTATTAGCTACTAGAATTATGGATCTGAATATTATGGTATCCATCCCTAGGATTTACATTGGTTTTAATTTCCTCTTGAAATCTATTTTATAGCCTCAATTATGTTCTAGGCATTGTTTGAATTGCAGAAGATACTGCAGTAATTAACCAAAATGAACTTCTAGCTTTCTCAAAGAGAAGCCAACAACACATAAAAACTAAGTAACACATAGTTGTTAGCTCATCATGAGTGTTAAAGGGAAAATGATGCAGGAGAGAAAAACTGGGTCTAAATTTAATGTAGTGTAGTTAGGACAAGCTCAGTGAGATGATGAAAGCAGACAAGTGTACAGGAGATGAGGAAGCGAGACATGAGCTGGCCACACTGGACAAAACTCCAGGGGTGGATAGAACATTTAATGCTCTGTGTGGAACTGGGCCTGGTGGGTGAGAGGACAGGGCAGCCAGTGTGGCTGTCCTGGAGTAGAGGAGGATAGTAGGTGGTTGGGCTCAGAGCCCTGAATGTCACTTGTAGCCTCAGTTAGGATTGCCCTGTTTAAGTGAGATGGCAAGGTTGAAACTTTTACTCTAAATAATTTATTTGGATTTATGCATTTTTTTACTATTTTTTATTTGAGTCTCCCTCCCCCTTCTTTCCCTCTCTCTTCCTCTGTTTCTCTATCTCCTCCTCCCTCTCTCCTTTTCTTCCTCTCTCTCTCTCTCCCAGTCCTGGGTCTTGAATTTAGGGCCTGAGTGCAGTCCTTGAGCCTCTTTGTGCTCTACCACTTGATCCATAGCACCCCTCCTGGCTTTTTCTGAGTGGTTTATTAGAGATCAGTCTCACGAAATTTTTTTCGGTATAGAAGGGTTACATTGTATTCACCAGATAGAAGGTGCACATACATTGATACCCTTTATCATGTCTTGGTCCCCATTTCCCTCCCCCACCACCACCTCTCATCTTGTTTTCCCCCCTTCCCTATCCAATTTAAAATAACAAAATATGCATATATACAATATATCAGATAACAAGGCGAGTCTCACAGATTTATTTGCCCAGCCTGGCTTCAAACTGTGATACTTAGAGCTCACCTCCTAAGTGAGTCACCTGTGGTGCACAAGATTTTCTCATTTTTTTGCCGTGAGTTCAAAACAAAGCTATTCCCTGAGTGTTCAGCTCAGGCATGTTAAGGCATGTTGTCACCAATCCAATTATATTGAAAACATAGATATTGCAAATGAAGGAAAATGAAATTCAAGCAAAGTAGTTGATGGTATAAATTAGATTCAGAGTTTTTTTAATGTTGAAAATCATGGCTTTCTTACACAGGATACTGATAAGAAGACTATGGAAGCCATGCTCATGTCATCAGGAATTTTACCCACAACTGGATCTGGACCTGAGACCAAAAATGGGGACAATCATATGGAAGTAATAGCTCAGAGTCAGAAAACCTGCACTTCCTACCCAATGAGCTGTGAATCACCTAATAAGGTATTGGTAGGGGCCTTTATCTCCTGGCAGAACTGCAAAAAGAGCCTGCAATATCAATTTCAGAAGTAATGATGTAAATACATAAACACACATGCATATATATATTTAGTTTCTTACTTATAATTGAAAATAATTGAATGTAGATTTGTTTTTTTAATTTTTATTGTATTTTATTGGTGGGGTAATATATAAAGAAGCTACAGTTATACTTCTCAAGTAGTGGGTACATTACTTCTTAAATATTGATGCCCCTTCCCAAGAATACAGATTTAAATTGTACTTTTTCAGTATTGCCTAATGGTCCTCATCAATGTGAGATTGCAGATTAGGAAATTACTTTTACAGTAATGTGCTAATTGAATTTTATTTGTTAATTTGAAATAGGAAAGGGAAGGAGGGAAAACAAGATGATTGGGAGGGAGAGGAGGAAGAGAAATGGGGACAAAAACGTGAGAAGGGATATCAGTGTCTGAGAAGTAATGCACCTACCATCTGGCAATATATATTACCCAACAATAAAAAATTAAAAAATAGATTGAAACATTGGAGACTGATCTTATTATTTTTCCAAATATTTTACAACATAGGAGTTCTGTATTTTTTATATAGGAAGAACAACAACCTTCTATGTGTAAAGTCTCTAAAACTTTTAATTATTAGTTGGATAACGCTAACCAGATTTTCAGTCTCAGCTACTAAGATTTTCTTTGCAATTTGATATTATTTACAGATAATGCTTTTCATCAAGTATGTTGAGTTCCTTCTGATTAAATTTTGGAGTGTGACAATTTATAATATTCAAACAAGCTAATGTTGCATGAAAGAAATATTCATAACTTGCTTTGAGAACTCAAAGGTGACAGAAAGAATCTAATCAATACTACTTTATAGTTATTAGCACATCTTCACATGATTATTCTTCTTACTATTTATTAAATGTCAAAAGAAATGAGAAAAGATAATTTCAATCTTCAGTCATCTTAATCACCCATTACCATAATTTTTGTAGAATCAAATCCTCAGATGTAATAAATATATATAAACTTTCCCATTATTCTGTCAGTATCACCAATGTTAAGGAGCACTCAGATTGAGAGATGTCAAATTATTAAATGTGTGTGACACTTGTATTTTGGAGTCAATATAACAAAATCATTAAATAATTCATCCAGTGAAAAGTATCAAGGACTTACTGTGTGCTAGGTATAGTGATAAACTATCTACTCACATGAATGTGAACTGATAAAATGGAAACTAAATTCCAAAACAATCAAAAATTAGCAGTTGGGGCTGGCATATAGCTCAGAGGCAAAAACGTTTCCCTAGCACGTGCAACATCCTGGGTTTGATCCCCAGTATGAAAAAAGAAAGAGACAAAAAAAATTAGCAATCAACAAGCTCTAGTGGTTCATGCTTGAAATTCTAGCTACTCAGGGGTCTGAGATCTGAAAACCGTTGTTCAAAGCCAGCCCAGGTAGAAAAGTCCCAGTGAGATTCTCATCTTTAATTAGCCACTCAAAAAGCAGTAGTAGAACTCTGACTCAAAGTGATAGAGCATTGGCCTTGAGCAAAAAGCTCGGGGGTAGCACCCAGGCCCCGAGTTCAAATCCTATGAAAAAAAACCCATGCTGCTGTCAGAAAGAACGACATCACCCCATTTGTTAGGAAATGGAAAGACTTAGAAAAAAATCATATTAAGTGAAGAAAGCCAGATTCAAAGGAACTTAGGCTCAATGGTTTCCCTCATTTGTCATAATCCTAGTAGAGATTTGCAATAGAGCAAAACCTTGATACATAAGGCCATATAGTATGACGCTAAATGAAAGGACCTCTAGGATATATAAACATAAGCCATATAATGAATGATTGTTGTCCTTAAGGTACTATGTTATCTCTCAGCTCTTTTGCTGTCCCTTGGTTATCTCATATTGTTACAGTATCTCACTTTGTTATGTGATATATCAGATATATTTGTATTTGGTTATTTGAAATTGGATAGGGAAGGGGGAAAACAACATGGGGGGGATGGGGAGGAGGGTAATGGGGACCAAGACATGAGAAAGGGTATCAATGTATGTGAATTAATGCACCTTCTATCTGGCAAATATCATGCAACCCTTATATTAATTACAATAATAAAATAAAATAAAATATTTATCAAAAAACCCTTAGGAATAATAATAAAGTTTAGACAGTATTTTAAGAGTGGGAAAATAGGCTAATATCTGAGCTGAGACTCAAATTATAAATAGATATTAGCCAATCTATTTAGTAGAAATGAGTTAGAAAGAGAAAGGTCATGGTGATGGAGAGAAATAGGCCAGAAGCAATAGCAAGTATATCATGCATTTAAGAATTTGAAAAAAGAAAAGAAAAAGAAAGAAACAATAAAAACAACATACTGCTTACCTTTGATGAAGTTCAGGACATGATACTATCCAATACAGCAATATATCATCTTCACATTTGACAAAATGGTAGATACAGGAAGGCCCCTATCATTTTTTTCCTCTTCCTTGAAGTAGACTAAAAGATATAGAAAGACTACCCTACATTTTCTTCCTTTCATTCTAGATGATCCTCATCAGGATATATCCTATTTCTATCAAAAGCTAAGGAGCATGTTCACTATTGAGTTACTGAGACAGGGAAAAAAAATCTAAACAAATTGTTCAAGTCCCACCATATCTCAACTCTTCAGTATTAGATCATACTCCATTATATAACCATATTTCCTCATGGCTGACCACTCTTCTATCAAACTTAACCATAAAACTATACAAGTTTCCTCTTTCTTAATGTTTTCATTTCCGAAGGCTCATAAATCATGCAAAACATGGAGCAAAAGCATTCATATAAACTTGTACATTTTTCTTTGTTACAGATGTGTCAACCACGAATCTAATAATGAATAAGAAAAAGTTAATCTTTTGTCCACTATGAGCCCTAAAATTTAAGAATCAAATAATACAATTAATGAGATTAAAAATGAGCTCTTGAAAGATTGATGAGCCGAAAGTAACAACACTGCATTTAGATCTGTAATCACTGTCATTTACAACAGTCAGGATCCTTGTTACTTTCCGTGCAGGTTCTTCCTAAAGTACCCCGGCTCCTTTGCAGCAAATAGATTTAAATACCTGTGTGGTAGAAAAGTGTTTACCTGAGGAGTCACCCTATAATTAACAAAACTTCTTTTTCTTTGAAATATGCAGGTGTGCATTTGGAGACATCTTGACCCATACAGAAAAACTAACTTTGAATCTGGAGACCTGGAGTTAGGATTTAGTATGAGAATTTTTTTTGAATATTATAAGAGATGTTCAGTTTTCAGTTTTTAAATTGCTATTATAAAGGTGATAATACAGAGAAATTGTAGTTACATGTCAGGTAAAGAGTATCCTTCTCTTTGGATGATGCCACCTCTTACTTCTCCCAGTTTTTTCCTTACATCCCCCCAGCCCCCACCACAAGCTGTATAGTTCATTTCAGGCATAGTGTTTACTGAGTACCACTGCTGCATTTGTTCACTCTGTCCCTCTACTTCTGGGCCTTCTCTTAGCCTTGCAGACAGATAAATGAAAAATATGGAACATTTCATGAATCTGTGTGTCATTTTTCCTCAGGGGCACAGCTAATCTTCTCTGTATTATTCCAATTTTAGTATATGGACTGCCCAAGTGAGCATTAGAAAAAAATTTTAACATGTAACATATTCATACAGTAAAAATGTTAAATAATACTGAAGGTTTCAAAATAATGTTTAATGTATTAATATCAATATAACCCCAAACACGATGGCAAGAGAAAAATCTGGTGGTAAAATTATTTATTGAGGTTAAAACTATGAGAAATAGGGACTGGGGATACGACGTAGTGGTTGAGTGGGATGCATTAAGTCCTGAGTTAGATTCCTCAGTGCTAAAGTGGTAAAGTGCTAACCTTGAGCAAAAGAATTTCAGTGACAGTGCCCTGAGTTCAAGCCCTAGGACTGGCAAGAAAAAAACCTGATGCACAATAAACAATATATTTAGTAATACATACATGTAGGAATTTTTTATGGAAAAATAACCTACTCTGTAGTGATACTGCAGTGCATTTTGTTGTAATAGTCAAAATGTTTACATTTTCAATATCTAGAAATCTCACTGCATTACAAAAATTTTCCCATAATTTCAATTATTTTATATCATTTATTGTAGCTTAGCACATCTAAGTTTCAGACACCATGGGGTATTATTATCTCCAGTTAACAGATAAGATGAAAATCAGATTTTATAGCAAATTAGCAAGGATGCCAAAACAAGCCTGCTTTCTTGTAGCTCTGTGAACAACTTTACATAGACACTACAAGCTATGAACTTTGTAGAGCCTGCCACTGTTTAGCTGTGCTGTATCAGTCAATAGTCATTAAATCTGTGTTGATATGGACTATTATCCTGTTTCAGAAAAAGAAGAACATTTATTTTTAGAAGCAGTCATCTACATGTCAAATTCTCCAATTTAAAATTTGCCTGTTGTTGCTTTTCCTTCATCAAAGACTCTGTTTGATTTATATTTGTTGGAGTTGAGCTACTGTACTATTTATGTACTTTATTTAGGGCCTGGTTTCTCAACTTTCTGTGCCTTTCAAGTGCAAAAGAATAAGATAGCTGGATGAGACTTCTGAGGGATCCTTTAGTGTACCTACTATTTTTATTGCCTATAAATTGGCAGTAAATTTGTATTGTCTTTTTCTAGGGCAAGAGTTATTGTGCATAACAATAGGTATTCAATTCTATGTTGTACTTCTATTTCTCCTACACCAGTTGGATAGCAACAGTGTATCATCTGCATTCAAGAATGATATTTCTAACAATTCAATACTAATTTACCACAGGAGATATCTGTGTTCTATGTCCCAGGATTAATGAAATAGTTTTCCCCATTTCCAAGAAGTAGAATCTTATTACTTAATTTCTCTTCCACCTTTGATACCAATTACATGTTGAATTCTCATGAAGCAGGCACTGACATAGAATTGTACAAATTGGTTATGTTAAGAACAAACACAGAAGAGGAATGTTGCCTAGTGGTAGAGTGCTTGCCTGGCGTGCAAGAATCACTGGGTAAGATTCCTCGGAACCACATACACAGAAAAAGCTGGAAGTATTACTGTGTCTCAAGTGGTAGAGTGACCTTGAGAAAGCTCAAGGTCAGTGCCCAGGCCCTGAGTTCAAGACCTAGAACTGTCAATGCAAAGCAAAACAAAACAAAACAAAATCTAATGCTTATGAACTAGTAAATAAGAAAGAATGAGCAGAACAGAAAGTGAAATTTTAAGAAAGGTTCTCATTAAACCCCATGGGATCTGGCTAGTAAGTCAAGAACTTATGGGTTCCATCATAATTCTCCCATTCTCCCATTCACAAGCCCATGAAGGTTGTGTCTTCATATAATTTCCTCCATCGGTCAGTGAACACAGAAGGTGCTACATTTGGAAAAGGAAATCTATTTAACTGAGGTAAAAAACCAAGACAGGACATATTATGTCTTCCACAATATTGATTATTTAGCACTGCCTTTTTCTTGAGTTCTAGACTCATATTTCCAACTCTTACTTTGATGTTCTCCTTCTTCCAGCTGCTCAGAACAAAATCAGAAGCATTATCTTTGACTGATACTAAATTATATTTAAGTTCCAGAAAACATATTTGCCTCTAAATTTCTTGAGTATGTGGATAATGCCTGAGTATATCTCTCCAAAGTTGCTACTCCCACACTAGAATTATTTAAAATATTGCTCTATGACATTAATTTTTATCTATGCTCAATATGGTCTATTCATAATTTTGCATCCAAATTGATCTTTTTACATTAATTAGATCATTTCTTTGCCAATAAAATAAAGTGATTCTCCCTGTGAAAGCTAGATTATTTCTATGACCTACCAGATGATCCAAAATTGCTCCTCAACTTTATACCTAATTTTCTCCTTTTTAAATTTTTATCATCCATTACTTACTCTTATTGTCTGTATTCCAGATGCACTGTTTTTCCAGTTCATTAACTGTTTGCTTCTTACCTATTATGTTATCATTAGCTGTTTGTTCTACTATCAGTGTATAAATTGCCTTGAATCACTTGATCTTTATTCACAAAACTAAGTTGACCACATAGACATGATGGACATTATTTTGTTTACCCTTGGCTAATTGACAAACTTGAGAACTTTCATGAGGGCCAAATTCTATCCAAGAGCTCTATTCCCATGACTGAATTACCTCCTAAAGTTTCTGCCTCCTAACATCATTACCTTGGCATTGATCTTGGAAGACAAAAGCATTCAGATGTCACCAAGGTTTAATTTGACCAAGAATATGCAAGTCACACAATTAGTTGTACCAGAATCATATTTCAAGCTCTTTGATTCAATCACTGATTTTTCCTTAGCATATATTAATGCCTTTCAAGGTATTATCAAAAACCTATTGACCGAGAATGAAAATTCAAATCTGGTTCCCAGATAAGTGAGCTCAATAGATGATTGAGTAAAAAAATGTGCTTCTGCTTTACTTTTTTTTTTTTTGGCCAGTCCTGGCCTTCAGCTCAGGGCATGAGCATTGTCCTTGCTTGGGCTTTCTCAAAGTCAGAGCTCTACCACTTGAGCCACAGCACCACTTCTGGCTTTTTTCTATGTATGTGGGACTGAGGAATTGAACCCGGGTCTTCATGCATGCTAGGCAAGCACTCTACCACTAGGCCAAACTCCAGGTCCTGCTTCTGCTTTACTTAATTCTGACCTAGGTGTGGTTCTATGCACAGTGGTGATGGAGCATCTTTACAGTATACAGCTGGTAGTATTCTTGGCATTCACATGGTATCAAAGCAAAAACTGGTGTTTACTAGTTACACAGGGGCTTAGTCAAAGACTGAAGTAAAAAGGCATGTTGAGAATGTCATATGTATACGGATTAGAAAGAGGGCACAAAGTTTTTTTTTATTTTTTTCATGAGTATGTCTGTCGTATATGTGTGCTACAGTAGAAGAGGATCTTAACCACAGGCTGATCACACTGAGTTTTCAGCTGCAACAATGGGACCATGAACAGTTGGTCTAGAGTGGAAGACATAGAATTATGCATTGTCTGTGGTGTTAGTTTCCATTTTATAAAGATGATTAGCTATTGCCATTGCTGAATGGGAAATCTGTCAACAATCAAACCCTACCTATATACTCCAGTTTGTACCCACTGTGGTCAAACCATTTGGAAGCTCATCGCAATAAAATACCGTAGGATTACATTGAACCCTTTCAACAACTGCAGGAAGAGGCAATGTAACCTTATCAAAATTGGTAGGATTGTGGAGATGCATTTGCTTCCTTAGATATAGTCTTTTTGCCAATAGTACAGAATACCCAATTTATTGGAATGGTATCCTGTGCATGGGAAATTTCTTAAAGTACAAGAAGAAGCAATAACTTCATAATCATTGTCATGAAACACAGTTATCTCAACTACATCTACCATCATCATCATCATCATCATCATCATCATGACCTCGTAAATGCCTGGCGAAATGACAGCTCATCGTCAAGATGGCATGTAGATACAGAATGATATATATTATCGCATGAAATATACATTAAACTGGTCTCCAATGTATGGTGTTTGTGTTCCTCAAATTCAGAAGAAGAGCCCTGTAATCAAGACTGAAATTACCATATGCTGATCTTCCTACAGCTTTTGTTAAAATACTTTGGAAAAGTATGTTTCTTGGATTTATAACTCAAATGCTTCTAAAAGTGCTGATTACTATTGGGCAAATGCTTCCTCTTAGAGACACAATAAAGATGCCACTCAACTTGAATCCTAAGACTACACCCTCATTAAGTTTGATTTCTCATGGGAGTGAGCTAGTAGACAAGGAGAGGAGTTACTATGCCAGCATAGATAATTGACACAGGCCAAACAAAGAGTTGCATTATGGGTTATAGTGAAAGGAAGAAAGAGGATGTCTGAGATTCAAAAAAGAGTTACTTGGTGCCTCCTGAAACTTCAGTGCCCATAAATAAGTTTGAATGAAAGATTGTGCAGTCAAGTTCCATCTAAAAGCCAGGCAAATAAATGCTCAGACACCTAGAATGAATGTTTGTGCATACTTAAAGAAACAAGTAAGAGTTATGGAAATAAGAGAACGGAAGTAAGAAACAAACCCAATGTAGGCAGGAAATGACGAACACCAATCAATTTGGATCCATTGACAGATGATGGCCCTATGGTTGCTCAAAGAACTACCTTTAATCTTCTGTAAATTTTGAAGGCTTTTAAATAATGGGAGGATTGGTTAAGACTGGGATTAATGGGAGACACAAACCCATAAGGTTTTCCAGTAGACAGATAACATCACTTTGAACACTCTCTCCCTTCTCTCTTCCTCACCTATCATTCCAGCCATCAACTTGGCAAACAAATTATGCAGGAAGTTCCTTGTATCAAGAATTCATTCTCTTAACACTTCAAGAACATTTTCCTTACCTATAATGTGTCACTTGTAGAAGCTAGCTTAGAATTTATATGTCCAAATAAGAAATTAAGAGGTATGAAGACTCATGGGAAAACTCCCAGTGGAAAACGATGATGGACATCTGGGTCATTATCTCATACCTTGAATCTTGAGACACTTAAAAGGATCTCTGAGTAGTGAATACAGAAATAGTCCTGATTTCCATGTAGACGTTCCTCCTTTTTGTTATTTTTCTTCTAGCTCCTCACTTCTGTTTCAAGGAACATTTCCCAAATAGACTAGCTCCATTAAGACCCTTTCAATGAGCTGGAAATGTTCAGGTAGTACGTATAGTACCTGCTTAGAAGTTTAAGGGCCTGAATTCAAATCCTAATACCACCACCACAACGAAGAAATAAACAGAAAGCCTTCACACTCTGTCGATATGAATCCCATGATAAAATGAGTATGCATATTTTCTCTAAATAGATTATTTGATTTTATTTTTTCAGGGTATGTATATATATATATATATGCTACTGGTATGATTTGAATCTTCTCTGTCAAATAAAATATAATTTATCTTCTTACTATGGTATTACTTGTCTTGATTTCACCATCTAACTATAAACTCTGTTTAACGTGGCCCATATCCTCTGCTCAGGATGTTTCATGATTGCAGATGTTTCATGATTGCACCAGCACGGTTTATACCAGAAAATGTGATTCTTTTGGAGCAGACACAGATCTTCCCTGCAAGTCTGGTCCATGTCTTATGAAATCACGTGTGATACCCATAGATAATTAACATCTACACTGAATAGTTGTAAATATTGTATGTGTATAATAGCAGCAGTTAATAAATGCTTTTCAAATTGAATTTGCACTGGTCTTTAATAACCATTTCTTCAATACCCACAGACCAGAGACTTTCTGAATCTATGGGTCAAGATTGGTGATCCTATCTATCAGATTCCTCTGTGCCCTCGTAGCTCAGTGTGTACTACAAAATATGTTTGTCATTAGATGATATTGTTTACCTGCATACACTGATCATTTACAGTTAGAAATTATGCAAGGATTACTAATGTTTAACACATTAGTAACATATTTATATATGTATATGTATGTATATAAATACATGTACACATTCATATATACATGTGTGTATATATATGCGTATATATACATATATTTGTGTGTGCTCCAATTGAACTCAGGGCTCGGGTACTATCCTTGATCTTCTTTGGCTCAAGGCAAATACTACCACTTGAGCAACAGTAGCATGCCCAGCTTTTTCTTTTCTTTTTCTTTTTGTCAGTCATGAGCTTGAGCTCAGGGCCTGAGCACTGTCCTTGGACTTTCTCAAGGTTAGAGCTCTATCACTTGAGCCTCAGCACCACTTCTGGCTTTTTTCTGTGTATGTGGTACCAATGAATCGAACCTGTGTCTTCATGCATGCTAGGCAAGCAAGCTACCACTAGGCCAAACTCCCGGCCCATATCCAGTTTTTTTCTGAGCAGTTAACTGGAGAAAGAGTCTCATGGACTTTCTTGGCTAGGCTGGCTTTGAACTGTGGTCCTCAGATCTCAGCCTCCTAAATAGCTAGGATTACAGACATAAACCACTGGTGCCTGATGCCTGGTGCTATCAAATAAGTGCATAAATAAATGTTTGCCTTTGATTTAAAGAATTGTACGTATTACTCCAATTATTAAAATACTACTCAGTTATACCAATGGCCTTTGAAAAGCAAAACAGATTACACTTTTTTGCTAATCTTTATATTCTGAGTTAGAAAAATTCTGTAAATAAAATCTGAAATTAAAATAAAGGTTCTCTGTCTCTTTCACTCACTCACTCACTCTCTAGCTTGCTCTCCTTTTCTCTCCCTTCATTCTTTTTAAGGAAAACTGGAAAACCAGGTATTGACCTATTAGGAGAGTGATGAATATGAAATGGTGGAGCCTGTACATAAGCTGTTATTGTTCTATACCCGAGAGACAAATAATCTATTTAAACAGAATGGCCTTATGCCCAATCCTGGAGATTAAGTGACACAGAAGGCAAAGCAAAACAGCTCCATTGGTCAGGATCTTTCCTGGAAAACATCTGCTACCAGCTGAGACTGTTTACAGTTGGGCAGCAGTGGCAGATGTGCTCAGAGCTGCCTATCTGAGTGCTGCCAGTAGTCTGAGGTGAGGAAGCTGGGCTGGGCTGTCAGCAGAGGATAAGGACATGTATCAAGGTTGAGAAAATGCAAGATGGAACATCACAGCAGTGGTTCTCTCTGTTATGCTATGGGCCTACTACTAACCAAGTGAATTCAACTTCCAACAGCAGTAGTGTTCGTGGTGAGACGACTTTTAGAAATATAACTATGATTACTATTTATGGAGGGGACTAATTGTTTCTATAAGGGTTATTTAGAGAACACTTTATGTACTTGAAAATACTATTGAGATTATATGTGAAATATAGTGAAATAAATGAAAGATTTGCAAACAAACCCTTTTCTGAGATAGAATTACACTATACATTCCAATATGCAAATTCCATCTATGGTGAAGGCAAGTTCCATATTTTTGCTGCTGCTTATCTAGTATTCCCCCCTGAAGTGAAATTCTTATTTGTCCTGTGTTTTGTTGTGAGTTTGTTTCTTTTATGTTCATGAGAATATTCAAAGTTTACTCTGTAGAAGAAAATGTTATGCTAAATAAGTTATTTAAAATTACCTGTGACTCTTTGAACAGTACCAATTCATTCCTTTATTTGAAAACTTCAGCTCTTTTACTATATTAAGATATTTTTTCTAGATTTTCATAAAAGATGTAGACAGTTATCACTTATGGAGTGGATTTTTGTGGAACACATTATGAACTGCTCTGTACTTGAGAAGTTTAGAAAATAGGTATCAAGAAGCAAAATAAATAAAGAGCTACATTAATATTAATATCTAGCATGGTTCACATAGTTCTCTTATTGAAATTTGATAATATATTGAGCAGCCACGTGACCAGGATATTTTATCTGTCAAGAACAGATCTAACAATAATTTATTTTTATATCTTGGACTCTACATTAATAGGCTTATGAGCAGTGAAGCCCAAGAGGAAAGAGGAAACCATTGAACCGCCCTTTAAAAATTGAGACAAGGCAGGAGAAATAAAAAAAGTGACCAGGAAGAGAGAGTTGGGAGCTGAAAATCAATATTGAACTGATGAATTTAAAATCTGCAGAAGTTTAACTTTAAGTGATTTCTGTAAGCAGTCATTAATGGAGATGACTGGAACTTTCAAATTCAATCAAAATATTTGGATTGGAACTTCAACTTAGACACTACAGTAATATGATGAATTTTGTGGTACATAAGTAATCATATAAAAGAGACTTATTCAGGATTTTTGAATATATATCTTATATATGCATATACACATGAATACATATGCATATACATATGAATATGTATATAGATGAACATATGTATATGCACATATGTATAAATGTGCACACACACACATATATGTGAGAGAATATGTGGTAACTGGTGGCTCTCACAATCTTTTACACAATTATATATATATATAGGGTATTATATTCATATATATCATTTTATAGTTTCCAAGACTCATTTATCATTTACACACACACACACACACACACACACACACACACACACACACACATTTACAAGCTGAAATTCACATTTTTCATCATACATCCTCTAGGGGAGAGACAATGACTTAGAAGGCAGTTGTTTTCATTAATAGTCATGATAATACGATTTTGAGGTAGTAATTACTTCTGGACATAAACAAAGCTTAAGTTATATAGTTTTCATTATTTTTTTACTCACCTGTACTCCCAATATATACTCATTAAATATTGATATGGTTTGTCATTGGGTTTACCAGGGAAGTAGAGTAGGTAGGAGAACAGATTTGCCACCATTTCAAAACTCTAATTTGTTAAAAAAAAAAAAGCGGTTGTAAAACTGAATATTGCAATATTTAGCTCATAGATTTGTCATTACAATTAAATCAGTGGATGTAGTTGAATTTGGCTCAGACTGTAGCCAGTTTGCATATTAACAACATAAGATAAATAAACTGTATATGTAATGTTTGAGGGTTACTTTGCACATATTTTCAGTTTATTTTACACTAACAATCTTAAGTACTTGCAAATTTATATTCGTTTGATTCAGTCACTAAGAACTATCAAATATTCTTGAAAACTTAAAAATCATTTGTCTAAGAAAGTGAGTAATCCAGTTTGATATCTATTATAAATCATTTTGTTGGCAGACTAAGGTTTAAACTCATGACCTTTAGGCAGCACAGCTTACTTAGTTGGAAGTCTATAATTTTAGTCACACCTGTGGCCTCGATGCTTTCTTTCTGATTATTCTTGAAACGGGGTCTACTTTTTCTTGCCAGGCTGACTTTGAACTATAATCCCCAGGATTCAGCCTCTTGAGTAAGTAGCTAGGATTTGAGATGGGAGCCAACTCCTATCAATACCTGTCTTTTAAACATGCAAAGTACAATGTAAAGAAATAGAGGAATACAATAATAATACAATTTATTATTATATCCCAAAGTATGTCATATGTTTTGTTTTTACTTTTTAAGGTGAATGAAAAATATGTATGCTCACCTTTTAGTTCTAGAAAAATTATTATTAAAACAGTGCATTTTTAACAACATATTAAAGGAACAATTTTGGACATGATTTGTTACAAGAAATTTTCTATAAATGTCTTACTTTCAGAATTTGTAATATATATTGCACTGCCTTTTTAATTCCTGGGAGCATTTAGAACTGTGTGAGGACAAGTTTATTCTCTTATAAATCATTCTCTAAAGAGAAATGTGCCCATCATTTTAACATTAAACATGCATACGCATATTTCAAAACAACAAATATTTGAAGCAATATTTTATATAGATATAAGATATGTTTTAGAAACCTTATTCTAAAGACATCAAGGGTCACCAAATGTCATACTCAAATCTTATAACTTCTGTAGAATTAGCCAGTGGAGTTCTGCATAATGAGATCTGATCATATTCCCAGAATAGAAAACATGTATTATGAATCTTTGAAAGTAAATGTAATGACACCTTCATAAATAACATCTGTGTTCATTTACCATTGTTAAGGTTTCAGTATTGTTTCCAGAAAGATGCTTCAAAATGGCTTAATGTAGAATATGTGCTTATGCAATCACAGTTAAAATAGTTTCCAACCCCCCAACCCCCCAAAAAACCCCACAAAAATAAAACAGTGTAGGGTCTGAAAACATAGATTTGAAAGTGATGGAAAGCCATGGAAGAAGATTGAATTGGTTGTTTTTCTATTTCCTGGAAGGCAGAGCATAGGCAGCAGTGGTTCAAAGAAGAAATCATCAGTAGATGTGCTACCCTAGAGCATGGATGTAGAAATTTGACCCCTGCTGTCCTCCAGCCATTAAAGGTGAAGTAATTCAGTCACATAGACAGTGGGAGGAAAAGTAACATGCTCCATTCTTCCAACAACCATTGACAACTGTTAAGGATTTTATTGACATTGTTAACATCCCCATACATGCACTGAAGAAAGTGGTTTCCTCATTGTGAGGGGCTTGAGAGGATGGGGAAGAATAGGTAGGGATGAAGGATTGTTAACACTAATGATGTGATGGTCATATATCAAAGGAAATCAAGGGCTTGGATACAAAAAGTAAGAGAAGGGTTGAATAAGAAACAAATGATTTAATTTATTTTATAATTTTACAAATGATCAGTGATACCCACTGCTATACACAAACAATTGGGCAACATTCTTGAACAGAATAAATCCAACAAGAAAAGAAAAATAACCTCATTTAATTTCACACATGACATAAGAAATACTCAGTAGCGACTATCCTGTGCAGCAAATCTATCTCTGTAAACTTTTTCCCCCTTCTATATACATTTGAAACACTTGTGCTTTTGCCTACACAACAAAACCGTATTTAGTAAAAGGTGCTACTTAGATGGAAAACACAATCAGAAAATTGCTATTGAAGTAATGTTGCCAGCTGATGGTTTTTTTTCCTTTGCCTTTTTAAAATTTTCTTTCTCTGCTTTTACTTTGAGAGAATCAGACATACTAGTCTCTGTAACTCTAGGCATGGACAACGTAAAATTCAGTTATAAACTGGATTTCCCTTAAAGCAGGTTAGAAAATGAAGTCACAAAAGAACTTCTTTATTTTAAAGTGATCTTACTTCATCTTCCAAGTCATTCTCAATGCATATCCTGAAGATGCTGACATAACACAAACCTAGTGTGCACATATTACAGACTTGGTGTGTACAGACAAATACACATATATAACATTGTGTATATATGCATCACACGTGTCTATTTGTACTATATAGGTATATTTATAGCACATATAATAAAGTATCTATTTCTAGGTGGAATTTATTTGAGTTCTCTTATTAAATACAAACAATAACCTCACTCAATTTTTAAGACATTGGTATATTGATACTATTTGACGGGGAACGTCCAAAAAGTGTAAAGATAACAACTAACTATACATAATTCCCCACTCCCATTCCACAATTATAGTCCTTACAATAACCACATGAAAACAACTCTTTTATGAATCAAATACCACATTCTGTGCAGTATAACTAGCTGGCTCAATTAGAAATAAATTACCCTTGTCTTTGAAGTAGCTTAGAAACTAATTGGTATTTACATTACCCCTAGCTTTTTCTTTAATAAATCACTTCTGTAAGCATATATGTAGAAATTCCATTAACAATTGATTTACAGTTCATATGATACACAGCACATAAAGACACGGGAATGCTCAGCACCTTCTTTCAGGCAGGAAAACTTCCCTAGTAGTCTCATAGGTCCTGTGAGCTAAATCATTAGATTTGCCCCGAAAATCTGATCCTGACTCCCTTCTTATTCCAACAACTTAATTTTTATTGTAGAACTTGCTGAGTAACAACGATGGAATTGTTTCCTTGGCCTATTCACATCATCAGCGCAGTAACAACCTGAAATACCAGGAATTATATCAAAGTCAGCTGCCTGAGCATTGGCAGGGACAAAATTAAATCATAGAAAAGAAATAAAATATTACATCTGTGAAATATGACACTATCAACAGAGATAAACCCCTAAACACCTCAAGTATAATGTATGTATATATGTATATTTGATTTTGTGATAAACCCTTACACGCCAGTTGGTAAAAATCTCAAGCCTTTTTTTTTTCCCTTGCTCTTAGTCCTCAATGACCTCCTTGCCATTTTCACATAAGAAGGCTCCAGTAGACACTGGGGGAAGGGGAAGGAGCAGATGAAAATATGTATATTATTGAATTAAGTGGTCCTGTACAGTTTGTCTTCTTTGAGCATTAAATACCTTTAATTGAATTCATTCGTGAGTACTGAAAGTTCCCTGAGATGAACAAAAGTAGTTTCTGCCAAATCTCAAGCCCTTTTTTATGCTGAGCATTTTCTGTACTGGGCAAATATTTGGAGAACACAAAGCCTAGGGTATCAGAGCAAGATGAAGAAGTTGAAAGGCACTACCCAATGCATCTATGAGACAAACATCGACACTCAGAACAGTGAATGGCAGACATGTGTTTTCTGTAGCCTTAAAATTATTTAAATACATTTATTTTAAATTGCACTAAAAATGGCAAGGTGTCTGGCTGCTGCTTTTAAGGACATATTTTTAGTAAGTGTCTGGTTGTTGTTTTTTTAACCTGTATAAACATAATACCTAGATAGATGTCTTTTCTTTCTAATTCATGGTATAAAGGCTACAGGAACAGTTCATTATCAGCAAATACTCCAAACTCAGATTCCAGAAACTTCTCATTGTTTTAAGCAAATCACATGTTTCAATTTTATATTTAAAACCTATAGATATTTATATTTTAAACCTATATAATTTGTAGGTATTTTTAGCTATGAGTTTCTTCCAATACATTCTATTATGCATGAATTCTCAGAAAATATAGTCTTCTGTATCCCAACATTCTACCATACTTTAAAAAATAATACCACATATCATTAAAAATATTGATATGCATACTATTGTGATTATCCTTTCCCATAATAATAGCAGGATATATACATATAGGTGTATATGAATATAGCATGCTTTTTATTCATTTATCAGATTTTTCTTCCTAAGGAACACAACACATATTCTTCATGCTATTTCATCTTTCCTTTGCTTGCCTTCCCTAAGAAACAGGAAGTCATACAAGTTGTTTCAAGCCAAAGTGGAAGTGAGAATTCGTGCTTCTGCTTTCAAAAGAGGTTATTACCATCAGAATCAGGTACTATTACAAGTTACCAGAAAACTGGAGTATTAGTTAATTCTATTATGTATTGTTATTTTAAAACCCTTTGTGAATAATACCATGTTCCTTTGAAAAACATATTCAGTACTAACATGATTAAATATAGCTACTGAAAAATATTGGTCAACTTAATTCATTTTAAGTGCAAAATACTGACACAGTTCCATTGTCAAGCTTCATAACATTAATCCTCTCTTATGAAAATAATACTCCTGTTCTTCTTGTACTAAGAAATTTAGCAATGATATAAAGACTGTGCTGACTTTATCATTTAAACAACCAGAGAGATAGTAAAGAACTAGAAGTCTCATTTCAGATGCTGCAATCAAATATGTATTCTAAAGGGCAAACTGCTTTTACATATTTTTGTGAAATGTGAAAGGCATAACATAAAAATAAAGCTTGAATGCAGAAATTTTAAAATAGTTATAGTTTTACCTCGGTAGTATTATATTTTAATGAAATAAAAGTGATTTGCTATATAGAAACATGAATATAATCTTTGGTACCAAAAGTGCAATTTTCTGCTAATTTTACCATCTCAGAGGACATGTGACATCTCTCCTTTAGAATGATTCTTTAGGGTGAATCACTTTGGCTGGTACCTTCTTACATTATTGGAAAGTAATATGGTGGTTTGGAGTTAGGCAAAATGAAACTTAAAGTACTGGTGATTGCTCTTTTAAAAATGTAAGAAATTTAGAAAATATTATTTGATGTTTATTTTCCTTATTCACATATAGTTTCCATTTCTATATCTCAGAAAGGATTTCTAGTACCCAAACCAATGGAGTTTTGATTACAGAAGACAATCAAACACATAAATAAGAACATAAACTACATGATCAAACTCAGAGTCCTGACTAAAGGCATTTACTTGAGTGGTTTGATCTGATGTATTTCACTGTTCAAACTGTTTCCATCGAGATTTCTGTTGACAAGGATGATCTAACTTCTCAAGGACTGAGTTGTGTTTATTCGTGGGTTCCTCTTCCAATGTGCTTGGCCTTGCATTGGCAGCCAGACAGTGATGGACATATTTGCTTCATTACTTAATGATGAGTGCATTGTTGGATCTTGTAAACACTACTGATTATACATTCAGACTGTATTCTTAGTGGAAGTGGCACTTACTAGGACCCATGAAGTCAGAAATATTTGAATTGTTAGAGCACTTTGCAGGTATTTCTTCAGCTGGTCATGGATCTCACAGGAATTTTCCTTATCAATTTTTCAGTGAACAGGTTAATATTGAAAGCAAGTCTTACTTTGGATCCTATTTTCAAATCTTCAGAATTGTCTTCCATGAAGAAGTGTACGTTCTGTTTTTGGATGTATGTTTTGAACTGTGCTTTATTGCTTTATACACTTTCCTGTTGTCAGTTTAAGAGCTCCTCGATTATGCAGCACATTTAATGTTTTGAATTCTAATGGCATTCTGTGAGGACTTGCATTGGAAAAGTACCTATATTTTAAATCATCATAGTAATGGTATTTGACAGCTTTTCCATTCAAATCTTTAGGGAATGGCCAGAAACCATATAGATGAATTTCATCACAGAATCTTGTAGCAAGTGTGTACATGAGGAGCCCTGTGCTTGGTCGTTTGATGGGGACTTTATTTGTCAGCCAGTAACTAGGAGAAAAAACAAAAGATCACAGGAGTTTAGAGTGACATAAAACATACAGTATGGCAAACACGTAATGTGGAAATTTTAAATGTATCTCATGACCAAATATTTTGAATGACTATTAAAAATTAAATTTTAAACATTTAGAAAAGCTTGTGCCTTTAAACTTTTTCATCCTTCATTTCTTGTTTATTAGTAAGATATAAATATCCAGTGGACTCCAATGTAGACAAATACTGTTTTGAATATCAGGTTCAAAATGGATTGAAAATGGACACTTGTTATACAGAATAGAATCTTCTTAAAGTGTGTTAAATCTGAATACAACAGGTAGATGTCAGTTAGGTTTGATTTATTCCTCCTAGATAACATTAATTTGAAACTATATCCACATATTTTCAGAATTACAAATCCAAATAAATGAATACCTGCTTTCATTATGTCAGATGATGTTTTTGAACTGCTAAGTTTAAAACACGAATTGGGTTAAAAATGTTTAAAAGTCTGGGGCTGGGAGTTTGGCCTAGCAGTAGAGTGCTTGCCTCGCATGCACAAAGACCTATGTTCAATTCCACAGCACCACATACATAGGAAAAAGCTGGAAGTGGTGCTGTGGATCAAGGGTAGAGCTCTAGCCTTGAGAAAAGTGGAAGGACAGTGCTTAGGCCCTGAGTTCAAGCCCCACACTGGCAAAAAATATATATATTTAAAAGTCAAATTTTGGTGGCATACATCTGTAACCCCAGACACTCAAGAAATGAGAGCAGAATAATTCTGAATTTGAGATGAGCAGAGATAGAATGAATGTGACCCTATGCCAAAATAAAAGCCATGATCTGTGAAAGTGACCAGGTGGTAGAGCAATTACTTAGCATATTTTAGGTTGAAATCCTGACAACAACTAACTAAAGAAATTAAAAATATTATATTCACAAATGAAAAACACACTAATAATAATATTGAAAGGGGCATTGATCAAGATATATATACTAATAAGTTGTTTAAGTCTCATTCCCCATATACAGTGTAACACTGAAATATGTTTTGTTATGTATTCTAGTGCTGTTAAGAATTTTATAGTATTCAATTACAAAAACATTAAAGTAATTTAAAAAGTTGAAGTTGTCATTGTTGTACAAGTCTTTTTTTCCTAAAAAATATAAAAACTCTGAAATTCATCATCATCTCTACACAGAAAGGAGATTCCTTTGCTTCCTGTCATATTCATTGCCTTAAAAGCAATGAGTTACAAAGGAACATGGGCTCAATGGTTTCCCTCTTTTGTCATAATCAGTAGAAACTTTGGGCTCTCCTAGCAGAGATTTACAATAGAACAAAACCTAGAGTCATAAGGCCATATAGTATGATGCTAAATGAAAGGACCTCCAGGACATAAAAACAAAAGCCATATAATGAGTGATTGTTGTCATTAATGTACTGTGCTATCTCTCATCTCTTTTTCTGTCCCTTGGTTATCTCATATTGTTACAGTATTTTACCTTGTTCTCTGATATATTGTATATATGCATATTTAGTTATTTGAAATTGGCCAGGGAAGGGGGAAAAAACAAGATGAGGGGTGGGAGTGGGGGGAGGGAATTGGGGACCAAGACATGAGAAAGGGTATCAATGTTTATGAAGTAATGCACCTTCTATCTGGGGAATATAATGTAACTCTATTAACTACAATAAAAAATGTATGGGGAAAAACGCAATGAGTTAATGTGAAAATGGCAAAAAGGGGAAGAGTGTCTGTTTCCCTTGACTTTACCAATTGTCCTATTATATACAGTTCATGGAGTTTTGTCAACTTGAGACAATGCATACATATCCTGACATCAAAATGTAGAAAATAGTGGTGCTACTGTGCATTGTTCTTTTTAACGTATTTGTTTTTCAGTTAATTCAATATTGTTTCTTCTTTGTATTTTTGAAAAGTTAACTGTTTCAAAACAAACCAGATATATCGAGTATTGAATATGAACAAAATGAACTTGAAATGTTACTTTCCTTCTATTGCTTGTAGATATACTGTACTCCCAAACTACTCCAGACACTTCCAACACAATTCTCTATTTCTTCTCTTTTTTCTCCTTTATTCTAATCATAATTGGTCTTACATTTTCTTCCTCTCTCTTTCTGTCTGTCTCTCTTTCTGCTTCTTTCTTTCTTTCTTTCTTTCTTTCTTGCTTGCTTGCTTGCTTGCTTGCTTGCTTGCTTGCTTGCTTGCTTGCTGTCATAGGGCTTGGACTCTGGGCCTGGGTGCTGACCCTGAGCTGAAACTCAAGACCAGTGTTCTACCACTTTGAGCCACAGTGCCACTTCCAGTTTCTCTGGTAGTTAACTAGAGATAAGAATCTACAGACTTTAGTGCCAGGGCTGGTTTTGAACCTCAATCTTCAGATCTCAGCTTCCTGAATAGCTAGGATTATAGGCATGAGCCACCAATGCCTGACTCGTCTTTTTTCTTTTTTTTTCCCCTTTTTCTTTTGTGGTGTTGGTGATAGAACCCAGGGCTTTCTGTGTGCTAGATGAGCAATTTACCAATGAACAATTGTGTACCACAGTTTGAACCAATCCCATAGTCTAATCCTTTTTCTATTTGCTCTCATTTGATGAATGACATAGGGTAAATATGTTGAGCTACATAAAATGCATTGATTTTTGTAGCAAAGAACATCTGTTAGGGGTTCTTCAGATAAACAACAAGACCTAAAATCTTTCTCATAACCCGCTGGTATCTGAACTGAGTAAAAAGTAAATTTTCTTTATAGTTTAACTCAAGAAAAAAATATACTTAATCTCCATTTGAAGTCTTGAGATTGATGTGGACTGAAATTTTCTGTGTTCTAAGACACCTGCTCAGCTATTTTCATCTCTGCATTATTCACAATAGTCAGGCAATGGAAACAATCCAGATGCCCTACTGCAAATGAATGGATACAGAAAATGTGGAATATATACATATATATAATGGAATTCTACATAGCCCATAGACAAGATAAAATAATGGCATTTTCAGGGAAGTGGATGAATCTAGAGTGAATCATGCTGAATGAGCAGTCAAGACAAAAGGAACAAAAGGTGCATGGTATCCTTAACATGTGGTTTTTAGATCCAAAAAGTTCAAGAGCGAGGACTTAATATTTGCGGACCCTATGCCATGGACATAACATTGGAAATATAAACACAACTACATAGACATAAAAATCTATGACTCTATAGACATAATGTTTTATTACATACACTAATATGTATCTATGACATATAAACCCTCAGTCTAATTTTAATTATGTTCTAAAATCTAAGTGCCAATGATTGTATATAGAGAATCCCTTCTTGAATACTTGTTTGTTAAATATGTCATTTGAAATATGATGTAAAAATCAATGTTAATAAATTCTTTAATAAAAAATATAAAGTAGAAAAAAGAAAACAAGAACAGATTACAAAAGGAAAGTTTTGTGAGTATAATATGTAGTTGTAAATGTCAGATGATGAAACCAGTGAATAAATAAATGTAATTTTTAATCTTAAAACTATCTTTAAAAAATCTTAAAATTATATAGTTTTAACCATCTTATTAGTGATTGTTTAAAATTTAGCAATGATTTCAATTTAGCAAGTAATCTAGCTTTCATGTACCTATTTTTAAGGGAAAATGAGTCTAGAATTCATATCTGTAGGTGATATGAAGGTGTAATGATATAATGGACAAGAAATTCTGAAATACGATATATAACCAAGCACACAGACATAAATTCTCCATGAAAATCTGCCTCTTCTAGTTCTCCAGGTCATTGTATCTTAGTATATATTATAATCATGTAAACACACATAACTAAGCTAAATACTGAAAATAATTTCTTCCTTTGATGCTCTTTCCTTCCTTCTTTCTTCCTTCATTCCTCCCTCCCTCCCTTCCTTCTTCTTTCCCTCACTCCCTTGGTCCCTCCCTCCCTCCCTTCCTTCATTCCTTCTTTCCTTCCTTCTTCCTTTCTTGCCTCCACAATGGAGAATGTAGGTAACAGAACCTTAATTTAAGATTAGCTCTTCAAAGACCTGGAGGTAAAAGATGACACACTGAAACTTTACAAGAAGGAATAGGAGATACACTAGGCCTCCTTGGCACAGGTCAAAACTTTCTCAGTAAGGACCAAGAATCACAGTAAATAAGAGAAAGGCTGGATAAGTGGGACTGAATTAAACTGCAGAGCTTTTGTATGGCAAAGGACATAGCTCATAAATTAATTAGGAAGCCTACAGAGTGGGAGAAGATCTTCACCACCCATTCAACAGACAAAGGCCTTGTATCTAAAATATATCAACAACTCAAAAAATTGAATCACTCCAAAACTAATCTCCAAAGTAACAACCATTCCATTAAAAGATGGGCCAAAGACTTGAAGAGAGTCTTCTCTGAAGAAGAAACAAAAATGGCCTATAGACACATGAAGAAATGCTCAACATGTCTGATCATAAAAGAAATGCAAATCAACAGAACTCTACGATTCCATCTCACTCCAGTTAGAATGGCCAGGATCAAGAAAACTAATAACAACAGATGCTGGAGGGGATGTGGCCAGGAGGGATCACTACTACACTGTTGGTGGGAGTGCAAACTTGTTCAACCACTGTGAAAAGCAGTATGGCAATTCCTCAAAAGACTAAACATAGAGCTCCCCTATGACCCAGCAATTCCACTGCTTGGTATTTACCCAATCATCCAGAAACAAGGACATACTAAACCCACCAGCACAACAATGTACATTGCAGAACTATTCACCATAGCAAAGATATGGAACCAACCTAGATGTCCCTCAGTTGATGAATGGATCAACAAGATGTGGTATTTGTACACAATGGAATTCTCTGCTACTGTCAGAAAGAACGACATCACCCCGTTTGTTAGGAAATGGAAAGACTTAGAAAAAATCATATTAAGTGAAGTAAGCCAGACTCAAAGGAACTTAGGCTCAATGGTTTCCCTCATTTGTCATAATCAGTAGAAACCTTGGGCTTTCCTAGCAGATATTTGCAATAGAGCAAAACCTTGATACAAAAGGCCATATAGTATGACACTAAATGAAAGGATCTCTAGGATATAGAAACATAAGCCATATAATGAATGATTGTTGTCCTTAAGGTACTATGTTATCTCTCATCTCTTTTGCTCTCCCTTGGTTATCTCTCTTTGTTACCTGATATATCGGATATATTTGTATTTGGTTATTTGAAATTGGATAGGGAAGAGGGGAAAACAAGATGAGGGGTGGGGGGGGGAGGGAAACAGGGACCAAGACAGGTGGAAGGGTATCAATGTATGTGAATTAATGCACCTTCTGTCTGGCAAATATCATGTAACCCTTCTATTAATTACAATGAAAATATATGAAAAAAATTAACTCTTTGGAGCACAGAGTGTGGCATAGTGGAAGATTGCATGAAGCCCTGGGTTTGATTCCTTGGTAACACATACACAGAAAAAAGCTGGAAGTGGTGCTGTGCCGCAAGTGGTAGAGAATTAACCTTGAGAAAAACCCAAGGACAAAGCCCAGGCCCTGAGTTCTAACCCAGGACTGGGAAAAAAGAAAACAGATTTCCTCTGCCTTACTGTGCAAATATTTTGATTTTTAACAAACAAGGACATAGATTCCTTAGCTTCACAAGAGATTTCCTCTTACAATAGGGTAGAATGAATTGAAAACAAGGTCTATTACCTTACAGTGATTAGTGGTTTAAATAGCTATGTGGTCTATGTACAAAGGTTTTTAACATATTTTCATTGGACACAATTTTCGTAATGCACATTCTCAGAAGTGTGCTAATAAGAAGATGATTTTGGTTTCAGTATGTAATTTACTTAACCACATTTCAAAATGCCAAAGGTGAACACACTACATGAAAGGGTAAGAATTTCCAGTCCAACAATACTTCTCAAAATACTGTGACGTGTCTAAAAAATGAAATCATAAATTTGTAACCTCTAGAAATCACATGTCAATATACTTCTCAATGTGCCCTTTATCTATAGAGCTCTGTAGTAAGGAAATGCACATAAAGCTAAAAAAAATCTGGCCCTTTATATAATACAACATTTTATCAAACTTTATAAAGCTAGGCTTCTTAAAGGCCTACAGCAGTCACAGAATGGGGAAGGAGTAGGGAGGCTACAGTAGTCTTGAGAGTTTATATTTAGAAGAGACTGGAATAATAATTCTATAGTTTGATCTCTGTGTTACAGCTGCCAAAAATGTATGATATTTGTAGCTTCCTTAACTCTGAATATCTTTTTTCCTATGTGGCTATATAATGTATCAGGTTGACTGTAAATATAGTGTCAAGAAAAAAACTAGGTGAACTTTCTTTGTTTTAGTTTACCAAGTGTATCATATGTTAATAGTGAACAATAATTCACTTTACTATGGTAATTTTTGTTCATCCTCATAGTTGCAGATACTCCCAAACATTCTAATAAAATCCTGTGGATATATATATATATATATATATTATACATATGTATACCTACATACCTATACAGAATGTATATACTAATATATACATAATATTTCTCTATAACATGTATACAACAACACCTCTGTTTCATAATAGCTCAAGAAATAAATAACTTTTCTTCTTTTTGGCTAACAATTTATACATTGATATTCTGCTACAAATTTTTACTGAAATGAGTGGGTAGTAGGGGAAAAGGATTTGTAGCATTTACAGTTTTGTGGTATACATATTGTCCATCCAGCTGATTCAAGCTACCAGTATAACATTGGTGAGTGCTTAGTTGGGAAGAGATGTCATAGCTAGCTCTGGAAAATTAGTATGAACCATCGCAAAAGAAATAGCAGTGTAACTTTTGAACAAGAAAATTAAATATTCCTAAACATTCCTAAAAGAAATTTCCAGCTAATAGTTGCCTACCTCGTTTGTGAAGAGAAAAAGGAAAAGATATTCAACTTTATAAAGACAGTTCTATTACATGTAAATAGAAAATTTTAACATTATCATTTGAAGGAATTAGTTTGGAGGTGAATGATGCTTCTATTTATATCTGAAGAACAAAAGGTTGGAGTGGAGATAAATCAAAGATTTAGTGAAATTAAGTGAAGTAGTAGATGAAAATGCTTATGTAAATTACCTTGTGTATTAACAGTTAGGAAGTCACTTTGAAATTATTCTTCCATATTTCTCAAGCAAGAAAAGGCGTGTTCTTAGAAAATAAAGTACAGAAAAGTCTTCTAATGGCCTGAGCTAATCTTTACATTTGTACTGGTTACATACAGATACACCAAGTTCACATCAATCTGCCAGAGTATATTAACCTCCCAGATTGGAGTTGTGCTGAAATCCATTTCCTTAGAGGTAAGGGCAAACACACAACCCATATTCCATAATCCATTTAACAATGTAAAAATTTTGCTAGTAAAGTAGACAGACTAAGCATCAGAACGTCAAAGAGCCATGTGGAAGAATAAATATAGCCACAAGAAAACAAATTCTTAGTTGTCTTAGCAAGCATCAAATGAACAGCATGAAGAAATGAGTTATATTTAGACATAATTCTGATCTTTTGTTTTTGTTTTTGCCTTTAAAGTTCAGATGGCAAAGGGACTGCTTATCTAGACAACTGCCACATCTTTGGCACAATGTTATTACTAAATAGTTTTCTTAAGTTTAGCAAAAATGAATAAGGACAGATAATTTTCAAGAAAAGATCTACAAAATGCCACTGTTTACATGAAAACACTGTCAGCCACGTGGGAGTCAATACCACAATGAAATCCAATTCCATATCACCTGGAGTAGCTATAACAGTAATTTTTTAAAAGTAAGCATTAATGAGAAATGATTATTGGAACCCTCATGAATTGCTCATGGAAAATTAAAACGGAAAAGCCTCTTTAGAAGTGGTCTGAAGGATTTTCAGAAGGTGAATTATTGTCATTCTAAAATTGAAAAGTGCATTCCTAGCTAAATAATTAGAGAACACCTGGAGCCAAATGTTTGTTTGGCTGCTGTGAGTCCCCCATTCTCAACAAAGTCTCAACATGGGCCCTCATGGTGCATCCTTGCCTAGTCCAGTTCTAGAAGATTCCCTGCTTCACCAGTATACTGTGAATTCTCCCATTCTGCTGAGTAATCATACCTGATACAGTATTAAGTCTTTCTCTTACATGGGCTGGCTTTGAACCTTTATCCTCAGATATTAGCCTCCTGAGTAGCTAGGATTACAGGTTTGAGCCACTGCTCACGGCTTTTAGTTTTTAATGTCTCTTTAGGAAGAGGTCTATTATAGTTAATGTTTTTCTTAATAACTTTTCATTCCCCAATCTGCAATGGGTTAGGAGGTCCTACTTGTCCCTGCTCTATCCAAAACGCGTTCAGTTATATCTGAGAAAGTTTTTTTCCCTAATGAAAATGTTACTGAATGACATGTTTTTATTTAAGTTGTTTCTTTCCTATTTAGCAAGAATCTAGAGTATTTAAAAAATTCTATTCTACAAAATCTTGCACATAAATACATATATTGTTGTGATTACCAATGGCCTGAAAGTAGAAGTAACTCATATTTTATCTAGTGAAATGCACAAGTACAATAGACTACATCCCTAAAATCAATTCTCATGTGATAATTAAAAAGAAGTACATGCATAGTAAAGAGGAGTTGTGAAAGAAAGCATATTAAAAATTCTATTTATATGATATCTGGAAAAAACTAATCCATTCAGACAGAAAAATAACTATTGGCATTTAACTACTAGATTTGGAGATGAAAGCTCAAGGAATGAGGGAATATCTGTGAATAAGTAAAAGCTTTTTGTTTGGGTGGACAATGTATTCTCCATTGGATTACGTTGATGAGTAATCAACTCCATCATAAACCTGAAAAGCATTCAACTTAATTTAAATGAATGAGTTATAAGCTAGTGATGCTATTAAGTGTAAAGAAATGTGATTAATGTTATTAACTTGTTTTCAACACTCAAGAATTGAATAATTGTGATTTTTTTATTGTCAGGTAGTGGGTGCACTACTTCTCTCACATTGATACCCCTTCTCTTCCCCCCCACCCCTGCCCTAGACCTGGGCTTGATCTCAAGGCCTGAGCACTGCCCTTGGACTTTCCTCAAGTCTAACAGGCTTTTTGAATAAGAATATAACTTGATGGAGATAATTAGTTTAGTCTTCATAACAATAAACTTAAAAGGGTGAAACAAAACTTTCTTTAAAATGAAAATGTGATTGAGATGGCTTTTTGTTGTTGTTATTGTTCAAAAGTAATATTTGCATAGTAAAGCATCTAAATTACTTGTTTGGTGATTGGTTCTTGGGGAAAAAAAACCTGGAGGCAAGGGACTTGAGAGAGTGAGCCTATGAAATTGGTGAGCAAAATTTTCACCATCTGTCTCTTTGATAGTATTTTCAAGTAACATCTTATAGGCTGACTCAAATTTCTTGTATAAAATCTCATAAAGCAAAAAAAAATGCACATAAAGTGCAGAAAGAAATATATGTACAGAATACAGAGTTTCGGGAAAAGTGTAATGGCTATTTGAAAATAAACCCCACTTAATATGAAAAATTAAGCTTATAATATTAAAAAAAAGTCTTACATTGAATTACCAGTGCTAAAGCTAATAAAATAACTCTGGAATCTCTTGGTTACTAGTACGATATAATATTTCAAAATAAAGGATAAATGTAATTCTCTAGTGAAGAAGGCAAAAATGACTTTAAAATTTGGGGGAACTTATTTGTGGGAAAAATTTGTGGCCAATGTCAGATGATCCTTCATTTCAAAGAGGCATTCATTTTTGGCTTATTGTATACTACATTTAACAGAAATACAGACACTTGTTTATATTATTAAACAAAATTAATGCATAGAAACTTGAGAGGGAAGTTGTACCCAAGGTAAACCTCCTTATTCTGCTTGTTAATTAAACTGCAAACCACAACTGGGGATGAAAGATTAAAAAGCCAAACAAAACAGAACAAAAAACATTATTAGTCCACTAAATAAAGCCATGTTTTTTTTTCCCCACTGAGGAAGGTTCCTTTATTTAGAAGAAAGAAAGCAGAAGTAGTGTAATAAACATAGCTGTTATTGTATTCAAGTCATATTATTTTCTTACTCTAAAATTCTGATTATTATTAAAGAGGGGTAATTTAACTGGGGGTTAATTGAGCAAAAGAGTTCAGAGACAGTGTCCAGACCCTGAGTTCAAGTCCCACAACAAATTTAAAAAAAAAAAAAAAGAATGTCTGGGACTTTCCTGTCTGGACTGCCTTTGAATCTTGATCCTCATTCCTCCTTAGCCTGCTGAGTAGCTGGAATTTCAGGTTGAGCCACTGGTGCCTGGCATGGAGAGCCTTTAACTTTGAATTTCCAGAAAGTCTGAATGTGTGTTAAAAGTTTTTTTTTAAATTAGAAATGTCTTTATAATTTGCAAAACTACATAAAACAAAATACAATCTTACAAAACAATGTATCTCCTCTCCTCTTACCATTACAGTGGTACATTCAATGTAACAAAAGATACAGTTCTTCTGAACAATATAAAGAGCAAAGTAAACAAGTTACTTGGTTTGGTTGAAACAACCTAAAACAATTTTACAAATGCAGTTACATAGACTAAAAAAGGAAGGAGGGCATCATACTACTACATATTGACTTACCAGCATTGTTGTAATATACTCTGTCCTGGTTTCCTATTCTATCACTTGCCTATATTCCAGAGCTGACTACATAGCCCAGTCTGGGAAAACATTGCTCTTTTACAAACAGAAGTTTGACTTAAGTTTCAATTTCCACTTGATTCATCAAAACAAAGATGGTTCAGAAGGGAAAAATCTACAAATTGCTTACATCTGTTCGATCTAAAATATTATTCATGATATGCCAGTGATGATGGCTAAGCCATCTGGGGAATAAGATAGGTACTTGGGGGGGAAATCTGTCACAACGCAATGAAGAAATGACTTGTGTGATGGTCTGAGAGTCATTTCATTGCTTTCAGGGCTTTTTGGAGATATGCAAATTCTAAAATTCATATATACACAAACTATAGGCATTTGCCTACTGAAACATTTCACATAGCAACAACAAGCATACTTGCTAAGTAAATTAACAAATTACTCAAGACAAGAGTTTCTGAGATATAAAAATAAAACTAATTGTTATAGACCATTAGTAGATTTGAGGACATTTCATTCTTATTATTAAAATAAATGCTTTTAATTGTAAAATGTAGTTATACTGACCAGAAGTTTGGCCTAGTGGTAGAGTGCTTGCCTAGCACGCACGAAAACCCGGTTTCGATTCCTTGGTATCAAATATGTAGAAAATGCTGGAAGTGGTGCTATGGCTTAAGTGGTACAGCTGAAGCCTTGAGAAAGCCCAAGGACAGTGCTCAAACCCTGAGATCAAGTCCCACTATTGGTGAAAAAAATGTAGTAACATATTATATATTATTTTACATGTGTGAAATGCTTTAGTACAATTACATACAAACATATTTATAATTTTATGAATATATTTACATATGGGAACATAGCACTATGTATATATTCACATCTCACAGTCACATGACAGTTACATGTGCCAAAATACATACTTGACAATAGTGCATTAAATTTAAAAAGGTTGGGATATCAATATGATTCTTACTTGCAATACAAGCTGAATCAAATGTTTCACATTCTTTTAGATATTAGAGAAAATTTGTTGACTACCAATGCAGATGTGAAAAAGCCCAGGTAAATTTTTCCCTAAGTGAAAGTATTTTATATTATCAAATATATTAGAACCAGTTTTATTTTGGTTCCAACTATCCAGGAACTCTGATATGAAGTTATAAACAAAAATAGGCTTCCTAATTGTTTCATTGCTGCTTATTTGGGTACACCTTTAAGGTAATGAGCACTAATGACATTGTAGAAAAATGATTACAGTATATAATCTTTTTATTAGCATATATCCATTATTCTGAGGGGCTTTATTGTGATGTTTCATTTGTTCCTATAGTGTGATTTCATTAAATTTACCTCTTTTGTCTCTATCTTAAAAATATTTTTAAACTTGTTCACTGAGTTTGTGTTAAGAATATAAGAAGTTTGGAAAACGTGTTCTAGTATGGCCTAGTGGTAGAGGCTTGCCTAGCATTCATGAAGAGCCAGGTTCAGTTCCTCAGCACCACATACATAGAAAAAAACCAGAAGTGGTGCTGTGGCTCAAGTGGTAGAGCATTACTGAGAAAGTCCAAGGACAGTGATCAGACCCTGACCTCAAGCCCGAGAATGGCATAAAAAAAAAGGTGTGCTAGTATTGAAAATTTTATTGAATAGAATAATCTCATTATTTAGGAATACATATAACAAGTTTCTTCTAAATATAAGTTGTAAATGCCTGTATTTTTCTCTTCGAGGAGTTATAATGATTTTGTCTGTATTTTAGGAGGAAAACAAAAAAATGTATTGTGGCTGTGTGTGTTCACATGCACGTGTATGTGTGTGTGTGTGTGTGTGTGTGTGTGTGTGTGCCGAACCCGGTGACTGAACTCAGGGCCTGAGTGTTGTTCCTGAGCTCTTATACTCAAGAGTTAGTGCTCTACCACTTGATCCAAAGCTCCACTTCCAGATTTTTTTTTATAATGAATTAAAGATAATAGTCTAATAGTCTCCGAGAGTTTTCTACTCAGGCGGGCATGCTGATCCTCAGGATCCTCTTATCTTAACCTCATAAATAGCCAGGATTTCAGGCATGAGCCATCAGTATTGTACGTGTATCTACATGCTGTGTGCTTCCATGTGTCTCCCTCTCCCCTCAAATACAAACTAATGGGAATTTGCTCCCAGAAAATGATTGGTATGCAAAAATAATCAGCAGTCCTGGGACTACTTCTGCTCATTTCCGTATTGAATTTGTCCTGGTGAAAAGCCACACCTAACTACAACTTGAGCTGTGTGACTGTTTTTCTCTGGAGACATATATGTCTCTGTGACAGCTGCACTGCCCCACGATGCTGAAGTAGCTCATCTTGACAGCTATGCCCTGGGTTTTACATTCTGAACAGCAGCTGGGGAATGCTAGAGAGACTTATTATTATTTTTTTTTACAGTAGGTTGGCCCAGAATTGAATGAAGCCCTCCCTAAACTCTGAGATAAATTTCACATGGGACAAATTTCCCATGAGATGTATATTTATCACTCTAATTCGCCCCTAATGGCAATGATGCTCATGGCAGAATGTAATGGGCTGAATACATGAATATAGTATGGGGATCATTCCACCATCCTTCTACATTTGTTGCGTCTTATTATAGCGCACAGGTCAGATATTACAGGCACTGAATGAAGATGAAACCTATAGCTCTTAGTCACTGGTGAGATTATTACAGCTTCAAGCTATGAATCTGCATATACAAATTTATGGATAATTTATTTTCCCATTTATTGATCTAAGGGTCCTCCAAAGACCACCTGATTAGGATACTCCACCAGCAAAAAAAGAGAAAAAAAAAGCAAAGAAAAGAAACATAATTCCTGCCACCATACCTTAGCTGACAGCCTCTATTCGGTAGTGGAGGGCTAGGCAAACTCTGTAAAGTTTAAAACAAAATAACAATAAAGATAAAAGGAAAGGCCAGGAGCACGGCCTAGTGATAGAGCACTTGCTTAGCATACACAGTGTCCTGAGTTCAACTCCTCAGTTAGAATTCTTCTTAACTACCATCTAGAAGACACCCCAGCAGTCTTTCTGGCTTTTTTTTTTTTTTTTTGCCAGTCTTGGGCTTGAACTTAGTCTGTGAGGCTCTTATTTCCTATTAATTATCTAATGTCTGGAAATAGAGCTATGGCAAAGTGGTAGAGAATTAGCTCTGCGTGGTGTGTGTGTGTGTGTGTGTGTGTGTGTGTGTGTGTGTGTGTGTGTGTGTGATCTGCTATCCTGAGGCTTGAGGCTTGAACACTGGGCCTGGAAATTGAAACTGTCTTTGAGCCTTTTTTCCCCCCACTCATAGCTAATTCTCTACCAGTTTGCCATAGCTCTATTTCTACCCTTTTGGTAGTTAATTGGGAGTAAGAATCTCATAGACTTTCCTGTCAATACTGGCTTGGAATCACAATCCTCAGATCTTACTTTCTAAGATCTGAGCGTTTTATAATTGAAGTGTGAGCCACCAGCCCTGCTTCCACCTAACTCTTAAATTTTCTGCTTTTTTCCAAGTTTTTTGAAGGGATATAGATTTCATAAAAATTAGGAGGGCCAGGAGTTTAGCCTAGTGGTAGAGTGCTTGCCTACCATGCATGAAGACCCAGGTTCAATTCCTTGGCACTACATACATAGGAAAAAAACAAACTGGAAGTGGTGGTGTGGCTCAAGGGTAGAGCTCTAGCCTTGAGAAAAGTCCAAGGACAGTGCTCAGGCCTGAAATTCAAGCCCTACAAATGGCAAAAAAAAAGGAAATGAGAAATCAATATATTCAAGTGAAAAGAGTATGCTCCAAGAATCTAGAAGCCTAACTTTATTTAAAACAATGTTTTAACTCAGACAAATATTTTAAAAACAATTTATAAATTTCAAACAGAATCTATTTTGGTTTAAATATTACTTTTAATCCTTAATAGGCAGTAATTTGCAATCATAGAGACTTAATGTTTAGAGTAAGAGGGAATATTCATTTATATTTAAAGATTTGCTTCAAATCAGTTCACACTTTAGACCTTATCTGTTCTTTTCTTAGTTAATTCCCACATGGACTTTTTTCTCTAATGCTATGATAGGGCATTATGGTATCTGCAATTATCACTGAAGTATGAAACCGAGTATCTGGGACATATGCCTGAGGGAAGTCTTTCTAATACACAAAAAATATTGAAGATATTTTGGTGTCACAGATGTTTTGTTATTGAAGATATTTCAGTATCACAGATGTTTCACTTTCAAACAAGCTTTGGACCATAGAAGCTGCAATAGGAAGAGAGATTTCCTGTCCCCATCAGTGAGATGGAGAAAATTGCTCTTATTTCCAAAATGTCACTTTCCCTCCTTTCCTTAATATAGGTTAGTACAAATGTATTGGATCATTCTAAAAATTTAATACACCCCTAGAGAAAGTCAGTGTTTCCTTTTCCTGCTTTTTATAGGTCAGCTTGAGACTGTTATTAATTTGCCAAAATTTTAACAAATCACCATCTAAAATATTCATATAGGCTCATTATATAATGAAACACTAATTTTATAAAAGTATGGTTCTGCTCTTTATGTGCTTTTTGCTCAAAAATATCTACTGATTCTCTCTTTTTCAAAAGAAGGAAGGCCCTTACTATATTACCCAGAATGAGATCAATCAAGCTAGGGAATTTTCTTTTTGTTCTCATTCATTTCTCAAACTTTTCTGCTAAAGCATTAAAATGCTTTTCTTCATGCCTTTCCCTTCCACATTAAATTTTGTATACACTCAACACTCTTCCATGAAGGAAATCCACCCTCCTTTTACTGAATATATCATTATTGACCCTGATAAAAGTAATTCTTCTTCCATCACTTAATTATATTTAATTATCCATTCTATCTTCATAGTTTTTAGTTCTAATGGCATACAATACTCTTTTGCAGCAGAAAATATCATTGGACACTTGACAAGTTGGCAGGAAGCCTTGATTCACATCTTAATGCAGTAAAAAGAAACAGCTATAAATTGGAATGTGAATCAGGAAAAGCCCTTCACCATGTTCAACTGATTTTGCCCTAAGTTTTACATGTTCTTATTTACATATTCTGCATATCACCCTGCAGGAGAAATTTTCATATGCCTGAGAGCACAGCTTCACATCAGCACATAACCTTGCATGTCGAAGAAGAAATGTATTTTCTATGTTAGTGTGCATCCCTTGTAAAAGACAGGATGGAATTGAGAAAGACAGAATAAATGAGATGATGAAAGAAAACTAGTTGTCTAAATCTTTGCCTTGGCTTTTAATCCATTCCTCAGTTTCCTTGTGTGGAAAAAAAGTGATATCAGAAATGACTCTGAGTCATTTTTACATACTTGGAAAGTCACCTTAACAATCATTGTTATTGGGTTTCAGTGATAATACACAACAAAATGATTACCAAAAGTAAGTGACACTTACTCTGCCTAAAACCTTTCTTCCTGCTTCTGGGATTAATTAAAGTATCAATTTTTCCAGCAAGACTTTTTCTTTTAATCAATCTCCTAAATCAGTTCTGCTAAAAGGGTCCCTCTGAAAGCACCCATCAGACTCTGCTACAATATCCAGATGCTGATACTGTCATGATATACTATGTCAATTTAATCCATATTTCTATCCTAGAGCTAAAAAAGTCACAGTCACATTTGTTTAATAAAGACTTGGTGAGTAAGTAGATAGAAGAATTTAAAAAGTCGTTAAATAGAACAGAAAATCATCTTAATCAAATATGTACTAAAGTAAAATCCACATTTAAAATAGAATCCACATATATGAACACCACATGCATAAACACCTACACACATGCACTGTGTGTTGTCTAGTTGAAGATTTGCTATATTTTTCATATGGGCCTTGAATACTTCAAATGAAATGATATTCCTCTTTAGTCATCTAAGTAACTGACACTATTATTGCATTACATTTTTATCTCACTCTAAGATATATTTGCTAGAAAAATAAAAGTAGAAAAATAAACCAATAAAAGATCAATTTCTTTAGTTTAGGGAGCAAGAATAGAATGCTCATGCATTCACATCTTGAAACTTTCTTTTGAATGTTAGAGAACAAATATAGCTGTCTATATAATATAAGGAAATATATTTGTAACACTATTGTAATTAGAATTTGGTGTATAAATACATTATTATTTGCTTATTTTTGTAAGATGGTTTTGAGTTTATGATGTTTTAATGAATTTTTTTCCTCTCACTTTCTTATTTTTTCTCATATTGTTTCCTGCTCAAATTGGTCTATCCTTTATTGAGTATATTTTTTTCAAGGCCATAGAAGGAATAAGCTGGGGAAAAGAAGGAACTAATACTCTAATCTTCCAGTTTATGTTCTTTCTTTTATAACAATTTTTATACAAAACCTGTTCTTTTCTATTTACACAAACAACTCAAACGCAAATTGAAAACATTGAGAAGATCTTGTCTAGGAGCAAATGGTATTTTGCATTTTGGATACTGGCATTTCTTTCTTATGTCATCTCATGGATTTAGTCAGTGGTTCATAGAACTGTGAAATATTCTCACTGCCAAGAATCATGCTCCATTTTGAAAACACCATTTTCCTCAAACATAACAAACTGTGTTATGGTTACATAATTTTGTACAAATGAATAGTGAAGTGCTTAAAAATCACATTTTAAAATACTACTAACTAAACACAACTAGTTGACGTTTTAAAGTGCCAAATGCTAAGCCAGGTACTGGTGGCTCATACTTGTAACTCTAGCTAATCAGGAAGCTAAGATCTAATGATCAGAGTTTGAAGCCAATCTCAGGCAAAAAAGTTATTGTGAGACTATCTCCAATAATCACTCAAAAACCTGAAGTGGTGCTGTGGCTTAGGTTGTAGAGCACTAGTCTTGAGCACAAAGAGGCTCAGAGACAGCACCCAGGCCCACAACTGACCAAAAACATAAAATAAAAAAAAAAGCCCAAGCTAGAAAATATAACAATTAACTTCATAGAGTGCTGCTCTTATTACTCATAATACATTTTTCTACTAAATCATATGAATTCAAAAGAAACTTCTCATCTAAATGACTCTTGCCACTTAAGTTTTAAAAAAAAGCAAATTCTAAAATAGAAAAATGTATTGTCAATGCTGTGACTGTCACTTGATATTTCAGAAATTACTAGGAAAAGATGATAGAGATTAAACAACAAATTGCATAGTGCCACTTTATCTGCCACATATGGATTAGTTATATTTCTTCAGGAAACACATGCTAGAAATGTTCATGTATTATTACTATTCACCAAAATGGCAAGATAAATTTCTGTTACCTGAAGTACAAATTAAGAAAGATATATAAGTGGAAATGAAAATAAACTAAAGTAGCTGGAGTAGATTATTTTTTTAAAATCAAGGCATAAGATATGATCACTGAGTACCCCATTTCTCTTTCTAAGCAAGGCTCTTTTATGCAGACATGTACTTTATTAGAATTAACTATAATAAATATAAACTAAACCGCAGAAGAAGAGAGGTTGTGTCTAGTGAGAGAGAAATACCTGGAGAGATAAATGAACTTTTCGTAATTACTTAAGGAGAATTTACTGGATCTATTTTTCTATGAGGCAATACTGAGTGGTAAATCTAGTTTAGTATTTATGATGCCCCAGATATTATTCCAAAAATGCACTTCATACATCTCAAGTATTCTTATTCAGTAGTCTTATGATGTAGGCATTCTTAATAGCCCTACTTTACAGAGTAGGTAATTGGTTAAAGATCTGCTAAGCTGTGGAAGAGGATTTCAAATGCCATCCGGATTGAGGGTCTGTGCCCCTTTGTGCCATGCTGAAGTAGGTCTCTGTAATGCTACTGATTTAGTCAAACAAATTTTAGACAGATAATGAGTTTCAGATTTAAAATGTAAACAGTTCAAAATCTCACGATGTGATTCAGCATCAGCTATAGTACTTTATAGCCTCGTTGGAGTTATTCTGGGATAAGTCATTAATTGTGTTGGTCTAGCTGGTAAAAACACAGAGAAATAGAAATCTTTCCAAAATCTAAAGCAGAAAAAGGCTAACATTCTTTCTCCGTTATACTTAATACTCCTTACAAAGTATAACTTGGAATTAAGTGAGAAGTGCTAAATGACATGTTGACACATCCAATTAGTCAAATCAAAGTTTTTATCCTTCATTATCAAAGCAGACAAATTTTTTGAAATAGACAGCAATTTAAGCATTAAATTTGAATTATATAGTTATATATAACTATATAATTTGAAAATTTCTAGAAAAGAAATTTATAATATTCGGTTTTGATTATTATTTAGATTTGACAGACTGTGTTGATACTTGGAAAAGAATACTATCCATCATAGAAAATTGCCACTGCTTTGTGCTGACATATAGAGAATACTTGGAGACTTTCTGATTTTCATGTAAAAGTACTTCCATGTCAATTATTCTCACTGTGGATTTTTACTTGTAGAGCTCTAATGAAAGCCTGAGGCATTTCCTCATCAGTACTAAACACATACACACACATACAGCACAGCATCTTAGAGAAAAAATAAAGATTATTTTATTTCATTACTTCAACTTTCAAATTATAACACTGGAGTCAGTTAGAGATGCTTTAGTGAAATCATGTTGAACAACTCCCAGGATGAGGCTAAATGAAAGGATCTCCAGGATAGGGAAGCAAGGGCTTTATCGTATGTGATTGTTGTTCTTAATGTCCTATGTTATTTCTCTTCTCTTTGGTTGCCCATTTGGTTAATCTCATATTGTTACTGTATCTGACTTTGTTACCTGTATATACATTTATTTGTTTATTTGAAATTGGCATCGATGTGTGAGAAATAATACACCTGATATCTGGCGAGTATAACTGTAACCCCACTGTACATTACAACAAAAAATAAATATAGCTATATAGAAAAAAGTCAGAGAAAAGAGAAAGAAGAGAAGGAAGATTTTTTTTCATTGTATTTAGTAGAAGGGTTACATTATATTCACCAGAGAGAAGGCGCATTACTTCACATACATTGATACCCTTTCTCATGTCTTGGTCCCCATTTCCTTCTCCCCACCCCCCGCTTCTCATCTTGTTTTCCTCCTTTGCCTATCGGACTTCAAATAACCAAATATGCATATACAATATATCAGATAACCAATTGAAATACTGTAACAATATGAGATAACCAAGGGACAGCAAAAGAGATGAGAGATAACATAGCACATTAAGGACAACAATCACTTGTTATATGGCTTTTGTGAGAAAGAAGATTCTTGAAGATATATTTTTCATATCCCACTTCTAAAAACTGGAAAAATAACAAAACAAGATAATGTATGTGTTAGCCTGATTCTGCCATTTCCAAATTTTATCTCTGGAACAATTCTGCAACAGTAGTATACAGACTTCATTTCTTTGTTTGATGCCTTGCTGTTTGTTCTTGTACTGTCCACTTCAAGCTCAAATCCCTATGCTTTTCCAAATCAAAGCACTGAGGGAACATAATTTTTTTCCTTATATTCTATATAGGAATTATAAGAAATGGCGAGTAGAGTTTAGCAATTACTTAATTTATCCATTACACACACATGCATTTATGTGAATACACATAGACACACAGACACACAGACACACACACACACACACACACACACACACACACACACACACACACACACACGCACATTTTGGTCAGACTTTTCAGTGTCATTTATGTCTTAAGACCAGGAACAACTTATTACTAGTATTTGGTTATTCATCAACCAGTCTTAGATTTCATTGTTTCCCTTCAACCAAATTTATTTGAGTGTAATCTCTGCTTTTTTCATGCAGACAGTGCAGTTTATGGGAAAAAGTGATGCAGATACCTTATCTGCAACATTGGCTATTTCTATCACTGGACAATATTTCTTCAGCCAAAAGGAATAAAATATTTCAGAGCCAATGGTTTTAATGCATCCACATTTAACCAAATAATGAATTTAGGATGTGTTATATTAAATGGCCACTATTTTATTGTGTCACTACAGTCAAAATTATCACTTTGTAGAGAGATAATTTTTAGAAAATACAAATATGAATGATTTTTAAAGCTTATTGCAAAGGTGGTATTTCTGCTTTTTACCCTGGTTGTAAGATTATTTTCATTACAGAACAAATAAGAAATAATATTGAAATTCTCAACCAAACATCTCTAAATCAATAGTGAGAGGTATAATAAAATATCAACAGTGTTTTTTAATGATGAGTTGCTGTATTGTAATATTGTACTATTTTACTATTGTATTCTTGTTTATTTTGTGTTGTGGTATAAATCTTTGTTAATATTTGCTTTAATAAAATCTTTCATTAGATTTCTAGAAGCAGAGCTATGTGAACAGTAACTACTTATATAATTAATAATATATACACATACATATGAAATATGTATATATAAAAATGGTATACGTTTGTGATGATATGTAGCATATGAACTCACAAATATAAGCTCAGCTTTGTTATGAATTACCATACACTTATAGTACAAGAGTATTTTACTGTGATAATAGCATAGTTTTGTATAGTGTACTTTGAGCAGTCATACATACTATTATGCTCCTTTACCAGCCTTTCTCCTTGCAGCTCTTCTTACAGCTTGGTGATTTTCATTATGTTGTTATGTTTTGGAGAGTTTTGAACTTTTATAAGAAACTGCTTTTCTTCTAGAAACTTAGTTATAACTAAGGAAATTGATTAAAAATAAGCTATGAGAGCCATGACCAAATACTACACTTCTTGAGAAAGACCATGTCAAAACCCAACAAAATCACTACTAGAAAATGGGTACTTGGAAGAAGGGAGGAGAATGCTGAGAGGAGGGAAAGAAGAATGAAGGAGGGGGTTAGAGGGAAAATGCATTGTATATTCCACCCCATAACTAGGCCAAACTCCCAGTCCCAATTAACTCATTTTTTTAAGAATCTGTGTTGCTCAAGAGGTCAAGAGATTCAAATTCAATGGTGAGTTGATTATTTCCTACCTGTATTTTATAAAAGGCACAGAAATGCCAAGGAGATATTTGTATAAGACAAATCCTGGATTTTTTAAGATGGTCACTGCTATTATATTACTTGAACTACTAATAAATAGGCAAGTGCCATATGAACCCTTCATAATAAATATTTAAATATCAGTCCCAGAAGTAATATCTAATTTGTATTATTATCATTCAGATTTTAACATTAATAACCATCTATATCTAGGATCCTAGAGAAATTATATATGAAGGTACTACCATGTATCTTCATTTAATTATATGAATGAAATTAACTTAAATTCAAATTTATGACATTTTTGTAATTTTGTAGGCATGACTATAAATGTCATCATTACAGAATTTTCTGCATGTTTCCTTAAACATATCTTCATGAATATATTCTTTGATAGAATGAAAATCTTTAAAAAGTAAACAAAAATTGCCCCATGACATTTCCTCAAATTCAGAAATGATAACCTTGTTTTTCTAATATTATGTCACCTACATGAAATTCTCTAGCAAAATTGTTGAAACTGCATTGACAATCCATACCCTAAAATCAGAAGATCTTGTATTTCTATAACTTGCTGTCAGCACAGACTGCCTAAAAATTGAGAGCCCTATTGTACAAATTTCACTGATCTTGGTCTGAATAAATATATACAGTAAGTAAGGTATTTCAAATGTAAATGAACTTTACAAATAAATGGCACACCTTCAATCCATTTTCAAGGAAAGATCTTGTTTTTGCTTTGCAGATGTTAGCTGAAAGCCTAAGCCGATAAATGACTTAACTTTAATGAAATGCTTCAGTACCCACTTATAGGATTTGTGCAATCGCTTTTAAATTTGGGTAAAAATACTTAGTGCAACTCTATTTTAGAATTATTTAGAAAGTTGAGCTTGAAGTTTAGGCTTTATTTTATCATTAGACACTTCACTTACTTATTCATTCTTCTTTTCTGAGAAAAAAATCTATTTTTTTGTCCACAAAACCAAAAAATCAGAAATTGATGAAGATGTATGATAACTTATATAAATAGGAATCCATTCACTTTTCCAATATTGTCTTGGCAGAGTACAAAGTTATCTAAATCAATAGTATGACATTGAAAATCACATCAAGATGAAAGATAAAATGGCACAGATATTCTCATCGCTGGTCTGCAGAGGGACTGGAATCAGCATCTCTGGCTTGTACCACAAAAAGAATGTCAGCTTTAGAAAAATGATGAACCTCAGTAGAAAATGAGAGATTTAATTAGATCATGGAGCATGTCATAGATTAAAATCTGTCCTGCATTTTTCCATATGCATAGGAAGCCTAAATAACTGATTACTTTCAATATGTTTGATTTTTTTTTTTTTGCCAGTCCTGGGGACTGAACTCAAGGCCTGAGCACTGTATTTGGACACATTTTGCTCAAGGCTAGTGCTCTGCCACTTGAGCCACAGGGCCACTTCTGGCTTTTTCTGTGTATGTAGCATGTAGTACTGAGGAATTGAACCCAGGGTTTCCTGCATGCTAGGCAAGCACTCTACCCCTAGGCCACACTTCTGGCCCCTATGTTTGAAATTTTGACTATTCACTCCTCATTTATTTTTGCCAATCCTGGGCTTGAACTTAGGGCCTGAACACTGTCCTTTGGCTTTCTCAAGGCTAGAGTTCTACCACTTGAGCTACAGTACCACTTCTGGCTTATTTCTATGTATATACGAACTGAGGTACTGAAGAATCAAACCTGGGACTTCGTGCATGCTAGGCAAGCACTCTACCACTAGGCCAAACTCAGCCCACTATTCACTCTTAATCCTAAATTTTTGTATCCTATCCTTCCTTCTTACTGGAGAGTCAGAATTAGAGGATGTTTGTTTCATTAAACACATACCTATTCACTGTCCCACCTAGTCTATCTTCATAAACATATGTGATCAATTCTAGATTTTCTTTTAGGGTAAAAGATGGGGACATTTAAAAGAGACTATGAAACTACTTTTCAATATGTTGCTATTATGGAATAAAGAACAAGCAGTGAAAAATGTTTCCCAACAGTATCAACTGACAGTTTGATTAGAAAGTCCCCAGTCTTACCCTAAGTAATGAAAGGTCCAGAACATTCTGGGGTTGCAAAATCCCCCACACCCCTGATTCATTTCTTCATGAATCAGAATGCTTGGATGATGAAAAGCCATTAACATTCAAATACCAAAGAGGAAGCTGGTGCCCTTATACCTTGCTGGCAAGTCTGGAGAGCATCATGTTTCTGCAGCTTTATGTTTTTCTTGAGAATTTTTCCCCCATTCATCCTGCTTGTTCTTGTAACATTACTGTTCTCAGGTTACTTAAGGATGTATAAAATTCAGTGCTCCAAGTTTTCTCTCTGTTCTCTTGTCCAGTGAGCTCTAAATTCCTTGACCCCCACCTCTCTCTCTCTCTCTCTCTCTCTCTCTCTCTCTCTCTCTCTCTCTCTCTCTCTCTCTCTCTCTCTCTCTCTCTCTCTCTCTCTCTCTCTCTCTCTCTCTCTCTCTGTGTCTCTCAGAGATGCAAGAGGGACTTCCTGTGCACAACAAGTTAAATGAGAAAAACAGAAGATGAGAAATGTGAATCCTACCATATATTATGGCAGAGGTTGTCAAAAGAGGCATATATGTAGATGGTCAGGTTTTGGTCACCTTAAATTATTTCTTAACAAGTTGCTAATTTCAGTCCTATAGTTCTTCATTCTTACAATCTGTTTATGATTTCTAGAGTAAATTTTTGCATCCTGAAATGTTTTGTTAAGTGAGACATTAATACTATTATTTATTTGAATCATACAGTGGGAATCATTTTCCTTAGTTGCGTCAGAGGAATACTGGGATGTAATAGGATTATGGCACGAGGTAAGGATGAGCATGCTGATGACTTAATGCTTTACATCTTTAGCTTCCTTCAATCCTGCTTAGAATATATTCTGTGAATTTCTAGACACCGTCAGTTCAAACACCTATCAACGACAGTTCAAACATCCACCCACTTGCCAGATTAGTTTGTCCCTTTCTTATATTAACTTCTGGACCGTCAATCTGGTGATTCTGTCACTTGAGGATACATATACTTTCTTATCATGTTTTCAGCTTCAGTTTTCCTTTATCTCCTGGTATATGACTTTACAAATGTCTAGTGAAACAAGTAATGTGCTACAGCATGAGCACATAGAGTATTTAAATTTTATAAATGTAATATTATGTGATTTTTGCTGCTTTGTTAAACACCTTTAAATGGAGAAAATATGCATTTTATTTTTCATAGTTTATAAAGAATACTTTGTACATTACTCAAATATTTTTCTGCACATATATTAACTAGCTCTTTTTTAAAAATATAGCACATTAATTTTGAAACCAGAATTTGATGTTGTTGTAGACATCTGCTTCAAAAAAAAGGAAAAATGTATTTGCCTACTTAACAAACTAAAAGTAAGTAAATAAATAAATATGCTAGCAGTATTGATCATTTCCGGTGACTTTTGTTGATGGAGACATGCTGAGAGAGTATTTGACTACAATACAGGTTGATTCCACTAGATACCAAGTTACAATAAAATGCTATTTAACAAAAAAAAACAAAAAATAATCATAAAAAATGATAAAAATTCAGCCTAGCACATACAATCCAACCCTATGTCCATAATTTTCATTATTTTAAATTAGGTCTTGTTAGATATTTATAATTACCATGCAGTTTTTAAAGTGCTGCTGAGAAACATATTCCATTGTAAGGTCAGCTGGTAATATGAACATATTTTGTATGCAGCTACAGGAAGAAGCTTCTGCAGACAGCTTGCAGAATTCTGTCTTGGTCAATGGACGATAATGTAAAATTAGAAGTTTAGCTCCAAGCAATAATCTTACTGTTTGTATTCTATTTTCTGTAAAATATACTGGATAAAACAGAAATAAGAAGCTAATAACAATTTGTCAGGCCAATTATGAGAAACATTAGCAGTGTTATCATTGATCCCTGGCATTTTAGACTATTAAATATAAACAGTGGTTACATGCTTAAACTCTTTAATGTCATTTAAGTTTGTACGTTGTAAAAAATCCTTTTTTATTTGAAATAAGGAGACTCTAAATATAAACCCCATTGCTTTGATGCTAGAGCTTAATGAGTCTTGGCAAATTTCATTGAAATTGTAATGAAGACCAAGAAACTCAGTCCACAGTCTGCATTAAGGAAAATCTATAAAGGTATGTATCTAGATAGTCATAATTGTTTTATTGTGTTATCATTTTTTAATTTTTTCCCATAGGGTGAAATGGATGTTTTTACTAATTTTATCATCTATGGAGTGTAAGCAAGAGGTTTTTGTTTTTTCAGGAGTGTGCTTCAAATGAGAAAAACAGGCCATTTAAATAAACAGTATTTGCATTACAAAAATAATGTGATAATGGTGATCAAAAATTTCTCCACCAAACAAGCATTGTTTTTCCTTTGTAAGAAACGTATTGGCTAGGTAGCAATTGCCAGTCTAAGTACCCTAGAGCATGTTCCATTTGACTATGATCACTGGACGATAGTCTGGGCAGCAAATTATTACTGAGTAAAACTAAGAGCTTGTAATTCACGCCTTAAGGTACTGATTTTCAATGGTCTCATAAAACAAAGCAAAATGAGTCCACAAAAATGGAACAGGAAATATGGCTGAATAATACCATTGCTGCAGTATGGAAATCTTTGGCCAGAAAATCATATATAAAACAAAGCAGCAGGCTTTGGTCAAATACATAACAGTCATTTGTGCCGCATTTTGAAAATGAATTTAACTCTGATTCCTAACCATGACTCAGTTGTATAAACATGCACAATGACTGTTTTGGTATGAGGAATAGTGGACATAAGTAGCTCAGTAGCTTCACATATTTCCCATGTCTTACCCCTAAATTACCGAAATTTATTCCCAAGTTCTTTATGACTACTTTTCTTTAACCTTAACTTCTTATTTAGCCTTACATTACTTACATCTGAATGTATATTTTTTATTCTTTGTCTTAGATATTTGAAGGTTAACTCTTAATTTCTCATTGAACCAAAACTTTCTAACTTAAAAGTAACATCTTTTGACAGAAAAAGGATCTCTCAATGCATTTATAAAAATTCTTTGATGTAACTGAATACCTAATGACTTATAAATAGTAACAAAGACTCAAGTTTCTAAGATGTAATTTAAAAAACTGCTTTTCCTTAAAAGCTGAATAAGACAAGATTTCACTTGCACTTCTACCCCCCTCAGCGATGGTTCCAGCATAAAATCACTTGAGGAAAATGATTAGACTCATAAACACTTATCCAAAAGCAGAGAAAGATTCACATTCTAATATTGCAATTTGACTATGGGTATGTGGTTGTCATTATTTTCTTGTCTCTCTGAATATTATTTTCTGATTTCTTTCACCCGTTGAGTGTAAAAATATGACTAGTTTGCATTCAGAGGTAGAGATGTGAGAGATCAAGTACAGGTGTCACTCTCAAAGTGAATAAGAACTAGCCAAATGGTCTTGTAACTCTTGCTTTTGTCTAAGAGTAGAACTAAAAGAAATTGTCAAAAGGGAATTAAAGTATTTTGTAGTCAAAATGTTCAAACTTATTTTTTTTAGAATCTACTTGCACAGTCTCCACTATATGGAGACTGTGGCCTGAGGCTCTGTCCATGTTAAGGACCACAGAGGATCTCAAGGTTGCTGATTGACTGTGATCAATCACATGAAAAAAAAAAATAAGGTTAGTTATTGCTCTTATGTTTAACCACATCTATTTAAAGGATATTAGAAGTGTTAACTTTTAAATTATTTTTGATGTCTTTAAGTCAATGATATTTCTCTGTACACTCAATATTTAGTAATGTAGAAATATAGTAAACATATTTGCCTTTTAAGTTCATAACTCATGATTTTAATGTAAGTAATCTCTGAATGTAACTATTATGTAGTTACCTGGAGATATATTACAAGAGCTTTGTGCCGATTAATTCATCACACATGCTGAATATTGATTACTGTTCCTCTTTTTCCTTGAAAGGTCAGAAAAATGGGAGCTTCTGGGGTTGATTGAGAAGAGTGAGATTTTTCAGAAATAAAACTAGAACTAGACATCGAAACACGAAAGGAAAACTGAAGGCATACACTGAACATAAACCTATGAAAAGAATTAACATTTATGCTGTGGTTTTTGAACAGAGCCATATAAAACTATTTTTGATTAGTAATTTGTCTTCAGGTGTTTAAAAAATGATACAAATAAACTTATTTCCTTGACTAAAGTATATATAGCAATCATATGATAAATGAATATTGCTTACAAACTAAAAGTGAAATTGTCAATCTCTAGAAGATAATCCACTCCACATAAGAAAATTAAGTTGTTAAACTATATAACTAAGGTGATATTCTCAGGATGACAGGAAAAATTTGTAGATGAACCAGTTTAACTGTTTTCATGAAGATGATCCCTTTAATACCATAGGTGGGTAAAAAAAATTCTAGTAAGCATTAATTCACAATTTAATATATACTGAGCACAAGCTGACAATATCAGTTTAATTGCTACATTGATGGAAGACAAACTATCCAGTTTCTATTCTGATTATTTGGATTTAAACCTTTCTAATAAGTTGGTCTCCGTTTCTATAATGCTCCATGGAGAATGCCATTTCTAGTGTTTCTCCAATTGATAAGAAACTTTTTTTCTTGATTCTACTTATTTGCCTATTTTATTTTTTTCCTAGCTTTTATTTTTTCTTTGAGAAAAGATGTCAAAGGTTTACCATGAAACCCACATTTCCATCATGGAGAAGAATCTCAGTTAACTGGAACCACACCAGGACCTTTCCTTGATTTCTCTGAAATATAACTGAGCTAAATGCAGTGTTATCCACCCCTGTGCACCTATGTCCTTTTCTTCAACATAGCATATTTAAGAAATCCACGTTTCTTATTAGTCATATTGAGACATGATTAAATCTGTTTTTGTTGTCAAAAACTTACACATGAAATTCACAGAGATGAATATTTTGCATGACTCCTCCAAAACAGATGAACATCACTTATGAAAAAAATAACAGAAACACCTCATCCAAAGTCCTAGAGTCAGGACTTGCGTAGCTTACTTTTAAAGTGAGAATGAGGAAAGAGTAAAATGGATATATGCAAAAGAGAGAGAAGCAGGTATCAAAGAGGAAATTCAGAGTAAGCCAAGGTCACAGAAGAGCCCAGATTTCACCACTCCTTAAAAGCAATTTTAGGAACACTGCAGACTTTTTTTTCCCACTACACATGACTAATTAGACAGTTCGTGCTCTGAAAACAGTATGGGCATAGAAGCTGTTGTCCAGCTTGAAGCCTGTGTATTTGCGAATATCTTCTCAGATGTAAACCAACAGCCTTTTCACATTCTTGAATGCAAAATAAATAATGGGAACTTCTGGGAAATAATGCTAAAAATATACAGGAGCTGGTGGATCATGCCTGTACTCTTAGCTATTCAGGAGGCTGCAATCTGAGGATCACGGTTCAAAGCCAGCCCAGGCACGAAAGTCCAGGAGACTTATCTCCAATTAACCAACAGGAAATCAGAAATGGTGCTGTGGTTCAATGTGGTAGAGCACTAGCCTTGAGCTCAAGAGTTAAGGATAGTACCTAGGCCCAGAGCTCAAGCCCCATAACCCCCATCCCAAAGTTCATGTCAGAGTTGTCAATACAGAAAGAAATATTCTATCATATCATGTAGTTTAAAAGATGCACTCTACAAGTATCTAGCTGCTCAAACACATTAAACTAGGACACACATTTTATAAGGAAATGTTACAGCTGTGTTGTTCATAGGTCAAAATAGAAACCATATGGGAATGTTTTTAGCAGAAGGCTATATTTAAAACAAGTAAGCCATTTTTGGAAAGTACTTAGAGTGAATATTTCCATTTTCAAAGTTTTTTAATTGTTTTTCCAATGTAACTTTGGATTGATTCTGTACTCCAAAATAATCTGAATGCATTTAAAGAAGTCAATTTCCTGAGGCCAAGTGATGATATACTTCAGCTTATGTTTTTACTGGGGATTCTACCAGAACCTGATATGATTCATATTTCTCTGTAAGTTCACGGCATTCACACAAAATTATCTTGCAGAGAAAGGCTCTAATTTTCTTTTTTTTCTTTTTTGGCCAGTCTTTGGCCTTGAACTCAAGGCCTGAGCACTGTCCTTGGGCTTTCTCAAGGCCACAGCACCACTTCTGGCAATTTCTATGTATATATGGTACCGAGGAATTGAACCTGGGTCTTTGTGAATGCTAGGCAAGCCCTCTATCACTTGGCCATATTCCCGGCCCCAAAGACTCTAATTTTCATATAGTTTTTTTTTTAATCCTGGTACATATGAAAACAGGAAGAACTTAGGAATTTAAACCTGAAAAAAAGATGCTTTGTTTGCTTGTTTGGCATCTTTTTTTTTGGTTATCTATAAACTAAAATGATTGATGCTGGAAATCACAAGAAAACAATTTTTTAATTATGTAAAAATCATGTTTATTAAAATAGCTAACTCATGCTATCACACTTCTAGTTTTAAATAAAACCTTTCCTAATAAATAAAATATTATGCAAAATAGTGACCACTACCCAAATTAAAACATCTAGAGATGTTGGAACATAACAATTATTTTAAATTTAAAAAAATTACTTGAGGGGCTGGGAGTTTGGCCTAGTGGTAGAGTGCTTGCCTAGCATGCACGAAGACCCGGGTTCAATTCCTTGGTACCACATACACAGAAAAAAGCTGGAAGTGGTGCTGAGTCTAGCCTTGAGAAAAATCCAAGGACAGTCTCAGGCCCTGACCTCAAACCCAGGACTGGCAAAAAAACAACAACAACAACAAAATTTACTTGAAAGTATACTTCAGTGTGTTGTACCTATTATAATGATCAAAATTTTAGCTAGTCACATACCGTAGATCCAGACAACGTATTCCTGAGAATGGCTGAGAAAATTAAGCAAAACATTGTGTGTGGCAGTTTAAATATTCCCATATGTAAGAAAATCCGAAGTATAGGTCCAGTAATATGTGGAGCCCCAAAACATCTAAGTGATTATTTATGTAAAATATGGACCATTTGTGGCTTTTGAAATTCCATATAATTTTAATGAATTCTTTTAAACTTGCATATATATATACATATATATATATATATATATATATAGTGAATCATTGGACTTGAACTCTGGGCCTGGGCGCTGTCCCTGAGTTGTTCTGCTCAAGGCTACCACCTTACCCTTGAGCCAAGCCCCACTTCCCATTTTCTAGAGGTTAATTGGAGATAAGAGTCTCAGGTCCCTTTATGCCCCAGTTGGCTTTGAACCTTGATCCTCAGATCTCAGCCTCCTGAGTAGCTAGTATTACAAGCATGATCCACCATGCCTGGCTATATTTTCTTCATACCCATTAAGCTACTTTTTCTCTATTTTGCAAGACTTTTTACATTATGAATCTAGCAAGATATTTTCTTCCTAGTTTGGTTAATAAGGCCTCAAAAAATGATCATAGGTGGAAACATTCTCATATGTCATTAAGTTTTGTAACTAAAAAAAGTTAATTTTTAAAACCTCTACAAACAACAGCAATAAAACCACAATAACAACATCAAAAATACCCAAGATCATGCAACTGTCTAGAGTTAATAAAACTTTATAATTTCTAAAAAGAAAAAAGTGAAATAATAAAACCTGATTATATGATAATTACCAAATGATCCTGTGTTCAGGAATCTTAATTTCTATCGTCAGTTGAACTTTCTATTTGCAATTGCAGTACTTGGAAAACCCCTCACATTTTGAGACTCTGATCAGGCCAACCCTAAAGTGCATCTTTCAGAAAAATCAACAAATTCAGTAATAGGTAGAGGATATGAAACCATTTTGCTAAACTCTATGAACCACAGAGTTTCAGAGAACTAAGTAAAAAAAAAAAAAAGATGTAAAACACATTCTTGAAGGACAGGTCCTTGGGGAGGTTGCTCTGGCTTTCATTTCATGTAGATCTTTGTTTTGTGAGAGTCCACACTTCATTATTCTCTTTGAGTTCTACCTACACATTATGCTAAGATGACATATTATTTGCATGTGTGTATATGTGTATATATATATATGCATATGCATATATATGCATACACGTTTGACAGAGCTAGGTAACTCTAAGACTACTTATATACTTGCCACATTTTAGAACTCAGTCACTTACTTTACAGGAGACTGTGGTAGCTATCTGTAAGTGAGGCTATGAGTTGAAATTTTTCTATAGTATTCAAAATTATTCAGGTCAAATAATACCATATATTAAACCAGTGGTATGTTTGGCTTTATTGCTTTAGAAATACAATACTTCTGAACTTCCTAAATTAGTATATATTGAAACATTCATGATGGAAAACAGACTAATACAAAATAGGAGCACTGAAAAGCAAATACAAAGATCTGCAGATTTACATTCAAAACTAGCTCGGTTGGTATACTGTATATACCCATAAGTCCAGCTACAGAAAAGTTGAATCAGGGGGTTCAATTGACCCAAGAATTCAAGGCCGTGCTGGACAAGAAAAGTTGTTAAAACAAAACATAAGCTCATATATAAATTCACTTTGGTTAAGCACTTATAATTTTACTGAAATAACTTGTCAAGAAATACAGATTGGAGGAAACAAAAGCCATATAATGAATGACTGTTGTTCTTAATGTACTATGTTATCTCTCATCTCTTTTGCCATCCCTTGGTTATCTCATATTGTTACAATATTTCACCTTGTTATCTGATATATTTTATATGTGCTTAGTTAGTTATTTGAAATTGGAAAGGGAAGGGGGGAAATCAAGATAAGGGGGGGTGGGAGGAAAATGGGGACCATGTCATGAGAAAGAGTATCAATGTTTGTGAAGTTATGCACCTTCTATCTGGTGAATATAATGTAACCCTTCTATTAATCACAATAAAATAAAGAAATACTGATTGGAATCTAGTAATTCAGAAGAATGCTATTTTCTCATTTGATTCCTGTATTTGGAGAATATTCCATACATTTGTCTTTAACTCTTAATGAACTGTTACTGGAATACATATATAAGATGATAATCAACATTAATATTTCAAAGTATTCTAAATGTTATGTATTATACTGTAAGCTTTGTTAATAATGTACCATTCTTTTCAAAGTCAGCAAAATTTTAATTACCAGTGTTATTTATAATTTTATTGAAACCTCTTATATTATGAATATAATGAATGGTGATAATCTTGATCTAATTAAAACAAGGCAATTTACCTGTGTGGACTAAAACAATAGAAGAAAGTATCTGGAGTTGAAACATGAAATTGCAAGTTCTTGCAGGAAAGTGTCTCAATAACAAAACAAAACAAAAACACCTTAGTTCAGTATTCGTTACAGAATAAGAAGCAAACAATTTTGCACTCTGGGTCTAAAATTCTTTCTCTTTTAAGAATTCTATGCCTTGTGTTTAATAGCTCCCCTGAACCATCTTTTTCCTTCCCTGTCCATGATTCTGTCTTGTGTCTTTATTATTCTGTAGCAACTATAAGACTAAATTCAGACATGAACCACAGTACTTATAGGCTATATGTGTTTCCCTTCCCAACTTTTCTAAATTATTTTCCAATATACTACAAAGAGCTGCATGTGTACATAATAATTTATTTGTCTCCGTTCCTTCAAATGAGGCTGTAGCAACTCCTATTATTTCAGTCCTTAGTTTTCAATCTTATTTTTTTCCCTTGTATGAATGTCTTGCTTTGTCTTTGTCTCTGTGTCTCTGTGTCTTTTCTATTTCTCTAACAATTGTTATTTTATTTTTTAAAACCAGTTTAAATATGAAATCCACACTTCTTTGTGAACTTGAGGAAAAAATAATTTATTTGTACAAGCATTCCTCCTTATTATGCCTTACCATTATATTTGTTTCATCTTATTTTCTTTTCCTCCTCCCATTCTTTTATTCTCTCTTTCTCTCTCTTTCTCTCTCTCTCTGTGTGTGTGTGTGTGTGTGTGTGTGTGTGTGTGTGTGTACTTGAAATCATGGCCTCACACTCAGCATTCTTCTTTTTGGCTGGCACCCTACCAGTTGAGTATGCCTTAAAGCATGACAGTCTGCTGGTAAATGGGATATAGACTATCACAGAGTTGTGTGCCCAGCTGCCTTCAAACTGCAGTCATCCAAGTCTCCACTCCCTCAGTAGCTAGGACAAGCCTATGCAAATTTTTGCCTGTCCTGGGCCTTGAACTCAGGGGCTGAGCACTGTTCTCAGGCTTTCTCAAGGCTAGAGCTCTACTACTTGCATCACAGCAACATTTCTGGCTTTTTTTGTGTATGTGGTACAGAGGAATTGAACGTGGGTCTTCATGCATGCTAGGCAAGCACCCTACCTCTAGGCCAAACTCCTGGCCCCAGACTATGCATTTTTACCTTAGTGAGCAGATGGTGTCTGTTTTTCAGTCTGCAGTATCTGACTCTTTATACACATCCTATAAATACACAGAATTATCATCCATCAGGTATACTTTCTATACACTTATTATATAAGTGGTTAAATTTGGTCTTTTGGTCATTTATCACTTTTAGACAGGAGATTTCTTACCACATGTTATTAAACTTATATTGACAAGAGAATCATCTTGACTTGTGGAAGTGATTTTGGGATGAAGTATTGAATTGAACATATTATCTCCGAGACCTTCTTTGACACTAGAAGCCTCTTAGCTGAAGATGAATTCTAATTACTCCTTAAGTACATCTTCCATTTATACTCCCACAATATTGCCTATAACCCTTAGCATTTCTGTCTTATGTTTACTTATTACTTATCAATTTTACCATGGATTCTTATTACTCTGCAGCCTCGCTAAATGTAAAAATCAGTGATTGGGGCTGAGTGCTGGTGTCTCATGCCTATAATTCTAGCTACCCAAGAGGTTGAGATCTCAGGATTGTGATTCATAGCAAGCTCCAGCTGAAAAAATCAGAAGACTCTTACCTCCAATTAATCACCAGAGAACCAGAAGTGAGTACTAGTACTACCCATGAATGAAAACAAAAACAAACAAAACTAAATGGCAGCTCTGAGGCCCATAACCAACAAAACAGAAGAGAGAGAGAGAGAGAGAGAGAGAGAGAGAGAGAGAGAGAGAGAGAGAGAGAGAGAGAGAGAGAGAGAGAGAGAGAGGCCCATGAGCAGACATAAAAGATGAAAAGCTTGACAACTGCTTTTTCAGGAGGATGAATTAATATCACTACACAAGAAAAGTTCATGTTTATGAATAGGGTAGCCATTATAAAATGAAGGAACCTCTAGCCACATGGACGTTGTACTGAAGCTCCTCCATATAGGCAAATGTGTTGTTATGAGTTCTTCTGTACCAAGGACAGATTTGTTCTTTCCAGTCACTTACCCTCTGACAGCATGAATAAGTCTCAGTGATGGATACGCAGTACGCACTTTGAGTTTATTCTTAAGGATTAATGCATTAACCCATTCCACGTGCTTCTCTCCTCCTTTGACCATGAAAGCAGGAATCCAAAGGACACTGTCATTCAGCATAGACAGTCTATGCACAAATTTTTCTCTGTCACTCTCATTCCGAAAGCCTCCAAATGCTCTTTGCACAACTGATGGGTTCATGGTAATAAAATCTGACTTAGTTCCCACATCTGCAGCAAACTCCACCACAGGGGCTAGATTACACCTGAAGAGAAAACAATTAATGAACAAATGAAAAATAAATATGAAGCAGTCCCTTGTAAAACATGAATAAAAAGAAGAATGAAGGTCTACCATGTTAAAAAATCCAAGTATAATGTTCATGGTAAATTTATATTTTGACTAAATCACCACATATTTAGGATGTGCATATCAAGTATTGGACTCAAAGTGCTATTTATATTTAAATTGTTGTCTAAGAATAATCTTTATTCTTATTTTCACAATGTTATAAGATATGAATTTATAATAAGCAAATTTACATTGTTGAATTCACAAAGGCTCAGTTGGTATGCCAAAAGCAGTCTAAAACATATGCCATTCTGTAAGTAAAACACATTTGAATTGCTATTCCAATCTCCTCTGCTTGTCAAATGCAACTCTCTTCATCAACTTTACACACAGATCTGAATGACTCTGACTTTTCTATACTCTGAAGCTAGAGAGAAAGAACAGTTCCTGGCAGCAGTTTCCACAAACCAAGTTTACAAATGTCTGCTATGGACTTGTAAGGGGAAGAAAATGGAGATATCATATTAAATATGACTATCTGAGACTTTTAAGGCAAGTAGTATAGTTCTTAGTATGAGATAAAAATATTTCCCTTTCTGTTCTTTTCAAGGAAATCCTCAGGGTACCCACTTTTCCTGTTAGGTCATTTCTATGGCTAGAAAAATGCATAAGTAAGAAAGATAGAATTTGTGGGACTGGTCTTTCCACAGAATCACATGAACGTATTAAGAGCCTGGACCTAATTTTGTTCATAGAGCTTGATTCTACTCTTGTTTTAGAGAACTTCCTTGAAAAGCACCTTAAATTTATCTGCTATTAATTTGTGATGTTCTTTTGATTCTACCACATTAATTTTTGACTACATGATTTGAAATTGCTTTTATAAACACCTATTTTGACTTGATTTTAATCAGATGATAAATTTTTAAAAGAATTTAAACAAACAAAAAATTCCCGTCTGAAAAATGTCAATCTATTCAATTTACACTTTATAAAACATACACACACTGAAAATACACTTTTAACTTTCCTTTTATCAATCCTTCAAGAGAATGCAAATTGAATAAATGTTCTATTTAGGCATTTTAAAGGTTGAGTTGCATTGAGACTTCCTTATATTTCTTTCCTTCGATATTTTGTTGCACTAACTGAATTCTCAAGTTAAATTTTAATGAAAAAGTACAGGTGTGCCATGTTATGGAATTCTACCTAGCCTTCCTTATCTCAATTAATTAATACAACCTATTATTTTCAGTTCTCTTCATCGTTTAGTAATAACAACAAATTTCTTTCATCTCACACAATTAAAGTACTTCTATATTACCTAGAATATGTTACTGAGAAGAAAAAATTTAGCAGATGATATATTTGTAAATTAAAGCTTAATGAATATTGTATTAAAGACTTTTCAATTTCCATATCTTCACATACATCATACCATAAGATAAAAAGAACTTTTTCCTACTAAAAATCCATTTCACTGTTTGATATTTGATATTAATCTTTTCCATTACCACAGCAATGGAGGAAAGGACAGTGATAAACCATTGCTGTACATGAACATATGTCAAAGTATATATTCTCTCATGAAATCGTGGGATAGCCAAGTTTCAGTGATATTTGAAGCAATAAAATATTCACCACACAAGCACTGAAATGAATTTGAAGTCCTAATCAAGCTGATTGAATATTGAATTTAATTTCTCTGAGAAAAATTATATTCTAAAGGTCTTATTATGGATTGTTCTTCACACAAAATTTGTGAAAACTTGTGCACATTGACAACTAACATGCCACCCAGAGAGAAAGAGAGAGATAGAGAGAGAGACAGAGACAGAGAGACAGAGACAGAGACAGAGACAGAAAGAATACACCACACATATTTTTGTGTTACAACCTTCAGTAATTGCTTTTAGAATAGTTTCTCTATAGAAAAACATTTATACTTCATATTCTCTATAACATAAAAATATGCGAGTGAAAGCTACACCTGCTTGGTTATCTTTTCATGACTAATATGTACTTATTTGCCATGCTTTTACTTAATTTTGCTTTTTTTGGTCAGTCATGGGGCTTGGATTCTGTACCTGGGCGCTATCACTGATAGCTCAAGGCTAGCACTATGCCACTGGAACTACAGTGCCACTTCTGATTTTTTCTGTGTATGTGGTACCCAGGAATCGAACCTAGGACTTTGTGTATACTTAGGAAGCATTCTACCACTAGGCTATGCTCCCAGCCTGATCTCATAATTATTACTAGCAGCAATTCTGCTGATTGAGCAAGAATCTAAATATCATCTCAATCATTAAATGTTAACCTTTATGAAAATTTTCTTGGAGATTATAGTACTCAAAATTAGCTGGAATGTGTGTCGAGTATTTATGAAATGATATGCAATTACTCATGTTATTCTTAACTGTATAACTTAGAGGAGCATCCAACTTCAAAATAATGGACTTTTATGAGGCAAAACTGCTGAGCACACAGATTAGAGAGTCATTGAATAGACTTATTCTATGTTGTGTTTTGCCAAATTCAATTTTTTTGTGCTACAAGCTACTTTTGAAAAATCAACCCTATGAAGTTGAATGTGCTAAGCAAGCTTCTCATTTACTCTTAAGTTTTCAGATCTGTGTTGATTCCGCATTATTGATTAAACTCCTGAAAAAGTGAGGACATTGATTGTAGTCCCAAATCACATGCAATAGCTTCATAATTCCTTTCAATAAGGTTGAACAGACTTTTCATTTTTCAAGGCCACAAAATATTTACTTTTATAAAATGAAATTAATTGTAAAAGGAACTTTCATTGTGATATATATATACATATATACATACATGCATATACACACAAGCGTATAGATAGATAAATAGATAGATAGATAGATAGATATTCAATTATCCACATCCCTTTTTTTCCCTTCTTTCCTTTTCCTCAATTCCTCTGGTTCTTCCCTCAAACAATCCTGTTTCTACAATCACATCATATTATTTCTGAAAGATTAGATGCCACAGATAAGTGCAATACATACGTTTGTCCTTCTGAGCTAGGCCTTGTTTGCTCAGTAGGATGATCAGGAGATAAGTAATGCTTGTTGCATTTTTAAATTCAGCACAATCCCAGATTTCTCTAGCCAGAAATATTTCTGCGAATTACTAACATTCTCTTCCCCCTTCAATTATATTTCCATGATTTAAAAAAGTTGGGAGTCTCTCATTTATTCATTATAATACAATATTACTCAGAAAATGCTCAGAATGAGCTGGGCACCAGTAGCTCATGCCTGTAATTGTAGCTACTCAAAAGGCTGAGATCTGGGGCCGGGAGTTTGGCCTAGTGGTAGAGTGTTTGCCTAGCATGCACAAAGACCCGGGTTCGATTCCTTGGTACCACATACTTAGGAAAAGTCGGAAGTGGTGCTGAGGCTCAAGTGGTAGAGCTCTTCTAGCCTTGAGAAAAATCCAAAGACAGTGCTCAGGCCCTGAGTTCAAGCCCAGGATTGGCAAAAAAAAAAAAAATAAGTCTGAGATCTGAGGACTGTAATTCAAAGCCAGCCAGGCACGAAAGTCTGTGACTCTTATCTCCAATTAACCACCAGAAAAATGGAAGTGGCGCTGAGGCTTGAAGTGGTAGAGTGATAGCCTTGAGATGAAGCGCTCAGGGACAGAGTCCAGGCCTAGAATTCAAGCCCCATTACTGACAAAAAAATAATACCCAGAATGCTTTCTCTGGCTATGTTACTATTTAATTGTCATACAGTTTTAAAATATAAACTTGGTACAAATTATTAATAATATCAATGAGATAATCTTACGCATTTTGGTGCAGAGGCCCATAACTACAATTCCATATCCAGAAGGCAGAGATTAAGGAGGAAGTTTGGGCTGGCCTTGGACAAAAGCAAGATTCTTTCTCAACAAAACAAATGAAGGAAGCATGGTGGCATATGTCTGTAAATCCAGCTATACAGAAGTTATAGGTAAGATTACAGTCCAATATGGGTTCCAGACAAAGTATACAGTACTCTATGTGAAAGATAGCTATAGCCAGAAAATTTAGGAATGCGGATCAAAAGTTAGAGCCTCTTTCTAATAAGTATGTGTTTTTTGAGTTCAAACTTTAGTATAAATAATAATAATAACAACAATAATAAATTTTAACATATTTGTCCTACACAACTGAGGAGCTATAATAGTGGTAATTATGCCATGCCACTCTTTATATATACATCATATAATAAATTATAGTCTGAGTGGATTATAAGTTAACTCCTTTGTCCTCTTCATCCGTGATCAATATCCAAAGTTCTCACATAATTTTTATCCTCTTCTCTTCTCACTGGTTCACCATCTTTCCTTGCATTAACACTGAAATCCCCAAGCCAAAATCATCTTGATCATTGGAATATTTGCCAAACCACTGGAAAGTAGAAGAGAGACTCCTCTCTCTTGCTCCCAAAGGAAGTTTGTGGTTCTGACTGCTTATACAGTCAGCTTCTCAGCTTGAAAGGTCAAAAGAACAGGGCCACAGAGTCCTGTCTATTTTCACGTTTGTGATTGCACCTGCAGTACTTTTAGGGAGGAGCTGCAATAGGTAACTTGTAAGTCTTTGGCTTTCCTGAGGTGAACAAGGTAGGTTCCAAATAGACCTAAAACCCCTAACTTTGCCTTGTGCCAAGGAGAAGCATTATTTCTACTCAAGATGAACAACTATAGTCACTGTGATTAGAAACCATATCCTAGCCTTGACAGCTTCTAAAAGGACAGTCTAGTTTTCAATGACTCAAGAATAGGAGTTTTAACCCAATGTCTATATATATGATTTTATTTCAGAATTATGGGAAATGTATGTGGAGAAAATTTTTCTAACATTTAGAGCTAGTTTTTAATTTCAAGCAGCCAAGACTTAAAAACATTACACAATGGCCACTCACTTCTGACATTCCACAAATTCCAAGTAGTGTTTAAACAAAGGATTTTAAAAATAGATCATTAATGCTTCAGATCTTTTGAGGATAAGGGTTCATCAAATGTTAGCAAAAGCATTAGAGAACTTCTTGATAAGGCTTTTGTTTGTGAATCATTAGATTAAAATAGGTTTACAAGTGGAACGCTAATTTGTCATAAAGAATGTATAAGAAATAAATATGAAAAATCATTTCAAGGATTTTAATTTTTAATATGGTTAATAGATACAAACATGTACAGTAAATGCTATGTTCACCATTAAGATTAACAATTGATAATATTCTCAACTTGATATAAGTAAATGCAAACAATTCACATCACATAAAAATAATTATGTGACTAAATGCAAGAGGAACATTTTTTACGAACCAGATTTGTTTTCATTCCTGGCAAAGGTGGGAAGAACAGCGTGATATAATTTCTCGGGATTTCCTCAGTGTGAAAATAGAAATCACACTCATCTGAGCCAATTTATATTATCAGGAAATTATGTTAGGCTGTCTTTCCCACTCTTCAAACAAAACAAAAAGACAAGCCGGGCCTGGTGGCTCATGCCTGTAATCCTAGCTACTCAGGAAGGCTGAGATCTGAGGATCAAGGTTCAAAGTCAGCCAAAATGACCTGAGACTTCTATCTCCAATTACCCTCTAGAAAAATGAGAAGTGGGGCATGGCTCAAGGGTAGGATGGTAGCTTTGAGCCAAAGAGCTCAGGGACAGTGCCCAGGCTGAGTTCAAGCTCCAAGACCCCCCCCCCCACACACAAAAAAAAGACAGTTCATCAAATTTACTTAAATTGCAAACATACTATGGAATCATGTAGATTTGGGCAGGAATGATAAATAAGGCAGAATTGTGTAAAAAAAATGGATAAGTTAAACAAACATGTGCTGTTTTCCCCAACTTCTGCTTAAACATTAAAGAAAACAGCTTCTTTTCTCTCCTTAGTCATCTCTGTCAGTAGCCATTTGGGCATTGACATTCCTATCCCAGTGTACATGACCTCAAAGTAATTAATTAAGCTGTCTAATATATATTTTTCTTTGCTTTTCTTTATTGAAGTAAAATTGACCAATAAAAATATGTCTGACATTCAACTTTTTCTGTAAATGAGAATCACAATAATTATGAGACATGAAATGAAATATTGAGAACCTGAAATGAATTGAATTTCCACTTAAAATTTCTTTCCCTACATTAATAATACATCCTGGGCTGTGCTGCTCTCTTTTAGATCATCCTCTTTCCTTTTACAACCTACTGTAATTGTAAATCTTTTTAAAGACTTGCAGCCAAATCTAAATGGAAAGATATACCAAATAGAAATATCATTCTGAGAAACACTGCAGAAAATCCTAAACTTTCTTTATGACACATTTGGCAAATTAATTTGAATGGAATTTAGTTTTAGGTTCCTAGAAATTGGAGCTTAGATGACTGATGGAGCCAAACTGTCATGAATTTAAATATTAAACATATAAATTTGATTCTACAGGGAATATGAGAAATTTCAGACATATAGACATGATCAATTGTACTTAAAATGAAGACTGTGAGTCAAATATTCAGGAGAATAAGATTATCAAATTAAAATTTCATAATACAATAACTCATAGGTAATGACTGTCTTCTTCTATGACTATGAAAGTTACTGTTTGACATATCCAGAACTAGATGTCATTTGGCTTGAATACAGTATTGTATTTAATTTGTACAGTAAACCTCTGTTGTTATATTTTGGCTTTGATGGGAGAAATGAACTGAATTACAAGTAAATTGTTCAAGACTATACAATTGGTAAATGGTAGATGCAATTTTGAAACCCAGTACCCTCGAGCTTCAAGTATCATTTAATCCACTTAATTCCTTGGAATGGAGAAGAATCACCAAGGCAAATATTTGGTCACAAGTTTAGCTGCTTATGGAGGTGATTTGGCTGTGAGTTCCATCATGTACAGATCCTAATGGCTACTCTGAACTGAACTTCTACATGCTGAAAGGGAGAATAAACCTTTCTTCACTCCCCAGAAGTCACTCCTCACAGATGGGGCAGAGGACGAAGTTGTCCTAGTTGTGGAAGATGAGAAAAGCATTTTTATTGAGGTTAATTGAAGTACATATACTAAGATACATAACTCTTATCTTTTTTATTTAGAGGCTTATATTTTACTCTAACTGTACACATTATTAAAATGAAATATTATTGCCAGAAAGATTGGTCTTCTTTAGCCCTAGATCTCAGATTTTCTAAATAATAAGAGACTAAAAAATTACATCAAGATATTCAGAGACTATACAAGGTATTATATGCAATAAACCTAAATGGTTTATTAAACTCAAACATATTCTCTAATATATCACAGTGGACTAAAACAAACTTACAACTAATTCTTCCAAGGTTCAATAAAGACTTGTCTTCTTTTACAATACCCTTATTAAATCTATCATGCTAAGACATTCAAGAAGAGGTATTATAGCCTGAATGTCCCATTGCAAATACACATTTTTAATCAAACTCAAATGTTTCATTTATCAATTTTGGCCTGGGAGCCTATTTAATTTTGAGTGGTTTGACTAATTACACGTTAGCATATGTTTTTTTCAAGAAAGAATAAAAGGAATAGCAAGTAAAGCAAAATGAAATTCAAGAATAAGAGGTTAAAAAAAGACATCATAAGGACAATGATTTGTAGATTTTAGATATTTTTTTCTTAGTTTAAAACTCTAACAGAGCTGGGAATGTAGCTTAGTCGGAGAGTCCTTGCCTAACATGCACGAACACCTGAGGTTTAAGCATTTGAAATCTTTTTTTTTTATTGTTCTTTTTGCCAGTTCTGGGGCTTGAATTCAGGGCCTGGGCACTGTCCCTGAGCCTCTTTGTGCTCAAAGCTAGCACTCTACCATTCAAACCACAGGACCACTCTGGCTTTTTTCTGAGTAGTTTACTGGAGATAAGAGTCTCGTTGACTTTACTGCCCAGACTAACTTCAAACTGTAATCTTCAGACCACAGCTTCCTGAGTAGCTAGAATTGTAAGCATATATAATTAGCTCCCACAAGTTTTGAAATATTTAAGAACAACTATGTAATTATATACAAGTAGTCATACTTTACTAAAGGGGAAAATTGGTAGTTTTCAGTTCTTTGGATCTTCAATTTATTGCAAACTATGATGCAAAAACGCTAAATCCAAAATTAATCTCGCAGTATTTCAGTTTGAACACTGGACTTCTTAGATAAGTGATGTACACTGAGCTAAATTCTCATTCCTTCAAGCCATCTTAAGTGTCCTAAATACTTATACCACATAAATAAAAGCAAAATAACAGCATCAGCCACACAGGACACCTGAGAATGAATATGTAGCAATAAAGTTTACAGATTCTAAGAAATTGAGTGTGAAAGTAGTTAAAAACAACAACAAAATAACAAAGAAACACGATATGGTCTGTATTATCCAGTGTTGGAACTGAAGTACCAACCTAGATGTTATTCTTAGAATGCTACACTTCCCATGTGTGATGATTCAAAGGTCTTCACATTTTTTAAATAAATACTTAATTAAAATTATTTTTGTTCCAAATTTGGATGCAGTATCACACACATGAAGGTGTGTGTACAGTACACACAAACACAAATATACTCATATATAGTCACACAAACATCAAAAAGAACTCTAACAAAAAAGATAGAGTAAAAGAATAAAATTTAAGTCAAATTTCAAAAATAAAAATTTTCTGTTACCATTAAAATATAATGATTCTAAACCTTTGGTACTATATACCACATACATGTATGCATATTTTATGTAAAATATAATGTTTAGACGACTAACATATGTGGAATATGACTTGACGATTCCCTTATGTAGTTTCAGGGGTTTTTGTGATTTCACTACCAAGTAGATACAGCTATATAATAGATACAGTCTGGGTGCTATGTTATGGTTTATCCCAAAATTATACTTTATAATATTGAGGTAAAATGGCTTTTCTTTCTTTAGCAATATGTGAATTTACTGGTTCTTCTTTATCACTTCCATTTAACTGTGAATTTCTTAAGTCTTGACCTTATCACCTGTATTTATCATTAAAAATTGGATTTTTCTTTGAGTAAGAAAATATACACTCCTGTTGCTTACATTAGGAGGAAAAGAAGAACTCTTGAACTAAATGAGATAAATGCTAAATTAGAAAACATAGTGATAAGTGTTTGAATCAATGGTAATTCTATAAGTTCATGAATTAGGAGGCAATTTGTTCATGAAATAAAGCAACTAGAAGGAAAAAATATCAGTCAACAATGGAAGCTAACTGGATCTATTCCAATGGCATTCACTAGCTTATAAGGAAATAGTCATACAATTTCCGAGTCACAAAGGAATTTAAGAAGCCATTTAGTTCAATTGCCTCATTTGGCAGTCAGATCAAGGAACTAAAGTTCAAAGTGGCTTACATTTCATGTTCTAAATCATAAAAATCTGGAGGAAAACCCAGATTTCACTGCTCCTCCCAGATGGCTGAGATATACATTCTGCCCGTCAACAATGACCTTTCATTGCTAATTTTTACAACTTATTTACAACACTAGGAATATACTAAAAGTTAATCCTAAATCATCAGAAGGAAAATTACTATATTTGTACTAGACACTTGCACACATAGTACATCACGTGCTTCAGAACATTAACAAAAATAAAAGATACAGTTTCATTGCCATAGAGTATATAAACGAAATTATGAGTATAGAGATTCCCTTCTTGAATACTTGTTTGTTAAACACATCATCTGAAATATGATGTAAAATCAATGTTAATAAATTCTTTAATAAAAAAGAAATCATGAGCTTAGATAAGTCATTTAATTTGATTTAAAGGGGATAAGGGGAGGCACAGAAATGATGAGACAAAGGTGAACTACTTTAGCAGTGATACTCACTAGACACTATGTTGGAAATGAACACAGTGGGAGGAAGGAGAGGGGAGGGAAAAAAGCTGGGAGAAAATGAGGTAAGAAGTACACTATTCAAAAAGAAATGTAATCACTACCTCTCTGATGTAACTGCAACCTCTCTGTACATCACCTTTAGAATACAAATTTTAAAATAAATTTTTTTAAAAAGTAGATCAAAAGAAGCCAGGGGCTGGTGGCTCACCTCTGTAGTCCAGGCAACTCAGGAAGTTGAGATCTAGGGAACATGGTTCAAAGCCAGCCTGGGCATAAAAGTCCATGAGACTTTTATCTTTAGTAAACTACTTAGATAATGGATTTATTTGTATTTGGTTATTTGAAATTGGGTAGGGAAGGGGGGAAAACCAAGACGGGGGGGGGGGGTGGAGGGGAGGGTAATGGGGACCAAGACATGTGAAAAGGTATCAATATATGTGAATTAATGCACCTTCTATCTGGCAAATATCATGTAACCCTTTTATTAATTACAACAAAAAAATACAAAAAAAGAGAAAAAGCTTGGAGCAGCACTATGGCTCAAGTGTTGGAGCCCAGAGCTCAAGCCTCTGCACATGCAAAAAGATAAAGGAATTTGAAAATCAGATCTAAAATTTTGTATTGTTTGCTTAAGGGGTTAAATTACTTAAGAGAAAGGGTTGTGAATTTTTTTTGCCTTAACCACATTTAAAAAATAAAAATACTTGGATGGAAAAAGTGGTCATTTTAACTCAACAGGAGAAACTGTATAATATAAAATTGCTTTGTGTTTTTGACTTTGGATTCCTTTGATGCTTGATAGATTGTTAGGTTTTGTTAGTGTACATTTTAATAATCACCGGTACATTGTTAAAATAGGTAATAACATGGGTTCTCCCTTCTGTCTGTCATGATGTCATCAAATGTGGAATACACTTAGCCTCACTTAGCCTCGACATACTATATGTGCTTGAATGAAATGGGGACTGACAAAAGTAGCTTGGAATAGATTAGCAGGGCATGGAGGGTGAGGGAAAGTGATAGCAGGGATGAGCCCATCATGGTACATTTTGTGAATATAGGGGCCTGTTTAGTGAAATGTCCTTGTGAGACTAATGGATGCTAATGAAAATGTAGGGAAATGAAAGATCTGGAGTATACTCTATGAAAGTTTCTGATGGGAATGGTGGGGGTGGGGAAGGTGGGGGGGGGTAGGAGGATCAGAAGTTCCAACCCAGCCTGGGTTACACACAAAAAATTAAATTGTTTTTAATGTTTCATAGAAAACCTCAAAGGAATCTGTGAGAAACAATTTGGGTTCTTCTGGATTACCTCTCTCATTGCCATGTTATCAAACTGTAGTGCATTTTCTAAAAGTGGCATATTTTCTTGGTGGCTATTTGCACAAGAGTTCATAGTATCGCTGCCTGTTTGGTTCTCACTTGCTTCCTTCTGCCCATCCCCAGCTCACAAGCTGTCTTAGTTTATTTCTTGCTATCACCACTCACAGATTGTTTTCATGATTACAGGCAGAGCATTCCTAATATGAAAATCCAAGACTTCAAATGAAAACAAACAATGTTGTTGAGAAGCAACCTGAATCCACAAAGGATGCACCATTGTCCAACTGCAGCTGTACTATACTGTTGTATAAAACTGCCTTAAGCCACATCCAAGGTGTGTATGAACCTAAGTGAACTTTATGCTTGGAATTCTCATCGCAAAACTATCTGATAAATATCTAAAATTTTATGTGCTGGCAATCCCAAATATTTCATCAACTTTCACTCTATGTAATGTATTATTTTATTCCCTTAGTTCTTTTACTGAATTCCTCCCTAAATACCTGAAAAGCAAGTTGTTCCCTCTCAGTCAAGAATAATGGGTACTGCATTTTGTTTCTTATTTCTGCCCTCTCCAACCTTCCTTCTACTATTCCTTCTACTATTCTTCTGTTCCAGCACATTAAGGTTACTCTACATGTCTGTGGTTATACAAAAACATGTGCTTCCATGTCAATGTCCCTTTGCATGTCATACTTTTTATTTATTACTTCAGTTCTTCTAACTATGAATATATTCCTTTATATAATTCTGAATATATTAGTCTTCTGATCACAGCAAAAAGTAACAACAAAATCCAAACAAGAAGAAATGAATATATGATCTCTACAGGACATTATCGGATTACTGCCAAAGTCGATGAAAATTCTCCGCATTATAATTCTTTACAATCAATATACAGAAAATTCATGTTGTTCTTCATCTCCAACAAAATAGTAGAGTGGTCCTGATTGTCTTAGGCCAAATCCATGGAATACATTAAGCTTTGTGTTTCATCCTTTCCATAACCCGAGATTTCTTATCATGTGTGCAATGAGTAATTACCAAATGTATCATGATTTACTGACTCATCCTTCCTGTTATGAACCTCAGCACTGTGTTTGTATTGTAAGCAATTGTTTCCCTCTTGTAAGGATCTCCAGAACTGGAAATAGTAACAAAGTAAAAGTCATGGTAACACATAAAGGCTCATGGTAGACTTTGCCAACTTTATTTTTGGAAAACTCATGTCAATTTAGATATTTAAGAAATTTTACTGTATGACCAATATTAATACAACTTTGTGCTAGATCAGTAAGAAAACCTTTGTAATCAATGAAAATTTGTAATTATATAGAATTCTTTTTCAGAAATGAGTGGATATTTTAAATTTTAAATTAAAAAAAATTTTTTTCGGGGGGCCAGGAGTTTGGCCTAGTGGTTAAAGTGCTTGCCTAGCATGCATGAAGACCCGGGTTCTATTCCTCGGTACCACATACATAGAAAAAAAGCCGGAAATGGTGCTGAGGCTCAAGTGGTAGAGCTCTAGCCTTGAGAAAGTCCAAGGACAGTGCTCAGGCCCTGAGCCCAAGCCCAGGACTGGCAAAAAAAAAAAAAAAATTTTTTTCGGTTGGGCCTAAGCACTGTCCCTGAATTTTTCAGCTCAAGGTTACCTTCCTATCCCTTGAGCCACTGTGCCACTTCCAGTTTTTTGGTGGTTAATTGGACATCAGAGTCTCTCAGACTTTAGTGCAAGGGCTGGCTTTGAATTGTGATCCTCAGATCTCAGCCTACTGAGAAGCTAGGATTATAGGCAAGAGCCACCTTACCCAGCTAAAATCCTTTTTTGAAGAGTAAGCTAATTAGAAAAGATAGCTGTGTATTGCATAACTCCATAGCAATAACCACAGCAATTTTCTTATCTAGTGTTGTTTAATATTTTAAAAGTCAAATTACAATCCATTTTGCACATAAGACATAAATTTTATAAGTAAAATTAATTGAAAAACTTATAAAGATTAGCTTTCTAAAACTAAAAAGGATTCACAGATCAGAATTATTTTTTAAACAAAAGTAATATACACATTATATCACACAGGTATTGTTAGTATCCTTAAAACATAAAGTTGGGGGCCTGGTGTGTGGCCTAGTTATACAGGGCTTGCATAGCACACATGAAACCCTGGGTCCAATTCCTTGTACTACAAACACAAAAAAGTCTAGAAGTGGTGCTATGTCTCAAGTGGTAAAGCCCTAGTCTTGAGAATGTCTAGGCCCTCAGTTTGAGCCTAGGACTGGCAAAAAGGGGGAAAAAAAGCAACAAAAATCAACAACAAAAATAATGTTGCCGCACAGGAAGAATTTCAATACCAAACTTTAGACTCTGTTACAGAGCTTTAGTGACCAAAACAGCTTGGTACTGGCAGAAGAAGAGGCCTGAAAAAAAATGGAATAGAACTAGGGACCCAGATATTAACCCACAGACCTATGGCCATCTAATCTTTAATAAGTAAGCCAAAAAAAATAGAATGGAAGAAAGACAGCCTCTTCAACAAGTGGGGCTGGCAGAACTGGTTAAGCACCTGCAGAAAAAACTAAAGTTGGAGCCTTCTTTGTCACCCTGTTCCAGGATTAACTCTAAATGGATCAAAAACATCGAGGTAAAGGCAGATACAATGAAAATTTTACAAAAATAATAGGAGATACACTAGGTCTCCTTGGCACAGGTTGAAACTTTCTTCATAAGGACCCAGAAACACAACAAATCAGAGAAAGTCTAGATAAGTAGAACTGCATTAAACTGCAGCGCTTCAGTATGAAAAAGGACATAGCTAGCAAATTAACTAGAAAGCCTACAGAGTGGGAGAACATCTTCACTAACCATACAACAGAAAAGGCCTTATATCTAAAATATCAACAGCTCAAAAAATTGAATCACTCCAAACTAATCTCCAAAGTAACAACCATCCCATTAAAAGATGGGCCAAAAGACTCAAAGAGCGTCTCCTCTGAAGAAGAAATAAGAATGGCCTATTGACACATGAAGAAATGCTTGACATTTCTGGCCATAACAGAAATGCAAATCAAAACTAAGATTCCACCTCACTCCAGTTAGAATGGCCAGGATCAAGTAATCTAATAACAACGATGCTGGAGGGGATGTGGCTAGGAGGGATCACTACTACACTGTTGGTGGGGTGCAAACTCATTCAACCACTATGGAAACCACTATGACAGTTCCTCAAAAGACTAAACATAGAGCTTCCCTCTTACTCAACAATTCTGCTACTTGGCATTTACCCAATCATCCAGAAACAAGGGCATACTAAAGCCACTAGCACAACTATGTTCATTGCATCACTTTTTACCATAGCAAAGATATGGAACCAACCCAGATGCCCCTCAGTTGATGAGTGGATCAACAAGATGTGGTATTTATACACAATGGAATTCTATGCTGCTGTCAGAAAGAATGACATCACCCCATTTGTAAGGAAATGGAAAGACTTAGACAAATCATACTAAGTGAAGTAAGCCATACTCAAAGGAACTTAGGCTCAATGGTTTCCCTCATTTGTCATAATGAGTATAGACCTTGGGATCTCCTAGCAGTAATTCACAATAGAACAAAATCTAGATAAATAAGGCCATATAGTATAACACTAAATGTAAGGACCTCCAGGAAAAGGAAACAAAAGCCATATTATGAGTGATTGTTGTCCTTAATGTACTATGTCATCTCTCATCTCTTTTGCTGTCCCTTGGTTATCTCATATTATAACAGTATTTTACCTTGTTATCTGATATATTGTATATATGCTTATTTGATTATTTAAAATAGGATAGGAAAGGGGAAAAACAAGATTAAGGGTGGGGGTTGGGGGAGGAAAATGGGGACCAAGACATGAGAAAGGGTAACAATGTTTGTGAAGTAATGCACCTTCTATCTGGTGAATATAATATAACCCTTCCATTAATTATAATAAAAATATATGTAAAATTAATGTACCCACTACCTGACAAATGTAACTGTAACCCCTCTTTATATCACCCTGACAATAAAATGAAATTGAGATAATAAAATAAAAAAGAAAATTAATGTTGCCCTTGTCTAAATAAAACTTTACAAAATTATCCTCATTTCCTCTATTTGACTCTACACAACCTCAGTTGTTTGGTGTTTACTACTGAGCTAAGAAAAAAGTATGTGAAGTGTATGTTTGTGAAAGCAGAATACATTCTTTGAATATAAAGAAACACAAATACAGAAACATATGGAAAATCCATATTCTTGTTTAGAAAACATAAAAAGATTTAGCATTCATGGATATCCAAGCCTATGATGTAAATTTTGTGACAATTTATCCTCCAGTGAGAATGAAAAAGCAATTGAATTATAACAATGCATTGAGTCTGTCAACATAGTCAATTTCTCCAGTTTTCCTGAAATAGATCATCCTTTTTCTTTGGAAGATAGATCATCAAATAGTAAGTCTTCTTTGTCATACTATTTCCTGAGAACTTATATTTCTTCTTAACATTTATAGCTAATGTTTATATTTAGATTTGTTGATACTGTTGTTCATTGAGCAGTTTCCTTTGTTTCTTATATTATGTTTTTGTTATTCAGTGACAGTTAATTCCAGTTATTCAGTGCCACCTTAATATACACTTGATGTATGTAGTTAATCAATTCAATTAGCTTTATAATTATATCAGGCAATGAGAATATTTATTCCTAATCAATTGACTTCCCTTTGGAGACTGTTGAGCAAGGTAGCACTAAACTACATTTTTACATTTTATCCTAAATGATAAACTTTAATTAAATTCCATTCTTTGTGTGTGTGTGTGTGTGTGTGTGTGTGTGTGTATGTATCTAGTTAAATATCATTCTTCATCAATTGAGTTTTACAATTACATTTCCTACTTTGTACATTTTATGATAAAATCTCAGCTATTGATAAGACTTATAATTAATATCACTGTACTATGAAATTATTTTTAAATATCTAATTTCTAATCAACTCAGTTTCGTTTTCTTCAAAGTCTCTGAAACATGTCATTGGATAATTTCTCATATTTGTGAATTTTTTGTGGGAAGTTGGGTCATCTTCCTTTATGTTTGACACTATATTTGGATTTTAATTTTGGAATTAAGTAATGCATAAATTATGAGCTGGCCAATATATGAATAAAATCCAAATTTTTATTAAATCCTATTGAATTTCTTCATTCACTCAATCATTCAATACTATATTCAATTCATGCTATATACTTTAATGTGCCAGTTTTATTGCTAGATCCTATTATAACTGAATTGGATATGGTAGAGAAAGCTCCACCTTGCCTAGAATGTACTGTCCCAGTCTGAACATCCCATATGTGAGAACACACTAAAAACCTGAACACTGTGATTAGATGCAGGTTTTGGGTCAACAAGCCTTGTTCAAATCTTGAGTTTCTATATTTCTGACAAGTTTTCAGTTAAGGTTTCAGTTTTGGATCATATACAGTCTGGACATTGTTCTATGAAAAAAATGCAGAATATGTTGCTTGTCACTTCCCACAAAAAATTCCAAAAGACTTTGCAACATCTGCTTTTATGACACATTTTAAAATTAATGATTATATATAGTGGAATAAGTATTAGGGAGGGTTTGGAAAGTGATGGAGTTCTTTTATTACATGATGTCAATAGATAGGTAGTCAACATGCAAAGTAATACTGTATATCAAAATCAAACTTAAATTAAAACAATTAAATATAAAGAGAATAAAAACTTTTATCCAGTATCACCTACAGTTAACTGGGATTAGCCCCTTGCATTCCATGTTAAGCTATGGTTTTCCTGTGCAGGCATATTCTTAACTCATATTCTCTATGTGTGTATTGATCTGTCTCTATATCATCCATTCACCTATCACCTTTCTGGACTTTTAAAATTTTTTCAATTACAAACTCACCCATCCATCCATTTATCATCTATCTACCTTTTTATTTTCAATATACCCCTATGTATCTAGTATATTTAAGAAATCAGACTATAAAAACATGAAAATATGTTACAGCACTAAATTTTATATCTAATTTTCCCCTTATTTCTGTTTGTACACCTCATTTCTATTGATATCAGAAGTAAAGAATCAATAGGAAAAATACTTAGAATTTCTTGTTTATTAGTTAATGTTTAAAACTACATTACATAAAATTAAGCCTCTCTGTGCTTTACAATAACAAGATGTGACAAGATGTGAGTGACTTTTGAAGAACTGAAAAATTCATCCTCAAGAGGAAAAAGAATACTTGAGACACAATTGCATATGCAAGTTGATTTTTGTACAAATAATGATCTGTGCCTACTCCTACTGATAAATCTTATAGAGGAAAATCATAATTTCTTGTAGTTTCAATAAAGTAAAAGCCAGAGTACTCACTCAAACTTTCTGTCAGTCTTTGAAGAAATAAATCTGGGAAGCTGGGCACTATGGCTCACACCTATAATCCTAGCTACTCAGGAGGCTGAGATCTGAGTATTGAGGTTCAAAGCCAGCCCAGGCATGAAAGGAAAGTCCAGGAGACTCTCATCTCCAATTAACCACCAGAAAAGAGGAAGAGAGGCTGTGGCTCAAGGGGTAGGGCTGTAGCCTTGAGCTGAAGAGCTCAGGGACAACGCCCAGGCCCAGAGTCCAAGTTCTAGGACTCATAAGAAGAAAGAAAGAAAGGAAGGAAGGGAGGGAGGGAGGGAGGGAGGGAGGGAGGGAGAGAGAGAGAGAGAGAGAGAGAGAGAGAGAGAGAGAGAGAGAGAGAGAGAGAGAGAGAGAGAGAGAGAGAGAGAAAGGAAGGAAGGAAGGAAGGAAGGAAGGAAGGAAGGAAGGAAGGAAGGAAGGAAGAAAGAAAGAAAGAAAGAAAGAAAGAAAGAAAGAAAGAAAGAAAGAAAGAAAGAAAGAAAGAAAGAAAGAAAGAAATCTGAAAGGTCATCATAAAATACTATTTCCTCTCTTGCTTCAATTGGCTTGTTTCATCAGCTAGGTGGTAAATGCTCCACCCATATGAGTTATTCTAGCCAAATATTTGCTAGTTTCCCAGACAAATGGTGGATTTGCCATCACAAGGCCTTCATCTCATTTTATGGACTACTATTATCAGAGAAGATTATAGGTATAAAGGAATATATCCTCAGTTTAGGGCAGCTGTGTCAAAAGACTGACTTTATCTTCCTAGTTTCGTCAAACCTCCTCCTGTACAACCTGACATGTACATAATGAGGAATCAATCACCTACTTGTATCTAGAAGTGTAAAAATATAAAAATACCTTGATCATAATATGTTTAATTCTCTTGTTTGAAATATGATTTTTTTGGAACAAGAGATTCAGTTTGTTATTCTTTTTTCATTCTATGTTATACTCTGAAGTACAGGTAAAGATGATAGGATTTCATTTCTTTATATCTGTTCCATTTCATAGAAAAGGTCATTCTGAAGTACCAATTAATACCAAATAAATTTTTTTTCTAAAAATACTGCTTTGGTTTAGAAATAAATAGGTCAACTTGAACATAATGCATTGTTGGATTGGGTTCTGGGAAAGTTGCTCCATTAACTCATTCCCTCACCAACCAGAGCAGCTATGTCATTCCTCTTCAAAACCTTGCATCTTATCAAAAAAAGGAAGAAACAGAAGAAAGGGAAACTGAGGGCCAGTGACACAGGCCTGTAATCCTAGCTATTTAATAGGCTGAGATCTGAGAATGGCGGTTCAGTGACAGTGGGGCAGAAATGTCCCCTTGAGACTCTTATCTCCAGAAGTGGCAGTGTGGCACAAGTAATAGAGTACAGGCTTTGAGCAAATGCTCAGGGACAGCATCAACCAGGCACTGAGTTCAGGCCCCAGTACTAGCAAACAAACAAACAAACAACAAAAAAAATCCAAACCAAAAACCAAACAACAACACAATTGCAAACACACACTGGTCATTACAAGCAGCCAGCCCATCATACCTACAACTACAAGATATAAAAATATGTCTCTGGAAAAGTAAGAAATTTGAAAATTTGCCGGGTGCAGTGGCTCATGCCTATAATCCTAGCTCCTCAGGAGGCTGAGGAGATCTGAGGATCTCGGTTCAAAGCCAGTCCAGGCACTAAAGACGGTGAGACTCCAATTAACCAAGAGAGATGGCAGTACCCTTGAGCTGAGGAGCTCAGGGAAAACACCATGGTTCCAAGTTCAAGCCCCATACCTGATCAAAAAAAAAAAGCAAGAAATTTGAAATATTCTATTAGTTTTTGCTAAAAATTTGAGATAATTCCAACATTTTTTAGATGGGTAGCAAAGTATTTTAAAGAATGAGATTTTGTTAAGTTAGAAAGCAAATATTCTAAAGCAAATATGGGCAACAAAGAATTTCAAGAAAAAGCTGGATGCAGAGGCTCACGCCTATAATCCTAGCTACTCTGGAGGCTGATTTATGAGGATCAATATTCAAAGCCAGCCCAGGCACAAAAGGACCCGAGACTCTTATCTCTAATTAACCTCTAGAAAGCGGGAAGTGAAGCTTGGCTCAAGGATAGGGCAGTGGCCTTGAGCTGAAGGGCTAAGGCACAGCACCCAGGCAGAGTTAAAAAAAAAAAAATCAAGAAAGAATGAGGTTTTGTTAAGTTTTAAAGCAAATATCTAAGTCCAATTAGGAGACTGGAAATATCCCTTATGATGTTTTTGGACACCCTGTATCCATAATGAAGTGATTTATTGTTGATGTTAATAAGCTACATTAAAATTGTGGTTTTAGAAGATTATTACAAGCGTCAGGTTACTAAGCAAAAGCATAAAATAACTGTCAAAATAGAAAATTAGTATTCTAGAGAAAAGATAAAACATCTATAATAACTTTAAAAAATCTACCAGGTGAATATTTAATTTGTTAACTCAACCTCTGGTAGCTGTCACTTTTGCATTGCATTTAAATCAATCATAGTCATACTTTCCAACTATTCATTATAAACCATCAACCTCAAGATGAAGTCAATTTACTTTTTACTCAAGGAAAAATGGGTAACACTAGATTCTGTTTTATTCTGGACAGAATTTCATTGATCTCAGAGCTTTCTATGTCCTTTAATTAAGCTTTTAAAAATAACTAAAATACAGTGTAGGCACTGGGAGAATAGAGTTCAAAATTAACATTGCCAGAGAGAAGAATGATTTCTGTGGCTTATTTGTTTAGAAAATATTCTAATTAACAAAATAGAGGAAAATGAATCATGTACCAACTGACAAGAAGAAACAATCTTTATTAAGAAGTGACAGTTTTCATACTCATATATTCTCATATTTTTTGCTCATTTGTTTTTCCTATTTTGAATGACAGTCTTTTAGTGCTAACTGAACTTTGTCACCCTTTACTATTCAATTGTAACCAACTGCTAGTGTCTTGTTTACTGCTTGAGTAAAGAAGGTAAATTTTCAGCATACAAATATTGAGAAGAGCTTTTAAATATTATAGAATGTGCTGGTGAGCATTCATAAATTCATAATTAAAATGATAATGTGAGTTCCAAAGGAATCACTCAATTAGATATTAAAAAGCAAAGATGGTCTTGCTGGAATGATACATTGTATACAAGAGATACTTTTTATTTTTCCTGACAATGTCAGATTTCTTCACAGGAAAATAAAAAAAGCAAACAAATTTGAGTTATATTCCTCTGGTACACATATTAATTGAAAAAACACCTCTACTTCTAGTTTTGGAAAGTAGTACAAATATACAACAGAAAATAAGATGGTTGTGACAAATGTTGTTATGCCTTTATTAAAATGTTTTGCCTTGCTTCTATACATGTTAGGCATTCCATAATGCAAGCATAAACTTGCAGGTTTGGTTGCTACTTAGTTCTTATGAAACTTAAGAAATATCGTAGCTTGGACAAATACAAAGAGATATCTAAAGTTCTAGTTCTAGATATCTAGAGGTTCTAAGAACCCTTACCATTAAAACATTCAAACAAAAACCAATGGTTTTCATATTGCAAATTGGTATAGGAAGGTTTAAACTACTTGCTTTAAAAAATGAAAAATTTAAGATCATAAAAATTGATCAACCTGACCAATAGATTTATTCCTTATAAACATAAAGAATAATATAACAGGAATGATGAAAGTTTAAGAAACAAGATGGGTCTAAAAATACCATATTTCACATAGAGGACCTGCTTTTCTACGTAAACAGCATCTCAATGGATTAAATTTTACTGTAGGAAAATTGTCACATAGTTCTCATAAAGTTTGTAGTACAGACTATAATGTAATATATGGAGTTTTGTTGTACTATTTTTTCTTTTTTTTTTGTCGGGGTAATATATAGAGGGTTTACAGTTACATTTGCCAGGTAGTAGGTGCATTACTTCTCACACATTGATACCCTTCTCATGTTTTTGTCCCGATTTCCCACTCCCCCCCATCATCTTATTTTCCCTCCTTCCTTTTCCTATTTCAAATATACATATATACAATATACCAGGTAACAAAGTCAGACACAGTAACAATATGAGATTAACAACAGGGTAAAAAAAGAGAAGAGAAATAACATAGTACATTAAGAACAACCATCACTGAAGATAAAGGTCCTGTTTCCATATCCTGGAGATCCTTTCATTTAGCCTCATCCTATATGCCCTTATGTACTTAGGTTTTGAGCTATAGTAATCCTCTGCTAGGAGAGTCCTAGATGCGTATTAATTATTACAAATGCAGGAAACCATTGAGCCTATGTGCCTTTGGATCTGACTTACTTCACTTAATATGATTTTTTCCAAGTCTTTCCATTTCTTTATGAATAGGGCAATGTCATTCTTTCTGATGGCAGCATAGAATTCCATTGTTGTAGATGTGGTATTTATGCACAATGGAAGAACAACATTGCCCCATTTTTAAGAAAATGGTAAGACTTCGAAAAAAGCAGATTAAGTTAAGTAAACCAGATCCAAAGGAACATAGGCTCAATGGTTTCCCCCATTTGTCATGAGTATAGACCTTGAACTCTTCTAGCAGAGGTTTACAATAGGGCAAAAGCTAGATACATAAGGACATATAGGACGAGGCTAAATGAAAGGACCTCCAGGATATAGAAACAAGAGCCATATAATGAGTGATTGTTGTTGTTAACGTACTATGTTATTTCTCATCTTTTTGTCACTACTTTGTTATCTCCTATTGTTACAGTATCTTACCTTGTTATCTCATATATTATATGTTTATTTGAAATAGGATAGGGAAGGGGGAAAACAAGATGAAGGGAGGAAAATAGGGACAAAAACATGAGAAAGGATAGCAATGTTTGTGAAGTAATGCACCTTCTATCTGGCAAATATAATGTAACCCTTCTATTAATTACAATAAAAATATATTAAAAAAGAATTTCATTGTTGTACTTTTGTAACAGTCCTGTGGCTTGAATTCATGGCCTGAACTGAGCAGTGTCTCTGGGACTCTTTTTTTTTTTTCCTCCAGGCTAATGCTCTACCACTAGACCTGCACCCCTACTCACTTCCACATTTTTAGTGGTTAATTGGAAGTAAGAGTCTCTTGGACTTTCCTGACTGGCCTGGCTTTGAATTGCAATTCTCAGATCTCAGCTAGGATTATAGGTGTGAGCTACTGGTACACAATATTTGTTTTTATTTAAAATAAATTGAATGAATGAAGAGTCAGATAACTCACTTTGTTCCAGATTAGATAGTAGACTACAATCCAGGTAATGGCTAGATTAACTGTTTACTCAATAAAAGACATCTTGAAGGCTTTTGCATTAGTTACAAAAAGAAATTACATCCTTTTCTGAGACCTAGTTACCAAAGGTTTGCAAAAGATGACAAATGAAAAGGTGAGAGTTTTAAAGGAGAAAATGTGAACCTATCTTTCTAGATACCCAAGAATTATTTGAAAGCAAGACTAAGTGAATTCTATATAAGTAAGTTCCTTTCATGCAGAGTGAGTCTGTTCCCATCCATCGTTCTTTATGCTCCCTTCTTTCTTTTCCTCATTCCCCCTTTCTTCCATCTGTGTTTATTGCCTGTCTTCTTGCCTACCTACCTTATACAAATATTTACATGACATATAAACATGGCAGATAAATTCTCAAAAGACTAAAATAATGCATTGCAAATGTATCTCTCCTGCATTTTATTTAGGGGGAGATAAACAATAAAGCTATAAATATGTAATGCAAAATGCCAAAGGGAACAGTGACAAATTCTGATAGTGGTAGAGTATATTTCAGTGTAATCCAGGAAGATTTGGGCTATAGAATAAAGGCATCTGAGATTGGGTAGATGAATTAATAAACTATTGTAGACTTCTAAGAAACAATGTTTGGATAGCATGAAAAATCACCAGATTTAGAATAAACTTTGGAAGGTAATTTGGTAGTTACTTCTAAATAAGGAGGAAAAAGAATCAAGGCTATTTTCTGGTGATTATATTTTTCACCATGCATATGTAACCTGAAGAGAAAATTAAATAAATATATGCTCATGGGAGGAGATGTAACTCTGGAACAAAAAAATAACCAATAATTTATGTATGTCTGGGTTCAAGTTTCATATATAGGCAATAATCATATAAGGAAGTAGGTAGCTATGGAATAATCTAGCAGGTTGTAAATTTACAAGAATGTGTTGAAAAAATGTAAAATGGTGTTCCAAAGCCCCCAAAATATACTCGAACACTTAAAAAAACTAATTTTATTTGTGAACTTTTGTTAATGTAACTCTCGTTACAAATTATAAAGGTATGTTTATTATGAATGGGAACTATGTTTTCCGTACAATATATCTGTATATTACAACTTTTGTAATTCCATATTAATCTGCTGTGAAGTAACTATTTCTCTATTACTCAAGAAAATTTTCAAAGTGTTTTTCCCATACCACTTGTTTTTGTTTTGTTGTTTCTGGTTTTTTGTTTTGTTTTTGTTTTGTTTTTGCTAGTCCTGGGGCTTGAACTCAGGGCCTGGGCACTGTCCTTGGACACTTTTTGCTCAAGGTTAGAGCCCTGCCACTTGAGTCACAGCACCATTTTCGGCTTTTTCTGAGTATGTGGTACCAAGGAATTGAACCCAGGGCTTCCTGCATGCTAGATGAGCACTCTACCACTAGGCTATGCTCTCAGCCGCACACCACTTGTTTTTGTCAGTTATGTAGGCAAAAAATTTTATGTTTAAAGTTTGAACATGTGGATAATATATACTCAGTAATTCTGAAAACAGATAAAGAGCCCATTAAGGTTGAATATGTTGAAATGTAACTGACTGAAATGAAACTTCACATTCAAGTTCTCAAATAGGAAGTTGCAAAGTTAGTACTCCTGCTAAAGCATGTATTGTCAGTTGGTAAGCAACACTAGCCCTAGACCACATAGCAGAACTGAAAATCCACTGGCCAGTACTGTGGTAAGGCAGATTAAAGTTTTAGAGATAATAGAATATACCATTTTGGAGGTAAATAGTATACTAGAGAGAAGTGATGGAGACAGAATTGGAGTTATTGTCGAAATGATCAAAAAGCATTCAAGGTTAGAATTTGAGTTTAATGATGTAAACAGATTATATTTTGTTTTGTTAATTTGTCCTTCATGGGGCTTGAACTCAGGGCCTGGGTGCTATCTCTGAACTTCATCTCCTCAAGGTTAGTTCTTCCACTTTGAGCCATAGTGACACTTCCAGTTTTCTAGTGCCTGTGTTATTAAAGACTGAGAGAGTTGTCATGTCCTTAGATGCTTGGTACTTTGCTGAATGAAACCCTGAGTTGATTAGCAGGTAAATACATTCTCAATAACTTGTAAAATTCTGTTGCTATAACTGCCAGGTTGCCCAGTGTTTTTATTTAGCCAGTGAAAGGGAGCAGAGTTCTTATATGAAGAGGAAATAACAAGAGACAAGCAGTAGGATTTCATGTAATGGGAATTTTTCTCACTAATAGACTAAAGCCCAGCAATCTATAAACTTACAGCCTAGCCAAATGCAATTGTAGGAGAGAGATATAAAGTGCTGGATGTCTGAATGCAAGGAAAATGAAAAGAAGAGACTGATGTAATTCAAGGAGTGCCATCAGGCACTTTTAATATGGGAAGGAGGTAAAAATCTACTTCTAAGGGTACAATATAATTTGAGTAAATTCATTTTTTGAACTGAAAAAAATGCAAACAATCCAGTCCATAAACCTTGCAGCAACAGAGCCAGAACAGAAAGTAAAATCAAAGAATGGCTCTTAAACTACGATTTTAAGCTTCTCTCATTGCCCACATGTAAAAGCAGTGTTCAGTGTAGAGTCAGAGATGATGTTGAACTTACCAGCTTGGGCAGACCCCAAGGCCAACGTTAAGAGAAACACAGAATCAAGAAAGGAGTCATGCTTAAATCACTGTTTTCTAGCACCAATAACATGTTAAAACTATCTTCCTTACATTGCAATGTCTTTCCATGTATTTTAACATGCATCTTTATGTGTGTGCTTTAGTTACTGCACAAACTCTAAAAGCCTTACAATTCCTTTATAACCAAATGTTACTCTGCCATCCATGTCTGAAGCACTCTAATGTTTATAGTTACTTTTGTAATACAATTGTGAGTTTTTCAAGTGTAGTACAGTTTTTTTAAATAATGTATTAATTGTGATTGATATATTCACAATGTATTACTTTCTTTTGAACACTAGGTCAGAAAGATTTTTTAAGATTTCTATATTCACATGTATTCCAGTGTGTCTATAGGGATTTCAAATATTCACCAAATATTCATACTTTCCCTCTTATCTTTACCTTATGAGACAAATTTTATCTTTATATTATACATATATGATTCAGCACAAGTCTCATTCATTCGGCAGTCCCCCAGAAGCAAATTGATTCAAAAACTTTACAAATACTTGAATTAGTATCAGCAGTGTAACACAAATCTCATTTATCTTATCAAATACCATACTTCATAAAAAGTTAATAAAACAGTGGTTCACACCTATAATCCTAGATACACAGGAGGCTGACATCTCAGGATCGCCAGCACGGAAAACTCTGAGACTCTTATTTTCCAATGAACTACCATAAATATGGAAGAGGCTCTGTGGCTCAAGTGGCAAAGCACTAGTCTTGAGCTAAAGAGCTCAGGGACAGTGCCCTAGACCAGAGTTCAAACCCCAGAACTGACCAAAAAAAAAAGGTTAATAAGACAAATATTTCAGCAAATGTCTTTTGCTTGTCAACAAAAAAAGTACGTAGGTATGTTTAAATATGTGAAAAACTCAGTCTAAAACTTACGAACATACTACAAATGCCACAAATATTGAATAAGAATGAAGGGAATTTATCAAAGAAAATGAAACATATGCTTGATAAACTGTGTTCCTTGATTCTTCCAAGTAATTGTGAAAAAAATTATAAAATTGGCTTACATCTACCACCCACATCAGTACATTGCAAACTTGATTTTCAATTGTTCTAATAATGATTATTACATTAGGGTTTGAACATAGGGCTATGTGCCAGCTTGTTTCACAGATGCTCTACCTCTTAAGTTACATGCTATCCCTGCTTTGCTTTGAGTTCTTTCCAGTTAGGGTCTCATGATTTTGAATTGAGACTTGCCTGGGATCATAGTTTTCATATCTATGCCTGTAACTGCACTTGGAATACAGATGTGAATCATCATAACACATTTATTTGTTGAGATAGGTTCTGGCTAACTTTTAGCCCAGGTCGGTTCTGAACTGTAGTTTTGGTTTTGTTTTGTTTTGTTTTGTTTTAAATGTCCACCTCCCAACTAGCTGGGATTACAGGCAATGTACAATGATGAACTAAGTAACAACCTGAATCGTCTATGCCATTTGAAACGGAGTTTTAGATGTGAAACATCACAGGGCATCAAAGATAGATGTATAAGTTCCTAGCGTTGAATATATTATCAACAAACTGTAAAATGAGAAGGAAACTCACCTTATTACAAAATTGTGGCTGTCAATCTCCTTTCCACATCCGCTGTCTAGAAGAATGCCAGAATTTCCAACAACCGCACAGGTCTTAAACCTGCGATTTTTCATTGGTGACACTTCTGGTAAGAGGCTGTGCAGATCTTGAGAAATGTTGAGGGTCCTGCGTCGGTCCAGCACATAGTGGATGACATCACCAGGCTTGAAGCTACTCTTGACCACTGAGACGTCACGCTCTGCATCTAGGAAGCGAAGAATGTTCTTCCTGCAAAAATCCAAGCAAAGCTTCCTATTAATGGCAACAGAGCCAGGAGCTGGCAACTCCATTACAGAGTAACATATAAAACAGATTCATAAATGACTAATTTCAAGTGGTCATTTAACCCTCAATTCTATAGGAATAGACTCTATGGGAAATGGAATGGGCTTTAAAATATCTCCCTTGGGCTGGGAGGTTAGCCTAGTGGTAGAGTGCTTGCCTAGCATGCACCAACACCCGGGGTTCCATTCCTCGGTAGCACATACATAAAAAGAAGCCAGAAATAGTGCTGTGACTCAAGTGGTAGAGCTCTAGCCCCGAGAAAGCCCAGGGACAGTGTTCAGGCCCTGAGTTCAAGGCCCAGGACTGGCAAAAATAAATAAATAAAATACCTCCCTTGAAAGGTTTACAATACTTTTATAAAAGAATAATATATATGCCTTTTGTGATAGGAAAACATATTTCATTTATAAATAAGCTAAAGATTAGTTTATTGTCTAAAATACAGTTAACATGAATAGAATTTGCATAATTAAATATTCTGCTAGTGTTATTCTACTTGCTGTAATCATTTTTAATGCTGCCTAGTTAAGGTAAATGGAAATAACTCAAAATTATGCTGAATTAGACTGCAGTGAACACTACTAAAAAGATTTCCCAGTGAATGCAGATTTTTGCATCTTGTAAATATAATTAAAATTGTAGCACTAAATGTGTGTGAAAGCTTTCTTCCAATCTTGAGAGTAGAGGAAGTAATTTGGGCAGAGTCAATGAAAAGATGGGTAGAAATAGATTTGGATTATATATCGCAGAGATAGCTGTTTCTTCTTACCTTTGTACCCTCTTTCTTTTCAGTCTTTGACTCTAATATTTTCCCTGGGCAACAGAAAATTTCCAAGGTTTTAAACCCAAGTCCATTGAGTGCATTATGGAATGGTCATCCAGTTGGTTTTCTTAAACTCAAGTAAACTCAAGTGACATTAAGTTGGGGAAGGAAGGGATAGATTACAATAATTAGAGTAAGTAGTCTCAGCTACTATGTACAGAAGGAATCTTTGTAATATATAAAACTAATGAAATCACAAAACTGGTGAAAATACTATCTAACACCATCACAATTTGTTTTAAAAGTATACATACTACAGGAGAAATAGTGTTGAAATCAGCAACTATGGGTTTATAAATTGAAAAATGACAGAAGTCATTCATTCTGGGAAGAACACAGTGATTCCACACCCAAACTGGGAAAAAAATGTAAAAAGTAGGAAACAGGGCCTGGTAGTTTGGCCTATTGGTAGGGTGCTTGCCTAACATGCACGAAGACCCAGGTTTGATTCCTTGGTAATACATACATAAAAAAAAAAAGCCAGAAGTGGTTTTGAGGCTCAAGTGGTAGAGCTCCAGCCTTGAGAAAGTCCAAAAACAGTGTTCAGGCCCTGAGCTCAAGCCCAGGACTGGCAATAAAAAAAAAATAAAAAACAGAAACTTTCGTAGAGATTCATTAATTTCCATTTATTTGGGGGGGAAATAGTTAATACCTGTCACCTGTAAGTCAACAAAAATTTGTTTCCTGTGAAAACGACAAAGCTGGCTCTAGGGTCGAGACTGCACGGATGTGGTTTGATTGTGAGCTAGATGATGTTATCAATTTCATTTGAGCAGAATTCAAATGGGTTGCTTTTGAAGGTGTATTCAACCAGTATTGGTTTGGCTGCAAGTTTGGGGTGAGCAGGATAGAGATGCAGATAGAAAAGAGGATTTGATAGCTTAGAAATACAGAAGAGAAAAGCCCTTTCACTCTGTCATAAAAGCAACACTGCCTGTCAATTAGTAATGAGAGGGACTTTCCAGTAACAGTGGCTTTTCTGTGACATAAAAAAAATTAGCAGCAAAACACTTTAAAATATGTCTTATAAACACCTTAGTTAAGCATTTTTATTGAATTCATTCTTAGAAAAAATGATGTTAAAAGAATACTAAATGAGTTTATCAATTTAAAAAATACATGATTCTAACTCTTGGAAGAAAATAGGTCCCTTTTGAGTAGCTCCTAAAATGGAAGTGTATTATGAATTTTTCCAATGTAGCTACAGGCTCATCAGTAGATTATGTTTTTAATAGTAGCAGCAACCATGGCAAAAGTGCCTTTCAATGTAACAGCACTGTGAATATACAACAGCATATCAAAATATAAAAATCAAAGGTTTAGGCCAAAAAAATACTGTAAAATTTGCCTTGTTAAAATGACAAAGGAATCATGCCAGTATTTGTCTTTCTTACATATAACAAATCATTTAGTCCATAAATCTTTACATGAAAAATTACCTGAGGTAAGTACATGGAAGATTGAAAACAATTATTATCAGTAGACAATATTGTGACAAGTAAATAATTTTTGAAATTATAGAGTAAGGCTAAATGTTTTTTAAAGTTATAGATGTATATAAAAGCTCTGTGAAATGCCAAGCACCGGAGATATATGCCTGTTATCCTAGCTAAATAGAGGGCTGAGATATGAGGGTCAAGGTTTGATGCCAGTCCAGGCAGGAAAGTCTATAGGATTCTTATGTCCAACTAACCACAAGAAAACTGAAAGTAGAGGTGTAGCTCAAAGGAGTAGAGCACTACCCTGAGTAAAGAAGCTCAGGGACAGCACCTAGGCCTTGAGTTCAAGTCTCATGAATACAAAACTATGTTCTATGAATTAGAGAAGTCCAGCTATTCAGACTATAAGTATGTGAAGAAATAAAAGGATAAAAACCCTATACTCCTGCATGAAGCCCTGAGTTCGATTTCTTGGTATCACATACTCAGAAACATCCAGAAGTGATGCTATAGCTCAAGTGGCAATGCACTAGCTTTGAGAAAAAGTGTTCAATGACAGTGCCTAGGCCCTGAGTTCAAGCCCCAGGACTGGCAAATGTTATGTTATTGAAAACATGAAAAATTTTATACCTAAAACCTATGAACCGAAAAATTCCTAGCTTCACTTAAGTATGCTTTTGCTAACAACACAATTGTTCTGAATTCAGTAGCAAGCTAAACAAATTATTTCAGAACTTAGGAACTCAACTGTACTCCAAAAAACTATAATCAGCAAAATCTAATACCAACCATACAGGCTCTACCTGTACATGTTTACCTAAAATGTGGTCAAGTTAATGACAAATATCTAAAGAGACTTTTCATGTGTGACATAAAAGAGCAATGAAAGATTACTGGTAGGTGTGTAACTGTCATTTGATCGCAATGCATATTTGGAAGTCTGTATAGATAGCAAATATCTACATCTAGCATCTGCTTCAATGGCGTAGATATATGAAACCATCTAAAGAGACATTTCACTCTAAGTGAGACCAAAATTCTTAGTCATAATTAAATATTTGTGAGGCACATTGGCTTAAACTGAAATGGTGGTTTCAACTGTTACACTGACAGGAATAGATTCTGAACAGAAACTTTTCAACTGAATTTTCAAATAGAACTTCCCGTTACCATAACCCATTACCCACCACCAATAGCAGCTGCAAATCCTGGACAATTAGCTTACTACACAATGTTTTCACTTAAGAAATGTTAAATATAGCTACCCTGTGACAAGACACTACTCTTTCCTCTCTGTAAGTTAGTTGTCAACAGCAAGCACACATAGGCTAGCAACAAAAATTCAATTTAAAAGCATTAACCCAGTTAGAAAGCATTGTGTGACCTATCTTAGATCTGGCATGTATCACAACCTGGAAAGCAAATAAGGTTATGAGCCATGTATTAAGAATCAGTACTTGCACACTCTAGGCAGTGACTGAGAACAAAAATAATAAAATTAAGTAAAATGCAGATAAAATAATAATCACTAAATGAGTTCAAATGATAATTGCATACAATATAAGGAATACCAACAGTTTTATTATGTCTACAAATAGATTGTCCTAAAAGATTGTCCTGTCTGGGGCCAGGAACATAGCCTAGTGGTAGAGTGCTTACCTAGCATACATGAAGCCCTAGGTTCAATTCCTTGGTACCACATACACACAAAAAGCCAGAAGTGGTGCTCTGACTGAAGTGGTAGAGTGCTACCCCTGAGAAAGCCCAATGATAGTGCCCTGTCCCTGAGTTCAGCCTCCAGGACTGGCAAATAAATAGATAGATAAAGAAATAACTTCTGAAATTTGTTCTGAAAGGAATTGGGAAATTGTTTATGATTTCTGTTTGTAGGGTCTTAGCTATTATAGTAAAATATTGTATTACTGAAAGTCACACTGAAAGAGAAATTCATGCTTGAATGCCATTTACTTCTTGGACTATCATCTGATATTTGCTCCAGAATTTGGTAAAATTTGATGAGCAATGTATTTTGCTATTTCAGATTTTAAGTTGGCATGTGCTCCATACAGATGTGCATTAATTGTTTTTCTTTTCATTGTTAAAACATATACTTCCAAACCAGTGACTTTTTCTCAGATAAGACTCTGCCTAATAGTCAAGCAGGAATGAGTTTGAATCATATCTGCCACTAAATAAGCTAGATAAGCTTTATGCCTCAAGATAAGTTCTAGAGATCACTTATTTATTAAAAAGTAAGTAAAATATGGTTTCAAAATTGTGTGGGGACCTTTCTCCAATGTAAATCTGTGATTGTATTATCAAGTTCTTTTTGTCATAAAGCCTGTATTAATTTTCAGTTGTGTTTAATTAACCTCTAAGTCTTATATGTTAAATAACTCTGATATGACACTAAGAACTGAAAATATTTTTCTGACTATTCATGTGACTGCTGTTCTGAAGCAAGCTGAGCTCACACATTTCTGTACTTCTGTATTTGACAGTTATAATTTTTTTGGTTTTTATTCAGTATATGAAAAGAGAGACAAAAGAATCAACCTGAATATGGAAAATATGTTGTTACTTACACTTGTTAAGTCAAATAACTGAAGTATAACCTTCACTGGTTTACTCACAGTGAGTAATGAATATTAATGTGTCATTTTTTAACTTATAATAACAAAGGGTAAAGTATTAACTGTAAATCAAAACTTAAATCAATGTAATTATTTTAATTGTAGGGCTAGGTGAAAATACATTAATCCTTTAAGTGTTGATGTCTTCAAAGCACAAAGCAAAATGATTTAGTATATGAGATGTTAAGAATCAGTGCTTGAAGGTCAGGAGTTTAGACTAGTGGTAGAGTACTTGCCTAGCATTCACAAAGACCCAGGTTCAATTCCTCGGAACCACATATACAGAAAAAACTGGAAGTGGTGCTGTGGCTCAAGTGGTAGAGCTCTAGCCTTGAGAAAATCCAAGGACAGTGCTCAGGCCCTGAGTACAAGCCCCAGGACTGGCAAAAAAAAAAAGAATCATATTTGTGTGGGATATTTTGGCTGAAGGAATTAGTAACAGAAAGAGAAAATTATATTTAGGAACATAAAGAAAGATATCTTCAGTAACTATTAAATCACTACATGTCGATAGACAATAGTTTACTAGAAATATAATAAGAGTCTTATTATGTTTAATGATTTTTAAAAGCATGGTCCAATCAGATAAGATGTACAGAAATTAATTATAATGGATAAATAAAATATTGCACAGTAGAATTTGAAAAACTTCCACAATATACATATGTCCCTACATACACTGTCTCTCTCTCACACACATATACACAGATTACAAGGTTTTTCTTAAATGCTGCAAACACAAAGAAAAAAAGGAAAAATACAAAACTCTTGATGACTATTAGTGGGATTTCAAAAGCGTGTTTTAAAACTAAGGAAATCATCTGAATATTTTCTTGCTGTTTAATTAAACTGCTTTATCTACTAAATCAAACCCAATAAAAATTAGCTAGTATGGAATGACGTTTCATTCACATTATCAGCTATTTTAACTGGAAATAGTTCACTTTCCAAGATATAAATGCAAATCTCATTAATTCATGAAATTGCAGTAAATGAACTACTTGGGTCAATTTACATTTAACACTTTTATTTGGATATATTAATAATAAATAATGTGTTTCTGGAATCTTAAGAATTTTTACACGATTTGTTTTTATATAGACAATAGGAAGACACGGTTAGCTACATTAATCAAAATAGCATGAATTATTTCTTTAATATACTTGCTAAATTTTAATTATCCCTACATATCACTGTTTGCCTAGATATAATAACTAAACTAGTATATTTCCTATTTAAAAATACTTAGACATATTTATTGAAAAAAATCTCTTAAAGCAATCATATTTCTCTCTTCCTAGTGTATCTTTAAAAGATAGGAATCATTAAATTAAATGCTGTGTCAATTTATGATCCTACATAAGCCCATTCCTAGGAGGCAAAGTGGGTGAAAAACATAGGAAGGGGTAACAGTGTTGGAGAAGTAATATACACACTAACTTATGAATGTAACTGTAACCCCTCTCTACATCACCCAGATAATAAAATAATTTTTAAAGGCAAAAAATAAAACAACAACCTAAGTCCATTCCTTCTTAACTGGTTCATTTCTCACAGATTTTTGAAATTCAGGTGAGGCACTTGAAGGGAGAAGACAAAGACAAAGTCACCATACACTTATGAGGAGAGAATAAACCGCAAGTGTAGAGATGTCTATCTGCCAGGATCATGCAGTCTTCATGATTGCAATTGAGTAATGCCTTTTTGGAAGAATACAAAGCTGGAGTTGTCAAATCTTTCCATTTCTCAAGAAATTTTGTAATTCTATACCATTATAAGAACTCTGTTGTTTTTGTTTTTGTTTTTGTTTTGTAAGACCTGGGAACTGAACTCAGGGCCTGAGCTCTGTCCTTGGGCTTTCCTCAAGGCTAGTGATCTACCATTTGAGCCACAGCACCACACCACTTCCGGCTTTTCTGTGTATGTGGTACTGAGGTACCTGGGTCTTTGTGCATGCTAGCCAAGCACGCTGCCATTAGGCCAAACTCCCTTCCCCCCAAACTGTGATTTTTAATCCAGGATTTTTATTCTTGCCATCCATAGCTATACTCTAGCCTCAAAATATCACCTGATAAAGCCATCATGCCTGATACTTCTCATTCTTGCACTTGGCTTCCAAATGAAAAAAAGCATACCCTAAACTAAAAGTAACCAAACATAAAGCAATCAACGTTGCTGTGGATAGATTATTGGTTCATCTACCATCACTTCCAGGTCCTAATACAAATTAGCCCACTCAATATTAAAATTGTCTGAGACTCCTTTCTATTTAAGTTTCCAGACATTCTTTCAAGTAAACTTCAACAGGTAGTGATTACTTTGCTCAAATATATTCTATGAGCTGTTTTGCATAGTCTTTATGAGAGTGTAATAAACTTTTCTTCCTAATTGTTTCTAACCCATGTTATGTGTAGGTATGAAGTGCATGGAATCTGGCATGGTAGCAGACAACTATATCCCTAGAAGAAGGATAAAAAATTCATGGCCAGCCCAGGCCACGTTAGCCAGGTAAGACCCTATCTCCAAAGTAGCATGGATAGGGATGTGACTCCAGTGGAAGAGTGCTTTCATAGTATGTGCAGTGAGGCCCTGATTTTAATCCACTAGATGAAGAGGAAAAGAAAGTGAATAGATAATCCAGGCAAATAGCCTGGATTCTGTTATAAAATTTTATGGTAATAGTCAAATATTGAATAATTAATATTTTTCTAATGCTAAAAACTATAATCATTTTATTATGTACAGAAAAACTTTTCCTGAAGTTTTAGAATTCTGATTTACAGATATAAGTCTAAAATGCCTTAATTTAGATATGGCTACCATCAGTGATGTAATAAAACTAGAAAAAAAAGATAGCATGTTTCCTTTTTCCACAATTAGGAAGATATAATACTAATTTTCCTTATTAATAATAGAATTATAATAGAGGAAATTATTTCCCTGGATATATATATGTATTGCATGTTATTTTAAGAGTTTATTTCACCTATAATATATACTCTGGAAAATGTATACTATGTAGACAGAAAATGTATTATCTTACTTTTACCCACATTTTACATAAGCTCACAGAGACATCATCCATGGATAGATCAACTCTACTTAGAATATCAACAAAACACAAGCTGATGATCTGTTTCATCAACTTGAGAAAACATAAGATCAGAATGAAAACTCCATAAGAAAAACTAAAAAGCAATTCTCAAAATACATGCACATGCTGAACAAATTAAAATATTTCAGATATTAGTAGTCAGATGAATATTTTATTCCACTAGTATAAAATATTATATTCAATATTACCATATTCATCTTTAATTGTTTCATCATATAATGATCTATTTTATGGTTTTATATTCTTTAGAGAAGGACATGAAGTGGAACTGGTTCACTTTTTATTAAAGCATTGATACTTAAATTATACATCACGTGTTCAATATGTTTGACAGATCCAACATACTTGAGAAAATGATGTGAAATTTATTATGCCTTATTAAAGAAACTCACCTTATCTCCAGGACCAAAGAGGAATTGATTTTCCAACCTTCTGTGGAGTGCTGGAAGATTGATGTCCCAGCTTTTCGAGTAATTTTATCAGAGCTATTGACAAGTGATCGGCTTAAACTGAGTTCACCATCTCTGAAAGAAAACAAAATGACAAGCTTTGTGAAAGGAAGAAGTGTTTTGTCTAACTAGCACAAGGCATAATCACATTATGGTTTAACAAATGAGACAATGTATTTTTCTTCAGTTAGAAGGAGCAATATAAGCACCAGAACAGTTAACATAATTAAGTGAGATCAAGGGTGATGGCTCTTGCAAGCATCATTCTAGCTGCTCAGTAAGTAGAGATCAGGAGAATCACAGTTGAAGGCTGGCCCTGGTAAAAGAGGTAGCAAGATCCTATCTTAGACAGCAGCTGAGTGTGATTATACTTGATTCCAGGTAGGGAAAAGATACAGGTAGGTGAATTACGCTGCGAAGCTGGACCTGATCACCAACAAAACTATGGGACTTTAGCTGACAAGTAACTAGCTCAAGAAAGGGTTGAGGACTTCATATAAGCTGTAGAACACCTGTCTAGCAAGCTTGGGGCCCTTAGATAAATTCTTGTGAGTCCCTCATGAGAATTAAATGAATATGATTGCATTCCAACATCCTTTTTCAAACAGAAATTATTTTTATATAAAAAAAGCTCTCATGATACTTAAAGAAAATAATTCTTATCCAAGCCCAGTTTCCTGGCTATAGCCCCACCCCCACAAATAAGTTTGCTTGAAAGAAAAAGTATCTCCTCTAAACTGTGACATCCAAGATGATTTTGTTCCCATAAAAGGCACATATGCATAATGCAAAGAAATATTGTTTTGAATTATGGATAGTTTGGAGTATCAAGAAATCCGGGTATATTGTTGATTCTAATGTTTACTAGCTTTGTGTTCATGACCATTTTTCTAGATCACACTGGCCTAACCTTAAACTTGACAATCATAACAACATGAATCCAATATGAAATGACATTAGGGATTAAGTGGTTCTCTATAAAAAATAACTTGTGAAGTATTATTAGTGTTAATTTTTAAAGTTGGCCTCAGAACCAGTCAAAAATGAAGTAGTTCAGGGGAAATAGATGGGAGTAGGAGGAACAAAATTCATTTGGTGACCATCACTCCTAGCATTTTAGTCAGAAATGAAGCACACTTTTAAAATCGGTTTTATCAGGATCATGTACCAAGTGAAGAGGCAGTATTGGATGCTATGATATTGGTGAAGATAAGAGAACAATGATGACACTTATATCATTAGGCTATTTATAGGTAAGTGATAAATTACTCAATAGACTATTTTATTTGTAATTTATTGATGGAAATCCAGACTCTAAGAGTGAAATAGCTTACTATTTAGGATGAATGCACAAAACTCTTTGCCATTTCAATATGTGCATTTATTCCTTTCATGTCAACTTTTAATTTTCAGACTCTCATGATGTGGCTGTAAAGTAACATGATTATTTGTTAGTCATAATGTCTAAATGTGTGTTTATTATGTAGGCAATCCTCTCTGACTATCCATGGAAACATTTCTTGTGTAACAGCTGTTGGATGAAGTCTGTAATTGGAGGCTTAAAGTGTGGTATTTTGGTTCTCATTCTTTTTTAAACATGTAGTTTAAATTTGTACCAGCTCAAAGCATCGTATCAAGCTACTGTCTGTGAAGTTTAGAGCTCTATTAAAAATTAGTATTTTAAAACATCCTACCAATGAAAATATATGTCTCTGGATAGCTGACAATAGTCACTTCATAGAGGTCATCAAGAATGTGAGGAAACATGAGGTGGCCCAGATGTCAAATCTTATATTACACATTTAATAGTAATAATTGCATGTGAATAAAATGTAAATACAATCAGAAGTTAACCTGTACTCTTTTCAGAATGAGTTTCATCAGTCTTTGGGAAGGGAAGGGTCTTTGCAATTTCATACCACTAATAACTGTCCTGATAATATCATTGTCTTTATTCTCATAAACTGCTGTGATTATAATAATAATTTCTGCCTCTCATAAGGTTCTAAAAGATTTCAAACATTGTGGCCTGCCCAATGTTCATCATGATATTGGTGTAAGCGTCTCAAAATGTCCAAAATTTTTAAACTGACTTGAAAAGTTCACATCACATCATGAATATGACACCCCCATGTTTACTACTGTAACTATCATGTTACTATTGATGTTTGAATTGTTTTTATTGAACTGACCATGGGTCACATAACAAGCTTTTAATCACGAGAAAGAGCTTCGAATAAAAGCCTATTTACCAGTCAGCACATTTTCCGTTATCATCAATGGGATTCATGTGTGAGAAGGCCAAGCCAAGTGTTGTCTGAGGCTCTAGGGAAGTTTTTGTATAAACTTAAACAAATACCAAAGGATTTTTCACATGTGATCTTAGTAGCACTCTTGTCTTAGAAAAGACTTCCTTCCTGTGAGTGTACAGCATAAAGGATGTTTCCACCCCCTGATTGTTTCTTATTTCAAATCTGCCCTGACTTTTGAACAGCTGCACTGAAAAAAAGGACTATCTATAAAAATATTCAACATGCATTCTTAAAGGGGAAGAACAAAAAACACTTCAAAGAAATCATTCAACATAAAAGCAATATATTACATAGTCCTGCTTATATGTAAAAAAAAATCTACAAAGACCATTTTTTAGATACCAGTGGCAGAAAAAAATTGTTTTGTTACTTAGTGTTTACTAATAGTTTCCTTTCTCTCTTAGATACCAGTCCAAGCTTCACCTCAACTTATTCTGTCAAGGCTGCAGTACACTGCAAATGTGATTAAATTCACTGCTGGAAATTAGATCCCTAAAGTCCATTGATTCCCATGGAGAGTCTACATGACTTGACTTGGAATGAGTATGCTCCCTTTGCACTAAGTTCAGGTTTTTTCACAGTGTAAAACTTTATGAAAGTAATCATAGTAATCATGAAAAAAAATACACACTAAGTCTGCACATAAGAAGAAAACAACTGTGTGTTTTCATTCCCCAAGAGTAAAACAACTGAAAGTAAAGATGAGATGATTTATCTGAACTTGTGGATTCTAGTACAATTGCAAACAAAATATCTGAAATAAAGCCCAAATCCTGGATTCCTGCTTTACAAAACTGTGGTCTACTACTGCAGATCAAACTGAAACTAACTTGTTGACGTTTGTCATATGCTGAGTGCTTATCACTTATCTGCCCTGCCAGTTTTATTAACTTCCAGGCAAATGCTTGGGTTACTTAATGAAATAAACTAATGCTATAGGATATTTTTTGAAGGAAACACTTCTGGATACTAATAAGGGTAAGCTAAAATCTCATTTGTGATTAACCAGGAAAAGAGTTTTAAGGTAACAACTATTTTTAGAAACTGAAATTTGTACATTTTTGTCTTTATCTCATTAAATGAGATACAGATACATCTTACATGTGCAGATCTTAAAACTCATTTCAATTATAGCTCCAAAGGGCACATAGACCCAGTGAAATTATAGACTCTAATTCCTACTCAGAAAAAGAATAGAAAAAGCCAAAGTCATACCCCTCCATACTCCCAAAGCATTCTGAGTTATACTTTATGTATTAAATACTTGCAGCAACTCTTAAGATTTATGAAGCAAAAGATTAGTTTTGGGTGTTCAGTAATTCTTGAACTTTGGGCCTGGACACTGTCATTTAGCTATCTCAAGGCTACCACTTGAGTCACAGCACCACTTCCAGCTATTTCTATATATTTGGTACCAAAGAATAGAACCCAGGGCTTCATGCATGCTAGGCAAACACTCTACCACTAAGCCAAATTCCCTGCCACTCAATAATTCTCAAACTATTATGGGATTTTCCTTACAAAGCAACAAGAAACAAAACAACAAAAACCTGCTAGTGTTCCTGTAGAAATATGAGAAGTGAATGTTAGGTGGAAAAGTTTTGCTGGTAATCTCTTTCTGTTTAAAACCACCATTTAGCATGCCATATAAGAAAAGTATTGCTACACTGACTGCAGATGGAACTTTCCATGAAGGGAGGACAGAGGTCAACGACATAAAGAAACTGCTTTCTTTTTGAGGAACAACAACAAACCTGCAAACAACAGGAAAGCTTAATCAAAACGTAGGAGGGATGATGCCATATGACAAAAGGATTATAGAAGAGAGGAGCTCCTGACCACCTACAAGGCTCGCAGTGCCCCCCAAAGGACAGAACTTGTCTCCTTCACTTTTTAAGTGCAGAATTGAGCACAGCTCCAGACCCCAACCTTCACCTCTACCGTAGTTATCTCATCTCAAACCTGGGCTGTCCACCTAGCTTCGGGAAGAAGAGAGTCAATGACATAGTGAAATAGTTGGATGAGTGGATTCCTGAGTGGGGAAAAGGAAACACGAGTTTTGCATCACTAGCCTTTCCACTGACTGTTTCGTCCGGGGGTGGGGGCAGGGAACGGACATTAACAACTTAGAAGCCCTTCTCTTTCTCAATATCTGGATATTTGCTCCAGGCAAGGCTAAGTCCAGACAGGAGAAATAGACTGAGGGACAGTGCAGGCTTCCCAAGGCTTCCAGGCAGAGGTGTGAGAAGGGGAGCCAGCTTGCTGCCTGGCTTTTATAAAGGGCTACAATTACGGGCTTTAATTAAGGAGGCGGAGCTGGGTTACTCTCTTAGCAAGAAAAGTGATTTTTTTTTTTTGCCTATTTCAGACGAAACGATTTTGCTTTCTTCCCCAAAAGGCAGTTCTGCTGCTTTATCACCCATTCTTCAGACTCGCTGCTAGCATCCCGGGATGAAGGGATGGGACTTATTGCGCATGGCTCTTCCTGTTTGGTTCATTCAAGAGCCCGCCCCAAGCCTTCACTAAAGAATTGGGAAGAAACCACAACTCAGCTGGAGAAGCCTGCAGGCTGAAGCCCCAGCCCAGACAGCCCTCCACCAGCCAGCTGTTTCCTCCCAAGGCTATGAAAGGCCACCAAGAAATGCCGCCTGTGAAATGTGGGTGTCCTGAATCTGGCCATTCCTCTGGAGGGACTTCTAGTGCGCTCCCACGTTGGTGTCCACAGTTTAGGGGGGCCCAGGGTGGATATAGGGGGAATCTAGGGGGGGAACCCTCCTCTTCCTGCACCCACCCCCAACCAGCGCCCTGCCCACTCTTGCTCTCCAGGGTCCCAAGTCAACGGCCCCGGTCCAGTGGAGATGGAAGCTCTTTGTTCAGGCTCATCCTTGGAGCCCACTGGCTCAGAAGGGGAGGAACAAAGGGCCTCTACCCTCACGCCCAGCCTCCGCCCCTCTCACTGGGGCTCCCACGAGCTCCCACGAGCGCGGGTCCACCACCTTCCAAAGACGCCTTTGTCTACCTGACATCCACAGGTCTGGCGGGGTACATGCCCACGCCCCCCTCCCAACACTTCCTTTCTGACAATTGATTGGCAAGGCAAGATTTTCAAATCCTCCACGTCTGGGTAAAGGACCCCTTGGCGTGTTGTTATTTATTGTTTCTTTTGGTCAAAAGAGACCCTGAAAAAGTCTACTGGTGACAAAAAGAAAAGAAAAGAAAAGAAAACCCCCCAAAAGCCTGTCCTCGTTCGCTTGTCCCCTTTTTACAGTACTGCTGCTTACCTGATGCTTTACAGAAAAGCGATTCCTTGGGTGAGGACTGACTGACCTGCGTTTTGCTCACTTGGATGGGAGGAGCAAGAATACTAAATGGCATGCAATAAGTTGAGCCAGGAGCTTACAAACACACACACAATGACAGCGTCATTCTCCTTCGTTTTAGTAATGTCAGAGAAAAAGAAACACGAGGGCGGCAGAGTTCCCCACGGTGGGTGCCTCTGGAAAAGGGCGGATCACAGCTACAGGACTTCCGAACATAGTTGACTACTGGGTTTTGCATCCTCAGAAAGCACTCCCTAGCTATTCAGCAGCACAAAGTCGCACCACCCACCCCCTGGGTAAACTTCAAAGGCTGGGGGAGCAGGGGAAGAGAGCGGGGAGGAAGGAAGTGTGATATTTAGAGAACTTAACGGGGCAAGGAGATTCTGAATTCAGCTAGGCGAACTCAAGAAATAGAATTTAGCATGTGAAAATACCAGCCACCAGTTCCTTCTAAAACTGTAACCATGACACCAGCGAGTTTTAGCCGTGAAAGAGCAAATAGGGAAGAATCTTTGGCGCTACTGTCATTTCCAACTCAAATTTAAAAATAAATAAATAAATAAAAATCTACATATTTACCACCGGACCCCGAGAAAAGAGCAGAAAAACCACAGGAGACCCGTGTTGTTCTTTTTCTCTCTATTTCTCTAGATAAGGCAGTTAGAGAGGGGTGGGGGGAGAAGCAGCCTTTTGGAGAATAAAGACATCTCGCTCGAGTTCTGCCCACTGGCTGGAAGCCCCAGAGGACACACGTTCTTTGTTGGCAGTTCTGCATTTACTTCTCCTTGGGGGAGAAAAGCACCCAGCGCCAAAGAATAAATAAATAAATAAATAAATAAATAAATAAATAAATAAATAAATAAAACAACTGACTCTACCACACTGGGGCAAGTAAAACTACCAGAAGCAGCACACTGAAGCCTGCATACCACAACAACAGCCTTTGTGATGGCATACATGACACCACCACACCAGCCACACACACACACACACACACACACACACACACACTCGCATCATCACACACCTACTATCCCATTACCGTCTGTGAGCACATTTCATTGATGGCGTGACTTTTTTTTTTTTTTTTGGTTATATCCTGAAAGGAAGCTTTGCATTTACCCGACGAGTTGCGTTTCCTGGCGCTCCTCAGTTCTTGCTATTTCTTTTGTCTTATAAAAGATCAGGAGCAGACTTATGGTGCAGATCGTCCACCTCTTCCTAATGGAGCGCATCTTGACTGCCCGGGAAAGTCCTGCTTGGCCCACTTCCCGCACCTTGGCTGGATACAACAGCTCCGTTTTTGTGGGGTTTTTGGTTTTTGTTTTTGTTTTTAGGGAAATAGTCCACTGGAGTGGAGAAAGGGATCGGAAATTAAAAAAAAAAAAGATATGCGAGGAGAGCGTGGAATGAGGATCCCAACAGCAGGTCGTAGGGTCCTCTCCGGCCGAGCTCCTCCCCAGTCCGCGCCGCCCGCCGCCGGCCAGCCGCTCGCTCGCTCCGCGCCGGCCCGCGCAGCTCCGGTCTCCCCGCGCCGCCTCCCTGGGGCGCAGGTTTCTTTTCAAATGTGACACCTTGTGCCTCGGAGGTGGCGGCCGCTTCTGCAGCTGGGTTCGGGGGCGTCGCTGGCCTTTCCCTCTCGCTAGCGGGGAAATGATGAGCAAAAGCAGCCAATCGCCAAGCGCAGGGGGCGGAGGCTGCTGTTGCCTTGCGAGGCCTCCGGCAGCTCGGATAGTAACGTAGCAGGCTCTGGCTCAGCGCTGTGTGGAGGGAGGAAGCTCACATTCACACGCGCGTGCTCTCTCTCTCTCTCTCTCTCTCTCTCTCTCTCTCTCTCTCTCTCTCTCTCTCTCTCTCACACACACACACACACACACACACACACACACACACACACACTCTTCTAGGTCATCAAAGCGGCAGATTTCTGCACCTAGAAACTCTAGATTCTCTGAAATAATGTGGCTAGTGTATCTCATCTGGGGGAAAAAAAAAAAAAAAAGATGAGATGAGAGTCGCATCCCGTGGGAGGAATGCTTTGGATAAAGCTGGGAGTTCGGGGCTGGTTGCAAGAAGAGTCACTAGCTTTCCCCTCTAGCTTCTCTGCTAAATGTGCAAAGGCGTCCAGGCAGCCACACGCCCTCCAGTGTCAAGAGGAAGGGGTCTGGGAGGAGGAAGGAGCAGAACGCTGGTGATTCAGTGCACAGACCAACCTGGTAAGTACCAACACGTAAAGGAGTCAATGAGAGGGTGTGTGGACTGGCTGGAGGATGACTTGCTCATGAATCTGCAGACAAACAAGTGAAGTCAGAGGTGTCATCCAGAACTTTATGGCATATTGACGTGATTCTGTGCTTTGGAGAACTCATGAAGAAGTCAAGACAACTCCAGTGTCTTCCACACTTCACTGCACAGACAGAATTCCCAGGAAGAGCAGCTGTAGCAATTTATCTTGCAACCACTTCGCACCTCCAGTCCCTGGAATTCAGATTTCCCATGTTGTTCTGCTCTAGTCTCAGGATCGCTGAGGCTCCTGATCCTCTCTGGAACTGAATTCCTATCTACTCAAGTTGAAGAGTGGTTCTAGCAGTTGTCGACTCTTGGTTTTCAGAGTTAGAACCTTCCAATGCTTGAAAATGTGAGGCCCATGGCCCATCTTCAGCAAGCATGGGACTACTGCCTGGGTAGACAGCTTAAAATAGCAACATCCCACATCATTGTTTCAAAATCCCAAAGTTCCAGGGGCTGGAGATGTGGCTCTGCAATACAGTGCTTGTCTAGCTGTGGGAAGCTCTGTGCTGGACCTGCTGCATTGAAAACGCCCCTGAAAAGGAGGGTTTCCAATAATAATTGCCACATCTCACTTAGGGTTTAAAAAGTTTCAGCTATCCCAATTTTCAAAGGCTTTGTCTTTACAGAGGAGTAAAGTAAAGGGTTGGATACAAAATGCCCCAAGGAGCAATAATTATAAGCCTTTATCGACACTACAAGTGGCCCACTGGGAGTCTTTGAGTTTATTGATGTCTAGACAAATAGCACTTGCATTAACGCATTGCTATTACTCCTCAACTAGCTGAAACTGCAAGGTTAAAGTGAAACTTCTTTCTTAAAGGGAGCTGAAAGATGAAGGGTGTCATGGTTAGGATGCTAAATACTCTAGCCTAAATGTTGGACTTTCAGCAATATGCAAACATATTTTGGACTTCAGATAAAGTATAGCTCTGACTACAATGAAGTCATATGTATAATGTAATTAAATTCTCCCCGAATTTCTTGAGCAACTGCTATGTGTCAAGTGACAGAAACATAGGGATGAAAAACATGCCATCTAAGTAGACAATGCAAGTTCAAAGAAGAATAGCTTTTAACAGGTAATTTTCAACATGGCACCACGAACTAGATTATATAGTTGAAAATTTACACTTGGTATCTGGATAAGTTCTTGTGTAGAATAAGATAGATTAGCTGTTTTAAGTTTTTGCTAGCAGGGGAGAGGAACTTCCTGGTAGACGGTACAAAGATTTTATAGCTTTCTAAAAGCTTAAGAGTAACAAAGGCAGAAAGGTTAAATTAGTGAAGGGAAAGAAATCTTGTACAACCTCAGACATGACTAAAAAAAAATCACCCGTTCTTGGGGCAGGTCAGCATTGTTAAAACAGGAAGTGGGAAGGAAAAGCATGAGGTTCATTGTGACCTTAAGATGTTACAGTAACATACTTGAAACAGTCCCCACAAATAAAGGCCCTGAAAAATCTTCAAGAAAAAATATGATTTGAATTCATGGGACAGCTCTAAATAACACTTACTTCGACCAGATAGGAAAAATTCAAATCCAGCTGTTACCCTAAAGAACTCCAAGAACCAAATATGGAAGTACATAAGACAAAATTAAAGGTCAGAAGAGAAACAGTTGTTGTATATGAAATTGATAAGTAGAAAGGCATTTCTGTTGAAGTAACCAGTTCTGAAAGATGATAATGACTCTGGGAGACTCAAGGATTTGAGCTTCCTATAGTGATAATATCATGTTTTAATTATGGTGAATTATAAAATATGTATCTACATACATAGCTGTCATTAAGCCCAATTCTGAAATTACCCATCTTGTATAACTTAGCAATGCATTTAATGCTACTTTATCTTTTTTTTCTTTTTGTTTTTTTTGTTGTTGTTGTTTTTGTTTTTGTGGGTCATGGGGCTTGAACTAGGCCTGGGCACTGCTCCTAAACTCTTCAGCACAAGGCTACTACCCTACCCTCAAACCAAGTCGTATTTCCTGTTTTTCTAGAGGTTAATTGGAGATAAGAATCTCAGGATGTTCTGTGCCCAGACTGGCCTTGAACCTTGATCCTCAGATTTCATCCTCCTGAGTAGCTAGGATTATTACAGTCATGAGGCATGGCTATCCTTTTCCTTAATGCAAATTCATATTTTGTTTGTTGAACTTTGCCCTCAAATTCAGCTGGGGAGAAATGGACAGTTTTAATCTCATTGGTGGGGTTTAATGACTCATCACAGGTGTTTGTTTGTTGTTCCTTTGGTTAGTTCTGTTTATTGAGACACTGAGTTCAAGCCTCATGACCCACATACAAAAAAATAAATAACAAGTTTATAAAAAGCAAGAAGAACAAAACAAACATTTCTCTAATACCCAAATCTGTAACTATTGGCCTCCCTTGTGATCAGTGTTTATCTATGTGATGTAAATTATAAATATGATACATAATATATACATATATTATGTACATACATTTGATTATCTCCGTATATTATAATTCACATGAGACAGTTTTTTGATCTTGTAAATTCTATTTATTTTTGTTGAATGATGACATTTATCTGCTATTACCTAATACTACAATGTAGTTTCTCTGTCATAAAATGTCTCTGTTGTTTGGCCCCAGTCCCTCTCCACTGCTAATCATTTTATGGGGGTAAAATGGCAATTGTAGTTACAGGGTAGACCCGCAGTTTCTACAGACCTTAACAAAATGTGGGGATTTGAGTGATAGTAATTGTTTCTGAGAGTCTAGCTGAAGTGAAGAAAGACACTTGCTATTCCCCTTATGTTAGACCAGGATGCCAAGCTTGTTCTATTCTGAGGCTCAAAAACCAGAAATAATCATAATTCAGAGAATTTTCAGGGTAAAAGATGATCACCATTGGTAGTTGTGGAGAAGAAACATGTCTGAGTTGGTTTGGAAAAGAAGTTTGAACAGGGGGAGCAGCAAAAACTAGTTGCTGAAGACCATTATTTTTTCCAGGTGAAAAGAAAATCCCTATTCCTTGAGGATACTAAACCAATGAATTCAGATTCTGGGTGCTGCCTGGAATTGCCTACCTGTATTGCCTGCCAGGTGAAACTCAGAATACAGAATTTATGCTCTTAAAGTCACATGATTTACATAGTTTGATTTAGGACTGCTAGGACAAATCTGAAAGAACCAACTCATCTCCTCATGTGTTTGCCTGAAGGCTCTACCTCCATACTGTCCAAATCATATGATGTCCAGATCCTGCTTTCAAACACCAGGATGTTTAAAGCCTTGCAGTTTAAAAGCAATAAGACACGTCTCCAGGAACCATTTACAATGTATCTTTGTTGCCAGGTAAGACTCAGAGCTCTAAGGTCAGACTCTCAGAATGATGTAAGATTCATTGCCTTCCCCTCAGGGAAGAAAACATTTGAGTGAATCTGAGAATACAGAGACAGGAAGGTAGACTGTCTGGGTCCCTTAGTTCTCCCTCAGCTAGTGAAGAATAAGTGTCCTAGTTAGCACCCCCATTTTACAACCCATTCAAGGAACTCCCTTAGTCTTAGGTGCTTGTGATTTCTGGCAAATGCAAAGGAAACCTGCTCAGTCACAGGTTCTAAAGCTGATCACAGGTCAGCAGCAGCTCGAAGCACTTAGGAAGGGAAGTTTTCATATTGAAAGGAGCTCAGAAGTGGACAGCTAACTCTTCTTTGAAAAGCTGAAGCTAGCTTGATCATGACTTGAGCAGAGTTAAGGGTCAGCTCCATTACCCTGAGAAGTGCTAGTGCTTGGTTACTGTGCTATATACCTCTCCACTCTGCCACCAAAGATCAAGGACAGAAATAAGATCTGTCCCCAGGCATTATACTTCTCTCCTTGGATATTGACAATGCTTCAACTGGAAGATTAGAACTGATTAAATATCTAAACAAATTGCTTGACATCAGATGCACAGAATTTAATTCACACTAGAAATACAAAAAATAATACATGACACTTCCAAAAGTCAGTTATTGCGGGCCCAGGAGTTTGGCCTAGTGGTAGAGTGCTTGCCTAGCATGCATGAAGACCCGGGTTCGATTCCTCGGTACCACATACTTAGAAAAAGCCGGAAGTGGTACTAAGGCTCAAGTGGTAGAGCTCTAGCCTTGAGAAAAGTCCAAGGACAGTGCTCAGGCCCTGAGCTTACGCCCAGGACTGGCAAAAAAAAAAAAAAAAAAGTCAGTTATTGCACAATACCAAACACTTGCGATAGTGAAATGTATAAAATTTCAGAAAAAAGCTATAAAATAATTCTAAGAATGATCAAGCTAAGGAGGACATGAATAGGAACCCCCAAATAAATAAATAAATAAAAACCAGAGAGCCTGGGGCTGGGAGTTTGGCCTAGTGGTTAAAGTGCTTGCCTTGCATGCACGAAGACCCAGCTTCAATTCCTTGGTACCACATACATACAAAAAGCTGAAAGTGGTGCTGAGGCTCAAGTGGTAGAGCTCTAGCCTTGAGAAAGTCCAAGGACAGTGCTCAGGCCCTGAGCTCAAGCCCAGGACTGGCAAAACAACAACAACAACAAAAAAAAACCCAGAGAGCCAAATGACATAAAGAAAATGAAATACACGAAGAAAGAATCTTTATAAGAATACAGACATTCACACAAAAAAAGGAAATTCTTGAAGTGAAATACCCAGTACATTAGTTGGAAACTACTGTAAAGGGAGATAATACCTTGAAGATAATGTAATACCTTGGAGATAAGATAATACCTTGAAGACAAGGTTAAATTCATCACAACATAAAGATGAAGACAACAAGTAAACTAAAGAAGAATGAATGAAACATGAATTGAACCTCTTAAAATATCAAAATTAAAAGACTATGAAGAAACAAAATCTAAACATTATGAACATAGAAGAAGGAAAAAGTATAAGCTACAATCATAGAAAATATAGTCAATAAAATATAAAAAAAAAACTCTCCAGGACAGAAATGTGATATAAGTACAAGCTATTCTTAGTGCTCCAAACAAGCAAGATGATCAAAGAAGCTCGCCAAGGAATGCATTCAACAGTATGTCTACTGTTTACATATAGAAAAAAGGACAGAATACAGAAAATGCAAATCCATTTAGAAAACACAATATATTTCTCAACAAATTCTTTAAAGCAAAATGAGTCTTTGAAGTCTTAAAGAAATACAACTGCTAACCTAAATTATAAGATGCTATCCTTCATAATTAAAAAGAAATAAAAACTTCTCATTATAAAGAATACTAAAGCAATTCATTACTGTTAAAGTAGAAAGGAAGAAGATGTTTAAAATAAAGGAAGCTAATGATAAACAGATACACAAGTGTTTTCAAAGCAAATACAGGTTGAATATAGAAGTGACTACATTGATAGTATTTCTTAAAGAAATACAACTGCTAACCTAAATTATAAGATGCTATCCTTCATAATTAAAAAGAAATAAAAACTTCTCATTATAAAGAATACTAAAGCAATTCATTACTGTTAAAGTAGAAAGGAAGAAGATGTTTAAAATAAAGGAAGCTAATGATAAACAGATACACAAGTGTTTTCAAAGCAAATACAGGTTGAATATAGAAGTGACTACATTGATAGTTTAAAAACACAAACTTCAGACTAAACTGGTAAGGAGAGACAGAAAGGTCACTTTCTATTTATGAAATATCATTTAAGATGATATTTCAGTAGTAGAACATATAAGCAGATAAATTGGGGCACCCTATTTCACTTTATTTTATGAGCAAACATTTCTAAACACTGGATCATAGCCCGTAACACAATAATAGTAGGTGATTCTAATCCTTATTCATATCAATAGATAAATCATGCAGAAAAAAAATCAACCAAGAACTTTAGAGTTCTGTAAATAAAATGGCTCTAGCTTCTCTCTTCATAATATTTCAGAACTGATCCTCAGAATACACATTCTTCGCAGCATCACACAAAATGTCCTAAAAAGTCTACCATGTGTCTGAATTTTAAACTGTAGAGACCCCACAGACCCACCCCCTTCAGAACAAAACCAAAAAACTACTCTCTGACAGTTGAATGGGACCCAGCTGGCTTGAGAACTTTCCATCAGTTTCCACCAGCCAGGGAAGCTCCGTGTCTCACTCTACCACCTGATAGGTGTAATTTTTGCCTTTAAAAAGGCTGTGTAAACCCTGACTATCAACTCCTCCCAGCCTCGCTGCCAAGTGCCTGCGGAAGAGTTTCCTGCCTGGCTTGTATCCTGCAATAAACCCTTACTGTTGCATTTCGGGTGCCTTGATTTTGGTGGTCTTCCTTGGGGGACCCTCCTCTGGGCACAGCAAAACAAATGTTAAAAAAATTTATATAGCTTTATCAGGACTCAAGGAATAATACTGAAAATTAATGAACAAGAAACTGTATAGAAAATAATCAGATATACTCACTACTGAATGAGATGAGTTACTAAAGAATTTTTTTCTACATTAATGTAGAATCAAGCCAGGTGCAGTGGCTCACACTTGTAATTCTAGCTATTCAGGAGGCTGAGATCTGAGGAATGGGGTTCAAAGCCAGTCAAGGCACTAAAGTCAGTGAGACTCTTATCTCCAATTAATGACTAGAAAACAGGAAGTGGCCCTGTGGCTCAAGGGGTAGGGTGGTAGCCTTGAGCTGAAGAGCTCAAGGACATTGCCCAGGCTCAGAGTTCAAGCCTCATGACTGACCAAAGGGAAAAAAAATTGTACAATCAAAAATGTTAAACATAGCTGGGCACTGGTGGCTCAGGCTTGTAATCCTAGCTACTCAGGTCAAGATCTGAGGATGTAGTTGAAAGTTGGCCTGAGAAGAAAACTCTGTGAAACATTTATATATGATTAACCACTAGGAAACCATAAATGGAGTTGTGACTCAAAAAATACTTTGAATAGAAAAGCTCCAAAACAGCTTCTAGGACCCAAGTTCAAGATCCAGGACTGACAAACAACAAAAATGACAATAAAACACATTAAACATAACCTGTTGTAGCTTTTAGAATATCTTTAAAGTTTTTTTTTTCAAAGTTTTTCTAAGAGAAAATCTTCTGTCTCTAGGTTCTTATACAAAAACAATGTCAAATAAAAAGTCTGAACTTTTTGATAAATAAGAACAAATGTAATTTAAAAAGCAGAGTTGGAAAGTAATAGTAGAAAGCAAAGTATCAACTAACTGATAGAAATTTATGACTCTATGAAACAAAAAGTTGATTTTTTGATTCTTTGCAAGGATAAACAGTGGCAAACACATAAAAGAAACAAAACAGAGGATGCAAACCACAAAGTGAGAGTTAAAGAAAAGTGATAAAAAAAGAATTGCAAATGAAATTCCAAGGATTATTAAGGAATACTTTGAACACTTATGTTCTACTTTGGTACTGATGGCTCAGCCTATAATCTTATCTACTCAGGAGGGAAGATGCTAAGGATTATGACTTAAAGCCAGCCTGTGCAGAAAAGTCAGTGAAATACCATCTTCAAAATATTTCAGCCAGAAAAATTCAAGCTGCAGACATCACTTTTCTGGTACCAGAAAGCAAAGACATGAAAAAAAAATAGCGATTATATCCTCTTATATCCTAGTATATTAGAAAATCTCAATTTCCTTGATTTTTTTTAGATCATCTAACAAATGTGAAGCAAAAAGGCATATAAAGCATCTATATATGTATAATAAGAAAAATAATTGAAAGTCTCCCAACAAACGAAAGTGAGCACCAGAGGGATTCAACGATAGTAGAGGGTTTTGTAACGAAATGAAAAGAAAAACAACACTGAGTTTAGTGGTTAATTCTATGATGAGAAGGCAGAGAGAAATCTCATGTAATCCTCGCTACTCAGGATGCTGAGATCTGAGAACAATGGTTAAGTCAGCCCTGGCAAAAAAAGTCCCCATGAGACTCTGAGACTTCTATTTCCAAAGCAGGAAGCCATGCTGTGGCTCAAAGTGTACAGCACTATCCTTGAGCAGAAGTGCTGAGGGACAGCACCCAGCCTCTGGGCTCAAGCCAGTAGACACAATAAACAACAAACATTAACCATGTAGATTACTTTCAATGGTGATTATTTGTAGTTCTGGGCTTTTTGTTTTGTTTTGTCCAGGAGTAAATACACAGAAAATAAATAAGTATTAAATGAGCAAATACTTCTGTTTAACTATTAAGTAACTCAGTTCCTTTTTTATGTGTATGATTTCTAGTTTGAACATTTATCTAAATAAATACATTTATCCTCCTGTGTAAATACATAAAATTTTCATGGATTTTTTTCTATATCTGTGAATCAATCTTCTCATATATTTTTCATCCTTATGACTAGATATCAAGAAGTTTTCATAAAAGAGTAACCTTGGCTTTAGATAGAAGACACAGACATCTATTTAATATAATTTCTGGGACACGAGAAGATATATTACTTTTATTTTCTATTCTGCCTCATTGTTTGACACATAACTAACAATATTGTCCTGTGCATTTGAATCTGATTTTTAAATCTTGAAATCAAATGTTACTAACAATTAGTTGAACATTCATCAATTTGTATTATTTTGAATGTCCTTTGAGGGCTTTTTAATTGTTGAATGTATATACATGTATATATTAATTGGCAAAAGTCAGTTACAGTGTTCTTAGTCCAAATTTAATAATGTATGAATCTTCATATAATAAAAATATAACATGCACTACACTACACATGTTTTGGGAAATCCTAGCTTTTTACTCCATGACACATTATTTTGTTTTCTCTTTCTTTGTCAATTTCTGATCAAACATGACAAGAGGAAAATGCTGCTAGGAACAGATCAATCAGCAAGCTAATGGTTCTCCAGCCTGTTTTCCTACTGAAGAGAGCTAAAAGAAGAATAAACAAGCAAACAACAACTTCAAAAAAGGGCTGGGTTGGAGCTGAACCCCAGAACCAAAAAACAAAAGACAAAAAATAATACAGTTGAACAGTGGAAGGTGTTTATGGTTTATGGTTGTTCTCCCTTCAATATAGACTTTCTAAAATACTCTTTTGAATTTCATTTGATCAACTCTTTCCTCTCAGGAATTTTCTTTTTCAAATTTCCCAATTTAATTATGATCTTAATTTCTGCTTTGTGTAATTCATCTCCCTTTTATATTATCTTCAATCCATAATGTGATAGGAGACAGAGGAAACAACAATAAACATTTTCTCTTTACAGGTCCACACAGGTCATAACTGCTTAATAACTCTAAAAGTTCCTAATGAGTATCTTTGACAAACATTGCTTCAAGATATATGCCAATAAATGAACTAGTCTTTTGGAAATTAAAATTTGTAAACCAGGTAACATTTCAAATGATATTTTGGTGATTAATATCTTAAGGCTTTAAGAAAAATAATAGCATACTCATATAAGCTGACAAGCTAGTGACCAGAGTCCTCAGGAGACTTAGTTTGTTGAAAAGTGGATTGAAACTAAATATACATGCATGAACACAGACACATACCCACTCAGACACACACTCATCTTCAGCAATTTAAATGTCTTAAAATTACCATAGAAATACTTAGTTACTATTTTGGTGTGATAATTAGGTAAAAGTGAGTAGCAATTGACCATTTTACTTTGTATGTAACTTTTGCTTCTTCCAGTAGTTTTATCCATTGCTTTATTTACATAATAGTTTTCATCCTGAATGCTTAAACAATTATATTAGAGAATGCCATTTATTGTTTGCCTTTTTAATATATTTAAATCATAATAATATCAAGTTTTGTAAAGTGAGAAGTTAAACAAATAACTCAAGAATTTGTGATTTAAATTTGAAGGCTAAGCCTAAAAAATGCGTAGTGTGTCAGCAAGGGAAAGTTGCTCTGGGAAAAGTGAATCAATAGACACTTATTGGAGAGAGCCTGTGGGAATAAAAGAAAAATAATGAGTCTATTTCACATCTGACCCATGCCTTCCCAACGTAATATAAATAATTGATCTTCCCTTTGCATTACCACAATCACAATTCCCTGCATTCCACCAGAAATCTTTATGTCAATGCCTAGGGATTGTAAAACCAATGTGGCTAAACCCAACAGTCTCACAAGCATAGTTTATGTAAATTTTAATCATTTATATGAGCTCAACTTGTATTCCAGTCACTACAGAAAAGAAAAAATGCATTTTAAAATTGCTCACGAAAGATATAATATGCCTTGATTTTTTTATAATTCTTGTTTGACCTAACCATAAAATGACTTCATTTTTGAATGCATGATTTAGCTAGAAATATGTGAAGGGAAGAAAAAGCCAAGAGGATATATTCACCTTCTATATTTTTGACAGAAGAGTAAATGCATCTACAGTGAGTTCTCAGGAGATTGTAACATTTATTGTGTATAAAATTCAAAGAGTGCTACCCTACAACAGAGGAAAACTTTTAAAGGAATCCTCAGTTTCTTTTGTGAACAGTCTGTATGGAGACAATTATACTTGTCCATAGATGCTAAAGGTTCTTTCTGGATATACGAACCTACAGAAAAATATCAAAACTATCCCTTGTCAGGTATTATTTCATTAAAATGGCAAAACTACACTAAATAGATACCACAGATTACCAGTCGATGCATGTAAACCACTGAATCTCTGGTATAGCGATTTGCAAGTTGTAGTTAAGGGGTTAAAGAGAAAGATAGCATTTCAAAGGAGTCATTGGACCTCGTTCACTTTTTGTTATCACAGTTTATTGATTAAAAATGAACTAAAATGGTATCTATAAATTTGAATAAGGTATCAATTATTTTGTTAATAAAATAGTTGAAAGCAGTTCATACTGTTAGGCATTACTCTTGGCATGGAATATAATGTAGAATACACAATAGTTCCTCTTCTTTAGAAATTTAATCTGAAAGAAATGAGGGAAAATGAAGGTCATTCTATTGTTAATTAGTGCTCCAATGGAATCGGCAGAGCACTGTACCAGAGAGTGATAAAGTTCTTCTCAAAATAGAATTTCCATGACCTTCTAAGGACTTGGTATCCTAATTCAAAATATGGGAGTAGCTATGTACTGGTTGTTTATACCTGTAATCCCAGTTTCAAATACATATATATATATATATATATATATATATATATATATAGCGCAAAGGTGATGGACAGATGGGGTTACAGTTAAATAAGTCTGGTAATGAGTACATTCCTTTTTTAATGGAAAATATGTTTTATTTTTAAAATTATACTTAAGTATTTGAATAACGAGGTTTCAATATAGCATGTCAGTTTGTGAGTACAATGAATCTTGATCAATGCCATTGAAATATTTATTATAATTTTTTAAATTTTTATGTTTTCTTTTTATTATATTTAAGTAATGGTACAAAGGAGTTAACATATAACAAACCTTTTTATGCATGCAATGATCAATGTCACCCCTTAGTGTCATCCTTCCCTCCCTCTTTCCCAGTTTTTCCCTTCTGTCTCCATCTACAAGTTGTGTAGTTCTTTTTCAAACATGGTGTCTAATGAATAGGCTGTGTGGATTCCCTCATTGTAGTAACTAAAATGAGCTTATCCACCTACAAGTAAATACATTGGATGGTAAAACACAAAATAGACACCGGGAAATGGTGAATTGTACAGATCTCTAGACATTTACACAGTGAGACCAAAGGAGGATATTTATAAGAGAAGATCACCAAGGCTCAATAGCTGCATACGTACGAGCATATAAAATAATATTTATCGAAATGAACTCCAAGAAATTGAAACAAGATTATTTTTCTTTGTTGTTGTTGTTTTTTCTTTACCTTTTTTTCTTGGTTGCAAATTTATTTGAAATCCTTATTTCTGAGAGGCTAAGATCCAGGCAATTGTATTCAAAGCCAGCCCACTCAGAAAATTTGTGGGGCTCTAGCTCTAATTAAAAGCAAACATCTAAGCTAGAGAGCTAGCTCAAGTAATAGCCAATCAAGAGAAACCTAAGGAATGTGGTGTTCTGAGATCAAACCATTTATACTCATAAAAATAGAAAGACCTATGAAATGAGAGGGAGATAGCCAAGGACAGAAGTAGGAAGATGTATTACTAACTGAACACTATAAATTAAAAGTTCCAGAAATGGAAAATGGCTGTAAGAAAATTAACACAATGAAGTTTATTATAATCAGCATACTAAAAGGAAAAACATATAAAAGATTTGTGAAAATGATTTTGTAAAATATTTATGCAAATTCTAAGAAAGGTAAGTTGTGAAGGACATGTAATATTTTATGCTTCTCTCTCTGAAGCGTAAGGACATGGATTTAGAGACTTACTGTTATATTACCATGACTTTTCAACTATACAGGATTTTTTGCCACTTAACAAAGCAGTTTATAAATGGAATACATCTTTATCAATGTCATTCCTTTCCACATTCTCACCCACCCCCATACAGGATTTACTTATGTGTGTGTGTGTGTGTGTGTGTGCATATGCTTTAGCTGAATCACTCTTGATTTGATTTGCATTTTCTTTATTGCCAGAGATTTATTCATATGTTTATTGGCTACATACACACTCCACTTCCTTCCAGAACTATTCACAATATTTAAGTCATGGAAATAAACTACATGTGCTAAAACCAAAGAGTGGATCGGCAATATGTAAGATAGGGACCAGGAGCATGGCTTAGTGGTAGAGTGCTTTCCTTCTATACATGAAGCCCCAGGTTCAATTCTTCAGTGCCACATACACAGAAAAGCTGGAAGTGGTCTGTGGCTCTCAAATGGTAGAACTCTAGTCTTAAGAAAGGTCCAGGCATTGAGTTCAAACCCCAGGACTAGAAAAAAGGGAGAAAAAGAAGAATAGGTAAGATAGATAGATAGATAGATAGATACATAGATACATAGATTTTAGAGTCAAATTTTAGTCACTCATCAGGAAGAATAATATAATGTCATTTGTAAGAAAATGGATGTTCATGAGTGAAGCAACTCAGGCTCAGAGATAAAAAGATGCACATACTTTCACTTTTGTGCAAATTAAACCTAAAATAACAACATATTTGAAAATATCTATAGGGCCATAGGTATATTTGCAAACTCCAACTGGAAAAAGTTGGTATAGGTAGAAGTAAGATTCCATGGTATAACTTGTATGGACTATTATGAGGCAATTCAAGACTATGAATACCAGGGAGCTTAAATATGTCTTAAATGATGAAAGTGGGAACTAAAAGGGCAGGTATATGGGTAAACACAGCTGTGATAATGGGCCCATTTGAAAACTGATCTAAGAAATTGATAAAAGAAGAATCCACTGGTGAGAGCCTGCAGGAGGAATAGATCTCTCTCTTAAAATGATAAAATATAAGGATAATTTCATGGTAAGAGAAGTAATTTTCATTACTATAGCTAAAAATGAAAGAAACTAAACATCAATAACTTAATTGCAGAGCACTCTTTTCTGTTTATATGCAATTTATGCTGCTTAAAAGAAGCATTTAGGTATTGTCCTTGAGCTTTTATTTATTTTTCTTTTTTTCTTTTTTGCCAGTCCTGGTCTTGAGCTCCAGCTTGAATACTGTCCTTGGACTTTCTCAAGGCTAGAGCTCTACCACTTGATCCTCAGCCCCACTTCCAGCTTTTTTTCTTTCTATGTATGTAGTACCAACGAATCAAACCTAGATGTTTGTGCATGCTAGGCAAGCACTCTACCAGTAGGATAAACTCCTAGCCCCTTATATTTTATTTTTATATTTTAGTAGTTTATTGAACATGAGAATCTCATAGATTTTTGTATCTGGGCTAGCTTTGAACCAAAATCCTCAAATCTCAGTTTCTTGAGTAGCTATGATTACTGGTGTGAGCCAGTGGTTCCTGGCCAGAGCATTGCTTTTGATCTTGTACTTGTGTGAATTTTTAAATAATTTTCTTTTTCTTTTTATTCAAATTGTGGGTTATTTTATTAGACACATTCTAAGATTGACTCTACTTTGTAATTCATACTTGTTGCTAAAATATTTTATTTTGAATGTTTTATTTCTTAATGTAGCATGTGAATTGGCTTTAGTAATAACATTGCCCAAATCTAAGATTAAGAACAAATAACATCAATTTCTTTGACACATGTCTGCGCCTAAGGAACAAATTCTGTGACTGTTCTATTTGTCTTCCCAATGAAGACTTTGGCTTTAGAAAAATCTTTATTTCAAACATCCAGCAAGAGATCTAGCAGAAATTTTTGAGGCATCATCACATTATTTTTCTTCTCAGACGTTTCTGTATATTATGTTCTTCACATTCTAATGGCTGGAGCTTGAAATGTGGATGAAAATCAACAGACTAGTAATGATGCAGTTCTTTTGTTCAGGAGATTCCTGCATGACATGTCTTAATAAATGCATCTGAATAAAAGTCTTACACGGAAGACACACTAAATAGAAACAAAGTAAATGAAATAAAACAGCTCTACCTTTGGAAAGATATATATAGTCCTCCATACCAGATAGAAAAAGATAATACTTAAATATTAAAAAAAAACATTTAAGAACAACTACCAAGTGCTTTCCAATGATCTGTGGTTTTGCTTTTTCATATTTTTAATTGCTTAAGAACAACCAGATGACAGAGTACAATTTACCCAATTTTACACAATTTGATAAAGAATAATTTGCTAAATTTTCTTTTGTGTTTACTGCATTTTATGCCCTAAATGCTGATATACTTTTGTATATCTGTATATCTGCATATATATGTAGACACACACATATAAAATATACATCTCTGTGTTATCACCTATTTATATATATACATAGGAGTTTAAACTTACATATTTTTTTCAAGAAAATAGTCTTAGGTACACATGGATGTTTATTATCCTTTGCAAATTATTTTTTAATATCCTTTGAATTTTTGATCAAAGGCACCTGTACAAGAAGATTAGAAAAAATTCATATTAAGTGAAGTAAGCCAGACTCAAAGGAGCATAGGCTCAATGGTTTCCCTCATTTGTCATAATCAGTAGAAACCTTGGGCTCTCCTAGAAGAGATTTACAATAGAACAAAACCTAGATACATAAGAGCATATAGAATGATGCTAAATGAAAGGACCTCCAGGATATAGAAACAAAAGCCATATAATGAGTGATTGTTGTCTTTACTATGTTATCTCTCGTGTCTTTTGCTGTCCCTTGGTTATCTCATATTGTTACAATATTTCACCTTATTATCTGATATATTTTATATATGCTTAATTGGTTATTTGAAATATGAGAGGGAAGGGGGGAAATCAAGTTGTGCAGGGGGAGGAAGGGAGGGAAATGAGGACCATGACATGAGAAAGGGTATCAATATTTGTGAAGTAATGTACCTTCTATATGGTAAATATAATGTAACTCTTCTATTAATTACAATAAAAAATATATGAAAAAAGAACAACCAGTTTCAGGTCATGGTCTCACTGTATAGACATACAAATTACCACTATCATGAGAATATGACCACTTCATAATAATAATCTTCCTGGGGCAGACATGTAGCATGTGTCTGTTAAGAATAAGAGCACAGTATTCTCCCATTGGGTCACAGGAATCTGAATGCAGACTCCCAGCCCCTTGTGATGAATCATCTATAAAGGTATTCTCTCCTCATAGGAATTTTTGTTTTGTCAAGTCATAATTTTTGAACTATGTAGGAGCTGAGCCTCACCTTGGACCAGTGTTCTATCTTCTATTCAGGATTCCATCCTCTTTGCCTATTGATAATGTAAGAATTTTTCCAAATCTTGCTACTTGGACTTCTGGACCAACCTTGAAATCATTTGTATTATTTTACATTATCAGACAGGCATTACCCAAGATGGAATTATGTTTTGAAATACTTGGCAAAAGTTTTTGTGAAGAAAAGCACTGAAAGAAAGACAATACAAGACATAGATATACAGAAAGAAACAGAGAAATGCCACAGGAAAATAGAGGCCTATGTGAAGGGCAAAGGGGAAAATAGAGGGTTTAGCGGGTAATGTAGTTCACGTAAAGCTGCTGAGCTAACCACTCAAATGGAAATCAAGGAGTTAAAGAAGTCCATATATGATTTAAAACAAGAGATGTAAGGCATCAAAAATGAGCAATTTGAAGGAAGGGAGATGAAGAATAAAGTAGAAAGTATTGATAGCAGGTTAGATAATGCAAAAGAGAGAATCTCCGGGATTGAAGATAATCTAGCTGGTATAGAGAAAGGACAGAAAATGAGTCAAATCAAATCTAGGAAATATGAGAGAATGCTTCAGGAGGTCCAAGATACAATTAGGTCTAGTTATTTTTTCTTTTGTGTTGTCCAGCTCTAGACTACAATTTTCCTATCTGGGCCTCCCCAATAATTGAAATTATAGACATTTGTCACTATTCCTAGCTTCTTTACAACAAATTATGTTCACAATTTTAGTCCTAGACGGTCTTGAATACAGATTCTCCTATCTCTACCTCCCAAATGTCTGGGAGTAAAAGCACACCTGGTTTTCAGGAAAGCTTTAATCAAGATAACAAGTCCAAAACTCTTATCTGGTGAGTCTTTTGACACACTACAAAGGTCCAGTCAGTCACTGTCAGAAGCTGTAGGAAGCATGGCCTCAACATGATCATGACATTGAACTCTGCATGCAGCAGCTGGGTCTGTCAGTCAGTTATAATCTCTGCACAGGAGATGTGTGTGGTGCATTCCTTGGGTGCTGGAAGAGTTGTTTGCTGCCTGCCTGAAATGCTCGAATACAATTGCTTTTACGACTTAACAATTTTTTACTGTTACTTATTTTGAGGAGATTATTTGGTATCCCTGTACTCTCTTCAAGCTCAAAACAGAAGCCTGCCAAATGCTTGTGTTTTGTTGCTTGCTTATGTTATTTCAAACATATGTTATAGCATAATTGTGAGAAGTCAGTCTTGAAGTGTATATATTGTGAAACTCATCTTTGAACCAAATCACACGCGTTCCTATCTCTCCTTTGTAAAACTCAAGCCGGGATTGATAGTTATCTCCCCTTCACAGGAAGCACAAGGGATTAGAAAGACCATCCTATCTTCCCTTTGCTCTGTTCTGGTTTTTCCTTTACTTATTTTTCTTGTAATAATTGCTTGTTCATCTAATGTAATCTTGATGTAATAATGGAATATGAGCAAAGAAATGGTGCCAAAATCACTCCAATTGTAAAATATGGAAGTTATATGTACCATGGGTAATTCCAACCAAACATTAACAACAATGATGGTTTCTGGAGTGGTAAAATGTTCTTTAAGTTGAAATTATGGGTGGAATGTATGCCTTTCCCAATTTTATTTACTGAAATCTTCTGCCCCAAATGATAGCATTTAGTCCTGCCATAATCATATGTGAACACAGAAAGGGGACACATAATTCTATGAAGCAAGTGTGTCCTCACCAGACAGAAAAGCTTCCAGTTTCTCAAACCTGATATTCTCAGCCTCTAGAACTGTAAGAAATACCTTGGTTGTGTATGGCTCCCCATCTGTGGGCATTTTATTATTATGTCCCAAGCAGACTGGTGATTGGGAAAATATTTCTTGGAAGACTATGAATTCTTGACAGGCTGGGAAAAGGAAAGACTATAGGACAGGGAGGGAGAAAAATGACATTATCTTGGAGAACTATATATTATTAGAGAATGTGTCAAATACTTCAGGCTGCCCAAAGCCTAACTTTATATCAACAATGATCAGCGTGTACCATCATAAAGGAAGTATTATAGATACACAGCTAGGGTTTCTGAGGGCAGAATTGGATGAGAACTCTAATTCCTCATTGCTAATACTGTGCTAGAAACCTCCAAAAATCAAATCAACTAAAAATCAACAAAATCAACTACCCTGCTGACCACAAATGGTCTTTGAAGTAGCCTGAAATGATAATTGTCATGTTAGTATGCTTGCTAATAAAGATATTCTGGTTTTCCTTATGTTTATATTAGTTGCAAGAAACATAGTCTGATATGAAGATTATGTATAATCTATCTATCTATCTATCTATCTATCTATCTATCATCTATCTATCTGTCTGTCTATCTATCTATCTATCTATCTATCTATCTATCTATCTATCTATCTATCTACCTGTCCATCTATCTATCTGTAGAATCAATCTGCACCTTTTGTGCCAATGTTGGTTATTTGTATTAGTGTGAAGGGATTAAGTTTGGCCAGAGAGATGACAAATTGCTTTGGTCTTAAGAAAAGGACTTTGAACGCACAGTAGAGGCTCTCAATGTGGAGGTGTTCTTAAATATTTCCCAGCCATGAAGCACGGGGATCTGAGTTCAGTCTTATTCTACTGACAAATTGTTAGATGTAGATTGTCTCAGGGTTCATATTACCCTGAAAACCAAGAGGGAATTTCATATGATAGGTTCTGAAGGTGTCTCTAGATTTTTCACAACTTGCACCATGATCTACTTACTCTTTGAATTACATTAATGAACATTTTAAAACCCAATTGCAGACCATATTTGTCTGATTTTTTTTGCCAGTTTGGGCCTAGGCACTGTCCTTGGGCTTTGTCAAGGCTATAGCTCTACCACTTGAGCCACAGCACCATTTCTGACTTTTTCGTGTATGTGGTACCGAGGAATTGAACCCGGGTCTTTGTGCATGCTAGGTAAGCACTCTACCACTAGGCCAATCTCCCAGCCGTGATTCTTATTTTTTCTTTTTAAGAAAATATTTAAGATAATTTTCATTTCATAGACAAGTGGGACTGCATTAAACTGCAGAGCTTCTGTATGAAAAAGGACATAGCTAGCAAATTAACTAGGAAGCCTACAGAGTGGCAGAAGGTCTTCGCTAACCATGCAACGGACAAAGGCCTCATATCTAAAATATATCAACAGCTCAAAAAATTGAATCACTCCAAAACTAATCTCCAAAAAAACAACCATCCCATTAAAAGATGGGCCAAAGATTTAAAGAGAGTCTTCTCTGAAGAAGAAACAAAAATGGCCTATAGACACATGAAGAAGAAATGCTCAACATCTCTGGCCATAAAAGAAATGCAAATCAAAGCTAAGATTCCACCTCACTCCTGTTAGAATGGCCAGGATCAAGTAATCTAATAACAACAGATGCTGGAGGGGATGTGGCCAGGAGGGATCACTACCACACTGTTGGTGGGAGTGCAAACTCATTCAACCACTGTGAAAAGCATATGGCAGTTCCTCAAAAGACTAAACATAGAGCTCCCCTATGACCCAACAATTCTACTACTTGGCATTTACTCAGTCGTCCAGAAACAAGGACATACTAAATCCACTAGCACAATGACGTTCATTGCAGCACTATTTACCGTAGCAAAGATATGGAACCAACCCAGATACCCCTCAGTAGATGATTGAATCAACAAGGTGTGGTATTTATACACAATGGAATTCTATGCTATCAGAAAGAACAATATTGCCCCGTTTGTAAGGAAATGGAAAGACAGAAAAAAAATCATATTAAGTAAAGTAAGCCAAACTCAAAGGAACATAGGCTCAATGGTTTCCCTCATTTGTCATAATCAGTAGAAACATTTGGCTCTCCTAGCAGAGATTTACAATAGAACAAAACCTAATTACATAAGGCCACATAGAATGATTCTAAATGAAAAGACCTCCAAGATATAGAAACAAAAGGCATACAATGAGTGACTGTTGTCTTTAATGTACTATTAGCATGCTATCTTTCATCTCTTTTGCTGTCCCTTGGTTATCTCAGATTGTTACAGTATTTCACCTTGCTATCTGATATATTTTATATATGTGTTTTTGGTTATTTGAAATCAGATAGGGAAGGGGGGAAGACAAGATGAGGGGCGTGGGTGGGGGGAGGGAAATGGGGACATGAGAAAGGGTATCAGTGTATGTGACATATGCACCTTCTATCTGGTGAATATAATGTAACTCTTCTATTACAATAAAATTATATGAAAAATAATTAAATTAATTAATTAAAAAGAAAATAATCTTCATTTCAGTTATAGTAGGGGAGTGAGGAGTTGTAGGTTTCCTTTTTTAGCATAAATGACAGATGCTTTAGGATTATTTTATTATTTTTTTATAATACATAGAGGGGTTACAGTTACAGTTTTTAATGTATAGAGGGGTTACAGTTGCAGTTTTATATTACTCAGAAAGGATGAATCGTGAGGTTTAATCCCAACCTCACTTCTGTTGACCTTAAGAATAACTTTATCTAACAGAGGACTGTCTTCCGTTGAAGATTTTTCCTAAGTGTGTTGTAGTGCAGAGGCAGATAATGTTCAAGGTCTTCCTTCTCCACTGTGGGAAAGAAACTCTTACATGATCACAAATGTCACCAAGGGAGAGAAGCTGATACAAGGTGGTGGTGGGTATTACATGAGTCATTTGCCCTGTAACTTATTTTTTTATATCTTCTCCTTCACATTCCTGATCTAAGATTTACAATTCCCATGTCATAATATGATAGGTTTGCTCTGTATGTAATTGAAGGATTTGACATTGTTCAACTCATGAGAGGCATTAAGACTGTTAGTCCCTGAGGTTTTCCTCCTTTCTTTCCTATCTTTTTTTCTGCCTTTCTTTTCCTCCTGCCTTTCTCCTTCCTTCTCTTTTTCCTTCCTTCCTTCCTTCCTTCCTTCTCTCCTTTTGTTCCTTTCTGTCAGTGGGATCTATGGAAGACAATGGGTTGAAGTTCAGGACCTGGGAAAAGAACCAAGAGCTGGCCATATTTGTAAATTGGTAAATTTGTAAAGTTCATCTGCCATGTTAGTTTTCATATTTTTATTTTACATGCATTAAGATATTGTGTTTATTTAAATGGATAAAAGTTTCATTAATCTATTACAACTATTCACTCTAATCTTTGTTAGAATGTCAAATCAAATGCTTTGTCCTGGGATGGTTTTATTTCATTAATAAATTGTGGAGTCCTTGTCTAAGCGCATATTTTCCTTTTTGATGCACAATCCTTAAGGTCTAGATCCATACGCATTTTCCTAGCTTATACACACTAATTTCTGAAGATAACACTATTTATTAATAGGTGTTCTCAGTAGATTTACCACCTTATTTTTCTTCACATGTAAATAATTTTTTTAGCTAGGAAGCTAGGAAAAGGGTTGGGTCTAGATGTTAAGAAATGTTCATGATGCTTTCTAGGCAAAAAGCATCAAATTTTTGTTTAAAGTAATATGGTCTTTAGGAGAAAGTGAGCATCTTCTATCCCAGAGTACATGGGAGTTATGCTATTGAAGCAATTTCATTTAATCTGTTTCAGTGATTCCCATCTCAAACTCAATGTCACAGTCTTTCCTAATCAGAAATCTACCACTGGAATTTTCATGGTCTTTTTTCAAAATTGGTAAGAATTCACCCTTCTCTGAAACTGATTGTATTGTAATCATGAGTCAGGGACCCTCCCCATCCCTCAATTTTGCACTCTGTATTCATTCATTATTTGTCACTAACAAACTTTTATTATTTTTCTATCATGCATCAGCTTCACTGTGTGAGAGTGTCTATTTTGATTTCCTTTTAATACTTCCTTTACACTTCCTCTTTTCCTTTCTGTCTCTGTCTCCAAGTGTACTTGCTTGTACCATTGCAACCACCTTCTTCTTCCTCCTCCTCTTTTTCTTCTTCTTTGTCTTTTTCCTTCTCCTCCTCCTCCTCCCCCTCCCCCTCCCCCTCTCCCTCCCCTTCCTCCTCCCCTTCCTCCTCCTCCTCCTCCTCCTCTTCCTCCTCCTCCTCCTCCTCCTCCTCCTCCTCCTCCTCCTCCTCCTCCTCCTCCTCCTCCTCCTCCTCCTCTTCTTCTTCTTCTTCTTCTTCTTCTTCTTCTTCTTCTTCTTCTTCTTCTTCTTCTTCTTCTTCTTCTTCCTTCTTCTTCTTCCTTCTTCTTCTTCCTTCTTCTAGCCCTGGGATTTGAACTCAAGATCTGGGCACTGTCCGTGAGCTTCTTTTGCTCAAGGCTAACATTCTACCATTTGAGCCACAGAATTAATGTCTGGCTTTTTCTGCTTATCTGATACTGAGGACTCAAGCCCAGGGTTTCATGCATGCAAGGCAAGCACTGTACTACTGAGCCACATTCCCAGACCCCCATCATAACTTTCTGGTCTATCAGATATGATTTTTAATCTTTGCACTTCTGTAAATTTCAAAGTGCCCCGCTTTATGCCAATGACGGTGCTTTCCTGGCCATATATCAGTAGCATTAAATCTCCTTCTTTAGATTGCTGTTGAACCCAGATTGTCTCAAGACAAGATCCATGAAAACCTATCTCTGTGATGGAGAAGAGCATGAGGGAAATGAATCAGTCAGTGCGTGCTGTAAATGTTACCACACTTTGCAAGTTTAGGCATTTGATTGGATACTGAAAGCGGTTGAACTTCAAAGCAGTTACAAAAACAGATTCATATATTTTCTTAGACTATGGAATAGCTGAGAAAACCTTTTTGGTGTTATGCTTTGGGACAGGGGAGCCATGATTTTTCATTCCTAGTTTTGACAATAATCAGGCTTCTATTTAAATAGGGGCCAGGAACTGATTACTGCTGCTTTCTTTAGCTCAGGAAATTTCTAGAGAGGGAATGAGTCCTGGCAATATCAAAAGGGGAAGAGAATACTTCCATATACTTATATGCATTATATTATCCACTTCACAGAATGATTCTAAGTAATGTGTTAGTCCATTTATCTTGGTTTTACTTCATCAAAATTTAACATATCAAAATACTATGAAGGTTTAAAACTGTTTCCCATATACCTTCTTGGAATTATAAGAATCTTGGTGAGACTTTCCTTATGTCTATTTTACACTGTTAATAATGCTGACACTTATGATGGATATTTTGAAGTGAAAAGTGCATGAATTCTATTGTTCAACATTTCTATGAGAATTACAACCTTTGTTTCAAGAACACCAGAATTGTATAACACAAAGACTGCTCATTTCTGGCTTTCGCTCAACTTTAGCAAGCCCAGTATTGGTAATGGCTTTAGAAAAATTGGGCTCAAGGAAAATCAAATGAAGCAAAAGAAAAAGAAATGTTTGCTATCTGAAGCATGTCAGTGCTAGCTTTGGAATATTTTTTGAAATATTTGTGAGTGAGATCATCTATGACATCACTAATACCTACTATCTAAATGCAATATAGAAGAAAATAGCAGTCATCTAACTGGCAAGTACCTCTGTTTTACTGTCTTTGCAGAAGGCTAATCAACCCTGAGTCCAACAACACAGGTACTGCTTTTTAAGAGCCTCACATGACTCATAACACAAAATCTCAAAGATGCTGCATACAGAATTGCAATGTAATACAATATTTTAAAGCTTCATAGTAAGTTAATGTAAAATATGGTTTGAAGAAAGAGTATTTTGAGTGAGAGATTGCACATTCAAACATTTTGAGTGTTCAATGTGGCATTTATTTGAACGAGCAGAGAAAACTTCCTATAAATATTCGTGAAAGATCACATGGTTGCACATAATATTCAGTAACACTTACCATAATGTTTTCAGATTGCTATGGAAGCATTCACATACACAGACTGAAAGCACATATTTAAATCAATGATGACTGAAAACAGATCTAGTTGATATTATTGTAGCTTCAACTATTCTCTCTAATGGTGCATAGGTCATTGTCTTGTTTCCAAATATAAAACGAAAATGTGACATGAGAGGTTTAAAATATTTTATAAGTATTTTCTAAAAAATATTAAATAAAAATACAAAAGAATTTGGAGTCAATCGAGCGTATTTCCACAGTTTGATAAAATGTAGATTATTTTTCCCCAAAGACTTCTTTAGAAAATTGTGAAAATGGACAAGCTTCATTTACCTTTGAGTATCTAGAGAGCACTGTTTATGTGCTGGGCTTGGCACAAAAAGCACAAGATTTTTGTTCTTTGTTCCATTCATTTTACTCAGTGTGACTTCCTGGCAAGACCAAAATATTCCTGAATCACTGAATAAAGCAATAGAGCAGTTAGTTTTTGTATAAATGTGGGAGGACTGGGTTTGATAGAATCAACTGATCACAGGGATTTTCCACATTCTAATTAGAATATATTGGAAAGATGACACTTCCTCAAAAGTACATTCATTTTTCAGCTTTATGAAATGTGTACATTTAAGCTGTGCAACATACTGTTTTGATATGCATGCGTTGTGAAACCCTCAATAAATCTAATTAACGCATCCATCACTTCATCTAGAAATTATCATTATTTGTTTGAGCAGAGCACTTGGTATCTATAGTCTTAGCAACTTTTAAGCATTTAATATTGTAAACGCCAATGCTTTTTTATTTTATTTATTTATTTTTTGTGGGTCATGGGTGTGAACTCCGCCTGGGCACTGTCCCTGAGCTCTTCAGCTCAAAGCTACCGCCCTACCCTTCAGCCATTTTCTAGAGGTTAACTAGGCTGGCTTTGAACCTTGATCCTCAGATCTTAGCCTCCGGAGTAGCTAGGATTACAGGCAACTCTAACCTTTCATTTCTTTCCCACAGCTACCATTTTATACTTTGATTTTATGCATTTGCTTTTTATAGATTCCTCATAGAAAAGAAATCTCTCAACAATCGTCTTCTGTGGCTGTGTATCCATTAGGACTAATAGAATACCAAAATTATTCTATTGTTTCCATGGTCTCAACTTCTTTAGGGATTCCCTGTCTCATATATTTTCTATGACCTTTCCATTATTCTAACAAAACACTATCATTTATTTACTCAATATGTTGTACAAAACAGAGGCTTGGTTTTCAGGTTACTAATGCTACCATTATGATTTTTCTGTTTCATAGGTATTTTAATAAGCTATAGCATTGATATAAATACTATTGTTAAAGCTCTTGTGGTATGAGTGTCATTTGTGATCAGATAAACATTTAAATTGGTAAAATCTGGGTAGAGTAACTGTATCCCATAATGTAGATGGGATTTACTCAAACAGTTGAGGGTCTAAAGATGACATGGAGTCTAATATCTGTCAGTAAAAGGACGTTTTACAAGACTGCCCTCGTACTTTGCTCACTCTACTGGCTCTCCAGGGTCTCTAGTCTGCCTTCTGGTCTTTTGATTGCAACTACATGATTATTTCTTCTTGGCTTTAAAAGTCCTCATTTACATTACAAATTTTTGAACACTTCAGCCTTCATTATGATCCTATGAGAAAAATTTTCATAACAAGTCTCCCTCTCTGTATGTGTTTCTCTTTCAGTCTCTGCTTATACATACAAATGCATATGTATATTGCCTTTTGCTCTGGAGAATCATAATATAACTATCATACAAAACTCAAATATTCACATCAGATCAAATATTTCAGAAATTTATTTACCATCAGATTGCTAGTCTCTCTCCATGGCTTAGTCTAGGTCCCTAAATACCCTTTGTTTAGAGATATGAGCTTGCTTAATAGAAAGATTTTATCTCTCTCTAACTCTTTTGCCAAGACAGGTTTATGACTACATACCAACTATCGCTCTCAAGAAAGTGACAAAGAAAGCAATTTCTTCCATATTTGAAATCCCAGGATACAACTGCAAATAGAAAAGAAATAAAGAGGAAACTGAAGAATTACTAAAAATCCAATGTGACCTGTTTTTGAAAAGCATGATTTTATGTATATATATATATATATATATATATATATATGCACACAGACACAGGGTAAAAACCTATAAGTATACTCCAGGTGAGGTGGCTCATGCCTGTAATCCTAGATACTCAGGAAGCTGAGCTGAGGATTCTAGTTCAAAGCCAGCTGGGGCACTGAAAAACGTAAGACTCTTATCTCCAATTAACCACTAGTAAAAGGGAAATGGGCTGTAGCTCAAGAGTAGGGTGATAGCCTTGAACTGAAGAGCTCAGGGACCACACCCAGCCCAGAGTTTAAGCCCCATGACCCATACAAAAAAAAATGTAAGTGTAAATTAAAAAAATGAAGCCTCAATAGTAGCTGGATTTACTTCAAACAGTTTATTATGAATTAGTGAGAAGATAAATATACTATTACAAAGGTATAAATCGAGACTATTATAAAACATGATCATTTTGTTACATTTGTTTAAAGTTACCCTTGAGGCAAAGAAAATGAAGTCATGCAAAAATCAGAAGCAATGACCAATGAAAACTGATCTATTTAATATATCACATAAAATTGTGTGGAGAAAGTGTCTAGTTAATGTTCAAAATATATATATGAATGCAATATTCAGTTACAAAGTATGTGCATAAAAATACCCATGTCCATCCTTTCACAATATCCTCAAAGAAAATAAAGTACCTAGGAATTGGCTTAACTAAGAATGTAAAGGACCTTTTTGATGAAAACTTTAAAACCCTAAAAAAGGAAATTAAAGCAGAACTAAGGAAATGGAAAAACCTCGCATGCTCCTGGATTGGAAGAATCAACATTGTGAAAAATGACAATCTTGCCAAGGGCTATCTACAAATTCAATGCAATACCCATCAATATCCCAATGTCATTCTTTAAAGAAATAGAAGAGGCAATCCAAAATTTCATATGGAATATTAAAAGACCCTGTATAGCAAAAAAACTTCTTAGCAGAAAGAACAGCGCTGGAGGAATTTCAATTACAAACTTTAGACTCTATTACAGAGCTATAATTCTCAAAACAGCTTGGTTCTGGCACAAGAACAGGCCTGAAGACCAATGGAATAGAACTGAGGACCCAGATACTAAACCACAGACCTATGGCCACCTAATCTTTGACAAGGGAGCCAAAAAAATAGAATGGAAGAAAGACAGCCTCTTCAACAAGTTGTGCTGGCAGAACTGGTTAAGCACCTGCAGAAAACTAAAATTGGATCCTTCTTTGTCACCCTGCACTAGAATTAACTCCAAATGGATCAAAGACCTGGAGGTAAAAGCTGACACACTGAAAACTTTACAGGAAGGCATAGGAGATACTCTAGGTCTCCTTGGCACAGGTAGAAACTTTCTTAATAAGGACCAAGAATCACAACAAATCAGAGAAAGACTGGATAAGTGGGATTGCATTAAACTGCAGAGCTTTTGTATGGCAAAGGACATAGCTAGTAAATTAATTAGGAAGCCTAGAGAGTGGGAGAAGATCTTCACCAACCAAACAACGGACAAAGGCCTCATATCTAAAATATATCAACAACTCAAAAAATTGAATCACTCCAAAACTAATCTCCAAAGTAACAACCATCCCATTAAAAAATGGGCCAAAGACTTAAAGAGAGTCTTCTCTGAAGAAGAAACAATAGCCTATAGACACATGAAGAAATGCTCAGCATCTCTGGTCATAAAAGAAATGCAAATCAAAACAACTCTAAGATTCCACCTCACTCCAGTTAGAATGGCCAGGATCAGGAAAACGAATAATAACAGATGCTGGAGGGGATGTGGCCAGGAGGGATCACTACTACACTGTTGGTGGGAGTGCAAACTCGTTCAACCACTATGGAAAGCAGTGTGGCAGTGCCTCAAAAGGCTAAACATAGAACTCCCCTATGACCCAGCAATTCCACTACTTGGCATTTACCCAACCATCCAGAAACAAGGGCATAGTAAATCCACTAGCACAACAATGTTCATTGCGGCACTATTCACCATAGCAAAGATATGGAACCAACCTAGATGTCCCTCAGTTGATGAGTGGATCAACAAGTTGTGGTATTTGTACACAATGGAATTCTATGCTGCTGTCAGAAAGAATGACATCGCCCCATTTGTTAGGAAATGGAAAGACTTAGAAAAAATCATATTAAGTGAAGTAAGCCAGACTCAAAGGAACTTAGGCTCAATGGTTTCCCTCATTTGTCATAATCAGTAGAAACCTTGGCTCTACTAGCAGAGAACTGCAATAGAGCAAAATCTTGATACATAAGGACATATAGTATGAAGCTAATTGAAAGGATCTCCAGGATATTGAAACAAAAGCCATATAACGAATGATTGTTGTCCTCAATGTACTATGTTGTCTCTCATCTCCTTTGCTGTCCCTTGGTTATCTCATATTGTTATAGTATCTCACTTTGTTATCTGATATATTGAATTTATTTGTATTTGGTTATTTGAAATTTGATAGGGAAGGGGGGAAAACCAAGATGGTGGGGGGTGTGGGGGGGAGGGTAATGTGTACCAAGACATGTGAAAGGGTATCAATGTATGTGAATTAATGCACCTTCTATCTGGCAAATATCATGTAACCCTTTTACTAATTACAATAAAAAAAAAGACTAAAAAAAATACCCATGTCCAAAATCAGGAAGGGCATAACACTGTTCAAAAAGAAATAAACTCGGGGGCCGGGAGTTTGGCCTAGTGGTTGAAGTGCTTGCCTAGCATGCACAAAGACCCGGTTCGATTCCTTGGTACCACATACATAGACAAAAGCCGGAAATGGTGCTGAGGCTCAAGTGGTAGAGCTCTAGCCTTGAGAAAGTCCAAGGACAGTGCTCAGGTCCTGAGCTCAAGCCCAGTACTGGCAAAAAAAAAAAAAGAAAGAAAGAAAGAAACTCAATACTTTACTTATGGAACTGTCACCCCTCTGTACAAAGCTTTTACAATAAAAATATAAATGTTTATGCTATTTGACTGTTTGGCTTTATTTTTATCGAATTAAAATAAATAAAATAGTGTAGATATTCAATCATCAGAATATAAAGCAATTCAACACCAATTATAATATACTACTGAATAACAGGATACAGTATAAATGCACATATACAATGTAAAACCAATACTTTGCATATTTGGCACAATGCAAGTTATCACTTACTGTCTGTGTGTACATGGCTTGTGCCAATGCTAAGACTTGAATTCAGAGCCTTGTATTCTCTGTAGGCTTGTTTGTTGCAACCTGATGCTTCTAAATTTAGCCATGTCATCAGCCTGTATTTTATTTTTGCTGTTTTTTTTTGTTGTTGTTGCTGCTGTTTTTGTTTTGTCAAAATTGGTCTTGAGCTCAGGGCCTGAGCACTGTTGACTAGCACTTTACCACTTGAGCCACAGCACCACTTCTGGCTTTTTTTATTTTTCTATGTATGTGTTACCAAAGAATCAAACCCAGGCCTTTGTGCATGCTTGGCAAGCACTCTATCAGTAGGTCAAACTCTCAGCCCCTGGTTTTTCTTTTGTTTTTTCTTTACTTTCTTCCTTTTATTTTTTTTGAAGATGGCGTCTCATTAGTGTTGCTGACCTACCTCACAATTCTTCAGTCTCTGTCTTATGTGTAGGTAGGATTATGTACATGAAGCTCTGGAGCCTAGCAAAGTATCTCTTAGGCTAAATTTCAAAATAAACTTTCAAGAGAAATAGCCAAGTATTATTAAAAATGAGTTAGAAAAAATTACACATTGACACACTAATTACATATATGATTATTCATTTTATCTCACTATTGCAAAGTACATTGTCCATATTAATGATATTGCTATATTGATAGCAGATACTATTGGTGGTTCTGAGCATTTTTGTTTTTATTGATGTCTATGTAATACAGTTAAATAATTATGTCTATTATATTATGTATTATAAGGAACTGTAGGAAAACAAGGATATATATAAATTTATTGTTCTTGCCAATCTTGGAACCAATCCCCCATGTGTATACTGAAGGATAATTCTATCTCACAGGCTTAGAAAGTGGCTAAAATGATTACATTTTATTATTTGATTAAGATTTTGGGGCTCCAATTATCAAATGAGGTCTTATTGATTTCTTTATGGATTTATGTAGACTCTTTTCCCAGCCATTCTGAATGTCTATTCATCATAATTTAATATTGCTTTCTTGTTCTCTTAAATTTGTTTACTGTAGTTCCACTTTATAGCAAATATTCTATTCTTTTTCTTGTTATATTTTTCATATTTTTATTGTAATTAATAGAAGGGTTACATGACATTTGCCAGATAGGAGGTGCATTAATTCACATACATTGATACCCTTTCACATGTCTTGATCGTGCCTGAGCTCGTCTTGTTATATTTTTAAATGACTGCTTTGCGGCTTAAATTACCTTTACACTTAATGACCTTTCAATTTATTCTTTGCTGTTTTCATTTGTGAAATCTTTCGAGCTCCATAGCATGCATAGTTTTTCTCCAATACAACAGAATATGAAGCATTTTCTGAAGCACGTAAATGACTTTTAACTTTGTAAAGTTGTTTATGCTCTAATATAACATTGATGTACTATAAATGATATACTTGAAATTTTATACAACTTTGAATTAATCCAGCCATAGGAAAAAGAAATACCTGTGCTATAAGAAGTTGACATTTATTCTGACACAGAAACTTCTTATAGGAAATTGGAAAACACTGCCATAGATGTCAAATGCACACTGCCCTTTCTCTAGTATTGTTATTTGAATTTCCCAAATTCATGATTCTATTCCTCTGGGAAGCTATTTTTGTAATGAAAGTCAGGTAAAATTACTGTTTATCTTATCAGGTTTTATAGTTTTTCTGAAAGTTTTCTTCATGCCTTCTAAAAGTTTTTATGTGAATATATTCTGCTAAGATGGAGTTATTTTTTGTTTATTACTTTGCTACTTTTAATAATTTTCTTTCAAGTTTTCTAAAATGAAAGTAAGATTGTCACATTCTTCTAGACTGACTAGGCAGTGCTGGGATAGGTTCTAATCATTGCATGTCGGTAGGCCAACTGAGATGACATACTATATGTGTCTCTCATTATCCTTGGAAGAATGGGTTTACCAGGACATGTTAGTCTCATAGACAGATCAGAGCTGCAAAAGAACAGTTAGAATTGACTCACTGAAACTCTTCTGCATACACTATTTGCTAAAACAAATCACATTTTGACTGGATGCATCTTTTTAACTCCAGCTACTCAATAGGATAGGTAGGAAGATTATGATGCTTAGCAAGCTGGGGAAAAACTCATGATTCTTTGTAAACAACAAACACAAGAAAAAGACTACAGGCTACTGTTTGTGCTATGTTTGTACTGTGGAATATTCTAGTATACTGTGTAGAGGTTACTAAAGAAATAAATAGAAAAAAGCAAGTAGTAGTAATCACATTCAAGGAAAGAACTAAAATTGCAATATGGATTTCAGCATTGTCACTATCCAAAATTATTTCCTTTGCATTCTCATCAGTTTGTGTGATTTTATTGATAATGCCAACTTTACACTAAATAGATATTTTTGGAATAAACAAGAAAAAAATAAACCTAGTCAGGTCAAAGGGAACAGGGAATTTTCTTGCCTAGCAAGCCTGAAGCCATTAGTTCAATCAGAAGTATTGCTAAAACAAACAAAAGATGAAAACAATAACAAAGAACTTCCAACTCATGTGGTTAAACCAAGTATTAAAACATGGGTTACACATTAGATCCCTGGAGATGGAGAAGAGACGTGTGAAGCTACAAAGTATCTTTGATTCAAGAGAAGTATTATAATCAATAACGTAATATGCCAGGAATTGACAGGTGAAAGGACAACATCTATACATCAAATACATTACTCAGTTTACTAACATTTGAGCAAAAGAAGTGAGCAATATCTGTCTCCTAGAAATCCAAAAATTCCTTGGTTGTTTCTTATATTAATCAGGAGTTTATGTGGAAATTTGAAACATTCATTAGCTAGAGAATTTCCTTATGCTTAAATTGAACAGATGGGCATTTTCCACTTGCAAACCAAGAACCCTACGTGATTAAAAAAAACAAGAAAATAAATGGAAGAATATAGAAGTTTTACAGAAGTTAAAGTTCTCTGTGTGAGACCTCTGCTTGAAAAGCAATAGACTTCATTGTAGCCTTGTGTTCCCCTCATTGACACATAGAATCTTTCAAATAATAGTTTCTAAATTTGAGTGTTTAGCTTTAGCTTTACTATGAGAAGGAATTTCTCTTTCAATCATGTCTGTTTTGAAGGTTTAGTATCTTCTCTTCAGTGATAGAAGGCAATGTTTCTCTTCCCCAGTTCCAGTTTAACTGTTTGCCGTGTCACTTCCAAAATCTGGCTATAGATTGTCACTGTAAACAAAAGCACACAAAACTGAGAAGACTGTACAGGAAATACTCTTTTTTTCTTTTTCTATTGTAATGTATAGAGGGGTTACATTTATATTCACCAGATAGTAGGTGCATTAGTTCTCACACATTGATAACCCTTCTCATGTTTTTGTCCCCACTTCCCCACCCCAATCATCTTGTTTCCCTCCTTCCATTTCCTATTTCAAATAAACAAATAAATGTATATACAATATGCCAGGTAACAAAGTCAGATACAGTAACAATATGAGATTAATCAAGGGCAACTAAAGAGAAAAGAAATAACAGTACATTAAGAACAACAATCACACAAGATCAAGCTCTTGTTTCCATATCCTGGAGATGTTTTCATTTAGCCCATCCTATAAGACCTTATATACCTAGGTTTTGCGCTTTCTCTTCTGCTAGGAGAGTCCTAGGTGTGTACTAAATATTACAAATGAGGGAAACCATTGAGCCTATGTTGTTCAGGAAATACTCTTAGCTCAAGTCAATACTAGTACAACTTGGTTTTACTTATTTTCTTTCTTTTCTAATTTTTCCTCTTGGTTTCTTTAGTGACTCTTATGTAGTATATTCTAAAATATTATCCATCAATCATATAATTTTATTTTTGATTTATAACAAAAAGACAGATATTTTAATTAAGAAAAATAAAATTGCATGTGCATGTGTGTAATTTTAATTTTAAGTCATATCAAAAAGAGATAACAAATTTTCATAATATTTGCATTCAAATTATTCAAACCAAACATGTAAAAGCAGAAGAAACAGAATTATTGATAAGGTTTGTTTTCTTCTACCCCTTTTAGTCTTTTAAATTCATTATATTTTGTGTTTTATCAAAACATTTCTCCACTTGGATATTTATAAATTCTAAATGGAAATATACTATATCCATGACCCAACAAATCTTTTAACTTATATTTGCTAAAATTGTATTTGGTACTTGTGATTGAGGAATATATAATAAAGCAAATCACATGCCCAATAGCTATCCATGGCTACAGGCTGGGGTATTTAAAATAAGCATCTATGAGACATTTAATACTGGGCTGTATGTGACAAGTTAGCATGTAAATATAATGAAGACTGAGATATACTTTATCTTCTTTACCATGAATCCCACAGAATTAAGCACAAAATTTCTCTCTTAATTGTAGGTATTCAAGATATTTTTCATCAATAAGTGATTTACTCTATTATTGATTGTTCTTTAGAATGAAATGCCTCTATTTTTCCAAAATCACTTATTAAATAACTACAACACAATGAAATTACCTTTTTACTAATTTATAAAATTATGTATTGCATTATTAATCTAAATTTCTATAAACCTTTACAATAATGTTCCATTTTCTTATCTATTTTTTAATTAAAAATTTATTAACATTGATTTTTACATCATATTTCAAATGAAATTTTTAACAAATGGGTATTCAAGAAGGGAATCTCTATATACAATCACTGGCACTTAGTTTTTAGAAAATTATCAAAATTAGGCTAAGGGTTTGTATATCATAGATATATATTAATCTATGTAATAAAACATTATGCCTATAGAGTCATAGGTTTTTATGTCTATGTAGTTTATATTTCCAATACCATGTCCACAGCATTGGGTATGCAAATATTGAGTCCTCTCTCTTGTACTGTTTGGATCTAATAGCCACATATTAAGGATACCATGTGTCTTTTGTTCTTCTCTACTTTTTTTTTTGCCAGTCCTGGGCTTGAGCTCAGGGCCTGAGCACTGTCCTTGGACTTTCTCAAGGTTAGAGCTCTACCACTTGAGCCTCAGCACCATTTCTGGCTTTTTTCTATGTATGTGGTACCGAGGAATCAAACCCGGGTCTTCGTGCATGCTAGGCAAGCACTCTACCACTAGGCCAAACTCCCGGCCCCTCTTCTCTACTTTTTTGAGTAAGTTTTCAAGAAAGGAAAATTGTTTGTTTGTGTGATAATCCTACGGCTTCAACTCAGAGCCTGGGTGCTAGCCCATGATGTTGCTTGTTCAAGGATAGTACCCTAAAATTTGTGCCACAGCTCCACTATAGATTTTTGGAGGTCAACTAGAGATAAGGATCTCATAGATTTTTCAGTGGTTTCAAACCATGATCCTCAGATCTCTGCCTTCTGAGTAACTAGGATTATAGGACTGAGCCATGTGCCTGTCTTCAAACTGGATTTTCTTAAGTCATTACACTTACCTAGAATAATATATGTGAAATTATTCTAGGTTCTAGTATAAAAACTATCTTGAATCAAGTTCTACCATTTGCTTGATATATAACAATGCAAGCTACAGCATTGTACTAAATTTGGGGATGTAATAAAAAATAAAGAAGTATTATCATGCTAATTGAGCCAGAGGCTGCTTTTCTTATAATGACAAAGCTGAACAAGATGAGTTTACTGTAGAGAATTCCATAAGTGCATCAACACTGCCTGAAATTTTTCCTTGCCCTATTAATAGACCTTCAGTCATCATATATGGTTCTGCCACACGGTCTATAATCAGTATTTAAAAGATGCCATCATTTTTTATTAAAATAAATCTTAAAGAAAAAGGAAAGTATAATATCAGTCCTGCTACTGGAGGTAAAAATAATGACTGTTCAAACTTAGGGAAATGACAGTAGCTGCCTAGTTTCTTCAACAATGCAAAAGTGAATTTGCCAAAATATAAACAATACAAATAATCACGTGTTTAAGTTGTTTAACATTTAAGTCTATTAAAACTTAAGATATGTTCTGCCTCAAAGCCCCATATATACTCATAAAAATATGAAAACTTATATGCATTACGTATAAAATCTGTTGTCCCATATTCTTCAATAACTGAGTTTGAGGATGAGTAGCTCAAAGCGTAAAAAAAAAAACAGTTTGAAAAGATCATATTAAGTGAAGTAAGCCAGACTCAAAGGAACTTAGGCTCAATGGTTTCCCTCATTTGTCATAATCAGTAGAAACCTTGGGCTCTCCTAGCAGAGATTTGCAATAGAGCAAAACCTTGATAGAAAAGGCCATATAGTAGGATGCTAAATGAAAGAATCTCTAGGATATAGAAACATAAGCCATATAATGAATGATTGTTGTTCTTAAGGAACTATGTTATCTCTCATCTCTTTTGCTGTCCTTTGGTTATCTCATATTGTTACAGTATCTCACTTTGTTACCAGATATATCTGATATATTTGTATTTGGTTATTTGAAATTGGATAGGGAAGGGGGAAAACAAGATGAGGGGTGGGGGTGGGGGGAGGGAAATGGGGACCAAGACATGTGAAAGGGTATCAATGTATTGAAATTAATGCACATCTATCTGGCAAATATCATGTAACCCTTCTATTAATTACAATAAAAAGTATATAAAAAAAGAAAAAAAGTTTGATTCATTGTCTATAAATATCAATTAACTTCATGCAAAGAAGAAACTGAGCTATAATATGATCATTTGTGAACAGTAAATTAACATTTTATAAAGGCATTTATACCAATTACCAATGGCTCATTCCACTAATACTACCTATCAGGAAACCAAAGTCTTGAGGATCACAGGTCAAAGTCAGCTTTTTGCTGGGTGGTATGGCTCAAGCGATAGTTCTTACAGTAGTACAAGTGTGAAGGCCTGAATTCATTTCTCAGTACTGGGAAAACACTCACTAATATATTCATAATAAACTCAAAAATTCACTTATTATGGCAAATATTCACCTTATTATAAAATGTGACTGGAGGATGTAATATATCATGTATTCCTTTACACATATGATGTGTGTAGAAAATGGGAGTAGACTTTTTTGCATCTTGAAATAGTAATGGGTGGGGTCAGGAGTTTTGCCTAGTGGTAGAGTGCTTGCCTAGCATGCACGAAGACCCAGGTTTGATTCCTCAGTACCACATACATAGAAAAAGCCGGAAGTGGTGCTAAGGCTCAAATGGTAGAGCTCTAGCCTTGAGAAAGTCCAGGGACAGTGCTCAGGCCCTGAGCTCATGCCCAGGATTGGCAAAAAGAAAGAAGGAAAGAAAGAAACAAAAGAAAGAAAGAAAGGAAGAAAGAAAGAAAGAAAGAAAGAAAGAAAGAAAGAAGGAAAAAGAAGGAAAGGAAGAAAGAAAGAAAGAAAGAAAGAAAGAAAGAAAGAAAGAAAGAAAGAGTAATGGGTAATGTGTTTTTATTTTCCTTTTTTTTTTTCAGTGATGGGACCTGAACTCTGGGCTTGGACACTGTCCCTGAGCTCTTCAGCTCAAGGCTACCACCCTACTCCTGGAGCCATAGTATTGCTTTCCTTATTTTCCTTCTTATGGTTAAAAAATATCCTTACATTTTCCATTAAAATTTTATATATTCAGTAGAACTGTAAAATATTATATGCAAAATATGTACACTGATTTAAAATATATACTTAATTACTTAAGACATATCATACCATTTTAAAGAAAAAAATTCAAAGTGTTTGCAAAGTGAAACACTGCCTTCACCAAGTCACACATCTACTTCATTTTTGTTATGTCCAAATTTTAAAATTTCCATTCAAGAAAGGCATTACATCCATCTTTGCCCCTTGTTTTCTTCCATCTTTTTTCTTCACTTTCTGAGCTTGAGCCCATAAATAAGTTGGAAGTGTATATTTCATAGTAACTGTGCCCTGGAGACAGTTTGTCTTGGGGAAACAAGTGTCTTGCGTGCAGATGCCTGGCAGCTGAGTATTTTCACCAGGAATTCTTTACTTGAAAGGAGCTGGCCCACCAAAGGACACAAAATAACTTCAAGGAAGGAGCAGGGTCTAGTGATGGTTAATACAAGGCTGGGGCATGCACTAAGTCATAACTTCTATGAAGGGTTTTTCCCCACTCAGATATTCTGTATGTTTCACTAAAATTCATTTGTTTTCTACTTGCCATCTCTCCTTCCTGTTTCCTGCCTTCCTTACTGCCTCCTTGCCTTCCTTCCTTCTTTCCTGCCTGCCTTCCTGCCTTCCTGCCACCCCGCCTCCCTGCCATCTTCCTAACTTTGCTTCTTGGAATCCCTGACAGAAACATCTCCTGAGACTACAACCCCGTATATTTCTTTCATACAAATCTCTGTTGCTCCATTTACTTTGTAGGTAATATTATGAAATGATTATAAGAAATTTCTACCAGCTAACGTTTCCAGGAAATATTTATTCAGATCATACAAGGTATGTTAAAGCTCTACATAAGAAGGGGACCTGATCTTCAGTTTGTAACCCCATATAAAAGTTTCTGCTCTTTACTCTGCACCTACAGGGCCAAGGGCCATGAAGAAGGTAAGGAATGACAGAAGATGAAGTATGCAGCAAGCTGCAGCCCAGCAGTTAGGCTTACACTAATCTTGTGGAAAACAAGTGAATCCATCAATCTGCGCATTTTAGAACATTTCAGAGGGAAGCAGTCTGTGTAAATCAATTGATACACATTTGCTTAAAGTGAACTGTGGTTTTGCTTTATGACTTCAAAAGCTAAGTATTTAGTGGTAATGGTTCATAAAAATCATTGTAATTGGAAGCAGATTAGTGAAGTTATGACAATTTAATCAATTTTAATTAAGGAAATGCGACATTCTATATATTTTTTAAAAAAACAACCTGTGCTACATGCTGAAGACAAAACAAACCAATATAATTTAAAACAGGAACAAAATTTTAAGCAATCTGTTTCAAGTTACTCCTCGTAGCACCTGTAGCCCTTGTTGAGGTGAGACAGTTAATCCCATTTGCTTGAGTCGAGCCTAGGCAACATAAATTCCATCTCAGTTAATCAAACAACAACAAAACAAAATAAAACTGAAAAAATTCTGTTTTATTACTGATGCTAAGCATTAAAGAACCAAAATAAGGCAAATTCAGGAAAGTAATAAATAATTCAGAAAAGAGTTTGTAATTTAATTAGCATGAAGATGGGGAAAGCAATACTTGAGCTAACACCTAAGTGAGTTGTTGCATATATGGTAAAGAAAAATAAAAGGTAAGCTAAAATAATTACCATAAAGATTGCATGAGAGAATAGAATTAATATTTTGACTTCCTCTTGAGTTGGAACAGTTCTGTACAGATTCATTTCTTTCTACCTGTCCCACTCTAAACCTTCACCTTTCATCCTACTGTCTAATATTCCAACAGCCTTGTCTTCCATCCTTACTATTCTTGCAGCCTGACAACTAAATTTAAATCTCACGTTATAACCAAGGACTGAGTTATTATTGTGTGAATGTCCTTTTTTTGTTTTTCTCAGTCCTGAGACACTGACAGGGCCTGAGCACTGTCCTTAAAGCTTCTCAAGGCTAGCACTCTACTACAGGGGCCACATCACCACTTCTGTCTTTTTCTGTATATGTGATTCTGTGTACTGTATATGTGATCTTTAACTGCTTTTAATCTAACACATTTTTATACACAATTTTGTTAATGCTCCACATTCTCTGAGATTTTTATTTTATTTTTTTCATTTTATTTTTTTATTATCGAGGTAACATATAGAGGGATTACAGCTACATTTGTCAGATAGTAGGTGCATTACTTCTCAAACATTGATACTCCTTATGTTTTTGTCTCCATTTCCCTCCTCCCATCCCCTCAGATTTTTATTTTTTTAATATGTTTTCTATGTAAGTAGTTCAGATTGACTACTTTCTCAATCATAAATTAACTAACTTACTCTAAACACCTCCATTTTTCTAAAGAGTGGTAAACATTTTATTGTCATCACCACTATTTTTTGTTGTTGTTGTTGGTCACGAGTCTTAAACCCACGGCTTGGGTAATGTTTCTATGCTCTGTTGCTTAAGGCTAGTTCTCTACTAATTTGAACCACAGCCCCACTTCTGCTTTTGTGGTACTTACTTGGTGATAACTGCCAAATGAACTTTCCTGTCTTTGAACCCCAATCCTCAGCCTCCTCAGTAGCTAGGATTGTAAGCATCAGTTATCAAAGTCCTATTCATCATTGCGTTTTTATAATAAAATTTCTTTTTCTTTTATGTCTTTTAAACAGTCCTGCGGCTTGACTTCCATTCCTGAGAACAGTTCCTAAGCTTCTTCTGCTCAAGGCTAGCACTCTACCACTTGAGCCATAGCAAAGCTTTGTTATGGGGTCAGGAGGAGGGGATTCCATATCCCAGCAGAGTCTACCACACAGAGACAGTCTCTTATAAAAGAGAATTTATTGGGGAAGTAGATAGTGAACTGACCAGCCAGGGGAAATAGATGGTGAACTGACGGGCCAGGGACACAGTGCAGACTCGGGACCTGACACTGTGACCCCAAGCAGAGCTCATGCTGGGTTTTTAAGGCCTAAGCCCATATGATCAAACCTGCCCACACACAGGTGGCCAATGGGATAGTCACATACACAAAGGGACCATAGGCAGCCCCAGCCAAACACAGGTAGCCAATAGGGTTACAGCCCGGTGTTTGAATCTACCTATCACCTTAGTTGGAGTTGGCGTGCAAATTGGGAAGGTCTCCACACAAAGCAGGCCCCCCCCCCAAGCATATATCCCTCCTCATGGAGGGTGGGGAGAAGTTCAAGGTTGCCCCTCCCTGGAAAGGCAAAGGTGGCTGTCGACCTTCCACAATGGGGCAGGGAACCCTTAGGCATTTGGGATGGTGCCAATCCCTGCTCCCCTTAACATTCCCTGCTCCCCTTAACAGCTTTTAGCAGTTTCTCTTTATGTGATACTGAGGAACCAATCCCAGGGCTTCATACTTGTTAGGGCAGCACTCTACCACAAAACCACATTCTCAGTCTAGGATTTTTACTAAGATTTTCCAATAACTGTGTTTTTTCTAATGCTTGCAGTGTTCCTCAATAGCTCAATAGCACCAAGTCTTCAGTACATAATTCCAGTATTTTAGTTCTTCTTCTTCTTCTTCTTCTTCTTCTTCTTCTTCTTCTTCTTCTTCTTCTTCTTCTTCTTCTTCTTCTTTTTAGTGGATCAACAAGATGTGGTACTTATACACAATAGAATTCTATGCTGCTGTCAGAAAAAATGACATTGCCCCATTTGTTAGGAAATGGAAAGACTTAGAAAAGATCATATGAAGTGAAGTAAGCCAGACTCAAAGGAACTTAGGCTCAATGGTTTCCCTCATTTGTCATAATCAGTAGAAACCTTGGACTCTCCTAGCAGAGATTTGCAATAGAGCAAAACCTTGATACAAGAGGCCATATAGTAGGATGCTAAATGAAAGGACCTCCAGGATATAGAAACATAAGCCACATAATGAATGATTGTTGTTCTTAAGGTACTATGTTATCTCTCATCTCTTTTGCTGTCCTTTGGTTATCTCATATTGTTACAGTACATCACTATGTTACTTGATATATTGGATATATTTGTATTTGGTTATCTGAAATTGGATAGGGAAGGGGAAAACAAGATGAGGGGTGGGGGTGGAGGGAGGGAAATGGGGACCAAGACATGTGAAAGGGTATCAATGTATTGGAATTAATGCACCATCTATCTGGCAAATATCATGTAACCCTTCTATTAATTACAATAAAAATATATGAAAAAAAAGAACACAGCTTTTGAGACAAGAGGTTTTCCTTTACGGATTTAGTTGCACAAGTTCAATAATGGAGGATCTTAATTTCTTACATTCATTCTAACTATTAGTTTAAGAAATTCTTGGTCCTATTAGAACTCTCAAAACAGTGGTTAGGTTGGGTGTCAGTAACACAAGCCTGTAATCCTAACTACTCAGGAGTTTGAGATCTAACAAAGTTCAGGAGAAACATCTTGTAGACTCTCATCTCCAATTACCTACTAGAATTCTAAAAGTTGAACTATATGGCTCACATGTTAGAACTGTAACTAGCTTTGGGTGATAAAACTAAGGCCCAAGGCCCAATCCCTGAGTTCCTAACCCAGTGATGGCACCAAAGCCAAACAAACAACAATAAAACCCAGCAACACTTTGTTATGTAAAACTGGTTAGCATAGATCAGTGAGCCCAGGAATTCCACCTACAACCTCTTCTCTAGACCTCCCTTTCCCACAGTCCTTCTCTACTTCTCCGCTTTCCAGGCTGCCCCCTCTCATTGGTGTTCTGCTGAAATGTTCTGGTATTTTCTGGTATTATGCCTCACCGTGCTGATGCATGCTTCCTGTGACCAGGTACACTTAAGGAAGCTCAGAAAGAGGAGAAAAATGTTGAGTCCATTACTGTTGTTATTGCTGTCTTGGTTTTTACCTAGATATATGTCTGGATCCTGTGGGGATTAAAGTTGGAAGAAATAATAATGATAATAATAATAATAACAATATAATGAATATAAATAATATAGTAAATGTAAATAGTATAATAAATAATAATTATTATTATTTTCTACAGATGTTGTTTCTACCGCTAGGTCTGGAAGTCAATAAAGTTCCATTCTGCAGTGGCATTCCCCCATGTAATAAAGGATATCAGTTTACTGCTGATACTTAATTGAAAAGAATTAGAAAGCCAAAAGAGATTTTTCCACTCTTGGAAGGATGGAATGTGCTACTTATTCTCTATCATTTACTTAGAGTAAGATGAGACTGTCAAAGCATCTCTTGTTACTGCTGTCGGGGAATGTCAGAAACAGCATGGCACTTTCCTGTGGTGTAGCTTGAGGAAAATGTCTTGATCCTATGTGGATTTCTGCCACTGTTGTTGGTGCCTGCTATGTTCCTGGTAAGAAAAAACAAAATAGTTCTGGCCTGAGGAGGCTGTCATGGCTGCTGAAAACACATTCTGTTGCTCTTAGTTCCAAGTGTGATATTTGTGCCTTAAATGAGGGCAGTTTGAAAGAGTACGCAGGATAAAAGACAGACTGCAGGAGGCAGTGTACAGAAAGAGTAGAGTCTAGATAACTCCCCATGAAATTGTCTTTCTGGGAAAACAAGCTACAAAGGAAAGAAGACTCAACAGAAGTTCTGTTTGTGAGGGGAAAAGGAAAAGAACAATATTAGTGAATCATAGGAGAAAACTGGTTGGTAGGATTTGGGAACCAAGAAAACAATTGCTAATAGAGAATTTAAGTTTCTTCCAGAGCAGGCATGGAAGGAAAGTCTGGAGTGCAAAAGGAAAGCTGAGCAGAAATGCAACAGGTGATGTAGATATGGTCATAAGAAACATGGGTATTTTTAATTAAGACCGTGATTAGCAAACGTAGATTTTCTAATGTAATTTTAAGCAGTCTAGATACCCAGGATTAGGCCATTTCTGAAGGATACATGTAAATACAAAGAGACTAAAGGACTCAATATATCGAGGTTGGGAGTTTGGTCTTGTGGTAAAACGCAGGAAGACCTGGGTTCAGTTCCTGGGTACTACATATGTATACACAGCATGAAGGGGTACTGTGGCTCAAGTGGTAGAGCTTTAGCCTTGAAAAAGCCCAAGGACAGTGCTCAGGTCCTGAGTTCAAGCCCCAGGACTGGCAAAAAAAACCAAAAGTTCAATATAGTAATAAAAAGGTTAACTGAAGATCACGAACTAATATATGAACTGGATAAAACCAAAGAAATTCTTCATGTACTACTAGAAAAATGGTATTCATTCACTAGTAATGTGTGCACAATAAATCCCTGTACTGCTGGTCCTGGCTGAGCAACAAACATATACATGGCCTAAATTATTTCAGATTATCACATACAAAGTGTAAAATTAAGTGTCATAAACACTATGGTATTTCACTTCAGTTTCAATATTATATCTAACTGACTTAAGTGAATAAATAGGACATTTATGTCTAGAAAGAAAAATAAAGCAGATAAGAAGTAGGGAAAGAAATGAGACTTTAAGCAACTATATTAAATGATGATGATGATGGAGAGAGACAGAGACAGAGAGAGACAGAGAAACTGAACTACTTTTCTATTTCCTGGCTCATCTATCAACCCATTGAATTGATCTTCCTGAATTTGATTCTGTGAGAATCTTTACTTTAAATTATTAAGTGTTTCAGGCTTTTTTTCTTAAGAACATGTGGTCTGATATGTTAACAGTACCAGAAATTTAAATCTGCCAAAGAGAAGCCATAAAATGCTGTATATATTATTTAGGATTCAGTACTATCTGTGGTTTCAGATAGAAGGATGAATCTCTCACAGTTAGGAAAGGATTGCTGTATTATTTTTAGTGATACCATTATTAATACAGATCATGATGGAAGTCCTAGAAAAAAATAGCTATCAGAGGACTTTTAAGAGGGGGAAAAAAAAAACCTAGATAAGCACAGCTAGTCTGGGTAAAAAGATGAGTTGATCTAGCAGCAAATTACTATGAAAAGAAGTCTCCAACCTTCTCTTGAATGTTTTCTTGTTTTGTTTTGTTTTTTAACATTCCTGGCCATACTCCAGGAAAATACCGTCAGAATTGAGCAATCTCTTCTTGCCTAAGCGGTAGAGATTTAGCTGCTTTCAGCAATGTGGCTGTGGAGAGAATGAGAAGAAGGGGCAGTACATTCCCAAGAGCTGTCCTCCTCCTTCTTCTCAACTTCCCACTCAGGCCTCTGGAGAGCAGGACCCCTGGACCTCGGAGCACTAGCTTCACTGCAAGGTTGGAATCAGGGAAAGATGAGGACATACACCACAGCACTAACTCTATAATTAGACTATGATTTTTTTCCTATTTCTGAACTTTGCAAAATATAACACCTTCCTCATTCCTGGATGATTTTTCTAAGTGCCTATTTAAAGAATTAATGATACCACTGTCCATGCATGTGTGCGTGTGTGTGTGTGTGTGTGTGTGTTCCCAGGTCTTTCTAGTAAAACAAACAAACAAACAAAAAAAACCCTGTCACTTTGTAAAATAGACCAAACTAGTTTGGTACTAGACCTCACATATGCTAATATATATTAATTCAATATTTATGCTAACATATACTAATTTAACCTTTTATATTAATGTGGGATATATATTTCCTTTCACAATATGCTCTTTACCATACTGTTGCCTCTATCATCTACTTCTTTGGGTTATTTTTGCCTCTTTAGTAGATTCTATTCTTTAAAAAAATTTTAATGAAGTTCTTGTTGGCTTGTGGCCCAGGAGACAGAAAGAAAAGCATAGTAAGTTAAAAAAAATTTTGTTAGGGTGATGTTCAGAAGAATAACTGTTGCATTAATCAAGTAGTGGTACATTACTTCTTGAATATTGTTACCCCTTCCCATATTTTTCTCCCACTTTCCCTCCTCCTACACTCTGCGACTCATCTTGTTTTTCCCTTATCTTCCCTATTTCAAATATGCAAATAAACATATATATATATATATATAATATACCAGGTACTACATGCAGATACAGTAACAACATGAGATAAACCATAAGGAGAAAAGAAATAGCTTCACACAGTACATTACAAACAACAATCACAAAAATAAACCTCTTGTTTCAAGATCATACAAATATTTTGTCTTTCTCTTTTCTTTTTGCCAGTCCTGGGCTTGAGCTCAGGGCCTGAGTACTGTCCTTGGACTTTCTCAAGGCTAGAGCTCTACCACTTGAGCCTCAGCACCACTTCTGGCTTTTTTCTATGTATGTGGTATCGAGGAATCGAACCTGGGTCTTCATGCATGCTAGGCAAGCACTTTAACCACTAGGCCAAACTCCTAGCCCCAAATATTTTGTCTTTCATATTAAGTTTTCTAATGATATTGCAGAATGTCAAAATTATATTTCAACATCAAAGAGCCACACAGTGATAAAATGACAGCTCTCTTTTACTTGGAAAAAAATCCTCTAGTTTAATCTTTCACTGTCTAAAGAGTTGAAAACTAGGTAACACCTATCAAACTTGATATATATATATATACATATATATAGATAGATATATAATGTGGGACTTGAACTCTGGGCCTGGACATTGTCCCTGAGCTTTTCAGCTTAAGGCTACCACCCTATCCCGGAGCCACATCACTTCTGGTTTTCTGAAGATTAATTAAAGAGTCTCATGGGATTTGTAGTGCCTGGGCTGGCTTTGAACAGCAGTCCTCATATCTCAGATTCCTGAGTAGCTAGGATTACATGCATGAGCCACCACTCTAGGTCAAACTTGTTTAATATTTTTAAAAAAATTTTCTGTATTTCTCTGTAGATGGGTAGATGGTATTTATACCACCTCACAAGTTATTTCCTATATATGTGTACACACACAACACACAAAAAATGTCTGTCTACAGATTATTATTTTATTTTTTTTTGCCAGTCCTGGGCTTGAGCTCAGGGCCTGAGCCCTGTCCTTGGACTTTCTTAAGGCTAGAGCTCTACCACTTGATCCTCAGCACCACTTTTGGCTTTTTTCTATGCATGTGGTACCAAGGAATCGAACCCAGGTCTTCGTGCATGCTAGGCAAGCACTATCACTAGGCCAAGCCCCCTCTCTAGAGATTTTTGCAGGAAAGTGTTCCATTTTTACCTGTTATTTGGTGATACAATGTATCTTGAGTAAATCTCCATCTGCCACTTTCTCCTTCCTCCTCCTTTTTCCTTTCCCAACCAGCTACATGTAGTTTTCACATAAGTACAGTCATTATTATAACTATATTTGGTTTCCTTTCCCCCATCCATTGTGACCTGTTTTCTGACTACCCAACTCCCAATCAAACATTTCAATTTGGTTCTGTTTCACTGCAATATAATTGTTCAAAAGGGTTTTATCATGGTATCTCACACTTATAAATACATTGTTTTAGTACGATGTGTGTTATCCTTTATGTGTTTACATATACTTAAAATTTTAGGTCTAAAATCCATATATGAAAGAATATTTGACCATTGTCCTTTTGAGTCTGACTTACTCCATTTATAGGAGATTATTTAGACCCACCCATTTTCCTGACAAAACATAATCCCATCTTTTTATGACTGAATACTTCATTGTGTATATATTTCAGATCCACTCATCAGTTATAGGGCATATGTTCTTTTTCTTGGTATTGTAAATAGTGCTTCAATAAATATGGATGCACAAATGTCTTTATTCTTCCTAAATTCATTTTTCCTCTTCTATTTCTTCCTTTCCTTCCTTTTTTAAGACTTTTTTGTTGCATGTCTTTGTCAAAATATTGAAAACGGGGAAGAACTAACAGTACTTTAATATATCTTCATTAATTTTATAAGAACGATTGTTACCTTGTTGAGATTTCTTGTCTAGAATAGAAGGTAAAAAATGGATGTCTAAATATGAAACACCACACTTCAAGCTGGGATTGATGTCTCCTGCCTGTAATTCTACCTAATCAGGAGGCTGAGATCTGAGGATCTCGATTCAAAGCCAGGCTGGGCACTAAAGACAGTGAGATTTTACCTCCAATTAACTACTAGAAACCAGAAGTGACACTGTGACTCAAGGGGTAGGGTAGTAGCCTTGAGCTGAAGAGCTCAGGGACATTGCTCAGGCCCAGGGTCCAAGCCTCATGACTGACCAAAAAAACAAAACAAAATGAAAAAATAAAAACTCACTTCTGTCTGCCTTACCCCCCCCCCCAGACATAGCTAGCTTTACAATCATTAATCACCATACTGGGCCCCCTCTAAATGATATTTTTACCCAATTATATTTGTGTCAATTTTGTTCATGGTTATTATTTTTACAGTATTTAAAAGAATTGTTGCTTATCCATGAACTGTAAGAATGTTTTAGGATACCTTCATTATACAACTTACATTTAATCTTAGTTCGTAGTGTGTAGCATGTTTTTTCTCTGATCAGCATGCTAAGTCTTTCTGAAAACACCTTCCTTTATATTTTATTTCTATTTATTATTAATTAAGATTTTTACCTGAGTTGAACTTTTTTTTCTTTATTTTTTTATTTACTAGGGTCAAGCTGACTACTTAATATGAAGAATATGCATAGGAAGAATATGTTAACAAGGCAAACTGCTCTGTGTTCTTTGTTTATTACGAAAGTATTATGTTTCATTTTTTTTTTTGCCAGTCCTGGGCTTGAGCTCAGGGCCTGAGCACTGTCCTTGGACTTTCTCAAGGCTAGAGCTCTACCACTTGAGCCTCAGCACCACTTCCAGCTTTTTTCTATGTATGTGGTACCGAGGAATCGAACCCGGGTATTCATGCATGCTAGGCAAGCACTTTAACCACTAGGCCAAACTCCCGGTCCCTATGTTTCATTTTGTAAACATGCATTTGAAGACTTTTTAGAGTCCTGAAATTTTTGTCATTGTTTTTCAATAATTAGCTTATTATGGAAATAGATGTATTCTAATCTGCATGTACATGTGACATTTCCTCTTCCTTTCCTCTAGTTACACGTGTCACCCCCTTAACTTATAATTTTTGTCAAATTATGCCTGCCTCACTACTCTATGACAGAAGAGAAACAGGACTTAGAAGTAAGCTCCAATAATGACTGTTTCATTTATTATAGTTATGAAGATTGCCTGCAGTCACATTATAAGCGCCCCAGTGTTCTGGGGAGCAATATGGGCAGAACTAGCAGTGGGTAGATATTTTTGTGCACTCACTGAATATGGGTTAATAGTGCCTGTATTTTTGGAGCATATATTACTCATTATATGTCTCTGTTCTATTGAAGTATTTTTTCTTCTTAATAATGCAACTGTAGCCAGGCTCCAGTGGCTCATGCCTGTAATCCTAGCTGCTCAGGAGGCTGAGATTTGAGGATCCTAGTTCAAAGCCAGTCTGGGCACAAAAGTCAGTGACAGTCTCATTTCCAATGAACCAGTATAAAACTGGGAGTGGCACTATAGCTCAGGTGGTAGAGCTGAAGATCTCAGTGACAGCGCCCAGTCCCAGAGTTCAAGCCCCATAACCAAAAAGAAAAAAAAAGAAAGAAAAAGAAAAGAATGAAAGTGTAATAAATCATGAACTCACTTAGCATAGAAAGGGTGGCAATGTAAAGCAATATTGTATAAGTAGAAATATAATTACTAGATAAATAGATATAGTTGTTCATAATAATACCAGAATTTCTGTATCCAAAAAATGTCATCACAATTTTTGTTAGATGATATAAACATTGTATACCCTTGTAGATGTATTTCAAGAAAAAATAATTGAATATACTATTCAATTAGTATGATATTGAATATGTTTTTATGCATAGTAATCCTTGTGAGACAGTGTTTACTGTTTTACAAGTTAACAATAACCTTTTATGCTGTTATTGGTGTAAAGGGCCTAAGTAAGATTCCAACATAATACAAAAAAACAGAAGAAGAAATAGAAGAGAGGAGGAAAGAAGAGGAGGGGAAAAGTAGGAAGAAAAGAGAGAGACAAAGCAGGAAAAGGAGCAGATAAATGAAGAGGAGAGAAGGAGGAAGAGGAAGAAGAAACAGAATGAGAAGAAAAGGGAAAAGGAGAGAAAGCAGAGAGAAGAATAGAGGAGAAGGAAAAAGAGAAAGGAGAGTAGAAAGAGATAAAAAGGAGAAGAGAAAATGAAGAAAGAGAAGGATGAGGAGAGGTAGTGGGAAGACGAGGAAGGGAGGACTGAGAAAGGGATGAAGAGAAGGGGAAATGGAAGAAAGGCAAAGGCAAATGCAAAAGAAGTCTATTTGGGGCTTTGGAGAGGCTGACAATATGAATATGAAAAGTTGAAAGATGATTTTCTTTTGTATCTTGTATTTTGAAAGTAAAATTAAATCTTGAGGGAAATTTGTAAGTTCAGATGAAGAGACAACTCAGCCCACAGTCCATTATTTGCTTTCTGAGACTCTACTATATATCTTACAATATAGTTGTGCATGACAGCACCCACTTGGATGAATCAGATCTGTTTACTTTGCGTAAACCTAAGCTTCCATTTTCTCTTGCACATTTTTATAAAAATGTTAATCCATTCAAGGGAAACAAATTATTTTGTCTTTTTTGTACATAAATTGATAATTTTTATTTAAACCACGTTGACTTTGTCCAAGACAAAAGTCACACAGAATGTGCCTTTGAGGGATAAATGAAACTGGTAAACTAGTAAACCAGAGCATATGACCACAGGTTCAATGTAGTTCTCTTTGTATAGAGGATTTTTTTTTGTTTTGTTTAGTTTTGAAACATCCTAGACTATTGAGGAAACATGGAGAATCAATGGAGAAAAGGATCTAAAATCTTCCCATTAGGTGCATCTATCTGAGAGGCAGTATGGCCTGGGAAACATTTCATGTTTCAGAAGGATACCAACTTATAGACTATTCATTACTGAGAAGAGATTGCCAGTCTTCTCTTATCTAAGGTCTTTGTATCAAAATTTATCAGCTTATTACCAATTCAGGAGCTATAAATCACTAGATAATTCTTCTTGGCCTTTTCCTAACCAACACAGCAGTTTTAGGATTCCAGGGACAGAGATAAATGTGGACTGGGAAGGCAGTCCCTAGAGTTGTTATGAAGAGATAATCAAGTACTTTAGCCTGCCTATTTTCTATTAGCAATTTTGAACCATCTACTTCAAATCATTGCCTGGGAACATTTCAATAATATGAAAACAAAAATAGACAAACTTCAGCGAACTACTGTGTTTAAAAGCATCTAGGAGGACAACAGAAATGGTCCTTTTTCCACAGGAAAAGAAAGCACAAATACATGATAATGGACTGTGTCCCAGAACACAATGTTAGTCATTAGAAAAATCATATAAAACAGCTAGCTATAGTAATTCAAGAAACTTCTATTTTGATATTGTTTTCACAACAAAAATATCACTCAAATATGTATGTGTTCACTTTCAGACATGTTAGTTTGTAACGCATAATTTCTTTTCTTACACAATTGCTTTACTTTTAATAAATAGCATCGTTATGCGACACACGGTTGCCTGGGGTCTGTAAGACTCAATAACTCAATACAAATTCCATAAAGAAGAGTTAACATTATTTTCACTCTTAAATCGTTATGTTTTCCTGACTCTGTGGAGGGACGAGTCACATAAAATCATTTAACTAATCTCAGAAATTCTACAACCCTAAAGGAATAAACATTAATTGTAAAATCAGTTTGAGAAATAGAAAACAGAATCTGTTCAAAAAGCAATTGACTACTAATAACATTCCACAATTTCCCTGTGAGTTTGAAATAAATTATCCTCTGAAAATTAGAAAAAAAGCAATAAGTACTTAAACTCAGCATGGTAATACTTACCTATATTAGCTATTTGGGTATTTGAGGCAAGAGAAATCCAAAGTCAAGGATTAAAGCCAGGCCTAGCAAATTAGTGAGATACCATCTCCAAAAAAGCAACCAACCAAAGCCAGACAAGTAATAACCAGGCCTAGGGTGGATGTAGTTCAGTGACAGAGAAGCTATCTAACATATAAGAACCTGAGATCAAACCCCAAGTACACTCTCTCCTCTAAGAATGTACTTAAATTCCTTCAACAATATTCTAACTTACTTTTAGTCTTATTTATAATTAATAAGCCATTTAAAAACCTTTTTGGATGAAAGCTGTATGGATAAACGCATAAGTAGGAAGAGATTTTATAAAATTAAAATCAATATTTACAGTTCTATTTATAGTCATTGTCCACATTTTTAACTGCTGATTTGACAACTGAGTTGATTAGTCTAAACTGCCAACTAAATTCAAGTTTGATATCATATTTGTTACAAATTATTGTATGGAACTATTTTAATAACCAAATTAACCTTATAAAATTCAATAAAATTTATACTATATTGCATGGAAACAGTAATAATAATTCACTGTGTACACCCCCAAAAATGAACTAATTCCAGAAAATTTTCAAAAAAATTAGTATTCAAACTACAAGTTTATAGATCATCAGTATTTGTCACGTATGCCTTTCTGGTCACACAGAGATATTTCTAAGATTACCCTGAGGCTACTATGATTATTACTCAAGCAAAATCTTGTAAGTTACAATTTTTATTGAATATGAATTTTGTTCTATGACTTTGGATCAAGTATTGGCTGGGCCCAAGAACAAAGAACACCACCAAAATAACCCCAAAACCCCAAAAAACCAGAGCCGGGAGTTTGGCCCAGTGGTAGAGTGCTTGCCGAGCATGCACGAAGACCTGGGTTCGATTTCTTGGTACCACATACATAGAAAAAAGCTAGAAATGGTGCTGAGGCTCAAGTGGTAGAGCTCTAGGCTTGAGAAAGCCCAAGCACAGTCAAGCCCCAGACTGGCAAAAAACAAAACAAACACAAAAACAGAAAAAAAAACCAAAAACCTGACCCAAGAACAGTCACGTTCAGAGCTTGTATGTCCAGACTCTTCTCATTGGTTGTTGCCGTCGTCCTCTGGTGGAGCAATAACTTGAATGTATCCTTCTCATTGCAATATTTAATGCAATTAACTTTTAACTGAGTAAGCATGCACTTACTCACTTTGTGAAACTTGCAAATAAATGCTAGATTATTTGTATTAGCATGAATTCATTGTTCAATGTTGTTTCAAATATTGGACATCTGATAGTAGAATTTTCTCCCCATGGAACTTGAAAAAGTTTACTGTTCACAAATATGAAAGGCAGATTTATGATGCTAGAAATTCCACAAATATTTTTTAAGTTTGATGAAAACTAAGAATTTAAAAATTTAAATCTGTAATCAAAATTCAGCAGTGTGTTTTTTTTGGAATATATATGAAAAAATGAGTAACAAAATATAAGAGGGCAATTTGGGCTCAAGAAGATGGGTTTAACAGCTGGCCACAAATATAAATATGATTCATGAAAGCCAGAGCTAGCTGACCTTGGTGGATACATTAAAAATCATAAGTTAAAAGCTACAGGACAGATCTAAGAGATGATTTATTACCCCCTAAAAAGTTTAGAACTCAGAAAAAGAATAAAGTTAAATATATACACATATATGTAAATATACATGAAAATACAGTCATACTGAGGCATCATACAGGGATTTAGTGGCAGTTGTGTAGGAATTATTATTTTACATTTTTAAAAACATTTAAACAATTTGTATTCAATATGATAATCAATTGTTAGAATTAAGTTATCCACATTGTTCTCATTCATAGGGCACCTCTTTATCACAGATATACAGAAATATTTTTAATGATGTCTGGTGTCTTGAGATGGGGTTCCTTGTGGTTAATCTGTATTAATTCAGAATGTGAATCTGGACAACCACAACTGTCCAAAAAATTTTGGGAGATTTATATTTATTTTCCAATTTCCTTTATTTTCATGAAAACATTATTTCAGGTAGTCTGGACTATTGAGTATTCCCCCAAAGGTAACTGAGGTTCCATTTTGTTCTTAGGCCTTTTAACCTCTTTATTTTGTAGCTGTAAGTATAGTGTTACTTTTCTCTAGTGCATACTTGGTTGTGAATCTCATATGTTGGTGATTAAATTATAAATGTTTACACTTGGAAGTTCAATTTGCCTCTGTGACACATTCAAATGATCATTTTAGTAAAATACTTCTGAATATTCTTGAGCAAATGGATGATAATTACACTAGAAATTTTTAGTGTTTATGCCTATTAGAAGTGCCAAATCACTATTTACTGATTTTTTCCAGGCTTGGAGAAACTATTCTGTTATCAGTTCTTAAATTTGTTTGTGGGCTATCCTTTTCAAACATGGATTCAACAACACTTGTGGCATTGCATAAGAAGAATTCTGAACCGTGCAACAATGTTCAGAAATGCCTCACAGCAGAAAGCTGTGGTAATAATAGAGCTCTCCCACTGTCCAAGTCATCACTACAGAATCTAACATAGCTGTAAACCTTTATTCATATCTTTTGTACATTTGGAGGGATATGTTGTCACAGTAAATCTATTGTACCTAGAAGGAACATGATAAAAGATATTTGGAACATGATAAAAGATAAGAGAAAGGACATGCATTTACTTTCACATTTGAGCTTTGGTCATGTCTGACAACACTGCTGAGCTTTAATTCATAGTCAGTTAGTGGAGTATACCATAACACACTGAAAGTTAGAGGAGAAGTGAATAGTAATCATTAGAATTATTTCCCTAAGAGAAGAATAAATAAAAGAATTTACTGACATTTGAACTGTATTTACCAGATTGCATATATCTATTTATTTGTATACCTGGTATTTATGTCAGGGTTTGGTAACCGATCTCATATTTTATTAGAGAACATAATAGAAAAGAAATTGTAGCATTATGTACTTTATACACCAAAAAATAAAAAAAAAACATGTGAGAGAAAGCTGGACTCTTGTAACTCATGGTTGTAAAGTCAGCAACTCAGAAAGTGGAGTTATGGAGGACTGAGGTATAAAGCCAAACTGGGCAGAAATGTTTGAAAGACCTCTTCAATGAGCAAGAAAAATGCTTCACTGGAGGTAAGGTTCAAGTGACAGAGCCAGAAATCTGAGTAAGAGACCCTAAGTTTAATGCTGCCAAGCTACACACACACACACACACACACACACACACACACACACACACACACACACACACATACCAAAATTATGTGAATGTGAAACTGATAAGTTTTTAAATATTTAGTTAAAAAATCTGAATCATTGCTGGGTACCATTGCTGGGCACAATGGTAATTCCAGATACTCGCAAAACTGATGTTTGAGAATTGAGGCTTGAAGCTCTGCTAGTAGGCAGAATTAGAGCTGTGAATCATGTGGTACAGTGGTGATACATTTGAGCAAAAGTCATCTTAGAAACATTGCCCAGTCCATGAGTACAAGCTCCTGGTCTGGCACTTAAAAAATAAATTTTTAGTATAATTTGATAGGTTTATAGTTTATTTTATGTGTAGATAAATTCAGTTTTTCCCATACTAGATTTGATTCTTTTGATTTAAAAAATACAGTCATAAATTTAACGGTACTTTGGTACATAAGGTTTTTATTTATAGAAAAATATTCATCACTGTTTTGCAAATATTACCTGTTAGATGTTTCATTATTAAGAGAGAGTACTCAGTATTTTAAACTATAGTTATTCTATCTGGCCATTTTCCAAATAATTTCTCACTTAAATAACTCAGATATTTCAGAACTAGTTATGTCATTAAGCTTCTTTGAATCCTCTGAAAATACATTGAGATAAAAATGATATAAAGTGGTGTTCATTGTGTTCTGGCTGGTGGTATAAATTATAAAGTCAGAACAGGAATAGCCATAAGTAAGTATGAATGTAGTTCAGAAAGATAAATATCAGGAAATTTTTTATGAAAGTATTCAACATCATGAAGTCAGCAACCTTAAAGAACAACTTTCACACTGTAGTATTTTAAATAGACCACCATTCATACATACATGTTTTAACACACATATATAAGTACACACCCATGTATAGAAATTATAATATACTAAATGTATTTGTATAAACAGTGCATATGGTACACAAGCTCATTAAGACTATGATATAAACTATTTTGATTTAAGAAATGACTAAATTTTGGTGTAAGAAATGACTGGATTAGTCACTAATAATATTCCAGGTACATGAAATAGACAAAAATTTGTGATGTTAACTTAAATCCTAGTGAAAAGAGCAAGAAAAATATTCTAGTTTATTGATTGAGTAATGAATCAACTCATATAATAAATGGTTATCAATATTGTGCATAGACAGGAATTAGGACACTAATCTCATCCACCAGAACTCTGTGACATTTAAGGATTTAAGGAGTCTTTACAATTTTTCTATTTTGGAGTTATTTGCAGAGTCTGTGTTTAGTTTTCCTGGATCATGACTTGATTCAATTTTTAGTTAACTCATTACTCAAAATAATTGATACTAGTGACATTTGTCTTAGTAGAAAGTGGATCATTTTACCTTATAAAACCAGTTGCTTATCTATTAATATTTAATGGATAAAATGTTTCATCATGGAAAATTTTTTCAGAACTATATATCACTGAAAAGAACAAAATTTTCCTTTTTGGCAAATATTAACATAGTTGTAGTTATTGTATTACTCTATGTCATTCTTCTTGATGTAATAAGAAAATTTTCCTGGATTTGACTGGTTAGCATGATACTTCTGTTCCATTTGTTTCATACAAGGGAATACTTTAAAGAAGCTTTTAACTTTTATGTGTAGAATCTTTAATTAAAAAGGACATATTCTCAACAACAGTAATATGATACCTCTTAAAAGACCATCAACAATTATTTATGGAAAATGTGTTGTAAATAGTATTGTTCAAAGCCAATTCACAGGAGATGATAAAGAATAATTTCATATGTTTTATATTTATATTTTGTTCTTGCTTCATGTTTCATAAAGAAATTCATATGTGATAGTAAAAGCAAAGATCATTTTCACATGAAATTGGACATAATTTCAGAAATCCACATTCAAAATGGTTGTCACATAAAAATTGAGTATCTTTTTAATCTTTAAGAAGTTATGTTATATCAAGCTTCATAATACATGTGTATGAGCTCAGTATTTGCAAGGCTACGATGGGATTGTGAGTTTAAAGCCAGTTTGAGATATGTCACAAGATGCTATCTTAGAAAACCATAACAAAATATTCTTTTTTTTCTTTTTTTTATATTGTAATTAGTAAAAGGGTTACATGATATTTGCCAGATAGAAGGTGCATTAATTCACATACATTGATACCCTTTCACATGTCTTGGTACACATTACCCTCCCCCCCACACCCCCCACCCGTCTTGGTTTTCCCCCTTCCCTATCAAATTTCAAATAACCAAATACAAATAAATTCAATATATCAGATAACAAAGTGAGATACTATAACAATATGACATAACTAAGGGACAGCAAAGGAGATGAGAGACAACATAGTACATTGAGGACAACAATCATTCGTTATATGGCTTTTGTTTCAATATCCTGGAGATCCTCTCAATTAGCTTCATACTATATGGCCTTATGTATCAAGATTTTGCTCTATTGCAGATCTCTGCTAGTAGAGCCAAGGTTTCTACTGATTATGATGAATGAGGGAAACCATTGAGCCTAAGTTCCTTTGAGTCTGGCTTACTTCACTTAATAGGATTTTTTGTAAGCCTTTCCATTTCCTAACAAATGGGGCGATGTCATTCTTTCTGACAGCAGCATAGAATTCCATTGTGTACAAGTACCACAACTTGTTGATCCACTCATCAACTGAGGGACATTTAGGTTGGTTCCATATTTTTGCTATGGTGAATAGTGCTGCAATGAACATTGTTGTGCTAGTGGATTTACTATGCCCTTGTTTCTGGATGGTTGGGTAAATGCCAAGTAGTGGAATTGCTGGGTCATAGGGGAGTTCTATGTTTATATTATAGAGCTATAATTCTCAAAACAGCTTGGTACTGGCAGAAGAACAGGCCTGAAGACCAATGGAATAGAACTGAGGACCCAGATACTAAACCACAGACCTATGGCAAGGGAGCCAAAAAAAATAGAATGGAAGAAAGACGCCTCTTCAACAAGTTGTGCTGGCAGAACTGGTTAAGCACCTGCAGAAAACTAAAGTTGGATCCTTCTTTGTCACCTTGCACTAGAATTAACTCCAAATGGATCAAAGACCTGGAGGTAAAAGCTGACACACTGAAAACTTTACAGGAAGGAATAGGAGATACACTAGGCCTCCTTGGCACAGGTAGAAACTTTCTTAATAAGGACCACGAATCACAACAAATCAGAGAAAGGCTGGATAAGCGGGACTGCATTAAACTGCAGAGCTTCTGTATGGCAAAGGACATAGCTAGTAAATTAATTAGGATGCCTAGAGAGTGGGAGAAGATCTTCACCAACCAAACAACGGACAAAGGCCTCATATCTAAAATATATCAACAACTCAAAAAATTGAATCACTCCAAAACTAATCTCCAAAGTAACAACCATCCCATTAAAAAATGGGCCAAAGACTTAAAGAGAGTCTTCTCTGAAGAAGAAACAACAATAGCCTATAGACACATGAAGAAATGCTCAGCATCTCTGGTCATAAAAGAAATGCAAATCAAAACAACTCTAAGATTCCACCTCACTCCAGTTAGAATGGCCAGGATCAGGAAAACGAATAATAACAGATGCTGGAGGGGATGTGGCCAGGAGGGATCACTACTACACTGTTGGTGGGAGTGCAAACTCGTTCAACCACTATGGAAAGCAGTGTGGCAGTGCCTCAAAAAAATATTCTTTTTTTTCTAAGACTAAACTTTTATTGTCTTTAAGTAGTTCTACAAAATAGTTACCATTTAACAAATTAGTGTATACATACATACAATGCATCATGATCAACATCATCATCGTTCTCCCCCTTTCCTCCCCTCAAATGTCTTACCTTTTGTAGGATATGTTTTGAATATTGTGATTGCATTCTTGCCCCTTCTTTTCTGTATTTGTCTCCTCTCCCTCCCTTTTGGCTGTCACCCTTATCATTCAAGGACCAGTTACCTGGTATTCATTTTGTTGACTGTGGGTTAGTTTTTCTAAGGAATTATACCATTTGGATTCTTACATGCAAACACCATATTTTGAAGAATACTTTGAGTACACTTGCATATAACGTGTGTGTGTGTGTGTGTGTGTGTGTGTGTGTGTGTGTGTGTGTGTCTGTGTCTGTGTCTGTGTCTGTGTTTGGTGCCAGTAGCGGGATGGACTTGAACTAAGGGCTTTTCACTCTCATTTTGCTTTTACAATATAGACTACTGCACTATCACTTGTACCACACCTCTACTTCCACTTTGATACTGGTTTCTACCCTAGCTGGGTATGAACTGCAATCCTCAGATCCCAGCTTCTTGAGTAGTTAGAATTACATGTATGAGACATCTGTACCCTGGTAAAAATAATTGCTTTTCAAACATCCACGTGACTTTTGTATAACACCTCAAGTTGTTTGTAGCTGTAATGAAGATAAAACCAATAATTAAGGTGGGAGTTTGTCCTATGGTAGAGTGCTTGCCTAGCATGCATGAAGACCCAGGTTCAATTCCTCTGTACCATTTACATCAAGCCCTAAGTGGTGCTGCGGCTCAACCAATGAAGCACTAGCTTTGAGAAAGCCCAAGGGTAATGCCCATGCCCTGAGTTCAAGCCCCAGGATTGGCTAATACAAAAACAACAAACAAACAACCCCTACCCCCGCCCCACCACCAGATAATTTTGATTGGGTAAAACAAGCTGCTTCTAAGATCAAAGAAAAGTTGGAAAACCATAACAAAAGAATCTGTTAACATCCTTGAAGAATGACCTGATTTGATACCCATTTATTTCTCCAAATGATAGGAACAACATTCTTCATACTGTATCATCATCATTATTATTATTATTATCATCATCATCATCATCATCATCATCATCATCATCATCATTATTTAATGAGTTATGGGGCTTGAACTTTGGGCCTGGGCTCGGTCTGAGCTCTTCTGCTTATGGCTACCGCCCTACCCCTGGGCTTGGGCACTGTCCCTGAGCTCTTAAGCTAAGGCTACTACCAAACCCCTTGAGCTACAGATCCACTTCCGGTTTCCTGGTGGTTAATTGGAGATAAGAATCTCATGACTTCCATGCCTGGGCTGGCTTTGAACCGAGATCCTCTGATCTCAGCCTTCTGATTAGCTAGGATTACAGGTGTAAGCCACTTTTCCTGTCTTGTATTAATTTTTAATATTCATAAATGCTAAATTATTCTATTGCCATAATGCACATTAAATTCAGTTTTCATGATCCCTTCAAAACTCTTATTATTTGATCCTCACAGGTAAATCTGAAGACTATAGAAGTTATGTTATTGGAACTGGAGTCACAGTCACTTTTGCAGGTATTTGACACCAAATCTGTTTGTAACCAATGGATTATAGTATAGGATCTATGATGAATAACTGAAATTAATAAGTATTTCAAATCTGTTATGTAAATCAAATAAGTTAACTATTACTTAAAGACTTTTATATCAACATTCTTAACTATATATATATGGACTTATATATTCATGATGTATGTGTATATTTATAACAATTTTGTATAGAGGATATGTTCTTGATGAGCTTGTGCAAATGATTTAACAAACATATGATGTAAATATTTCCTTAGAGTAGAAAAGGAAATTAAATTTTAAAACCTGCAATGATAGTGATTGATCATTTAGTTGGAGGTCATTAAATATTCATGTAAGTATTTCCATGTCCAACTTAGATCCATAGCTATCCTTTTGGAACTCTTCAAATATTAAATAAGCCAACAAGGGTCTTAAATCTATTAGGTTTTGCAGTAGGCATTATTGTTTCTTAAGTTTTCTAATCATTTTCTGTCTTTGTCATTGATATATTGCTCCTCATACAGTGTTTGCAATAAACCCTGGTAAATTTAAACAGGAAAAAATACCACAAAAGTTTAGTCTGAAAATTCACAAGGATGGAAATGTACATACTGGACAAGCAGGCATCAAAAAGAATGGATTTGAACAAGGTGCAAATGGCTTTTAGCTGAAGGGTGTGGATCAAAGTTCAGAGCCAGCTGGGACAAAAATAAATCTATTAAGACTCTTTTCCAATTAGCAAAACAGCAACTCCAAAACCCGGAAATGTATAATTTTGGGGGGAGTTAGTTATTAAAATCAGATTTAAAAATCAATTTATAAAATCAAAATTTTATTAAGAAGTTTTGTGTCTATGCTCATCAGAGGGATGTCTATAGTTCTCTTTCTTTTATGGGTTGCTTTCATATAGTCACAAACATGAGTTCTATCCATCTTTTAGTATCTTCCACAACCTCTTTCTTTTTAAATTAAAAATAAATAAATGGAAGATTGAAAACTGTGTCTTCCTTACTAATTGTGATCAATATTTCTGTATTAGTCTTCTATTAAGAACGTTTAGAATAAAGAAAAAAAGAATGTACAGTTTGCATGGTAGGACTCTTTCCTCTTCTTGGTTGTTTCTGTCTAGATATATTGTAGCCATCATTATTTTTCTGATTTTTTTCTAAGTCTCTTTGTTAGAGAAAAACTACAGACTTTTGTATGTTAACTTTGAATTCCTATTTCATTGGCAAAAGTATCTATTATATCTAAGAGCTTTCTGGTGCAATCTTTACAGTCCTCTAAATATAGGTTCATGTCATCTATGAATAAGGGTAGTTTAATTTATTCCTTTCTCATTTGAACTCTTTTTTCATTTCAATGAATATTATTTCATATATGATCAAAGGAGCAGATGTTTTTGAGCTTTTGTATTCCTCCATTAAGCGCATTCTCCTTTGGTCTCACTTTGTGTTATTACGTGGAATACTGTGTCATTTATCAGGTCCCCATGTATTTTAGATCTAGTTTAAGTATGTGATGCAAAACAAAGCTAATCTCAAATTAACAGGAAAAAAAGCTTTCAGTGCAGTCGTGGCTCAAGTGGTAGAGTACCAGCTGTGACTGTTAAAGAAAAGCAAGAGATAATGCCCAGAGTTCAAGCCACAGTCCAGGCACATAAGAGAAAAAAGATTATCCACGAACAGTACTACTTGGAGAAAGGGGAGGGAAAGTGGAGACAAACATGGGAGAGACTAACAGTGTTCAAGAAGAAATTTACTTACTACCTTATGTATGTAACTATAACCCCTGCAAATATCATTAAAAATATTTTCAAGGAAACTGAATAATCTTGTCTTGTTCTTAAATTTAAAGGAAATGATTGTAGACTCTGCTACTACTAGCTCTGGGTTTATTATTTTCTTAATTATGTTGAAATATGTTCCTTCTGTTCTTAGTTTCTGGAGGTTTCACCATAAAATGGATGCTGATCTTTGCCAAAGCCTTATTTCTGTGTCATTTGAGATGATCCTGTGATTTTTATACTTGGTTTTGTTAGTGTGCAATATTGCATTTATTGACTTCTACATGTTAAACTTCTTTGCATTCCTTGAATGAAACTACTCTGATAATGATATGTGGTTATTTTAAAATGTGTTATTGAAATCTGTTCCCAAGTATTTCAATGAATACAATAGTATGGTTCCTTTTATTCATGTCATACACCAATTTAAAAAAAAAAACAGAAATTTCATACACCAATGGCATGTATTTCAAAATCTGTATACACCATTAAGCAGGACATTTTATACATGCTAACATACAGCCTGTGAATAAAGGAAACATATTCTTTTGGAAATTGAGTATTTGTTAGAAGTAAGTGTAGATTAATGTCATCAATTTCTCGATAAGATTTTGGGGGAAAATTAAACTAGAAAGGGAGAAGACAAATGTTCACCGAACCATGATATTCACAAATACTTTTAATGTATTTAATATATTTTACTGTATTGTTCTGATTGCATTTTCCTCATATCTTCATGTTATGGTTTACTATCTTTTTTATAGGATCAGTTCACAAGATATTAAGATATTTCCTGAAGAACATGAAGCCAGGTTTCAAATCTAAATAATCTCAATTTTTCTCAGAATGCTCAATAAACCATGTCTTTGAAGATTTTTCTAGAGGATTAATGGACATTCTACTTCATTTATTTATTTGCTAATTCACTCAGCATTTAATCCAGTGTTGTGCTAACTATATGTCAGGTTAGAAAAACAAAGACAAGGTCTCTAAGTAGCATCCCCAGCTTGGGAGGTGACACAATAGGCAATGAAAGCATAATTACTAAGTGAACAAAAACATTATTACCCCTACAGTCAACTGCTCATTACTGTACTATCCAAAAAATAGCCAGCAGGCCTGTGACTATTAAGTATTTAAGTATAGATAATCTAAATAGAAGTAAACTGAAAGTATAAAGTATTGATGATTATGCACCATTTTCATATGGCCAAAGGTGAAATGATAACAGTTTGCCTTAGGCACTAAATAAAATACATTGAAACACACAAAAAAGAAGAGATACACAGGCTGGCTTCATAGAATGCTTTTGATAGTGTTCCTTTTCTTTTAAATTCTTGGGACAGTTTAATAAGTATTGATGCTATTTCGTTAAAGTCTTGTAAAATTTGACAGTGAATCCATCAGGTATTGAGGTTTTCTTGGGTAAAACTACATTACTATTTGAATCTCATTGCTTTGTTGATACACACACACGTATATATTCACACATACATTTATATATGTGATATTTATCATATATATACAATCTGCTGAACTATATTTTTCATTTTCTTTATGTTTTTAAGTACTTCTTTAAATCTCATATATATAATTTTTGATACCGTCTTCCTGGTTAATTTTGGTGAATAAACTTCATCTAGAAATGTATCTAATTCTTGATTTTCTAATTTATTTTTTATTATCTTTAAGCAATTAAACAAATGGGGTTTGACTCAATGTATTTTTAAAATGCATACAGTGTATCTTGATTGATGTCACTCCTTTCCAATGAATATTGATTTTGAAGGTATTCTTGATGAGTCTTTGAATTTCATTGGCTGCTATTTGCTGCGTTATACTTCATTCATGTCTAATTTTGTTATTTTGAGTCTTTTCTTTTTATTGACAAATTTGAGTTAGGGTTTACCAATATAATTCAAGGGGGGTGTAAAAATAGTGCCCTCTTGATTTTCTGATTCTTTTCTTTTGGATTAATCCTGTATTAATTTCTGCTTGAATTTTGTAAAAAAAATTGTAAAGGTGATGTACAGAGGATTATAGTTACATGATTCAGGTAATAAATGCATTTCCTTTTGAACAGTTTCACCCTTTCCATCATTCTCTCCTAGATGTCCCCTGGCCATTTCCCTCCCTCACCGAATTGCATGGTTCATTTCCAATTATTTCACTGTCTAGTGAGGATCCTTGATTCCCTCTTTATTCCACCATTTGTGCGTCTCCATTCCCTCCCCTCATCAGATAAACGTATATACAAGACAAAGGGTACCGAAATAAAACTCAGTCACAGAAGGGAATTAACGAAAGAATTTAAAAAAAGAAAACCAAAGCCAGCAGTTTTGTACCTGATATATTAGATTTTTGTTTATTTGAATGAGGGTCTGGAGGGGGAACAACAAGATAAGACAGAGGACCAAGAGTAAACCAATGTGACAGCCATACTCAGAAGACAGTATTTTGGAAATGAACTTTACAACTTAGGAGGCGGTAGGGGGAGGGAAAATGGGAAAAACAACATGGGAAGGGACAACCATGTTCAAGAAATAATGTACTGGTTACCTTATGAATGTAATTGCCACCCCTTTATATATCACTCTGATAATAAAAATTCAAACAAAACAAAACAAAACAGCAACAACATCAACAACAAAAACACATTACTTCCATTTCTTGAAGTTCAATTTAATAAGCATCATTTTATGTTCAGGTATAATTATATGACTTTTACTGACCAGTGGATTTACTTGTAGATTTATAGGAACATTCTAATTACCACAAATGAGTGAAACCTTGTTTATTTGGGTCTCTTGGCTGCTCAAAAGAATGTGTATTGTATTGCTACTGGATAAAATACTCTCAGAATGTCTTTGAAATTCTTTTGTCTAAGTCCCATTTGAAGTCTGAGATTCCTATCTAATTTTTTTTTTTGTCTAGATGACAGCTGTTGGTGAGAATGGTGACTTGGAATTTCTTACTGTCATTTTCTTGAGACTCATCTGAACTTTTCAGTCCAGTAATTTAGTACATGTATTTGAATGTTCCACAATTTGAGTCATAAGTGTTATTTCCTACTTGATGCACTATTTTACTTTGTAATTCAAAGTCATCTTTTTTATCTCTCTTCTGGCTAATTTTAGTTTGAAATCTACTTTATCTTTTAAAATGGAGGGTATTTTTACACTGTTTCTTCCTTACCAAGATTTTTTATTTTATTAACATTATTTTGCATAGACATAAAATTGTTCAGCTTTTGTACTTTAATTCAACACATCATTGGGCTTGGTTTGAAGAATTGAGTCCTGAAATGTGTATTATATTCCTATGACTTTGGTGTGTGTGTGTATGTGCGTGTGTGTGTGTGTGTGTGTGCGTGTGTGTGTACCTAAGGGTGGGAAAAAAGAGAGATTCTTTTCTATTTTTTATTTACATATCTGCTCATCTGTTGAGGTTAATGTTCTGTCATATTTTCCTGTTCATGTTGATTTTCCTCTTTTGAATGTGGTATTCTGAAGTTTCATTTCATGGTCATAAATTATTTTAATTATTGTTTATCAGTATTTTTTGTCTTTGTGTTATCAATGACAGCTTGAACTGATAGCATAATAATTTCACCAAGATTCCTTTTTAGCTAGAGTTCTAAGTGTCATTAATCCTGTCTGTGAGATTTCTTCTTTGAGAGAAGGAACTTGAAGGGAGGCTGAGGTCAGTCTATTTAAGTACTTCCTGCAAAGCAGCTGGGTATGGGTGTAGAAAGTGGCTTGTTTCCACATTGCAATTGCTAGCCTTTAGCCTAGAGTATGTTGTATTTGTGGAGATGAAAGCGACAAAAACAGCAAATAGTAGAAACAGCTGCACTTTCTTCTTCATATTTACAATTGCATTGCCTTTGAGATGAAATGTCACTTATTTCTTTTGAATGTCTATTGTTTATATGAGAATTACGTGCTTCCCCTAAAACACTTTCCCACCAAAATATTGAAGTAGTTTCAGTTCTTTAATCTGTACCTTGATTAACATTAAAATTGTACATATATGAATCTATACATGTGTAGCAGAATATATGCAATCAAAATTAAAATATTATAGGTGTCAGTGTGGGGTGTTCAGACAAACTTGGAATAATTCTGTATTTGCCTTATTAAACATCACAACTTGTACTTGCTTGAATTTCTTCAGCTTCTAAATTCATACATTATATGGTAAACCATTGTAAGTATAAAATTGTGTAACATGTATAAAGCAGTAAATAAGCTGTGACAGGTGGAGGAGGAGCAGATATCATATTATGACAATTAAAATTAAAGAAAATGTTAATTAGTTCTTTTCTGTTTCTATAAAAATAATCACTTGTGCTTGTTTTATGTTGTTGCTCAATCTTGTTTTATACAAAAGATGCATAAAAAGAATAAAAACAGATGTGTGATTTCTTATGAGTTCTAGAATATCATTATGACAGGTAATAAATAACCTAAAAACAGTGAGCTGGAAAATATACTTAAGTAAGTAAACAGAATTTGGTAAATGTGAACACAAATGGTCTACTGCAAAACAGGCACATTCAACTTAGATGCAATAATTGAATTGAATATGCATTGAATTTATGGGAAATTAGATGGGGTTAAGAAAATGCTTTCACTTTATAAAACAGAAGGCAATCAAGATATACTACTATTCTGAGTAAATTAAAATAAATATAGTCTCAATATTCAATTTATTTGTAACTATACTTTTTGTTTTAAAAACTGTCAAGATTTTTCTTAATTTTTATCAAGCTTTCACTGGAAAAATATTTCTATTTATATAATCAACACTTTTTCCTCATTTTTGTGATGAGTTTTAAAGAACACCTGCATGAATTAAATATCTTTGAACTGATTTCACTACAAATATGTTTTACAGATAGTATTTCCTACTTTTTTGTAAACATCTGCCTTTGTTTGTGACACAGAGCAAATATGAATATAACTCCTAAGTCATTGAAATATTCTATGGTAAAAATTTTCACTAAAGCAAATTCAGAAATAATATCCTTTAATGGCTTCCCATTCTCAAATAAGGATATAATATTCTGAAAATAAGGATATAAGAGAATATAATTTTAATGAGAATATTTAATTTTAAGTATTCTTGTCTTAATATATCCTTTCCAATTTTGGCTTTCACATCTCATTCAGATTGTGGATTATCAAATTTTCATTCATATGCCAATTCAAAGGTTTTTAAATTTCCAAATTTTGAGTTTTAATACTTTTGTTATTTTTAAATGTTAATTCGGATAAAGGGGATTCTCAGGGATTTAATGTAGTGCTGTGGGGCCTGCTCTATTGACGAAAAGCATTTTCATTTCTGACAAAGTAAGGTGCGTTCCTTCACGGGTTCTAGCTTCCTTTATATTTTCTTGGTGCAACTCATATCAAGTAATAAAGAAGTAGTTACTCTTTCCTTGAGCAATGCATGAAATATAAAAACTTGGGAAAAGGGCCTGGGAGTTTGGCCTAGTGGTAGAGTGCTTGCCTAGTATGCACGAAGAAGACCCGGGTTTGATTCCTCAGTACCACATACACAGAAAAAAAGCCAGAAGTGGTGCAGTGGCTCAAGTGTTGGAGCTCTAGCCTTGACAAAACCTAAAGACAGTGCTCATGCCCTGAGTCCAAGCCCAGGACTGGAAAAAAAAAAATTCTTTTTGAAACAAGACCCATCCCTTTTTTTTGGGGGGGGGGTCTGTCTTGGGACTTAAGCTCTCGCCTGGGCGTTGTCCCTAAGCTCTTCAGCTCAAGGCTATAGCACTATCCCTTGAGCCACAGTGCCACTCCCGGTTTCCTGGTGATTAATCGGAGATAAGAATCTCAAGGAATTCCATTCCTGGACTGCTCTTGAACGGTAATCCTCAGATCTCAGCCTCCTGAGTAGCTAGGATTATAGGGGTGAGATACCAGTACCCAGCAAGCCCAAGCTTTTTATTTTTATTTTTATCTATATTGTGTCTCTTATATACAACCTTTGGTATTATTTTATGATTTAGACTGGAAAACAAAAGTTCATCTCCCTTCATGGTTCCTTACATTTCTCTGTTAGAAATATGATTATCCAATGTTCTCTCAATATACTTTTGGAACCACTCCAAATAGAATTACAGCTCTTACTTTGACCCTAAATCTTGAGTAGCTTAGAGCACTCAGTTGCAAAACCACCTGTGGAATATTTATTGTTTGTCTTGTTCCTTATTTCGTTCTTCATAATGATTCAGGTTCTTTTCCTTTTCTGGAATTAGAATGTATATATGCGAGTACTATGTTCTTCTTCTTATTTTTGTTTTTATTTTCTTTCTCAGAATGCTTCACAATCTCGATTCCAGCAAAATCCATTTGCTTCATCCCCTCATCCTGCCTCAGGGTGGTGTGGGGGCTTGGATTTAGGTTCTGGGCACTGTCCTTGAGCTTTTGTGCTCAACACTACAACTCTACCACGTAAGCCATAACTCTACTTCCAGCATTTTCAGAAATGGGCATTTCAAAGACTTTCCTGCCTTTAGGCTAGCTTTGAACTTCATTCCTCATCTCTTAGTAACATGAATGGATAGGAGTGCAGGGGTAAGCCAGTGGTGGCTTTGCTTCCTATGAACCTTAGCTTGTTGGGTCTTTGCAGTGTCATTTCTTTCTTGTTTGTGGAGAGAAATTCATATTGATTGCATTTGTCTTTTGTCCCTGAGTGTATTTTTTAACTGCCATTAGCAAGTTGTGTGTGTGTGTGTGTGTGTGTATTCAGTTTTCAAATTTTAAAATTGATACATTGTCACGCAGGTTTCTATGAGTTTTGGTGGTATTATCTCTTTCCAGATTACCTGTATCTACTATTGTTGTAGTTGACCTTATTGACAGATTGTACTGCTGGCAATGGTGTCTTTGCCACAATCCTTTCCCATGTAACTAAGTACATCTGATCTAGTACTAAGAAACAATGAAGAGGATGCAGAATAAGGCACAGTGTTGATAGGCTCAGCTAAACAGTATGCACATATATTTCCAAAATGGCTGCCGTTCCCTACCTTCAGAAGGAGCAAGACTCTCCCCTTAAGTAATATCTAAAATAAAAAGATAGGAGCCGAGAGTTTGGCCTAGTGGTAGAGTGCTTGCCTAGCATGCACCACGCCTGGGTTCTATTCCTCAGTACCATATATATATAGAAAAAGCCACAAGTGGTGCTGTGGTTCAAGTGGTAGAGTTCTAGCCTTGAGAAAACCCAAGGACAATGCTCAGTCCCCGAATTCAGTCCCCGGGATTGGCAAAAAAAAATGAAATGAAATGAAAAGATACAACAAGATGCGTGTTCTGGCTTATATAGCCAGTCTAACCAAGCTGACTCACTGCAAAGCCAATTCAGTGATCTTGAAATATAATGAATTCCTTATAGTATATTGGAATAAAAAAGAATATGAATCTGCAATCTAAATGTTTATTCTGAGATAAATGTTGAAGAATGTAGACAGTGTCTTGTATGGTAGTTATTTTTTTTTCTTTTTTTTCCATTTTATTTTCTATTATCAAGGTAATGTATAGAAGGGTTATAGTTACATTCGCCAGATAGTTGGTGAATTACTTCTCACACATTGATACACCTTCTTATATTTTTGTCTCCAACTCTCTCCCCTACCCCTCCCAACTTTTCAAATTTTTAAGGAACTGTTTATTGTAATAAACATGTCACTCTAATTAAAGATGGGGCTGTAGTAAGAGTCTGCTCGCCATTTCCCTTTCCTGTAAGCTGAAACTAGTTAAAAATCCATTAAATTAAACAAAACAAAACACAACTGAAGACAATGAGGAACTTCAGGGTTTGCTGATGATAAAACAAGAATTAAATGGCAGTCATTTTGAAAGTTTAAAAAAACTCATGTGCTGTCATGTAGAAAAAAGATGTTTTTTTCACTCAAGTGATTTACATACAAAATTATGTAAAATGCAAACAGGAAAGAAATAAACACACAAAATTCTTTGTACTATGTAATTCAGTAGCATCATATTACTTAGAGGACAACAATTAAAACAATAATTAATAATTGAGATCTTTTCTAACATGTTTAGTACAAAAGTGCCACAATTCAACAGATTGATATTAAAAATCTTAGTAAAATCTGCTACAGTTTCGAAAAAGCAAAAATATTAAAACTTCACAATGGAAATATAAAACACTTGAAATAATTCTTACTTTGAGCTCCATAAAGGTACTCAATAGCAGAATGTAAAGAAATAGCCAGAACGGCACTGGGGCTCACACCTGTAATTCTAGCTACTCAGGAAGCTGAGCTCTGAGGATCGTGGTTCGAAACCAGCCCAGACAGGAAATTTATTAAATTCTTATCTCCAATAAAACTGAAAATGGAGCTATGGCTCAAGTCATTGAGCACTAATCTTGAGCAAAGAATCTTAGAAACAGTGCCCAATCCCGAGGATGGAGCACATAAACACAATACACACACACACACACACACACACACACACACAGAGCAAACGAATAAGTTAATTGGAGGAATCGTTCATTTGGAATGACTTTTGGGTTTTACCTTCCTCATCCTTCTTCTCTTCCTGAATTCTTCCCCTGAATTCAAATCTCTAATCAAGGGAGTTGAAACAATAACCTTACAAAGACAACCTTGCCAGTCCCTGGAATCATTAGAAACACTTCTTCACACTTGGTTCTTAATTTTCACCTTCATGGGTCTCTACTGAATAGTTGGTAAAAATCATGTCCTGTATCATCAAAGATAAACAAGCACTCACACAAGTTAAAATACAAAGGCCATTTTTTTGTTTGTCAACAATATGCTACTGTAATTGTGAAGTATGCAGCATTAACTCAAATTCAATTTATATACAAATGATCAAGGGATTTAAAGGAAAAATAATAGAATAACAAAGAGGCTTTAAGGGACTTAGAAGAGTGAATGAAGGAAACTTAAAAAAGAAGTGGAGAGAGGATTGGCCATCTGAGACAATTCTGCTAAGTGGTGCTTAAGGAAATCAGACATCGTTCCCAGAAAGAAAATATGAATTTCCTTTGCCACACAAATAGATTAACAGTGCAAGTAGCCATACCTTTTTATCTTTTCGTAGCCTTTTGAATTTTATTGCAACATACATTTTAATGAAGATAATGATTGCCCTGGAGCAGTGGCCTTGTGCTGCTAAAAAGTGCATCAGTAGTTTCTTTGTTTTCCTTCTTCAAGTTCTTGTGTTGTAATATTGAGGACCAGATCAAAGGAGAGCTCAAAGAATTCTAACAAACATTTGGTTAAGGAGACAATATTGTCAGTATAAGAAGATTTTAAATACTTAGTATTGTTGTATACATTTTGGAGATATGCAAACACATACCCAAAGCATCATGAACTGATACATATGGTATTAGTTATTTACTAAAATATAAATAATGCTTAATTATGAGATCATTGAAGTAAATTGAAGAATATAAACTAGCACTTAAGGAACTGAAAAGATCTGTGGAATGAATTTGAGTTTGAAATTACTGTGTAATTTTATTATTCATACATGCAACTGTTTTAAGATATGTGTTAAATGTAATGAAAAGAATAATTTAGTATGGTTGGTGGATTAATATATTATAAAAGGATGCTGGCTGTATGTTGGTATACACCTCTAATCTCAAATTAGCCCTAGGCAACAAATGTAGGCCCAATCTAGAAACATTCTAAAAAGTTAGAGATCCTGATATTGATTGTATTTTAAGTACATTATTGCAAAGATAACAGGATGCTAATTCTATGTTCATAAAATATATTAGGAACTTTTTAGTAGAAATTCAAAAGAAGCATGTTTGTTTCATAGGAATGTTAAAAATCCCCAAATTAACATTGCTTATACCTGGTTTCTTGAATTTCATTCTCAGCCACCACCTACAAGTCTGAACCATGATTTATCTGAGCCTCATGAAAATGCACAATTTCAATGTAGAAGTTAAGTAAATTGATCCCTCACAAGGCTCTAAATGTTTGGTAGAACAATAAGATGGTCATCTAAGAGCAAACTTTTCAGGTTTACCTTCACTGTATCACAGAAATGGACTTTTTCTAGTCTCCATATGAAGTTAGGCTGGGACCTCACACAAGCCATAAGGGATTCCACATAGCTACCTGTTGAACACCATTGCAAGCTGCATGCCTGTGAACAAATAGAAATGTAGTCTGCACTTTGCTAATGCTGGAAGGAGAAAGAAGGGTATGTTCTTTGATCATAATTTTTAGAAGTTTATTTTCATTAGCACACAATGTACATTGATCATATTTATGGCTCCATGACTCTTTCTAATCCCCCATTAATGATGTTTAACGAGTTGAATCATCCTATCTTATTTTTTATTAATAAGTAAAATCTATTCATTCTTCATCAAAATTAAAAAGTGAGATATTTCTGACAGAACAAACCAATGCTCAAAGTTTTGTTTCAAGTTTCCTATAAGGATAGACACACGACAAGTTCATAATTAGTCTAACAATTCATAGTATGGGCCAAAATATGTGACCGCATCAAAAGTGTCCTTCTCACTTTGGCTTCTTTTAAAATATTATGACCATCTAACTCTTCATTCCGAAAACATCGATATTTTCATTTTTAAATCATGTCTTTGCAGATAGGACATCCTTAACCAGACATATTTAACCGTGCATCAAATGACAAGACTTTCTATTGTCTCTGAATCGTTAGTAACTAACAATATGGTGGGCATTGTGAATATAAAAGTAGTCATGTGATATTAGAGTTATATGAACAATAATACAAGAAAATATATGAGACTTCTTGATTTTAAGTTAGTAGGGATTACCTCATCATTCTATGAAAGCTCTTTTAATTTTATAGAATTCTGTGTGTGTGTGTGTGTGTGTGTGTACTGTATTAATGCTCTAAGGATATTCCATTCTTTTGCTATTATGCTCATTTATGCTCTTCTAGTTTAAAGAGTTTCTCCAATATTTATCTTGTAAATATTCTGATAAACATTTTTTAAATTGTTTGTAACTAATATTTCAAGCAAAACTCAGAAAAAGCATTTTGCTTGTATGTAAAGCATGTGGTGATTGCTCAATTATAGATTTTGACCATATATGTGCGAGGTAGATTCTAAATGCAAGTAATTACAATACTGTTAAATATTTGACTAGGCAGAGATAATCAATATACTCAATATTGCTGTTAAGTATGTGGTATTTTAATTTTCTTTATTTTATCTCTAGAAAACAAATATATAAGAGTATTATAGATAATGATGTGTTATTTGAGCTTCTAAAATCATTATTAATCAATTCAGTTTGCAGAGGCATGTCATGCTCAATATAATGATTGGTATTAGATTCAATGTTACAGCTATAGCTGTTTATTCAACTTTCAAGTATGGGATACTTTATATATATATGTTTCTCCAAATGCATTTTCTTTGAGTAGCAGAGCATTACTTTACTATGATATTCTTTTTTCTTTTTCTTTCTTTCTTTTTTCTTTTTTTCTTTTTCTTTTTTTTCTTTCTTTTTTCTTTCTTTTTTTTTTTTTGCCAGCCCTGGGCTTGAGCTTAGGGCCTGAGCCCCATCCTTGAACTTTCTCAAGGCTAGAGCTCTACCACTTAAGCATCAGTACCACTTCCAGCTTTTTTCTATGTATGTGGTACTGAGGAATCAAACCCCGGTCTTCAAGCATGCTAGGCAAGCACTCTATCACTAGGCCAAATTCCTGGCCCCTTTACTATGATATTCTTATGAACAGTTTTTTTCTGAAGGGTTTTGTGTAAAAACAAAGGAGAAATAAAAATTAAAGGTATACATTAACTGTATTTGTGAAAAGTAGTGAGGTGTAATCGTGAAATACCTGGAAAAATACACGTTACTCTGAGTTACATAGACTATCTCTGTAAGTCTGCCTTTATTAGAATGATTGTTTTTCCTTTGTTGGTGTTCTTAGTAAATGATATTTAAATGATCCAATGGTTCAACAAGAAATCAGAGCTCCACCTAGGGGCAGAGTCCCAGACTGAAAGAAAGTTAAGGTTTTTAGCCTATATTGCAAAGTTCCTCAAATTTGCAGATAAGAAGAAAAAAAAAAAAAAAAAAACAGAACCAAACATCCATCTCCTGTTTAAGCATGGTCAAAACAAGGTACACTTCAAAAATACTAAAACAATGAAAATGTACCTGGAAAGGGCTTGCTGGCTTAAAATTTCTCATTTTCATCCTAGCATCTAGTGAGCAGCACTGTGAACTAGTTCACCTTCTATCCCAGCATTCCCACATCTAAGCTCCTTTAAACACCCTAAATATTTCTGATTTCTGATTAATATTAATCTTACAGAATTAGGATTCAGAATTAGATGATTCTTACTCATATTACAATAATCTGTTTAAAATTTTCTTATATAAATTTAAACATTCTGAGGGAGGGGGTAACAGTGTTTCAAAAGAAATGCACTCATTATAGTAACCTTATTGTCGTTCATCTCCTTTACCATGAAGACTCAAAAAATAAAAATAAATAAATAAAAAATGGTTCTACGGCTAAAGTTGTATTTGTTACTTTGAGAAAGGTCATGTAGTAATATAAATTATGGAGGAGATAAGGATGTCTAGACACCTTGTATTGGAGACTGAAACTGAGCTGAAAGACAAGGATAAACAAGGATCGATGAGGAGTTGTCTGCAAGATATCACTTTTTAACTGTATTACAGGAACATGATACCTGATTTAGATAGTATTATCCTTTTTAATTTTATTTTTGAAATTTAATCTCATTATCAAGGTGATTTACAGAGAGGTTACAGTTACACATGTAAGGCAGTGAGTATATTTCCTGTCACACATTGTTATCATCTCCCTTGCAATTTCCCTCATAATCCTAAATTGTGAAGTTCATTTCCAGCATATTGTCTTGTGAGTATCACTGCAGCATTGGTTCATCCTTTGTCCTTTGTCTCACCATTTTGTTGTTCCTCTTCTAGTCCCAAATTCAGAAAAATTTCTATTCAATATATGGGATACCAAAATCAAATCCAGTGTCAACAGGGGATAAATCATAGGGAGAAAAAAAAGAAAAACAACAACTAAGTAAAACCTCTTGTTTCCATATCCTGGAGTTCATTTCACTTATCATCATCTTATATGGCCATATATACATAGCTATTGATCTATTGTGATCCTCTGATAGTACTATTCTTGACATATACTAATTATTACAAATGAGGGAAACCAGCGAGTCTATGTTACTTTGGTTTGGGATTACTGCATTTAATATTTTTTAAATATTTTTATTGTAATTGATAAAAGGGTTACATGATATTTGCCAGATTGAAGGTGCATTAATTCACATACATTGATACCCTTTCACATGTCTTGGTACCCATTACCCTCCCCCCCACCCACCCCTCACCCCCCGTCTTGGTTTTCCACCTTCCCTATCAAGTTTCAAATAACCAAATACAAATAAATTCAATATATCAGATAACAAAGTGAGGTACTGTAACAATATGAGATACCCAAGGAACAGCAAAGGAGATGAGAGATAACATAGTACATTAAGGACATTCGTTATATGGCTTTTGTTTCAATATCCTGGAGGTCTTTTCAATTAGCTTCATACTATATGGCCTTATGTATCAAGATTTTGCTCTATTGCAGATCTCTGCTAGTAGAGCCCAAGGTTTCTACTGGTTATGACAAATGAGGGAAACCCTTGAGTCTAAGTTCCTTTGAGTCTGGCTTACTTCACTTAATAGGATTTTTTCTAAGTCTAACAAATGGGTCGATGTCGTTTTTTCTGACAGCAGCATAGAATTCCATTGTGTACAAATACCACCATAGCAAAGATATGGAACCAACCTAGATGTCCCTCAGTTAATGAGTGGATCAACAAGTTGTGATATTTGTACACAATGCATTTAATATTTTTGCCCCAAGTCTTTCCATTTCTTTACAAATGGGGTGATGTCATTCTTTCTGAATTCAAGGACCAGGACTAACAAAAAAAATAGACAATAGGATGAAGGGCTAGGCCAAAGAGCTAAATCAATGTGAATGTATTAATTTTTTCTATTAAAACTTTATTAACATTGATTTTTACATCATATTTCAAATGACATGTTTAACAAACAAGTATTTAAGAAGGGGATCTCTATATACAATCACTGGCACTTAGATTTAATTAAAATTAGGCTGAGGGTTGGTATGTCATAACTAAATATTAATCTATGTCATTTATTAATTTTTGTAGGTTTATAAGCTCCAGAAAAAAAGACTTCAAAATAATTAGATGCCTGAAGTCACATTCTACTTTTTGACTGGGATAATGGAGAGAGGAAATAGGTAAATATAATTTATTTTATTTACCTATTTCCTCCGAACTCAAAAGTGCTGTTAATCTCTGTGAAAACTAACAATCAACCATTTCTTGGCCTCCATTTTTTAAAAGTTGTAATTAATAGAAGGGTTACAGTTATATTCACCAGATAGAAGGAGCATTACTTCATACACATTGATACCCCTTCTCATGTTTTTATCCACGTTTCCCTCCCCCCTCCTTCACTTCATCCTGTTTTCCCCCCTTCCCTTTCCTATTTCAAATAAACAATCGTATATACAATATATCTTGGCCTCCATTTTTATCTTATGAATTTATTTTCTTTTGAAAGTACACTCCCAAATGATTGTATAAGCACAATCACTTCAAGTTCATTACTTCATCTCCATTTTGTACTTTATGGCATTCTAAGTGTGCGACTTAAAAAAGATATTGCTTTTTCAGATGTCCAGAATCATTATCCTAAAATAAATATCTTAATCAACAAAGTTTTAACTGTGTAAGTGTTGTAGCAAGATTGTCCCATGTTTTGGAAATGACCCCCTCTCCTGTTGCTCAGGGCCCATGTACTTGAACCCCAGGTGGCAACAGCTTGATGCTCATTGGTTAGACACCTGAGCTCTGATTAATCTTAAAGCGACCAGTGGTTTGAATTACCAAACAGCCAATCAAGTGATTCTAATTATGGAATTCCCCTATAAAAGCTGTGTAAAATCCTTGTTCAGGACCTCTTAGTGTTGCTGGCTACGGGTACGCTGAGGTCCGAGTCTAGACTCGTAATGAACAACCCTTGCTTTTTAGTTTTGACTGTGGCCTCTGGTGGTCTTTTCGGGGTTCTAGGAATTCGGGTATAACATAAGTACAACCCTTAAACAATGTTATAATACTGGTGAGAAAAATGGTCACATTTTGAAATTCTATCATTGCCCTCATTCCCCTCTTACCAACATCCTACTTTAATCTTTTATATTTACAAAGTAGTAACATGATTATTGATCTCTAATACAGAAATTATTATTTTTTGTTGGAGATAGAAGTTCTGAATTTCTGAAGAATTTATTCTAGGGATTTAGAAAGGCAAAAAGGCACAGGGATGATATATGTGTATTGATTGATTTATAATATAGAAATAAAGGTCTAACTATATTTGAGAATAGTTAATATATTTGGTACAAGTTTGCATATTTAAAGCAGAAAAGAGGTGGATGGTTTTGTAGGATTAGTTCTTTGTTGTTTTTCAGAGTGAAATAATAACTAAAGCTTTTTTCCATATATTTTTATTGTAATTAATAGAAGGGTTACATTATATTTGCCAGATACAAGGTGCATTAATTCACATACATTGAAACCCTTTCTCATGTCTTGGTCCCCATTTCCCTCCCCACCATGCCCACCCTCATCTTTTTCCCCTCTCTCTATCCAATTTCAAATAACCAAATACAAATATAACCAATATATCAGATAACAAATTGAGATACTGTAACAATATAAGATAACCAAGGGACAGCAAAAGAGATGAGAGATAACACCATACATTAAGGACAACAATCACTCATTATATGGCTTTTGTTTTTATATCCTAGAGGTCCTTTCATTTAGTCTCATACTGTATGGCCTTATGTATCAAGGTTTTGCTCTATTGCAAATCTCTGCTAGGAGAGCCCAAGGTTTCTACTGATTATGACAAATGAGGGAAACCATTGAGCCTAAGTTCCTTTGAGTCTGGCTTACTTCACTTAATATGATTTTTTCTAAGTCTTTCCATTTCCTAACAGATGGGCAATGTCAATCTTTCTGACAGCAGCATAGAATTCCACTGTGTACAAATACCACATCTTGTTGATACACTCATCAACTGAGGGAAATCTATGATGGTTTCATATCTTTGCTATGGTAAATAGTGCTGCAATGAACACTGTTGGGCTGGTGGATTTAGGATGTCTTTGTTTCTGATGATTGGGTAAATGCCAAGTAGTGGAATTGCTGGGTCGTAGGGGAGCTCTATGTTTATTCTTTTGAGGAACTGCCATACTGCTTTCCATAGTGGTTGAATGAGTTTGCACTCCCACCAACAATGTAGTAGTGATCCCTCCTGGCCACATCCCCTCCAACATCTGTTGTTATTAGTTTCCTTGATCCTGGCCATTCTAACTGGAGTGAGGTGGAATCTTAGAGTTGTTTTGATTTGTATTTCTTTTATGACCAGAGATGTTGAGCATTTCTTCATGTGTCTATAGGCCATTTTTGTTTCTTCTTCAGAGAAGACTCTCTTTCAGTCCTTGGCCCATTTTTAATGGGATGGTTGTTAATTTGGAGATTAGTTTTGGAGTGATTCAATTTTTTGAATTGTTGATATATTTTAGATATGAGGCCTTTGTCCATTGTATGGTTGGTGAAGGTCTTCTCCCACTCTGTAGGCTTCCTACAAAAGCTCTGCAGTTTAATGCAGTCCCACTCATCCAGCCTTTCTCTGATTTGTTGTGATTCTTGGTCCTTATTGAGAAAGTTTTAACCTGTGCCAAGAAGGCCTAGTGTATCTCCTATTCCTTCTGATAAAGTTTTCAGTGTGTTGGCTTTTACCTCAAGGTCTTTGATCGATTTGGAGTTAATTCTAGTGAAGGATGACTAAGGAGGTTCCAACTTTAGTTTTCTGCATGTGCTTAACCAGTTCTGCCAGCACCACTTGTTGAAGAGGCTATCTTTCTTCCATTCTACTTTTTTGGCTTCCTTATCAAAGATTAGGTGGCCATAGGTCTGTGATTTAATATGTGGGTCCTCAATTCTATTCCATTGTTCTTCAGGCCAAATAATTCAACAAATTGTTAATAAATTATTATTTTCGTGTTTACAGGTCCTCTGTAAAAGTGATTTCCTTGCTGACAAATCAGCTCCATGAAAAAATATCTCTGTAATCTCTATATTGTAGAGATAACCTAGAATGCTATATGTTTTGATATAGAACTAAATCATCTTGATCTTTTGATTTTCTTCTTTTAATAACTATATATGATTATTGATAACAAGATTTCTTGCTATTTAGTATATAACAAATTAAATAGACATTCCATTTCCCACTTTTTATTTAGACATACTAAACATGTGAATGGCAATGTGTTTGTCTCTGTTACTTGAGTATTAGGAACAAAAACAATCAAATGGCAAATCTGCCAAACACGGGATGTGGCTTCTGAGATGGTAACTTCTATTTTACCTGTGCCGGAAATTTCTAAGATTAATTCTCACACTGCCATGATGTACCTATGTGACAAGTTTGCTCTTTTATTATGTTACAGTAATTTACTAGAGACTATAATTTAATATGGAACTCTTTCATACCATATTTTATAAACTACTTTCCCAAAGAAATCCAAAATTTGTCACACCTATCAATATTTTTTTAAAAACTATTGTATTTTGAACAGGATTTTAAAAGTCCAGGGGGAAAAAGAAACAATAAAAACTACCATCTAAAAAAGTTAAGAAGGATCACTGGAAAGAAGAAGATATGAAATTCTTTCATAAATGAGGTCACAAAACACCTGTAAAGAAGAACAAAGGATAGGAAATACATAAAAATTGTTATCAGGCATTCATGAAGCAGATTTATTATTAAATATCTTTGTCCTATCAAGGATACTCAGATTGGAACTTTAAATATTTCCAGGATCCATTTAAAAAAATTGGTGCCACAAAACTAATTATATATGATTGTGGCTGTCATGCAAAAATGAAATAATCATAAAAAATATCTAAGTGAGTTAGACTAAGGACTAGATAATCTACTATTACTGAAAATGAAGTTCGTGAAAAGTGAATGGTGACGTAGTTCAAAAGCATATTCATAGAGCTCAATTTCATTGTTTTGTATAACTTATACTATTCAATGCATTTTAGAAATTATACATTGAGAGATTATTTTTCAAGTCATAATCCATCAAGTATATCTAAGATAGGCAAAATTATAACATAGTACAAAGTCAACTAATTTCTAAATCTTCACAGGTACAAGTTCTAGCATATAACTACTCATTTTTCCCAAAGTACAACTGCATATATTTTTGAAAATATAGACTCATATTTCTTTTAGCTAAAATTCCAACTTTTAAAAGTATTTTATAAAATACAGATTTTCAAGTAAATTGCATCTATCTCATGTTAGTCAAGCATATTTTTGTTTAGGAAACTGGGAAACATCTGGAAATTTTTGTAGAAAAACAATCAAAAGAATGTGAAAGGACTTTAATGAGGATGATAATTGTGTAGTCCTCTGGAAAAATGCTAAAAAAAAAAAAAAAGAGAGAGAGAATTTCTTCATTCTGCCTTGCTTTACCAAATTGGTAGCTAGACTTTCCCTGGCCCACACCAACTTCCCATGATTCTGATGAAAAGGATACTCAGAGAAAATCACTTTTTTTTAAACTACCTTTTTCCTTTTCAAAATTATCAATTGAAAACTCCAACATCTTTCCACAAAAATATTCAAAAGCTAGGGAGTCTCAAGGGGGCTCTTGCAGGGTTTCCTATGTTCCTACTTCTGCCACAGATACAAATGTGCATTCACACTGTGGTGGAAGCCAACCCTTTCTTTGATGAGGCTAATTATTATTTTCCTTCAGATTTCTATAGATCTTAAGAATGAAATGAAGGCATGGTGTAAGGTTAGAAGCCCTAAAGTGGCTAAGCCTTAAATCCTCCTCTTTCTTTGTTTATAGACAGCTAACTCTTTGAATGTACAAAATAGCTACTATCCTGATACAATTCCAAGGGAATTTTGAATTACAAGTTAACTAGGAAACAGAACATTGGTCTACTTCCTAATTTAACTCCTTTTTTTAAAATGACTTTTTCCTTTCAATTTTAATTGCCACTTCATTTTCATTTTGTGTTTAAAGCACTCGTTTCATCTTTCTGCACTATATACAAAAATTAAACATTTTATTACAGTTCTCTTAAAAGGGTGACACTGTCCAAAAAGAAATGCACTCATTACCTGACTAATCTAACTATAATCCTTCAACCATCACCTTTACAATAACAATATATATTAAAAAACCACAATTCTCCTAAATAAACTTTTCCATTCATTGAGATATATACTGGTAATTTTAATGCAAAGAAACGAATGATTGTATTGACTATATAGTTTATCATTATGAATAACAATATCAAAAATCAACTATGTTGAACCAACTTTTAAAGATGCAGTTAAAATATTTTCACTAATGATAAGAAATTATACTGCATGTATAAATTGTGGTCCTTTTCTTTCCCAAAATGAGTGAATATCTCCTCTCCTTTAAATACTCTTCACAATTTAAATGTTCTTATTTTACAGTCTTCCTGAATGTTATTCTTCTTTTACAGTTAAGTACAAAAAATCACATGTGTTCATGACTAAAAAGATTAAATGAGAAACATTTTGTATTAATTCTATGACTTACCAACAATGGTAGCCACCTCAAATATTGTATCTCACTGAGCATGGATTTTATTCAACTTTAAACTAATGCTTTTACTAACCATTTTCACAAAGTCCATTTAAACTTTCAGATACATATCTTCTTAATGAACTTTGGACAACTGCACACAGTTGTTCTCTATCTAAATATGAAAAGCCATAGAATAAAATTCAAAGCTAAATATAATCAAGAGAAATTTTGAAGTCACAGAACAAAACCTGGGTGGGGCAGAATCATACAAGGAAAGTTTAGATTGGCAAATCTACGTAAAAGACTTATCACTAGGTCTTTGTTCATAGCTAACCTGTGGTCAGGTTTGAGAGCTGTATCCTTATGTGGTAGCACAATAAAGACTATATGAATTCATCTTCTTGACAATCCAGATTTTATTGGAATTTTATTTATTTTTTACTTACAATGTTATTTAGTTTTCAGAAACTGTTTTTTATGAAATTTAAAGAAAAATTTTTATTGAAGATCTGAAAAACAACTCCTAAAAGATTTGACTTTTCCCGACAACTGTAGCTACACAATGCATTGCGTCTATCATGTCAACGTGTATCAGACACAAGTACAAAACCAGGAGACAAGCCACCAATCTTCAACAACTGAGCGCATGGGGAGCGAGGCAGGAGCACCATGAGAACAGAACAAAGCAGGGCGGGTGGGCGGGGTGCAGCTGTGCATGGCCAGGCCTTTGGCACTCATAGCGTGGTCACACTGGAATGTCACATGTATTATCAAAGTGCGTAGTGTCAAAGGGAGAGGCCCCCAGCGTGGAAGCAGCGCTGTGGCAAGGCGTCAGCGCACAGAAACTGTTTTTTTTTTAAATGTCTCTATTTGTTTACTAAATTTATTAATGAAGGAGAATACTAATGCAAACTAATAAATCAATGTTGAGAGAAAGAGTAGAAATTATCATATATAATTAAAGCTTTAAATTTTATGCTTTGCCCCAGTATCAGAGGTGGCCAGTGAGTACTTTTTAATCCAAGAATATGAGAAACACAAAATATCATTAGAATCTTTTTTATGAGAGGGAAACCCATTAATGCATATCTTGATATGCTTTTTCATTTTTTAAAAATCCTCCTTGGTCTGGAAGCAAAATAGGTGCTGGGTTTACATGACCATCCATTACTCCTTCCCAGCCAATATACAACACTGAAAATGGAGAACTGGTCAAATCAATAAATATGCTTCCTCATTTTTCAAATTACTACTGGTTATGGCCCACTATCTTAAAAAACTATTCTTTAAAAATACATGCTTCTCATTATTATTTTTGTGTTTACTTCATGATCTCCAAATAGGTTATGGAATAAACTTACCAAGTGTACAATAGATTTCACTGGTCCCTGTCCAATTCATGTAAGCCAAAAATATGAGTTATAATTCTAGTGGTTTTAAAATTAATTGTAACTAATAAATAAAAACATGAAAACTGTATACAATTTGGTTCCATGTTTTCTTTCAGTATATGTGCACATTGCATAATATTTAAATCAGGATAATTATTTATCTTCAGAAATATTTATTTATGTATGTTTTCAGCTTTGTATAGTACATTCATTTTATTTGTACTGTACCACATTTAGCAACAGCACACCAGAACTCGAGCTCTCAGCTAGCTGCAACTCGATAAACACTGATCAATATTTCCCCCTCTTAACACTGAAGCCTCTGAAAGCAATCTCCTATTTTCAACTTCTATGAAATTAACATTATAGATTCCACATATTAGAGAGAGTGCATACTGCTTGTGCTTAGATGATTTCACTTACAATGAACTGCAGCTCAGGACACACATGCCACACATGGCAGACTTTCATACCATGACAGGATATTATTTTATTGTATATGTGAATCACATTTTCTTAAGCCATTCATCAGTAGAAGGACACTGAATGCTTTTTCCTTTTCCTGGCTATTGTGAATAATGCTGCAATGAACATGGGAGCACAGAAATCTCTCTTCAACACACTGATTTCAGTTCCTTTGTGAATACAACTCTAATAGTGGGATTGTTTGATTATGTGATTATTTTATTTGTAATATGGTCAGGATATTCCTATTTTTCATGGTGGCTCTATTAATTTATATTCCACATCAAAATGGAAATATTTTCTACATTCCAGGTTAGTGCTATTTCTTCTAGTCTAAGTGAAAGTGCCTGCACATATTGTGTTCAGGTGATATGTCATGTTTTTATAGTTTATTTTTCAGTGCTGGGGTTTGAACTAAATGCTTGCGTTAGGCATTTGATACCTGTTGAATCATACATCCACTCTATTAGCTCAGGTTATATTCTAGGTAATGTCTGACTTTTTTGCTCAGAACTGGTCCCAGATTATTATCCTGCTAACCTCTGCCTCTCCTTCATTATTAGCTGACATTCATTGTAAGCATTATCATCCCAAGTTTTATTACTCTTTTAATATTCATTTCTCTCACAATTAGTTATTTTAAACATTTTCTTATACCTATTGATAATTTGCTTTTTCATTATTAAATACATTTTTATTTAAATGTGTTTCCTATTTTTTTCTTTAGTGATTTTATGGTGTTCTTTTACATTCTGAGTATCAATCTTGTGTATACATTAGGGACATTTTCCTTTATTCTTTAGGGTTTCTCTCTTATGGACTCCTTTGTTGGATAGATTATTGGTTTTAGATAGATGCATTTGTTTGCTTTAAATTTTCCTTTGTTATGCTTGCACAGACATATTTAAAAAATAATAATTTTCCAGGACAATGTCTTTCAATTATGATGCTTTCTTCTAGAAGTTTCAATTTCAGGTCTGGCATTTAAGTGGTGAGATAGATGGGTCTATTTTTATTCTTGAACATGAAAATAACTTAAATTCCATCACTTATTAAAAAACCCAAAATATATTCTTTGTGCTTTCGTGAAAACTCAGATGTGGGTTGAAGTCTCAGTTCTCTATTATAGCTCATCAATTTATATATCCTTTATAAATACTAATGATTTAATGTACTAATTTCTACTACTGCTTTCTTAATGTACTACTTTCTATTTTCAAGAAATGGATTATTATGTTTCCTGTTACATTCTTGTTGAAGAAAGCTTTGAGGCACGCATGCGTGTGTGTGTGTGTGTGTGTGTGTGTGTGTGTGTTTACATAAATCTTAAAATCTTTTTTTGTGAGTTCTTGGATTTGAACTCTGAGCCTGGTTGTTGTTCCTGAGCTCTTTTACTCCAGGCTAGTGCTCTACCACTTTGAGCCATAGAACCACTTTCAGATTTTTCTGAGCAGTTTATTACAGATAACAGTTTGATGGACTTTCCTTTCTGGTCTGGCTTTAAAATCTGATCCTCTAGCTAGGATTATAGACATGAGCCAGTGGCACCTACCCTTCTAATACTTTTTGTTTCTAAACTTTTATTTTCCTTTCATTTGTTTGTTTGTTGGTCGTGGGGCTTGGACTCTGGGCCTGGGCACTGTCCATGAGCTCTTCAGCTCAAGGCTGCTGCTCTACCCCTTGAGCCACAGCCTCACTTCGGGTTTTCTGGTTGGAAATTGGAGGTAAGAATCTCAGGGACTTTAGTGCCCAGGCTGGCTTTGAACAACAATCCTCAGATCTCAGCCTCCTGATTAGTTAGAATTATAGACGTGAGCCACCACGCTAAACTTTTATTTTAGTGAAGAATACTTTCTTGTTATTTTGGGAATTGCATCAAATCTGAATTTGTTTTTCCTAGAATATACATTTTAACATTGCACTCTTACACTTGAACAAAGCCTACAGCCTTATCTTTTTCTTGTTTTGGAGATAGAAACTATAAGAATTTCTACCAGGATGGTTTTGAACCACATCAGAAATATCTCATCCTCCTGAGTAACTGGAATTACAGGCATGAGCCACTGTTGCAAGTAGAAATCTACTCTCATTTTTTTGGCCAGTCCTGGGGCTTGGACTCAGGGCCTGAGCACTATCGTTGGGCATTCCTCAAGGCTAACACTCTGCCACTTGAGCCACAGCATCACTTCTGGCTTTTTCTATGTTGAACTCAAGGCTTTGTGTGTGCAAGGCAATCACTCTACCACTAGGCCAGGCTCCCAGCCTATCTACTTTCATTTTTTTGTGTGTTGATTTGTATGGTACAGTATTGTTGTTGAATTATTTTACTTACAACAATTTCCTTGGTAGAAAAATCATTTTCAACATAAATATCAAGTTGCAAAGAGAAAATGACTCAGAATTTCTGCACATAAGTGATAATCCAAATACTTTGCATTTTGCTATGTTTGATAGGTCCCCAAACATATTAGTTGATATTAATATTGTAAATAGTTAATTATAAAAATAAACAAATAGAACGCTATTTTCATGAATAAAAGTACTTTGAACATGTTGTTTTTCTTCCAACTATACAAATGACAGGAGTTTCCTGCTCTTCATAATACTATTATTTTGAACTTTTATAAGGCTAAATTTTTCAGAGTTCATAGAGTACAGAAAGCACATACTAGTTCTATGTGTAGTATGTTATTAAAATTGTTAATAAGCATACTGGAAAAGTAGATCCAAATTCCAACCAGCTTCCCTATCAAATACCTTTGTTTCCATATAAATTTATAATTGGCCTCCTGGGCTTTGAAGAAGAAACTGACAGTGCCCAGAAGCCAGGCATAGCCCAGATGTACTCATTGTTATCCTCCTCTTTCCAAGATGTGAAGGAACAAAAGTTCTGAATATATGCAGAAGCAAATGGGAAAAGCATAGAAAGAATAAGAAATAAGGCTGGAAATGTGAATCAAGAACAGAACATTTGCCTAGCATATGAGCTCAGCTCATGGCTCTGAATTCAATCAAAATAGAATACACTTAAGTAATCAAAACAACTCCTTCCCTGCCATTATAATTTTGTATAACTGTAAGATCATTATTTAATGAGATCAGAAGCAATGTTGAAATTTTTTAGTTAAAATACATCCATATCTCAGTAAACAAATGTATGTGTTGAAATTGTCAAATTTAGTTGGAGGAAAGTAATATTGGAGATGGATTAACAAAATCTCACAATGTATGGGACCATGGGGATATCCAAAACCTTTCTTTTTATTGATTATGATATTTTTAAAACAATAGGGTATAATTGTGCCTAACTATCCAAACTGTTCTGAAGGTGCTATGGAAATATTTTGAAACCTTGAACTGCAATCCAAGTATAATATGGAATTATTATTTTTCTTTATTTGTATCAGAGGCAGAAAAAATAGGACATAAATTATAAGTTAACCAAAGCAAAATTCTTATTGCTGTTTTAGATTCTAAAAGTTCTAGAGAAGAAAAGGATATTATCAAAGAAATGGTGAAAGCAAAATTGTTTACACAGACATTCGCAAAGCAAAACAAGGATAATAATAATATACTCTATTTCATCATCAAAGCTATGTGTAAGCTAGTAATAGTTCTTTTAGGATGAAAGATAACTAAAAATATAAAAGGAAAACTAATGAAATTATAAACTGAAGTCACCCAAATATTCTAACAGTTGAAAATGGGAAAGCAAAAACACTAAAATGAAAACCAAAAACATTCAAAAACATAATGTCCTTGGAAAGAATTATGTCCACAATATTTCAAAATATATTCATATAAAATCCTTTGTTATTTATGGAAAATAAGCAAAAAGCAAGCAAGCAAACAAACCAGATATGCCTGTGAAACAAGGATTCAGTTGTGGACCTGAATACACATTCAGGAATTGAGATTTCTCTGGAGGTGGGAAGTCAATCCTTCAGTGACTCAGAATATCTTGCTTGAATACTGATGGTAAAACTTTGAGGTAAAATCATGTATGATGCATATTGGAATCCATTGTGTGACAGGAAGGAAAAGGGGAGAAATGTACATAGCAATTCCCCTGAAAACATGTTTACAAGGCAGTTTATGGGCATAGTAATTCACCTGAATACAGGTTTACAAAGCATTTTGTGTAGATAATCAAGATGAATTGTGCCAAGCACAGCAGAATTCAGCTATTTCTTCTTTATAGACTTATGTGATGCTATAATATGCCTGGCTGTGAATGAAGCCCTCATAAGGTGCTCTGATAGTGTAATAGTTCTCCAAATATGAATGGGAATTTCTTTCCCTCCTATGGCCTTTTACTATGAAATCCCTGAAAGAGGGGAAGGAGAGAAAAATTTATCAAATTCAGATCTTCAATAATTAACTTTGCATTTCCACTTCCATCATTGTCTTTCAAGCAAAATTACTGTCTCATTTCTTACAACAGAAAACTCATTGTATGAGGGGTATGGACAACATGAGAGCAGCTTACATTTCAGGTAACTCCGAGGATTTAGAAACTGTAAATTAAATATTAATAAATTTAATATTAAATAAATGAAATTAACATTAAATTCACTTTCATATTAAACTTAAGGTAGGCAATCAACCAATTGATCTATACTTCAGCCGCTTTTTATTTACTTTTGGGATAGGGTCATGAGAATTTTCCCTGGGCCCCATCTTGTGGACAATTCTCCTGTTATGTTGATTCTGATTGGTGGATGACAGGTGGATGCTACCATAAAAGTTTTAATTTATTTAAGACAGACTCTCAAGAACTTTTTACCAGGCTAGTCTCAAATCTTGATCTTTCTCTCACCCATATATCTAGGATTACAGGTGTGACTCACTTGGCACTGACCCTAATTTTATGGAATTAAAAAGAAATCTCATCCATTTACAAATCTGTGTGATATTCCTAAATCAACAAGTACTATATAAATGTTATTACTTATAAAACAAAAAATCAGGAAGCATCATGTCAATATAATACTTCAGTGATTACAAAATACAGTATTTCACCTTGTTATCTGATATATTGTATATATCTGAATTTGGTTATTTGAAATTGGATAAGGAAGGGGGAAAACAAGATGAGGGGCAAGGGTGGGGGGAGGGAAATGGGGATCAAGACATGAGAAAGGGTATCAATGTTTGTGAAGTAATGCACATTCTATCTGGTGAATATAATGTAACCCTTCTATTAATTACAATAAAAAATATATGGGAAAAAACATTAAAATAGCTCCAGTTGGAATGCTACTCATTCATTTACTAATTCCATAAGGAGTTTAGGTTTGAGGTCAGGATGTAGAAAATCCATTTTTAGTTATCTGTACAAGTGTATGGTTTTCTTTTTTAATTAAAAATCCATTCATGCTTTAAAATAGTTTGTGTTTACAGAGAAACTGAGAGGAAGGCGCATAGATTCCATCTCCCCACATCCCCCATGTAGGGGACTTCCCATTTATCAGCATCACACACGAAGGGACACCTTTGCCATGACTGATATAAACAATACGGATTACACTTCTGCACCCTAATCATCTAGTATAAAGTAGGGTCTCTCTAGGGACTGTACATTTTGTGGATGTGAGGAAATTTTTAATGACAGGTGCCTAGCATTATAGTATCAAGGTGTATGAATTTCTTACACCAATATAGGATTCAAGATTATGTGTTTCTCCTACTTTTATTCCTTTTCTTCTTTCTTTCTATAGTTGGAATTTAATGTAACACTTTTAGTCTGCAAAGAGAACTATTAGAACTGAATACAAATGGAAACATATTTTCAAAATTGTTCAAAATTATTCCTAGGAGCAATTAGAGTAAGAATGAAGAATGTACTTCTCTCAAAGGTTTCTTTTTCATAGCACCGCTTTTTTAGGATTTTCTTTGGTGTTTTCTTTATTAAATTTAGTTTTCATTTACATAAATTACAATGACAAAGTTTTGTGGTCATATTTCTATGTGTGAAAATAGAAAATCTACCCTGAATAAATTTACCTTATGTCTTTCTAGTAATTCTTCCACTCCTTTCCTTCCTTCCTTTCCTCCTTCCTTCATTCCTTCCCTTCTTTTCCTTTCTTTCTTTCTTTCTTTCTTTCTTTCTTTCTTTCTTTCTTTCTTTCTTTCTTTCTTTTTATACTGCTATTGTCTTGAACTCAGGACCTTGTACTCTGACTTGGCTTTCTTCTTACAACTGTCATTCTACTACTTGATCGATATTTTTAGTCTAGGAATTTACAGGCTAGATGGTGATGGGGTATTTCAGACTTTCCTATGCAGGCCAATTTCAAACCACAATCCTTCCTATCCCAACCACCTGAGTATCTAGTACTATAGGCTTTGAGCTCTGACACCCCCACTCTTCTTAAAATAATTCCAATAATTTCATTTTTTATGTGTTTGTAATGTTATTGGTTCAAGTTTAGAACACACTCACATTTGTCCTCACCCTTTCTCTGTTATTCATCACCAAATAGAATGTTTAACCTTTATTTCATTCATTTTTTAAATTTCTTTTCTTTCCATATATTTTTTATTGTAATTAATAGAAGGGTTACATTACATTGCCTGATGGAAGGTGCATTACTTCACATACACTGATACCCTTTCTCATGTCTTAGTCTCCATTTCCCTCCCCCGGACCCCCACCTTCATTTTGTTTTCCCCCCTTTCCTATCCAATTTCAAATAACCAAATATGCATATATCCAATATATCAGATAACAAAGTGAAATACTGTAACAATATGAGGTAATCAATTCTATGCTGCTGTCAGAAAGAATGACATCTCCCCATTTGTAAGGAAATGGAAAGACTTAGAAAAAAATCATATTAAGTGAAGTAAGCCAGACTCAAAGGAACATTGGCTTAATGGTTTCCCTCATTTGCCATAATCAGTAGAAACCTTGGACTCTTCTAGCAGAGATTTACTATAGAGCAAAACCTAGCTACATAAGGCCATATAGTGTGACGCTAAATGAAAGGACCTCTAGGATATAGAAACAAAAGCCATATAATGAGTGATTTTTGTCCTTAATGTACTATGTTATCTCTCACCTCTTTTGCTGTTCCTTGGTTACCTCATATTCATTCATTTTTTTTGTCCATCCTGAAGCTTCAACTCAGGGCCTGAGCATGGTTCTTGGGCTTGCTTCAGGCTAGAGATCTACCACTTGAGCCACAGCAACACCACTTCCAGCTTTTTCTATGTATGTGGAACTGAGGAATCAAACCAGGGTCTTCATGCATGCTAGGCAAGCACTCTACCACTAGGAAAACTCCAGGCTCAATGTCTCATTTATTTTTAAGGACCCTACTCAATCTGTGAACAGGAATATATAATAGCTGGTTTGACTAGGGTTAGATGAAATAGCAATTTGAATTGTTTCCTCATTAGATAAGAATGTTGAACATTATTTGTATATTTATCACTGATTTATACTTTTTCTTTTGAAAACTGTTCAATTCATTTGCCTATTTATTAAATGGTTCATATGTGTGCTGCTTAATTTTTGGAGCTGTTTGTAAATTATAGATATTAATTTATCACCTGATAAATAGCTGGCACAGATTTTCTCTCACTTTGCAAGTTGCCCTTTATTTTTGTGACTGTTACCTTTGATTCACAGAAACTCATAAACTTAATGTATCCCCAGTATTCCTTTTTTTACTTAGAAATTTGAGGAGTTAGTCAGAAAAGCATTACCTTTTTCTTTTTTTTCTTTTTTTTTTTTTTTTGCCAGTCCTGGGCTTGAGCTCAGGGACTGAGCACTGTCCCTGGATTTTCTCAAGGCTAGAGCTCTACCACTCGAGCTTCAGCACCACTTCTGGCTTTTTTCTATGTATGTGGTACTGAGGAATCGAACCCGGGTCTTCATGCATGCTAGGCAAGAACTCTACCACTAGGCCAAACTCCCAGCCCAGCATTACCTTTTTCTATAAACTGCAATGTTAATCAGCGGAAGATGGCGGTGGTTCAGGGTGAGACATACTGAGCTCTTGCCAAGATTCATGTACTGGCAGTGCAGGAGACAGTCCTCTAACAGAAATTGATCCTAAGTAAGCTTTAGGACCACAGAGAACTCAGGCAGTGAAGAAAAAAAGAAAAAAAAAGGAAGAATATCAGCGCAAAAAGAGAGCGCTGAGCTCTACCGCAGAGCGGTGGGGGAAACAAAGGCTCTTCTGAATCAGAGCAGAGAAAGTGCTCCACAGCAGCACAGACCCGCCCACTGCAGACAGAGCCACACAGAGCTTGCTAGAGCCCAGATCCGACACCCGGCTGTGCACAGAGCTGCCAGCTTCACTGAGCCTGAGAATCTAGCAATTTGTGAGTAGTTCCTAGAAGTTTCCACTTCTGCTCTGGGAATGGCATTGGGAGGGAGCCCCTCCCCCTCCAGCTGAGAGCAGCGCCTTCTTGACTACTGGCAGAGACCAGGCCAAAGCAATTGGAGCCTGAGAGGTATGGCTGACAGTGCTATCTTTCTAACTGGCAAAGGATTTCCCAGAGATCCCTTAGCCAGAAATACGGTCCCAGCGCTGCTGAAGTCCGTCCCCTGCGCCTGCCTCAGACCTGGTAAACAAAGCCGCCTGCGGATCTTTCAGCTTTGTTCTACCAAACAAGCAACCTCATCTGAAAAACCACAAAGCCAAATCACAAGAGAAAAAGACTTTGTGAAGTGTTTAGACCCAAATTTAGTGGAGACACAAGTTTCCTATCCTGCCCCCCACCAAAAACAAAAACAAAAACAAAAAATGAAGAATACCCTTTTTTAATTTTTTCACCCTATTTCATTTGCATTTTTAAATGAAAGCTTATTTTTCTCTTTGCCATTTAACCTACACCTTTTTTTTCTAATGTTATGATTCATTCCTTTTTTTCCTCTTTTTTTTCTCCTCTTTTCCCACAATCCTGCTGTCACTCTGGTCATTCCTAGAAACACAATGACAGCTCTGGATACAGTCTGAATAAAAACAATATCCATATTGATACAGTCACCTGCTTTTTAAACTCCTGGTTCTCAACCCCAGTATCTTTTGGGTAAGCACTCAGAACAGTGAGGAATCTCCCCCCACCTTTTCTTTTTTCTTTTTTCTTTTTTTTGTTTGTGTGTGTGTGTGTATGTGTGTGTGTGTGTGTGTTCTCTTTTCTTTTCTTTTGTTGATGTTTTTTTTTCCTTTTTTTCTTTCTAAAATTGGTATCCTTGAAATCCCCATATATCAACCTCTTTCTTTTCTCTATATATTCTTCTTATTACTCTTCTTATTTTGATAAGTTTTATCTAAGTTCATCTAAACTTTCTACACAAATACTCTACCTGTCTATCACCTTAGATCAGTTATCCTTACACGATACCCTTTCTTCATTACTATAATATTCTTACATTCCTGTATTATTCTTTTCGTACCTCCCTTGTTGTTTTTCATATTATTTTTCTATCTCTGATCCTCTGTTCATCCTTCAACTCTTATAATGCATGGATCTACATTTGATGGTTGTTGAGCAATGCTGTATATCTAGGTGTTCAATTATACTCTAGGTTCAGAGGGACTTAAATACAATAGAGATTGGAGGCTTATTGTTTTGGTCATAAATTGGTCATCTGTGATTGTATTAGATTTGTATGGAAGTGTACAAAAGAAAGAGTGTTATTGCCAATCTAAAAGAGCTAATATCGATTGTCAGCCAACTAAAAAGGTCTACGTTGGTTATATCTGAAAATTTATAATCTTGTTTAGTATTAATCTTGCTCCCATCTTCAAATGGGCAGAACAAGAAACTCAAGAAAAATGTCAAATCAAGGAAAAACATCCCCCACCCAATATAAACAGACAATGGCCCAGTCACTGGCAAACCTAGAGGAGAGTCTTCCAAGTACTATACAAATGTAATTTATAAACATCATTAATGAAAAATGTGAAAATATAAAAAAAAGAGATAAGGGAGGAAGCCATAGCTAAACAAGAGGAAACCATAAACAAGGTGATAAGTGAAAAAGGAGAAGCCATAAAGGAGGCCATAATAAAGGTTTTTCAAAGAAAAATGGATGAATTCATAGAATCCATAAACGAAAAGGTGACTGAACTCCAACAAATGTCCAAAGAGATTAAAGCTATTGAGCTAACCACTCAAATGGAAAACAAGGAGTTAAAGAAATCCATACATGATCTAAAACAAGGCATCAAAAATGAGCAATTAGAAGCAAGGGAGATGAAGAATAAAGTAGATAGCTTTGATAGCAGGTTAGACAATGCAGAAGAGAGAATTTCTGGGGCTGAAGACAATTTAGTTGTTATGGAAAGAACAGAAAATGAGTCAATCCAAATCTAGGAAATATGAGAGAGCGCTTCAGGAGGTCCAAGATACAATTAGGAAGCCTAATTTAGGGCTAATTGGTATTGAGGAGGGTCTGGAGAAAGAGGTCAATGGTATTGGAAATATACTTCAGGGAATCATCTCAGAGAACTTCCCAAATATCCAGAAGGGCTGGCCCATCCAGATACCAGAAGCTTTTAGAACCCCAAACAGACCTAACCAGAAAAGGACATCCCACTGCCACATTATAATCTGAACTGGATCAATAGAGGCCAAAGATAGGATCCTAAAAGAAACCAGGGAGAAGAGAACGATCACCTATAAAGGCAAACCAATCAGAATAACCCAAGATTTCTCAGCAGAGACCATGCAAGCAAGAAGAGATTGGAAAGATATATGCCATGCCCTGAAGTCAAATAACTACCAACCAAGAATACTGTACCCAGCTAAGCTCTCATTCATAACTCAGGGAACAATAAAAACATTCCATTCCAAGGAAAAGCTTCAACATTATGTAGCAACAAAACCAACACTACAGAAAATTCTCAAAGATGTTCTACACATAGAAAACCAACACAAATGTAATACAGAGAAAGACATGGCACCTAAAACTCATAACATCTAAGTATCACAAAAACTATCAAGAAACAGGCCCTAATGAAAGCTTGTAAAAATGGCAGGAACTAAAAAATATTTCTCAATCCTGACTCTCAATATAAATGGATTTAACTCTCCAATTAAACAACATAGATTATCTACTTGGATCAAAAAACAAGATCCATTGTTCTGCTGGCTTCAAGAGACACATCTTACCCCCCAAAAAAACAAACACCTTTTGAAAAAGAGAGATTGGAATAAACTCTATCAAGCTAACGGCCCCCATAAACAGGCTGGAGTTGCCATCCTCATATCAGAAAAAATAGACTTCAAACTAAAATTATTGAGAAAAGACAAAGAAGGTTACTACATACTTCTAAAGGGATCTTTCCTCCATGAGGACATAACCACCCTAAATATCTACACACCGAATCCTGGAACTCTGAACTTCATCAAGCAAACTTTACTTTCACTGAGACCATACATAGATAGAAACACAGTGACTGTTGGTGACTTTAACACACCACTCTCACCTTTGGACAGATCAACAAGGCAAAAACTCAACAGAGAAACCTTAGAATTGAACAACTATATAGACCAACTAGATCTAACAGACATCAACAGATTATTCCACCCAGCAACAATGCAATATAAATGTTTTCTCAGCAGCACATGGAACTTTTTCCAAAATACACCACATTTTAGGCCATAAAACTAACCTGGACAGATTCAGAAACACTGAAATTATTCCCTGCACTCTCTCAGACCACAAGGGCATCAAACTGGAACTGAACACACATCTCCACCAACGAAAACCCTGTAACACATGTCGATTGAACAAGACATTGTTGAATCACCAATGGGTCATTGAAGCGATCAGAACAGAAATCCAACAGTTTATGAAATTTAACAAAAAGGAGCACAGAAAATACCAGCTCTTTTGGGACACGGCAAAGGCAGTATTCAGAGGAAAATTGATAGCTCTGAGTGCCTACAATAACAAATTGGAAAAATCACAAATAAACAATTTAATGTGTCACCTTAAGCTCCTGGAAAAAGAGCAACAAACCAACACCAATCCTACTAGAAGGAAGCAAATTATTAAAATCAAAGCAGAATTAAATGAATTGGAAATCAAAAAAACTATGGAAAGAATCAACAAAACAAGGAGTTGGTTCTTTGAAAAATTTAACAAAATGGACAGACCCTTAGCAAATCATACCAAAAAAAAGAAGGGAGCATACTGAAATAAACAAAATTGTAGACGAAAATGGTAATATCACGACAGAAATTACCAAGATCCAGAGTATCATGAGGGAATATTTCTCAAACCTTTACACCAACAAATTTGAGAATCTAGAAGAAATGTATGAATTCCTAGCCAATATTAACATACACACACTGAACCAAGAAGAACTAACTCAACTAAACAGGCCTATTTCAACCACTGAAATAGAAATGGCAATAAGAGAACTTTCACCTAAGAAAAGCCCAGGGCCAGATGGATTCACAGCTGAATTCTATAAGGTCTTCAAAGTAGAGCTCACACCAATACTCCTCAAGTTCTTCAATGAAATTGAAAATGAAGGTTATTTACCAAACTCATTCTATGAAGCCAGTATAACCCTCATCCCAAAACCAGACAGAGCTTCATCAAAGGAAGAGAACCATAGACCTATTTCTTTGATGAACATCGATGCAAAACTTCTCAACAAATTATTGGCCAACCGTCTACAACAACTCATCAAAAAAATTATACACTACGATCAAACTGGATTCATCACAGGGAGGCAAAGCTGGTTCAACATACGCAAATCAATATAATTCTACACATCAACAGGAGCAGGGACAAAAATTACATGGTTGTCTCAATAGATGCAGAAAAGGCATTTGACAAGATCCAACACCCCTTTATGTTAAAAGCTCTGGAGAAAGTAGGAATCCATGGAGTATTCCTCAATATAATAAAGGCTGTGTATGACAAATCCACAGGTAGTATTATACTTAACGGCGAAAAGCTAAAGCCATTTCCTCTAAAGTCAGGAACGAGACAAGCATGCCCACTCTCTCCACTCCTCTTTAACATAGTATTAGAATTCCTAGCCAGTGCAATAAGGCAAGAAGCAAGCATAAAGGGGATCCAAATGGGGAAAGATGAAGTGAAACTTTCTCTCTTTGCAGATGACATGATCCTGTATTTAAAGAATCCTATAGACTCTACTCCCAAGCTCCTTGCGCTGATTCAAAACTTTGGAAGCATAGCAGGGTAGAAAATTAACCCCCCAAAATCAACTGCCTTCCTCTACGCCAACAGTGAGAGGAATGAGGCAACAATCAGGAAAGCAACTCCTTTTGCAATAGCCTCAAAGAAAATAAAGTACCTAGGAATTAACTTAAGAATGTAAAGTAGTTTTGGATGAAAACTTTAAAATCCTGAAAAAGGAAATTAAAGCAGAACTGAAGAAATGGAAAACCTCCCATGCTCCTGGATTGGAAGAATCAGTATCGTGAAAGTGACAATCTTGCCAAGGGCTATCTACAAATTCAATGCAATACCCATCAATATCCCAATGTCATTCTTTAAAGAAATAGAAGAGGCAATCCAAAATTTCAAATGGAATAATAAAAGAACCCGTATAGGAAAAACACTTCTTAGCGGAAAGAACAGTGCAGGAGGAATTTCAATACCAAACTTTGGACTCTATTATAGAGCTATAATTAACAAAACAGCTTGGTACTAGCACAAGAACAGGCCTGAAGACCAATGGAATAGAACTGAGGACCCAGATATTAACCCAGAGACCTATGGCCACCTAATCTTTGACAAGGGAGCCAAAAATATAGAATGGAAGAAAGATAGCCTCCTCAACAAGTGGTGCTGGCAGAACTGGTTAAGCACATGCAGAAAACTAAAGTTGGAACCTCCTTAGTCATCCTGCACTAGAATTAACTCCAAATGGATGAAAGACCTTGAGGTAAAAGTAGACACACAGAAAACTTTACAAGAAGGAATAGGAGATACATTAGACCTCCTTGGCACAGTTCAAAACTTTCTTAATAAGGACCAAGAATCACAACAATTCAGAGAAAGGCTGGATAGGTGGGACTGCATTAAAACTGCAGAGCTTTTGTATGGCAAAGGACATAGCTTGTAAACTAATCAGGAAGCCTACAAAGTAGTAGAAGATCTTCACCATCCATACAATGGACAAAGGCTTCATATCTAAAATATATCATCAGCTCAAAAAATTGAATCAATCCAAAACTAATCTCCAAAGAAACAACCATCCCATTGAAAGATGGACCAAAGACCGAAAGAGAGTCTTCTCTGAAGAAGAAACAAAAATGGCCTATAGACACATGAAGAAATGCTCGACATTTCTGGTCATAAAAGAAATACAAATCAAAACAACTCTAAGATTCCACCTCACTCCAGCTAGAATGGCCAGGATTAAGAAAACTAATAACAACAGATGCTGGAGGGGATATGGCCAGGAGGGATCACTACTGCACTGTTGGTGGGAGTGCAAACTGGTTCAACCACTGTGTAAAGCAGTATGGCAGTTCCTCAAAAGACTAAACATAGAGGTCCTCTATGGTCCAGCATTTCCACTACTTGGCATTTACCCAATTACCAGAAACAAGGCCATACTAAATCCACCAGCACAACAATGTTCATTGCAACGCTAGTTACCTTAGCAAAGATATGGAACCAACCTAGATGTCCCTCAGTTTATGAGTGGATCAACATGATGTGGTGTTTGTACACAATAGAATTCTCTGCTGCTCTCAGAAAGAATGACATTGCCCAATTTGTTAGGAAATGGAAAGACTTAGAAAAAAATCATATTAAGTGAAGTAAGCCAGTCTCAAAGGAACTTAGTCTCAATGGTTTCCCTCATTTGTCATAATCAGTAGAAATCTTGGGCTCTCTTAGCAGAGATTTGCAATAGAGCAAAACCTTGATACAAAAGGCCATATAGTAGGACGCTAAATGAAAAGATCTCTAGGATATAGAAATATAAGCCATATAATGAATGACTGTTTTTCTTAAGGTACTATGTTATCTCTCATCTCTTCTGCTGTCCCTTGGTTATCTCATATTGTTACAGTATCTCACTTTGTTACCTGATATATCAGATATATTTGTACCTGGTTTTTTGAAATTGGATAAGGAAGGGGGGAAAACAAAACGAGGGGTGGGGGTGGGTTGGAAGGAAATGGGGACCAATACATGTGAAAGGGTTTCAATGTATGAGAATTAATGCACCATGTATCTGGCAAATATCATGTAACTCTTCTATTAATTACAATAAATATATATGAAAAAAACTGCGATGTTTTTCCAACAGGTTCCTGCATTATTTTCAAAAGCTCTTGTTTTACATTCTGATGTTTGACCCATTTTTTCCCAATATAATTTGTTGAGAGACCAATATTATAATCTGAAATAAAGGAATCATTATATTATGGTTGTTTTGCAATAGTTTTATTTCCAGTGGAAAGAATATTTGCATATATTATTTAGGTAAATATTTAAGAAATACAAAAATCATGTATTCAATAATATGTATTTTAAAAATATGATTTTAAATGCAATTATTTATAATCAAGCATATTGATGCATACTTCTAATCTCAGAATTTTGATGCAAACTAAGAGGCAACTCATGAGTATTACAAACTCGAATCCTCTCTGGACTATATCACACGATGTTGTTCAGCAAAAGAGAAAATGGGAAGAAAGAGGAAGAAAAAATGGTCATATTTTGAAGGTAATTTAGAGAAAATGTTTAGAACAAAGCAAGAAGAATGACCATATATTGTCAAATGTATGAAAAAGACAAAATATTAGATACTGTTGATGGACATAAGGATTAATGAGGCCATTATAGAATTTGTAGAATTTTAGAAATGCATTTACTCTTTTGTCCAGTAATTCTCCTGTATATATTTGAAGAGCATGATATAAGCATGTAAAAGAGATACTGTACTTAAACATTTGTTGCAGTGGTTAAAAAATATATAATACAGGCAAACAATCCAAGTGTCTATTGATTGTTGAATGTATTTAGAAATATTGGTACAGTTTGACAATATAATATTATTCACTTTGAATATAATTAGAGGATATTTCTGTAAGTGTAATATGTCTCATTGAGAAGAAAAATGTATTGCTTATTCTTACTTACATATAGGTGTTCCGCATTTGACCTCACAGAAATAGAGAACACTACAGTAGCTGCTCTAGCCAGGGAATGTATCTGAATTGGACAGAGAGAAATGGAGAAAGAGGTTTAATGTTTTCTGCTATATAACTGGATAGAAGGATAATGTCAGAAAAACTTCCACCACTGTAGGCTAGTATGACAAATATAATTTACAACAATAGATTTTATATCCTCCCCTCTCCCTGACACACACACACACACACACACACACACACACACACACACGTACATTTGGGGTGTGGAATGTAACAATTACCATGGCATAATCTTTGGCCACAGTAGGCAAACATTAAATTGCCATCCTATAATTTATAACTGTGCACAATTAATGTATGTAAATTAATATAGAAAGTTACTTCAATAACACATTATACTGATTTTTTGACTCAAAAGATGTCACAAATATAAGCAGAAAATGTCTAGAAGGAAACTTAATAAAACTGCAAATGAATCTTATAATAAATAAATACAAAAAGAGAACACATCAGAGTAAAATACATAGTATGAATCCATTAAAAAAGAACAAACACGCAAAAAGGCCTTTATTTTGTGAAAGCTTTGATTAAGAGTATCAAAGGTAAACAACATGCCCAGAAGAATGTATATGCAAAATGCAGGATTTGTATCTAGAGTATGAGAAGAAATTTAAAAAGTCAAAAACTAAATATAAACAGTCTGATTAAAAATTGGACTGGCCTCAGTGACTACTCAGGAGGCTGTGATCTGAGGATCAAGGTTGAAAGCCAGCCCTGGCAAAAAAAAGACCTGAGACTCTTATTTCCAATTAACCTCTAGAAAAATGATTAGTGGGGCTTGACTCAAGGATAAGCCAGTAGTCTTGAGCTGAACAGCTCAAGGACAGTGACCAGGCTGAGTTCAAGCCCCATGACCTACCCCCAAAGAAACCAACCAACCAACCAACCAAACAGAAAAAGCATTAAAGCTACTCCATCAAATAAACTATGCTTAGGAAAAGCAAATAAATGTACAAACAAAATCATTCAACATAATTTGTCATTAGAAGATTTGGAAACTAAAGAACATCAATTCCAGTAGCTAAAAACTGGTTAAATCTAAATGGAATAGCAGAACAAGAATACCAAAAGATGTGAAATAAAATCCTTACAAAGCCAACTGCTTGCAAAGATGAAGAATAATTTTGATTCATTGCAGGCTGAATTAAAAAAAAAAGTCCACCTTGCTGAAACATCTTGTCTGTGTTTTGGATTTTAAATATCCTAGGTGTAAAATGAAACCTCATTGTGATTGTGATTTTCATTCCTCTACTGACCAATGATGCTGAGAATTTTTTCATGTGTTTACAGATCATTGATTTATATTCTTTGGAGAGTATCTAGATAAAACGTTTTAAAAATACATAGTGTGCAAATACATTCTCCCACTTGGCTTGAGATAAGGTCATTCTAAATTAGGTTGAAGTAAAATTGATCCATTTTCTTCTTTTGCTTGTGGCTTTAGGCATATTACCTAAGACACTAAATTCAGAATCTCAAACAGCTAAATTCTGGTTTTGGTTTCTAAGAGTTTCTTAGATTTTACTTTTGTAGAATTTAATTTTTTCATATTTTTCCATACATTTTTTTCAGTGGTTCTATTCTTTTTTCATATATTTTTTATTGTGATTAATAGAAGGGTTACATTATATTCACCAGATAGAAGGTACATTACTTCACAAACGTTGATACCCTTTCTCATGACATGGTCCACACTTCCCTCCCCCACTACCACCCACTCATCCTGATTTCCCCACTTCTTGTCCAATTTCAAATAACCAATTAAGCATAAATAAAATATATCAGATAGCAAGGTGAAACATTGTAACAATATGAGATAACTGAACCAATGGATAGCAAAGGAGTTGAGAGATAACATAGTACATTAAAGACAAGAATCATTCATTATATCCTGGAGGTCCTTACATTCAGTGTAATACTATATGGCTTTATGTTTCTAGATTTTCTTCTATTGTAAATCTCTGCTAGGAGAGCCCAAGGTTTCTACTGATTATGACAAATGAGGGAAACCATTGAGCCTATGTTCCTTTGAGTCTGGCTTACTTCACTTAATATGATTTTTTCTAAGTCTTTCCATTTCCTTACAAATGGGGCAATGTCGTTCTTTCTGGCAGCAGCACAGAATTCCATTGTTTATAAACACCATAACTGAGGGACATATGGGTTGGTTCCATATCTTTGCTATGGTAAATAGTGCTGCAATGAACATCGTTGTGCTAGTGAATGTAGTATGCCCTTGTTTCTGGACAATTGGGTAAATGCCAAGTAGTGGAATTGCTGGGCCATAGGGGAACTCTATGTTTAGTCTTTTGAGGAACTGCCATACTGCTTTCCATACTGGTTGAACGAGTTTGCACTCCCGCCAACAGTGTAGTAGTGATCTCTCCTGGCCACATCCCCTCCAGCATGTGTTGTTATTAGTTTTCTTGATCCTGGCCATTCTAACTGGAGTGAGGTGGAATCTTAGAGTTGTTTGGATTTGCATTTCTTTTATGGCCAGAGATATCAAGCATTTCTTCATGTGTCTATAAACCATTTTTATTTCTTCTTCAGAGAAGACTCTCTTTAAGTCTTTGGCCCATCTTTTAACGGGATGGTTGTTTCTTTGGAGATTAGTTTTTGAAGTGATTCAATTTTTTGAGCTGTCATATATTTTAGATATGAGGCCTTTGTCCGTTGTATCGTTAATGAAGATCTTCTGTCATTTTGTAGGCTTTCTAGTTAATTTGCTAGCTATGTCCTTTGCCATACAGAAGCTCTGCAGTTTTAATGCAGTCCCACCTATCCAGCCTTTCTTTGATTTGTTGTGTTTCTTGGTCCTTATTGAGAAAGTTTCAACCTGTGCCAAGGAGACCTAGTGTATCTCCTATTCCTTTTTGTAAAGTTTTCAGTGTATTTGCTTTTACTTTGAGGCCTTTGATCCATTTAGAGTTATTCCTAATGCAGGGTGACAAGGAAGGATTAAACTTTAGTTTTCTGCAGGTACTTAACCAGTCCTGCCAGCAACACTTGTTGAAGAGGCTGTCTTTCTTCCATTCTATATTTTTGGCTCCCTTGTCAAAGATTAGTTAGCTATAGGTTTGTGGTTTAATATCTGGGTCCTTAGTTCTATTCCATTAGTCTTCAGGCCTGTTCTTTGCCAGTACCAAGCTGTTTTGATAATTATAGCTCTGTAATAGAGTCTGAAGTTTGGTATTGAAATTCCTCCTGCGCTGTTCTTTCCGCTAAGAAGTGTTTTTCCTATACGGGTTCTTTTATTATTCCATTTGAAATTTTGGATTGCCTCTTCTATTTCTTTAAAGAATGACATTGGGATATTGATGGGTATTGCATTGAATTTGTAGATAGCCCTTGGCAAGATTGTCACTTTCACGATACTGATTCTTCCAATCCAGGAGCATGGGAGGTTTTCCATTTCTTCAGTTCTGCTTTAATTTCCTTTTTCAGGATTTTAAAGTTTTCGTCCAAAAGTCTTTTACATTCTTAAGTTAATTCCTAGGTACTTTATTTTCTTTGAGGCTATTGCAAAAAGGAGTTGCTTTCCTGATTGTTGCCTCATTCCTCTCACTGTTGGCGTAGAGGAAGGCAGTTGATTTTTGGGGGTTAATTTTCTACCCTGCTATGCTTCCAAAGTTTTGAATCAGCTGAAGGATCTTGGGAGTGGAGTCTATTGAGTTCTTTAAATAAAGAATCATATCATCTGCAAAGAGAGAAAGTTTCACTTTCTCTTTCCCTATTTAGATCCCATTTATGCCTGCTTCTTGCCTTATTATTCTGGCTAGGAATTCTAATACTATGTTAAAGAGGAGTGGAGAGAGTGGGCATGCTTGTCTCATTCCTGATTTTAGAGGGAATGGCTTTAGCTTTTCGCCATTAAGTATAATGCTAGCTGTTGGTTTGTCATACACAGCCTTTATTATTCTGAGGAATGTTGCATGGATTCCTATTTTCTCCTGAGCTTTTAGCATAAAGGGGTGTTGGATCTTGTCAAATGCCTTTTTCTGCATCTATTGAGACAATCATGTGATTTTTGTCCTTGCTCCTGTTGATGTGCTGAATTATACTAATTGATTTGCATATGTTAAACAAGCTTTGCATCCCTGAGATGATTATTCATAAAGTCTCTATTATGGAACTCCATAGATGCTTACACAGAGTATTTTCAATTTTGGTCCTTTGTCATTTAAATTCTCCAGAAATCTTATAAACATATACAATATCATAAGACATATATTCAGTAGTCTTTGTTTAAAAGCCTGATCTTAATTTAGCTTTTTTCTTTTAATAACATTTTCAAAAGTTAAAAATAAGACAGACAATGGTGATGGGTGACTGAAATCCTAGCTACTTTGGAGGCTGAAATCAGAACATTGCAGTTTAAAGCTAGCCTGAGCAGGACAATCTATGAGATATTTATTTGTAATTAACCACCAGAAAACCAGAAGTGGAGCTTTAGCTCAAACTATTAGAGCACTAACCTTGAGCCCAAGAGCTCCGGGATAATGCCCACGTCCAGAATTCAAATCCCAGGACTGCCCCCCCTCAAAAAAAAAAGTTGAAATAAATGTGTTGCCATTGAGCTATTGTGATAAGCTTGTAGATATATCCTAGACATATACTAATTATTACAAACTATGAAACATATGTTTCTTTGGGTCTGCATCTGGCTTACTTCAGTTAATATGATTTTTTTCCACATCTTTCTATTTCAACGTGAATGGGGCAATGCCATTCTTTCTGATAGAAACAATAGCACAAACAGTAAAAGGTTTATTGTTGTTGATTATGATATTCTGTGTGATGTTCTTTTTCCTTTCTTTTTTCCTTTCATTTATCCCCCACTGCCCTGTATTAGATTTTCATGTCCTATTTCTTATATATGTATCTATCCAAAATGGGGAGGGGAAAGGAACAACAAAGTAGTGAGACAAAGGACAGTGGATGAACCAATACTGCAGCTGTACTTACAAGACAATATGATAGAAAAAACATTTACAACTTGGGGAGGGAAGAGAAAATGGGAGAAAAATGAGGGAGGGTTCAACAATATTTGGCAAAGAATGTACTCATCACCTATGTATGTAACTTTAACCCCTCTGTATATCATCTTGACAAAATTAAATTTGACAAATAAATGTGTTTCTAAGCTGGGGTGCTGGCTCACACCTGTAATTCTTGCTACTGAGGAGGCTGAAATCTGAGGATCAAAGTTCAAGGCCAGCCAGGGCACAAAAGGACCTGAGACTCCTATCTACAATTAACCTCCAGAAAATGAGTAGGGTGCTAGCCTTGAGCTGAAGAGCTCAGTGACAATGCCCAGGCTGAATTCAAGCCCGATGTCACACAAAAGATACAAAAAAATAAATAAAAAGAAATGTATTTCTATATCTTCATGATAAATTCAATTTATTTCACCTCTGTTCCTAGGAACTGTTGTTACTCTATTGATTAGCATAGGTATTTTGTTTAATGAATTCTGAATGCAAAGTTTGAATAATCTAAATCTGATTGGCTGTTTGGCTTATTCTATATTATTTTAAGATTAATTTCCTCAAAATTTGTTGTACATGGTAGAATTAATTGCTGCATTTTCATGCATACATATAATGTATCCTCTAAAACTTTCTTTCCATCCTCCCCTTCAATTTCATGTTCTATTTTCATATATACAACTCAGCTTTAACCATAATCATCTATATTCATTCTCTCTAGTCTCTTCACTGATACCCTTACCCAATAGAGGCTATTCTGTTTTCTACCATTCGGTTTATAATGTGCATTGATTGTGCTATAAGTTGACGGCAAAATTTCAGATATGAATATAATATATTTTCTCTTCCCTGACCCAGTGACCCCTACAAACTGCCAGCTTTCATTGAGACAATGACTAGTTAAAGCTAAATGCAAACAAATAGACATATTTTGTGTAAATGTGCAAGTCTTTTGTCAGACAATAGTATTGAACATTGGCGAGTTCCATTATTTGAACAACAAAAACAAAAAGCATGCACAACAGTGGTTCACAGTGTTTCAACAGAACTCAAAGTACATAAACATACACCACAGCATGCATGCACTCATTTTCCTGGCAACTAAGAGATTCACATCCCTCTAGAATAGTGTCTCTGCAGGTAGCCCAGCAGGTTAACCATGGAAAATCCACTTTACTTGACTTCCTGTTATTTCTTGATCTGAGTTACAGCAAGATTCCTACAGCTACTGTTTTTGAATTTACAGCAAATAGCCCAAATAATTTCTGCCCATTCATAAAGTGGAAAGTGCAGAGACAGCAAACACTACACTGCCTAACTCAGCTCTGCATAATAAGTAAGACAGGTGGAAAAATAAAATACTAAAAATTTTTGGCAGTCTTCTAAAGGAGAGTCGAGTGATGTTTCAAGTATGTAGAGAACATGGACAAGAAGAAAGAGGACTCACATCAAATGTTCATTCTCTGTTAATGATTGTGACTGGGCTGGTTTTCATCTCTATGCTTTAGTTTTCTTAGATTAGAAAGAATAAATAATATGTATGTTCCTTCCAATTTGAAATAACTTTATCCTAAATTTGCTATTCTTTACTTTTACACATTAGTAAAATTCTCTTGTTCCCCCAGGATCTTCTTTCCAAAACCTACCTGCAGAAGAACATAGGTTTCTGTCTGTGGTCTTAAGGCCTGGAAGCTGAGGGACATCTGATCCTCAACTTTTCTTCTACACCTCTATGATAACCACTAGAAGTCACATCTATAGTGGTTTACATCAATCACCTTCCAAATCTTCTGTGCAATTAGGCTGTTTCAGACCACTGGGGATACTGGAAATATTGCTCATCTCATATTCAGATAGTCTAAGTTATCAATTTCTCCTTTTATGTTTTAAGTTCTCTCTCTCTCTCTCTCTCTCTCTCTCTCTCTCTCTCTCTCTCTCTCTCTCTCTCTCTCTCTCTCTCTCTCTCTCTCTCTCTCTTTGTCCCCCACCCTTGAAAGACCCTGTGTTATAGTTTAGTCTGCTTTAACAATTAGAAGGTCAGAGAAGAGTTGGGTATGATGTGCACGTCTACAATCCAATCATTCAGAAGGTTGAGGCATGAGGACCATAAGTCTGCTGCAAGTCTGGGCTATACAGTGTGACTGTCTCATGAAATGAATAGAATGGAGTTCTAGCTCAGTCTGGGACCAGCACAGTGATCTATGCATACTGCATTTCTTTTTTTTCTTTTTTTTGGGGGGAGGTGGTAATGGAGCTTGAACTCTGGGCCTGGACGTTATCCTTGATTTCTTCAGCTCTAGGCTACTGCCCTATCCCTTGAGCAACAGTGTCACTTCCATTTTTTTTTCCTAATGGTTGATTTGAGACAAGAGTCTCACGGACTTTAGTGCCCAGGCTGGCTTTGAACCGAGATCCTCAGCCCTCAGCCTTCTGAATAGCTCGGATTACAGGCATGAGCTACCACGCCCAGCTTACTGCATTTACGTATAGGATTTTCTCATGGTAAAAAGTTTTGTCAGGGCTAAATGGACAATACCTGTGAAGATAGATTACTTGATGATTGAATTCTGAGGTACAGAAAAGCAGCATTATTCTTTCCCATCAATGCAATCCTAATATATAATATAATATATATGATAATATATTGAATTCTCTTCCATGAATTAAATATCATGAGCAGAACTCACAATTTCTTACAACCGCCCAAATTATCAGTAAAACCTTAGTATTATTTTCAAGCACTTATAACCAAATCCAATCTAATACCTGATTTCTTTCACATCCTGTTTTATTTAACCTTTCCCATTAGATTTCAAGTCCTTTGTGAGAAGGGATTTCATTTTATTGTTAACAACAGCTTCTAACATTTGTGTTATTTCTGTTGTGTCTAATGAGAAAGAAACTAGTAGAACAATTAGTCCTAGAAGGGAGATGCATATAACATAATGGTAAGATTATGAAGCTAAAGCTTGAGCAGAGATTGTAATTTAAATGTGTCTATGAGCTGTGTGACCTTCAGCAAAGGCTTAAAACTGTCTTTATGTTAGATTTCACACCTGCACTTTGAAGATGATAACAAATTCCAGCCTCATAAAGTTGTATTTAAATCATTATAAGTAAAGCACTGGACATAAGAAATAGTCCCTAATAAACACTAAATAAGTAATAATATTGACATTTTAATTTCAATAAAAATGTGACCTAGAGTTACAATTGTATTTATTTCTACAAAGAAATTGAGAAAGCATGTGTGAAATACTTAACAACACTCAAATAATAATTTAGAATTTACAGATCAAAAGACTGTAAATTAGAATCCTAGCTTAAAAATATATCTCCTAAGTGCACCGTCAAAGTTCTTATCTTAATTTTGTATCTTGATAGCTCTTGACATAACCTTGAGCAATATTATTTTAACTAATGAAAGAATACACAAGTCAAATTGATGTTTACCAGAAGTCAAGCCAAAGGCAGCTGATTCTAGTGACAGCTACAGGTAGATTTTGAAGAAAAATTAGAACAAATGTTGGAAGATTCATAATTAAATTTGGGTTCTTTAACAATTTAAATTGATGAGAAAGACATCTCATCTCTAAGAAATAACTCCAGAAATTCTAAATGAAGGTAGAGAAACCTAGTTGTTGCTGATGTACTCTGGGTTTAGTTCACAAGGTTCACTTCTTCAAAATGTTCCTAATTTTGAAAATCATGGAAATGTGGGCTAAAGAATTGAAGCAAAAATATCAATTCATTCACTAAATATATTTTAAACACTATTTGTTGTATCATTACAAAAGCTGTAAACTCACTCTTTTATTTGACAAACAGGATTTTGTTATGCAAAATATCTGTACTGTAACACATGCACATATATATGCATAATGTATATTTGCACATATATGCACATATGTATGAACTTACACACATGTGTGGAGACATATACCTCATACTGCAAAGTCACAAGGGTCTAGTGTGCTATTCTCTAGGTGTATCAGTTCCCTCCATTGCTTACTGAACTAATTATCTTTCTCTGATCACGTGAAGTATTCCCAGAAAATATATGCTCCATCATTATTTATTTTCTACTAGTACCAAATTTCTGGAGTTGAGTGGAGGTAGTGGGGACATTGCTTCTTTTATTATCTTTAAATAGCAGCACAAGAGAGCTGTCCCAAAGCAATTTATGAATGAAATGTATCTCGACCAATGTTATTCCCTTCACCCACTTTTTTATTGTTGGAGTAATGCATAGAGGGGTCACAGTTACATTTGTTAGGTATTGGGTGCATTGCTTCTTGACTTCACCCATTTTTTGATTGGATTACTTATTTATATGCTGTTAAATGTTTTGAGTTCTTCATATATTCCAGTCATTTATTATTTATCTGTTGAATAGCTAAGATTTTTCTCCCATTCTATACATTGTGTCTTGGTTCTGGTGACCGTTTCTTTTGCTGTGCAGAAACTCTTTAATTTGATAAAATTCTATTTGTCAACTTTTGTTTCCTTCCTCTGAGTATTTAAGGTCTGATTCAGAAACAACAATAACAACAGCAACAAAATACTGTTCCTGTAGTTTCCAAAGATTTTCAGACATTTGTTTTGCAGTAGATATGATGTATCATGTCTTATTTTTTGGTATTATGGAGGAATCAAATTCTTAAATCAAAGACATATTTAAATGTTGCAAGAGTAACCAAAGAAGGTATACCATTTCTCTGCTCAACAGTTTATGCTGGCCACTCATTCTTAACAGTTAAAAACAATCATGTATTTATTCTGAAATTTGGAGTAACATATTCCTTCCAGCATCTGAATAAAATTTCTCTCATCATGGCACTGCCACTTTCTATGAATTATCTCAATGATTTGCTGCTTGGATATAAAAAATCAGTCATGTAGCTGGTATTAAAATAGAGTATTTTAAGATAAGATTTATATACTCTATCTGTTTTCCCCTCAACATGATGAATTATTTTGATTTTCAGTCAGTGTATAAACATCTAAAATCTGACATTTGAAATATTCAAAGCAGAGACATTAATGGAGCTTTTTGTATAAACACAAACACATTAATACAGCAGGGAAGCAGAGTATGAGCCAGTGTGTTGTGCAGCAGACAGCATTTTCCTAAAAACAAATGGTTTGTTAAGTTCAGCTGCCATCAGAGCAATTCAAACAACTTCGATACAGAACGACTGCCAAAAGTTCCACTTTGCTAGTTCATGATTGAAAGGAAATTCACTGTGACATTATCAGGAAATGTAGAACTTTAGAATTTTTATTTTCCTGAAATCAACAGCCATGTAAAAATAGAAATATATATTCATGCCCTTGGTGGCAATTATCTTAAAATTAGGAAAATAAATAGTAACAAGCTATAATTCACTCTTGTTTTGGATTACTCATACCTCTTTCAAATTGAAGGAAAAATACTTCAACGAAGATACAAAAATCAAATATTTGTACTTTCTGTTTTTCATACACACAACTGAACCTGAAGAAAAGCTTTAAAAAATCACATTTGTCCTCCTGTGCTATTCTTTTCTCTATTCAACTGGGAATAAAACCTCTTGGGAGAAGACAGGATGTCAAAAATCATTCCGTGGCTTTGAAAATGGTGTGTGTGTGTGTGTGTGTGTGTATACATACACACTGTATGCAGTTATTTCCCTTCTTCATTCATTTTTTTTTCTCCTTTGGTTTACCTTGTTGTCACTTTTTTTTTCCCCCAAACCCTTAGTCTTGTATCTATGTTTATCTGATTTGGGGATGGGAAGGGAGTCAAATTACAAGACAAAGGACAAAGGGTAAACCAATGCAACCATGATTCTCACAAAACACTATTCCAGAAAAGAACTTTATGTTAGGGGGAGGGAGGCCAGGGATGGGGAGTGAAAGGAGGGGAAGCCTGAGGAAAAGAAGGAGTGGGTAACAATGTTCGAAAAGAACTGTACTCCTTTTCTTATTTGTGTAACTGTGACCCCTCTGTTTTGTTTACATTTCAATTTCATTTTTATTTTTATTGTAATGGTGATGTATAGCAGAGTTACAATCACATTCATATGGTAGTGGGTACATCAGTTCTTGAACATTGGTAGCCCTTCCCGTGTTTTCTCCCTCTTTCCCTGCTCCTCACTCCCAGGTTGTAGAGTTCATCTCCATCATATTGTCTTGTGCATATCACCATTACACGGGGTCATCCTTTGTCATTTAACTTATCATCTTGTTTTTCCCCTTCCCTTCCCTGATTCAAATAAAACAGAGGTACCAAAGTCAGATAAAGCAACCACAGAGGATAAACCATAAGGGAAAGAAAAAAAAGGTGGGGAATAAAGAAATACTTTCACAGCCGGGCACAGTGGCTTACTCCTGTAATCCTCGTTATTCAGGAGGCTGAGATATGAGAATCGAGATTCAAAGCCAGCCCAGGCACTAAAGACACTGAGACTCTTATCTCCAATTAACCACTAGGAAATGGGAAATGGTCCTGTGGCTCAAGGGGGATGGCGGTAGCCTTGAGCTGAAGAGCTCAGGGATAACGCCCAGACCCAAAGTCCAAGCCCCAAGACCAACCCTCCCAAAAAAGTACCTTCACACAGAAGAAACAAAAGACTGTAACTCCTCTTTACCTAACCTTTACAATATAAAGTAAAAAAAAAGAAAACAGAAAAAAGTAGAAATAGAAAATAGAAAAATGAATAAGTAGAAAAAGAAAATGTTACTAGAAAATATTACCTAGCTCTTTTCCTTGAATATTATGCTCAATGTACAGAAGTTAGATTTATTTATTACCTTTCAATTAATATAGACCATGATATTGAATGTTTTTCAAATTTGTTTCTTCCTACTGATAATTAAAGAGGTGTATGTCTAAATTCTTTAGAATATATGACCTATATTACATTGTGCATGAAAATATTATACTTGTAATGATCAAAAAACATTATGTATCTTTGGCATGAAAATACCAGTATATGCATATGGCCAGTCTACTGAAGAAAGTCTTCTTGTTGGAGTATGGTTTATAATATACTGTACTAGGCCCCGAAAAAAAATTAAACCACATTTCAGATGATGTAAATTAACCTTATACTTATTTAAAATGCTGAAGTTGAATCTAAAATAAAAGAACTTTTGCCTGTTACCAATATACAACTGCTGCTTGTTGACTAGAAAATTACGTTCTTATTCTGGTAAGAAGACCATTCATCCATCAAGAAGCATGATAAAATGTAAATATGTGTTAAATAATTTCTTTCTTGAGGTTTACAATTGGATGAGTTTACTGATTAAATCAACCTTAATTTTCCATGTTGATAATTGTGAGTGAAAATATAAGATGAAAATGTGTTTTTAGATATTTGCTATGTGGAATTAGTTTTCTCATATGCGACCAGATGACATCCAATTCATTCCTCTCTGTAATTCCTGTAATTCCCTTTTCTTACTTTATCATCTAGATAGAACGTCCCAAGATATAAAGTTCTAAAATGACTCACTTAAGAATTTACAATTTTGCACAGTTATTCAGAGTTCAAGGAAGTCAAATAGGTGTGAGAATGTGAGAGAAAGCTTTCTTCAAGGTTTACACACATTGCCATTATCCTGATGATCATTTTTTTGTTCCCCCAGAATTTTTAATTTATTGTAGTTGAAAAAAAGTCCATTTTCACAGTGGAGTACACATAAATACTGAATATTTATCACAGTGCTAACCATTTCCTTGTTTTCATTAGTTTAAGTTAAATAGGTAGTCTAAGGACCTTATTATTTTTAGGTAAATTTATTGTTTTGTTTCCCATTGTCCGTTTGTATACCAAAGACATTAAGCTCAGTAAATTGACAGATATTATGGCATTCATTTAATTGATTTATGAGTCCGAATTTCAATGTATGTTTTTCATTTGAAATGTTGAGAACTAACTACACATATTAAACCAATTTCAATAAGTATAAGCTTTTACCATATATGGCATTGGATACTGACCTGTTTACATGAAAGCTGTCCTCTGATATTTGGCTGCTAACACATTGTAGATTATAAATCAGTTATATCCAAAGGCTATTAGGTTAATGAATATTGATGTATTTTTTTCTCAAAAATCAAGAAGGGCCTTACTACTAATAGTATACTCATGTATAAATTTTAATGAACACTTTGCATCATGAATGAATATCCATACACATAAAATTTTTCCTTTTACTAGCTACTTTTCCCATATGATTTTTATTAGAGTCAAAAGAGTCTAAGGAATGGATGATAAAAGTTAGTATATTATTTAAAAGGTTGATAAAACACTCCAAGAATTATAATTGGTATTCACTGAGAATTTTCTCTGTAGTAAGCATTTTAAAGTTTGAGTTAGATAGACAGATATAGATATGCAGAGTTCATTGTGTTATGAAAAGAGAGAATATGAGTCTACACTGCAAAATAAAGCCACTTGGTCATAATTTGCCCATTTATTATTTTCCACCATGACTGACATGGAGAAGGTGTAAGTGAACAGCAGTATATCCAGTCTTATGAAAAAAAAAAGTAGTAGAGAAATTTCTTAAAGTTCAACTAATACCTTTATGCTTACAAGTGATTTGCATGTAATTAAGGAAACAACTATTCATTTTTATATTGATTCATATTTCATCCTTCTAATTGATATTCTCTTGATAATATTAATTACTTTATAATACATTAGCCTCAGCTTCACTTTCATTATAACTCTTTTACTGATCAGAACTTACACCTACCATTTTGGAATAGTCCAGAAAGGTTGCAGTGCATGTGCTAATTTACATGCATTTTATTTAAGGATCATCTGAACAACTTATGTCTTCCTAGCTAAGGAACAATTAGGGCCCCATTTATTAACTTCACAAACTTTCAAAGTGTACAATTGGTAAAGTAATTCATTTATGGGAACTTGGATGAGGAATTGCAAGCAAGTTGAACAAAAGGGCAGGCCCCAGTCCAAAGCAAGGTATGCATCCTTTGGAATTGTCAATTCCAGAAGAATGTCAATGTAGAGATTTTTAATAAAAATGTAGATTTCCATCCATATGTAAAAAATGAAAAGATCTAGATGCATTCACATATTATTCTATGCTTGGGAATGTGTAATATTTTTCTAGTGTTAGAATGTCAGGCATATCCTATTGCTCATTGTCCCCTACTGAAGGCACTCCTAATCCAAGTGTATTGTTTAAGTAACCCACTTCTCTTTGTTTGGCCTTAAGGATAGTGACTAAATCTATTCTTATTACACTAGCTTTAATGCCAGGCTCAGATATTTGCCCTGGTTCCTGGCCCAATGTATTTGGCACTTATTTTATGCACATTTTTCTCTCCCTTTCCAATTATTGTGCCATGTTGCTTCAGTGCAAGTGACAATTGTTCTAGAGCCTGTAGGCTCAGGTGGTTCTTCATATTACTGTCAAACTGTTTCTTTCTATTTTTCCATTATTCATACCAAAGACAAGGAATATTTATACAAATGGAAGATGCAGAATATTTTCCTAATAGACCATTTGCATCTATTTTTTCTTTATTTAAAAGAACTTTTTGGTGTGTTTGCATTAGCATGGAACTTCAATATGAATATGTGATTTCACTGAAAATGAGATGATTAAAATGCAGAAATAGAAAAGTGGCATATAGCTGAGTAGACTGGCTATAACTATATCATGCAGCCTAAAATGGCACACCTACGGTGGAGGAGTTAATTTTTCAACACAATAGAGTAGAAGAAAACACATCATAGTAATTGTGGTCATAATTGAAAGTCAGTGTTTTAACACCCAGCATATTCTTGCACCCAGAATTTGCTGTAAGATAGAATACTGGAATGTTTGACCTCAAACAATACACCATTCATGTTTTATACAAGAACCTATTCCTCCTCCATTGAAAATATTAAATCCTTCTTCATGAGAAATCACATAAATCTTAGCAATCACAGAAAACACAAGAGAGACTATAAACAATGCTGGGATACCAGATATTTTGTGGAAATACTAAATATTTTGTGCCTTTCTTTTCTAGTCTCCCTTCCCTGATCAATATCCTTCGTGGATAACTACCTTGCATATACTCTTGCTTTTTTCACTATGTAAATACAAAGTTTTTTATTTCAGGAACAGAAACAACAACACCATATAAAGTACGAAGGATTCTTTTTCTTATATTGAGAAAATACCTTGTATAGGTAAACATAAGTGTAGCTGGCTCTCAGCAACTGTTTTCAAGAAAGAATAGTCTGTTTGTATATCCATCAATTTGTCCTCTAAATATATGTGTATCTCTACACCTAACTGTCTCTCTGTAGTTCATCTATCTTTGCAGATCTACTTATATGAATGCTAATTGTGCTATCCTTTGTGGTGAGAATGTAAGTCTAGTCATTTGCAAACATTTTTAAATGGTGTGTAGCCAACCTTATAATTATCCCTCCAGGACGAGCATTTATTTTGCTCAACTTTCAATTCCAGGAGAATGTGATTTAAGGGATCAAAAAACCTTGGTGGAACTGTTTACTTATCATAGAACTTTAGTTGTTTTAATCTTAATAGACTATAACATTAACATTTCACACAACTCAATATATGCAAATAATTGTTTCTAGAAGTTTCTACAGAATAATTTGTTTAGCTGATCCTGTGCATTACACCTTCAGATTCAAGTTTTTGAAAAGAATACTGGATTGCTACAGCTACCTAAGACACAAAGATTGCCTTCTGACTGTGGTCCTCTACTCTCTGTAGCTCATATTTACTGGATACATGCACCTTAGAGAAGTCTCTTTTTCAGCTATCAGCCTATCAGCCAAATGACAAATGAGTTAATGCAAAAAAAAAGCCAAAACAAACAAAACATTCCACTAATTTCCAGTTTCATCTTGCCTGAAAAGTAAGCTCATAAGTAAAAGTAAGAATAATTGCTTTAAAAATTATGTACAGGGCCAGGAGTTTGGCCTAGTGGTAGAGTGCTTGCCTAGCATGCACGGAGATCCAGGTTCAATTCTTTGGTACCACATACATAGAGAAAAACCGGAAGTGTTGCTGTGGCTCAAGTGGTAGAGCTCTGACCTTGAGAAAGACTAAGGACAATGCTCAGGCCCTGAGTTCAAGGCCCAGCACTGGCAAAGAAAAAAAATCCCAGTGTACAAGGCAACAAAGACTGCCCTGTGCCAGGAAGATCCTCTGTCTACTCTGTTCACTACTCATAAGCAGTCTATCAGGTAAATTCTTATTAAATCAAATTGCTGGAACAAAGCAAAATGTCAAACTTCTTATTCTCAAATGTCTGTCTGAGGCCTTTCTTCTATATATCCACCTCTCTATTTATGTAGACAAAATGTCATTTCAAATGCAGTAGTGAAGAGGATTTCATATAGAGTGAAGGCAGTAAGGAGCTTTTCATGGCCCATTGTGAAGTGGTGATCTGAGAAAACTCTAAGGGCTCCGTGAGTTTCATTGTATCCTAACATGCAAATCAGAGTCACTTATTAGCTTACAAAGTTATACGTGGGGAAGATATTTCATTGTTAACTGTTCATACTCATTTAGAATGTTGTTTTATTTAATTTCTCCTGTCACTCTCCCTGCATGCTTCCAACACAGAATATTTGAAATGAGTTTTTAGATAAATTGTGGAAGGAAATAAATCCTATCACCTTTTGCATTTGAAAAGTCAATGCTAGCCTTCCCAGCTGCACAATAATGGCTTGTTGCTTGTGTATATCATGGGTGAAGTGGTTCAGAAATCCTTCCTTTTCCTTGAAGCTGTGCAGTGTGGAACAAATGCATTTTCCTTGGAAAGCTAGAAAAGGAAGTATACATACCAATACTTAGTTGCATCAGCCAAGAAGTTGCTGTTTTTTTGTAATATTGTCTGTGTACAGTTGAGTAGCTGTACCTAATTACAAAAGCTTGGCAAATTTTTATTTGTGTATGGAAATTTCATAATAAGAAATGCGATACCAATACACATTGATTTGGCCTTGTGTTTAATTGCATGAGGAAACACTCTTCTACCAAACTATATGAATACTTAAAGCATTTATTTCAAAGTTAAAATCGATCAAGGTAACCATAACTATTAAAGATTATGAGTGCTGGAAATGTACTTCATGCTTGTATTCCTAATGCTTAAGAGAGAAATCCAAGATTGAGAACTCAAAGACAACCTTGAGCTCTCTTGCTAGAGTTTGTAGACATGGTTTTCTTGTTTGTTTAGTTTTGCTTTGCTTTTGTTTGTTTTCAAACCATCAAAACACAATGCCAATATGATCAGCAGCTCTATTTAGGAAGTAATATAACAACATTTTCTGAAATTCTTGGGGCCAGGAGTTTGGCCTAGTGGTAGAGTGCTTGCCTACCATGCATGAAGACCCAGGTTCGGTTCCTCAGTACCACATACGTAGAAACAAAGCCAGAAATGGTGCTGAGGCCCAAGTGGCAGTGCTCTAGCCTTGAGAAAGTCCGAGGACAGTGCTCAGGACTGGCGAAAAATATTCTTAAATTCAGAGATGATAGTGAAATGAATTCTTTCTTATGAACTGCCACTGTATTTCAGAAAACAGTTTTACTACATAACTATCACTCTGCTTCCTAGCCTGTGGCAACAAATTCCAGCAAACATGGACCCAAACCACTTTACCGATTAAACAAAATAAATCATTCCTCTTCCTTCATTGTTTACTCAGCTTCACACAATGAAGAAAAATCTAACACAGAAGTATAAGTGCTATTTACAAGTAGTTAATTCGTAACATTTTAAAAGCACTTTCAAGAAAAATGATTCGTGTGACTTATGATACACATAAATTTTAGTCATTTAATTTCAACATTACTTATTTCTTCATTGTTATTTAGATTTGTATCAGTAATGATTTAGCTTCATATATAATTATTGTAAGCTCCATGAATATGAATATTAAAGAAATTGATACTAAATTAACTTAAGGTGCCTAGGTAATCCTAGGTTAACTATCTAATAAAAACAGAGTAATTGTCCTTGAACTACCAAAGAGAATCAGTAAAATTTTAGAATACTATAATACTGGGACTGATAAAAACAGTATTCTAAAACTGTACACAACAACTACATGAGATTATTAGTGTTTAGTTAAATAAATTTAAAACTGAATTCCTTTGTTCTACCAATAATTATTTCCACAGTTCAATTCTTATATGTATAGTAATTACACTTCCAGAAACAACAGGTATAGTATTTCCATGATAGAAGAAAAGCCTATTTGCTAGTGTCATCCTTTCTTTGACTGAAATATTTACTAATCTTCAATAACATATATCAACAAAAATGTAATTAATTCTCTCAATCTGGGAATATATTTTTTCCTTCTTGTGAGAATTAAAGAGTCAAGGGAATATTTAATCTGGACAGCGTGTCATTATCCTAGATCACTAAGTATTAAATATACTTGATATTTGATATTGGTTAAAAAATGTGTCATAGTCCTGAAACTCCAAAACAGTATTAGTAGTGTGATGACTAATTTTTATGAGGAATGGACTGGTCAAAAGAATCTTTGATAACTGATAAAATATTTCTTTACATGTGTTGGGAATATTCCTAAAGGAGATTAGCATTTGAATTTTTGAACTAAATAAAAATATTTATCTGCCTGAATGAATTTAAGTTGAGCATCATCAAATCAGCATTGGCAAGAGTATACCAAAACTCTGAAGAGAGAATTCCCTCTCTCTTTTATTGAGTCAGGACATCAATCTTTGCCTGCTTTCAGACATTAAAAAATACAAATCCTGGTTTGCAGGTTTTCAAAGTCAGACTCCATTTGACATTTTGTCTGCTATCACAAAGCTCAGTTGTCATGCATTTCGACTTGAATTGCATTACACCACTAGCTTCTCTGATTTTCAAGATTGCTGATGGCCAATTATTGGGCTTCTCTACTTCCAACAAGTATGAGACAATTTCTGTAATAAAGTGCTCTCTCCCTCTTTCTTTGTTTTTCTTTCAGTATAATGCTATTTTTTCTTTAGAGAACCTTGACTAATTTAAATAATCAAATATATTTGTACTATTATTATTGTTTTTATTATTTTGTTTTGCTGGTCCTGGGACTTGCAATCAGGGCCTGGACTCAGTAACTGAGCGTCTGTGCTCAAGGCTAATGCCCTGCCATTTGAGCCACAGCACCACTTTTGGTGTTTTCTGAATAGTTTATTCTGAGATAGTTATTTGTGAGATAAGAGTCTCATGGACTTTTCTGCAAATGCTGGCTTCAAACCATGATCCTCAGCTCTCAGCCCCCCGAGTAGCTTGTATTACAGGTGTGAGGCACAACTGTTGCCTTTTAGTCATAAATAGCTATACAAAGAGGTTACCATTCAAAATACAATATATCTCGTTCAATATATATCTTGATCACCCCTTTTATCATGTCTCCCCATTAATATATATATATATATTTTTTGAACAGAGCATGAAGCTAAAGGAAGTTATATTAAAGAATAGTTTTATGAATTGTTTCTAGGCTACTTTTTTCTTCCCCCAATCATTAATCATTAATCATTCAATCATTCTAACTCCAGTATAAAAGAGAGAACTAATATTCCTTGGGCAGAATAGTTATAGGTATGGAAAACAAGTACATTGATACTCCTATTAAACACAAGAAATGATGGTAAGTTATTATTACCTTTGATGGTTTTTTTCCCCAAAACTAAAAATGTCTGTTCATTTTTCAACTATATCAGTGTGACCTGATTCTTTGTGAACACAGAATGACATGCTGACTGTGTATTCCAGTTCCTGATTTTGCAGGTGCAAATTCATTAAGAAGCTTTGCTAGCAAAACAAAAGTCACAAAAATCATGATGTTACCAATATTTTCAGATTTAAAGCTGCTAAATTGGGACTTTTTAAAAAGCAATTTTTATTGCTGGAAAGAGTACATATCTGATGGATGGCATTTGTATAAAAGTTTCTTCACTTTGTTTCTTCTTTCCTTTCCTCCTGTCCTTCCTTCCTCCCTTAAAATTAATTTCTTCTTTCTTTGTACTATAATGTGAGACATATTTTGGAGGGAGAGACTAAATACTTCTGAAATGATGCAAAGGTTTACTGAATCATGGACATATTGGTATAGGGAAAATTTTCTTCCAGAAAGTGTTTTATATAAAAGTTTCAGGGTTAGAGTGTGAACAATATGAGTTAAAACATATTCAGATGAAAGAAGCACCCGTAAATTCACAAATCAATTCATTTGTCCACTTAATATGACTAATCAAAAGTATAAGTCATACATTTTTTGTATAATTTTATCTAATCCCAAGGCTACATGGTACTCTAATAAATTAGAATTAGTAACCTTTATCTAATATTACAAATGCTCTTTTCTGAAGTTATGATATCTGAAGAAATTTAGGAACACAATTCCAAAATTTACCCATCAGTCCAAAACTGGTTGAAACAGATGAAAATCAATTCTTTCATATATACCTAAAGGAATTCCTATTGAGAATACAGAAGAACAAAGGATATTACAAATACGATAAAAAAATAAAGCATAGTAAAGGTAATTTCTATTCAAAATAATAATTTATGCTAAGAATTAAGTAAAAGAAGAGGTCTCTATAATAATTTTTCTCAGAGAAGTTGGCAGAGCTCATGTTGGAACAATTGCTGAAGCTCAAATATACTTTAATCTTGTTAAAATGCTGTAATATTCTACAAAATGCTAAAGTAAAGTTACACTAGACATCAGTTTCTACCAAAGAGCATTTATACATGTATAAATTTTAGAGGAACTAGGGATATCTTTCACTAGTTATTGATCTGTCTTCCAAAACTAAGCTAGCTAAAGTTTCAGTACACTGTTCTCATTGTCTTTATAGTTTCCCTTATCTGTAAATCTGCTTCTTTAAAAAAATCTAAAATATTTATGTTTTGTCACTGTTATTCTGAGATAATTGCTTAGTATATGGTTTCTTTGTCATAGTCGGACTCAAGGTTGATTATACAAAAGAAACTTCCCTTTGGTTTTATTAAGAACATTTTGATGGAAGTGGTGCTGTGGCTCAAGTGGTACAGGACTAGCTTTGAGCTGAAAAGCTCAAAGACAATGCCCAGGCCTAGAGTTCAAGCCCCACCACCAACCAAAAAAAAAAAAAAAAAGAAAAAGAAAAGGAAAGAAAAGTAAAGTGAAAGAAAAAGAAATAGAAAGAAAGAAAGAAAAAATAACATTTTGAGAAAATGAGGTATCTCTCAAATTGTAGAGTACTGTCAGGCTTAAGGGACAGAATCAAGCAAATGCATAAGACCTTGAGTTCAAACTTCAGTACTGGCAGAAAAATAGTGCTGAATTATTTTTTACAGGATACATATATTCAATATTCTTTACCTCTGATATTTTTATTTCTTACAATATAGTTTAAGTTGAATATATTTTTAAGACAGCTTGAAATACTTTTGCATGGGTGAGGTAAATATAATATATATCACTTAAGTGATATATATATATATATATAAATATAAGAGTACAAAATAGTCATAAAATCATCAAGTAAATTAAAAAAGCTCTTCCTTTCAAGTGAATACACACACACACACACACACACACACACGTGGCATATTTTCAAAATGGAATTTTGTGCTGCCATCAGAAAGAATGATACTGCACCATTTGTAAGAAAATGGAAAGCCTGGACAAAATCATATTAAAGCGAAGTAAGCCAAATCCAAAGAAAGATAGTTTGCAAGGTTTACCTCATTTGTCATACTTAGATTGTACCTTTAAATCTCTGAGTAAACACACTGAATATTTAAAGATTAAAAATACACTTGGAGATGACAACTTACACAGGTCTTAAGACATTCAGACAGTGAGATCAAAAGAGGATATTCTTTGGAGAAGACAAAAGCTCAATAACTGTGTGCATATGATCATATAAAATGATATTTATTGATATGAAATCCAAGAAATAGATACAAGATGACACTTTTTGTTCTTTTGATTCTGGTTTCTATACTTTTTGTCTTGTTCTAAGTGTATTTATTTTGGGAAGGAAGGAGGGAGCAAAGAGATGGTGGAATAAAGGATGAACACATGCAGCAGTAATAGTCACTAGACATGGTTTGGAAAGTGAACTATACAACTTGCACAGTAAAATGGGAGAAAAACTGGGAGAAAGTGCGGGAAGGGGTGACACTGTTCACAAAGAATTGTACTTACATAATTATAGCCCCTCCGTATAGCTTGACCATAACAGTAAAATCTTTACAATAACAATGTAAATAGTTGAAATATTTTTAATTAAAAAAGAAATTTCTTTCCAGTTTCTTGGTCAATCTGGCATTATGAGATGACATTAAAGTACAAGCATGTTTGCAATCTCAATGTTACACTTGGGATTTTGCTCCTTATATACTAAACTAATATAGTTCTAATCCTGAGTTACTAATGAAATAAAGTGGTGGAAGGAAAATAGCAGCAAATATGTACTCAAGGTTTATTTCCAAAGTCTTGCTGTTTCCATTGCTCATCATATTGTAATGGAATTAGTTGCTCCAAACTAGCTTTAGAATTCATACCAGCAGTTTGATAACTTCTCAAATATCCTTACTGCTCATCTATTATTTTATTTTATGTCACAATTTTTAGTTACTGTAATAAAGCTGTGCTTATATCCAAATATTGATTATTCAGTGTAGTTGAATCCATTTGGATAGAGAAATATCTTAGAAACATGAGATTCATACTACAGAACATAAACACAGACTTCCAGGAAAATCATATTTTATATGGACAAAATTATGTCTTGTCAAGACACTAAAACTGCTCTAAAGAAATACTACGCGAGTTATTAGATGGTTAGTAAAGTACCTGCTAGAGTACAAAATGAAGGATGAGCTAGAGCTAAAGAGTCTGAATAGACAGGACTGGAACTGTGACATGTATTTTCTGGTTGTTTGAACTGTTTACTTTCTGCATACACTATGTTTTAATTTGTCCTGCTGTTGGTAATCTTAGCAAAATGTTGCCCACGCCACTCACGCTTTATTTTATTTTATTTTATTTTGCCAGTTTTGGATTGACCTCAGGGACTGAACATTGTCCTTGGGCTTTCTCAAGTCTAGAACTCTACCACTGAGCCTCAGCACCACTTCCAGCTTTTTTCTATGTATGTGGTACGGAGGAATGGAACTCTGGTCTTCGTGTATGCTAGTTAGGCACTCTACCACTAGACCAAACTTCCAGCCTTTGCTTTCTTTTTTAATTCAGTTTATTTTTTTATTATCTTTCAGAACAGTTCTGACTTTGTATTATCTTATTTCTACTTATGTACAGAGATGAACTGGATGACTCTAAATTCTGTCTTTATTGTAGCACTTATTGAATTTGGCCCAAACTGGCCTCTCTATTTGAATAATAAAATATGAAAAAGTATCCTTCATATAAAGAAAATAGCATGGACCTTAATGAATAAGCAAGCTGCAACATAGATGTGGTCCTGGTAACCAATTATGTTTCCGAAATGTAGTCAAATTCAGGAGTTGAAGAATCAGCCAAACCTAAGCCAAAGGTGATCACATGTATTAGCCCAATTCTGCCCATTTCTGCTAATAAAAGCAGCTCTGGAAGGTACATTTGGGCATTTTGTACACTCTGTGGTCAGAGGTGCTGCAAGTTCTGAAGCAACCCCTCACTTCCTGTCCCCCCTCCACTTTTTGGAATAAGTGAACATTGTTCAGTATACTTATTTGTTTTTTTTTAAAGTTATACTTAGCTTTTAATAGTTTGTGTTTCGACCAAAAGATAGAACAGCTCAGATCTATAGCTTGTTGGTAACAGCATACATTTTTCCTCATATTTTTCTAAAAAGCAGAATTTTGCAGTACCCTGAGCAATAACAAAACTTGTATAGGGGAAGAGGATGGATTTGAAAAGACTTTTTGAAAAGAAAGCATTTTGTCTGCAATCATACATGCTGAACAAGCGACCCCAACCTATTTGAAGTGCCTGCTCCTTATCATTGTCTATACACTGCCAGGTCTGACATGGAGACATTTCTTTTTGCTGCCTAGGGTTAGGATAATCCCCTTGACTGTCTGCTCATCAAAGAGTTACAGGCTTGAATGGGTAGTTGGGTTGAGGGTCAAGAGTAATGTTTCAACACTCTTTTTTGTTTTTGAAACAAATGTAAGTAGCAAGCGAAGAAGAGTCCAGTGACCTCAAATGTAACACGTGAGGCACACATAAGACCTCTGAGCCCAGTGATTTCTTAGACTTCGTTCTCAGATCCCGAGAGATACTCTGCGTGGTTTTCTTTTCTTTCTTTCTTTTGTAGCTCTTTCTTTTCTTTTATTTCTTGTCTTTTCGTTTTTTGCCAGTCTGGGCTTGAACTCAGGGCCTGAGCACTGTCCCTGGGCTTTCCTCAAGGCTAGTGCTCTACCACTTGAGTCACAGCACCATTTCCGGCTTTTTACTGTGTATATGGAACCAAGAATTGAACTTGGGTCTTTGTGATGCTAAGCAAGCACTCTACCACTAGGCCAAACTCCCTGCCCTCATTCTCTTTTTTTGGTCAGTCCTTGGCCTTGAACTCAAGGCCTGAGCACTGTCCCTGGGCTTTCTCCAGGCTAGAGCTCTATCAACTGAGCCTCAGCACCACTTCCTGCTTTTTTATGTATATGGTACCGAAGAATCAAACCCGGGTCTTCGTGCATGCTAGGCAAGAACTCTACTGCTAGGCCAAACTCCCGGCCCAATTTTGCTACTTTGGCTTATAAAATTAACTGTGTAAGTTTCATATTGCTTGGCCGGCAAGCTAGATGCCTATGATGACTATACACCATGTCTTTTGGAGAAAATATGGAGTAATCTAATGAGAAATATCTTGACACAGAAGGAAAATCTTAATTTGGAGTGATTTTTAAAATTCTTTTTGAGTCATAAGGAGAGTTGTGACAATGTAACGCATAAAACATTATTAAATACATTTTATTTTGTATTAGGAGGTATGTAAAACACTAGATTAATGCCAACTGACTAATATTTTTCTATAAAAGTAAATTTCAAATCCATAAACAGTTGACCAGGAAAATGAAAGCAAAGGACTTTACTTCACTTGAATTAATTTTGACTTTTTTTTCAAACTCCTGTGTCTGCTAACATCTGTTCAATTACTCACTTTTTCCTAAAAAGAGAAGAGTCGTTGAAAAAAGTCTAAGTTTACATATAAATTTCTTATATATATTTTGCAGTAAATAGGCGAAATGATGAACCACTTATTTTCAGATCAAATTATTTTTTGAAAATATTCTTTGTGAAACATTCTAAGATTAAATTGCATTGAGGACTATTTTTATGAAGTATTGTGGGGTAAAAAGAACACAGTAATCAGGGCATACCATAGGTGTTTAAAAGCAATTGCTATGTTCTCTCTCATCTCTTTTACTGTCCCTTGGTTATCTCATATTGTTACAGTATTTTACCTTCTTATCTGATATATTGTATATATGTTTATCTGGTTATTTAAAATAGGATAAGGAAGGGGGGAAACAAGATGAGGAGCAGGGTTGTGGGGAGGAAAAGAAGAACCAAAACATGAGAAAGGGTGTCAAGGTTTGAGAAGTAATGCACATTCTATCTGTTGAATATAATGTAAGCCTTCTACTACTTACAATAAAAATACATGAAAAAAACATTTGCATTTGCAGACAAGTCCATGGAGTTCCACAGAATGCTCATTCTATGGAAAGCCTATGGATTTCTTGTTGAATATACTTTAGTGAGTAGACTGACACATTTACCTTTTATCTCATGTTAACCTCTATTAACAATACTGCAGTTCACCAAAGTGCTAAGTAACAGTGGACCACAGTTATGTGACTATAACATTTCATTTATGACCTTTATTGTTGATGAGAAGATAATCTGCTGCATCTTTTAAGTTAATAGTATCTACTGAAAGATCTTTATCAAAAGCCCACAAAATATGAGGTCTTTGTTTATTGTATGGTTGGTAAAGATCTTCTCCCACTCTCTAGGCTTCCTAATTAATTTACTACTTATGTCCCTTGCCTTACAGAAGCTCTGCAGTTTTAATGCAGTCCCACCTATCCAGCCTTTCTCTGATTTGTTGTGATTCTTGGTTCTTATTAAGAAAGTTTCGACTTGTGCCAAGAAGGCCTAGTGTATCTCCTATTCCTTCTTGTAAAGTTTTCAGAGCGTCAGCTTTTACCTTGAGGTCTTTGATCCATTTGGAGTTAATTCTAGTGCAGGGTGACAAAGAAGGATCCAACTTTGGTTTTCTGCAGGTGCTTAACCAGTTCTGCCAGTACCACTTGTTGGAGAGGCTGTCTTTCTTCCATTCTATTTTTTTGGCTCCCTTATCAAAGATTAGGTGGCCATAAGTCTGTGGCTTAAGATCCGGGCCCTCAGTTCTATTCCATTGGTCTTCATGTCTGTTTTTGTGCCAGTACCAAGCAGTTTTGAATATTATAGCTCTGAATCACTCCAAAACTAATCTCCATAGTAACAATCATCACATTAAAAGATGGCTCAAAGACTTAAAGAGAGTCTTCTCTGAAGAAGAAATAAAAATGGCCTATAGACACATGAAGAAATGCTCGACATCTCTGGTCATAAAAGAAATGCAAATCAAAACAACTCTAAGATTCCACCTCACTCCAGTCAGAATGGCCAGGATCAGGAAAACGAATAACAACAGATGCTGGAGGGGATGTGGTCAGGAGGGATCACTACTACACTGCTGGTGGGAGTGCAAACTCATTCAACCGTATGGAAAGCAGTATGGCAGCTCCACAAAAGACTAAACATAGAACTTCCCTATGACCTAGCAATTCCACTACTTGGCATTTACCCAATCATCCAGAAACAAGGGCATGCTAAATCCACTAGCACAATGATGTTCATTGCAGCACTATTTACCATAGCAAAGATATGGAACCAACACAGATGTCCCTCAGTTGATGAGTGGATCAACAAGATGTGGTATTTATACACAATGGAATTCTAGGCTGCTGTCAGAATGACATCACCCCATTTGTAAGGAAGTGGAAAGACTTAGAAAAAATCATATTAAGTGAGGCAAGCCAGACTCAGAGGAACATAGGCCCAATAGTCTCCCTCATTTGTCATAATCAGTCGAAACCTTGGGCTCTCTTAGAAGAGATTTACAATAGAACAAAATCTAGAGACATTAGGCCAAATAGTATGACACTAAATGTAAGGACCTCCAGGATAAGAAAACAAAAGCCATATAATGAATGACTGTTGTTCTTAATGTACTATGTTATTTCTCATCTCTTTTGCCATCCCTTGGTTATCTCATATTGTTATAATATTTCCCCTTGTTATCTGATATATTTTATATGTGCTTAATTGGTTATTTGAAATTGGATAGGGAAGGGGGAAATCAAGATAAGCAGGGGGAGGGTGGGAGGGAAATGTGGACCATGTCATAAGAAAGGGTATCAATGTTAGTGAAGTTATGCACCTTCTATTTGGTGAATATAATGTAACCGTTCTATTAATCACAATTTAAAAAAAAACACCCCACCCCCCAAAAAGCCCACAGAAATTATAAAGCAGAGAGATCCTGCTGAGAGTGAGAATAATCCAATGAACAGTATCTACCCATCAAAAAGTTACAGGCCTACATGAGTAGTTGGGTTGAGGGACAAGAAGAATGTTTCCACACACTTTTTTAAGCAAATGTGTGTAGAAATAAGATCCAAAGGAGATTCCTGTGACTTCCAAATGAGGGATACATACATTTCAGATAGTATATAAAGAGTTAGCACCTTATATTTGGATCTTCAAAAATATGTTACAAAGTAAAAAACCAACATAGAAAAAAATGACATACCTTGCAATTTAATTTGTGTGAAATATACTAGAATGGATAAATTTGTAAGACGAACTCAGATTGATGGTTAATATGAGGTGTCAGATAAAGTAAAATGGAGAATAACTGTTTGGACAACAATTAAATCTTTTAGAGATGTTTAAAAAACAATTAGTAGACACTACACTAAATGTCATGGAATTATTGAACCAAAATTTTTACAAAACCTTGTTTTGTGAGAATTTTGTCCCAATTAATGAAGATGTATGATTTTTCTTCATAAAATTGTACTGACTTTATATGTCTATTTTTTGCCTAGTATATTTAACCATGTATAGTTATATATCAAAACTATACACATATATAACTATATACATATAGTTCTTAATATTTTATTTCTTTTATCAAAGAAATACCCTTGAGTCACATTCTAGTCACTCCTATCAAAATCTAACGATTGCCGTTAACTTTAGAAACAGATTTATTTTGTTATCTTTTGAACATCATGCAGAGTGAAATACATGACAGATGTTCTGCATGCAGTTTATTCCAATCATCTGAAATTTCTTAGGTTTCTTTCAAGTTGCTACTCAAGTATTTTATTCATTTTTATTGGTGAACAATATGCCTTTGATAAAAGTATCACATTTAAATTATCCACTCTTAGGAGGATGTGAATTAACTTCTTTTTTGCATTTGACAATTATTTTAATAGTACAAACTATTGCAAACTACATACTCTTTTGTATATTTGATTATTTTGGTAAATATTTAAGTAATTGAAATGTCATAAAGAATTATCTGAAAATTTATGAAGAAAATTTACTTATTATAAGCAATATATGAGAAATCAATTCACTTATGAATCTTGATAATATAACACAGATGTTAGTCATAATTCTTGGAATTTTAATCATATAATCATTGAAATTTGAATAGCATTCATTAGCTGTGTATTTGTTTCTTACATGGAATGTCTGTGTAAACCATGTTCATACTCTAAATAAATGCTAGTGTATTTTTTTTGCCAGTCCTGGGCCTTGAACTCATGGTCTGAGCACTGTCATTGTGTTTCTCAAGGCTAGAGGTCTACCACTGGAGCCATAGCACCACTTCCGGCTTTTACTATGTATGTGGTACCAAGGAATCAAAACTGGGTCTTCGTGCATGCTAGGCAAGCACTCTTATCACTGGGCCAAACACCTGGCCCCAAACGCTAGTGTATTTTTTTTAATGACAAATTAACTCATAATTCTGAATTCAAGCTGATTGTAGATATATGTGTTATAAATATGACTTTAATTTTCAGTTCAACAAAATGTCTTTTAAAAAGCAATAATTTGTAATATCAATGAAATCCAGGTAATATATATATAGTATATATAGCAGATGTTTCATATATGGTGTATATAAACATATGTATATGTACACACATATATGAATATACCATATGTATACACATGTACATATGTATAGACCATACATATATATACTCACATATATTTTATACTATATTATATATTATACATGCTGTACATATATAAGTATATTGATTTACAGTATATACTATATATTAATAGATATATGCATATAAACACATATATACACATGCTTATATTTTTATATATAGTACAGTATAAAATGTATACACACATTCACACATGCATAGTTTTTCCATGATTACAGCTCTTGTCACTTTTATGTTACAGTACCTTGTACAATGAATTTTTACTTACCACAAATACAATCACATAATTTTAAATTTCTTTGTACTTCAGATTTTAGATTACATATATCTTATATTTGCTCTATATTGCAATCCCCATATGTGTGTCTCTGTGTGCGTGTGTGTGTGATAGGAAATTGAAGTTCATTTTTGCTGTTTTTTATGTTTCAATAATATTTACTGAGACTCTTTCCATATATGTGAATTGGCACCTGTTCTTTCTGTTAATAAAAATTTTATTATATACGTAATTTACAGAGAGGTTACATTTACATAAGTCAGGTAATGAAGACCTTTCCTTTTAAAGAGTGTCACCCTTTCCCTCATTTTTTTCCCACTTTTTCCCCTCCTCACCTACAACAACCCAAGTTGTAAAGTTCATTCCCAACATATCGCCTAGTGAGCATCGTAGCTGCATTGATTCACCCTTTGTCTCACCATTTCTGTGACTCCCTTGCCCATCTCCAAATCAGAGAAACTTACTACAAAACAAAGGGTGCATAAATGAAAACAGTGACAACAGGGAATAAATTAAGGAGAATAAAAGAAAGGAAAAGAAACAATGGCAAACAGTACAATAACAAAGTTTCCATTTCTTGGAGTTCATTTCCATAAGCAGCAAATACACATAGCTATTGAGCCATTGTGATTCCCTGCTATGAGTATCCTCCTTTGTGTGCAATTGGAATCAGCACTGGAAGAATAAAAGGAAACAGCATTATTGCCCAAGGCAGTATTGCAATTGTAAAACATGTTCTCATGTTCCCTGAAATTTGTCGGGGAAAAATTGTAGTTTCATCAACTGGCACTTCTGACCCTCTTCTTCTAATTAGAATCAGCAGAAGAGAATCCGCCTTTCTTTGATTCTAGGGCTGAAAAGTCCAGATTCTTTCTTTTGGGATGTTCCTCTTAGCAAACCATTCATTGTACTATAACATGCTCAGACAACTTAGAGAGAGACTACCTGCTATATAACTTGATAAGAGTGTTTAGGGAATAAGCTGCAGCTAGCATCAATCAAGTTACAGGCTGAACGTCCAACTGCTAAAGAACAAAATACTGTCTCCATGTAATACTGAGTGAAGTGGAATATACACTGTTCCCTAAACTTTGCTAAAATAGGGCATTGTGAGTAAAGAAAATGTGTTTCATTTTTAGATGCTAGATATTAGAATTTTTTTCTTTCCAACAATATATAGCTGGGATAGATGTGGTTACTGAGAGAGGTGGCACATCCATACACTGTGTGAAACATACAGGTAGGACTTAGGCCAAAGGAAACTAGAAGAAAATGGAGGAAAATGTCTCAAAACAATGGAATTGGAAATGTAGTTTCAATTAGTTTGTACTGTCAATAAAATCAAGGATGTATATATCTATATATCTATATATCTATATCTATATCTATATATTACCCATACTATCTACACATGCACATATAAAACATTTGTGCACATATGAACACACAATATATGATATATAATACATAATATATATAAAATATATGATATAATACATAGTATATAATGCATATATATGTATAATTTGGCAAGTTATTTTACAACATTATACAGTCTGGGGAAAATATATACAACACCCTTGATAGACTTCAAGTTCTTCTACTTCTGCCCCTCTTTCTTTTGTTTTGCTGGTTGTGGGGCTTGAACTCAGGTCCTGAGCATTGTCTTTGGACTTTATCAAGGCTAGAACTCTACCACTTAAGCCACAACACCACTTTCAGCTTTGTTCTATGTATGTGGTACCGAGAAATCGAACTCTGGTCTTCGTACATGCTAGGCAAGCACTCTACAATTAGGCCAAACTCCTGACCCCTGCTTCTGGCCCTCTTGATCCAAGAATCTCTGTCAATATATCATCTTATCAGGTTTGCAGGCTGTCCATAAGTAATAACGTTATTCATATTATTCTTTATATAAGTAGTCACATATTCACGAACTTGATCAAAATAAGTCCAGTTCTTTGACTTTCTGCAAGGTTGAGAAGGCAGTTCATATATTTTTAGAGGAAGGCATGATATTAAGATATTTGCAAGAAATATAGTCTGTATAAAATACCATAGTATTTCTGTGGTATTAATATACGGTTCTATCTCTTAATATCTTCTTTAGATTAGGTTTTTCTGACAATACTCTGAATCTTTTCTCCTAAAGTCTTTGTAAGTTTTAAAAGTAATGACTAGGGCAGTTTATTTTGACAGCATAACTTGGAAGGCTCTTACTACTTATAAACAAATAGTGGTTGCATTCTTAATATCTTCTTACCTTATACTTTAATATGAACAGCTAGAAAATGAATGAAAATTTAGCACTGTGGAATATTCTTAATTAGACCTTCTAAGGTTCTGTTTTTCATATTAACAATATCATTAAAACTTCCAACCAAGTTATATTATTTTTCTCATTTTATCTTAGTATGCCACTAGCTTGATAGACTCTACAGTTTCTGTTTAGACCTGTGTCAGTGTTAGAATACTGACTTAAATCAGTTACCAACTGGAAGATATTATTTCAAAATACTGTAAAGAGATACACCTAAGTAAAAGAATATAAATTTATAGATATTAGGGCCTTAGGAGGATGTTTCAAAAATAATTAATGGATGTAAACATTCAATTCTAAAAATGGGTCTCTCTCTCTCTCTCTCTCTCTGTATATATATATATATATATATATATATATATATATATATATATACATACATACATACATATGTATATATATGGGAAAAATCTCATGGGAACATTTAAATACAGAAACATGAACTTCAATTTTATGTTACACAAATATGCACACACACAAATATGGGATGAAATACAGAACTAATATAAAATCTATAAAATCTAAAATCTGAATCACAAAGACACAATTTTTGACTATATTTGTGGTAACTGAAAAATTCTTATAAAGATACAATCATATAAACCATAAAAGGGGTAAAGTCTTTAACAATAGAAATGTATATATATATGCACTATATATAAATATATGCATGTACATGTATACATATAGCATGTGCATGTATATATATTAATGTTTTACATACTAAATAGTATGTGTATATACTATATACTCCATATGTATGTGCATACCATACAATATACAGTATGTTATGTATGTATACATATGTGTATAAATATATGTGAGTATATATGCATATATACACACATATGCATCTATCAACGTGCTGTATATCTTTTCCCTAGGATGTGTACATTTGTAAAGTCATTTGGTCTGATTCAACCAAGGCCACCATGGAGGGATTCAAATTGTAATAAATCTAGTTTTTCATAACAATAAACCATCCATAATATTAAATGACAAATGGCCTTTGCAAAAAAACTTTCTCCACCTCTGCTGGCGAATTTACAATTTGAATTTCTAAATTTTTTCCTTTGGAATAGGATGTGCCTTTTTCATTAATCACATATTTCAGAAACACTAATTTGTGGGTTTCAAAACTCGGTTCAACACTATTCTAGCTGTCCCCTCCTGTAAGATATAGGGAGTTTATATCCAGTTATGATACTGTAACAAAGCTAAGTAAGGGATTGTTCTGTAGCCTACAAAAAGATGATTGCCTTGTGTGTGCAAGTCCCTGGAGTTTATCCTTAGCAAACTGCTAAGGTATAGAATGGGCAGGAGGAGCTGTTCTGACAAGCATTTCCTCCATTTTGTTTCCCAGGCAACAGCCAGTATCTACAACAATGTCTCCAGATATACCCAATGGCTATTTTGACAAATATAAAACAGTAGAAAACCTACAAACTCAGTATATTTCTTATTATCTAAAATATCAATTAAAAAGGAATGAATAGTACTTCTACTTAAACAGTATTACAATGGCACGCACATATTATAGCACAATACTCTGTGATACCTTACAAAAGAGAGAATCTGAGCTCTAAGGAGTGTAAATTATTTTCTCATATATCTGAATTTATTTCAATAGAGGTTCAATCCCATGGTAAATTTTTAATTGCTATTCCGAATGTTCAATCAAGCTTTAAAAATAGAATTTACAAAAACCTGCCTGTAACTTATGCTATTCAAACCACATGATTCTTTAAACCATAATTCAAAATTCAAGCTGTGATATGATCATTTCATATAAATATAATAGTTGGATTTTATAAATATTAGTATGTAATATTAATGATAACATTAGTATAGCTTTAGCTAAAAGCATATGTTCCATACTATATAAATAATCAAATGTCATGGATTTATTGATTTGAAAGACTTTAAAGAACTGATTGGTAAATGATGAATTGAATTGTTATAAAGCAGGGAAATATCTTCAAAGATGTAATAGCCCTGAAACACACAGAAGTAAAAATACTGCAAAGAATTTCTTGTAAATCATATAAAGAACAGGCAAGCTGTCTGATTAGAGGAAAAGACAGAGACCGGTTTTCTTTTGGCCTATATATTAAAACATACTTTCCTCATCAGCAGAATAAAAAGATTGCTACTAAACAGCTTAATTATGAAAGTACTAGTTTCTCTCACTTACTTGTTGCTTTCTGTCTAAATTGTTCTCCCCAATTAATACTCTTTTTATTCAGGTTTAAGTTGACATTTTTAATTAAATTTATTGTCTGGATAATGTATAGAGGGGTTACAGTTACATTTGTCAAGTAGTGGGTACATTACTTCTTGAACTATTGCTCTTTTTATCTTTCTTGGACATACATGAAAATATGTAGAGAATAATTCAGGTAGCTTCTGGGAATAAAATCTCATAGGATACATAATTTTAAAAATATTTCTTAACAAATATCATTTATGGAAAATTTTTGTTTGCTTTCATTAGTTGTTAATAAAATGGTGTGTTACTCAGGAATCTTGAAATAATTGTGCTGTATTGGTAATTCTCTCTCTCTCTCTCTCTCTCTCTCTCTCTCTCTCTCTCTCTCTTTTTCTCTCAGTCTTGCTCCCTCCCTCCCTTCCTCCCTTCCTCCCCCCTCCCCCCTCTCCTGATATCAGGAAAGCTTGACTGCCTTACATAAAAAGATACTCCAATTTAAGAATATAAGGAAAATAAATGTATCATGCTAAAGTGACCAAAAATATTTTGGCCAAATTAACTTCCAATCTCTAAATACTCCCTCTGGTCTGTCCTGAAGGCATCTGTATTTTATCAGGGCATTTAAGCTTCTCTGTATTCACATTTATTTTCAGGGTACATAAAGGTTTCATGGATTTTGGGAATGCTATGAGATTTAATTTATTTACCATTCTATAGTTCTTAGAATGCACAGCATTTCAAATCCTTTAATTTCAAGCATTTAAAGAAAAGAACAATCAACAAAACTGCTGAACTTAAAAGCAAACAAGGGTAATTAGCGAACAGTTAGAAATGATTTTTTTTCTTCAGGACCCTTGATTTCTTCCTGTTGTTCTTTAGCTTCCCTGCACTGATTTCGACATCCATCATGCTTCATTTGTCTAAAATCAGCTTATATACTTAATGGTCCAGACTGGGCAATCAATGTTGATTGAAATCAACTTCAAACTGATGCAAGAGGTCTACTGCTGCTCTAACAACCAGCTGTGTAAATCTAAGAGAAAGATAACTGTCAGCTCTTTCCTTAATTATATAGTTCCATGTTTTTCTTAAGAATACTCATGTTATAATGACCCAGTGAAAACTTTTATCTTAGGAAGGAAATCACTGAAAAAGTCACCAGAGGTTGCATCTTCAAATCCTACCACAAATCTCATCATCACATAAGCTAAATACTACTCCCACCTCAATGGCCATGGCAGCTGCTCCTCCCCATTCAAATATTTAAGAATGACCAGACACTCATGCTAACTGGGAAAATTGCATACCACACAACAGTCACTGCTAAACTGCAATGGAGTCCATTTCAACTAGCAGTAAAATGTAAGCTTTAGGTGTGGAAATTTTCCAAGATTAGGAACAAGAGAGTTTGGAGAAACAGATAGAGGGCAAGGGGAATATAGACACAGGTAAGCCAATAACAATTAAAATATGAAACAATTACAAATACAAAATAATCCAGTGTGTTTATTTATTTGTGAATCCTAGGCATCAGTTATGTTAAGCAAGGACAATACCATTTGAGTTATGCACCCAGCCCTTTTATTTTACTTATTTCTTTTTCTTTTTTTTAAATTAATTCTTAAGTAGTTGTATAAAGGATTTGTCATTTGATGCAACAGTTTACAAATATATCATTATTGATGTTCCTTCTTTTAGCATTGTCACCCATCTATTTCCTACACTTTTCTCATTCTTCTTAATTGCATAGGCTATTCATTGTAATATTGACCAATAAACTTACATATCACCTAAGAAATTAAATTATTTGAATTCTTCCTTGAATCTACAAACCAAGGTACAGTAAAGCCATCAGCACAATTCTGTTCATTGTAGCACCATTCACCATAGGCAAGGAATGGAATCAGTGCAGATGCCTTTTTATTAGTGAGTGGATCAAGAATTTTCACTCATCCATTAGAAAGGATGATACTGGAACATTTGTAAAGAAATGGAAATACCTATAAAATAATTATGTTAAGTGAAGTAAGTTAATCTCAGAGAGAGACGCTTGTTTTTCTTTGTATGTAATAGATGTATTTATCTTTAGAAATTTATAAGGAAAGAAGTTAAATATTCTACAAGTATATTTTATCACAGGCTTACATAAAATTTGATGGGACTCGCCTCAAATTCACAATCCTTCTCATAGACTGGATTAGAGGTTCATTCCACCTAACTACTATTATCTAAAGAAGCATCTTCTCATTTAGTTGGCCTCAAACATCTAAGTTCAAGTGATCATGCTACTTAACCCCTCAAGTATCAGGGAATAGTCATATCTCACTGGACTAGGTTCTATCCAGTCGTTCTTTAGACTTCTTTATTGTACAAACTGACTTGACAAAAATTCAGCTTAAGTAACAATCTATTTAATTCACTCTGATATATTTAGGTTCTTTTTATGCAGAAAACTGTTGACGTTAGGCAGAGAACAAAAGGAAAAAGAACTACATTAGGAAAAGTGAAACTAAGAGGTACCTTGGTAAGTGATAAAACTGATAGGAGAGAAAAATAAGTACAAAGGTTAATGTGATTCAAAACAAGAAAATCCAATATTCTATCAAGAGCCTTTTAAATAAAATAAGTAACAAGTGAAAAAAAATAAGTACAATTATATCTGAGTGCATGAAGTAATTCTTATTTTATTTCTAACTATCTCTATATAATGTATAAGAAGTGTTGGTAAGGAATGAGACAAGGTAGTGGAAGCTATATGATGAATGTGCTCTAATCTGATTGATAATTCTATTAACCACTCAGTGAGCTACTGTACTTGGAAATCATGTGAAAACGATCCCTAATATCACATCCTTTCGTAAACAACAGTATTTACTGTGTTATGTTTTAAACCATGGTCAACCTGTATTTACTGGGACTTTTTAGGTCTGAGTTTTCTAATCTATTAGGCATTAAACAAAGTATATAAAATAATTGTGAAATGTGTCCCTTGCAGCAGATGTCTCACAATTACTCTGTAACATTCAGTAAAGGAGCACTAAATAGTACCTTGCCTGGGCATCTTTACATTTTGCTTCTTTACCATTCCTTTTAAGCAGCCCCATGTCTGCTTGAACGGGTATTTTCATTTGTTTGAAACAATCATTTAGGATCATCGTGAAATAGGCCATGGAATGATTGTAGAAAATGTTGAGAGAAGGAAGCAGCCATGTTGGGTGTTAACTTCTAAGCTTGGCCAACAATAATCCAAGGGTCAGCTAACACTACTGACTGTGAAGAACACTATAAGGGTTGTGTACGTTGATAGGTTAAGAATGTCACAGAGGAGCTCCAGTGGCTCAATCAGTCAGCGTGCGGTACTTAAGAGTGACACAGAGGTAATCCAGTATTGGTAAATTTTCTAATAGGAACTGCAATATTTTAATATTCTTAATGATGGTCAATTTACTATGATAAACCATGCATATTCATACAACTAAACACACTCTTGAATTCTTAGATTTTTGTTATAAACATAAGAAGCAAAAATAAGAAAGAAGGTGTCATTTATTATGTATGTGATCATGATTTTATGCTTGGCATCACCTTCCATTTCTTTTTACCACCCTTTTATGCATGAGGAAGTTGGAAATTATATCAAGTGATAACATTTATCAGAACTTTATGAATTCATTAGAATTTAGACTTGTTTATGTACCTTAAGTGTGGAAAATTATTCAAAATTAAAATGCTGTTTAGAATATCATTTACATTTGGGTTCACTTATTTCAAACCTTGAAACAACACTGTATTATATCTGACATTTCCTAAGTTTAAAAAAAAACCATATCAGATAGAGGACAAATACAAAACTTAAAGTTCAGCATTATTATATAACTGAAATGAGAACACATGCATAATAATTTCACTTTAATGTTGGGAGAAAAAGGTAACTAGTTATGAACTAACATCTCTCATTAACTTAATGGCTTTACCTAATTCTTATGTCTGCTGAATGCAGCTCATCAAGTTTATGGTCTTCTTTATTCATTAAAGAACCAACTTGTGGGTTTTGTGTTATTTTTCTTTATGATCATTCTACAAATCATCTGATAGGTGAGGTAGCTTCACCACTACCTTGCCCCAAAATGAAGTCTCTTTAATTCTATCATCCAATGATAAAAACAAAGCAAATTCTACCTACTAGAGCCTAAGTGACTTGAGATCAGTAGTAAAACATTCTACTGCTCTCTGCTTTCTACTGTGAAGTTAGACATTCTAGATCAGGGTACTTAATGGTTAGTTCTGATGAAAGATCTCTTGGTGGATTACAGATGCCTAACTTTCTGGTCATGTGCCCATATTTAAATTCTTTAACAATATATGAAGGTGGGAAGAGGGAGAGAGACAGAAAAACTCACAAAGACATACAGATACACAGACACTTACTAAGAGAGATACACAGAGATGGAAATAGACACAGAAGGACAGAGTCAAAGGCACAACTACACTCACAAGACAAAAACACAAAGAGAGATAGGTATGCATACAAGGAGAGAGAAGAGAGGGATATGAGAAGGTTGTGAGATTGTTCTCTTTAAAGGAGCTATTATCATATCATATCAGGGTATCACTAGTTTACCTATTTATCCTCTAATCATCTCAAATATCAGTGCCCAGTTTTGGCCATCAGAAAAATAATAAAATGAAGGTGCAATGAAGGTAAAAACAGTCATGCTTCTTGGGCATGTAGGGAGTGGAAAATCTAATGAACTCTGAATCATCTTCTTGGTTACTGATCCTTTTACTAAAAAATACTTCAAAGAAATAAAATGTTTACCTAGACAATAGTAGCTCATGCCTGGAATCCTAGCTTCCCTGGAGGTTGAGATAGGTGAATCAAAGTTCCATGCCAGCCTAAGCAGCAAAATTATTGAAAGTCCATCTCCATTAACCAACTCACAATACTGCACTGGAGACTTCTGACAGTATTTCTTCTTTGCTGCTGCTGCTGCTACTGCTCCTCCTCCTCCTCCTCCTCCTCCTCCTGGTCCTCCTTCTCCTCCTGCTGGTCCTCCTCCTCTTCCTTGCTTTATGTGCCCCATTTTGTTCAAATTAAAGTGGTTTGTTGATATACTCATAACTCTATTCCTGTGTTCTGTTAACAGGGTTGGGAAAGTCTATGAAGTATATCCATAATCTTTGACTGATGTTGTCCAGGCAAAAGCTTTATTGTTTTTCAAACATTCTTACTTATTAGTTTCAATGTAAACAGACTAAGCATATACCAAATAGTTATGGTTCCTTTAAAAGGAAGTTACACGTCTCTAAGATTCAGTGGCAAAAATTAACATTGCTATTCCAAAATGAAGCAGCAGAAAAAGAATAAGACTGGGGAAGACTGAAGCAAATCTGAAATCCAGCAGAGAAAAACTATAGAGCCTAGAATACACACTGTGTGTCTGGATCCCTCTGTAGTGGGATTTGACACCTAAGATCATAGGCAACATTGTCCCTAAAGCTTTCCTAAACATACTTCACATGGTCCTCTCTAGGCAGGCAGTTCCTCCTTAAACAAGACTTCCAATCCATGCTTCTGACATCTCTTTCTTGGATCTCCCTTGAAGCTTGACTTCCTTTTCACAAGTCCATCCTGCTATGGGTAACTTAAATCACTACAACACTGCGACACTGCCTAATCCACCAGGAAGAAGAAGAAGAAGAAAAAGAAGAAGAAGAAGAAGAAGAAGAAGAAGAAGAAGGAGGAGGAGGAGGAGGAGGAGGAGGAGGAGGAGGAGGAGGAGGAGGAGGAGGAGGAGGAGAAGGAGGAGGAGAAGGAGGAGGAGAAGGAGGAGAAGGAGGAGAAGAAGGAGAAGGAGAAGAAGGAGAAGAAGGAGAAGAAGGAGGGGGAGGGGGAGGGGGAGGAAGAAGAAGAAGAAGAAGAAGAAGAAGAAGAAGAAGAAGAAGAAGAAGAAGAAGAAGAAGAAGAAGAAGAAAAGGAGAAAAAGACACAGAAGAAGAAGAAGAAGAAGAAGAAGAAGAAGAAGAAGAAGAAGAAGAAGAAGGAGGAGGAGGAGGAGGAGGAGGAGGAGGAGGAGGAGGAGGAGGAGGAGGAGGAGGAGGAGGAGGAGGAGGAGGAGGAGGAAAAGGAGTTGGAGGAGGAGAAGGAGGAGGAAGAGGAAGAGGAGGAGGAGGAGGAAGAGGAGGAGGAGGAGATAGATACAAAAAATAATATTGTGATTTTACTACCAGCTCACATATGTTAAAACTACCAAAAATTAATTTAAAAAAATCTTAATTTTGTACAGATGGCACAGCAACTCAAATTCCTCAAGAATAATAAAGGAGGAAAAAGAAGGTAGGAAGGTTTATAGGTACATCTGGCCATATGGCCTGATTGTAAGCCCAAACACTCACACATAGTAAGAGAAAATATTATAATATAGGACACATTAGAGTTTTAAACTTTTGACCAAAATATGAAAAAAATATTCTCAGCTTTTCTGACTAGCTCATAGAAGTGTTACAACTTACACAAGTTGAAGCCGAAGTCAAGAATACACATATGGAGATACTTTTCCTCCTAGAAATAGAGCTCATGACCAGGGTGTTATATTCCTTTCCTTTTTCTCCTTTCTTTCTTTTTCTATTTCTCTCTTTCTCTCCTTTCTTCCTTTTCTCTCCTTCCTTCTTTCTTTGTTTTTGCCCACACCAGGCTCTGTGTCTTAGCTATTTTCCTTCAAAAGTAGTATGTGGCATCACTTCAGCCATACCTTCCCACATTTCTGGCTTTTTGTTGATTCATTGGAGATAAGAATCACAGGGACTTTTGTTATTCGGTTGGCTTTGAACCCTAATCCTTAGAGGTCATTCTCTTGAGTAGTTAGGATTACAGGTGGGAACCACCATCACCCAGCATTGTCTTCATTTTTTTATATAGAGTTTTCTTATAGATATATTAAAGGATTAAATGGTTATTTTCAAAGTAGAATTTCTTTCAGTAAAACTGACAGATAATGTAACATTAACATAAAACTGATGTTTGCTTAAGTTTGATTTCTTTATTGAGAAATGTGGATGAACAGAGACAATGCTAAAATAGAATTACTAAAATAGTATTACATACAATCCAAAAATACTATTCTTGGGAATGTATTTGAAAGCTTGTAAGTTAGGATTCATCATAGGCACTTGTGTATTTATGGGCATTATAATAGTCAAGCTATGAAAAACCTACCAGATGCCCTAACACTGATAAATAAAGCAAAAATGCACATACACACAATAAAATATATTCAGTCAGGAAGAAGAGTGAAAATGATATCTGCAGAGGAATGGATGGAAATGGAGAAAATTACATTAGGCAAAGTAAGCCAAGTTAAGATGCCCAAGGATCTTATATTTTCTGTTGAATATGAAGGCTCAACATAAATATACACTGTAGCCCATGACTGGAGAGAGCAAGACTGAATGAAAGGTGCTGAAGAATACAGAGTTGTGAGGATGGTATACAGAGAGACCAAACCCCTAAACAACTAACATACTTAAAAGAATGGATGAGAGGAAAATGGTAGAAAGAAAACAGCAAACAACCTAAGCTCTTTACAAAAAAAGCAGAGTTTTAGAGCCCTGTCAGACACTCCAGAACTAGAGTCACACCAACTAAGTTATAATTATACAGAAATATACACCCAAAAAGATTATAAACTGCTTGCACAAGAAGATAGAAGCCTGTAAAAAATCAACCAACCATCCTCCATTTTGTATTTATATCTAAGAGCAGTTTCCTGACTAGAATTTTTCCTTTACTAGTTCATTGGAATATGTTCCCTTAAAATAGAAATGTAATGTGGATATTTCTCAATTAAATTAGGCAGATAAAGCTTTCTGTGCTAATAATATTGAGACAATTATACATACAATTTCATTCCTAAAGGGGTTATGTTCCTGGTCTGGAAGAAAAAAATATATTGTATACAGTAAAAAGTGAAGTTAATTTTATTATACAAAAATGCAGACTTTAATTGCACAGGAAATAGGGATAATTTATTTAAATATTGTTTCATTACTGGCTTTAATTAAAATGTTAAAATTGAAATATTGTAAGTTATTAGGAGATAAAAATGAACTAAAATGATTAAAATTCATTTTCCATCACTAATTCACAACTTCTAAATTATAGTCTACTCTGATTACCACTACTCTGATTAGCAGTAGTTTGACTACTATAAATTGACATGAATTTGGTATGTCCTTCTCTTAGATGAACATAATCTTTATTGGGATCTTATATGAAACATATTTATGTATTATAATATGTATTTATATAATATAACTTATGTACTACATGTATATATACATATATTACATATTTATGTATACATATACATATTCTTATGCACAACTTCAAAACTCATATGATCCAATTTCTTTAAAAATTCAAATTATGTAGTTTTAGAAACACTTAAGGAAGAGGAATATGGCCAAATAAAATCATCTAGGTCATCCTTGAGACTCTAGAAGAAACACAACAAGTGGTATATGGCTTCAGAGAAAGGCAGATTGTATAGAAAGGTAAAGAAATGCATCAGTAAACCCGACACAGTTGAGAATCAGGGATTTGCAGAAATACTGGATTTTACACTTGTAGCACTATGATAGAAGGCTGACGAGGTGCTGGGCAGTGTTGTAGAGAATAGAAAGTATCCCTTTCCCATGAACAAAAGTAGTACAAAGAAGAAAAGATTCCTCAGATCTGTAAGCACAAATTCTGCTACATCACAAAAACACAATTTAACACGGAGGACCTACAAGCTGGTTAGCAAGCAAGTACTCAAGCAGGATCCCCTACACATCCTACCTTTTCACAGCTGCTGTGGAGCAGATCTATTTTAAAAGAGTTCTTACAATCAAGCCTTACTATGTAGGGAAACAGAAACCTTGTGTTTTGGTACCTTTGAATCTTAATGTCTTCTCGTGTGCTAAGTGAGCAACCATCGCCAGTATCGGGGTATGTTCCTGAAACTGTGACTTGCTCACAAATCTGTGGCATGGAAAATGCAGACTGTACAGCAGAAGGAAAAGGGGAGTTCTCTTTTGGGAATGTTAGTGAGAAGGATCAGCAACCAGGTTGCAGATGGGGAAGGAGACCCAAAGAGCTGGGATGAGCATGGTCCCTTAGTGACTGTAGCATCTCAAGTATCTTATAACATGTCTTACTGACCTAGAGACATTCATTGGATGCAAAAACACTGCACATAACTTGGTCATGGATAGGTACACACAGCAGTAGTGGGAGGGGCACTGAGGATTTCATGGCTCATGTGGCAGGAGCTGCTTACCAGTGGATCTTGAATTGTCCTTTTGCCAGTGGTATCTGTATATAGTTTCTTTATCAGAATCTGAAAAACATATAAAATCTGACTAGGTAGCAAATTAATCTTTCCAGAGTTTTGGAGTCCTCTGTTCTTGCTCTATGGACTTCTCACTGGTAAAACTGACTTCTGTATACCTATTTCCCTTTGGAGAGAAACACAGTCATTCCACACTACAAGGATATTAGCAATTCTCAAAATTCCGATCTGAGAAAATAGCGAAACTCTCAGAGTTCATTGCTTTTTTAACCCAAATCTTACATAGTCATATGAGAGAAGTATACTTCAAGCAATACTTTTAAAGCTTTCTTATTCATTGCCATACATTTTAAATATATTTTTATTTCATAACTTGTTATAGGCAGTATTTTTATTTTATATCCTCATAATCATTTTCTTGTAAATTCATATTCATTTGCTAATCCAATATAATATACCTTATGTTACTGAAGTACTTCATTTCTATGTGCCAAATTCAGTATTCATTGCTGCTGCAAAAATATTCTATGAAATAATTGAGAAAGCCATATTTAAATGCCAGGAGCAGTCAAACAATTAAGACAAAGATCCGGCAAGTTTGTGGTTTAGCCCATGTATTATTAGGCTTGATTCAGTTGTTGAAAACTAGAATTTGTCCCTGTCTCAAAAGAATAATTCTAAATCAATATTCATATTATAAATAATTTGATTTTAAAATTAAAAAACTGTACATGGGCACTTAGCTAAAGGCAATGATTTGACAATTGATTAATAAGCACATGAAAAGAGGCTTACCACCATTAGACATAAGATAACAAATGCAACTAGGTTCAAAGCCACAAAGTCATGGGAGTGCCAAGCAGTGTTTGAAAAGAAAATTATGTATTATATGTACATATTTTCATATTAAAAAATGAAGGAATCAAGTCAACTGAAGAGTTTGGGATATAAAATGTTTCTTTTAGCATATTCTTAAAGTGATTCTTACAATTCACACTACAACAAACAACATAAACTCACAAGACCCTGATGAAAACTTATCAAATTATCAGCTGTCTTCAGATACTAATACAAAGTCCATATAGTGATGTTTACTTTATCTTCTAGCCATGCGTGGATAAATGTTTGCAAAAGATTTTTGAGGGGATTATTTTTTCCTTTCTTTTTATTGTATTTTTTTTTGGCAAAAGATTTTTTGTATTCATTTATGTGTATTGCTATTACAGACTTAAAAAAAGTTGTATATGTCGAAATGTTACATCACAATGTCAAGCAATCCAACTCTTACCCAGTTTTTAATGCTCCAACTTAGCTGTCATCTACAATAAAATTAATATATAATATTGTTCTGTAAAATTGAATCCTGAAGTTTTTCTTAATTTTGGTGCTTCTGGTATTTGGAGAAATGCCTGTATTCCTTCAGATTTTTCATAAATATTTAATTCTCCTCTGCAGTATTTTGTCTAGACAGATATTTGATTAAAAAGAAACTAACAATAGTGATAGAGTGCTTGCCTAGCATGCACAAAGCCCTTGGTTTGATCCCACGGTACCACATATACAGAAAAAAGCTGGAAGTGGTTCTGTGACTCAAGTTGTTGAGCTCAAATTGTGGAGCTCTAGCCTTGAGAAAGCACAAGGACAGAGTCCAGGCCTAGAGCACAAGCCCCAGGAATGGTAAAAAAGCAAACAGAATTCAGGAAAAAATAGTATTTAGAAAATTAGGAATGTAAGCAACATATCTTCAGCCCAACTCAATGAGTATATCTATATGAGTAAATTACAGAATTTGGAACATTTGCTCAAATATTTCTACTGATATGCACAAAGAATTGAGTTTTAAAATAAGAATAGAAGCTGGGCACTGTGGCTCATGCCTATAATCCTAGCTACTCAGGAGACTAATGTCTGAGGATATTCTGCATAATGCTTCTGTGGCCATAAACATACAATACCAATTAGATTGCTCGCTTTCAAATTGTTTGTGTATATATTTAGAAGAGAAATTGATAAATCAAAGGTTAAATTTCTGAAGAACCACCACAAACATTTCTACAGCATCTATTGTTTTATATTCCCATTATTAGATCAGAACAATCTTATTTTTTTATACTCATTCTTGTTATTTTTAAATTATCATTTTAATAGATTTAAAATGTTATTTTGAGGATTTTGGTGTTAATTTCCCTAGTGGCTGATAATTTTGAGTTACTTCCCATGTGATTTACTGGCTATGTAACTTCTTTGGAAATATATCTATTTAGATCATTGATTTTTCCAATATTTTTGTTTTTCTTGCTGAATTTTAGGAAATCTTTATTCTTGAAGTTAATTCTTTGTGTTTTGAAAGCATTTTTTCAGACTCTCTGCTTCCCCTTTGCTCTATTAATATTGCCCTTTAAGGCTTAATAATTTGTAATTTTCCAGAAGTCCAATTTACTTGCATTTAAATTTGCTGCAGATTGTTTTAATGACATATCCTAACTAAGTTCTCTTAAAAATAATAAAATACTGGGACTAATTCCAGGAAAATCTCTCCACACTGCTCACCTATAATTAGCAATTATTAATTTATATTTTAGTCAAGCTAACACTGGAATTTGAATGACATATATTGTATAGTCAAAGATAAGCCCAAAAGAATGACTATTTCTATTATAAAGTTTAGGAATGCTTTACATAATAAGTGTGCAGTATTAGAAGCCGAACAGACAAAAATCATGTTATAGCTTGGCATAGTGGCTCATGCTTGTAATGCTAGCTACTTAGGAGACTGAGATCTGAGGCTCACTATTCAAAGCTAGTCTGGCACTAAAGTCCTTGAGACTCTTATCTCCAATTAACCCCTAGAAAACTGGAAGTGGCATGGTGGGGCTCAAGGGATAGGGTGGTAGCCTTGAGATGAAGAGCTCAGGAACAGCACCCATGCTGAGAGTTCAAGCCCTATGACTAGAAAACAACAACAACAAATAAAAGCAAAACTTGTTATGTTTTGCTAGTGAACAGTTGGAAATCTCCTAAACTCAAAGGATCTTGTAACCACAAAAAAATACAATCAGTATGAATTTAATAATCATGAATACAGTAGTATAATTTTCTAAAGCAAAAAGCTTCTTCTTAAAATGAAGTAGGTCTTGGAGACGGTACAAATAACTTAGAGAAACAAAAGGGAACTTTGATCAGAATACAAATTATTCTGTTTTGCAGTCTTTACATTTCCTTTTTATAAATTGAATACAATGTAACACTTGTTAAGAAGAATAAATGCATAGAAATTTATGAACTGTTTCTGAGAAAACAGTGTAAGAATTTATTCTATTGTCGCTTTTTGACTATTATTTTATGAACAAATGGATTGTCTTCCTTTGCAAAACTTAAATTGCTTTTTAATCACAGACATTTTTGAAAGTGAATTATTTTTCTTATTATAAAAGTAATATATGTTCATGTTGAACAAGAGGAAAGAATAAAGAATAATAAAATATCAAACCCTACCCCACTATCTAATGCTGCCACTATGAGCACAATGTGGGAATCTCTTCTATAATTTTTATTCTTTTGTTGCATTTTAGCACTTACTAACAGAAAAAATATGGCTCTATTATCAGTTTAATGTAAAATTATCAGTACTTTCCTAGACTATTATTTTTTCAATTGTGATTTTTGTCTAGCCATACAAAATTCCAATGCATATAAACGTCATGACTTTTCTACTTGTGTAAGGCTATAATACTTCTTTGTTTCTAATATGAACAATGATATGAAATTTTCCAAAGCCTTGTTTTTGCTAAGAGAAATTTAAATCAAACTTATAAAAATAGAGAGCAGAAGTATTTTAATAACATTAGTTTATCTCATATTCTTGAAGAGCAACATAAACCACAAATACAATAACAACAAAAAAAGGTTGAGGTTACAACAGCATCTAGGACATAATTGAAGTTTAGGTTTCAGCTGCTCCAATAACTATTATTTCATCTTTGAATCCTTCTTCTCAGATAATTTTGTTACCATCTGAATACAGCTCTCCATGTTCTTCTGGCCATTTAATAGTGTCCAAACATTATTTTTAAGTATTTTTCAAAAGAGAAAATGTTTTGCATGAAGAAAGAAATAAATGTTTCAGTATTTTGACAAGCACTTTAATTGTTCTACCACACATACCTAAGCCATAGACTGGCATCATCTGTCAAAGCAGTAAGAATAAGACTCATGATGGGAAATGGCTTCTAAGAAACATGAAGGGTCACAGTGCTCTGCTTACCAGCACACAATAGTCCACTCAGTCTACATCGATGTTTGTAAGAGACCTTTGGGGTAAGTTCTTAAATGGGGATAAATCATTCTAGCCACAGGAACAATTGAATACATTTCATACACAAAAGTGGGTCTAATGGATATTTTATAAATTATGTTATAACACTTGTGGAATTTTTGTTAAATTACTAAATGCTACATGTACATGATTTTCCTATTGTTGAGTAACAAAGTATAGGAAGTAGTGGTCAGTCCACAGTTATGCAAGTCTTGTGTAATTCAAGGCTCTGTTAAGGACTTGATTCAGGCTCCTAGCCCATTATCATATTTTCCTTTTTTAATTGTGTTTTATTTACTAGGTAACCTATAGAGGGGTTACAGTTACATTTGTCAGATAGTGGTACATTACTTCTTAAACATTGATACCACTTCTCATTTTTCTCCCACTCTTTATGAAATATAAATTGACATATAAAAGTACTAGTAGAATTTTCAACTGTTACACCAATGTTACTTTCCACCAATGACTTCTAACACTTCCCAAAATAGCATATTTTATGAATGAAAAATAAGAGTGAAAATAGTGATATGCCCAATAATGAGTATCTCTAATGAGAAGTAACAGGAAAGTTAATATTATTTTATAATGTCTATTATTGGGTTCTGGAATGTATATATAGAAAACCCAAATCTGACCAAATGAAATTGACTCTGATAATAAAATATCTCCAAATGACAGAAAATCATTTAGTTCTGGTAGCCAGAATCTATTGCCTGAAGTCAGACTACTTCTATTTTTATCTAGGTGTAAATTATAAATAGGCAATGAAGATTATTTTATTTTTTACTTCATTCAATCTTTAGTTTACCCCCATGGGTTCTACTTCCAAATATTATAATGTGTGAGTTTGTGGATTTAGTTTACAAAACATGAGCCTTGTGTGGACACATTCCAACCAATCACAAAACCCTTCATAGAGACTGCTTAGGGAAAGAAATTGCTTTAGGTCCTAAGCTCTCAGGGTCCTACTCTACATACTCCATTTTAGGTGATTCTCTAGAACACTGAAGAATCAAATGACACCTTCATTTGAAATAATGGCTAACAGTTCCTTGCCTGGAATTGTTGTCTATAAATGTTCAAAATATCTCACTCCCTTTTAATAAAAGAATATTTCTTAAATTTTAAGAGGCCATAAAAGGGTTTTACCAAAGGTTTTTTTTTTAATACAAGCATCAGGCTTAGAAAGCTATTATTGTGAAGAAAATTGTAGAATTTTGGAAACAGTTGACAATGAAAGCTTCAAATCAAGTACAAGTTCTCCACAAAATATAAAAATAATTATGCAATTTGATTGTTAAAGAAGCATTAAGTCAATCTGTAATGGACATGACAATAATTGACTAAAGAGATTACAAAACATAAAGGATCTTCACCCTTTTATATAGGTGGGAAGGTGCAGTCTATTACAGTGGGCATTAATTATCTTTATCCAGAGGAGAAATACGTCTTTGTACCCTCTTGCAAAGCAGCTGAATTTAATTCTGAGCCTAGTATGTAAGATAAACATTTAAGTAAAAAGTCAGCATGTCCATATCCTTGAGCTCATGCTTAAAGTTTACATAGGTATTCAAAGAAAGACATGTCTGTAGTGTAAAATAGCCACAGTTTCATTTAGAAAGTGGGGGAGGAGAGCCTTGCAGCATGAGAGTCAGATTATATCAGTAAGATATTAAAATGGGCTGTTAGATGGTCAAAGCTAGAATAATGCATATTGGCATATAAATTCAGCTATTATATAAAGCCAGATTATATAGGCTATAATACTATATATATGTTTATATAATTTTCTTTATCAAATTGTGTGTGTTGGAAATACCTGTGTGTGTATGTGTGTGTGTGTGTGTGTGTGTGTGTGTGTGTGTGTGTGTGTGTATATATATATATATATGCTCCTTTTCTTGCCATTGATTTTTATGGGCCTCATGACCCAAATATTGCTCTTAAATCTCCACATTTAAGCAAAAGTATTCAGTTATTGTCATTTCTTTAGTGATGCTCCAAAGCAGAGAATGTTGATTTTAAATTTGTTGGTTTATCCAATTACAAGTCTATAAAATGGGGAATATAAACTGATAATGCTAAATTTATAAAAAATTGACTTTCAAAGAATAGTACTGGAAATAAGTAAAGCTTTTGCTTTAATAATCCAGACCTAGGATGCCTAATAAGATAGATAAAAGTAGACAAACAAGCCAGGAATGTGGCCTTCGGGTAGAGTGCGTTCCTAGCATACACAAAGCCCTAGGTTAAATTCTATATTACCACAAACATTGAAAGAGCCAGAGTGTTGCTATGGCTCAAGTGGCTGAGAAAGTCTTGAGAAAGTTCAATGGCAGTGCCCAGGGTGTGAGCTCAAGCCCCAGGACAGGCAAAAAAGAACGTAGAAAATAAACACTTGGAATGTGCGTATTACAATTGGACAGATTCTTTCATTTTTACACAAAATTAGTCAAAATTAGTATTGAAATGTAAAGATGCATAAACCTTTTATAGAATGAAATTTCATTGTGCTGCTTGGATTATATTGCAAGTTTGTCATTGTATAGTATATTGTCTTAAACCAGGAATTGCAAGGCATTTCTATAATCCTAACTATTCAGGAGGCTGAGATTTGAGGATTACCATTTAAACTTAGAGTGACCAAGAAAGCCCATGAGACTTGTCTCCAATTAATGATCAAAAAGTCAAATGGAACAGTATCAACCTTGAGAAAAACCAAAATAAACAAAACAAAACAAAAAAATCACCTCAGGGACAGATCTCAAAATCAAACATCAAGCCTCAAAACCAGCACACACACACACACACACACTCACACACACACACACACACACACACACACACACACACACACACACCAGTTATTTCAGACCAAGTATTCAGAATATAAAGCCGGCCCACAATTATCTCTATATTTGAATTTGGTAGCTTAGTTCATTCTAATTTTTTTTCTACACCTTGATATAACATCGTACTGGGCTCATTTAACATTTTAAGTTGATGCAGCAGTAGTGCTAATATTTGGATAAACTATAATGGGTAATTAATTCCGAATACTTATTTATGATGAAATTAATATGTTATCTAGTATAAATGGGATTATTATCTATGCATGTCAAATGCTAGCTACTAACGGATACTTTGATAAAATTAGAAGTTATTATGATTTCAGCAAAAATGAGAGAGAAATTATAGAGACCAAAAATATGTTGAAACAGTTTAAAAATTAAGATTTTCTGTAGTAAGGAGAAAACACCTTACTGTATTATATAAAATTTGTTTTAGAATTAAATTAGTCATCAGAATGTATTTTTTGTCTTAAATTATGAATCTAACTTAATTTTCTCTCAACATTTAAAAAGTAATGGAAATTTTACTTAAAATCAAATATTAAGCATTAATTGTGTGTGTGTGTGTGTGTGTGTGTGTGTGTGTGTGTGTGTGTGTGTCTTGGCCTAGGCGTTGTCTCTGAGCTTCTTTTGCTCAAGGTTAGCACTCTACTATTTGAGCCACAGCTCCAATTCTAATTTTGTTTTGGTGATTTATTGAATATTTGGACTTTTCCACCCCCACTGGCTTTCAGAAGTCATGTTCAGATTGCAGCCTCCTGAGTAGTTAGGATTACAGATGTGAGCCAGTATTACTTTTAACCAATTTTTAAGAAATTCTAGCTTACCATGGCTACGCCTAGGTTTATAACTCCATTCACTCAGGAAGATAAAGACTGTTCACTGTACCTCGAAGCCAACTGAGACAGAATAGTCTGTGAGACTCCATCTCCAAAACAGCCAGCAAAAATCTAAGTTGGAGGTGTGGGTGTGATTCAGATAGTAGAAATTTAGGTACTAGCAAGCAAGTACAAGTTTGAAGTCCCTGGGCTCAAACTCCAGTGTCAATTCAAAAAAAAATACGGGAGTCAATAAAAGTATGTTAAATGTTAAATCTCTTGAAATCTGTCTAAGGAGAATTTAGAAAGGTCTGAAAAAATCATTTTAATTGGAATGAATCGTCCTTTAGCTGTCTTTTTAATAACTTTCATTTGCTGAAAATTTAAAAGTAGAGAGATATGTCTTTTACTTGGTTAGTAGTGCACTATTAGATGCACACTGAAAGTATTTGTGGCAGACTCTGAAAGAAAAGTTTATAAAAAGGGGTGGTGGTTGTGGTTATTAAACTTGTTCAAAGCATGCATGTGCATGCTCTGAATCACTAGCCAATAAGGAAAAGAGCAAAAATGTAAATCACAGAAAATACCCAGATCTTGAGGATTTCCCAGTGCTTTGTTAAATCTGGAAGTGTTTTATAGAAATTACAGTGAAGTTCAGTCCAATTCAAGATTTACTTCAGGCCAAAGAAAGATATGTAATACCTGCCCCAAACAGTGGAGAACAGCAGCATTATTCCATTGTCATCAATGTTGTCTTTTATACAAAGAAACACAATTGCAGTTCCAAAGGAAAAATTGATTTGTGACTTAGGTAAACAGCTATGGCTGTTCATCTTGAAATGGCAACTATTAGAAATATGTGTTAAAAGCTGTTACATTTTTCCATACCAGTCAATATGAATGACATTTTAATGATAATCAATTATTTTTTTCTAACTGTAAAATGGCATTCTTTTTGTCAATATTCTTATTTGCAATTGATTACAATGTTTTGTGATGATAGTTGATGTACTTTTTTATATGATATTAATTCTTAGGCATACTGGGAGAGTTTTTTCCAGTGTCAGGGTTATATTGTGAAGCAAATGAACTCATATAAATTCTTGGTTTTCTCCCCTGAAAAGAGGCTTTTGAGTAGAAGAACATAATTGGTCTTAGAGTTCTCAGCAAGAACATTTTGAAACCTAATGTTTGAAAATCCAATGTGCAGATCCATGGGAAAGCACCCTCAGCAAATATAAAGAAGCAAGTACAACTGTAAGAAAGTATGAATGGATAAGAGAAGCAAGTACAAATGAAAAAGAAAAATGTGAACCAATACAAGTTTAGTTCTAAGAATATACCTTAATTTTATGCCTAAATTTGGAGACTTTTTTGTTCACATTCTTATTGTCTTCAGAGAATAAAGGCTCTATTTTCTCTCGCTCTGTTTTATTTGTTTCATTACTTTTGTCAGTCTCATTTCAGATAAAGGAATCCAAAATCATAGAAGTAATAAAATTGGGATTATTGTGTGAAAACGGAATGGGCAACATTCCCAAAGCCATCAAATGTTTCTTTTCTTTTCTGGCTCTAACTTTCTATACATTCCACTGAATGTTTTTATTCTCGTAGATGTAAAGAAAAGCTTTCTATTAAGATATTGCTGTCTACTATTTACCATAGCAAAGATATGGAACCAACCCAGATGCCCCTCACTTGATGACTGGATCAACAAGGTGTGGTATTTATACACAATGGAATTCTATACTGCTGTCAGAAAGAGCAACATTGCCCCATTTGTAAGGAAATCGAAAGACTTAGAAAAAATCATATTAAGTGAAGTAAGCCAGAGGTTTACAATAGGGCAAAACATAGAGCCATAAGGCCATATAGGATGAGGCTAAATGAAAGGACCTCCTGGATATGGAAACAAGAGTCATATAATATATGATTGTTGTTCTTAATATACTATGTTATTTCTCATCTCATTTGATGTCCCTTGGTTATCTCATATTGTTACAGTATCTTACTCGGTTATCTAGAATATTGTATACATGCTTATTTGAAATAGGAAAGGGAAGGAGGCAAAACAAAATGAGGGGAAGTGGGGGGGGGAAGAAATGGGGACAAAACATGAGTTGGAATATCAATGTTTGTGAAGAAATGCTCCTTCTATCTGGCAAATATAATATAAGTCCTCTATTAATTACAATAAAAAGATATTGCTGTCTTTAAATCCTTGAGTAGTCTCATTTTCTATTATTATTATTATTATTATTAATTTGCCAGTCCTCATCTTGAATTCAGTGTGTGAGCACTGTCCTTGGACTTTCTCAAGGCCAGAGCTCTACCACTGGAGCCACAGCATCACTTGCAACTTTTTCTATGTATGTGGTACTAAGGAATTGAAGCACTCTACCACTTGGCCAAAGTCCCAGTCCTACTACTATTTTTACAAGATTTTGCAATACTCTTGCACAAATATGTGATTTGATCTGCTGTTGTTTCTCCTGATAATATACTGAGTCCATGAAGCTACAGAGAGCACTTGACAGCCCCCTCCAGAGTGTTGCCACTGCTGATGGCTCTACAGCAGGATTATTCTTTCCTTTCTTTGTGATTTCTACAGGAATCTTTGAATATTTCTATTTTTCATGTATTTTTATTGTAATTATTAGAAGTGTTCCATTATATTCACCAGATAGAAGGTGTACTTCACAAACATTGATAACCTTTCTCATGTCTTGGTCCCCATTTCCCTCCCCCCACCTCTGCCCCTCATCTTGTTTCCCCCCCTTCCCTATCCAATTTCAAATAACTAAATAAACATATACATAGTATATCAGATAACAAGGTGAAGTACTGTAACTATATGAGATAACCAAGGGACAGGAAAAGAGATGAGAGATAACATAGTACATTAAGGACAACAATCACTCATTATATGGCTTTTGTTTCCATGTCCTGGAGGTCCTTTCATTTAGCCTCATCCTATATGTCCTTATGGATCTATGTTTTGCTCTATTGTAAATCTCTGCTAGGAGAGATCAAGGTTTTTACTGATTATGACAAATGAGGGAAAGCATTGAGCCTATGTTCCTTTCAGTCTGGCTTATTTCACTTAATATGATTTTTTTCCAAGTCTTTCCATTTCCTTACAAAGGGGGCAATGTTGCTCTTTCTGACAGCAGCATAGAATTCCACTGTGTATAAATTCCACATCTTTGAGTATTTCTTTTAATAATGCCCTTTGAGTCCATACATGTCTTTATCATTGTCATGTGATTTTCTTGCTTATCCAGAAGATAGACATTGCATCTGAAATTTATGAGGACTGTTTCCCAGCAACATTACTGGAAATGTCCTTCAGATCCTCATCCTAGTTGTTATTTATGTTGCCTTGTTCCAACTCTTTTTTTTTGCACTATAAAGAATGCAAATGGAAGGATTTTTTTTTTTTGTCAGTCATGGGACTTGAATTCCGGGCCTGGCTGTTGTACCTGAGCTCTTCACCTCAAGGATACCACCCTACTCCTTGAGCCATAGTGCCACTTCCAAGTTTCTGTTGATTAATTGGAGATAAGCATCTCATGGACTTTTAGTGTCCGTGCTGGCTTTGAACCACAATCGTCAGATCTCAGCCTCCTGAGTAGCTAGTATCACAGGTGTGAGTCACCACACCTGGCAATGGCAGGATTTTTTTGTTTTGTCAGTCCTGCACCTGAGCTCTGGGCCTGAGCACTGTCCTTGGGCTTTCTCAAGGCTAGTGCTCTACAACTTGAAGCACAGCCCTCTTCTGGAATTTTTCCTTGTGTGTTGTACTGAGGAATTGAACCAGGTCTTCGTGCATGCTAGGCATGCACATTACCAATAGACCAAACTTCCAGCCCAAGATTTTTGAACTAAGTTATCTTTTAAATATACATGCATTGGCATTTAACTATTTCATGTGACTAAAATCTTCCAAACAATAGTGAAGATTGTTCCCAGATTTGCAGTTTAAACATCTTAGGCATAGGTGAATTATAAATTTAGAGCTTGAGAATAATTGAGAGCACAGTTTGGTGTATTAGGATATGGTGATTTGCTTCTTACATTAGTTAATTAAAACAGGAATTGAAATAGATTCTCAATATTACTCAAGATGATTTTGGTTTTCTTGAATTTTCTTCTCTAGAACAGATGGCATTTTTTATAATAATGAATAGAAATTAAATACTTAAACATTTCTCATGAGAAATAATAGAGAAAAAAAATCTAAGAATGCATTTTGAAGCTGAAGATTAATGAAACTTAAAAATGAAGAAAACAATCATTTTGCATGTGAAGAAACAGCTTAACTTGTGAAATGATGTTTAGAGCACAGTTCAATCCCCAAACCCCGTTTTAGCTCCTTTTATACTAGTTTGGAGATTGGAATTTATTACTTCCCCACAGCTACTAGTGGGTTCTAAAATCTAATTTTATTTTAGAAATCCCAGAAAAACTTTAAAAGTTTCCTATAATTGGCCCACTCCTGAAATTATTTTTCTAAAATGAAGTCTATATATATATATATATATACCTATTACAAAAGTTTTTCTAAAATTAAGTCAAATCTTAGATCCATTATGCAAACAATTTGAACCCTCTTTATGCCAACTTGTCATCAGTTAAACAAATTGATCAATTGTGTGAAGTTTTTCAATTATACTTGATAATATATTATAATCCTTACATTTTATAGAAAAAATGAATTCATTCAAAATGCACTGAAATTCATTTTTTCAGAAATCTTTCATCATGTCCTGTTGCCTATAGAACTCTCCTTACGTATTTTTTTCAGACTTCTATCTGCTTGGTGAAGTTCAAAATATTTATCAGCTCATAAAGTTCCAATTTGAATTTGGCAGCTTGGAGCTTTCCTAAACAAATGATGAAGCATGCCAAGTTTTCTTCCTCTGTTCGTAAGCGAGATTGCTTTTCCTTATAATAGATTATGAAGATATATCATACCAATTTTTAAAAGTATACTGGAATCATATAATACTTGCTAAAGGCCAGATCATATTGAGGAACTGAATTTAGTTGAGAAAATTATTATTTTCCAACCCTGAAACCTTTACAGACTATTGACCACCAAAATAGGGTAATATTTCTTTAAAATAGCTAGCAACACTAAGCAAAGTTAAATAATATCCTCTATAAGCTTTCAAGGAAAAAATAAATCCACTTTGTCTGTCAATCACCTCAAGGGTATAGTTTAATTGAAGTTCTTCTAAAACCTGTTGTTCCATCCAAGCTTAACATGCCTGAAAGAAAGTATCTACAGAACCCGAGCCTGGGCTTTTCTTGGAGCCATAAAATATATGAACATGGAGACGTGAATCATGATATTCCTTTCTAAATCCATACTTTTTTTGGCAAGAAAGGACAAAATAGTGCCTTTGTCTTTGAAACACTGGGAAAATTTGTTCTTCTTCTTTTTTTTTTTTTTTTTTTTTTTTTGCCAGTCCTGGGCTTGAGCTCAGGGCCTGAGCACTGTCCTTGGACTTTCTCAAGGCTAGAGCTCTACCACTTGAGCCTCAGCACCACTTCCGGCTTTTTTGTATATGTGGTACCGAGGAATTGAACCCGGGTCTTCATGCATGCTAGGCAAGCACTTTAACCACTAGGCCAAACTTCCGGCCCCTCTTCTTATTATTTTTAATGAGGATTGTTTCTGAAAAACAAAATGAAGTATTTTTTAAATTTCATGAAAGTGACAAGAGGTTGATGTAAATACCATACATAGCAGAATATATACTATTTGCATCACCTCACAGTTTTCTTCAAGGTCTCCTCATAAATAGTTTTCTATTCCCCACCCTCCAGTGATAACCATCACCAATAACAACTTTTGTTAAGTTCTTATATGCAGCTTCTTAATTTCGAATTATGTCTTCAGGTTGAAGGTTTCAGTCATTTGTAATTCAGTCTTTTGTGTGACTTAATGCATCCCATGATCACATTACAATTCATCTATTGGTATGGAAGAAAACGTTGTGTATATATTTGTTTTTGCAGTTGTTAGCTCTTATGAACATTATGTCCCTATGAATAAACTTGTAAGCCTTTTAAAGGGCTTGGAAATTATAGAGTCACTGAATAAATACATATTTAAAAGAAACAACCAAAGCCTTTCTGAAGGATAGGAGTCCTCTATAATTCCTAATTACAATATGATGGGCTCCTATTTGCCAATAACATCAACAAATGAAATACAGTCAGTCCTTCTTACTTAAGCTTTCATGATTAGTATATTGGCATCATAGACTATGAAATTCAGAACTCATGTTTAAAGATCCACAGAAGTCCTAGGGCTTGTCAAGCTAGGTATATAGTAGAAAGGTTTGAGGAGCTTTTAAATAACTTCTCAGAGAAAATGCAAGAATTCTTCTAATAAGTTTCAGTTTGTCTTCTTATTTGCAGGCATTTAAAATCAATTATTTATTCCGGGTTTTTTGTTATTTGTTCCTTTTTCTTCCCTTCAACATTTTCTATTCGGTGGGAGCCAATAGTTATGCTATATAGCTGATATATGAATTGTTACTTAATTAAACTAAATGTTTTTGTTTGGAGGCAAATATATCTAGATATGCTGATCTTTTCTAAAATGGTTTTAACTAAATGAGTAGAAAATAGATACTTTGGACTTTATTGTGGAGATCTGTATTTTATGCTTTAGCCATTGACAGCTCTTAATTAGTTGCTGTCTCAGTTACTTAAGTAGACAACTGAAATGAGCATACTTTTTTCAGAGCTCAAATATGTATTCAAAACATTTCTTTTTCTTTACATCCATGATACTAACTCATTGGTAACGTGATGAAAACAAATTACCACCATAATGCATTCACACTCTAGAAGATACACTTCTCATTTGATTTGCACAGGTGTCCTATAAATGTTTTTCTTTATGTCCTATTTCTTGTTCCCATTTATTTCCCAAAGCTAGAGCATTTTGTTGGTGGCCACACTTAGCGATCCCTTGCTTTGAAAGATGTTTTCTTTCGTTGTATTTTCTATGGGTAACAGTTTCTCTCTTCTATATGATTGCCAAAGTCAATAATACATTTCCTTTCTCTTTTTTTCTCACTGTCAAGCCACTGAATTCATGAGAAACAGAGGGTCAAATTTGCTCTAATCTTACTTGTTAGAGAAGTATAGAAGTCTATTACTGGGGTATGGAATGAGCATGATGATTTTAACTCCCCTTTATCCAAGTATTAATGGGAAGTTCATGTTTTCACCTTGTAGTGGTATAGTCTCACATGGAGATTAACTTTTCAGATGGTGCGATAATATTTAAGATGTCTATTTGTTTGTTTTTTAATCCACTCAGTTTTGAGTAGATTGTGATTTCGTCACTATTTGTATCATGCTGTCACGTCGGTCATACATCAATTGAGACTCTAGGAATATGTAATTGAACAATTTTGTTTGTTATTCTGGTCTGGTTTTCTAATTATGTTTGAAACCCACATTGTCAAGACTCCTATTTGAGGAAGCCATTGGTTATGATATTTTCATTTTCACTTAAATTCAATTGTTTAATTTGTACAAACAAAGAAACTAGGTCTTAACTCAGATTGCAAAGCTTTTTTTTTTTAGATCAGCTTATATAAGAGAGATATCTGAACATGGAAGGCATATTTAGTAGTGTAATTCTAACACAAAAGACATTTAGAACTACGTGATTTGACATTTTAGTCTTAAAAAATCAAAATGGGAAGAGGCGGAAAATGGCTCCGAGACAATAGGGACGCTGCCTAGCTCTCTCCCACAAAAAGAGAGAACCAGGGAGTCCCACGAGCCAACTACCTTAAGAAATCCACAACAACAAACTCAAGAAGCAACGGAGAAAGACTCAAACAGGAAAAGAAATCCAGATAAAGCTTACATCCAACTTTCTCAAAGAATTCGGAACGCGAGGACCCCTCCCCCACCACTCGCTGCCGGCTCCACGCTGCAAAAACGCAGCGGCAGAGGGCACCAGGCAGGGGAGCCCCAACCACTGCAGAAACCAGCATAGGACCAGGCCAGCGAGCCGCAGAAGCAGCGGAACCCAGACACGGAACCAGGACAGCAAGCAGCAGAACCCAGACATGGACCACAGGCTGCGGCAGAGATCCGAGGGGAGTGAATGATTCTCCAACACCGTGCAGCACACACAGCAAACGCAGAGGAGTGAGTAGCTCAGCGGGTCCCCAAACCCATCGGGAAAGCAGAGCTGTTGCCAAGCTATAGAACTTAACTCAAACTCCTCCACCCCGCCCGAGAGAGACTGGCAGGAGCAGGGGGGCAAGGAATTTAGAATCCTGTCCCTTCCCTCAACAGCCCCCTCCCCAGGCCATTGACTGGAGACTGACAGGCCCGGCAGCGCTAAGACCCAGCACCCCACCAAGGGAAGCATAGGTGTCCCAGCCCCTATCCGCCCTACAGCCTCCTCCCCCAGGCCTCGGACTGGAGGACTGGAGACAGGCAGGCAGGCAGGCGCAAAAACCCAGTACCCCACCAAAGGGGGCAGAGGTGTCCCTGCTAGCACCCGCCCAACAGGATCCTCTCACAGGCCTTTGTCCGGAGACTGACAGGCGGGCAGACACAAAAATCCAGCACCCCACCAAAGGGGGTGTGGGTGTCCCAGCTCCCACTCACCCAACAGGTTCCTCTCCCAGGCCACTGTGTCTGGAGAGTGGGGGGCGCTGAGACCTTGTCTTACAACAGCGGGTGGGGTCTGTGGGAGTCTGGGAACCAGCATCTGTCCCATTCAAATCTTGAGCCGGGCACCCTCCAGCTGGGAATCCTGAGCAAAACAGCACCGAGGGGCCCCCCCACAGTCACAGACTCCTGGCCAAAGCTGTGGAAACACAGCAGGGAACTCAAGGGCCGACCAGTAGCCAAGCTCGCCTTCTGAGAACCAGAAAGGCGCGGATCTGCCCTTGGAGCCCATGTCCTCAGCTGGGCCCTGCCCCTGGGAACAGAGAGGACACCAGCTGGCCTACCTAAGAGTCCCTGGAAACTCCCAAACTCCAGACCCTTGGCCGGGTATCGCCCCTGGAAGCAGCGCAGGAAAACCAACCATCCACCCAGCCCGCTGAGACTGAAGCATGCAGACCCATCCCACAGCCCAATGTGAGGCCACTGGTTGGGCTGAGACCTAGTCATAGAGTGGCACACAGCCTCTGAGAACAGGCAGAACACCTGCAAAAACTGCAAACTCTGACCTAGTCAGCAGAGGAATCAATTTGGCTGAGAACCACCAGTCCCAATCCAAGTAAAGACTGCCATCTACCGACGACAGAGCAAACTACAACAAGAGTTCTAGATGCCTAGAATAGCACAAAGACGAATTACAACATACATAAATAATCAAAGTCCCACACAAAGCCCAAAGGGAAACAAGAGCGAAGGGACGAGAGAGATGTCACCATCCCAAGAAATGACACCTAAAGAGCCACGAAATATCACCCAAATCAAGGAGCTGATTTTGGAAATGAAGGCTGAATTCCAAAAACAAAAGCAAGAAATTTCCAAGGAACTCTTCGAATTCAAAAGAGAAGTGGAAGAAAAGTTCAATACCCTCTCAGCAGACATGATCAGCTCAGTGTCCACACTTCAAGCAAAAATGGAGACATTAAGCAGCAGATTGATGGAGATGGAGAATAGAACATCAGGAACGGAAGATAAAACACAAGAGCTGGAACACAGAATCGCCACCTTGGAAAAATCAGTCAGAATCCACCAGAGAGAGCTCCAGGAACTGGCAGATGCAGCAAAGAAGTCTAATCTTCGTATAATAGGGATTGATGAGGGGGCCGAATTTCAGGACAAAGGAATGCAACCCTTATTCACCAAAATCATAGCAGAGAACTTCCCCAACCTCAAAAGGGAAAATACTCACATTATTGAAGGTTTCAGGACTCCAAACAGGCAAAATCCTAGAAGGAACTCATCTAGACATGTCATAGTAAAGACACTGGACCCGAATACCAAGGAATTGATCTTAAATGCTGCAAAAACAAAGAAAGAGCTATACTATAATGGGAAAAAAATTTGAATCACAGCAGATCTCTCCACACAAATTCTAAATGCAAGAAAAGCTTGGAAAAAACATCATTGATGTCCGGAAGACCAACAACTGCCAACCAGACTGATATATCCAGCAAAACTAGCATTTACATTTGAGGGACAAACAAGAATATTTCACTCCAAAGAGAAGCTTTATGAATACGTGCACACTAAACCAGCATTACAAAAAATATTAATTAATCGAGAACAAATTGTAGAACATCAAGAACCCCCATCAAGAAGTGAATTTCTATAATCCACTAAACAAAAAATGGGAAAAAAAGAGAGAGAGAAAGAAACTTAGAAGCAAAAATTAATAATGACAATGGACACTGACTACTTCTCTATAATTTCCCTAAATGTGAATGGGCTGAACAATCCAATCAAAAGTCACAGAGCAGCAGACTGGATTAAGAAACACCACCCATCCATATGTTGCCTCCAAGAGACCCACCTCACTGCCAAAGACAGGAACAAATTCCAAGTGAAAGGATGGAAACGAATTTTCCACTCCAATGCACCAAGCAAAAAAGCAGGAGTAGCAATCTTAATCTCCAACAAAATTAACTTCTCCATAAAATCAGTATATAAAGATAGAGACCGCCATTACATATTAGTAAAGGGTACAATCCATGCCCATAATATTACAGTTATAAACAGTTACTCCCCCAACATGGGAGCACCCAAATTCATGAAACAAACTCTCTTAGAATTACAAAACAAGATAGACTCAAACAAAATCATAGTGAGAGACCTCAATACACCACTCTCAACAAATGACAGATCAACTCAACAAAAGTTAAGCAAAGATACCATCAACATAAATGACACCATAGCCCAGCTGGGCTTAACAGATATGCACAGAGTCTTCCACCCAACGGCGAAACTTTTTACATTTTTCTCAGCAGCACATGGAACACACTCCAAAACAGATCATATATTAGTTCATACAGAAAACTTAAGCAGATACAAGAGGTCTGATATAATCCTATGCATTCTATCAGACTACAGTGGAGTCAGACTAATTCTAAACAATGCAGTCAAAGTCAAAAAGCATTCAGTCACTTGGAAACTGAACAACACACTTCTGAATAACTCCTGGGTAACAGATCAGATCAGAAATGAAATTGAAAACTTTCTTGAATGTAATGACAATCAAGAAACATCACAAAGGAACTTACGGGACACAGCAAAGGCAGTTCTAAGAGGCAAATTTATTGCACTAGGAGCCCATATTAAAAAGACAGAAGAAGAGCATGTAAATAACCTAAAAAAACCCTGAAACACCTAGAGGAGCAAGAAAAAGTTAACTCTAAAACAACTAGAAGGACAAAAATAACAAAAATAAAATCAGAAATATCAGAGATTGAAATAAGATCTACTATACACAAAATTGATAAATCAAAAAGTTGGTTCTTTGAAAGAGTCAACAAAATAGACAGACCCCTGGCAAGATTAATCAAAAAGGAAAGGGGAGACTCAAATAAACAGGATTAGAGACCCCACGGAAACAATCAAAACTGATTCGCAAGAAATTCAGTCCATAATGAATACGTACTACCAGGACCTATATTCAAAGAAACAAGAAAATCTAGTAGAAATGGATGATTTCTTAAATAAATATAGGCTACCCACACTGAACAACGATGAGGTAAACAAATTGAACAAACCAATTTCTTACAACGAAATTGTGGAAGCAATCAGGGAAATGCCAACCAAAAAGAGTCCAGGTCCAGATAGATTCACTGCGGAATTCTAGAAGACATTTAAAGATGAAATAACACTTATACTCTTGAAACTCTCTGAGAAATAGAAACAGAAGGAGCAATACCAAACTCATTTTATGAAGCTAATATTGCTCTCATCCCCAAACCAGGGAAAGACCCAACAAAAAAAAGAAAACTACAGACCTATCTCTCTAATGAACACAGATGCAAAACTCCTCAATAAAATATTGGCCAACAGAATCCAGAAACAAATTTAAAAAATCATACACTATGATCAAGTGGGCTTCATCCCACAGATGCAAGGCTGGTTTAACGTTCGCAATTCAATGTAATACATCATATCAATAGAGCCAAGGATAAGAATCATATGATAATTTCTCTGGACGCAGAGAAGGCAATTGACAAAATACAACATCCATCATGTTGAAAGCAATAGAAAAAATAGGAATAAGAGGTACATTCCTCAAAATAGTGAAAGCCATGTATAAAAAACCTACAGCCAGTATTATACTAAATGGTGAAAGACTGGAACCATTCACCTTAAAATCAGGAACTAGACAGGGATGCCCACTCTCTCCACTTCTCTTGAATATAGTGCTGGAACCCTTAGCCAGAGCAATAAGGCAAGAAAGGGACATCAAAGGGATCCACATAGGGAAAGAAGAAATTGAACTATCCCTATTCACAGATGACATGATCCTCTACTTGAGTGACCGAACAAACTCCACTCCCAACCTTCTAGAATTAATAAACCGCTTTAGCAAAGTGGCAGGATACAAAATCAACCTTCAGAAGTCAGTAGCCTTCTTGTACACCAACAATACACAAACAGAAGGCCAAATCAAGAAAATGATCCCATTCGCAATAGCACCCAAAAGAATAAAATACTTAGGAATATACATAACCAAAGATGTAAAGGAATTATTCAATGAAAACTATAAAAGCCTAACGAAAGAAATTAAAGAGGACACTAGGAAATGGAAAGACATCCCATGCTCATGGCTAGGGAGAACCAACATAGTGAAAATGGCTATACTGCCAAAATTGATATACAAATTCAATGCAATCCCCATCAAAATCCCAAAGACATTCTTTATGGAAATTGAAGATATAAACCAAAGATTCATATGGAAGAAGAAAAGACCTAGAATAGCTAAAACAATTCTAGGCAAAAAGAGCAATGCTGGTGGTATTACAATACCAGACTTCAAACTCTACTATAGAGCCATAATAACAAAAACTTCTTGGTATTGGCACAGAAACAGACTAGAAGATCAGTGGAACAGAATAGAAGACCCAGAAATAGAACCACATACCTATAGGCAACTTGTATTTGACAAAGGAGCCAAAGATATACAGTGGAACAAACGCAGTCTATTCAGTTATTGGTGCTGGCAAAACTGGGCAGCCACACGCAGAAAACTAAAAATTGACCCTAGACTGTCGTCATGCACAAGCATTAACTCAAAGTGGATCAAAGACCGCAACATCAGACCGGAAACCGTGAAACTGCTACATGATAAAGTAGGAGAGATACTGGAACTCGTAGGCATAGGCAAAAGATTCCTGAACAGAATCCCAGGGTCACAACAGATTGGAGAGAGACTCGATAAATGGGACTACCTAAAAATAAAAAGTTTCTGTACAGATAAAAACATAGTTGCAAAAGTAGAGAGACAGCCAACCCACTGGGAAAAGATATTCACCAACAATACATCTGACAAATGCTTAATATCCAGTATCTATTAATCCCCCCAAAACCCAATAAACCATTCACTAAATGGGCAAGGGAACTAAAGAGAGACTTATCAAAAGAAGAGATTAAAATGGCAGAAAAGCATATGAGAAAATGTTCATCATCTATGATCATAAAGGAAATGCAAATAAAAACAACCCTAAGATACCACCTTATCCCAACAAGAATGGCCAAGATTTTGAACTCAATGATAGTTGCTGGCGGGGTTGTGGAGATAAAGGAACCCTACTACACTGCTGGTGGGAATGCAGACTAGTTCAGCCACTCTGGAAAGCAATGTGGAGGTTTCTTAAAGAACTGAAAATAGACCTTCCCTATGATCCTGCCATATTACTTTTGGGCATCTATCCTGAACATCATGACCCAGGATATTACAAGGACACCTGCTCAGCTATGTTCATATCTGCAGTATTCACAATAGCCAGGCGATGGAAACAATGCAGATGCCCTACTGCAGATGAATGGATACAGAAAATGTGGTATATATACACAATGGAATTCTACATAGCCAGCAGACATGATAAAATAATGGCATTCGCAGGGAAGTGGATGAATCTAGAGTGAATCATGTTGAGTGAGACAAGTCAAGACCTAAGGAACAAAAGGCGTATGGTATTCCTAATATGTGGCTATTAAATCCAAAGAGTACAAGAGCGAGGACTCAATAACTGCATACCCAAAGCTATGGACATATAAACATAACTATATAGACATAAAAACCTATGACTCTATAGACATAATGTTTTATTTCTTAAATTAATATGTTTCTATGACATACAAACCCTTAGCCTAATTGTGGTTAAGTTCTAAATACTAAGTCCCAGTGATTGTAAATAGAGATTCCCTGCTTGAACACTTGTTTGTTAAACTTGTTGATTTTTACATCATATTTTAAATCACATTAATAAATTCTTTAAAAAAGTCAAAATGATTAAATCTGAGAGTTGAAATGGTGACTTACAATGGTTTCATGTGTGGCAGGGGGTTAAACAATTAAAATTTCAATTAGATTAATACACTAAGTCCTGGAAAACTATTGTGTTGCAAGGTCCCTATCCTTTTTGCTAAGAAAGGTTAGTCAGAAAAATGCAATTTAAATATTTACTTCATAATAACTGATCCGAAGGGGCAGGAGAGTGGACTAGAGCTAGAGTAGTTGCCTAGCATGCATGAAGCCCTGGGTTCAATTCCTTGGCACTACATTCAGTAAAAGCTGGAAATGCTGCAATTAAGCTGGAAATAAGGCAACCAAGATTTAATGATAATAAAAAAATGAAACATGTAGAATAATTTAGCTTAATAGATTTACACAAGGCTATTAGTAAACTAAGTTTTCTGTTTCTTCTCTATAGTAATTTGTTACATGTGGACTCTGAAATAAAAATGAAGTAATATGTATGTGCAGGAGTGTGAAATATATGACATAGATTTTGTGTTTTGCACTTTCTTTTCTTGAACCAGAGTCTGATTATTACATGAAAGCCAAAAATGAATCTTAAAAGATGAACCTTCTATGCAAAATCTCCATAGAACTGATCTTTCAACTTAGTAAAAACAATGGGAAAGACATTTGACTTCTTGAAGGATTAAGTTTTAATACAGTTACCCTAAATCCTTGCACATAAATGGTGAGGGAATTAGAAGAACTAGACCTACTTCAGGCATTTTATGTTTAATATTACCCTAAACTTATTCTGTCTTCTGGAGAATTTCTGAATTTTCCAGTTTCAAAAAGTGAGTTTGGTAGGGTACATGCTCAAGGCAGTATGAAAATGAACTGCCAGTCTCCTCACAGCTTGGTGTGCACACTGCCATGATGGTAGAGTTTTACAATTATTATTAAAAGTTAGTGTGTTCATAACAACAGATTCATACATTATCAACTTAATAGCATTACTTACTTCTCACTTCTTAGCTACAATTGACATAAATTCATGATATAAATTAGAGAGTATACTTCGGGTATTCTTAGTTTTTCTATATCTCATGTATCTGTCAATGTAATCTTTTCTTTTTTTTTTTTTTGGTTGGTCATGGGCCTTAAACTCTGGGCCTGGGCTCTTTCCCTGAGCTCTTCAGCTTAAGGCTACCACCCTCCCCCTTGAGCCACAACTCCACTTCTGGTTTTCTAGTGGTTAATTGGAGATAAGTCTTACATTGTTTAGGACTTGGGCTGGCCTTGAACCTTGGTCCTCAGATCCCAGCCTCCTGAGTAGCTAAGATTACAAGTGTGAGCTACTGTGCCAACCTTGTTAATGTAATATTAAAATGCATTTTGTTGTCCTAAGTAATTTGATAAGTATCAATGTGTTTATTTTCTAAGTACAGCTTGCCAAACACATGAAAAAATTTTGATACCAACCCACTTTTCCTATCTTGTTCAGTTTTCGAATAAATGCAGAATTGATGTTGCCATTCTACTTATATAATCTTAATTCATTTCTATCAACTACTCTCAATTACAAATGCTTTTGTTTCAATACATTTTGAAAGAGTTATAAGCTTAGATTTAGGACTACCCAATTAAAACCCAGTACTTACATTGAAACAATATACACAAACATACATTCAAGAATTATAAATCTCAGCTTCATAACTGGGATATGCTTGCTGATGTATGAAATAATAACAAATGTTAGAAATATTGCATTGCCGAGATGTCTACATTTTCATAATCTATTAACAGAACCGTACATTCAGAATCAATGTGTCATCTAATTTCATTTCTAAATGTAATTTTTTTGTTTTCATACTTTAATTGTATACTTAAGCTCCATTTTTAATCTTATTTCCTAACAATGATATAGCAGACATTTAGCATTCTGTTTGATACGTATCAGAAACAATTATCCAGGTGAATAAGCCTATGGATAACTACCCTTAAGTCTGTATTTGATAGTGTAAGCATTATATATAAAAAGGTTTCTGAAAGCCAGGAGTCATGGGGCATGCACATATAGTAATCCCAGTCTTCCAAAGTCTATTGCAGGAGGACTACTAATATAAGTCAGTCTGTACTACATAATAAATGGTACATCTATATCTTCCTGGGCTTTGGAGAAAGATTTGGTCTCCAAAAACACATCTGAAAATCATAGTTTCCTATTATCTTCATTTCTTTTTTTAAGGGGATAATACATGTTTGTATCCTGCTAAGATAGGCTGTGGGTTTAATTGGCTTCAATTTGTGGTGGCCATTGAATTTTTAATTTTCTCTGAAGGCAAAGGAGCATGAGTCTCTAATGAGCAGACAAACCAAATATTGAGTAAAAAGAAAACACTGGAAGGTGAATTTTTAAAGAGAATACATGAGTAATTTGACAATAGATAGGAACATGAAATTTAGAAAAAAAATTACACTCAAGTTTATGAAAACATGCATAATTTTAAAATGTTAAAAATAGCTTTTACTACAGCATATTTTTGGCAGAAAATAGAATTTGTTACTGGATCAATTCTTTAACATACTAAAAATAGGCATTTATTTCCCTTTGTTATGTCTGCTAGCTATGCTGTGCTTTAGCTGTCATGGCAATTCTTAGACAATAATGGCCCCGTGTAGGATGTAGTATTTTAAGAATTGTATTCAATTCAATTCAGAGTAGTGATTACAATTAAAGTCCTGTCAGTGAAATGAACTTATTTTAGAAAACATAAACACAACAAACAAGAGACAAAAATAGAATATTAATTTAAGAAAATAAAATTTATTTTGGTCTCATGAGATACACTTGGATAAGAACAAGCAAGCTAGTAGATAACATATGAAGGAATTTTTTACTCCAGATAAAATATACTGAAATAAAACCAACTTCTATTTTATTTTCCATTATTAAAGATAATACATATGTACCAAAATGAAAAATTAATGTTAACAGAAGAGATAAATTAGTGAACTCAATATTTAAATTGAATCTTCATTCATTGTTATTCTTTATTTCTTTTTAGTTGAGTCAATATGATGAGTGACTTTGGTTAGAGAATAAGGAGTTTTTATTATCTTCTGGTTCTTGTAGAAGCTAGCTGCTGAATCTTAAGCTATCAAGATACCAGTCTTCACCTGAAATTTCTTCTTTTATGAACAAAAAATAACATTAGATCACTGCCAAATATTCCTTTTCTTTTTGGCATGTTATGGGCAATGAATGACATTAATGATGATGATGATGGCATTAATAATTACCATCAGTACTAACCACAAAAAAATCTAAGCAAAACACATGTAAGTGTTGTAAATGTGTCATTAATTGCCAGCATCAGGAGAATACATTTCACAAAATAGAACCTGGGTCTTAGGCAACGTAAACAAGAAACACAAACAGACACAGATCAGAGAATATGTTTGCATGGATTTTTCAAGTATTCTTTCATCACATTTTTAATAATTAAAATGTCAATCAGAAGCAACCTATATAGATAGAGATATAGATTTTAATTTTTTATTTATCAGTCTTGTGCCATGAACTCTGGGCCTGGGCATTGTCCCTGAGTTCTTTTCCTCAAGGCTAGCATTCTACCACTTAAACCACAGCACCACTTCTGGTTTTCTGGCAGTTAATTGGAGATAAGAGTCTCACAGACTTTTGTGCTAAGGTGGCTTTGAACTGAGATTCTCAGATCTCAGCCTCTTAACTTGCTAGGATTACAGGCATGAGCCACCAGTGCTGGGATATCTTACAATATATTTTTAAAAATAAACATTTGTGATGGTGTTTTAGGATCATTCTTTCAGACTCCCTCCTTCAATACATGTTTCCTTAATTTGTACTTTGTAGACAAAATGCTAGGCTGGATGAGTGAGGAAGGAATTAATGTGTTAAGTTTGTCACTCATATGGCCTTTTAAAATTCAAAATTCAATTTTAGAAATAAAATCAAGAAACAATTGAAATCTAGTTTTTCCCAGAAAAAGAAGCTTATTCTGGATTTCAACTTTGTTTAGTGATTTTACAGTCAGATTTTCATCTAAATCAGGAAGTGGGGGAAAGGAGAGGGAAGAATGAAAAATGCTGAATATAGTCAGGGAATCCTGTGAGGTTTGTTCTCAAATGTAACTTGCATGTTCTGTATTACACAGAATCACTTCTCTAGCTTTTATTTGATTTTGTATTTATGTAGACATGAAGGTACAGATAGGCCACAGTAACTGTAACAGAACCAGTACAAAACAGAGGGAAATAATGAGTACTAAGACAATGCAACTTAAAAATATGGATTGCTAATCATTTAAAAATTATAGGAGGGTTAGGAAAAACCTCTTGCCATGACAGCTTATAAAATTTAAGATAACTTATATGTTCTTTCCTTCTAGACTTTTCTTTTTCTAAAGTACCATGATAATTACAGTCCTTAAGATAAAGAAACTATATATTCTTGTAAGCAAACACTGTGAGTTAAAAAAGTTCCCTATATATTTAATTTGATGGAAGAGTAATCTTTATATTTATTAGTAAGTTTTAAATTTTGTTAACAATTAACACAAAATTGTAAAGAAAATACTCAGCATGAGTAAATAACCAATGTGGCTTTTGAAAGACAACTAACGAAATATTAACAAAATAATGATAACTATTAATTGACATTTATTGAAGCTCACCTACAGTTTCTTGTCTTGGGCTTCAGTAAGTGGAAAGCATACAGTGAACAAGAACAATCTTCATTGTTAAATATTTGACTCAATTGCCAACTTTGTTATTTTTATTAACTTAATTATTTGAATATATCTTAATTGTATTCACTGAAAGTAGATAATGAACTTAAGGGATAAAAAAATCAGATAAATTAAGACATTCATGTATAAAAATATATTCTGATGCATTCATACTCTGTTTAAAGAACATATCAGCTATCTCTATTTTCAACGTATTGACCTACCTTATGGTATGTATTCATGTTCATTATTTCTTGGCTGATTAGATAAACACTCTAAAATCCAAATTGTTTTTATTCAGATAGTACATGTAATTTGTTCATTGAATAATTATAATAAAGTTATAGTTTCTTACTATTCTGAATAAATACATAATTGTGATAAAATGTGTCTATTCACACTCAGAAAAACAGCAAAAGCCCATGAAAATTATCTTTAAACATAAAACATAAAACATTTTTTGAAACTTTTCAGTGTATTCTGTAACTGAGGAAAAAAAAGTCTAACAAATGATAAATATGTAGGTAGGAAGCTTATTTTCATACCATCCTATTCAATAAGCTTTAAATGTTTAACTGATCATCAGTTTAGGAATTTCTACTTAGCTCATTTAAGATATTTAACCCAAGTTGTCAGGCCCTCACAAGGGGACTCTGGAGGTTTGAAGGCTCAGTCAATCCATGAAGAAAGCAGAGAGACCTAAGGACAAGGATCTGTTATTTTCCTCTAAAAACTTTGTAGAGCTTTCTCCTGTTGGCAGGCCTCTTCCGCACTCTTGCTTCTTGTTTGGGTAGCGGAGAGAACATTTGTCTTTTTAATAAATTTGTGAACAAAGAAAAAAAAAGATATTTAACCCCAGAAATTTATTTTACAAAATTGGACTATGTGACCCAACATGGTTGTTTTGATTCCTGTTTTTTCTAATCCAACTTCAGTTAGTCACACACTATTTGACAATCAATTTTCAAATGTTTATTTTCACTTTCCCTTTTCTTTCAGATTTTCATCATGTACTTTGAATCTCTTACAAGATTAAAAGGGAAAAATTAGTATAAATATAATGAGAAACAAATATATTTGTATTGTTATAAATTAAAATTAAATTAACAGAATGCAAGAAATAATATTGCTTATTAATATACATTGATATTTAACTATTCAAAAGCCTAAATATATGAAGAACTATTAGTGTGAAATATATCCTTAATGCTGAGTAGTCTGCTGAATGACTAATACATATTGTATTTCATTCTCATAGTAATTCAACAAAAAGAAAGAAAGACTATGAGTATCAGGAAAAATTTGAGGTCAAAGGAAATTCCTATAGTCATATAGCTAACAGAGTGGGAGATAGATTAAAATTAAATCTTTCTTGATTTCTCTACTTCGAGTGGAGAATATCCTATCCTAGTAAGCTGTCCATAGGTATAAATGTCAGATATAGTTCATTGCTTTGTTTTGATTTCTTTTACTGCAAATAAGTTTTTCAAAGTCCTTTACCTATTAAAAAATTTGAATCTAGATTTTAATTTTGCATAATAGCATAATAACAATAGGAGTACTGGCTTCTTTTTTTTTAAATTTTTTGTTGGTCCTGGGGCATGAACTCTTGGCCTGGGTGTTGTCCCAGAGCTTTTCAGCTCAAGGCTAGCATTTTACCACTTGAGCCACAGCTCCACTTATGATTTCTGGTGTCTAATTGAATATAATTGGGATTGGACTTTCCTGCCCCAGCTGGCTTTGTACCACGTTCTCAGGTCTCAGCTTCCTGAGTAACTAGGACTACAGGTTTGAGCCACCTGCTCCTGGCAGGCTTCTTTTTGTTAAGAGTGAAAATTATGTGCATTCACTGGTTCCACAAATGTCAGTTTTTGTTTGTTTGTTTAATTTCCAATTGTGCTTGGTAAAAACTATCCTAACAAAGTCTTAAGCAGAAAAGAAATGTATTGCCTCTTTTTCATATATTTTTATTGTAATTAAGAGAAGGGTTACATTATATTCACCAGATAGAGGGTGCATTCATTCACATACATTGATACCCTTTCTCATGTCTTACTCCCCATTTCCCTCCCACTACCCCCACCCCTCATTTTGTTTCCCCCTTCCCTATCTGATTTCAAATAACCAAATAAGCATATGTACAATATATTAGATAACAAGGTGAAATACTGTCTCTTTTTATATCTATGTTTCCTATGTTTACATTCTTGAATTTTGTAACTAGGGTTTGAACATGATGTAAGAATGGGAGAAATATGAGAAGAGATGTAGGAAGAATACTAGTTTCCTCTAACGAGAAAAGTCAAGTGAATAAAAGATCTTGAAATTTATGAAATACAGGGTGTATGGGAGTAAATTGAATTTTCTGGGGACATTTTAAAATTCTGTGAAGACTGTGAGTCATTTCCTGCATATCAAATACCAGAAATCCTAGGTATGTAGCAGAAGAAAGTGTGTTGAGAGAAATGAATCTTTATAAATTGTGTGGATTATATAGTTGTCTCTCTAGGTCCCACATTTTTATAAGAAAAACCAAATTCTTTGTTCTATGACAATGTATGCTCTTTCTTTGCACATATAAATATGCCAGCTGTCAACAAGAAATTTTTACTAAGTCTACATTGTGGTATCTCTGTCTCTGTCAGGGACTAAAGAATGTCTACCTCCAAAATTCATGTGAGAAAAATATTTCATGTGGTATAATTAGTGCCAACTGCTTAACATAAAAACGTATGAGGAGGAAAACCACCTCATAATCCAGGAGAAAAGCACAAGAATCAAATCTACCTATCTGAACCAGGAATTATTGAAAGTTCCCTGATGAGCAAGAAGTGAAAAAACTGTAAAGGTAAAATCTCATGAGTATTTAATAGCCAATAAGATATAGATATTAAATCTTTCTCTGGCAATAGCATATTGGGATAAGGTACTTAAAAATAAATTATATTTAATTTTTCAAATTTCTTATCTAATATCAACAGAAATATTTCAAAAATTGTGCTCAATGTGAGAAGATAGTCATGTTTTAAACCCATTTCTGTTTCAGTTACCATTTGGGCAGGCTCTCTCATTATTCCCTGGGGTGACTATCAGATTGTGATAATCCAAGTTATACTCTTCCATATAGATGATATTACAAGCATACAAAATATGCTTTATTGAAATGAGGATCCCACTAATTTCTACGCTGGCTTCAAACTACAGTCATCTCAATTTTTATCTTATTTCTCTATAGATGGAATGACAGATGTAAGCCACCATGTCTACACTAGCATTAACTATTTTGAATTAAAAGATTTTTACTTTTCTTTGTAGTTTATTTCAGCATTTTTACCAATTTATTTTTTTAATTATTATTGTATGTCTTAGCAAGAAAATATGAGTCTCTACTATCCAGAATTTAAAAAATACCTTCTGCAGCTTTGACAGTCGTTTTAGTATTTATTTGAAAGGGCCCATGATATTAAGTTGTACCCTAAAACAAATCTGAAAGAGTATCCACTGCTGTACTGAAAGTCTAAATTGGGGTTAATTTAGACAAGTAGAGTGAACATACAACCGGTAATGTTTTGTTTTACCCAATTTGACCAATTTATACAGAAATGATGTTCACCTACACTTAATACTTATTTCTACAGATACATTAAAAGAAATTTTGAGTCATTCAGTAAAAAGTAAGAAGTTTATTACTTCTTTTTCATTTCTGATCAAAGTAATAAGATAAAATTCAGAAAAGTACTAGCTTCATGAACATGGTTGGAAATGATAATTCTCCTCTTGTTGAAAGGCTCACAAGTACAGAAAACATATTTTTTTCATGCCACCTGAGTAACATGAAAAGACTGACACATTAGAGATCCTATTGTCATGATGGTAATTAGAACAAACTGTTTTAAGAAAAAAGTAGTTACGCTGAAACACTTCCATTTAATTTGAGTTGTGCTTCAAAATCCATACTGATAAAAGTTATTCTAAACACAAGAGGTCTAATGGTCAGGGCTGCTCTGCTCTGAGATCATGTTTGAACTGCAATTACTCCAATTCAAACCTGCATCAAAAGGGATTGAATGGATTGTGACTTCACTGTTTTTTTTTTCCTTTCCTGTGTGTGTGTGTTTTTTTAGTTTGAAAAAGAAAGAACATAACCATGAAATTGACTTTTTAATCACATTGACCAAACGAGTAGATGGCTGCTAACCTATTTAACAAACTGAAACAATTTTATAAATGTTCTTGGGTCTCAGCTTTGAGTGTAGACTTCTAAGAATGCATGTGGGACCATTTAACAGAGAGAGTTCTAGTGTGGAGTCATAACACTCAATGGACATAGGTGAAATAGGACCAGGTGACTTTTGGGGACTGGCAGTATTAATAGTTTAGGGGGATGATGGAAAGTATGACATTAAAACACCTTTACACATAAATGGATAAGCTACATTAAAGCCCTCTTTACAACTACTTAATACTAACAAAAATAAAAATAAAATGGGGAACACTTTAATGGACATTCAGCATACATGCACAGAATACATTCCCATTCTTTTTTTAATTTTTTATTGTAATTAATAAAAGGGTTACATGATATTTGCCAGATAGAAGGTGCATTAATTCACATACATTGATACCCTTTCACATGTCTTGGTTCCCATTCTTACTATACATAATGAAATATTAGGTAAATATTGATTTTTAAATATTTAAATTTCCAGTGATTGTAATTGTTCAAGTTTTTCTACTTATTTATTCATTTCCATTTGCTGTCTTATGGGGAAAATAGTCCATGTGAAGGATCCATCAATGTCTAAACATTGTCCTAACAATTTGCAGAGTAAAAGGTACTTTATCCAATCCCTGAAACTTTTTATATCAATAATTTCCTCATTTTTAGTGTAAAGGTTATATACAGGGGGTTACATTACGTAAGCATTCTAATGAATACTTGTCTTTTTTTGCCTGTCCTAGGCTTTGAACTTAGGGCTAGAGCACTGTCCTTGGGCTTTCACAAGGTTAGAGCTCTACCACTTGAGCCACAGCACCACTTCCAGCTTATAGACCCATTCACAAATGAGAGAAATCATACGACCTCTATTGTTTTGGGTCTGGATCAATTCCCTTAATATACTTTTTTTCAAGTTTTTCCATTTCCTAACAAATAGGGCAATGCCATTTTTAAACAATTGTTTTATTTTTTTTAACAATTCTTACCTCAGCTTCCTCTTTGAACACAAAATTCTGATTAGCTCTTCAACAAAAATACAAACATAACTTGGTAAGCCCACTGTGCTTGGTTATATTTTTACCACAAGAGTAGATTTGAAGCATGTTTTGTTCCTAGTGAGAACAATTGAAATTATTAAAGAAATATTTTAGTTTTTCTTAGAAGATATATTGGTTAGGTATCTTCATGCAAAAAGAGGAATAGGAAAATGAAGACACAAAGGGAATAAGGAAGATTTGAAGACTAAGTCACAGGATATTCCATCTGCAAGGAGGAAACTAAATCATCGAGTATTTTCTAAGTTCAAAGGCTTGAAAATCAGAAACAATGTTCAAGAATAAGAGACCATGTAAAACTCACCTCATTTGTACCTTTTGGATCTATATATGCTCTTAAGGGAATGGAAGATAACTGTTTGCATTGGTGGGGATGAATTTTTCATTCATCCTACCAATTCATCCTGCTCTTCTTCAGAAATGCCTGTAGATGGAATACAAAGTTATACTTCATCAACCTCTCTAAGTATCCTACAGCCCAGTCAAGCTGACCTGTAAATTTTGACACCATTTGTGTAAAAAAATACTTCATTATGTTCAATTTTTTTTGCCAGTCCTGGGCTTATGCTCAGGGCCTGAACACTGTCCTTGGATTTTTCTCAAGGCTAGAGCTCTACCACTTGAGCCATAGCACCACTTCTGGCTTTTTTCTATGTATGTGGTACCAAGGAATTGAACCCAGGTCTTCATGCATGCTAGGCAAGCACTTTACCATTAGGCCAAACTCCCGGCCCCTTCACTATATTTTCTACTTTATTGTTTCAATTATAGTCGATATCTCTTACAATCATGGCAGAATTGAATGAATCACAGATGCTGGCTTTATAAATATTATCTGTTATTCTGTGATATGTTGTTTTATTGTTTTAAAATTTGTTCTGTCTAATTTTCACATTGACATGTTCTCTTAGTTAAGAAAACATCATGATATTAAAGAGAAATCTTTACTGGTAGGTAATAGATTAATTCAAAATATGTTTATTTCTTTATTCATAATTAAAGAAAATAATAATAATCTTTATAGTGAGAGAATTACTGCTTTTCATTCAGTCAAATATATTACCAGAAACCTATCTTGTACTTGACTAATCTGACAAAGAGGGGAAGCACTACTTTGTTTTTCATATTTCATACCACACAGCTGCAAAATGCTGCTTAAATTTTAGAGTTCAATCTATAAAGTAAGAGGAAGGCAGGCAGGTCTTGGTAACTGTTGCTATCTTACTGTCCTCAAAGAAATAATTTCACATATGAAAATAATCTATTTTATGACAAGAAATAGGTTTTCTAGAGAATTGTAAACAAAAGGACATAGGGGAAACTAACTTTCCATTGATTACGGTTTTTGTCTCAGAAAATGTGAGGGATAGAGTTATATTGGGCATTCCAGCTACATGCTGGTATCATTGTTCTTTAATCATGGCTAGTCAGAATGATGAAATCTAGAGGATCACAGATTCAAGCCAGTACTGGAAGAAAAAAAAATCCACCTTCAAAGTAGTTAGCAAAAGCCAAACTTGATGTGTGGATTGAGTAGTAGAATGCCAGACAGCTGAACAAGCATGTTGTATAATTATGAATTTAATACACAAGGATTCCAAAATTTATGGGCCCCCGGACATTGGTTTTCCAAGGAGCAAATTTACTTTTTCTATATTTTCTGAATGGCTGTTCATTCTAGCCCTCATCGTATGTCTTTTTAGTGACTTTCCTATGTTTTCATTGACTTTATATATTTACTATTTTCTAATTTGTCTTTCCCAAGAGAACTAATAATTTGTTTTTCTATTTGTTTACCTTCTGCACTTCATCTAGTATTTAACTAGAAAAAAGGAGTTTTAGATCACTTATTGCTGTTTTTTGTTGTTGTTGTTGTTGTTTTGTCTGTCATGAGGCTTGAACTCTGGTCCTCGGCATTGTCCCTGAGCTCTTCAGCTCAGCCACAGCCTCACCACTGGTTTTCTAGTGGTTAATTGGAGATGAGAGTCTCAGGACCTTTTGTATCCGGGCTGCCTTTCTACTGCATTCCTCAAATCTCAGCCTCCTGAGTAGCTAGGATTATAGGCATGAGCCACCGCGCATGGCTGTTGCCCTCCTTTTGAATGTTCTGTCCACCTTCATTAAAAATAAAAATAAAACATATGAAAGAAATGGTGTTTTGACTGTATATATATGTATATATACACATGTGTATATTTACATCTATAGCTATATATGTATATACATGCACATAAATATGTTTTCATTTTCATAAGTAAAATATATAAGCATGAACTAAATACAATAAAGTATTAAGGTTCAGTAATGGAAACTGATAAATCTGAGATACATTCTTTGCTATTTTAGAAAATTCTAACAACAAAATTGATTTTCTTACCATTTATAAGTTTTAGGTAGAAAATGTTATTTTGGAGGAGAGAAACAGTAACCAAACATAAATGCTTTTCTAAATTATAGTAATAGTATTTCATTTTCTGTAGTAAAGTATGTCAGTCATTGCAATTAAGCAAAGAGAAGAATCCTAAATCATTTGAAAAAGAGGAAGATGCAAGGAGTGGGTCACAGGTATAATGGAAGAGTGAGGTTCTTAGCCAGAGTCACTGACCTGCCCCAGGAGCAAAACTAACAGAAATGCTGAGACAGAATCCCAGAAAATGGATCACTGACTGTAGGCAAGAACTATGATGGTCATGGAGGGGCGGCTGGGAGGCATCAAAAACCAGGCAGGAACTCTGTCACAGACGATAGCATCTCCCTCCTACACACACACACACACACACACACACACACACACACACACACACACACACCTACACACACACACAATTTTTAAAATACTCAACTTTTTCTTACTCTTTCAATTATCTGCCAGTGCTTCTACTACCCATCTCCACCATGCTCCCCAGCCAGCGCTGCTGAAGTCCACAAAAGGCAGTCCACAGATATCTCACACTTAAAGGAACAGCACTGCAGGAGAGAAGTGAGATCTTAGGTAAAGGAGATTCTGAATAATTGTCTCAGCTACTTCCTGACATATTTTGAAATTCAGATAGTTGGAAATAAGAAAATATAAAGCTACCAAAGCAAGACATGTAGCTAAAAATATACATAGCTACTGCAGAATTTCAAATATATGAGGCAAAGTTTAATATATAACCCTTGGCTAGAATTTTAGTAATGTTCTTTTTTTTTCCTAACATCAACCAACATCTGTTTTTTCAAGATCGTTTATGGCAAGGAAGGAATATGTAATTCTTTCTCTTAAGACATTTATTCACAAAAAGGATAATTAATGCATTATAGACCAATTTGTTTAAGTAATTGCCCAATGATACTAAGAATTTTTACATTCTGAGTAATTTTAAAATGTCTGTTACAGGGAAAAATAGTGCCCTGGACCTAAAGGACATCTGTAAGTGAATTGTAATTTCTGTCATTTCTAAGTAAACCAGGACTAATCCTCTCTTTTCTCCCCCAAATTGAAAACTCCCTGAAAAAAAAATCCCTGTCTTTAAGCTTTCTATAAACCGAAATTTTGACAATATAACAAAGTGGTTGTGTTTGTGCGGTATCCTTGAGCTGAAGAGCTCAGGGATGGCGCCCAGGCCCAGAGTTCAAGCCCTACAACTGACAAAAGAAAAAAAATGGCATGTTCTCACAAATTCCCTTATAGTTTATAGTAATTACCAATATTAAAATCATTTGGTTGTCTCATTCGGTAATTTATAAAAATTACCCTAGCATTTGTATAGTTGTAAGAAAATAGTGTTTATATAAATAATTATCTCAAGGCTTCAAATTACAGTGTTATAATATTCCCAAACTCTTAGAAAGAGGCAGACAAATATTTACCATCGTTCAAAAAGTTTATCTTATTCAAAATAAATATTTTACCTTGTTAGTATATAGATGTGAAAATACATTTCAGTGAGGGGAATATTCAATCCATACCGACTTCCTGATGCTGAGCTCCTTGGTTGAGAAGGAAGCACACCTCACCCTCTTATGTGACTCCACAGTTCCAGGTTTATTTCTAGTGCCTAATTCCCCAACTCATGAAGCAAAAGAAAACAGTCACCTGGGAATCTCTATACAACCAGAAAGGAAGTAACTGTTTTACTCTTGTGTGGTAAGTATTCTGAGTCTCTGTTCTGTTGGAGTACCGCACAGAAGCAGTGAAAATAGTTTCTTCCATAAAAAGTTTTATGCTACTTATCAACTACACCAATTTTTGCACATACCACCTGATAGACTTCATCTTAAACCTCCTAACTCTGAGAACAGAAACACAGGTATATGTGAGCTTGTCTGAGCATATAGAATGATTTTAATAAAAGTGAAAAGACATTCAGAGGTTTTATTTACAGGCATTTTAAAGAAGAAAAAGGCAAATGCAACACTCTTGCTTTATCCCACATTCTCTTGCGCACATTCAAATCTTCTTGATGATCTGACTTCTGATTAACTTGTTCTGAGAATTTATAGGATAGACAGCAGTGATCATCTAAGAGATTATGCCAGAACTGGGTCCTTCACATACCTTTCCACTGAGGTAAATTTAGGTCTATCCAATCACTGAACATCACACTTCTATATCTTTCAGCCAAAGGACTGTCTTCTCAAAATCTGAGCCCTGGACTGATTTGACTTTGCTTTCCTGACTGGCTTCAGACAGAAGAAAAGAGTTGAACAAAAACTATGTCTACTTCAATCATGTGTCTTTCCAAGATCTGAGGTACATCATACTAGCTCAGGGACAGTGCCCAGGACCTGAATTCAAGAAGCACAGGCACACACACACACACACACACACACACACACACACACACACACATACACACACACACACACACACACACACACACCACATCCACAGTCCTCAAACACTATGTTTTTCATGAGAAACATGTAATGAAATGCTAAACTATGATGTATTTGACTGATTAATATTGGTTGTCAGTTTTTAATTTTCCCTTTGAAAGATGTGTTGAATTTGTCACCCATTGTTCCTGTAATATGATCTTATTGGAAAGTGGCCTTTAGATGTAATTAGGTTAATGTAAGATTATACTAAATTAGGATGGGTCCTAATCCAATATGAATCATGTTTAAATAAGAATTGAAGATGTACTCACACAGAATGGGAAGTCATGTGAGGAGAAAGACAGAAATTAAGCAGATACAAACTAAAGAAGGCTATAACATTTATTGGTAATAAGCAGAATCTATGGAAAACAGAGGAATTCTTTACTAAAACCTTCAAGCGTGTCCAAGCCTGCAGATATCTATCTATTCTTATCTCTACATTTAAAAGAATATTACAACAAATTGCAATTGTTATAAAAATTACATTCATGGTAACTTCCTTGCAACAACCCTGAGGGGATTTTTCATGAATTGACTAAAGATTTTAAATTTCCTTTTGCTCACTGACTTTCAATTTAATTTCTGTAGGTTAAAGAATTATCTTATAATTCACAAGTGCCTTAATTATTTATTTGGACAGGGTTTGAACTCTCAACCTAATATTTGCTGAGAAGGCACCTTAACATTTTGACTGTGGACCCAGCCCTTTATGCTTTAGTTATATTTCTTGCAAAGTCCTCTTTTGTGTTCTAAGGCTGAGCTCTGTATGTTTCCTATTTATTCCTTCCTTATCGCTGGGATTGTAAGCATGCCCTTATATGTTGATATGGGAACTTTACAAACATTTTCTTCCCCTTCCAAGTACCTGAGATTGCACTCATAACTGGCTAGGTTAAAGCCATAATAACATACATGCTTATAAAAAATATGTCCAGGGTATTCTAAACCAGTGAATACCATACACACCACTGCTAAATTTCTGAACCTTTCAAAAATATATAAATCAGACTACCATCCTCTCTGTACTTAAGGACATTAATGAGAAAGCCAAAAAGACCAAACTTATTAACTGAACATTTTCTAAAGTCAATTTAACAAAGCACCTAATGGTGCTAATAGTATTAAGAGACAGTAACTGGTAGGGAGAAAGGAAAACCACTGCTGCAGAAAGGAGAGGTGAACATTGGACACAGTACATGTGTCCAAGCAAGCATTTACAATAGAAACAGCCTTAAGAGCCTTAAATTTGTGGAGGGCTGCATTGAATCAGTTACAACATCCTGATGACCCTGGCGGTCACAGATACTACGGGAGTCCTAACTACAGTGAGAATTCACAGAAAATACAAATAGCACAGCCCAAAACACTGTCATGATAGTATTGACCTGAAGAAGAAGAAGCCATTTTGATTGCAGGCAAAGGCATCTCTACTTGTACCTTCCTCATCTATATACTCAGTGAAATAAAAATAATAATAATAAACTATGGGCAAAATTTGAGCAACAAAGAAAACTGCATCTAGGGAAAGGAAAGAGAAAAATAGAAGTTAGTGGAAGTTAGTGGGCTCAAACATATACCAGAGAGTAAAAAATAAAGTATAAACTTCCCCCCAAACAAGAATACAGTGGCTGCTTAATATCAAAATGCAATCAGAGAAGGAGAGAATGTCACACAAATCCCTACAGCCAATCTGCTAAGATTTTTTTGTGTGTTTTCCTCATTACTGAGGCTTGAACTCAGAGCTTGGGAACTGTTCCTGAGATTTTTTTTTATATAAGGTTAGCATTCTATCACATGAACCACAGCCCCATTTCCAACATTTTGGTGGATAATTGGTGATAAGGGTCCTGTTCCAGCTGGCTTCAAACTAAAATTGTCAGATCTCAGACTTCTGAATGACTAGTACAGGCTTGATTCCACTGCATCTGGCTAAAACTGTAAGTTTTGATAAACAATTGAAGTTTCAACATTGCAGAGAGGACTGGGAAGGAATGGAACATATCCAAGAACTCACTATGAGGCAAATGCAACGGGAAGACTGTGACTCAGGGTCAAGCTGACATTGCTTGGACAAACAATACACACACAGAAACACATGATATTGTTACAGCAATTTGTATCTGTGCATCCATATATTTCTGTAGCAAATAGCAACAGCATATCTCACCTAACCACAGTCCTAAATACATTAAATCAGTCCCCTTCACTAAAGACAGAAAGGATGAAAGGTGTTTCCTCAATATTTTAGCATAATACTTTAGCTCCTATTGTCCTCTACAAGATGACATGCATTCACTAAAAAGAACAAAAGAACAAGATACATGGAATAACTATGAGATATTCCTCTCTGAGGGGGAAAATTCAAAAACAAAACCAAATTTTAAGCAGACATGGGTATTATAATTTGTAATAGGAAATTTAAAGTAGCTGAGGTTATTGAAATATGTAATAGTGTGAGAAAATGTAGGACTGTATTGACATTTTTAGTAGAGAACAGAAATAAAGGGAGTCAAATGGAAATGCTTGAAATTAAAACCATAAGAAAGAAATTAGAAAACTGACATTGGCAACTTCTCTGTATAGCTGACAAAACTTAGAGAAAAACTCATGAACTAGAAAATAGGTCAGTGGGAAATACATCAAAACACAAACAAGCATAAAAGAGAATGTACATGATAGCTGTTTGACAATGTTACATGAATTAGAATCCCAGAAGGAAAAAATGGAGCAATCACTTAAGAAATTGTAACTAGTTCGTAGGCCTCTAGCCCTCATGTGTATATTCAGCACTTAGAAAGCTGATACAGGAAGAGCCCCAGTTTTTATTTGGTAGTTTCTGTTTGCTTGTGTGTTTGTTTGAGACAGGGTCTTCTAGGCTTTTTCCAGGCTGAACAATAACCAGGGTCTTCTTGCCTCTGCCTCCTGGAATAGCTGATATCACATTGCTTTCTAGAATAACCTTTGTGAATATCCTCATTTTTAGCAAGATTTCTGGTCATCTATATTTTGTCATAATAATTTGAGAATTAAACTTCAAGTCAATATTGTACTATCTTAATTTCAAACATCAAGAATGGCTCTACAGGTTAGGCAGAGTTAGGAAATTATAGACTAAGGTGGTTACTACTGGCTACCTTTAAAAACCAAATTAGTGTTTACAGTAATACATTTTATAAAAATCTAGAGTACCCTAACTACATTCTTCAATTATATGGTTAGTCTTCCACGGATAAACTATAACAGCTTGAAAATTGCTTATACTTTTAGTCCATAAGATAAAATATATGGGGAAATACTTCCTTCATAGATTCATACTTTGAAACATAAAACAGAAGTAAACACTAATCAAAATATTCAAGACTGTTGTTAAGTATATCCTGTGGAAGTAATTGAGAAGTCCTATGTATGGGAAAGTATGAGTTTGGTTGGATTTTTTTCTTTTTCTTTTTTGCAGTACTGGGATGAAACACTGAATCATATACATGAGCATATTCTTTAATATTGGGAAGTTTAAACATATCTTTTGTCTTTCTGTTACCAATAATAATATAACCTCATGAAATTTTTGTTTTGTCTCTACCCTGCTTTCCAATATCTCCATTTACAGGCTAAAAAGAATTAAATATTCTTAAGTAATGGGTTGCAGAAAATGGTAACAGATGGGTGTCATATCCATTTACCAAGTAAAATTGAATCAAAATAATTACGTTAATGCTGTTAATATATTTAATAGTTGTACAAATGAGACTCCAACATGTCAGTTTATAAGTGCAATGCATCTTGATCAATTTTACCCCTTCCCATTTCACCTCAATCTGTTGCAACCTACTCATCCCCTCAAGTTGCATTTTCACATATGGACATCAGTTATGACGGTAGTTGCCCATCTGCCCTCTCTTCATTTATCTATACATCTCTCATTTACTTTTAAATTTTCAAACAAGAAGTAAAGATAGCCTCTTCAACAAGTGGCACTGGCAGAACTGGTTAGGCACATGCAGGAAACTAAAGTTGCATCCTTCTTTGTCACCCTGTATTAGAATTAACTCCAAATGGATCAAAGACCTGGAGGTAAAACTGACATTCTGAAAACTTTACAAGAAGGAATAGGCGATACACTAGGCCTCCTGGGCACAGGTCGAAACTTTCTTAATAAGGACCAAGAATCACAACAAATCAGAGAAAAGCTGGATAAGTTGGACTGCATTAAACTACAGAGCTTTTGTATGGCAAAGGACATACCTAGTAAATTAATTAGGAAGCCTACAGAGTGGGAGAAGACCTTCACCAACCATACAACAGACAAAGGCCTCATATCTAAAATATATCAACAGCTCAAAAAATTGAATCAATCCAAAACTAATCTCCAAAATAACAACCATCCCATTAAAAAATGGGCCAAAGACTTAAAGAGAGTCTTCTCTGAAGAAGAAACAAAAATGGCCTATAGAGACATGAAGAAATGCTCCACATCTCTGGTCATAAAAGAATTGCAAATGAAAACAACTCTAAGATTCCACCTCACTCCAGTTAGAACGTCCAGGATCAAGAAAACTAATAACAACAGATGCTGGAGGGGATGTGGCCAGGAGGGACCATTACTGCACTATTGGTGGGAGTGCAAACTTGTTCAACCACTATGGAAAGAAGTATGACAGTTCCTCAAAAGACTAAACATAGAGCTCCCCTATGACCCAGGAATTCCACTACTTGGCATTTACCCAACCATCCAGAAACAAAGACATACTAAATCCACCAGCGCAACAATGTTCATTGCAGCACTATTTACCATAGCAAAGATATGGAACCAACCTAGATGTCCCTCAGTTGAGGAGGGGATCAACAAGATGTGGTATTTATACACAATGTAATTCTATGCTGCTGTCAGAAAGAATGACATTGCCCCATTTGTTAGGAAATGGAAAGACTTAGAAAAAAATCATATTAAGTGAAGTAAGCCAGACTCAGAGGAACTTAGGCTCAATGGTTTCCCTCATTTGTCATAATCAGTAGAAACCTTGGGCTCTCCTAGCAGATATCTGCAATAGAGCAAAACCTTGATACAAAAGGCCATATAGTAGGACACTAAATGAAAGGATCTCTAGGATACAGAAACATAAGCCATATAATGAGTGATTGTTGTCCTTAAGGTACCATGTTATCTCTCATCTCTTTTGCTGTCCCTTGGTTATCTCATATTGTTACAGTATCTCACTTTGTTACCTGATATATGGGATATATTTGAATTTGGTTATTTGAAATTGGATAGGGAAGGGGGAAAACAAGATGAGGGGTAGGGGTTAGGGGGAGGGAAATGGGGGACCAAAACATGTGAAAGGGTATCAATATATGGGAATTGATGCACCATCTATCTGCAAATATCATTTAACCCTTCTATTAATTACAATAAAAATATATGAAAAAAAGAAAACATTGTTTATTTCTGCAATGGAATTTCACCCCTCTATTAGAATAATCTTTTGTCATTTGTAATGAATGGCTCTAGAAAAATTTATGTTAAGTAAGTCATACTCAGAAAGCCAAGCAGCACGTTTCTTCTCATATGTAGAAGTTATATCTAAAATGCAAACATACATGATAACATATATAGGGTTATTTGCATATACCTACACAAACAAATTAATGGTATACTTAGAAAGTGAGTTCAACAGTGTAACTCTTTGAAAAACTATTCAACCAACCATTTAACATGATGGATAACAGGAAGCTGAAACATGTTTGTGAGGGACAACTGTGGATGCATGAGGAAGAAAGGATGAGCAAATGTAGTCATTATGTTCAATATACATTATGTGAAAATTGAATTGCAAAACTTGATGGTATAGATACAATGAGGAGATCCAGGGGAGAAAAATGGAAGGGGTGACGTTGATTAAAATGTATTCTACTCATATAACCTCTATATAACCTGACTTCTGAAATTGAAATGCCTTTGTATAACTATTCAATAAAATATACAGACATGAGGAAGATCAAAAAAAAATAACTGCATACCCATAGCTATGGACATGGTAATGGAAATATAAACATAACTATATAGACATAAAAACCTATGACTCTATAGACATAATGTTTTATTTCATAAATTAATATGTTTCTATGACATACAAACCCTTAGCCTAATTTTGATTAAGTTCTAAATACTAAGTCCCAATGATTGTGAATAGAGATTCCCTCCTTGAACACCTGTTTGTTATACTTGTCATTTAAAATATGATGTAAAAATCAATGTTAATAAATTCTTTAATAAAAAAGAAGTATCTATCTATTAATTATTCAAATGAGTTCAACCATATCAATCTATACTTAATGTTCCATATTTTAGCCATTCAATTGTCTATATATGCTTATGTATATAATTTCACGTGTGTTTTTATACAAGACCTCCACGTAGGAGAGAGAACCTATCCCTTTGTTTCTCTAACTTCACCCATGATAATTTGTTATAATCTATCTATTTACTTGTAAGTGATATGTTATTTTTCCTAATGGATGCACGAATTAATATATGAGGGGTGTACTCATACATGTATTTGTTATATATTATATATTTTATTTATATATTATATATTATATATATCCATATATATGCACATTGTCTGATTCATTTGTCTTTTGGATTATTTCAAGAATTTAGGCAGGGTGAACAGTGCAGCAATGTCCATGAGTACGCAAGTGCCTTTATCATACTGCCTTCCATAGTGGTTGCCCTAGGTTGCATTGTAATGCGCTTATTTTACTCTGCATTCTTACTAGTGTTTATTGTTGCTCATCTGCTTGATGATGGCCATTCTCACTGGAGTGACATGATTTTTCAAAGTGGTTTTGATTTGAATTGACTTATGGCAATTTTTGAGACTGGGAAGTGCATGTCATATCATTTTTCTGAAGTAGAAATAGCAAATGCTTACTCCCAAAACTAAAAAAAATAAAATTGTGCTGCTAACACAAAACATGAAACAGAAAAATATGAAGTACTTACCAAATCATGACAATTATTATCTCATTTCCAGTTGAAGAAATTAACTACATGTTATTTAAAATCCTACAAAATCATTTAAACTAATACAATTCAGTTGTGCATGAAAAATTAAGCTATGGCACCTAGATATAACAAAGTAAATATATCTACTGAATATGATGATATGATGATATAAATCCATATTTATATGGAAACCTATCCATTATATATTAAATGAGAAAAACATTTATTGGGTCAGTCATGGGACTTGAATTCTGAGACTCAGCTCTGTCCCTAAGCTCTTCAGCTCACATCTCTTGAAACAATGTACAACTGCACCTTTCCCTGGGACAATGATGGAATGACACAAAAATCTCCCCTCCCAACTTGAAAACTAGAAAGCTCTACTCAATATAGTAAAGAGCAGTTTCCAGGCCTTCAAAAATAGAAAGAAAAAGATAAAACCTTGAAAAGAAATCTAGATAGGCTGTTTGTGATAATGAAATACATGATAAGCCCTCATCAGAGCCAACCATCTGGGAAGTTGTTGCATCTTGATCCTAACAGGAGAAAAACTATTTATGCAGCTGGTAATTGTGATAAAAAAAAATCAGCACCAAATTACAATGAAAAAAATTCTGAACACAAACCTGAGCATCAGCAAAAGCAATATGTATGTAATTTTGAACAGCATAAGAATTTAAAAAAACATTAGCAGCTGAAAATTCATCTGTGTTGGAATACACAGATCAACCTATGTGCAAATACATCGTTGAAAGATGTGGAAAACATTGTCTTGTGAATAAAGTAAGAATCTAATCTGAGCTAGCTGTATCAGAAGAGATGTTGCATTAACACAAAGACATGTAGAAATGTTTTGAAACATGATAGAAATTCAATAAATAAAATTTCTTATGGTGCATGTAAAATTATGAAATATAGTTCTGAAATATATGGTGTATGTCTTTGAAAAATTCAGACCAAAGATTTATCTTCAGAAAGGATCATTCAATGTGTTTGGCTGTTTACTTGTCTAGATAGATTAATCATAGATTAATAATAGATATATTTTCTTCAAAAGAAGCAATATCTGGTTATACTTGTAATCACTTGGTTATGGAAAATTGGCAATGAAACAGAGTTTTTGTTTTCACACATTATGGTCCTGATACAAACATACACAAGTGATCAAATATAAGGTATCTTGTAAAAATAAAGCTTATCAGCTTAATAAATTGTCTACTGCAACAAAAAAGGAAAAGTATGGGATGAGGGTGTGGACTATTGGAAGAGTGCTTGCCTAGCATGCACAAAGCTCTGGGTTCTATTCCTCAGTATCACACACATACACAAGAAAAGAAGTGGCTTTTAGTAGTGGTTGGGGTTCCAGTAATAGAGCACTATCCTATAGAAAGCTCAAGGACAGTACCCTCGCCCTGAGTTCAAGCTCCAAGACTGGCAAAAAAAGACACAAAAATAAGGAATGAATGACATATTTGCTGAAGTATGTTTGCTAGAAGTAAAGTCATTATACCATGTTAAATCCTATGTGAATCTCTTTAGTTGTAATACATACCTTAGGCCAAGAATCAAATTGATTAGTTTAAACGAAACAAATTCAATATATACAAGACAATATGTTGGAAATGTACTTTACAACTTGGAAAGGGTAGGGGAAGGAAAAGTGAGGGTAACATAGGAAGAATTAACAATGTTCAAGAAGCAATATATTCAGTACCTTACAAATGTAACTATAACCCCTTTGTACATCTCCTTGATAATGATTTTTTAAAGGAAAAATTGACTCAGATCCATTTTCTAAGACCCACATTTCTCTTTATTTAAATCATTGGTTCAGAAAAAAGAACATAACACAAAGTGTCTAAAGAGGCAAAAATATCTCTGAAATTTCTATTAGTCAGTGGATGAACATTAATAAACACAGAAATCAGAAGGATACAATATAAAATATAGAAAAAAGATTTAAATATTAAACTCTAGAATAATTTCCCATAAATGAAATGTGAGATTATTTCTAGTTTGAGGTAAATAATGACTTATTCCTTTGAAATTTATGAGAATACAAGAAACTTAAGAAACCTAAGTAAAAGTGTAAACAAATGAACTATACAACTTGGTAATGGGAAACTGAAAAATAAAAACAAGGGAAAAGGTGACACTGTTAAAAAATAAATGTACTCATTACCTGATTTTTATAATTGTCACTCCTTTGTATATTACTTTTACAATAACAATAGAAAAATAAAAATAAAATTCACTGTGACAACTTGCAAGTAAATTTTCCTAAAATTAAGATAAAGAAACATCTTCAAGGTAGTTACAGATACAAATAATTTTGTTTTCAGAAAAAAATGAAGCATTTTCTTTGATATATCAAAAGGATTAAATCATTGTGAAATTCTCAGTATTATGCAAGAGAGACAAAATCCTTCTGTATATGTTGCTAAATGAGTTTTCCCTATAGTTAGATACTATGAGAAATGTGAAAGGAAGTATCAAAGTTCTTGATGTATATGGGAAAATAAAGGTGAAAAGTACAAAAAGTGAAATAGCCTATGTAAATAAAGATTTTTAATATAAAATCATTTAAGATAGAATCAAATGTTAGTCAGATGCAGTAGTGCATAACTGTAATGCAAGCTACTCCAGATATTGAGGCAGACTGAGTGCTCACTTGAACCTTCAGACTACAAGGCATTATGGAAAGCATGGTCTCTAAAAGCAAAATAATTAACAATAATAACATTAATAAATGACTGTTATGTTTGATGGATTTGATATATATATATATAAATATAGTAGATAAAAATTATTTTTTCCTACATGCTAGTTGTGAACAACTGAAAATTGAAAATACATACATATAGAGCATTAAATATAGAATCCTTAGAGATGCAGCTTTCAAAAAATTTCAGTCATATACACTGAAATCTGAAAATATCACAAAGAGAAATGTCAGAAAATAGATGTAGTATTGCATTGTATTAATGTACATGAAGATTAAATGTTACTTAGGTGCTATTTTTCTCCAAATTGTTCCATAAATGACTTGCAAATGTACTTGAATATCTGTCTGATATTTAGTAAGTAATGCTGATTTCAAAATTCCTGTAGAACTGCCAAAATACTAACTAGTTAGAACTAACTTTGAACAAAAGTAAGTCGATTCGGAGAATCCAATCCATCAGATATCAACAATCATTTTAAAGTTGTTTTATTTTTTTTAAAGATACTAGATGATGAACCCCAGTGGCTCACACCTCTAATCTTAGCTGTTCGGGAGGCTAAAACCATGGTCTTAAGCTAGCCTGGATGAAATAATTTCTATGGGATTCTTATGTCTAACCAGCAAAAAATATAGAAATGAATCTGTGGATCAAGGGTTTGAATGATAGACTTAAATAAAAAAAGTTCAGGGGCAAATAAGTTCAGGCCCTGAACTCAGGCCCCAAATTCAAGTCCCAGGACCCCACCCCAACCTCCACCCCTAACACACACACTAGTATTGATGTCTCAATAAACAAACTACAGAATTTTAAAAGGGCATAGAAATAGGTACAATCTTGTCAGTTGACTTTTGTGTATGATACAAAGGAATTTAGTGAAGTAAGGCACTACAAAATATGCTACAAAACCTTTGACTGTATTATAGATATTGTTCTCAAAAGTCATATACATACATATACATATAAACCTGAGAGGAAATATGTGTTACCTTGAACTTATTTAATTATATATACTTATATGACACCAAAAAATCCCATAGCTGGTTTTAGTTACATATATTTTCTATTGCTAGAAATTGAATATGTGGAAAGAAAGAAAATAGATAATATGGATTCTATCAAAGTTAAGAATTCCCCTTGTCAAAAACCTAAGATATTAAAATGTTGCAATAGACCAGAGAAAATGTTGAAAATCTTTTTTTTTTTTGTGGGTCATGAGGCTTGAACTCAGCCCTACCCTCTAGCCAAGCCCCATTTCCCATTTTCTAGAGGTTAATTGGAGGTTAATTGAAAGAGGATTTTTATCAAATTTTAAAATAAATATTTTTACATTAAAAACAAAAGTTGGACAAGGAAAATTAGAAAATTAATAAAATATAGTGACTATTCCAATATCATTAAAATTTGGGTACTGTTCATTTGAACAAACAATCTGAATAATATATCTGTGTGAACACATATACATACACATAGATATGCATGCACACATGCTCACATATACACAAACACACATAGACACACATTTCACATATTTTAGTTGTATAAAAGGAAATGACTAGTTGGTTAAAATTAGATTATAAATATCTCATTTTCTGCCTTTTTAATTTATTCCAGTGCTTTCTATTGCTCATGACTTTCTCTTTGATGAAGCCGGCCAGCTACTAAAAATGCCAGACTAATTTTACTGTATGTATCAAAGCAAAAATGAAAAAAAATCACATGAATATGTATGGAATATGCACTCATTAGTGAATTTTTTCCCTCCCAATTTTAATAGAATCAGTATGAGGGCCTTTACAGATGTGGACTCTACTTCATTTCATTAAAATTCTCTAAAATTATTTTACAGAATAATTGCTAGGTTTCTGTTTTGTCTTTTTTCTTTCTGATATTGAAGAAGCCTGTGTTCTCCCTGGAAAATGGTATATATTACTATACTACCATTTAGACTTCATTTTCTTAGTAATGATTTAATTACATTACCAATAATTACCAACACATGTCAGTTATTAACATAGGTTCTATACAGTACCAGTCAGTGTATAGTATATATATGTATATTTCATATTTTACAGTATATTTGTGTGTGTTTCATCATTTCCATTATAAGGTATTTAATTTCCTTTCATTTTGTGCATTTCACCTTATCATTGTATGAGTGCTCAGACATGGTTCCTGCAATTGGTGGGTCTCTTTTACCATCCTTCGATCTGTTTCATTTCCTAGGCACCACTAGGGCAAGTCTATGTCAGCATATTGTGAACAGCCCACAATTTTGAAAAAAAAAAGACAAAAACAAAAATAAAAAATACAACTCTTAACACACAGGGAAAGCAACAGTCATTTAAACTATGGAAGTTTTCAAGAGAATTCTACTTTGGGGAGAGATTTCTAACACTTGTTACATATATTTCTAGGTAGCAGACACCGCGACGAATTTCTCAGAATGGTTGATTTGAGAAGACTCAAAGGTAAGAATATAGAGGCTCTGAAGTCACACTATTGAACATTAAATGCCATTTTCAAATATCATAAAGAATTGAGGCAGCAGAGCACAGAAGGACAATCGTGAATGAAAGACCTGTATGAGGGAGAAAGTGTGTTCTCCTTGTGGTAGTAAGAGCTAGCTAACTGCATAGAGCTTTGTATTGCTCGGTTTTAATGGAATCTTTGTGGTACCTGAGGTAATCTGAGCTGAAGAAAGAAGTTTCACTGTTGTTAGTAAATTATTGAGTACATCTGTATATGTATTTGAGATGTAATGCAGCATAGAGGAGAAACTTCTAAACAGATTTAAAAACGAGTAACAAATGGTGAGAAGAAAATAGATTTTTCATTAAAAATGTTAAGCATCTGCCTCAAGACATACAAAAGCCTAAAAAAGCAAAGAAGTTATATTTTGAAAGAATTAGAAGAAAACAAATAATAATATTGTACACATTTAGTATTAAAATCTATTTCATTAAAATGAAATATTTAAAAATGTTATTTGAAGAGCAAAATTTATAGCACAGAGTTATGTTAGTTATTTTATAATATAGAAATGTGATTTTATTTGTGACTTCTTTTTGCCAGTCCTGCGGCTTGAATTCAAGCCTGAGCACTATCCTTGGGCTTTTTTAAGGCTGGTGGTCTGCCACTGGAGTCACAGCACCACTTCCAGCTTTTTTCTATCTATATATGTGTTACCGAGGAATTGAACCTGAGTCTTTGCTTTATGCATGCTAGGCAAGCACTCTACCACTAAGCCAAACTCCTAGCCCCTAGAAATTTGTTTTTTATAAGCAGAAATTAAAATCTCGGGTAGGGACTGGGAATGTGGCTTAGTCGTTGAGTGCTTTCCTAGCATGCATGAAGTTCTGGGTTCGATTCTTCAGTACCTCATAAACAGAAAAGCCAGAAGTGGTGCTGTGGCTCAAGAGGGAGAGCACCAGCCTTGAGCAAAAGAAGCTTAGGGACAGTATTCAGGCCCTGCGTTCAGGTAAATCAAAAAATAAAACCCAAGTCAAATAACATTATCAAAACATTTTACAAAGAATTCATAAGATCTAAAGCAAAATGTAAAACATGAAAAACAAAGTAAACATGCAAATTCTTTTCATATGACCATCCAAAATGAATTTGATATCTGTGTTTCCAGTATGGTAGTAAACTAAAGACTGAATTTACATAAAATATGCCCTCTTAAAATTACTTTGGGGAGGGAGCATTGGAATGCATAACTCTCTGATGCTACTTTTATTATACTGGTAAGGCTTCTTACCACAGCACTACATATAAATAAAATTTAAGTCATTAAATATACCTGATATAAAGTTAAATGGACTGTTTTTTATCATGCTCACATTTATTTGGGAGTATCCTCTTGCAGAAAATTTAGGATTAAGTTTAGGATTGACTTGAAATTTGAGAGAAAAATAAAATAATAGGAATTAGGGAAACTGAAAAGTAAGAACAAAGGCTAAGTCAGTATCCTCCAATCCTGCAAGTGTGAAATATCACAGTGTAACCCTTTGAAGAACTCACATATGCTTAACATTGACTGACAGAAGGGGAAAAAGATGGAGAGGGAATAATTTCAAAATACAATGTAATTCTGTATGAAGACAGCATAAGGACGCTGAATGATTGCTCTTGATCACTGGAGGATTGGAGCATTGAAAAAAGAGAATGAGTGGGAGTTATTCTGAGCAAAACATAATATATGCACATCTGAAATACCATGCTGAAACCTGTAAGTACAATTAATACACAGTAAAAAGGGGTGAATGACAAAAAAATAAAACAGACTCTAATTAGAGGAGGAAGACTAGTGGTCTTCATGCGGGCTAATAAAGGTTATAATGAATATGATTATAGTCAACATGATTTATGCCCATCTTTGAAATTAGGACAATGAAGCCTATGGAAATAATTTTAAGAAAGGGAACTGGGAGTGGGACGAGTGAGAAAGGAGACGACATTGATGAAGATACATTATAAACTTAAGTGGAACAGTCACAATGAAAACTTCCTTCCTTGTACAACTAAAGTATGATAATAAAAGAATGAAGGGTGTGATGTGAATAGTTATTATAAGGAATATGGGCAGAGAGAAGGATGAATAGAGACAATAAAGGAGGGAAAATATGATCAACTAAGTTATGTATACGTGCTAAACTGGAACCATGAAGTTCCAGAGAATGCTGGGAACTAAAAGTCTGATTAAAGTACATCATGTACCTATATGGACATTCAAAATGAAACTCCTTAAACAACTAACAGATATAATAAAGAATATGGGTGAGAAAAAGAAAAATATATCATTATCAAAGAAATTGAGCAGTAATCCTGATGGCATGTTAACTGTTCTTTTATTATTTAAACTACAGTCACCCAATTAAAATTGCTTTTTGAATAGATTACTGGGGAATTGTATCAAATTAATATTCTAAGTGATGTCACATGGGTCATTATATAAGCTATATACTAAAAATTCACTTGATTAGGAGGGTGTTGGAGAGTCATGAACAATGTCATCTTAAAATCACAAGTAAAATTATAGAAACTCAGTATTCTATTCAATTCAGTATTCTATTGAACAGCCTTCATTTCGATTTGGTGGGATTTTCATATACTAAGGTATTTCAACTATGTTTGACTTTCCTTTGTGACAAGTATTTGATTTTTCTGTTCATCTGTCTAAACAGTAAGCACATGTGGAAGCTGTAAAATTTTTATTCACTTTTTTAGAGTCCATGATATTACTCAGCATTGCAAATTATTTGTAGCACTGGGCAGAGATGGCTCAAGCCTATAATTCTACTAATCAGGAGGTTGAGATCTCTGGAATTTTGGTTTGAAGTCTGTGAGACTCTTAACTTCATACATTCACCAAGTCGGGAAAGGGGAGGCAGAGAAGAGAGAGAGAGAGCGAGAGCAAGAGGGAGAGAGATAGAAGCTCCCTGAGTTCAAGCCCCAGAGTGTGCATGCATACACACATACACACACACACACACAAAAAAAAACACACACCAAGTTACAAGAATCCAAAGAGATAAATGTTTAAATAAATTTCTTTTTTTGATATTTTTATTGTAATTAATAAAAGGGTTACATGATATTTTCCATTTAGAAGGTACATTAATTCACATACATTGATACCCTTTCACATGTCTTGGTCCCAAAATAATAGATTTCATAGTATGGATTAATGATGAACCCTGGATTCAGGAATAGATGTATATGGTTTAGTAGCATTAATGCATTTCACATTTCTTCTCTACATAGAATTGCCCATGAGCGTCTAAAGAAAATGAACGAGACATCTGCTGCATCCACATATTTAAGAAAATGTCTAATTTGAATTTTTCTTTAAAGTATTCATTATAATTAGCATATGCAGAAATTTTTAGATATTATTTCCTTCTACAATTATGGAAACCAGGTCCTTCCTTATTTCCCAGCTGTATAGCTTAGTTAGATACTCTCACTTTAGCAAAAGAAATAATGGAGGACTCATTAAACATTTGCTTCCAAAGAATCATAAGCTTAGTTTTCTAATCTCTTCATTTTGCAAATAAAAATTGAAAAAATAAATGTTTTCTTTGAAAGGAAATGTTTTCATGTTTCTACCTAACCAACATGTAGGAAGGCTTGAATTTCTCCAAAACTGTACCCTTTCCTTGTGTAGTATTCAAGTGAGTTATTACTCAGGCATGAAATACACATGAGTAGGGAATTGTAATGAATTAAGTCATAACTCATTGCAAAATCTGCTTCTCCTTTTCCTTCTTGGAAAAGAGTAGAAAGCAATAGAACAAAAACAGTAAGAACAAAAATCCACAGGGGAAGGAAAACATGAACACTCCCATAAATAACTCAATAATCAGGACTCTATTTGTTTACTAAGTAAAATGTATTACATTGGAACAAGATAGTATATATTTTTAGATATTTGTGACCACTTTATTGTAATTTTTTTGAGTTAGCATATATAAATTCTTTCGCTTTAGGTATTGTTAGCCTCTATTGTAGCAGGTATTTATATTGCAGAATGATATTCGAAAAGATTCAATGCCCTAGTTGAAGGCATCTGAATTGATGCTGAGAATTTTGAAATTCTACAAAGGACTGGATCAAGAGTCAATTAACATTATTGATCGGCCCACCTGACTAGAGACTTGTCTTTGGATACAGCTGTGCTTTGTTCAAGTTGGCACGATCAACATTAACAGGAAAGGTACTAGGTTGAATGCCCATAAGTCAATTGTTCAACATCAACCTCCTACTTATGGTACAATCAAGATTGGTGAGCCACTATTAATATAAGACAGGGACAGCCTTACATGAAGTATGAAAAGAAAATCTTTCCTGAAAGGGAACATAATAGAACCGCGCATTGTCAAGGTGAAAACCCCATGGCAGTATGAAATAGAAAAGATCTAATTAGAATGTGCAGTCTAACTTCTTACTAACTTAAGATGCAGTTCCCAGGGAGGGGATTTAATCCCTAATTTTAGTCAAAGGGCAAATGTACAATTAAGCTAACACAAATGTCTCAGCCAATCTTTTAGAGGAATTCTATTAGCCTTGGACTCCCTAACCTGCCACAGCTTAATAAGAAGTTCCAACTGTACCAAATTGCTGTTTGTCAGGCTGAAAAGATCACAGTTGACTGTGGTGCTCTGTGTCAGAGGACACTTTGGTCTGAACACAACGTGAGTCTAAAACAGAATGTAGCATGCATAGTTTCTGGAAGTGAAAATAAATGTGGTTTGGAACATGGCTCATTTTATTTTATTCTAGTTTAAAAAACAAAACAGAAAACAACATTGCTAAGCACTGTTAGTATAATCATGAACTAAATTTAATTAAAAATAAATCAAATACATTTTGTGTGTGTGTGTGTGTGTGTGTGTGTGTGTGTGTGTGCATGTACATATAAGTGTGGTACTGGAGACCAAACTCATAGCCTCATGTGTGGTACGTAAGCATTCTACCCATTCCACCAATGGAATCATACAACCAGACTTTTCTTTTGAAATAAGATTTTAAAAAATACTGGCAAATATGCCTGAGTAAAGATGATATTGACTACGAGGAGGCCTGTGACAGTATTAGCACTGGATCCATGAATTAAGGAACAAGGCATTTCAAATGTAAAGGAGTTGGTGTAACCTTGCTTGTTCTATTCAATAAGCAGCTACTTTCAGAGGATGAAGTGTGTCTTCTGACTGGTGAGGGTTCATTAGATGCTGTCTTCTTGCAGACAGACTTCAAAGAAAAAAATAATGAGGAACCCTTGAAAATGAACTCCATCTGAGAAAAACTGACGTTAGCTAACATGATGCACTGCTTTCTGTACATGACTAAATTCTGTCTTAACACAAATGCACTCAATTACACTTGTCCCATTTTAAAAAGAAATTCTAGAATACAAAAATAGATGATGTCACAGTGAAAGAGAAGTCTAGACTCCTCAAGCTTCCAGTTTATTAGTAGACCATAAAGTCTATAGCAATTATCTCTCCAATGATCTAACGCTATGAAAAAATACAAATAAAAGATTAAGACAAATACAATAGCAAAGATCAATCTCACCCATACATGCTGACTTGCAGCCTTCAAAATGGACATAATAGGAATATGAATACATTCAATAGATGATAGGACCAAATCTTGATGTGCTTAATTGAGCTGACAAATCCAAGAAGAAGGTATTAAGTGACTCTAAACTCAGATGGAGGTTCCTGAAACAAATCTTTAGTAAAATATTCACTGTCTGTTATTTCCAATATATAGTTATTTGAGCAGTATCAACTCTATTTCTATTTTAATTAAGATTATGCTGAAGGATTAATCAATTCAAGAGCACATTTCATAAAAACTGACTCAAAAAACAGGCGAATACTCTTAAGCAAGAGTGTAGGAAAAGCCTCAAGGCCCTGAGCTCAAGCCCTAGGACTGGCATAGACAAAGAGAGGAGGGTGGTAAGGGCATGGATGTAGAGTGAGAGAGAGGAAAAGAGAGAGACTCAAAAATAAATTCATTACTGTTTGAGGAAGCCATTTTCTATAAAGTTGTATCTTTTAACTGTCCGAGCAGAATTTAAGCTACATAAATGTCTAACAAATAAAAGGACTGGAAAATTAAAGTGATAAATAATGTCACAAATGTGATTTACTTATTCCAAATTACAGTTCTCATTATCTGAAGGAATTTGTGAACAATTCATTTTATGAAATTCAATAAATACTGAATGTCAAATGAATGGGATAATTTTATCACTGACATCTTTTACATGTTTTCATTATTGCTTCAATAAAGAAAAATAGAATTTTTAAAATACAAAATATTATCTCCACTACTTAAAAGTCTCTTGCTATCTTTGAAAATTTTCTGCCCCATTAAACAGCAATAGAATATATCAGTTCTCAGATATCTTCTGTCAAGTTTACAAAATATTATAATGCCTAAAAATACTATCAATAGCTTTGTTCTGAAAACATTTAGTTCTTCAAAATTTTAGACACCTGACAGACGATTCCGTATAATGTAAATAAACTATCTTAAGCAATTCACTTTTGACCCAAATTAACTGTCTCTCTCTCCTCCTCTTTCTCCCTCTCCCTCTCCCTCTCCCTCTCCCTCTCCCTCTCCCTCTCCCTCTCCCTCTCCCTCTCCCTCTCCCTCTCCCTCTCCCTCTCCCTCTCCCTCTCCCTCTCCCTCTCCCTCTCCCTCTCCCTCTCCCTCTCTCTCTCTCTCTCTCTCTCTCTCTCTCTCTCTCTCTCTCTCTCTCTCGGGTCATGGAGCTTGAACTCTGGGCCACTGAGCTCTTCAGCTCAAGGCTACTGTTCTACCCCTTGAGCCACAGCTCCACTTCCGGTTTTCTGTCGGTTAATTGGAGATTAAAAGGAGTCTCACCTTCTTTAGTGCCCAGGCTGGCTTTGAACCTTGATCTTCAGATCTCAGCCTCCTGAGTAGCTAGGATTACAGACGTGGGCCACCACATGCGGCTAATTCTTTAATATTTTAGTGACCATTTTCTTTAAAATACCCACAGTAAATAGCTTCCATTAAATGGTAGTATTCTTGAAAGCCATTGTATTCAAGCAGCCAGGTGGGAGAAACTTGTGTATTGTGCATAATCAATTTTAAGACAGAAAGTCAGATATTACATCTTACATTCATTTTATTTCTGCCATTTTAAAATAGGTGTTGGGGGCATCAAGACAGTGACAAAGAAAGGTATTTACCAAGAAGGCCTCAGGAACTTGACAGCCAAGTGGTCATTAAATGGATATATTGCACCTTTGAAACTTTATCCACTTTTTTGGACATAGTTCTCACTGTTGTGATCATGATGAATATTTTATGCATACTATTTATACAATGCAGGTACTGCTTAAACACTTGCGTGTTTCTGTTTTATAACAGAATTCTTCAAAAGTAGACCTTGATTTAAGGGCCAGATGAACTAATGGGTGTAAGAGACATGTCTGTCTCTTACAGTTAGTTGTCTTAGATATGGAAACAGAAAGTTTGTAAAGTTGTCTTAGATATGTAGCCAGAAAACAGTCCAACATGTGCACCTAGAAGCCTTTCTTAGTGTCTCTGTATTAATTCCTTATTCTTTATAACTTTTCATAAGCACATACAAGATTATTAAAACTAAACCCAAAAGGTTCAAACAGCATCTCATTGCCCCTACTCACACCATAAAAGATATAAGCCATATCATAATGTTAGTTGGCTCATGAGACTTGTATGTTTAACCTTTTATGTAAGTAGGTACTTTCCAATTTTGACTATTTTAATAATGAACCAAAGCATAACAATTTTAGCAGTGTAAATTTATATATTAAAACTTCAAAATCTTATTTTACCTGATGATAAAAATTTCTATAATTAGTAATTTAATGCATTATTTAAAAACTCATATTTTAATACTAGTAAAATAATGTTCATAATTACATAGCAATAATTATAGTACTCAATTATTGCTTCTGTTACTGTAATGTCTCCAATCTATACTGGGACTTCAATACTGAGATATAATCCAAGCATATATTTATATTAGACATCATTGAGACATAGGAATTAAGGAAAATCCTTAAATGAATTGTTATTCACAATGCATTCACAATGCTATTCACAATTGTTTTTCACAATGTGAATTCAATTCACAAACTTCAATTCAAATGATCCTGTTGCTGTAGCTTTTTTCCAGATAATATGGAAAAAATTTATTTGAATATATATTATACATAAATGTCAGTGGAGACACACAATATAGGTACTATCTTTCCTTCCTTGAAAGATGATCTAAATAAGGGAACTATATATTATCAGGTAAAAATAATCCTACTTTAAAGATAATAAGTAAACAGTTTATTCTGAGACAAATACAGTGACCAAGGCCTAAGAATACAGATTCAAATCGCCTTGAGTGCTATATTTCCCTATTGATATTTTCCCACTTTAAAAAGCTTATAATCATGGAACAATATGAGAGTTTAAATGTGCACCAGACAATATAGTCACCAAATAAGATAAAGTTAGATAGGAAAATTTCTTCCATAAGATTTTGTATTTTGTTTATCACAATCTTAGCTTTTGAAGGGATAGAAGAGAGTGGTTCTCTCAAGTTTAGTGATATATTACCAGAATTTTACCTACCAGCCCTGAGGATGTTACATCAGACACAGAAGCTAATAGAGTGGTCATTCTGTTCTAAAATAATGTTTGCTCTTGATCTACAACCCTCCATCCTGGCACAATTATAGCTTTCTGTACAGCCAAATTCAGATAACACTAGTTCACAGCACAGATCTATGTTATAACTAAATATCTCTACATGAAAAGAAAATATAGATAAAATCATAGATTACAGAGGGAGAAAGCTATGAAAGACAGAGGACAAGAATGTTGGTGTTGGTGGTACATGATTGTTGAATAAGAGACATGCAGATGGAGTAGTAAGACCTAATAGTGGGATTAAGATGTGAAAGTTATTTTTGATGTACAGAAATCAGTAAATAGATTGGAACATTCAAGAAACAATTTAAACCAGAGATTAAAGGCTCAATTATAATGTTTGTAGACTGCAGTTACAATATGTTACAAATTCCATAGTTCTATGTGAGTTATCAGAGAAAGGATACTTCATACATTATCCGTTAATCATAAACACTCCTGTTCTCATTATCAGATTTCTCTTTACTTACAATGTTGGAATTCACTCTAGTGCTGTAATTATTGTTTTCATTTTACTAACTATGCAACCTCTATGTCAAACTATTAAAATTAGCTAGAAGATTGAGTGCTAATCTACTTCATATTGTATACAATTACCTTTCTAAAGTACTTATTTACCTTTGACAAAGTGAGACCTGTAGGGAGACAAGTTGTGAACAATATTTTTACATCATTTATGGATGTCCACAGCCTTCTTGTTCACACAGGTTTTGATGGATGGCAGATTGTTATGAATACTGTTTGTATTTCAATAGCTTGCTTGGAAATAAATCCATTTATAATAACAAATTTGAACAGATCCAAGGGTGCTTGCCAGTTCCTATTCATATATAAGGAGCTAGCAGCAGCAAAGCTAAATAATGTCGATCTCCAGACTTGAGAAACCATAATGGCTACATTTGCATGGCTCAACAAATCATCATTCTGACTTATCACCAGGATAAAGTTCCTATGAAGTCTATGAGATGTAAGTACTGCCACTTGAAGCAAGATGTAGATGAAGGGGGCCGGGAGTTTGGCCTAGAGTGCTTGTCTAGCATGCACGAAGACCGGGTTCGATACATACATAGAAAACACATACATAGAAAAAAGCTGAAAGTGGTGCTGAGGCTCAAGTGGTAGAGCTCTAACCTTGAGAAAGTCCAAGGACAGTGCTCAGGCCCTGAGCTCAAGCCTAGGACTGGAAAAAAAAAGATGTAGATGAAGGTGACAGTCACTCAGTGTTCTACAAATAAACCAAATGGACTGTTTGCAGACATAAATATTTTGCATCTTTAACATCCTTTCCAAGCTCTCTCAGTTATGAACTTAAGGTTGTTGTAGAGAGAATATAAATGACAAATCAATAAAATTGATAAGTAATAAAAATAAAACTTTGAAATATCACTAGTAACCCCTATTTGTATTTCCTACCTGAGATAACAGGTGTGTAATATAATACCGTGTTTTCATGTTTTCTGAGGTATGTTTTTGGGTCTGAACTCTAGCTGAGTTATAAGCTTGAATAAATAGTAAAATGTGCACTTTTTTTAATACCAAGAATAAGTATTCATTAAAATTTCTCCTTCCTGGGGCTAGGAGTTTGGCCTAGTGGTAGAGTGCTTGCCTAGCATTCACGAAGACCCATGTTCTATTCCTTGGTACCACATACATAGAAAAAGACAGAAGTGGTGCTGAGGTTCAAGTGGTAGAGCTCTAGCCTTGAGAAAGTACAAGGAAATGCTCAGGCCCTGAGCTCAAGCCCAGGACTGGCAAAGAAAAAACACTTTCTCCTTCTTACTGGGTCACTGGTTCATACAGCCATAAAATCAGAGATGTCTCCATTGGATTTTCCTCACTAGTGTTCATTCTTGATTTTAAGTGGAATTCTAAAGTTCCTGTGATTCATTAAAATATTACCCTTTCTCTTTGCTGTCACTGACTAAATTATTTCTTGGGTGTTTTTAATAACAAGGTAATAAATAATTGAAAATCTATTTTTATTATTGTACTGGATATTTTCTTTATTTTTAAATACTTCAAAATTTTCATACATGTATATTATGTTCTTTGATCAAATTCATTCCCATAACTATCTCTTGTCCTCCTTATCCATTTTAATGTTCCCTTACTTTGTCTGAGCAGACTGCTTGCCATTTTCATGTCCTTGGACATTTATTTTAAGATCTAGATTCTGCATAGTAGAGAATATGTGATTTTTGCCTTTCTAAAACTGGAAACTTCGTTTTGTTTCTTCAATACTATTTTATTATGAATTCTGAGTAGTTAAACCTCGATGAATTTTATTTTCCTTTATCTAAGGAATCTTATGTCACTTTAAAAGTCTTCAATTTGATGATGGCCTCTTTTATTCCTTTGGTTTCTCACTAGTAATTATGTGGTATAAGTTTTATCTTTCTGATCCCCTGCAGCAGCTGTTTCAAGAATGACCTTCTTTGACTTCGTTATGCTTATGAGACCTTTGAAGTCCTTTTCTTTCTAATTCTTCCTGAATATCATTGAACCTATGTGTTAAAAGTAACTTACTTATTGTGATAGTCTCCTTCATGTCTCTTTTGAATTTTCAAAGCTGTGTTTACTTTAACTAGTAATGTTTCAATACATTTTTATGCAAATTTATATTTTCTTAACACAAATATATTAGCTCTGGGTATTGATGGGGTAATCTACCTATACTATTGCTCTATGTGATGCTCTGTATCTCTAAAAAATGATAGGAAATAGTTCAATTTGAAACACATCATTACTCTGCTATAGGTTATTTATGTGTATATAACATAAAATATTCACAGGATACAGATTTAAGATACATCTATTATTTTAAATATGTTTCATGTTGAGAGAATTCTTTTAGAAATGTATTGGACTGGATGATTTAGTGTTCATAGGATGACGCTGAAGTCCTAATTACTTCTGTTTTTCTTCTGAATCTTTACTTAGAAAGTTTTTACCTGTCTTAGTGTTTTCCTACTGTTTTCTGTAAGAGTTCTATGATTTGTTTTCTTTTGTCGGTCATGGACTTGAATTCTGTACACAATATTCTGGCACAATATATATATATATATGTAATATATATAAGCAGTCAAATAACTTATTTCATGCAAAACTGATCATTGTTTTCGTCAGTCAGCTTTCTACTTTAATGATGAATCACTAATCTACTAATTACATTATTCACTTGATTTCATCTCTTCGTTACAATACTTAAGGATGATGAGTAATTTTTCATGAAAAACACAATAAGAGGTGATTATCAGATGTTAATTAACTTATGAAAACTTCATGTGATATTTAAAGAGAACATAGATTCTATCCCTGTAGTACACATGGAAATAAAGTTATATGCTGAATTGGGAAATGGGCCCATCATTTCTTAATTTTCTTCCCTGTACATCCTGCAAAGTACATATTATATGATCTTTTGTTACCAGGGACCCTTGAAATTTTCAGAGATGTGAGAATATAAAATGTTTAATTTATCTAATAATCAACATTGATGTTTTTATTTTATTTCTATTAAGAATTTATTAGCATTGACTTTTTTCATATATTATCATTGTAATTAACAGAAGGGTTACGTGATATTTTCCAGAGAGGAGGTGCATTAATTCACATACATTGATACCCTTTCACATGTCTTGATCCCCATTTCCTTCCCCCCAACCCTCACCCCTCATCTTGTTTTCCCCCCTTCCCTATCCAATTTCAAATAACCAAATTCAAATATATCCCATATATCAGGTAACAAAGTGGAATAGTGTAACAATATGAGATAACCAAGGGACAGCAAAAGAGATGAGAGATAACATAGTACATTAAGGACAACAATCACTCATTATATGCCTTTTGTTTCTATATGCTAGAGGTCCTTTCATTTAGGGTCATATTATATGGCTTTATGTGTCAAGGTTTTGCTCTATTGCAAATCTCTGCTAGGAGAGCCCAAGGTTTCTACTGATTATGACAAATGAGGGAAACCATTGAGCCTAAGTTCCTTTGAGTCTGGCTTACTTCACTTAATATGATTTTTTTCTAAGTCTTTCCATTACCTAACAAATGGGGCAATGTCATTCTTTCTGACAGCAGCATAGAATTCTATTGTGTACAAATACCACATCTTGTTGATCCATTCATCAACTGAGGGACATCTGGGTTGGTTCCATATTTTTGCTATGGTAAATAGTGTTGCAATGAACATCGTTGCACTAGTGGATTTAGTATGTCCTTGTTTCTGGACAATTGGGTAAATGCCAAGTAGTGGAATTACTGGGTTATAGGAAAGCTCTATGTTTAGTCTTTAGAGGAACTGCCATACTGCTTTCCATAGTGGTTGAACAAGTTTGCACTCCCACCAGCAGTGTAGTAGTGATCCCTCCTGGCCACATCCCCTCCAGCATCTGTTGTTATTAGTTTTCTTGATCCTGGACATTCTAACTGGAGTGAGGTGGAATCTTAGAGTTGTTTTGATTTGCATTTCGTTTATGGCAAGAGATGTTGAGCATTTCTTCATGTATCTATAGGCCATTTTTGTTTCTTCTTCAGAGATGACTCTCTTTAAGTCTTTGGCCCATTTTTTAATGGGATGGTTGTTACTTTGGAGATTAGTTTTTGGAGTGATTCAATTTTTTGAGCTGTTGTTATATTTTAGATATGAGGCCTTTGTCTGTTGTATGGTTGGTGAAGATCTTCTCCCACTCCATAGGCTTCCTAATTAATTCACTACCTATGTCTTTTGCCATACAAAAGCTCTGCAGTTTAATGCAGTCCCACTTATCCAGCCTTTCTCTGATTTGTTGTGATTCTTGGTCCTTATTAAGAAAGTTTCGACCTGTGCCAAGGAGGCCTAGTATATCTCCTATTCCTTCTTGTAAAGTTTTCAGTGAGTCAGCTTTTACCTCCAGGTCTTTGATCCATTTGGAATTAATTCTAGTGCAGGGTGACAAAGAAGGATCCAGCTTTAGTTTTCTGCAGGTGCTTAACCAGTTCTGCCAATACCACTTGTTGAAGAGGCTATCTTTCTTCCATTCTATTTTTTTGGCTCCCTTTTCAAAGATTAGGTGGCCATAAGTCTGTGGTTTAATATCTGGGTACTCAGTTCTATTCCATTGATCTTCAGCAGGATTTAAAATTAACCCTCAAAAATCAACTGCTCTCCTCTACGCCAACAGTGAGAGGAACGAGGCAACAATCAGGAAAGCAACTCCTTTTGCAATAGCCTCAAAGAAAATAAAGTACCTAGGAATTACCTTAACTAAGAATGTAAAAAGGACCATTTTGATGAAAACTTTAAAACCCTGAAAAAGGAAATTAAAGCAGAACTGAGGAAATGGAAAAACTCCCATGCTCCTGGATTGGAAGAATCAACATCGTGAAACTGACAGTCTTGCCAAGGCCTCCTATCGACAAATTCAACGCAATACCCATCAATAACCCAATGTCATTCTTTAAAGAAATAGAAGAGGCAATCCAAAATTTCATATCCAATAATAAAAGACCTCGTATAGCAAAACCTCTTCTTAGCAATAAGAACAGCGCAGGAAGAATTTCACTACCAAACTTTACACTGTATTACAGAGCTATAATTATCATAACATTGATTTTTACATCCTATTTCAAATGTCATGTTTAACAAACAAGTATTCAAGAAAGGAATCTCTATGTATAATAACTGGCACTTAGATTTTAGAACATAAGTATTGTTATAAAGTTGATGTACTTACTGGTTACAGTTAAGTCAGGTTTCGAATACATTTCCTTTTGAACAGTGTCACCTTCTCTCTCTTTCTTTTCAAAGTTTTTCTATTCCTGGTTTTCCTCTCCCCAAAGCTATGTACTTCATTTTTCAACATAGTGCCTAGTGGGTTTCACTGCTGAATTAGTTTACTCTTTGTCCCCCCTTTTCTGTGCTTCCCTTTTCCTCCCCAAAGCAGATAAACTTACATACAAAACAAAGTGTGCAGAAATAAAAAATACAAAGGGGAGAAACCAAGGGAAAAAGGAAGAAGAAAAGAAAAATTTCAAACAGCATCATTTTTTAAAAAAAGAAAATAACCCCTTTTGCTTCCATTTCTTGGAGTTTATTTTGATAAGCATCATTTTGTATTATCTTATGCACATAGCTGTTGGTCCCTTTCAATCCTCATTTTTACTGTGTAATTAATCATATCCAGGTGTAATTCTATGTCTTCTGTTTGGATATAATTGTAGATATATAGGTACATTCTAATTACTGTAAATGATGGAAACCATGCAGGCTACGTTTCTTTGGGTCTGGCATACTTTGGTTAGTATAATTGTATTTATTCATTGAAACTGGAAATGAAAAACTTTAAATGATGTTTTTCACTCATTTACAGGGTAATATATAAAAACTGTTTTTACAACAGTTTTTTTTCCTGCATTACTAGGAATCCAATTAATGGTCTTGGGCAGGGTAAGAATATTTCTGAGCTACCCTTCCAGCTCATCAAACATAAATGAAATCTTGTTTTTTAATTAAAATTTGCAGCAAAAATCCATCCGACAGACTCATAGTAGAAAAAAATGAATATTATTTTCAGAATGCTGTGAATACTCTTGTTGTTGCATGCCATCATTTTAAGTGTAATATAAGGGTTTGTGGCAATGTCAGAAATTTTCATAATCAGCTTGGTTAAATATCAGAGTTTGCTTTCTTCTTTGAGTAATTCACTTATTTATACAAGATTTTTTTTTTACCACCATGAATTGTTAATTTGGAAAAATGTACTGTTAGTTGGAAGAGCCACACAATTTAGTGTAGATTTTATTAAACAAAAATAGAAAAATACATTTTGTAATATCACCAGTAATTTTATTACAGTTTTCAAATGTTAGGAAGCTGCCTTCTTTAAAATTCTAAACTTTTGCATTAAAACTCACTTTTTACAGTTTAAAAATGAATTTTCTTTTGCTCAGAGCACTTGATTCATGATAAAGTATATATGAAATACTCAAAGTACAATAATTAATCACATCACTTTTATGTAAAATTGGCACTTTTTGAGAAAAAAATCACAATTCATCCTTATTTATTTATTTATTTATTTATTTATTTATTTATTTTTGTGGGGCTTGGGGCTTGAACTCAGCCTGGGCACTGTCCCTGAGCTCTTCAGCTTAAGGCTACCATCCTACCTCTGGGCATGGGTGCTGTCCCTGAGCTCTTCAGCTCAAGGCTACTACACTACCCTGGAGCCAAGCCCCACTTCCCATTTTCTAGAGGTTAATTGGAGATAAGAGTTGCAGACCCTTTTGTGCCCAGGCTGGCTTTGAACCTTGATCCTCAGATCTCAGCCTCTTGAGTAGCTAGGATTGCAGTCGTGAGCCACCAAGCCTGGCTAATTTTATTTATTTATTTTTATTTGGTTGGTTTTTGGTTTTTTTTTGTTGTTGGTTGTTGGGCTTGGACTCTGGTCTTGGGTGCTGTCCCTGAGCTCTACAGCTCAAGGCTATCCCCCACCCTTGGGGCTCTTCAGCTCAAAAGCTACTCCTTGAGCCTCAGTGCCACTTTTGGATTTCTACTGGTTAATTGGAGATAAGATAAAAAGATCAAAGTAAATAGCAATGGGAGGAAAGTAAGGAGTGGAAAGAGAAAAAAAGAAGACAAACTAACGTGCAGATTTCATGACTTAATGAAGTACGGGTTTTCTAACAAATACAAATGAATATAAAAATCTCAGAATCAGTTTTCTGTAGTTCCTGTTATTTTAAATTTTCTGAAAACAGTGTTGTCCAATGGCATATTTAAGACAGAATAGTCAAAGTCATTTCCAACAAATAATTCTTCAAACAATTCAATTACCTAATAAAGTTACTTTAAACTGTGTAGAAGACTACACAGTTTCTCAAGCTTGAGGATTGTGTTTTGAATCCAAGCTTGGCAGAAATATCCATAAGACCCCCTCTCCAAAACATCCAGAAATAAGGTTGACTGAGGTACAGGTGAAGCAGTTGAGTGCCAGTTGAGTCACCAAGTTAATTAGCATGAAGTCCTGAGTTCAAATTTCATTATCAGCAAAAACAAAACAAAACAAAACTGTTCGTGAAATGCTATTTGTTTGTCATACAACCTCAAAATGGAAAGTGGTAGTTTCAATCTAGAAGGTATTAGCTTGGCATTTAGTATTTCTATCCTATTAAAACTGCGAATGTGGAACTACTCCTGAATTTCATTACATAGCTCAATGTTTATGGTGAATATGCTTCATTATCTCTATATTCATGAAAAGAGAGACCATTTTAGAATACTGTATATAATTTGCACATCTTATAAAAATTATGTGTATGTAATATTCAGACAGATTTTCTTGCCTAGATGATTCCATATGAAAAATTATACTGGAAGGCTAATATGTGAACATATTAACATCAATAAAATTGTGAATTTCAGTTTCAAATGATCTAATCAGTTGAATTCTCTAGTAAATATCTTACAGTTTGGAGTAAATCATTCAAACCAGCCTTGTTGAAAGGGGTCATGTTTATAAAGATATATTGTATTCATAAACTGCTTTGTTCCATGACAATTCTTTTGCACAGCTATTAAAAAATAAAAATGAATAGGCAGTCCAAATATCTCACACTTGTAGCCCTCGGTATTTAGGAGGCTGAGTTTTCGGAATCACAGTTCAAAGTCAGCCCCAGGCAGCAAATTCCATGAGACCCTTCTCTCCATTAAACTTCTCAGAAAAAGGCAGAAGTGGTGTTGTGGCTCAAATGGTGGAGTGCTAGTGGAGCACAAAGTGGTCCAGGGACAGAACCCAGGCCCTGAGTTCAAGCCCCAAGACTGGTAAAATAAATAAATAAATAAATAAATAAATAAATAAATAAATAAATAAATAAATAAATATTACAAAAATTTTACCATAAGCTTCCTAGTCTTATATTTCTACTGTAAGTTGTTTCTATCCATGCCTCTCTCATTTGGGTAGAATTTTCCTCCCTTTCATTTATTTGGTTGTATGTGACCACTGAGTATGGCAATAATAGAACATCTTTCCATGGAATGTAATTACATTCTTCTTCCCAGATGTTCTAATTTTTTAAATTCTGGATTTGTAATCTCCATCAGAGAGATATGTGACAATTTTTATATAAGCACGTGTTGTGCTCATACAAAATATATTTTATAAGGCATTCTGTTTTTCCGCAGAGACACTCGCACATTCAGTTAGAAGTTTCCAAAAAAGGGAAAATGAAGGAAATTTTAATAATAACTATATGTAGTATATTATGTTTTATATTTAACTGTGCTTCTAAATTGCATGAGGGAGTTAGTGTTTAATAGATATGTTCTGTCTGACGTTCTGGTTCTGTAGAAAGAAGAGTATTCAGAGATAACATGTATACAATCTTCCTACTGATTTCTAAGACTTTATAATTTCTCTCACTATGTAACTGAAATTCAACCACAGTGAAATACAGACACATAGAATATTTACCTTGTCTCTGCCTTGATATTTTAGTTACAAATAATAGATAGTCTTCATATACAATGTCAAAAAAAGATTGAATCACTTACCTTTTTGCCAACTTGTTTTGCTTTTTACTGCCAGAGTTGGAACCTAGTACAAGCTAGTCAAGTGCTCCACCATGAGCCACAATTAACCATTAGCTGTTAGCAGAAAGGTTAAAGAAACAAGTATTGATCTGTTTGTACATTCATCACAAGTTCATCACTAATCACAGTATAGACGAATTCTAATAAAACCCCAAATGATTCCACATTTGCTTGAAAGTTTTTCTTGAACCATTTTTATGTTGTGTTGAACCTTTTAAAACAATTCCTTTCAAAATAGCATTGTTCTAGTTTAATATTTCTTTGCTTTCTAGCTCTTTTCCCAGAAAATGTATTTCCTGGGTGAGTTTTTTCAACTCATTTATGTCTTTGGGCAATTGTTTTGCCTCCTCAATAAATCTTTATTCCATCTACAACTCCAAGCCCTTCTCTTTGATACTTCCTATGCTAATTACCTACTGTACTTATTTAGCATTTGCTTGACTGTGTGTATTAGTGACAAAACATGTAAAAACTTTTCCAGATAACTTTAAATTGTTTATGTAAATATCTTTGCTTACTATCTAGAAAGTTGCCATTGATAACTGTTTTTTGTTATTATAATTACCATTTTTAATCTAACCAATGCTCCCAGGCATTCAGCTTTAGAAATTCTCAAAATCTTAGAGTATTATCTTCAAGTATAATTTTATGTAGTATTAATCTGATATTTAGTGGATATTAAGTATAGTTAGATTCAATATGTTTTTTTTATTTTCAAAACAAAAAATAATACTATTTACTTTTCTTATTTAGGAGAGGATAATATATATAATGAATACCAAAGAATACAACAAAACTATGAAATTAACCCATAAAATTGTTTCTCAATTTTCATAGCTTCTGTTAAAACAGCAGTCTTTACTGCAAAGGAGAAAGAGAAAATTAGTGAAAAGTGCTTGAAAAGTGATCAGAAATCACTCTTAAGTACTGTTCTTAAAACTTATCTTCCTTATTTCCTGAAATAGACCTTATAAAATGTAAGCCTATCCAATGTACTTTAGTGCATTATGCACTGTTTTGATTTTAGATATTTTAGAAAACTACTTATCTTAAGAGTCTGTTAGTGCTTTGCTATGGAAGGATACCCTGCTAAAAGCAGAGTGTCAGGCCTTCTTCCATTAGTACGTTGGGCCATGTACATGGGTCTGACATTGATGCCTTTACCTTACCATCATTATGAATTCAGCAGTCAGGCTGAGAGTACTGTATTCATTAGAAGGTTATTTGAAAACTGATTTGAATTTGACTGTATTTTATGAATCACAGTACATTTTACGTCTTTCAAAAATGGAATTATTAAAGTCTCAATTTACTATTATTTTTTGGCATGGGTCTTGAACTTGGCCTGGGCACTGTCCCTGAACTCTTCAGCTCAAGGCTACCTCCCTACCCTTGAGCCAAATCCCACTTCTGTTTTCTAGGTTAATTGGAGATAAGAGTCTCAGGATCTTTTGTGCCCAGGCTGGCTTGTAACCTTGATCCTCAGATCTCAGCATCCTGTGTAGCTAGGATTACAGGTGTGAGCCACCACACTCGGCTTAGTAAATATTCTTGTAAGGTAAGAAATGCAAGATTTTTTATGGGGTTTTTATAGTTATTTTTTAATGTTTATTATATATGTATATTTATATTTTTATTGTAATTAATAGAAGGGTTACATTATATTCACCAGGTAGAAGGTGCATAACTTCACAAATATTGATACCCTTTCTCATAACATGGTCCCCATTTCCCCCCCACCCTCCCCCTGCTTATCTTGATTTCCCCCCTTCCCTATCCAATTTCAAATAACCAATTAAGCACATATAAAATATATCAGATAACAAGGTGAAATATTGTAACAATATGAGTTAACCAAGGGATGGAGAAAGAGATGAGAGATAACATAGTACATTAAGGACAACAGTCACTCATTTTATGGCTTTTGTTTCCTTATCCTGGAGGTCCTTATATTTGGTGTCATACTATTTGGCCTAATGTCTCTAGATTTTGTTCTATTGTAAATCTCTGCTAGGAGAGCCCAAGGTTTCTACTGATTATGACAAATGAGGGAGACTATTGGGCCTATGTTCCTTTGAGTCTGGCTTACTTCACTTAGTATGATTTTTTTTCAATACCATAAAATTATTTTAATATATTTTCCTCCATGACTGAATATATAAAGATAATGGAAGTAATGTATTCTTCTGCTGTAAAGATGGGTGGAATATGTCAAAATCAACTCGCTGAATTTTCTTTAAATAGTGCTCTAGAGAATCTGTGTGAAGAAAAGCAGGAAACTCTTTCACAGGAACACTTCTGTGGAAGGACCTTGCATGCTTCAGGTGTAAGTGTGCCTGGCTGGCAACGTCATATATTACATCTATCATGTTTTTACTTTGGTTCCTCCGTAGAAAGTCCTCTTGGGAAACACCATGCAGCATACAAATATCCATGGGAAGAAACACTTTTCTTCTGCTTCCATGATAAGGAGTTGCTCTCAGGACAGTAATAATGCCTTGTGCTTTTCCAAGGTGACTTGCAGCATGATCTGCATGAAGATCCTTTATCCCCAAACTTTCTAGTGTTAAATAAAGAAGAGAGCTCTGTGTGTTTTTGGCATAATTTTCAAGTTCCTGGATATTACGATATGCTTTGTCATCCAAATTTTTTTCTCTTTCATCAATGATTTTCATTAGCCATCTTTTAGTCAGGTTATGTCTTTTTACAGCCTTCCATAGTTCAATAGCTACTGGCTGATGTGGTGGTTTATCGCAGTATATGTCTTCAACAGCTTTTTTCCAGAACTGCATTCGCATCAGTCCAATTGTTTTTTCAGAAACGGAGTCCTTAACCTGGGCCAGCTCCACATTGAAAGCCCTCAGCGCAAAAGCAGAGCTTCAGGATTCTGCAGGGAGTAGCAGGGAGCACAAGTAACTTTCATAATCTCTCTTCCGCAGCAACTCCAGGCAATAGTGGTCAGAGCCCAAGTCGGCAGGTCCACTGGCCACCGCCATGCTTCGCCCGGTCACTGCGGGCCCAGGGAGCCGCCGCATGCGCATCCATAAGCTGGTGGGCGGCCAGCACAGGTGTAGGCTCAGGACTGTGAGCCTCAGGGGACCGCAGCGGGAGCCCAGCACGGAGGCCACCATGATGCCGGCCTCGCATGCCCTTGGCCCGCCAGCGCCGTGCATGCGTGGCCACCCCCCACTTAATATGATTTTTTTCTAAGTCTTTCCATTTCCTTACAAATGGGGCTATGTCATTCTTTCTGACAGCATCATAGAATTCCATTGTGTATAAATACCATATCTTGTTGATCCACTCCTCAACTGAGGGACATCTGAGTTGGTGCCATATCTTTGCTATGGTAAATAGTGCTGCAATGAACATCATTGTGCTAGTGGATTTAGTATGTCCTTGTTTCTGGATGATTGGGTAAATGCCAAGTAGTGGAATTGCTGGGTCATAGGGGAGCTCTATGTTTAGTGTTTTGAGGAACTGCCATACTGCTTTCCATAGTGGTTGAACGAGTTTACACTCCCATCAACAGTGTATTAGTGATCCCTCCTGGCCACATCCCCTCCAGCATCTGTTGTTATTAGTTTTCTTGATCCTGGCCATTCTAACTGTAGTGAGGTAGAATTTTAGAGTTGTTTTAATTTGGAAATGCAAGATTTTATATCATGACAACTTAACTCCACTGTGGACTTTGATAATTCTAGTTATTTTATTTAATATAATTGTAAAATACCTGATAAAATTTAAGCATAATTTCAGAAATTGATTGCAATTTTTTTCAATTACAATAGTAAAATTAAACACATGTATGGTATCTCAGATGATGGCACTCATGACTTTTTAAAAAGAAGATCACAACATAAAAATGGATTACTGTAACTAAAATTTATGTTTTTATTTTGCAAGTACACTTACAAAACTGGTTGTAAAATAAATATTTGTTTAAATTTTCACCAGATTTAACTGAAAAATAGATATGCATTTAGAGGTTCAAGTTCTGAATTTGTAATAAATGAATTTAAGAACCCTTGATTTTCTATGATTACAATCACAAATGTTTACAAATTTTTCAGATAATTTTTATTATATTAAATATATGTATATACTTACATTGTATCATTGTATGTTATTTGTCAGGTTCACAACTTTGCAAAGCAATTTTATGCTGTTTTCATGTTGCAAGACAAAGAGACCATGTATCATTGAAAAATTAAATCTGTCAAGATAATCAGCTGGTAATGATTTCTCATCTTTACAGAAAGTAGAAGTATTTTTACTTCCTTTTGGCCATGGGGACTTGAACTCTGGGCTTGGGCACTATCCATGAGCTCTTTAGTTCACCATTAGTGCTATAACACTGTGAGTCACAATACCACTGCCAGTTTTCTGGAGGTTAATTGGAGATAAACCTCTCTCATAGTCTTTTTTGCCCAGACTGACTTTGAACAATGGTCATCAAATCTCAGCCTTGTGAGTAGCTAGGATTATAAGCCTGAGCCTCCAGGCATGGCAAACATTTTTTTTTTTTTGGAGCAACTTTAATGAGATAAGAAAAAGCTTGTGATTTAAGTAACATGTAAATGAATCTAAGTGGTATTTGCATACTAAGACACATTTAATCATAATATTCATAATCAAGTGAAAATCACTTTAGGTAAGTATAGATTTAATGAATGTAATAAATTAGCTTTAATTTGCAAATGAGCGCTTTTAAATAATGCTTTTGAAATTTGACTTAATAAAACACATTCTAAATTCTCTTATAAATTTAAATAAGATATTACTGTTACCAAATTTATTTCAACTATCTTTTTTATTTCTGTACAAAAATTTTAAAATAGCTCAGCACCCAGTTGTATAATAAATAACAATAATGATAAGCCGGGAGCTAGTGGCTCAAACCTGTAATCCTAGCTCCTTAGGAGGCTGAGATCTGAGGATCGTGGTTCATAGCCAGCCCAGGCACACAAGTCCTTGAAACTCCTGCCTCCAGTTAACCACCAGAAAACCCAGAAGTGGCTCCGTGGCTCAAAGTGGTAGAGTACTACCCTTGAGCTGAAGAGCTCAGGGACAGTGCCCAGTCCCAGAGTTCAAGCCCCATGATCGACAATCAATCAATCAATCAATAAAATACAGTAGAGTCTACATTAATTAGTTAACTGACAGACTAAACCACTCAAAAGCCTAACTTCTGGTGAGTATCTCATCAAAAAATGCACAACCAAGTAAAAAATAGATTATGAATGAGTATAGAACTTAAATTTCCCTGAATATAAGTCAAATATACGTGTGAATTTAATTACACTTGCTTACAATATAGAAAGTTTAAAAGCATATATTAATACTTATTTTTGAAATAGTACAGAATATGATTAAATAATATAATTTCATTCTATTTTTTTCACTTAAAAATATAAGGTACTTTATAAGAATATGGATGGATATTTAAAATATTTAAGATATTTCAATTCTGCTAACTAAATGTGTGACCTAGCAAATTACTTAATACATCATATTTTTTCACACATTTAGAACATCAAATCCTGTATCAGTTTTCTTTATTAACTAAATTATGACATGTTGTTCTGGACTGTCTTTGAGAAAATAGAAAAAATGGGAACTCCTGTCATCCTTATTATTTTATGCTAGACGAAAACGTTATTTACATGAAAACTCTCCTTAACATTATGCCCATTATCATATAAACTATTCCTTTCTAAGAGGAAAACTACAGATTTAGCTAGATATCTTGTGGCTGAAGTTAATTAGTGATTGGTTCTGTCACCAGTCCTGGAAGAATGCAGCTTTTTGAGCAGTATTGGGATATATTAAGTTTGGTATAGTCCAAAGTGAATTAGAGACACTAAGAGAAATTAACTAACAAGCCCATGTCATAAAGTAAGATGACTCTCCAATTCCTGACTTCTTCACTGTAAATCTTAGTTTCCCTGCTTTCTGCATAATGTACAGATGTGCTCCATTCCATTGATCAGCTAATTATTCACTTTTCAGTATAGGTAGAGACACAAAGATTTCCGTGTATCTGTGCTAATAGTGACTTATTTTCTGACTAAATGATCTCAAATTTGTGCAGTTTCAAAATTATTTTATTTTCAATGACATCTTCATTTGAAAAGTAATCTATTTTATGCAAAAACCTAGATTACACATACTTGTTACTTTCAAATATATGCTACAACTATTTTGATAGCAATAAATAATTTTGTATCAGAGATAGATGATGGTTATATGATAGATTCAAATGGATAAATAGATGACATACTATTATCACAGAGTGCATTCATTTCATATTGTTAAAATCATGTTCATATTGCACAGCATGTATTTATTAAAAATATTTAGACGAAAGCAATAGTTAAAATGATATTTTAAACCATCTGCCTTGAAATCTGTATTCAGAAGCATCCATTTTTATATAGTGCCATACAGTATTGATGTAAACCGTATACATAGGGTAATGTTGCAAAGCATATTACTTTTAAACCTGAAAGATCATTTAAAATGTCTTTTAAAACTCGGCTACAGTATTACTGATTAGGTGGGGCTTAGCATTTATCTAGCAAGATTCATACTTGTCAATATTTTCTAAGTTCTTTTCTAATTCTGTCTGGATCTAACATTTTAGTCTTCATTTGATTTTAGAATAGTTGGTTCCTTCAATATTTTAGTTATTTTTCATTACTAAATTCATTAGCAGTAATTAATGTCTCATTATTATAGTATTATTGCAGTGATATCCGAAATCTATTTCACTTTTTCAATTAAATAAGAAAGATAGTATTAATAAGACCAGTAATAACCCAGATGTAACAATATTCAATGTACTACAATAATATAATTTTTATGTATGTATACTACTATTTTGTTTTGCTTCATCTTATTATATTACTTATATAAAGGAGATTCTCATTCTCTATATATAAACCTTTTCAGAGATAAATGTTCCTGGGCTGGAATTCAGTGTAATGCTGTTAGGCAGCATTATCAAATGAGACTTACTCATAAGCAATAGACTGAAAGTATACTTAATAAAACTTCTGCAGACAGTTTTTAATTTTAAATTAAATTATTTAATTTATCACATAAATTTCATTTGAAATTCAAACTTAATTTATCATATAAAATTTAAAAGGAAATACTTTTTCCTCTTTGCTAAATGAAAACTTAGTTTTGACAATTATTAGATGAAGATCTGGTTCATAAAAATGTCTATAATTCAAATTCTTGAATTCAAAAGTCATTGTGTCTCATTAATTTCTGAAACAAGCTTGTTTAGATTTATGATAAAATTTTTATTTTTTGTTTTATTTTCAGTTTCATTGATGAATTAATTATAGCCTATAATTTATTATGCCTAATCTTAATCTACCTTCAGCTTCTGATGTCTGATGGATGTTTTAAAACATGAGAATATATGAATAATTATCTATCATAATTTGTTTTTATTTCCTAGAAATAAGAATGAAAAATGGTATGTTTTGAGTATGAGTGTGTGTGTGTTTAAGCAATTTTTTCAATTAGTTCAAAACAAATCTAAGTAATTTTAATTTTACATTTCTGTTATATACTTTGGTGATGTAACACCAAAACTCTAAGTATGCAACTTTACTTTAATGAGAAAGACTTTATATGTATACCTTTTACACTTTGTGTTAATTGGATTATATAAGCAAGGCACTGTGGGTTTAGATAAGAACATTTCCTTTGTTACTTATTTTAGGTGAAGAAGTTTTTCATAAAACATGCAAATTAAGTATGTAATATTACAAAACCACATAAACAACTGGATTGTAATTATATGACACTGAGAAGAAATAAATATTTCTCCAAATGAGCTGATATATTAAAGTTTTGTTTTCATTGTAGCTAATTGAATTTTGTTTTTGAAAGTTGGCTAAAGAAAATGTTAGAAAAGAAAATGTAACACACACACACATATTTACTCAGCCATTAGGAAGAATGGTATTTCATTTACAGATAAATTAAAGAACCTGAAAAAAATTATGCTAAGTCAGACTCAGAGAGATCATATTCTAAAATCTACCTGCCAGTGATTATATATACAGATTTCCTTCTTGAATACTTGCTTGTTAAACACATCATTTAAAATATGTTATAAAAATCAATGTTAATAAATTCTTTAATAAAAAAGAACCTATATAATTTTCTCCCATCTAGAAATAAGATCTATCTATCTAGCTAGACTATGGTTTCTGGGTGTCTGGCTTAGTTCACTTCATATGATTGTTTTACCAATTCTTTCCATTTCCTTATGAATGGGCCAATGTCATTCTTTCTGATGGCAGCATAGAATAACATTGTGCATAAATACCACATTTTCTTGATCCCCAAGAATATTTTTAGATGGAAAAATACAGCATGTGATAGGAAAAATTAACAGTTTTGTCATTTAGTATAACTTCCAGGATATATTAAGGGTTTTTATGATTATTTTTATTGCTACTTCATGGTTTCTGGTATATGTATAAGACAGACTAAGCACAATTCTACCAGTGATAATAGGCACAGAACTTTCAGTTAAGTACAGCCCCTGGATATGAAATAATGAGAAAGTATTTCACTTCTGTGGTCTTCTCTCTCATATCCTATAACCATTCTACTAGGAAGAAAGATAAATAAATTTCAATATTGAAGCATTACATAAAATACATTAAAAAGCTGGACACCAGTGGCTCACACCTATAATCCTAGCTACTCAGGAGGCTGAGAGCTGAGGATCAAAGCCCATGCAGAAAAGCTCCCAAGAGTCTCTTATCTCCAATTACTTATTTCAAAAACTAGAACTGGCTCTGTGGTTCAAGTAGTAAAGCACTAAATTTGAGCGTAAAAAGGCCCAGGGAGAGTGCTCACAACAGACAAAAACATAAACAAAATCAAGAGAAAAAAAAAAACAGAAAAAGTATTCTTTAAGCATAACAAGATCCTCCAAATAGAGAAATGTTTGAGATATTGTCAGTGTCCATATGGTCTGAAGAGAAAGGACTTGTGACTACAATATAGCACTCTGAATGGGATGCTGTCATAAAAACTGAGCATAAGAAAGAACTGAGTGGACATGGATAAAGCATATCTTATCAATGGTATCCACACTGGGTCATTACTGCCTATCATATTATAAATGCCTCACACTAACATGAAGTTCTTTTTTTTTTTTTTCTTTCAATCCTGGGCTTCAGCTCAGGGCCTGAGCACTGTCCTTGGACATTCTCAAGGCTAGAGCCTCAGCACGACTCTGGCTTTTTTCTATGTATGTGGTACCGAGGAATCGAACCCAGGCCTTCGTGGATGCTAGGCAAGCACTCTACCACTAAGCCAAAATCCCGGCAACATGAAATTCTTCTATTAACAAGAATGGTCTATGCTCTGTTGTATCTAATTTTTATAAAAAAAATTATATACATATCAGAAATAACTCATCAATTAAATATATTAACCTTGTATTTTATTCAAATTAGACCTGAGTGACATTATCTGTGGAATTTCTGCTGTCTTGAACTAAAACTGCTATGTTATATATACAAACTAGTGATTTATTTTTGTCTGCCTGGAGAAGCAGTTAGAAATTATTAAGTAAGATGAGACTTATCAGTTCCTTTTTGACATTTAATATTTCTTGGCTTTTGCCCTTTAGGAAACTGACAAGAGAATTTCTTCATTAGTATTTCTTGCTTAGTAAGAGTTTTCTTTTTTCTTATCATTTTTCTTCCGCTGCCTGTCGCTGCCCGCCGCAACCACAGGTCACTTCGAGGTGGACTGGGAATGATCACAGACTCAAATCACTGCAAGCAGAGGTCGTTCATTTTTCTCTCCTTTCTTCTCTCTCTGCCTTTCTCCTTCTCTTTTCTCTCTTCTCCTCTGCCTTTTTCCTTTCTCCCTTCTCCGCCTTCTCCGGAAACCCCACAATATTTATATCTTTAAGCAGCCAATCACAGGAAAGGTCATTTGCAAAGCAGCAAGCAAACCTGGAAGAATCTAGCGATCCACTCTATCCACAAGCACGGAAGAAACAAATCAACCAATGCAAAGAAACTTCCTGACTCATTAGCGAGCTGCCACGTGCCATCTTATAATCTTACTTCCTCAGGAGGCTGAAAGCAATGGTCTCCAACATCTGCCAATCTTTGTTTTCCACTTTGCCAATTCTTTTTTTATTTCTTACATAAAAATGCAAATTTTAGTCTGATCAAGAAATACAAAAAGCACAGAATATACTCATAATTTGGATTGTTCTTTTATGTGCAACAATGTACTTATAATTTCCTTTTTTATTCTTCTGAAAATTCATAAATAAAGTTACTTAACATAGGATGTGTATACTCCTTTGAGGGTTAGAATATCCGTGCTTATGTAATTAGTGCTGTGTTCAGTTGATTAAATATTAATTTACAATACCATATCTACCTGAGCAGTGTTGACTCACATTCACAATCCTAGCTACTCAGAAGGCTGAAATCTGAGGATCATTATTCAAAGCCTACCTGGGAAAGAAAATCTATGAAACTCTTACGTCCAGTTAACAAGCAGAAAAACTGGAAGTGGAACTGTGGCTCAAAGTGCCTCTTGAGATTTTTACTCAGGTACAGTACCCAGGCAATGAGTTCACATCCCACTATGGAAAAAAAATATATGTATCTCTCTCTTCCTCTCTTTCTTTATATATGCATGTATATAGATATATCTGTATGTATATGTACATTTACACACACATGTATATATATAAACCCCATTTGTTTGAAATGACTTCAGTTTAGCAAAGGATATGTGTGAGTGTGTGTGATGTGTGTGCATGCACATGTGAGTGCACACACGCACATATGCCAGTCCTGGGTCATATACTCACAGCCTGGGTACTTTGTTAAGTTTCTTAGATCAAGCATAGCACTCTATAGTTGTGTCATAGTTCCAAATATACTTTTTGTCCCCCTTAAAGTAAATACCTTTTATTGAGCTGGGAGTTTGGCCTAGTGATAGAGCGCTTGCCTAGTATGCACAAAGACCGCTTCAATTCCTCATTACCACATACATAGAATAAGCTGGAAGTGGTTCTTTGTCTCAAGTGGTAGAGCTCTAGCCTTGAGAAAGTCCAAGGACAGTGCTCAGGCCCTAAGTTCAGCCCCAAGATTGGCAAAGGAGGAAAGAAAGAAAGAGAGAGAGAGAGAGACAGAGAGAGAGAGAGAGAGAGAGAGAGAGAGAGAGAGAGAGAGAGAGAGAAGAAAATACATTTTGCTCATCATTTACAAATTGTTGGTAAATCGCAGCTTCCTTTCTTGTTAAATATCCTGAGCTTCCTTATTTCTGAGACATGTCAAGATTAGAATATTTTGAAGGTCTTTTCCAGTTATGATCGGTACCTATGCTTCAAGTAAGATAATAGTAGAAAATAGATCACTTTTAGATAAAATTATGTTGCAAGCCATTCATTTGTGTGAGCTTCTGTTTCCCTATGCATTGAAGTTAGTCATTCCAAATATGTATTTCAAAGAAAAGTAAAATAAAGCTAATATTGGGGGTTCTACCAGAGTAAGTTATTGAATACTGTGATAGGCTTTGTGGAAGTTATTTCTCTTTACTTGAGTCTTGAACTATAAAATGAGAATCATAAATTTCTCCTTAGTATGGTGTTTTGTGACTACTAAATTATGTATTTGTGTAAGGAAAGTGTCTGTATAACACACATTCTGAAATAGTGGCGATCTTAGCTGTAGTTCTGATTAAATATCTTATTATGGGATATTCATGTTCATTTTCATTTACTTTTTTCTAAGACTCACCTGCTGAGGGGTAAAATTATATCTGAAACTTTAGGAATAAGTTAAACATACAACATAAGATTACAGTAAAATGCCTTCCTAATAATGTATATCCATCAGGATTAGGAAATGCAGATTGCAAGAAGACGAATAGGCCTGCCTTGCACAAGATTTATTCAATACAATATTGCATATAAAAAAGAATGTGATAATTTATTGAAGAACCTATGTGTTCTAAGCATATTTAGTATTCTTAAATATTTGTCAGAGAGATGGGAAATACAAGCAAGGAAATCAGATATATTTAATATTAGATTTCTAAGATTGAGAAAGTAAAAAAATATAAATATTTGCAGAAATTATGTCAGCCTAAAATCATTATTTTACAATTCAAATGATTTTGACAAGGCTTCCATGTTTAAATATTTCCTCAATTTTATTCCTTTTCAATATTATAGACAAGGACTTAGTATCCCACTTCAAATAAATGTTTAGCCTAAATATAAGAATATTTCTATTTCTCTACTTGTTTTCCTTTCTTTTATAACCTTAGAAGCAGAAATAATCACTTTCCTAATGCTTAATCTCCTCCAACCAGTTTTATTTCCATTTTACTTTCTTATGGACTTACCAGTAGAGTAAATTTTCTAGTAATTGCATGCAATTTGTACCTCATCTTGTTCCTCGTCCTCAGAGAGTTACATTTTCTGAAATGAATGGCTGGCCATCACTATTATCAGATGTTGTGCTGAGGAAGAAAGCTAAAGGAGTGCAAGTCCTTGAATTTAAGCTTCAGCACAGGGAAGTGAAAAAATGCCATAATTTCCCTTTACAGTATTTGGTAGCATGGACTCACTGATTGGTTTATAAAATAAACAGATAAGCTTAGAATATGGGAGACTGCTCTTTAACTTGATTAGATGTTTTTTATCCATTCACACAGGATGCTAATTTACATCCTTTTGAAACTCTTCAGTTCCAATCAGAATTTCTCATTGTATTTTTCTTCATTGTTCATATGATCAAGCTTTATACACAAATATTTTAGCACCACTTGAAATTGCTAGAGTCCTTTAAACAAACTAAACACTAGAGAAAATAAGAACTGTGTTTCTCTGTATCTTTTTTTTTAGTGATGGATATATTTTTCAAAAGCAAGCACCTAACAAGAAATTTCAAGGCCTCTGTTGATGGAAAATTATTATCAGAAAATATTGTATGAGGTAGTTCCTTCAATATCTATGGTACAATATTATCTGAATGAATACCATCTCATAGGTAAGATAAAGAGTAGTGAATTACTAAAGAAATAGAACATATTTATTCACACAATGGCATAAAAATGCATTCCAATATCAGACAAAATTTCTTAGGCAGTAAAAATTTTCTGTGGTAACTTCTTTTATAGGAAAGTCCCCATTTGTTATCTCAAATAAGAAATATTTTTTTATAACTTCTGTCACTTCTCCTTCATTGTAGTTACTGGAATTGTTAGAATTCTGACATTCTAGTGTCTATAAACATATAAGCCTTAGGTGAAATCCATGATATAAGTGTGATAATCTACAGATGCTAGGGATTGGTAAACTAAAATGAAGGTTATGTTACCAAGTGGCTTCTTACTGAAAGGTCAGCAATTATCAGTTAATCAGGAATCAGAGGATATCACTCACAATATATTGATTTGCCAACAAAAAGTTTGTTCTGTAGAGGTGATTGAAATTTTCCTTTCTGTGGTATTTAAAAAATAAATATTAAAAAATTCTGGAAGAAGAAAAATATATCAGTAAAACAATAATAAGTTAATCCAGCATTTTTTTATTTTGATACTTACACTATTAATTATTATATACATTTGATAGACTATGATGCCTTCTTGAACTTATATCATTTGACTTTAATAACTCTACTTTTAGGCAGATGTAAATATACAGAAGAATCCCAGTCAAAATAACTAGTCAATATTTTAAGCAGAACTAGCGCTAATAATTGATTAAAAAAATAACATCCAACAAATTTAGTCAACCTGAGGGAATAAAGTAAAAGTTTTCATGAGTCATATTAAAATACTCTTATTAAATAGACAAGTGGAGATAAACAAAAAATGATATCATATATTTTTGTGTATGTTTATATTTTTGTACCTTTGGATATTTCTCATGAAACTCACTAAATTTATAGCCATGAATTCTCAATTGACAACTCTACCTAAAATCCAAAAATAAATGATTCAATGTAGAATATAGGCATAGTTGTAAAACATAAATAAATCAAGATTCTATAAGTTTCATGTGAAGACTATAGTTACATAGTATACCGTAATTAACACAATTACTCTTAAGGTAAAATACGGTGATGGTACTGAATTGTGGAACCTAACCTATTAATTGGCTAACCTATTAAATTTTAAGTGTTCTTGTTACATATAGTCACAAAAAGATAGCTATGTTAGGTACTTAATTAATAAATAAATTAAAGCAATTTAATAAATGTTTAAACATACTTATTAAATCATGTGCATGATATATGTCAACTTATACTTCTTATACACAGACAATAATAAAAAAACATCCGTGTATTATAAAACCTAGTGAAGCCGGGTGTGGTGGTTCATGACTGTAATCCTATCTACTCAGGAGGCTGAGATCTGAGGATGGCGGTTTAAAGTCAGCCCGGGTACTAAAGACAGTGAGACTTCTTTCGTCCAATAACGTTATAAAACCGGAAGTGGGGCTGTGCTCAGGGATAGGGTAGTAGCCTTGAGCTAAAGAGCTCAGGGACAGCTCTCAGGGCCAGAGTTTAAGCTCCACGACCCACAAAAACAACAACAATAACAACAACAACAAACTAGTGAGAATACTGAACTTTTTCTATAAACACAGTCAAAATAAGATATAAAGTGAAAATAAATATGTATTAAATGCAAAGTTAATATAAATTGCAGTTTTGAAACACTAATTGCTAAGCCATAAAGTATTTAATAATTGTGTTCTTATTGCTGCAATATTTTCTATTTTGCTGATTGTTCAATGTTGAATTATTTCTTCATTTGCCAAAAATTTCTATGTATGATTTTGTTTTACAGAGTAAATTGAAAAAAATGATTCAAGGCTTCCTATGGCATAATCCATTGGGAATTCATTTTAATTATTAATAGTAGTAAAAATTTAATACCAGAGAAAATAGCTTTAATTTCTATAAGTGACTCACTTATATATAGCAATATATTACTACTATTATACTCCAGATGCCCGTTTAGGATTTCATATAATGTTTTCATTGGTAAGTTCTTTTCAGTTCATATATCATTTCTTCAATTTAACTTAGGAAAGTTACAACCAGAGGAAAAAGAAAATCTCCATCTCACCTGATCATCATTTCACTCATCAAGCAATTTAATTCATGATCTCTTTGTAAGTTTCATTTTTATGTGATTCTCATTCTAATTCACATCACTAATCCATTAAAGCTTTCCTCTGTTCACCAAGGAACCACCGTAATATTTTCTCATGGCCATGTGCTTGTGCTGTTATCAAATCCCCATCATACTGCTAGAATTGTTTTATACATGTTACAGTTGTTTTGATTGTGAGTTTCTGTTTTTTATTTATTTTTATTTTTTATTGTCGGGGTATAGAGGGTTACACTTACATTCGCCATATGGTAGGTTCACTACTTCTCACACATTGATACCTCTTCTCATATTTTTGTCCCCATTTCCCTCCCCCAAACCCCTCTCAATCATCTTGTTTTCTTCATTTCCCTTTCCTATTTCAAATAAACAAATCTTGATGTAATGAATTAACCATTTTTAATTCCATCCTTGGAATTGAAGTATAAATAGAATAGAGGATAAATTACAGACATTTAATAAATGTTTGTTGACGCAACAACATTTTCAGAACGCTAACCTTTTCTACATCTGCATTCTTATATTAATTACATCTGCAAATAAAGTCTATAGCAACAAAATTTAGAAGTGTTATGTGACTATTTATATAAATGTAATTTTCAGTTTGTTGCCTTTTTCATTTTTCTCTGTCATTAAAACTCATTAAAGTTCATATGCTTAATGAGTTCCCAAAGTTTTATATAGTCAGGTTGTCAGGAATAAAATGGAGATATAAGACCTCTGCCTACCTAAGTCACAACTCCTAAATTTCCTACTAGTTCCAAAAATTGCACACTGAGTGCATGGTATATATGACAATGTTGAATTCTAAGGGTACTGATGCATTAATTCTTCAAAATCAGTTCTTGATATGCAATTTAAGGTGGAGTATATACATAGTAATTCCTAATATTATTTGCTAAGGAGTTGAAATTTATGAATTTGAAAAATGTCTGAATACATGAACTCACATTTCTTTGTAAGCTAGTAATACCTAAAGCAACTAAGAGAGTAGCATTGTGTTGTTTTGTTTTCTTAGAGATCAGACCTGTCGTAATTAAAACTCACCAACAGTCGTGTTCCTCCTGCCTTATTGTCCAGAGTACTAGATTTGAAGTCAAATATCAACAAGTCTAATTGTGATGAATTTTTCATTAATATTTATATTCTGTCATCCTAAAACATAATTTACTAGTTAAAATCTTTTAGCTGCCATTTAGGTAAGGCTTACTTAAGCTTATATTTTTTCTTTTACTTTAATTATAAAGTACTATTTTAGCCTAACTTACATTAGATATAGCAAACATGTTAAGATCATTTATTATCTTTCATAAATATTCAAACCATCTCTATCACAATCTAATTTCTACCTTTATTTAAAAAATTCTTTTATCATAAGACTGACTAATGAATTATTTTTAGATATGATGAAAATATGTGTGGACAATACACACAGACTTGTTCTGTATCAATAGATCTTATATCAAGAATATAAAACATATTTAAATATGCTTACTTTGTTATTTGAAATAGGATAGGGAAGGGGGGGAAACAAGATGAGGGTGGAGGTTGGGGGAGAGAAATGGGGACCAAGACATGAGAAAGGATATCAATGTTTGTGAAGTAATGCACCTTATATCTGGTGAATATAATTTAATCCTTCTATTAATTACAATTAAAAATATATGAGAAAAAATGTGTCTACAAATTTAGTAAATATTCTTTTATTATCCTTAAGTAGTTGTGCAAAGGAGTTTATGAATATAGTGTTTCTTGATCAATGTCATTCCTTTTAACCTTCTCACCTCCCTCACTCAACCACCTCTTTCCTCACGTTTCTTATTTCTTTAGGATGTGTATGAGTTGATACAAATCAAGATGTATAGTAAACATTCCAATAATACAAAAGACATAAACTTCATACTTTGCTCCCAGAATTGATTCTTACATTGGGACTACTCCTTGTAAGATGTAAGTAAAGATAAATGTGGATCTATATTAACTAATATTGTCTTTCTCATGCCTGTGGATATGACTGATTTTGCTGAATATGCTTTTCTGAAGAATAAACAATAAACATTTCCCGCTCTACAGCACCTTGAAATTAGCAGATATTTTTACTTAAAGATCGTATATAATCATAATATAATTAAATATTGAATAGACAAAGCAGTAGTTATATACAATGAAAAAGATAACACCTTTTGCTATTTAAATAATTCAAACATAATTTAAATTTGATCTAAAAATGTCTTTTAACTCATTAAGTATCCATCTCTTCTCCCACATTATTAACTATTTTATTTTATAGAAGTTTTCATACACATGGTAATAAAGTAAGAAAGCTTCAGTGTGGATGTTTATTTTATGTGTGTATGTGTGTGTAAATCTGTTTGATTGTTCTCTGTTGGACAACTCTTTTACATAATTAATTTCACAATGTATCTTTACACTGATGAGTTGCAATCGTAGAGTCTATGTGGCGTGTTGATTATGCAAAGGAAGTACTCATTGTTCAAATTTGATCAGTCTATAAACTGTAGTGAAAATGTAGTTAATAAGACCTTATGCACAAACTCCAGAATAAGGTAGAGGGAATGGGATATAAAAATTGAAATATTTCCTTGTACAGAAATTGGGATGGGATTCAAAGCAGCAGTTATTATTTTGTGTTTATTCTTTTGGTACTAGGAAGTCCCATTTTTCTAATAAGTCCTAATCCTTAGAGAGTTTCTTGGTGTTAAGGTGGGTGATAGTTAACTAAACTCAATTTACTTTCAGACATTCCTTTTATGAGCCATGCCAATCATTCCTTCTTTCTGACTCTTTTCTTGTTACAGAGTTTACTATCTTTTTTAACATCTCACAGAAGACAGATTTAAAAAGCCTGATTATATTTTCTGTTCTTTTTACTTAACATTCTAGAAGTGGGTGTGGTGGGAAAACTTTTGTTACTTTCGGTTCTATGGTGCTTTCAATATTTGTTGAAACAATATAATTTCCCTTTCTCTTCACTTATGAAATATGATTTAGTAATGATTTTATAATTATTAAACTGCATTAAATTAGTTGATTTTCTTGTATTAATTATATTTTATTGTATTAATTATATTTTATATCCCAAGAGCTCTGACACTTTCTCTTTTTTCCCATTCATTTATTTAATTATATCTTTTCTTAAATTTATATTTTAGCAAGTGAACAAATCCTACAACTTTAATAACACTTAGCTAATGCTGGTATTTTATGAAAATATTATTCATGACTCAGAAAAACTTCCACAGATACTTCTCTATAAGTTAGCATGGCCTCTACATAAAGTTATAGGAGTTATAATCACATTGCAAGGATTTTAGATTGGTCCATTGACCCCAAGCTCTGCATGATATCCTTGATCAGAAACTTCTTTCTTTTGAGAAAGCTTACATATTCCAGCACTACTTCAAATTCTTGTGAGCAAAGTAGTAAATTTCTAGAGGATATTATTAATTAAAGCGGATGGGAGAAGTCACTTCTGGCTGAGTATGGAGGAGAGTCTTGTTGGAATTCAGCCTCAAAAATCACTAGAAAAATATCATGAGAAAGGTTATCAATGTTTGTGAAGTAATGCACCTTCTATCTGGTGAATATAATGCAACCCTTCTATTAATTACAATAAAAAATAAATTTAAAAAATGTATCTTGATTGCTAGAGTTAGCTGTTGCTGAGTGCAAGGACTGGAGCCGGGCAAGAGGACTACCACCATGCCTTTGGCTAGATATTTATTCCATCTGTCCTTGGAAGATGAAAAGAAAAAACATAAAAAGAAACAGCTAGTTCAAAGTCCAAATTTTATTTTATGGATGTAAAATGTCCAGGTTGCTACAAGATTACCATGGTTTTCAGCCATGCTCAGACAGTGGTTCTTTGTGTAGGCTGTTCCACAGTACTGTGCCAACCTACAGGAGGAAAAGCCAGGCTCACAGAAGGTTGTTCCTTTAGAAGAAAGCAACATGAATGATCTATACAACTTTCTGAATCTATGTTTCCTCACAAACCCTTATCAGAAATTCAGTGATTCTACAAGGTAATGTACTTATGTTTGATTTTGTAAGGTATAGAACAATGATTTCCTATTTTGGTGTCAGTTTTGCAATAAAGTTTTGATTATGTTAAAAAAATCTATATCTTGAAAAAGGCATAAGAAATCAGGTACTGGTGGTTCACACATGTAATGCTAACTACTCTAGGGATGACAGTTTGGTGCCTCTTGGCCAGGAAAGTCCGTGAGACACTTACCTCCAATTAACCACTGAAAAGCTGACATAAAACTGTGGCTGAAGTGGTAAACTTGTGCAAAATAAGCTAAGGGATAGTGCCAAGGCCCTGCGTTTAATAAAGACACACACAGACACAGACACAGACACACACACACACACACACACACACAGATAAAAAAGATATCAGGTAGACATAGAAAAAAAACTCCATCATGTGCAATGTTTGGGTAGAAGTGAAAAGGGAGAGAACAAGCAGTATCAACTAAAGCTGTAGATTGTGACCTAACAAAAAAAATCAAGTGCTCTTCCACTCATATTGTCCCTACTTACCAAGCCCAGAGCTAACTCGAGCACTACAATATCTCATATTGGTAAAAGACCACAGTTTCAAATAAACTACTAAAATAACTAACACTCAATGCAGCACTTAATATAGGTGATATGTTAAATCTTCAAATACTGTTTCTAATGACTAACTTGATTTTTTTTTTACAATTTCCTTTTGAGATAATGCTCCATATGCACATTTTATAAGTGCAGTGACTGAGATATAGATTGATATGATCACACCAAATTACACACTGGAACTAGATCACTGACACGCTGCATGCAGACTCACATTCACTTTTTCCACAAATCAAAACTAGAAAAAAAACCTATAAAAATATTTCATTCAACTCTTTAAAAAGCCAAGACATAAATAACAAGACACTAGATGAAACTGTGCCATTAACAAGTCATCTGTGGATAAACAGTGAATTTTTTTCTTAACATCTTTCTAAATCTGGCATCTTATGTAGAAACGCTAAATTAAATTCCCAAATGGCTAGCAGTCACAGTGAAAGAAAAATGCCTATTTATTTGTTTTCCAAGCCACAGTTGTAAACTTTTTCTTTTGTCTTTGCAAGCTGCATCCATCCAAAGAATCAATTAACTTGAAGACATGCCAATTTAAGTCTACTAATATTTTTATAAATCTAATCAGAAACCTAGAGAGGACATTAGCCTAGAGCTTCAATAGGCTCCCAGAATTTTGGCCAAGTTTCTTGGTAAAGATCCTTCAGAAATATTTTTTCCTACTGATGAAGCCATTTGCTAAAGATAGATCAGTTTCATAGAGTACAAACATAAGGAAAATTACACGATCAAAGAAGCAGTAGATTTTAACTAACACTAGAGAAATGGAAAGTTATGACTCAAATAATGGAAAATATTTGATTGGCACTTGGCTTATCTGGATCACATTTGTAATCGTAGAATCTTAAGAAATTGAGAATAGGAGGAAAAGATTTCACTACCAATTGATTCTCAAAATATACTATAATACTATACTTAAGCACAATGGAAAACTATATAGGGAGGTTAGATTGGGGAGAGTGTACCCGGCCTGCCTAGTGGGGAAAAATGTTACTGAAACACTGACTTTATGTATGGAAACTGAACACAGTGGCAATGTCTCTAGTCTCACTAACCTTGTGAATATTAAAGAAAACAGCTTCCTAAAGAGTACAGGCATAAGCCATCACTTGGTGCTTGCTCCTGTTACACCTACTTACTAAATGAATCTGAGCACTAGCTGGACAATTTAGTTTAGAAAAGAAGACCTAAGCTAGACCATGTCTCAATTAATATTTTAGGTATATTGCATATATGTGTGTGAATTGTAGGAACGTGACAATCACCTTTGGCTAACTGCAAGAAAATGTGTAAGATCCTAACTGAAAAATATTAAAGCAAAAATTGGTATGACTTCATAGCTCAAGTCATAGAGTAACTAACTAGTATGAGAATTCAAGTACAAACCTCTTCCTACTGCCATACAAAACAGACAAATACAAAGAATGACCTTCCAAAACAAACAGCAGCTGAAGGAGTTTGCTATTAGTGGACATGCCTTGTAGGAAGTGGTAACGTTCTAGCGAAGTGAAAGAAAGTTAAACAATATGAAGACATAAAAATCATATTTACATTTAAGATACCATATTCACATTAAAGCAAAATATATAAATTTGGTAATAATGTAAAGATGGTATGCAACCCTTTTTTAATCTTAGAGTAAAACCCCCAAGCTCATGTTACAAAGCCAATATCACATTCATCCCCAAACCAGGGAATGACCCAGCAAAAAAAGAGAACTACAGACCAATCTTTCTGCCGAACACAGATACAAACCTCCTCAATAAAATACTAGCCAACAGAATCCAGAAACAAATTTTAAAAAATGATATGCTATGATCAAGTAGGATTAATCCCAGAGATGTAAGATTGGCTTAACATTCACAGATCAATTAATATAATACATCATATCAATGGAACTAAGTTTTAAAATCATATGATAATTTCTCTGGATGCCAAGAAGGCATTTGACAAAATACAGCATCCATTCATGTTGAAAGCACTAGAAAAAAATAGGAATAGGTACATTCCTTAAAATAATTAAAGCCATATATGACAAACCTACAGCCAGTATCATACTAAATGGAGAAAGACTGGAACCATTTACCTTAAAATCAGGAACTAGACAGGGATGCCCACTCTCTAGAACCCTTTGCCAGAGCAATAAGGCAAGAGAAGTACATCAAAGGAATCCACATAAGGAAAGAGAAAATTGAACTATTCCCAGATGACATGTTCCTTTACCTGAATGATCCAATAAGCTCCACTCCCAAACTCCTAGAACTCATAAATACTTTCTCAAAGTGGCAGGATAGAAACTCAACCTTCAAAATCCAGTAGCCTTTTTGTATGCCAACAATACACAAAGAGAAGGAGAAATCAAGAATGATCCCATTTGCAATAGGCCCCAAAGAATAAATATTTAGGAATTAACCTATCCAAGGATTTAAGGGAATTATTTATGAAAACTAGGAAAGCCTAAAGAAAGAAATTAAAGAGGACACCAGGAAATAGAAAGACATCTCATGCTCATGGGTAGGGAGAACCAACATAGTGAATATGGCCATACTGCCAAAATAGATATACAAACTCAATGCAATCCCCACAATCAAAATCCCGAAAAAATTCTTTACTGAAATAGAAGGTGCAATCCAAAGGATCATATGGAGCAACAAAAGACCTATAGTAGCCAAAGCAATTCTAGGCAAAAAGAGCAATGCTGGTGTTATTACAATACCAGACTTCAAACTCTACTATAGAGCCATAATATCAGAAAACAGTTTAATATTGGCGCAAAAATAGACCAGAAGATCAAAGGAAATGAATAGAAGTTTCAGAAATAAAACCACATACTTACAGTCAACTTTTATTCGACAAAGGGGCCAGAGATATACAGTAGAATAAATCCAGGCTCTTCAATTATTGGTGATGGGAAAACTGGAAAGTCAACTGCAGAAAACTAAAAATTTATCCCAGCCTATCACCACATACAAATATTAACTGAAAATAGATCAAATATCTCAATATCAGACCTGAAACCCTGAAGCTGCTACACAACAGAGTAAGAGAGATGCTGGAACTCATAGGCATAGGCAAAACCTTCATGAACAGAGTCCCAGGATCACAACAGATTGGAGAGATACTCAACAAATGGGACTGCCTAAAAATAAAATGTTTCTGCACAAAGGCATAGCTACTAAAGTGTAAAGACAGCCAATCAACTGAGAAAAGATATTTACCAATAATACATCAGACAGACACTTAATATCCAATATCAACAGAGAACTCAAGAAATTAATCCCCCTAAACCCAACAAACCAAACACTAAATGGGCACTGGAGCTAAAGAGAGACTTACCAGAGGAAGAGGTAAAAATGGCAAAGAAACACATGAGAAAATATTCATCATCCACAGTCGTAAAAGAAATGCAAATAAAAACAACCCTAAGATACCACCTTACCCCAATCAGAATGGCCAATATTCTGAACTCAGAAAATGACAAGTGCTGGCAGGGTTGTGGAGAAAGTGGAACCCTGTGGCACTGCTGGTGGGAATGTAAACTAGTACAACCACTCTGGAAAGTAGTCTAGAGGTTTCCCAAAATACTAAAAATAGACCTTCCCTATGACCCAGCCATACCACTCCTAGGCATCTATCCTGAGCATCATAACCCAGGATACGATAAGGACACCTGCTCAGCCATGTTCAGTGCTGCACTATTCACAATAGCCAAGTGATGGAAACTACCCAGATGCCCCACTGCAGATGAATGGATACAAATTTGTGGCACATATATACAATGGAATTCTACATAGCCAACAGACAAGATAAAATAATGGCATTTGCTGGGAAGTGGATGAAAGTAGAGAAAATAATGTTAAGTTAGATAAGTCACGACCAAAGGAACAGAAGTCACATGGTCCCCTTGATATGTGGATATTAGATCTATACAGCACAAGAGGGAGGACTTACTGTTCAGGTTCTCAAGGTCATTGACATGACCTTGGAGATATAAATGTAACTACATAGACATAAAATCTATGATGGGATATATACTCTGTAATCATAATGTAATATAGATTGATATGTATCTATGATATACAAACTCTCAGTTTAATTTTAAATTTGTTCTTAAATTTATGTGCCAGTGATTGTATATAGTTATCCCATTCTTGAATATTTATTTGTTAAATGTGACATTTGAAATACGATGTAAAAAAATGTTAATAAAATCTAAAAAAATTATTAGTGTAAAACTAAGTGTAAAAAGAGCTAAGAGTAAGAAAATCTACAAGAATTCATAATAGTATATAACATGAAAATATGTAAATATGATCCTGAAAATATAAATATGTCTGGTGAATACAAAAGAGTATAAGTATATTGCATATAATTTGATAAAGGTGTTAGCAACTTGACACATCCTATTGTGATTACCAGACACTTTATGCAAGCTCCTTAATAACCACAGACAATGCATAAATCAAGAGAAAGGAATCAGAAGCATATTACCACAAACCTGAGTGAATTTCAAAGAAAGGCTTCAGGAAAAGAATTTAAACCATAGGATTTAGTAACATATTTTCTACAAGAAGAGACATCGTGGACACAAACATAATTACACAAATATACAAAAAATCATTTAAATGAAAAACAAATTTAGTTAAGTTTCCAGATTTACTTGAAACATAAGAATGAACTGTATTTTATACACCAGCATATGAAAGAAAAAAAATACTTAGGATTATATATAAACAAGGAAATGAAAAGCTTCCATGATAAAACTGTGAATGTTGCATAAAGCTATTAAAGATACTAGTAAGTGAAAAACAGTTCTTATTAATGGATTGGAAGTGTAAATATTTTTATACATAATGTGCAGAACTCTTAAGATTTCACAATAAGAAAGTTTTTAAAAATCTCAGTAAAAAATAAGCAAAATAGATACCTGAATAGACACCTCACCAAAATATATACAATGGAAAATAAGTATATTAAATGAAATTATGCAGTATATATAATAAGGAAAATACAAATTAGAATAATAATGAAAAGTCATCATGCATAAATGCATAAGGCATTATCAATAACTAAAACACGGGTGACATGAAACATTGATGAGAATGAGCAACAATGGATATTCTCATTCAGTGATAGTAGAAAGTAAACCTGAGAAAATCAATAGACCTTCAACTTAAAAAATTATTGTAATTAATAGAAGGGTTACAGTTATATTCTCCAGATAGGGGGTGCATTACTTCACACACATTGATACCCCTTCTCATGTTTTTGCCCTCATTTCCCTCCCCCCATCTTGTTTTCCCTCTTCCCTTTCCATATTATTTCATTTATTTATTTATTTGCATTTTATTTTATTTTTATTATCATTATCCTCAAGTATTTTGTAAAAGGAGCTGCCATTTAACAAAGAAGTTTATGAATACAATATATGGATTTTAATCTGAAAACATTCTCATACTGTATTTTCACACATTCATGGTGTCCTCTCCCATTATTGTTAGTGTGATACTCCAAACCCATATATATATATGTATATATATACAAACACACACACATATATATATATATGTACATATGTGCATGTGTGTCAGAGTAAGAGAGAGAGAGAAAGAATTTGTGTCAGAGTAAGAGAGAGAGAGAAAGAATTTGTGTCAGAGTAAGAGAGAGAGAGAAAGAGAGAGAGAGAGAGAGAGAGAGAGAGAGAGAGAGAGAGAGAGAGAGAGAGAGAGAGAGAGAGAGAGAAAGAGAGAGAGAGAGAGAAAGAGAGTCATTTCTACTAATGACTTTCCCTAGATAGTATATTTGGGCATACGATGTATCCCCTAGATTCTGTTTTATTTCAAGGTCAAAATTCTTTGAGTCAGGAGAATTAACAGATTTCTAAAATAATTAGCAGAAGTATACCACTTAGAATCCATCAATACTTAAACCAATTTCTGTTTTAATAATGATTATACTTATGCCCTGGGGAGCATATAACCAAATTACTATTGCTGTCAAATTTAATTGAAAAGCTTCTCCTATGTCTTACAAGTATACATCATATTCATCTTTAATAAGAAAGATAGTAAGGATAAAAAAGAAGGGAAAAACAAGCCACCCCTCCAACCCACTAACTTTATCTATTAAACACAGTCAAATAATTTTAGAAATCAACCTAGCCATTGGAAAAAGAAGTTGACTATCCAAATATCTGCATAATTGAAGGAAACAAGAATACTATTATGATTCAAAATAATCCAATTTGCAATGCAATTTAACCCAGGCCTCTTATTCATGTATATAGTTCAAATCTTTTCTTCTACTATTTATTTTGAGTACAATGTGTAAGAAATGGCTAATAAAATACAGGCAGAAATAGTTCTCTAGATACAGCCATTTATGTATATCCTGTAAGTTGCTCATTCCAACAAAAATGCAGACACATCAGTGAACACAAAAGGACTCTGCAATATCACTGTCATGACAAAGCTTAACCAGTGTCTTAAAATTTGGCTTCTCTAAGCACTTCCAAGATAATGACAGTTTTTCTAGGAAGCTTTGCCTTAGTTTTACTTTAATGTTATATTAAAATGAACAACTTGGATGAGGACTAGATCACACTATTAGTGATTTCCCATCCTTACCATAATAATTAAGTCCAGCTGACTTGCCTGACATCTGCTTCGTTATACCCTTATAGAAAATATGTGGCTAATATGTTGTGAAATACTTGAAATAAAATTATCATGCTCTTGATAACAGCCGTATTTGCATCACAGATATAGACTACTCTCAATTTTGAGAGTACTGAGTTCAACTTAAGGAATGTATAAATGAATGAAGCAAAACAGCCAGGGGTAATAGTCAAATGATGATGATGATGATGGTGATGTTAATAGTAATAACAATAAGAGAAGGTCTTAGCTCTGCCCTCTGAGCTGAATCTTTTTATGTATTTAAAGATGGAATATGAAGGATTGACTGCCAAATTATTTCCCCAAGTCAAGCAAAGCAGCAGGTGTGAGCTCACAGGTTTTACCACCAGCAGGTCATTCTGTTCTCACTCTAGATGGAGCATTTAATCCTTGGTCTCCAAGAGACGATAGCCCATTTTTAATTTTCTGCTCCTTTATTAAGATCCATATAATTCCAACCTCAAATCCACCCCCTTGCACAACCTCCTTTCCTGCAGAAAGTTGTCTGCCCCAAGCTGTTCTTCAATAAACTGTCCTTGCCTATGGAAAATTGTGATCTTTTCCTTTCTCCATCTTCCTAACAATAATTAATAATAACTTCATAGCAGGCTTGTCTTAATATTTTACATGTGCCTTCTGTATTTTTTCTTTATCCAAATTTTTCTAAACTATAGGAAGATATATGAGGACTAAAGACTAAGGACCCAAAGTTTCCAGGGCTGAATGACCACAGACTGAAACTATGCAGCAATTGTATTCTTCAGGTTTTAAGCACACAAACAGAGATCTTAAGAACATTGAAAATGCTTAAAATTTTTTTAAAAAATAATTTGGATGAAGGGTGAACAAATGAAATTGTGGAACCCACTAGAGACTCTTTAAAATAACATATAAAGACAGGAGAGGAAAACTGTGAGAGAGCATGGGAAGGGGTAACATTCTCCAGAAAGAAGTGTTTTCATTACCTGTCTTTGTAACTCCTCTGTACATTACCTTTGTCACAACGACTTCAAAAAGCTACAAAAAATTGGAATGGAAATGATAGTCTGCTTTGCTTTTCCTCTAAATTAAATTTATCCAACTATTTATTCAACTATTCTTTAAATGATTAAATCTCTCATGTAAGTCATTGTAAGATACCGATGGCTAATAATGCTAAATTGTGCTTTCAAATAAAAAAAATGTCCTCTTTGTAGAATCTATTATAAAAAGACAAATGCAACAACAAAACCTTGTCTTGAAGAACAACCATGTAGTTGCACTTGCATGGTCTGGACCTTTGAACTTGGATAGAATTTGCCCAGATGTCTGGGAGAGCATTTTCTCCACGATGAAGCTTCCTTGTTTTTTGGTTTCACTGAAGGGAAAGCAAAATTCTTTTGATTCATTAATTTAAAAATAGAACAACAGAAGTTGAATTACTTGACAGATGAGTGAGGCATTACTGGATACCCTGCAGATGTCAATTAGAGATATTTGGCACAACGTTATTTTCTGTTACTAGAAAAACCATGAATTGAAGAAAGCCAAAATTAAAGGATTTTAAAGAAAAATTAGAAACTTTTGTCCTTCACTGGTGGCTCAGGCCTGTAATCCAGGCTACTTGAGGCTGAGATCTGAGGATCACGGTTCAAAGCCAGTCAGTGAATAAAAGTCCAAGAGACTCTTTTTTTTCATATATTTTTTATTGTAATTAATAGAAGGGTTACATGATATTTGCCAGATAGATGGTGCATTAATTCCCATACATTGATACCCTTTCACATGTCTTGGTCCCCATTTCCCTCCCCCCACTCCCACCCCCACCCCTCATCTTGTTTTGTCATAATCAGTAGAAACCTTGGGCTCTCCTAGCAGAGATTTGCAATAGACTAAAACCTTGATACAAAAGGCCATATAGTAGGACGCTAAATGAAAGGACCTCTAGGATATAAAAGCAAAAGCCATATAATGAGTGATTGTTGTCCTTAAGGTACTATGTTCTCTCTCATCACTTTTGCTGTCCCTTGGTTATCTCATATTGTTACAGTATCTCACTTTGTTATCTGATATATTGGATATATTTGTATTTGGTTATTTGAAATTGGATAGGGAACGGGAGAAAACCAAGAGACTCTTATCTCCAATTAACCACCAGAAAACCAGAAGTGGCACTGTGACTCAAGTAGTAGAATAGTAGCTTTGAGCTGAAGAGTTCAGGGGCAGCACCCAGGCCCAGAGTTCAAGCCCTATGATCAAAAAAAATAAATAAATAAAAATAAAAATAAATAAAATAAAAGAAGGATTAGAAATGTTTAAGTAAAATTCTTGTAGCTACTTCAACACATGGAAAGGAATTGCTGTTTACCTGGAAAATGTTAATTTTATTTTCATTAACTGGACAAGGCAGTGAATGCTTTCAACAATAGAATTCATAATCAGAAAGCAATTAATTTTTACTCTGGATGAAAAAGCTTTTAATTTTATAGAACTGGGGCAGAGGGATTTTCACAATACAGTTTCCTCAAGGGCTTTTTAGGAAATGAGTTTAGTGCACAATCATGCTGCTTTTCCAAGTTATCCATCAAGTCATTCTTTCTTCATACAGGCTTTTAAATTTTAAACTCTTTCTTAACTCAGTTTTCTTATTTTTCCTACTAAAAATCTGTACTTTTATACTTTTTGCAATCATTTGAGTTTTAAATGTTTGCAGAAAACCATGGACTGATAAATACCATGTACTGCAATCAACTAAGCAAGCATAAAAACTAAATATATAAAAAGGAAATGAGCAGAAGCTACTAAGAACTGATGTTCAGATGATTAAAGGCAATGTTTTCTGACATTATGTAAAATTAGGTTAGTAGGACATTATTTCATACTGTATATTATTGATCTTGCTCCATTTTGCTTTTATCTATATAACTATCCCCTGACCTGTTTATTTCCACGATATGACTCTTAAATGCTGGACTCTAGGAAAACTCAAATGTAGGCAGTTCAGACAGAAGAGATTAGATAGTGCAGTGGGATGGACTAGTTAAATGGCGAAGGTCTGCTTAAAGATATTTGGATAGGGGCAGGGAGTTTGGCCTAGTAATTGGCAAGGAGATGAAGTTTGTTAGTATTGTGAGTTCATCACTACTAAGTAAGAAGAAAATCTAATTGGAAAAATTTAAATAACTTTAGACAAAGCCTGGGAATGCTACTTAAACAGGAAACTTTTCAGATATTTGTAAAATCTGACTGTCTTAGGTCAAACCTAGAGAATTTATCTAAATATTAGTAGCTTGTGATAATACTGATGTCTTGAGTTCCTGATTTGACCTACTGTAAAGAACTTAGAATTCATACTTCCTTTCATGTTAGCAATAAGTAGATGTCAAAATTATTATACACACAAAAGAGTATTTCTTAGTGTAAGTAACACAAAATGGATAGATTTTCTTACAAATCCATTAATATATCCAAGGCTGACTTCAAAGGATGCAGTGAGGTTCAGAAAGAAAGATCACAAACAAATTTTCAGGAGACATCAGGAGACCATGAAAGGGGGAGGAGGAGGGAGAATCAGAAGGAGGGAAAAGGAGAGGGAGAGGGAGGGAGGAAGAAAGACAGAGACAGAGAGAGAAAGGGAGAGACAGAGTGAAGTGGTTGAGCGGTTTTCTAAAACCCTGATCAGAAGAGAAGTGCCCTGAAGTTCAATAACTTGCTGGAAATGCTTAGTAGGAGTTCAAGTTTTATTTTATTAAAACATTAAATCATATCTATGTGGATGTTCTATCATCATGGTTCATGATGGTGTAAAACATAATAACGACTTCTCTACAGGAGGTTCAGTATCTACTCTCCAGAAACCATGAATAAAGTTTGTAGTTTCACGATAAAATGAAAATAAGTTTGCAAATGTAATTACATTTGCTATTCATGTTGCCCAGTGTAATAACAGGAGCCATTAAAGGTAGAAGAGAGGCAGAATGAAACTCACAGCTTGAACTTGGTAGTGTGAAATGGACTTGAGTGGCCACTGCTGCCTTTGAAGATGAAAGAGAACCACGAATTAGAAAAGCAGGCTGCCTCTAGGAGGTGGAAAAGACAAAACAAAAAATCTAGATTCACTCCTACAGACTATAAAAAGAAATGCAGTAGAAATTTCAACATAGAACTATAGGGTAATAATTATTTGACGCACTAAATCTATAGAGATTTTCTACAACAGTGATAAGAAACTAAATCACCAGTTATCATGGGGAGATAAGAACTCCAAGATAGTTATCTCAAAAACTGCAACTTAGTATTACTACAAATGGATCTTCCATTTCAAGAACATTCCAGAACCATTTACATGCATACATCGTAATTAAGAGTGCTCTCAAATGTATACACACGCACACACATACACACACACACACACACACACACGACGTATTGCTGAAAGAACTAACTACAAATTTCTTACAGAATTCAATTTGATTTCTATATTTTAGATGCTTTACTATGTTGGTTTATGGGATGCTAAGTGTGAATGATTTATAGTTCTTATATTTCTGTGCATATATACAATCCTTGCAAAGAGAGAGCTTGCATGTCTTTGTATGCATGTTTCTTACTACTCTCTCTCTCTCTCTCTCTCTCTCTCTCTCTCTCTCTCTCTCTCTTCACACACACACACACACACACACACACGGACACACGGTCTCTGGCATATAATGATTTAGCTTATGAGATTTTGTTTATTTCATTTTACTTAACCATAGTGTGAAATAAGCATTCAGGAATTTTCAGACTTCAAAACTGGATCTTTTTGTGGGTTGAAATGAAGTATTATGTTCTGTTGTGAAGCTGGGAAGTAGCCTTGAGCAATACCTCCCAATCAGCCACAGAGTCACACAGGTGAACACGGAATATTCCATGGTGCTCATCTATGAAGTACAGGAGATCAGTGGATGTGTTTATTGGGATATGAACCCATTAGAACACACACACACACACACACACACACACCAATCTTCTGAAAACTTTATGGCATTTAAGGAATCTTCACAGAGATAGCTATATCTATCTGTGTAATTTCCCAGTAACCTGAAAATAAAACCTCCTCTACTCCTCTTCCTTTTCTTTCTTTCTTTCTTTTTTTTTGCTTCATCATTTTCTTAAAGGCAAGGACTATTATTTCTGATCAAATTTCTGACACACTTGCACTTTTATTTGTATTTTTCTGGACAACATCAGATGAATATATGGATAGTTTTTGCATACAATAGCATCTTTTACTAATTAAAACAAAAGGGTAAAAGTGTTGTTCATCTTCTAAGTAAAAGCTACCTACCACTTAAACAAGCATAAATTATAGAGTATGTGTATTCTTTTTAAATAGTTATAGATAAATCTATGCTGAATAATTAAGCAATTCTGTTTTTACTCAAATTAAGGAAGCTAAAAAAAATTGACCTTTAAAACCATAATTAAATGATTCTCTAGTATTAGGTAGTTTTGATTTAAGTTTCATACAAGTTATGTGGTTTGCTGATATTTTCTATATTTTCACTAGAACTGGCTACTTCTGAAAACATGCACTTATAGCTGTCTTTGAATTTTTTCTGAAAACTAGGAATGCATGCAATATTACGAAGATATTTTAAAACTAAACATCTGCCAAAGAAAAGCAGTAGTAAGTTCCTCTTATCTGAAACTTTCAAAAAATAGGCCAGTGCTCCTTTATTCTGGAACACTTGAGTGCTAAACAGCTCTTTTATTTAATTAAACACTCAAAGAGCTAAAAGAAAGCTAGAAAAGGTATCTTTTTAAGTCAATACATAGTTATCATTCTACACTTATCAAATAAATAAAGGTCAAAAAAATAAGAATCCTAGGGGCCGGGAGTTTGGCCTAGTGGTTAAAGTGCTTGCCTAGCGTGCATGAAGACCCGGGTTCGATTCCTCGGTACCACATACATAGAAAAAAGCCAGAAATGGTGCTGAGGCTCAAGTGGTAGAGCTCTAGCCTTGAGAAAGTCCAAGGACAGTGCTCAGGCCCTGAGCTCAAGCCCAGGACTGGCAAAAAAAAAATAAGAATCCAATGCAAATGAATAATTTCCTTAGTTTCCATTTAGTAACTGCATATTCCCAGGAATATTTATGAAATAATTTTAAAGTTATGCACCAGAATCATGAAATATACTTGTATATCTGCCCTAATATCAATTACCTATTGAAATTTAATCCTATTTTTTCTATTGCTCACCTCTTGTATGGATTTTTGTATTGTATTTTTATCAGTGAAAAAATGTCAAGATTATTGCTAGTGCCAAAAAATTAAAAAGTAACAATGGTGTACATATTTTAAGCAATAATTTGGATAAGTTTAATTTCAAGGAAACAGTGAAAGAAGCTTTCAAGAGAGATAGTGTCTGAGAATGAAAAGCGATACAGAAGTTAGCTTGGATTTGTGAGACGATATCAGGTGCAAGTAAGCTGGCATAATCCAGTGCTGACATTCCCTGATGAAAATTATTGATTGCAAGATGAGGTATTAACATGTTGTATGCAATTTAACTCAAAGCCATGCATTTTATAAGAGTAGAGAAAGAGATTTATAGTCAACATTATACCAAATGCCAATTACTAGAAATAAGTATCATGTCTTAAACTATGAAATGGTTGACCATTTCATTTTGTGCCTTTTAAAAAAACTAATTTGATTTTGTTTCATATACTTTTTATTGTAATTAATAGAAGGGTTACATGATATTTGCCAGATAAATGGTGCATTAATTCCCATACATTGATACCCTTTCACATGTCTTGGTCCCCTTTTCCTTCCCCCCCACCTCCACCCCTCATAAGTAGACAACTTTTAGCCATTAGAAGAATTCAAAAGTAAGAAAAGAGGAATGCTATTGTGAAGAGACTGTTATGGCTTGGATTTGAAATATTTCCCGAGATTTCCATGTGGAAGTTTTAGACCTTTGTCAGTGGTTTCATGGTGAGAAACATTGTGAGAAAGGGTGCCTTGGGACATGTTTTCAAGTTACATGTGTCCCTTATGCTGTATACTTTCTTTTACTTTGTTCCTGGTCACCAAGAGCATCTCCTACCACATGCTCCCTTCCTCCCTTCCTAGGCATTGAACCTTATTTTTGGACAGAAGCAACTGGACCAAGCAACAATGTTTCCTGTTCGAAGCTTTCTTCCTCTCCCTCCTCCCACCTCTCTCTCCTCCCCCTCCCTCCCTAGTCTCTTTTGTCACTGTGATGAACTGCCTAACACAAGACCCTTGACATACTTTATTTTTTTTTCATTGTAGGGGTAATGTATAGAGAAGGGTTACAGTTACATTAGTCAGGTACATTACTTCTGACACATTGATATCCCTTCTCATGTTTTTGTCCCCATTTCCTTACCCCCACTCCCCCCCAATCATCTTGTTTACCCCCCTTTCTTTCCCTATTTCAAATAAACAAATAAAGGTATAAATAATATACCAGGTAACAAAGTCAGATACAATAACAATATGAGATTAACCATGAGTGCAAAAAAAATGGTTAGTCTGGTATTCTAAGTCTTCAGAATAAGAGAATTTAATTTATATCGCTAGGGATTAAACCTCATTATTCACATACATACTGGACAAGCTTTCAACTACTTATTTAAAACCCAGACTCTAGAAATAAAACTTTTGGTAGTCACTGAGGATCACTGCTAGGGCCTTATGCATAATAAGTGTTCTACCATTGAACTACATCCCTGCCCCAAATAACTTAAGAATAAGAATAATACTCATTTCCATGTATTGCATACCCTTTTTCCCCTATCTAGTTCTTACTAAGTGGACAATACTATGCCTTAGAATTTGAATAGCAATGTATTTAGGTAAGCATATCTATTTATATGAAAAATAGTCAATGAAAACAAGTATTCAACAATAAATACAAAAAATAAAATAAAATAAGAATTACCAGTAATCATCATGAAAGAAAAACCCATTATAACTGCAATGTTTCTCTCCAGGAATTGAATTTTTTCCAACTTAAATGTTTCCCTGTAGTTCCTGTTTAATGTAACAGATCCAGTATGACATTCTCTATGAAAAAAAAAAGTTTGGTGGAGTCATAACTGAGGACAACAAAAACATCAAAAGCTAAAAGGATCTTACTTTAACATCCCAAAGCTTCAGCGAAGAAATGCCAAAGGAAAGATAAAGCTTCTCAAACAGCCAGCCCTGACCCCTAGATGTGAATGTACATGACTGCTTGTTTTTCTGTAGAGCAGAACTAAAAAGACATCTTGTGCTTCTCCAAAATCCATTTGATATCAAGGTCAGAACTGGTTAGTCAAGTGTGTCCTCTCTCTTCAAGGGGCTGCCAAGGAGATTTAGAGGTCTTTTTGGTCAAGCTGTACAGTGTGTGAATGTGGGCTTCTGAGTCCAGGGTAAATAGCCAATCTCCCTCACAGCTACTTCTCAACTTTTATAGTCAGAAAAGAAACAAAAATTCAGCACATACTTTTGCAAGCAGATAAAAGTTATGTAATAAAGTAACAAGAAAAAAATTCATTATTTCTTTGTGAAAGCCAGAGAAGTTTTGAATACTTTAAAGACTTAATATTTCACATTAACTTTTAAATAACTTCAGTAGTAAAGTGAAATGCATCTTGATTTCATTTGGCAAATTTTATGTGGGCAGGATATTATGGAGAAAAATATGCTGAGATTCTAAAATAGAAAAATCTATTTCCCAAGAATATCACAAAACAAATTGGATGTTAGAATTGAGAGTATGGGAAATGCTACTGATTTTAAAGGGAATATTTTTCATGATTGTTCTTCACTTACTGAAAAATTTATTTTAACATAGAAGTCTTTTCCCATATTACTGTTATTAGTGGAAGTCTACCTGTAGGAAAGTCCAACAAATAGTTCTCTTTGCAGGTCTGTTTTTTATCCACATTTTTATTGTAATTAATATTGGGTTACAGTTATAATCACCAAGATAGAAGGAGCATTATTTTACACACATTGATACCCCTTCTCATGTTTTTGTCCCCATTCCTATCCCCTTACCCCTCTTAAACATCTTTTCTCCCCTTCCCTTTCCTATTTCAAATAAATGAATGTATATACAATATACCAGGTAACAAAGTCAGATAAAATAACAATATGAGATTAACCTATGAGGGTAAAAAAAGAGAAGAGAAATAACAGTACATAAACAACAACAATCACACAAGATAAACCTCTTGTTTTCATATCCTAGAGATCCTTCCATTTAGCCTCATCCTATATGACCTTATGTACATAGGTTTTGAGCTATTGCAATTCTCTGCTAGGAGAGTCCTAGATGTGTACTAATTCATAATAAATGAGGAAAACAATGGAGCCTATATTCCTATGGGTCTGGCTTACTTCACTTAATATGATTTTTTCTCCGCTCCCCCCCACCCCCCCCCCGCAGGTCTGTTTTATGAGCCACTTGCTTTGGTCTTTACCTCTGACAACAGGCCTTGGTCACAACACTTAGCACTGAACTAGAAAGGTTTTCAGAGGGGTTGTATGCTATGATATGTCAAGATGAACACAGCTGTTAAGATTTTTAATAGCCATATCAAATTTGATGATAAATATGACCCCATATTAGTTTGTATCTTTAAGAATTATGACTCACAGGTTTCAGATAATTTCCCTGCAATAGAACAATGGGTAGCTCCTCTATCTTTGGTTTCTGTATACTTTTCCTGGATGTCATTTTGTTCTAATAAAATCTACTTCATATTGAAGTGTGTTAATCCTCTTGGCCAATGAGTAAATTATGGGATCTCTCCACTAAACAAAACCATTAACAGGATGTAGCACCTTCAGAAAATCTTCATACTTATTGATTTTACTGCTTGATGACATTCATGGTTTTTCCACATTTCTAAATCAACACAAAGAAAGGAAGCAAATTTAATTCTTGATCAAAATCATGGGTTCAATTACATAGATTTGTCTTGCTGAATTTTCTGAGATCTTTAAACTTGGTTATTTCCTTCACTACTTATATACAAAGAAATTGGTTAATATTAGCTACTTGGAGTTAGAAGATAAATCTTGTTTAGGTGAGAAGAATAACCTCATGAATTAACTTAACATGAAAATTAAGATAAATTGATGAAAAGTAAGACACAAAGGATTATATGGTTATCAAAGTATATTACTTACATAAGGACTATTTTGAAATGAAGGCAAAGGAACAAGTTCAAGCAGGATGAGTGCCCTGTTCATTTCCTGTCTTCCTGAAAGCAAAACATAACTTGTTCCTATGATGGCAGCCCTCACTTTCTCAAACAGGAGAGGAAACATTCTTACCATAGAGGTAGAGGCACCAGCAGAATCTGTACGAACATGCCACACACACTAGCTTTATACACTGATAGGTGCTCTTGTATAATTACCTCCTTATATTTACCACTCTCCTGAAGTCCAGAAACCCTTTTCTTGACTTTTTATGAAGTCTGTTACCCTTTGTCTATATGGTAGAAAAACCTCAAAGTCTATTTTTTCATTTGAATTTTTTTTCCCCAGCTCTGTCTTACCACACTAATTACAGGCCCAAGCTCTTAAACTAAGAGTAAAGAATTGTTTTCAATCACATAGGTAGAATAGGTAATGACACTGGAAAAGAAAAGGTTTCTGATTCCCCAGTTTCCAATAAACATAAAAGATATTAATGGAACAACAGAACAATATCAAGATGAAAGGACTCAGTCCGCAATCACAGTTTGGGGGGACATATTCAAAGAATGCATTAAAGATAACAAAGATTTTGTATGGGCTAACTATATCATAGTGGTGAAGTGGCTAACTGTATCACAGCTCCTTGACAATCCTTAGCCCATCGACCATTGTGGGTGTCCCTCAAAAAGACGAACATAACTATTTTTCAAGCTATAGTAATCTCATAAAGGTCCTACATAATAACTGAGAAACTGAGTTAGAAATTTCCCATAATATAATTTCTGTCATAAAACTTCTGTTGCATCTCTCTAAATTATAACAATTTTTATATTTTTATAGTTTTCAGGTATAAAGTTTTCTCCCAACAAGCAAGTTACATTTGTCTCATAAGTATGGTCACTAGAACGTGTGCTTCTTAAGGGTTTCAAGTCGTTTATGAGGAAACAATAAAATTAGCACATGCAGATGTCATGCTGTGATTCTAAGTTTAGAACCATGCTCATGAAAATATTTAATTAATGTCTGTAACCATTGTAATGTGATAACTTTGAAATTATCTCACTAGTATTGAAAGAAATATTCTATGGCAGGAGAGATATGTTTTGTTTGAATTTAGTCAATGCCAGAGGAATTAGACTTTTACACTAAATATATTTAAGGAATGGAAATTGTATTTGGTTTCCCTTTTCTTTTGCTTAAGTTTCTGAGAGTCTTTGTTGGATTTGAGTTTATTTATTATATGTACTGCTTTTAGTAAAAAGTACTTTATAAGCACATTATAAATCTTATTTTGAGTTCATATTTATGCATATCAAAAGCCTATAGCATCATCCAGAATAATTAATAGCCAAATAAAAACTAAATCAAATGAAACCTTTATTACATGTTTATATCTATATACATATACATGTAGATATAAAGTGTGAATATAGATATAGGTATAGATATAACTGAATAGATATAATTATACTGTATTTATATACTGTATTTATATACAGATATACATATACAAATATGTGTATTTTTTTAATTCTAGATTAAACCAAGGCATTATACATCCCAAGCAGATATAGAACCAAGGATATAGAACAGAGATTCTATATCCTCAGTGCCTTATTGCTCAATATTTTTACATTTTTATAATGACTTATGTGGAGATAATGTTACTAATATAGCTGTTACTTAAGATTTAATAATTCTTCAGGAAAACAAAAGAATCTGATGTTTAAGCTTCATATACTTTTAGTTCTAGATATATATTTAAGTAAGTATAGTCACATCTGAAATTACTAGGACTCAAATTTATAAACCATTGGAATGGCTAAATACCACTTTGCATACAAAATCTATTCAATTTGAGCTGTAAAATTTAGGAGTTACTACAATATGTGATCATAGTTTCATCTTGTGTTTAAAGGAGTTATGCAAATCCAATGATTTGATTTGCAACTCGTGTTTCGGAGTTCTTTGAAACCTATGAATTAGTAATTCTAATAAGGATAATTCTGTATTGAGGCAAATAAATCTTACTATTGAGTTATGTTCCACTACTCATTATGTTCACTTTTTATTTGAAGAGATTATTTTGAATAAATCTTGTTTCCTACAAAAAAAGTACATGCACAAAAAAAATGCTTAGATATACATGGATACATATATGTATATGTATTGTGTGTGGATAGTTTATTCTGGAAGATTCTGAAATTATAAAATATAAATACATCTTAAAGAAAATTATTACTTCCAATCCAGGTACCAGGGGGACTGATATCAGAAGAATTTATGTTCAAGACCAGCTCAGTTATACTGATAAGATTCCTTCTCAATAGCTGAGTGTGGTGGCCTATCATATTAGTTACATGGAAGGCTGCGATTGAAAGTTTCAAATTTGGGGTCCAAAACCATCTCAAAAGAAGAAGCTGGATGTGTTTATATATAGCTGTCACCCAAGCTACCATAAGAAAAATAGAATAGTATATTATTCCCTAAGTGGGAGCTCTGACACAAGTAACAAGTATACAACAAGAAAGGCTAGAGGCAAGTCTTAAGTGTTACAATGTCTGTCTATCAAGTAGTAAGGCCCAAGTTCAATCCTAGTAGCAGCAGGAAAAACAAAACAAAACAAAAATTAAAGAAAAAGAAAATAAGTACTTCTAACTACTTGGTGGTTGCTTATTCATTCTTTATGAAAAAAAGATTATACTTTTTTAGCTAAAGTATCTCACTTATTTCAAATTTACTGTATCTTGAATATATATTTGCAGGATAGAAACGTTTTCACTACTGGTGGAACCAAAATACTAATACTGACAATAAAAATCATAGAGCATAATATTTATTTTTATTTTAGAAAAGCAAATTGCTAATGAATTTATGAAGCATGTTACAATCAGAAAATATTGACAATGGAAATTCCATACTTTATATTAATGATGTGTTATTGTAAACACATGAAATCATTAAATAAATATTTTCCTAGCTATTTGGTAATTAACTGGATTAGGCCGAACTCTCAAAAATCTTCCAAAATTGCTATTTTGGTGATGTGTAGAGCCTTTGATACTTGAAATTATTTAAATCTATCTTAAATTCAAGTTAAATTTTATAGAAGAGGAAATTTTTTTCATACATATTTTATTGTAATTAATAGAAGGGTTACATTATATTCACCAGATAGAAGGTGCATTACTTCACGTACATTGATACCCTTTCTCATATCTTGGTCTCCATTTCCCTCACCCTCATCTTGTTTCCCCCACTTCCCTATCCAATTTCAAATAACCAAATACAAATATATCCCATATATCAGGTAACAAAGTGAGATACTGTAACAATATGAGATAACCAAGGGACAGCAAAAGAGATGAGAGATAACATAGTACCTTAAGGACAACAATCACTCATTATATGGCTTTTGCTTTTATATCCTAGAGGTCCTTTCATTTAACATCACACTGTATGGCCTTATGTATCTAGGTTTGCTCTATTCTAAACCTCTGCTAGGAGAGCCCAAGGTTTATACTGATTATGACAAATGAGGGAAACCATTGAGCCTATGTTCCTTTGGGTCTGGCTTACTTCACTTAATATGATTTTTTCTAAGTCTTTCCATTTCCTTGCAAATTGGGCAATATCATTCTTTCTGACAGCAGCATAGAATTCTATTGTGTATAAATACCACATCATGTTGATCCACTCATCAACTGAGGGACATCTAGGTTGGTTCCATATCTTTGCTATGGTAAATAATGCTGCAATGAGCATTGTTGTGCTGGTAGATTTAGTATGCCCTTGTTTCTGGATGATTGGGTAAATGTCAAGTAGTGGAATTGCTGGGTCATAGGGAAGCTCTAAGTTTAGTCTTTTGAGGAACTGCCATACTGCTTTCCATAGTGGTTGAACGAGTTTGCACTCCTACCAGCAGTGTAGTAGTGATCCCTCCTGGCCACATCCCCTCCACCATCTGTTGTTATTATATTTCTTGATCCTGGCCATTCTAACTGGAGTGAGGTGGAATCTTAGAGTTGTTTTGATTTGCATTTCTTTTATGACCAGAGATGTTGAGCATTTCTGCATGTGTCTATACGCCATTTTTGTAGAAGAGGGAATTTTAATTTAAAAATGTATTTGGGATCCCGGCACAGTGGTTCATGCCTGTAATCCTAACTACTCAGGAGGCTGAGACTTAGGATCACAGTTCAAAACCAGCCTCATGAGACTTTTATCTCCAATTAATCAGTAGAAAACCAGAAGTGGTGCTGTGGCTCAAGGGGAAGAGTGGTAGCCTTGAGCTGAAGAGCTCAGAGACAGTGCCCAGGCCCAGAGTTCAAGTCCCATGACCAACAAAAAAATAAAAAATGTGTTTGGGGAGGGGAAGAAAATATAAATAAATGGTTTGACAGAGATAGTCACTGGACACTATATTGGAAATGAACTATACAACTTGGGGGAAAGGAGTTCAGGTGGGATAGTTGGTAGAAAACAAGTTAAGAGGTAACATTTCAAAATAAATATACTCATTTCCTGCATTATGTATCTGAAACCCATCTATACAACACCTTTACACTAATTTCTTTAAGTGTAGATTTCCTCTGAGAACTGCTGGGTTACACCTGTAATCCTAGCTACTCAGGAGATTATGATCAGAGATCTTGGTTCTAAGCCAGCTCTGTCAGGAATGTCTGTGGCACTCCAATAAATTACTAAATAAATAATTAATTAATTAAAAATAAAGCCAGAACTGGAGCTGTGCCTTAATTGGTAGAGAAAAACAGGCTAAGGGAAAACGACTCATGTCCTTAGTTCAAACTCCAAAACCAGTTCTCCACCAAAAAAATTATATATCCGTATATACTATATACTGTATAACTCATATTATTTATGTAATTATATATTATATATAAAAACATTTCCTCTAATTTCTAACCCTTAAACTCATGGTAAGTATATTCCCTCACAAATGTATACTCCCTCATGAATTATTGAAATTTAAATATATATATAAACATTTTCATAATTCTGTGCTTGTTTGCCATATCTCCTTCGCATTGACATTTTCAAGTATTCAAAATAGCTTCAAACTCCAGATATGAATGTAGGTGATGTACTCCATTCTTTTCCTCCCTCCCTCCCTTCCTTCCTTCATTCCCTTCTTTCTTCCGTCCTTCCTTCCTTCCTTTCTCCTGCTTGCTTGTTTGTTTTCTTTCTTTCTTTCCTTCCTTCTTTCTTTCTTTTTCTTTCTCTACCTCTTTCTTTCTTTCTTTCTTTCTTTCTTTCTTTCTTCCTTTCTTTCTTTCTTTCTTTCTTTCTTTCTTTCTTTCTTTCAGCAGCAGGTCATAGGGCTTGAACTCTGGGCCTGAACACTGTCCCTGAGCTCTTCAGCTCAAGGTTACTGCCTTACCCCTGGGCCTGGACATTGTGCTTCAGCTGTTCAGCTCAAGGCTACCACCCTATACCTTGAACCACAGCCCCACTTCCCTTTTTCTAGTGATTAATTGGAGGTAAGAGTCTCATGTTCTTTAGTGCCCTGGCCGGCTTTTGTACCTAGATCCTCAGATCTCAGCATCCTGAATAACTAGAATTACAGGCATTAGCCACCACTCCCAGCTTCCTTTTTTTTTTCCCTTGTCTTTCTGTTTCCCTTTTTCCTTCCTCTCTTCCACTCTTTCTTCTTTCCTTTTCATTTTATATATTGCATCATTTATAAAAGGTACATTTATATTGTTTTAATTTCATCTGGGTAAATCTTTAAAACTAGATTTATTTTGCTAGTCCTGGGGCTTGAACTCAGGACCTTGAGCACTGTCCTTGGGCTCTTTTCTCAAGGATAGATCTCTTACCACTTCAGCCACAGGAAAATTTCTTTTTTTTTTTCTATGTGCATGCTATTGAGGAATTGAACATGCTAGGAAAGCACTCTTACCACCAGGCAAATCTCCAGACCCCTAATCTAGAATTTTTAACAATACTGATTCAGACCCCTAATCTAGAATTTTTAACAATACTGAAAGACTAAAGAAAGCACTTGCAAATTTGAAATGTCTTATTTTTAGCATTTGTGTGCAAGTTATTTCTTAGCTTACATTCCTCTATTCTCACCTTTGTTTTGCTTTCAGTTATAAAACTAAAAACTACATATTTTACTGAATTTTGTAGTAAATTACTCAGTTTGGCTACTAAAACACTAGCAGAAGTTCAAAGAGCTGAGAGGAAAAAAAAGTGATTTACCCTTGCTTTTTTTCAATGGGGATCTGATATCTCTAGCTCTAGCCCTTTGAGGCATCAATGCTCAAAACACATCCTCAAGTAAAGTCTTGTTTGTACCATTAGTACTCAAGGAAAAAATCAAATCTATTATTGTTATTGTTACTCTCTCTGCATCAGACCATAAGAAGTATTTGCAGCTTAGTACTGTCAAATACCTTATCAACTACTTCCCATTATTAAATTCTCCATATTGATTTGTTATATTAGCAATTTATTTTCCAGATTGAAAGTACACATGTTATAATATAGATGACTTAAATTAAATTTAGCTCTCCTGTAAGGGCCTGTACAAGTTTCATATTGGCGGTCAGCGTTGGCAAAATCCACAAAATGCTGGTGGCTTATATCTGTAATCTTAGCTTTACTGGGGGCTTGAGATCTGAGAAACCATGCTTTGTTCCAGCTAGGGAAGGGAACTTTTATTTCCACAAAACTACTTTGAAAAAGCAGGAAATGGTGCTGTGGCTCAAGGGGTAGCAAGCTAGCCTTGAGCAGAGAGAGGCTCAGGAATGGAGCCCGTGCCCTGTATTCAAGCCTCAGGACTGGCATAAAAGAAAAAGAAAAGAAAAAGAAGCACAAAAGGCGCCATTTCAAATGTCATAAACATGAAAACTGAAATTCTTAAAAACCAAAATCTATAGTGCAAGTTCATGAAAATCATAACTTCAAAAATGACTCCAAATTCCACCATCACCACTGGGAAGAGAAGAAGGCTATAGAAGAGCAGAATATCATATTGTGAGAAAGAAATCGATGTGTCTTCCATGGTCTAAAATTGGATGCATTGTGTCAGCTGAAAAGAATATCTAGAATCATGGCAACAAAAAAATGACCAATAAGTAAAACTGGTCAAGTTGAATGAGTGCTTAGTAGTAACAGAGGTGAGCAATGCTGGATGTAGTCAAAATATGTTATGTACAAGTGTGAGAAAGGAAAAATAAAGCATGTTGAGAGTGGTGTGGGAAAGAGGAAAAAGGATAAGAGGAGTCACGGGGAGGTGAATGTGATCAACACTCCTAGATGGAGATGTCAAAATACAACCTTCTTATATCCCTAATGATGATGATAACATGAAATTATGTTAATTAAATATATGATGAACATATATCATACATACACATAGGCAATTAAAGCATATAAAAAAAGAGAGAGAAGACTTGGTCAAGATGATATAGGAAACTTTAGAGAAACCAAAATGACAGAATCAGATAACTTTTTGTGAAGTCAAAAGCAGCGATGTAACCAGTAAATGACTGACTCATTTCCTTCAAATTGGCATGTTTAGCAGAGACAGAATGGTAGGTGCCAATGGTTAGTGTTTAATTTAGAGAAAGGAATTGGACAGACTTGTTGTTTTGGGAGAAAAAAATGACCAATCAAGGACCACAATTAATAAACAAGAAGGCAAACTAAAACATTAAGTCTTTAAAGTACAAGTAGTTATAGTACAGTTTCAGTAAAGTTGCAGTATAGTTACAGTAAAGAAGAAATATGTTGGCTTTCATGAAAGAGAATCTGATTACCCCTTTATAAAATCAATCCAAAGTCATCAAGTTCCCAAGGGAAACACTGGCAGGCCTCCACCATTCTCCATATTCAATTTCCCCTACAGATCCAAGATAGCTGTGTTACTGTTGCCACTCTCAACAATTATGGAAGGAAAGAAAAGCCAAAAGCCACAGCTTTTGAGTAAGGCAAAGATATAACACTTGCCATCTTTATCTGCTTCATTTTCAGAGTAAAATTTTTGAGGATTAGCAAAATTAGTAACAATTTATATAATGACTGGTTTCACCTTCTCTCTCTCTTTCTCTCTCTCATTCTCTTGTTTTAAATTTCAGTGTTTTATTTATTGTTATTATAAAGGTGATGTACAGTTACATAAGTCAGGTGATTAACACATTTGTTTCTGCATAATGTCACCCTTTCCCTAGCTCTTTCCTAGTTTTTCCCTCCTATCCTCACTCCCAAGCTGCATAAATTATTTTTCCTCCTTTTGTCTCTCAATTTCCTTTTTTGGGGGGGGCGAGGATTGGGGCTTTAACCAGATCTCGGCTTGGATGCTGTCCCTGAACTTTTCAGCTCAAGGCTACCGTCCTACCCCTTGAACCACAGCCCCACTTCCCGTTTTCTAGTGATTAATTAGAGATAAGAGTCTCACATTCTTTAATGCCTGGGCTGGCTTGGAACCTTGATCCTCAGATTTCAGCTTCCTGACTAGCTACGATTACAGGTGTTCGCCACCGCGCCCGGCTTTGTCTGTACATTTCTGTGTGTACTCCTTATGCTCTCCAAGACAAAAAGAAAAGAAAAGAAAAACAATAACAAAGACCCATTTTATTTCCCTTTCATTTACTTAGATTAATATGATTAGATAATGTGATTAGAGGCATTCAGATATTGTGCCTTTGTGTACCTTCTCTGGATAGCTGTGATTTATTAATGCACTCACTGTCATTATTGAACTCCTTCTATCTGATGCATGTTCAATGCTTTCAAGTGTCCATGTTGCACAGATTTTGTTTCACATAGTTTTGGTTTCTCCATCCCATCGACTTGAAGAAAATACTTTCTTTGATTACAATATGCTGGTAGTACACCCTTCCCCTTTCTGCATTTGAATGGCCACGATTGGCATAATTACAGCCTTTTAAAAGTTCCTTTATTAATTTTTATTATTTTTATAAAGGTGATGTGCAGAAGAGTTACAGATACATAAGTCCAGTAGGGTATATCTTTTAATGTTTCTCAAATTGCAGAGTATAAATATTTGCAATGGTTCCCTGCAATGCTGCTGCATTTGGTCTCCAATTTGGAAATCAATTTAGAAAATCTAAGTACTCAGAAGTGAGGCTATTAGTTTTTATTCTTTTTGCTTTCTTATGAAATTGATATAAAAATCATTTTATCATGCTGCTCAAATGGGGTGTATTAAAGGAAATGAAAGTGTGTCTGCTAGGTTTGTAGTGAAGAGTCCAGGCTCTGCCTCTCACTTGTGTTAGTCTCCCAGCTCCTCCGGAGGCTAACACTGGGGACATCATGGCTTCTCCTTATCCTAGACAATCAAAGTGGGACCACCACTTAGCTCAATCCATAAAGGTGAGTGTAGTCACTCCACTCATCATCCCAACTTCTGTGGGAAATGTTCACAGGAAGACTGGAGTCCAGACCAGCCTAGGTAAAGAGCAAGAACCTATTGGAAAAATAAGCAGAGGAAAGTGTATTGATGGAAGGATTTTTCAGATTGGAGATCATTAGTCCTGAAAGCATGAAGCCCTGAATTCCACCTACATTCCAAGATGGGAAGGGAAGGGAAGGGGAAGGGAGGGGAGGGAAAGAAAGGGAAGGAAAAGGAGGGAGGAGTTGAGAGTGAAAGGGGCTGGAGACAGGGAAAGGGAAAGGGGGGTGACAGGGTGGAGAGGGGAAGGAGGAAAGGAAGGGGAAAACTCAAAGAGAGAACTAGCAGAATGTATAAATGTTGTTAAAAGTACAATAATTTCAGCCGGATGTGATGGCTCACGCCTGTAATCCTAGCTACTCAGGAGACTGAGATCTGAGGACCAAGGTTCAAAGCCAGCCCGGGCACAAAAGGACCTGAGACTCCCATCTCCAATTAACCTCTAGAAAACGGGAAGTGGGGCTTGGCTAAATGGTAGGGTGGTAGCCTTGAGTTGAAGAGCTCAGGGACAACGCCCAGGCCGAGCCCCAGCAATAATTTCCCCAATTTTAGTTGCCGGACAAAGGTCGGGGAAAAAAAAGAGTAGTATGGTCACAAGTGACATCAAACTGCATGAGAAAACTTCAGTGAGACTGGGATCAGAGAATAGGAAATTTTGCAATAGGATATCTATTCTCCCAGCATCTCCTTGTATTCAGTGAAACTTAATAAACAGAGACATGTAACACAAAATCAAACTTTGACAACATAAGAATAATAATAATTTATGCATTGTATATTACTCATGCCAGCTTAAAAATAACAGAACTGGGCACGGTAAGTCATTTGCTCAATAGAAGGCATGACACCAACAAAATTATTTAAACATCTGCATCGTAAAAACAGATTAAATGATTTTATTTTAGGGTTATAAAAATGAGACAGATTGGGGCCTGGAGTTTGGCCCAGTGGTAGTGTTTTTGCCCAGCATGCACGAAGACCGAGGTTCGATTCTTCAGTACCAAATATATATATAAAAAAAAAGCCGGAAGTGGTGCTGAGGCTCAAGTGATAGAGCTGTAGCTTTGAGAAAGTCCAAGGACAGTTCCCAAGCCCTGAGCTCAAGCCCAGGACTGGAAAAAAATTACAATGAAAAAGTGAGACAGATCTTACTTATTAATCTCATGTGGTTTACTGTATCTGACTTTGTTACTTGGTATAATGTATATATATATATATGTTTATTTGAAATAGGCAAGGGAAGGAGGAAAACAAGATGATTGGGAGGTGTGGGGGGGAGGGAAAGGGGGCAAAAACATGAGAAGGGGTATCAATGTTGGAGAAGGAATGTATGCACTACTTGACAAATATAACTGTAACCTCTCTATACATTTACCCCAGACAATAAAATAAAATAAAAGGATATAGAATTTTTAATACAAATATGCATAAAATTAAAAGGAATATTACATTTTTATTTATGTTTTAAATGAATAAATTAATCATCCAATATAAGAGAATGTAAATAAATTTTTTCACTTGAATTAAAGATAACTTTCATTGAGACATCTGCCAGACTTCAATCATGGAGTTAATAAACACTTATTGACAGTGATAAAAATGTATTATATGCAGTTTGTATATGTAACGTGCATTAATGTATTCTGTAATGAGGTTTAATGTTGCAAATAAGTTTACTAAAATTTATTGATTTTTTTCTTCAGTCTTGGGGCTTGAACTCAGGTCCTGACCACTGTCCTTGGATATTTTTTGCTCAAAGCTAAAGCCCTTCCAATTGAGCCACAGCACCACTTCCAGGTTTTTCTGGGTATGTGGTACTGAGGAATCAAAGCCAGTGCTTCATGCATGCTAGACTAGCAATCTTTGACTAGTCTATGCTCCTGGCCCAATTTATTGACTTTTATTATGATTTTATTATTGTTTTTATATGATCATGAATGGAAATCTTACATACTTTGGCCAGTATAATTTGTGTATCATTTCTGATTGAGGATAAACCTTCATTTTTCTTATAATTGACACATTTGAATCACCTCTATGTAGTTGCTCAAAGAGAAATTAAAAATTATAATTATAGAGTCTAGAAATAATTGATCTATAATAATGCATAACTAAATTAATATAGGAAGTTAAGCTTGTTGGAGGATTTATGTAGTCCTAGCTACTCTGGAAGCAAATTTAGGAAGAACAAGAATTCCAGTGAAACTATGGCAGTTACTGAGTCCCTTGTTTAAAATTCATAGTAATAATAATAATAATAATAATAATAATAATGGCTGGTAGCATTTATCAAGTATTAGAATGGTGATGATTCCCTGAATTCAGAGAAAACTTAACTGTGTTAATTATCATATGAGAAAGCATTAAAAAGAGTAATAAAAAGGAAATGAGAAAAAAAAGTCAAATAAGGGGTAAAGAAAAAAAGCTCTTGACCATACTTAAAACATGATTGAATAGTTCACTGTGAATTCTAGGAAAGGATTTGGGAATGGCAAGATTGGCAGAGAAAAGCAAAATCAGGGTTTATTAATGATGAGAAATTTTAGGAATAGAAAAGAAGAATTTATCAACAATAAACAAATAGCTAAACATATTTACAGACACAAAAATCAAGTTTTATCAATCCAAAACCCCCTTACCGTCTAGACTCATGATTCAAGAAGTAGAATGCTTGCTTAATAAGTACAAGGCCTTGAATTCAGGTTCCTCCCCAAGGAAACCTTTTATTGTATTTTATTTTTAATTTTATTATTAACTAGCTTTTCAGAAAGATTACAAATCCATAAGTCAGGTTACATAAAGAATTTTTTTATGTAACTTGCATGGACATGTCTAGACCTAGAAAAATTATGTTAAGTGAAGTAAGCAAGGCTCAGAGACACAAATGGGGCATGTTTTTTCCTCATATATGATAACTAAATCTAAAATATAATTACAATTATTTTAAAGAACAAAGTGAAAATTTATGTAATGTTTGTGTAATGGAAATTTTTTTCTGTTTTTTGATCAGTCTAACAAAATTCCTATTAATAGAAAATTATTCATTTTTTTAAATAATTAAATTTGCCTGTAATGGTTAACAGCAATTTTCCAATAGGAAAGAAAATTTTGCACAGTATTTTTATATTCTTAAAGACAGAAAACTCTGATACTGAAAATGTTATAATAGGGTAAAGGAAATATAATTATTCAGATTTTTAAAAGCCTTTAGATTTCACAGTAATTCTGTTCAGACATACAATGGGAAAATAATCAATTTAATGCTTTAGTACTTTCATGTACTAGATTATAACTAAGTCTGAATCTGGCATACATTATCACTCAGGAGACTCAAAAGCAACTTCTTTAGAGTTTGGGAATAAAGAGGGCATTGAACTTTTGAGGAATTTTTACTTCTAGAATAATATGTGGTTATGATGATGATCCTAGGGGAATTAGGGTTCGCAGAGAATGTTTTCCCATGAAGAAATACTAGCGTGTTATTGCGTATTGCTGAAGAGGACCTGAAAGAAGACCAATTTATGACTTGGGAAATCATTGTAGATCAATCCCCCCTTGATTAGGGAAGAGGTGATGGAAGTCTCTGGATAATACTAAGTTATGATCCCTTAAGAAGAACATGACTGGCTTGCCTGTGGTCTTACAGCATATAACCCAGCACACAGGCAGGGACAGAAAGTGAATATGTGGTAATTGTGGTGGAAATTATTTTCAGAATGCTTTACATTTTTGGGTGAAATAGTAATTACATTCTTCAGTTGAGAGTAGGGGTGGAAATTTGGGACAGGAGAAGCGTATATAACATAACCAAGAGAAAAACAACATATGACTAGGGTAAACTATTTCTACAGAAATTTCAGCAATTCCTTGAGTTTGAAATGAGAACATTAAGTATGTTTCATATTTTCTTTCTGATGTTTAGTTGAACATCAATAGTCAGAATCAAGTCAAGTCTGGAATTTAATCAGACACGTTGGTAAAGATGGACAGAAACCACAGAGATGAGGATTTAACAAGAAAATTACTGATGTTATCAACTCTGGAACTTTTATAAGGAAAAATACAAATTAAGACATAATCAGAATTATGAGAATGGACTAAAAGGTATTAGAAATGATATACGAAGTAGAATTTTATTTTTGCCAGTCCTGGGGCTTGAACTCAGGGTTTGAGTACTGACCTTAGGCCTTTTCCTCAAAGTTAGTACTCTGCCACTTGAGCCACAGCACCACTTCTGGATTTTATAAGTATGTGGTACTGAGGAATCAAACCCAGCTCTTTGTGGATGCTAGGCAAGCACTCTACCACCACTAGGCCAACTCCAGGGCCACAATGTGGCAATTTTTATGTATTTGTTTAATATGAATTTATCATATGATTACTTTCTTATTTTGGTTTCTGCTTTTTAAAAAATTATTTTTGGTCAGGGTGCTGTTGTGGTTACAGTTACATTCATCAGGTAATTGGTTTATTAAAACTTAGACTTTGATATCCCTTCCCATGTTTTCTCCCACTTTACCTCTGCCCAATCATCTTGTTTTTCCCTTTCACTTTTCTATATACAATATACAATATACCAGGCACCAAAGTCAGATATAGTAACACTAGGGGATGATTGCTTTCTTTTTTTAGCACTTAAATTCTTCCTCTGGTTTACTCATCTTTTTTCATATATTTTGTTGTAATTAATAGAAGGGTTATATAATATTCACCAGCTAGAAGGTACATTACTTCACACATAACCAATTAAGCATATATAAAATATATCAAATAACAAGGTGAAATATTGTAACAGTATGAGATAACCAAGGGACAGCAAAAGAGATGAGAGATAACATAGTACATTAAGGACAACAATCACTCATTATATGGCTTTTGTTTCATTATCCTGGAGGTCCTTACATTTAGTGTCATACTATATGGCCTTATATATCTAGATTTTGTTCTAGTGTAAATCTCTGCTAGGAGAGCCCAAGGTTTCTACCGATTATGACAAATGAGGGAAACCATTGAGCCTATGTTCCTTACTGGCTTACTTCACTTAATAAGATTTTTTTCTAAATCTTTCCATTTCCTTACAAATAGGGCAATATAGTTCTTTCTGACAGCTCCACGCTGTCTTCTTGTACCCGTTTTCTGCCTTTTTCCTCTCTGACTGAGATCTCTGTGGTGCTAAAGCTTACTTTGGATGGATCTTTGGGTATGAACTTTCCCCTACAAGACTTGCTTTTGTTTTTCAGTCATGAGGATTGAACTGTGGGCCTGAGGGTTGTTCCTGAGCTCTTTTTGTTCAGTGTTAGCACTTCACTACTTGCCACAGTGCCACTGTTCTTTTTTGAGTAATTAATTGTGGATAAGAGTCTCATGGAGACTCAGTAGCTGGGGTTACAGGCATGAGCTACTGATGCCTGGCAGGTTTTATGTGTTCATCTCTTATTTCATGTAATTCAGTGGGTAAAATTTGCATATGGACTTTGAGAATCAAGACTAGTTGTTTATCACTTGTAAATATTATAGTTTAAAACATCCTGTACTTTCATAGAAGATGATGCTGTGTACCTGCCATTATCTCCTTACTTCAGTAGTAAAACTAATTTTTTTCCACATATGAATTCATAGCACAGATATAATATATTGGATATTGTTCTTTTTCTCACACACAGAATAAATTTTTCAAGTGAATACAGCTCCCAGGAAGAACACATGACTAAAACAAATATCTATTTGATACACTAAAAGCAAAGTCAGTCACCAATTTTAATATCATAGTACAAATGAGAAACTTCAATTCTGACTTCCTAAATACAAAGGACAATTATAATACAAGTATTAAAATATTATTAAAGGATGGTCAAATTAAACATGAGGAGCTGCATTATTTTTTGTGTGTTCTATGATTACAAATATAGCAAGCAACAGATAGGAAATAACTATGTGCTTTCAAATTTATTTTTCCCACCCAAAAGGTTGGCCTTTTTTTTTTGATGTGGACTAAATACTTTGCAAGAATTCAAATAGGGAAAGAGGAAGTAAAATTTTCCCTCTTTGCAGATGACATGATCCTGTATTTAAAGAATCCTATAGACTCTACTCCCAAGCTCCTTGAGCTGATTCAAAACTTTGGAAGGGTGGCAGGCTATAAAATTAACCCCCAAAAATCAACTGCCTTCCTCTATGCCAACAGTGAGAGGAATGAGGCAACAATCAGGAAAGCAACTCCTTTTGCAATAGCCTCAAAGAAAATAAAGTACCTAGGAATTACCTTAACTAAGAATGTAAAGGACCTTTTTGATGAAAACTTTAAAACCTTGAAAAAGCAAATTAAAGCAGAACTGAGGAAATGGAAAAACCTCCCATGCTCCTGGATTGGAAGAATCAACATTGTGAAAATGACAATCTTGCCAAGGGCTATCTACAAATTCAATGCAATACCCATCAATATCCCAATATCATTCTTTAAAGAAATAGAAGAGGCAATCCAAAATTTCATATGGAATAATAAAAGACCCCGTATAGCAAAAACAATTAGCAGAAAGAACAGCCCAGGAGGAATTTCAATACCAAACTTTAGACTCTATTACAGAGCTATAATTATCAAAACAGCTTGGTACTGGCACAAGAACAGGCCTGAAGACCAATGGAATAGAACTGAAGACCCAGATATTAAACCACAGACCTATGGCCACCTAATCTTTGACAAGGGAGCCAAAAAAATAGAATGGAAGAAAGATAGCCTCTTCAAGAAGTGGTGCTGGCAGAACTGGTTAAGCACATGCAGAAAATTAAGTTGGATCCTTCTTTGTCACCCTGTACTAGAATTAACTCCAAATGGATCAAAGACCTGGAGGTAAAAGCTGACACTCTGAAAACTTTACAAGAAGGAATAGGAGATACACTAGGCCTCCTTGGCAAAGGTCGAAACTTTCTTAATAAGGACCAAGAATCACAACAAATCAGAGAAAGGCTGGATAAGTGGGACTGCATTAAAACTGCAGAGCTTTTGTATGGCAAAGGACATAGCTAGTAAACTAATTAGGAAGCCTACAGAGTGGGAGAAGGTCTTCACCAATCATGCAACAGACAAAGGCCTCGTATCTAAAATATATCAACAGCTCAAAAAATTGAATCACTCCAAAACTGATCTCCAAAGTAACAACCATCGCATTAAAAGATGGGCCAAAGACTTAAAGAGTCTTCTCTGAAGAAGAAACAAAAATGGCCTGTAGACACTTGAAGAAATGCTCAACATCTCTGGTCATAAAAGAAATACAAATCAAAACAACTCTGAGATTCCACCTCACTCTAGTTAGAATGGCCAGGATCAAAAAATCTAATAACAACAGATGCTGGAGGAGATGTGGCCAGGAGGGATCACTACTACACTGTTGGTGGGAGTGCAAACTCATTCAACCACTATGGAAAGCAGTATGGCAGTTCCTCAAAAGACTAAACATAGAGCTCCCCTATGACCCAGCAATTCCACTACTTGGCATTTACCCAATCATCAGAAACAAAGACATACTAAATCCACCAGCACAACAGTGTTCATTGCAGCACTATTTACCATAGCAAAGATATGGAACCATCCTAGATTTCCCTCAGTTGATGAGTGGATCAACAAGATGTGGAATTTGTACAGAGTGGAATTCTGTGCTGCTGTCAGAAAGAATGACATTGCCCCAATTTGTTAGGAAAGGGAAAGACTTAGAAAAGATCATATTAAGTGAAGTTAGCCAGACTCAAAGGAACTTAGGTTGAATGGTTTCCCTCATTTGTCATAATCAGTAGAAATCTTGGGCTCTCCTAGCAGAGATTTAGAATAGAGCAAAACCTTGATACAAAAGGCCATATAGTAGGACGCTAAATGAAAGGATTTCTAGGGTATAGAAACATAAGCCATATAATGAATGATTATTGTTCTTAAGGTACTATGTTATCTCTCATCTCTTTTGCTGTCCCTTGGTTATCTCATATTGTTACAGTATCTCATTTTGTTACCTGATATATCGGATATATTTGTATTTAGTTATTTGAAATTGGATAGGGAATGGGGAAAACAAGATGAGGGGTAGGGGTGGGGGGGAAAGAAATGGGGACCAAGACATGTGAAAGGGTATCAATGTAGGGGAATTAATGCACCAGCTATCTGGCAAATATCATGTAACCCTTCTATTAATTACAATAAAATATATGAAAAAAAAGAATTCAAATGTAACATTAAATAACATTGTAAGTCCTTCATTTCACTTTCTTCCTTTCTTTTCTCAGGTCTTTTTTTCCCAAGTTTTCTCATATAATAATTAACACATTTAAATCTTATCTCATTTTTCCAGTACCTCAGATTGAATCGATAGTCTCATAAATCTTTCTTTGTCCTTCTAAAACCCACAAAGAAAAAAAATTGAATGAAATGCTTTTGACAGTAGAAAAATAGTTGAAAATAGCAGATCCACCTTTATTTGAATAGGTTGAGGTCTAAATTTTCTTTCAGCCATAGAATTTGAATCAATATGGTAAAATATAATGTTCTCTGACCTTGGTATGGCTTTGTTTTCAAATGACTATTTTTGTGAAAATAACAAGTGAAGCAGTGGGGAAATGGCTTTGTACTCAGTTATTCTGGGTAACGTTTAGTATTTTGAAATAATTAACTTTTCCAATGAATTATGAATAATTAAAAAACCATCCCCAAACAGTTTACCTGAAACTGCTTTGCACTCCCCACCCCAGAACCCAGAAGCTGTTGTGAAATTAGTAATTACCATTCCCAGGAGGTCACACAGGAGGCACTTCTCTAGGCTCTATAAACATGATTCTGGGAAGTACCTTAAGCTGAAGTCCTGGAACTATCAGAAGACATAATGTTTTAGTAAATCTTTCATAGTTTGCTCCTACGTTAATATTTCACCTTACAAATGTCAAAGTGTTCCCAAGGCAGATATCAAAATGTTCCCCTTGGTATAAGAGGCATGTTACCTCCACTTTTACTTTGGGCTACTGCCCAAAGGGTTGTTGGAGAATGCAAGTCTAATAAATTCAAAGAACAAGAGGCTAATCTACCAACTTATTTGTATGTATAATTGAAGGATTTAGGAAGTCTGCGTGTTTTGCACTCCTCATGGTGTTTTGTTGTTTTTTTTGTTGTTGTTGTTGTTGTTTTTTTGCCAGTCCTGGGCTTGAGCTCAGGGCCTGAGCACTGTCCTCGGACTTTCTCAAGGCTAGAGCTCTACCACTTGAGCCTCAGCACCACTTCTGGCTTTTTTCTATGTATGTGGTACCGAGGAATCGAACCCGGGTCTTCATGCATGCTAGGCAAGCACTTTAACCACTAGGCCAAACTCCCGGCCCCTCCTCATGGTGTTTTTATATGATATTTTATACATCTGTATCCTGAACACTTACCAGTTATTTTCCACAGTAGGTGGCATCTTTATGCTTGTTAAAATGTTAATAAGTGGTTAAAGAAAAAGGAAAATTGATTATCCATAACTTTAAACTTAAATGTTAGGGTCTCCTAGAAAACTTTAAATTCTATTTATGATGAGCTAACAAATAGTATATCCTAAACAGAATTTTATCCTCTTGCTATAAAACACTATAAGGAGATAAAATAGAGCTACTAATAACCTGTCAATATTTAGATGATACATAATACCAGGAAATGTTCACTCTTCATTTTTGTTCATTTAAGATAAATTTTGAAACCATTAATCAGTTGGCTAGAAACTTCTCAGAGAATAGCATGAGAAAAAGTTTATATATGGACCAGCTTTTAAAATTTTTCAAATGTAAAACATAGCTTTAGATAAACTAGCTTCTCTCTCCCCCTGAAAATAACTGTGAAAAGACTAAATGCTTCTCAAGTAACTCAAGAATATGAAGGTATTGAACCAACCATGAAACCTTCAGTTGGAACTCCAAAAAGAATATGCCCTATGCTTAATTTTCAACTGCTGATAAGGCTTCTGAACTTAGAGCAAGAGCAAATCCTGTACAGAACCAACCAAAATTCAATAACACCAAGGTCTATAAGCCTTACAATAAACTACTAGTTATTGTACTATGTGGAAGAATAGACTTTGAATTTCAATATTCAACATCAAAATGTCATGTAAAATTACTAGACATGAAAAAATCAATACAGTAACTAATAAGAAGTCAAAAAAGGGAAACAGACCAAGAAACAATCCAAATTTGGAGTAAGCAAAAATTTGTCAAACAATTTTCTTTTATTGTACAAATTACCTGAGCCAAGCAGCTTTAACTGCATTTGTATTAACTATGAGCAACAAAGCTTTCCTTTCTTTGGGTCTGCAACACAGGTTGTCATAGGTGGAGTCTATCACAGATTAACATGAAACATAGAGATAGTCAGAAAAGGGCTGTATGTTCTAATAGCCTTTCACAGCAAATTTCCAATGACCATTTTTTCTTCTATTGGGCTATTTCTAATCAAGATTTTACTTCCTTCCAATAATACCAGGACTAAACCTACAATAAAATGTGACGTTAAAGGATATGTAACAACTAGGGTGTGGCAAATATGGTCATAAACACAGCTATAAATGATCAGTGGAAGGTGGATGATGGTGAAGGAGAGCAAAGGGTATTAAACACAAATATCTCTTGACCTTTCAGAACCAGCGTTTGAAATTTCGTAGTGAATATTCCAATTTCAGATTTTAGAATACATGAAGAAGGATTAGTCATTTCCAAGACAGAATAATGGAAATGCTTAAATGGAACATCCAAAGGAAAAAATCAGAACAAATAGCACATATTTAAGGAAAGATAAATGGTAAAATCAAAATGTCTAATATACATGTCAAAAAAATATGTGGAGAAAATATTGTGAGCACACTCATGTACAAGAAAGTTCATTTCTGTTTCACTCAAAGAAATAAAAACCTTGAAAAACAAAGACTACCATAGAATAAATAAAACACACATGTCAGATTCACATAATGGAAATTTCACTGGGCAAATGAAGAAGTTAATAATAAGCATAATCTGACGAATTTCATGGGCATCATCCTCAACAAAAAAAGCTATCATCAAAAGACTTCATGCTTTATGATCAGATTTATATGAACTTCAAAATCCATGTCAATCAGTTTCTAATGTAACATCTCTGAGACTACTACCTGGGATATGGCACTAGGGAAGAATCTGAGCTGTAATTTGCTAGGAGGGCATCTTTCTTCTGTTTAGAAAATATAGATAATTAAAAACAATTCACTCTATGGATGTAAAATTCAGTCCAATATTGTTTAACATAGTATTTCTGGTTATACTACTTTCTTCTAACCATTTGGTTTTCTGTGGTAAGAGAGCATCTTCCAGGGAAGGGGAGATTGCAGAGCATCTGGGTGTTCTGAGTGAACACGTTGCAGATCCAGCTGTCATAAGAGACTGACTAAACGATCCTGGGGTCCGGGGTGTGGAAAGACAGAACCAACTATGTTGGATTTAGGGTGGTGGTGATAGTGAAGGATTCTCTAAAGCTTTAGATTTTGGGGTTCAGTGACTCTTTGTAAGTGGGCATCTCAGTTCCTTTTTTCTTTGCTCAAAGAAAAGCAGAGACTGTGAAGCTTACACAATAAAAGCTGACCTGTCAGCTTTTATCAGAGAGTCCACGAGGAGATGTAGCTTGGAAATGGTTCGCTTCCTATCTTGCAGGCATTAATCCTATCAATCGCACCCCATTACCAAAGGTAACACTCACAACCTTACCAAAGTCCCAGTGGACATATATACCAGGGCTCGGGGTTTGATATGATTTGGGAGGAGAAGGCTAGGACTGGGATTTGATCTCAGGCTTCCGTGGTTTTTAGTCAGACTTTGTTCTTTTTTTAATCAGTCATTCCTTATTCTAGCTGTTTTGGTTTTTACTTCCTCCTCTTCCTCCTCCTCTTCGTCTTCTTCTTTCTTCTTCTCCATGGATCATGGGGCTGGAATTCAACCCCACTTCCCGTTTTCTAGTGGTTAATTGAAGGTGAGTCTCACCGTCTTTAGTGCCTGGACTGGAGTTGAGCAGAGATCCTCAGATCTCAGTCTCCTGAGGAGCTAGGATTACAAGCGTGAGCCACTGCGCCTGGCTCTTTTATAAAAACCTTTAGTGGTTGTTTAGATACAGTCTGGAGCTAATTATTTTTGGCTCAGGACTGTCTTTATACTCGGGTTCTCTTAGCTATAGGTTTCATATACTTGTTATTATAGGTAAGTGCTATCATATTTAGTTTACTTGCTGAGATTTGATAGTCTCACTGAATTTTTATTTGTGTTGAACTATTACCTTTCTAATATCAACCTCCTGTGCAGTTGGGATGACAAGTGTGACCACTGCATCTGGCTAGATTTGTGATTTTTCAGGGAGATAAACATGTAGTTCATAGTAGAAAATAATTTTACATTACATAGAGGAAGATTGAGGGCCGGGAGTTTGGCCTAGTGGTAGAGTGCTTGCCTAGCCCGCATGAAGACCTGGGTTTGATTCCTCAGTACCACATACATAGAAAAAAGCCGGAAGTGGTGCTGAGGCTCAAGTGGTAGAGCTCTAGCCTTGAGAAAGTCCTAGGCCAGTGCTCAGGCTCCGAGCTCAAGCCCAGGACTGGCAAGAAAAAAAAAAAAAGGAAGATTGAGCTGTACATTATTTCAGGTAGTAATGCTAAAAGATTACAAAAATGTTTCCTTTGGATTTGGTTTATAGATATCTATAACTTAGACACCTATATTTATAAGACACCTAGAATTTAAAACCATATCAATTGAAAATATATTTGAATATAAATTGTTAATCACACAGCTCACATGAATGTAAATTGTGAAGGCCCATCTCTGAACCTTGGTTTGACAAGTTTATTCCTTTTCTAAATACTGTTATGTTTTGGATCTTACATATTCAGGTACACCTAGTATAGAGGTAGAAACATTGGAAGATTTTTTTTGGTCAAGAAGATTTTTTTAATGCTTCAAAAAATGCATGAAATCAGTGTTTATAGATTAAAGAGTCCTGTCGTATAATTCATAATAAAGAGCCCTATAAATCCAACCACATTTCCCAAGAATAGTGTCCACTTAATATACAGGGAAGCATTCCTTGAGGTGGCTTATTATTTTGGGGTTTAATCTTCAACTAATATCTTATTTTATCATAAAATAGATTGTAAATTCTTTTATAATAAATATGATGAATTAACCTTCCCTTTAATACAGAGAGAAGATATCATATATTATACATAGCAAACACTAATATTCACAGAGCATTTCTTATTTTTTACTTTAACACAACATGCAGCAATATGTATAAAAGAAAAACTCATATTTAAAAGGAACAAAGTGGGGAGAAATTGCTTAGGAAGATGGAATAACAAAAAGCCAAAGGGGTCACCATGGTAACACTAGATTCAAAATTGTCTTAGTTTCTGATATTTCTCATTCGTTCAGGATACAGGACTCCATCTAGTGATTGCATCTGTATTCCTGACATTCCAATCCTGATCTACATTAAATTTTAAATTAAAGAAAACTATATTTTAGGTACATACAATGATTGAGTGTACATTTGTTTTTTACCCGTTACACCTATTTGACATTCAATGAACCATTGTTTTCTTTCTTAATGTTAAAAAAATCAAATAGTAATTGAAATCAAATTAGTCATTCAATATATTTTCCTTTTGACCTCATGAGGATTAATTCATAATTACATTTTTATATATTTGTATACACTGCATTAGAATAAAACTTTTTCTTGTTTCTTTTTTTGTGGGTGGCTGTCATGGGGTTTGAACTTGGACTGGGGGCTGTCCCTGAGCTCTTCAGCTCAAGGCTACTGCCTTACTCTTGAGCCAAGCCTCACTTCCCATTTTATAGAGGTTAATTGAAGATAAGAGTCTCAGGTCCTTGTGTACTTGGACTGACTCTGAACCTTGATCCTCAGATCTTAGCCTCCTGCGTAGCTAGGATTACAAGCGTGAGCCACCATGCCTCTCAAAATAAAATTGTTGTATAGCTCTGTTTTGATGAGCTTCAAACATTTTAAAATAAATATTGATTAGTTTGTGCAAATAGTGCATTGAATTTTATTATATTACATAGCATGTGACACCATTGCAACATTTTCCCTCAACTCTTCCTACTTTCATCTTCAAATGTACAAAAAAAATGCTTAAAATTCATACCAACAAAAAAACCCCACAAACTTTCCCAAAGGTCATTTAAATCTAAAACATTCCAGATAGGTCAATGCACTTCCAAAGTACACGTCCTTCACAGTATTTTCTATAACTGAAATAGTCATAGAAGCATAATTACTCCCAAATTTCATCCACTGCTCATGTTTCATCTCAAACACCTCTGCAGACAGGGAGCTGGGTCAAATGTTAGCCTGCATTATCAGTCAGTTCATGGCTGCAAATAGGAGTTACAAATCCCATATCTTAATCTATGTTAGAGACTTTATTTAATTGATCTGGGATAAAGGTTTGGATTTAAAAATTTGCATTTTTGTTGGTGTGTCTCATATATAGCTTTGTGATTTCCCTCCCAATTTATCATTTCACCAACCATTCTTTCAGTATTTTTATTCCAATGAAAAGTAGTTTATTGGCAGGAGTTTTTCTCACCAGCACATTGACATAGTGGCGATACATTATTAACATCATGACTAGTATTTTTGGAAATGTAATGATCTGAATCAGTTACAAGAAAAGTATCAAGCTAGCTCTAAACCAATTTCCTCACTTTTACTGTGTACAGCAAAGATTATATTAATACTTTCAAATTATTGATACAGAACAAGGTTTAACATAAGATTTATTTCTCTGAAGATCCATATTTTAAACATTGTGGACTGTATAGTTTCTGTTCATGCTACCCCTCAACTGTACGTTCTAACACAAAAGTATCCATGGCAATACATTTAAAATGCAGCTCTTCTTCTATTTACAAAATCAGATGGCTTTCAGAATTTCATCTGTAGCTTATACTATGCCAACAAAATCATAAATTCATTTTCCCCTACTTTCCTGCTTCTCCAGATTTGCTACCTGGATCTTGAAGTTGGTGGAATTTAAAGTTACTACGAAATAAGATGAAAATACTGGCCATTGAGCAGCTCTTGTTAGTCTTGTAGAATTTCACTCTCATTTATTATAGTAAGAGCAATAAAGAACATTTAGCAATTAGTAAACATGCCCATTTAAATTGAGATCATTTAAAACTTATTTTAGTATCTCTAAATAGTTGTACAAACAATTGCTCACAATTATAGACAAATAATTAAAAGTTCTCCATATGATTGATTGTATGTACTGATACATGACATGTGATTGACATATGGAAGTCAAGTCATAGTCAGAATAGCATAGAGAAAGCAAAATGTTGTCTAACTGTAGTCACATTTTGGGAAGGCTGAAACATGTAGATGGCCTGAACCAATAATCAAAATTTTCTTTGTTATGCACAAGAATGTATGCAAAAATACTCTGTATAATAAAACTGTGTTTTTTAATTATATGCCATTAAAATTTTGAGTGTTAATCAAACCTATGAATTTGTATTGAAAAGAAAAACAATTGAAAACAGTAGAAGACAAAAGTCAACTTTGGATAAAAATATTAATAACTTTTCATGACCCTCATCTCTTCCTCTTCATAAAATTGTTTCCTTTTACTTTTACTGATTTCTTTCTTTAAAAAAAATGGCTTTTATTTCCCTGTACACCCTGTATTTCCCTCCTAGAAATCTTCCCCAACAAATAATGAATCTTGAATATAAAATTAAAGAAATAAAACACAAGCCACATATGCTTAAGTAGTGGGGCAAAATGGATAGTTAATTCAAAATGGATAAAGATATAACTACAATTTTACCCTGTTGAATATATGTAATTCTAGTAGAACCACAAAATTGGGGAAGATAATACTCATTAAAATGAAGTATTTGAAAAAAATAAAACTAAATATTTGAATGCCTTAACATCACATTTATGACTATAGAATATATTTGTGGGACGTTTGAAGGAAAACAGACAAAGGTGCAGAAGATGTCAAATGACTCAAAACTGTCCATTCCCAGAAAGACTACTTTTAGTGATATACAACAAAACACAGAAGCCATCTTGGAGGAACAATTTATGCAATAGAATACATTTATAAAACATTTAACATGTTAATCTAATACATATGGTTTCTGCTAAAATTGTAGTCATTAATAAGAGTATTATATATTGCAATAAATAATTTTAGTGATAATGCTTCATGGTTTGTATGATTATGAGTAACTCAGTCTCTTAATTTTTCTACAGTTCCTAATTTCTCTACAATAAGCATACAATGTTTTATAACATAAAATATAATACATTTTTAATAATAATGATAATTTCTAAGCAGCGAAATTAAATATCTGATTTTTTAAAAATATTTTCTAACCATAATAACAGGAAATGAAGGGAAGGATCAAAGATGAAGTTGAAATTTCAAAGCCATATGGGTGTTGATGCTGTCATTATCTGAAACACTGGCTGAAAATAATAATTGGAATAATAATTTGGAATAATTTATTTTGGTGCATTATTTTCAAGGCAGAAATTTTTCATGCCAGTGTCAGTATAAGCAGTGATTCTGAGCTGAATTCAGAACAGGGTTGGCTGAAAAGTCTTTGAATAACACACAACTTTCAGAAGTTGGGTGAACAGTCAGTTATGCAAAGCTTGGTTTAGTAAACCCATTCTACCCTTCTATCCGGGTTCCTTATAACTCTTTGGAGAGTATTGAAATTTAGTAATCCTAAGTGAAATCCTTAGAAAAATGTACTTTTTTAAAAAATCCATTGCACTATTTAAATTCAAAAATAATCCTTGAAAAACCCTGCCACACTAAACAATATTGTCAGCAAATGCGGAGGGAAATACTTCCTAATACTGATAAGTTTATAGATAAGTATTCCATTCCCGTAGTATATGTGACCCTACTTACTATACCTGGAGAAAATATGAGTTTAATGTAGGCTAGTTAACTTACAACTTAACTAAGATACTTCATGGCATGCATCCTTAACAATTTAAAACTGAACATTTTACTTGTCAATATCTTGAATCTAGTATAATAAAATATTTTGTAATTGTTTTAAGAGAGAAGAGGAGATAAAGGAGAGAAAAGCAGAGGACGACTTTGGAAGTACAGTGTAAGCATGCTTGGAAATTACACACTTAACCCTTTGGTAAAATATGTAGTAATAAAAATAGTAAAATTAGCTGGTAGTGAGTGTCTCAAGCCTGTAGTCCTATCTAAATAGAAAGTTGAATCTGAAGATCGCGATTGAAAACCAGCTGGATTTAATCATTTTTATTAAGAATTCTTAAGAAAATACTGGGGTGCCGTTAGGTTCATATTTCAAAGGTTGTATTGGTTTTATTTCTCCCATGTTGTACAAGTATAGTCTATCTCTTCTCCCATGAATAGTTGTACACAATACAAAGATCTTTATAAAGAAATGACATTATGTTTCCAAATAGCCACACCTAATTTCCATACTAGTAACATTATTTATCAGTATAAAACACGTGTCCCAAATGATGATGAAAAATTTGTATATTACTATTAACTATTAACTATGCAATTTATTCCAATTTCTTTGCTTTCTATGTTTGCTAGTGGTTAATTGGAGATAAGAGTCTCATGGACTTTCGTTCCCAGGGCTGGCATTGAACTGCTCGTCTCAGCCTCCTGAGTAGCTAGGATTACAGGTGTGAGCCACCATTCCCGACTCAAAAGATCAATCCTGATAAACAGATAATTACAAAATGTGGTTCTAAGTTATCTGTGATATTAATGAAACTAATTGTGACTTTAATGTCCTCCTTTGAGGCCATAACATACATTTGTAATTCTTGAACACTTTTTTTTTTTTGGTACTCTGGGAATTTAACTCAGAGCCTTATTTATTCAACTTGCATTACTCATGCTAGCACTCTACCCTTTGACCCATAGCTCTAGCTTAGCTTTTGGCTAGGTACTTTAATTTAGAGTTTCTTGCAGTTTTCTGTCCATACTGGCTAAGAAACATGATCCACTGAATTCAGCTTGTTGATTTGCTAGAAGTACAAAATCAGCATTACATGACTATGATTTTATTCTTCACTGAAATAAACATTTTTCTAAACCTAAATGTGGGTAGTATATGTTTCTAAGAATATAAAATACTTCTCATCCCTTTGTTGCATTATAAATCTATAATATATAAGCACTAAATTCAGCAATATGCATAAATGTGCACATATATTGAAGGTGATATCTGTAGAGTATTGATTTTTGTGACATAAAATACTTGAACACAATGATTGATACTAAAGATTCACTGTGGTCAACAATTAAAGATAGGCATCTATACACAAATAGCAAGTGCAATGAGCAAATAATGCATAAGCCAGATACTTATGGAGTTAAGGTTTTTTTGTTTGTTTGGTTTTTTGCCAGTCCTGTGCTTGAGCTCAGGGCCTGAGCACTGTCCTCGGACTTTCTCAAGGCTAGAGCTCTACCACTTGAGCCTCAGCACCACTTCCGGCTTTTTTCTATATATGTGGTACCAAGGAATCGAACCCGGGTCTTCATGCATGCTAGGCAAGCACTTTAACCACTAGGCCAAACTCCCGGCCTGGAGTTAAGCTTTTATGTCTATTAGCTATAGTCTTTTCCTTCAACAGAGACTCTGGAATGCCTACCTAGTATGGTCCACTGGCGAAGTACATTTTTACAACTACTATCTAATTCTGCCTTATAAAAGTGATTGATGCTAATAAGAAGTTAGAAGGATAATTCTGGGAACAGAAGCTATTTATTCACAATATGAATATAATGCATTATGAGTCAGGAATTCCAAGAAATCAATTAGTGGTACTGGCTTAAGAATCAACCAAATGTCCTTTTTAGTACATTAATATTTTGAAACCCCACATTTTACAATAAATTTTGCATTTTACTACTACTAATTTTCAGTTTATCAAAATTGCAAAAAAATCTCCAGAAAGGAGATGTTAATCTACATACATATTAAATTAAGTATATTAGACTTGTTTGTATATCTCCTCTCAATTACATCTCTCAAATTTCCCCTTACTGATATATTTGCCATGTCTAAAATGTTTGTCATTTGTCACTTAAGTGCTGAGAAAGAAATGTTCAGAATTAAAGAATTAAAGAGAAAATTGTCTAAGTAGAAAATTTTGTAGAAATAATTTACTACTATATAATCTTCCAGAAACAAAAAAACATCAGGAAACAGTTATTCTGTATAATCTTTTCTGTTGAAACAGAAAGTGAGATTGAACTGCGTTTTTTCCAATGGCACACATTCTTGGCTACTGACATATTCAATTATCCAAGCTTCTGAATTCTCTGCCCAGCCCAAGAAACAATTCTTTTTTTTTTTTTTTGGCCAATCCTGGGCCTTGACCTCAGGGCCTGGGCACTATCCTTGGGATTTTTCAAGGCTAGAGCTCTACCACTTGAGCCACAGCACGATTTCTGGCTTTTTGCAATGTGGTACTGAGGAATGAATCCAGGTCTTCGTGTATGCTAGGCAAGCACTCTGCCACTGGCTAGATTCCCAGCCCCCAAGAAACAATTCTATGAAATGGTACCTAAAATATGTGTTCTGAGAAAAGGTTTTACATGTATAACAAGATGGGAGGGAGTTTGTTAACACTGCCTCTTTGTTCACTTTTCTTTACTAATGTATTTAAAAAAAAAAAACTAGGCTTGCACTCTTCTCAAGACCCCTCCGCTGAAATTCAAACAAGACAGATGTTATGAGAGTAACCCCCAATGATATAATAATCGAAACAGATTTTTCTTTTCAACATCAGAATTTGAATTGTGCAAAAGTAAAAAACCTCCCATGAAAGCAAATGATGTGAAAGACTGCAAACAAAAGGAGGTGCCAGGTTCATTGAAATTTCCTTACACATGGAATTATAGCCTCTCAATTTTAAATATATTGAAAAAATCTTCTCTTTCAAAATTGCTTATTTGTTAATTTATTAGTCTTGTAAAGTATGCAGTCTGATGTCAGCTACATCAGTCTATTACCATAACACTAAGAGTTACTTTAAAAATACTATTCAGGGCCTGGAGTTTGGCCTAGTGGTAGAGTGAGTGCTTGCCTAGCATGCACAAAGGCCCAAGTTCGATTCCTAGGTACCATATACATACAAAAGAGCTGGAAATGGTGCTGTGGCTCAAGTGGTAGAGCTCTAGCTTGAGAAAAGTCAAAGGACAGTGCTCAGGCCCTGACTTCAAGCCCCCATGACTGGCAAAATAATAATAATAATAATAATAATAATAATAATAATAATAATATAAAAATAAAAATACCATTCAAAACTAGGTGCCAGTGGCTCACGCCTGTAATTCTAACTATTTAGGAGGCTAAGATCTGAGGATCGTGGTTCAAAGCCAGTCCCGGCACTAAAGACCCTGATACTCTTCTCTCTAACCACTAGAAAAATGGGAAGTGGCGCTGTGATCCAAGGGTAGGATGGTAGCCTTGAGCTCTGAGCTCAGGAACAGCACTGAGGCCGTGTTCATGTCCCCCCCACAAAAAAAAATACTATGCAAATATTCTCCATTGAACTTAACATTTTATCAAATTTAGATGATGGATATAGTTTAAAGAAGTATATAATTTGCTATCATGTGGCCATTATTATAGTTGATCATTTTGGGGATCATGTTTTTTTTTTTTCATGATATTGCATCCTTGCAAGCAATGCTTAACAGCATGCTTTCCATATTGGTATTATGAATTTATTATTAGTTTTTTCCAGATCTGTTTAAAATAATTCTTTGTCTTGATGAAAATTCTCAAAACTTTCCCTTCCCTTGCTTCCTTCCTTTTTTCTTTCTGTCCTTCCAGTAATCTTCTCTCCCTGTCACCCATTTCCCTCTTGCTTTCTTTGAATGGAATGCCACGGAAATTATTCTACAGAAAAAATGGCTAAAGAATAGAGATTTTTACTTCATGATGTACAAAATTCTCAATCTAAAAGAGGTTAGAAAAGTATTCGATTTTCTTAATTGACTACAACTTTGATTATTATCAAGATACAATATTCCATCAATTTTCTCTCTGAAATTTTGCAAGTAATTTATGATTACTGGAATAATTCCTGTAGTCATATAAATATTATTTGGCTCAAAAATGAAGTTCCGACACTCTGTAAACCTTTCATCACCTCTCTTTCTCTCTCATCTTTTCTATGTGTATGTCTGTATGTATGTATGTGTGTGCACATCCATAGGAACATGCGTATTGCTGGTCCACTTAGGAAAGGGGCATAGGACAAGAATTAAATAGTACTTATTATTCATCTCAATAAAAATTAAGACAAGAAGTGATTTCTAATCAAGGAATAGGTCAGAAATTGTAATTATATTTATGTTGGTCAGGAATGAATCAAGACAATTCTCAGTACAAATTAAATGGCTTCATTAATGTTCACCAATAAAACCCGTGGTACATACAGATAAATGGAACTGTGACAGTGTATAACTGGGTTCTTTTTATATAATCCAGGCACTGTTAATATCTACAGAATTGTCTTTCACAGTATGTCTTTTGTTCATAGACTTACTACATTCTGTATTAAATATCCAGGAAGAACAAATAATTAACATAATAAAACAAAGACAAGAAAGGTCATTGTATTTTAAGATGAACTAATCAGAAGTGATTTATTTATGGAGGATGAATACAGAAATATTCAAAAACACATTTGACATCTTCTAAAATAGCAAGTATTATCTTCTCTATGAAATTGAAGTGGAAAGTCAGACAAAACAAAGATATGATATAAAATATAGCAAAGTTGCATGAAAAAGGAAGGCCTATTAACATGAATAACTCAAAGAATATAAAACCGTGAGAGTAAAAGTGAAAGCAGACTGTCATGCATATCATCCATAGGAAGTCAAAGAAACAATAGAAAGCTAAAATATTTCCAAAATAAAGAAAAAAGAATCATTATTTGAAAAGTATACTTACAGTTCTATTAAGAATCATTTAGTGGATCCCAATGTTTAAAATAGAGTGAACTAGTTATGATTTTTTTAGTAGTTATGATTTTTAATGATCAAGAACATACAGTAAACTCTTCCTTAATATTAGATAAGATACAGGACAATTTTGAGTTATTTTGCCCACATTTCCAATTTTGCAAAGTAAAAAAGAAATCACTTGTCTGGTAAGAAAAAAACTAAGTTATTCTGATTTAACCGGGTTAGGATAATATTGTTGATGCTGCCAGACAGCACCCTTTATTTTATCTATTTTAATAATAAGCAATAGTTAATATTAACCTGTTAGATAACAATTTACCAGACAGCATCTAAATGAACTAAATATTATTTTGGAGATTACATTTCATTATTTTTCTATGATAAACTAAAATCATCCCTACTAATTTAGGTTATCCCTTTGAGTTTATAACTTTACAATGTAATGCTACATAAGTGTTCACAGATTACATGTATATCATTTAGCAATTCTTATGAAGAACTAGATATCAATTACTGTTTATTTTTCTCTGTTTCAAGTCAACACTCTTACTATATGTGTATTTACCATCTTACTGCCTCTCGTTTTTCAGCAGGAAGAAACTCAGTGATAGAATGAATGAGGATGAGGGCAAAATGTAAATGGAAGAACTGGTATTTGACATAAAAGTCAAGCATTTCTAATGCCTCCAGAGTGACTGTGTATGGTTTAGTTTACTTTTTACATTGTATTAAACCTGGTTTGAACAAAACACATTATTCTAAAAATCTACTATAAATTCATCCTTGGGATGATTTTGAAACTTGAGTCACAGAGAAAAAGAACAGAATGACATCAAAAAAGAACAGAATGTTTGGTGATGCACTGGAGAAGTGCCAGCAGACATGTGAGGCCACTTGGCTCCCCGTAAGACCAAATTGTAAAAAGCACAAAGCTCTGGTAACTTTTTTATGCAACTTTCCCTATGAACTTTTGATGGAACTACATAGTTTAATATGTCTCTAACTGCAGCCCATTTCTGGCCATAAGAAAAGAGCAAATATTCTTTTTACTTCATAGTTTGCTCACCAATTAGCCTATTTTCTCAATGAGCCATGAGTTCTTCTAATCACAGAGACAAGGACTAATTAATCTTGTGCTCCACATTTATCACAGGGTATGAAACAAAGTGGGTGCTCATGGGATTTTCTGTAATATTTTCCATACCGCAGATAATAATTATTTACATCTTTTTCATATGCCATGATGGCTGACAAGTCTTTAGAGTCATTATCGCGAGTTCATCATTTTCTTCACCCTGGAGAAGAAAGGAGCGGATCGGGATCGCTCGTTGCCCAGGCCAGAAAGCTCTTCAGGGGACTGGGTATCAGCCATCCGCATCACAGTGGGCTCTGTGGTGGAGGCCTTTAGGGAACAAGAGCCCCCCGCCTCTACCTGGGCAGGCTGCACACTCTCTTGGAGTTGGGCATCTTCAAAGATTTTCTGCTCCTCGCTCTCTTCAGTGGTGGAAGGGCCTGGCAGGTGTGAAGTGGCCTCAGCAGCAGGGGTCTCGGGGAGTGCTGGCATCTGGCCCAGGCACTCCATGCCTTCCCCCAAAAGCAGGACCAGGAGTTCCTGCAGCTCCTTCTTCTTCTGCTCCTTCTCCTGGGTCAGCTGCTTGACACAGTCATCTTTCTCCTTATGGAGCTTGTCTAGGACTTCTATCCCTACTTTGTACACCATTATGGAGTCATCGAGGGCTATGATGTGTTTGGATAGCTGGGAGCACTGGTGCTGGAGGTCCTCCACTGGACTCTGGTGCTCCACCTTGTCAGGCGGGGCCTGCATGAAGCAGATTTTCGCCTTCTTCTTAGACACCCGCGTGTCCTGCTTCCTGTCCCCTGATGGACCATGGTTCCTGCTCTTGGGGAACAGGGCCTGCTGCTCCAGCCTGGCCTGGCACTGGGCTGCCAGGTTGGCCAGGCACTGGCAGCGGGCCTCCTGCTCCTGCAGCTGCTGGCTGAGTTTTATTTTTCTCACCTCAGCAACTGACTTTGCTTTTATGTAAAAGGCCTGCATGACTCGTGGGTTGTCCACAGCCTCTGGGATGGTCATGGCCGCTGGAGTTGCCTCCTCAGCCCTTGCTTCTTCCTTGTCCCCTTCTTTACCTTCTCGGGGTAAAGCCAGGAAGCTCAGCTGGGCCTGGAGATGCTCCTTTTCTTCCTTACGAGCTTCCAGACACTGGGAAGTGTCCTGTAAGCTTTGGTCCTGCTCCTGCTGCTCCAGCAGCTGGGTGTGCCTCAGCAGGTGCTGCTGCAGCTCCTCGTTCTCTGCACTCAGCGGCTGAGTGGAGGCCATGTTGTCTTCACGGGTGGCTCCGAGTTCCTGCAGCTGGGTCAGATATTGGGCATTGAGCTCCTGTAGATTGTGAGCCGCTTGGCTCCTTCTCTCAGCCACCTCCTTCCACTCTCCTAACTCCATCTCTCGCTGCTCCAGCTTCTCCTGGAGCTGTTTCTTCTCCTGTTGCTCTGAGGTCAGGAGGCTGGTGAGCTGGTCCTTCTCAGTGCTCAGCCTGTGGACAGCTCCCTGCAGCTGCTCCAGCTGCTCTTTCAGCTCCCTCATTTGTCCATCTGTGCATCTCTGGGTGTCAAGGATGTTGGGCTGAGACTCATCAAGCTGATCCCATTCCTCTACTTTCTTCTCTAGAATCAGCAGCCGTTCCTGCTGCTCCAGGTTTTGGAGATTGAGCCTCTGATTTTCCTGTATCTGGATTTTAAGTTGTTGCTGCAGGTTCTTGAAATCTTCCTGCATCTGGCAGACCTGGGCCTGGTGCTGCTGATCATCCTGAGATGGTCCTGCGGGGCACTGCGCCTCTGCCAGCTGCTTCTCCATTTCTGCTAGCTTCTTTTCTAGATCCACCATCTGCCACAGGTCTTCCTCCCACTCCTCTGTGAGTTGGTCCATCTCCTGTGAGAGCCACCGTACCTTCTCTGTCCACGTGGACCTCTCCACCCTCAATGCACTCACCACATTTTTCATATACTCTACTCTTCCTTTCAGTACTGCCCGCTCCTCTAGTGCTTGTTGGAATTTCTCACGTCTCAATTTCATGTCTGACTGCTGGGTACAGAGCATGTCCAGCTTCCCCTGCAAGGCTGCATTCAGCTCCTGCAGGTTGTCACAGCTTCTGCTCTTTGCTTCAAGCTGCAGCTTCACATCACCCAGACCTTGGATGAGCTGTCTGTTCTTCTGCTCAGTGTCCTCGTGCGTGGTGGTGAGCGCAGATAAGGCCAGCTCCAGGTCTAAGCTGTGCTGCTGAGAAGCCTGCAAGCGGCTGGTCAGATCTTCATGTTCCGCTTGACTTTTGTTGGCTTCCTTTTCCATGTGGGCCAGGGCAGATTGTAAGCGGCCTTCCTCTGAAACCAACCTCTGGATGGCTACCTTGTGGTCTTCTAACTCTGCTTTCAGCATTTCTTGCTCCTGGGCCATCTTCTCATTTTCTTCCTGCTGTTGTTCCTGCAGGTCTTTTTTTTCTTGCTTCAGTTGGTGGATTTCACTGAAGAGATGCTTGTGTCTTAGTCTGCTCCAGTCCAGGGCCAGTAGCAGGCATTGGTAGCGAATCTCCAGATCTGTGACACTCTTGACCCAGGCTGCCCCGACTGTGCCCGAAGGCAGGCAAGTCTCAGGGTCAACGTGGTCTCTAGCTGCACCCTCACGTGAATTACAGGCCCCAGTGGTGTTGGTCTTGGGGTTACCTCCCTTTTCATTTTTTTTTTTAATCCTGAATTTTTCAGTTCCATGAAGACAATTGTTCTGCTGCTCTTCCTGCAGACCTTTTTGTTCTTCATTGCCTTTTTTTGGTCTTGATTGTTCAGATGTGCTAGCTCTGGGACGGGAAAGATGGATGGGCCACATTCCCAGGCTGTGAAATCTCCTGTGGTTTCCCACTCACTCACTAATAAATGTGTTTATTCTAGTATATCGCCGAATCACCCGGATTCTCTTGGTCACCACTCAGCCACCTCTACTTCCAACAGCTGCTGGTAGTGGTGTAAGCCTACAGAGGAAATCCCAGTGTTAATAAACAACATGAAAGTGGGCGTGGCCCCAAGTCTCCTATCCCATTGGTCGGAAAGAAACAGGAAATAATAGGGGGTGTGACCAGAGTCTTGTGATCCAGGCAGAATGGGTGGAGTCATGATGACAGCTGCTCCTACAGTCCCAACCCCATCTAACTGTTCAGTTTTGTTGGGGCAAGAGTAAAACCTGCTTTAGTTGGACAGGAGCAGTTTTACATACACCTTTCATGGCTTCCCTCACACAACTGTGGCCTCCAGAGTTTCCCACAGGCTTTCAGTTGTCCTCTAGGAAGGGATACCAAGAAACACAGCTCTCTCCCTACAACGTGTCCTCCTGTTGTCACTCCATACAGAAGTATCTTTCATTGTCACCATATTTACTGACATTTGTATTCTGATCAGGGAGTCCCTGAGGCTCAGGATGCTCTTCCAGACCTGAGGGACTGGAGGCTCAGAGACATCATAGAACCAGGGCTCCTCTCGACGAGTATTGGCCATGCTGCTCCTGTAGGCCATACCTGGCACATTTTTTACATACTTTGGCTGGTGACAGAGGAATCAGAAAGACAATTATGGGGAAAAGGAGGATGTTGAAGAACTCTAGGTAGGTAATTTAAATAAAACATGAACATGTTGAGCTCAGCATGGTGGCTCAGGCTTGTAATCCAAACTACTCAGGAGGCTGAGCTCTGAGCATCAAGATTCAAAGCCAGCCTAGGCACAAAAGGAGCTGAGAGTCTCATCTCCAATTAACCTTTAGAAAATGGGGAAGTGGGTCTGTGGCTCAAGGGTAGGGCCATAGCATTGAGCTGAAAAGCTCAGGGACAATGCCCAGGCCCAGGGGTAGGGTGGTAACCTTGAGCTGAAGAGCTCAGGGACAGCACCCAAACTAGAGTTCAAGCCCATAACCCCCCCCAAAAAAAAGTTTGCTCTATTCTTTCCTGTCAGTACTATACTGATACTGTACCTAGAAAATGTTGTTAAAGCCTAGTCCTCCTAATCTATTTTCTTCTGCTAGCATATCCAACAGCTACGAATCACATAGATTCTGAGTAGCATATTAAAATGTGCAACTAAACCAGTAAAAATTATTTATGGATTATTAATGCATGAAAATCTTAACATGCAACTGATGTGAAATCAAATTCTTTTAGAATACACATTTCCCAAGGCCAATGTGTATTTTACACTTAAACATATCTTAAACTGGCTGTTTTATTTGCTTAGCAGTTTTTTACGGCTACTGGCAGTCACTCCACAACATAGTATTAGACTGTATTCTCCCTGAGGACTAAGGATTTATTCATTCTGAGATCCCCTGTGTCAAACAGAGTGGCTTGGTTTAATAAACATTTGAATCTACTTTCCCAAATAGTTTATTTGATATTGCTAACTAGTGTTACTTGCTCTGTTGGAGTTTGCACTTACAAACATGTCTGTCATTAAACTGAGGCTCCTTGAGATATAGTAGATAATATTTTATTTAGCTTTTTATTGGATATTTATTGTATGTTTTCTAGGAGGAACTTACAGAAGAAAGGAGCTAATTTAATTTTTTACTTCAAAGAATGTATTCATAAACCATTCTAAATTCCACAGGGTGAGATGTTTAGACTTACATTGCATTTAACAATAGAAATTGAAAGACTTTAACTTGGGCTTTAGCTATAGCCATCTAAAAAAATGACTTTTTTTTCCTTTCCACTGATTTTTCTTTATTCTAAGCACTCTGCTTTTCTTTTATTTTTCCTTTCTGACTTGCTTTTTTTTAAAAAAAAATTTAAGATTGCTGAAGGGTTAGAAATTCATCAACCTTACTTCAAGGAGACGCTTATAATCCCATATTTATCTTAGCAATGTTTATCATACCCAGAATATGTTATTACCTTAAAGGTCCATGTTTAGATAAATTAGTAAAGACAATGTTACCTCAGCACAGTGCGCACACACACATTTTTGTTTTCCTTATGCTATCCTGTCCTTTGTGACGACACAGAGGACCTATTAGAAATTACCTTAATTGACACATGTTGGTCATGTTAAGATAAAGACCATATGGCTGATCTCAATAGTGAGTGTATCACAATGGAAGATGAGAGTAGAATAGAGGTCACTAGTGATTGGGTAGAACAGGAAAAAGGGGGAGGGGAACAAGTTGTTCAATGAGCACAATTGTTTAATACAAGGAATAAGCTCTCATGTTCTCACATTCCAGCAAAGTGAATTGAAAATAACAAAATACTATATGTTGCAAATCATTAGACAAGAAGATTTTGAATGCATGCATGGCAAATAAATAAAGTTTAAATTCATGGGTCTGCTAATTACTTCCTATAAATCATTACTCAGGATATTGTTAAATCAAAGCATTCCAGAGCACTTACATAAATGTATAACAATACTCAGATTTAATCAATTCTCTCGAAATTATTATGATTAGACAACAGATTTACCTGATTAATGATTAATATATGGCTTATCTCATCCTCAAAAAAATCACAGACACACTAACTTTATTTTTAAGACAGCATCTACATTTAGCCATTTTTAGACCAAATATGTACAAATTGTGGTAGATAAATTCAAGCCACATCACTGTTGCTTTTTATTTGTTGATGAAAACATGAAAGATTTTTACTGAAACACCTATTCTCTTTTATGGTGTCTGTGGCAAATTCCGTGTGTGTGTGTGTGTGTGTGTGTGTGTGTGTGTGTGTGTGTGTGTGTGTGTTGATCAACTGTATATAAATTTATATACAATTTCACTTCTTTCAACCATTGCTCCTCCACCGCTTCCTACAATCTTCCTAATTTTGTAGGATATATTGGATTCTTATCAGTATTTCCCCCTCTTCTCTTTTCTTTCATCACTTGACCCAACCCACCTCTTTTGAGTATCTGCAAACTGGTGTTTATTTTGCTACTTTTTGATCTTGGTTTTCTAAAGAATTGCACTATTTTAGATCTCCCATAAATCTACCATTTTTTAGCCATTATAGTTTTATACATTTGTATAAGATTCAGCATATTTACTTGTGAATCTTGTGTCCATATATAAGGGAAACATTCTTTTTCTATATAGGTTTGACTTACATTATTTAACATATTCTTTTTCAAGTCTTTCCATGACTTCACAACTGGAACAATGTCATTCTTCTGATGCATATGTAAAATCCTATTGTATATATTCCACATCTTTAAAAATATATTTATCCATTGAGGGGCATCTGGGCGATTTTATACTTTGGTAATAGTGAATAGTGCTTAGTTTGCATTTTGCAGGGGTAAAAGTTTACAAATCTAGTACTAGGATTACTGGATCATTTATTGTTTGATCTTTTTTTTTTTTTTGCCAGTCCTGGGCTTGAGCTCAGGGCCTGAGCACTGTCCTTGGACTTTCTCAAGGCTAGAGCTCTACCACTTGAGCCTCAGCATCACTTCTGGCTTTTTTCTATGTATGTGGTACCGAGGAATCGAACCCGGGTCTTCATGCATGCTAGGCAAGCACTTTAACCACTAGGCCAAACTCCCGGCCCTTGTTTGATCTTTTTATAGACACCTAGGTCACCTGTGTTTCAATCAATATAGCATATAATTTCTTTTCAGCCTCTTACTTTGTGCAACGTATTTGAAATTCACCTTATCTACAAAACTATACTGAAACTAAAAATACTTTCACAGTCATTGTAAGTGATATAGAGCACTTACTGAGAAAATACATTTTATACATGCTTGTATCAAACCTTTCTGTTGTTTCATGTGTTGATTTTAATATTCCACATTTACATGAAGGAATGTATGTCTATGAGGCTTATTTACAAAATGTTGATAGAATATAATATTATAAGCTATAGAAAATCTGTGTACGCATGCATATGCCAGATCTAGGTCTTCAACTCAGTTGCTGGGCACTGTCTTTGATCCTTCTATGCTTAATTGTAGTGTTATATCACTTGAGACTGAGCCACAGTTCCTCTTCTGACTTTTTGCTGGTTAGAGATATGAATCTCACAGTCTTTCATGTCTATGCTAGCTTTGAATTGGGATCCTCAGATCTTAGACTCCTGAGTAGCTAGGATACTGTAAGTGATCCAAGAGCATCAGGTTTAGAAATTCATTAGATGCTGGGTTGGTATTTTTTTTTTACCAGTCCTGGGCTTGAGCTCAGGGCCTGAACACTGTCCTTGGACTTTCTCAAGGCTAGAGCTCTACCACTTGAGCCTCAGCACCACTTCCGGCTTTTATCTATGTATGTGGTGCCAAGGAATCAAAACCAGATCTTCATGCATGCTAGGCAAGAATTTTAACCACTAGGCCAAACTCCCGGCCTTTGTTGGTATTTTTTACTTGCAATCCATGTGCTACATTTTTATTTCAGCTACTTACCAGTTAATTAAGTAAACATTTTCTCATTGAGTAGTTTTTTTTATTTGAATATTTGGATTATGGTCCTAGAGAAAAGGTGCCCAATCTGCTTAAGAATTTCCTCTATTTTTTATATATTTTTATTGTAATTAATAAAAGGGTTACATGATATTTGCCAGGTAGAAGGTGTATTAATGCACATACATTGATACCCTTTCACATGTCTTGGTACCCATTACCCTCCCCCCAAACCCCAACCCCCCGTCTTGGTTTTCCCACCTTCCATATCAAATTTCAAATAGCCAAATACAAATAAATTCAATATATCAGATAACAAAGTGAGATACTGTAACAATATGAGATACCCAAGGGACAGCAAAGGAGATGAGAGATAACATAGTACATTAAGAACAACAATCATTCATTATATGGCTTTTGTTTCAAGATCCTGGAGGTCCTTTCAATTAGCTTCATACTATATGGCCTTATGTATGTTTTGCTCTATTGCAGATCTCTGCTAGTAGAGCCCAAGGTTTCTACTGATTATGACAAATGAGGGCTACTTTTGGTTTTCTACTGCTTAATTGGAAATAAAGGGTCTCATGGCTGGCTTTGAACTGTGATCCTCAGATCTCAGCCTCCTGAGTAGCTAGGATTTACAGGCATAAGCCTGGTACCAGGCATATCTTCAAACTTTTGACCAAACCAGTTATATAGACTTAAGCTATTCGGTAGGTCTAACCGTTTATCTTTTCCTTTCAGAACTGCAAATCTTCACAGTACCTTTATCCATTGTTCTTATCAAGTTTATTGAGGGTTCTCCTTCCCTTTTTTTTCTATTTCTTTTTTTATTGTAATTAGTAAAAGGGTTACATGATATTTGCCAGATAGAAGGTGCATTAATTCACATACATTGATACCCTTTCACATGTCTTGGTACCCATTACCCTCCCCCCCACACCCCCTACCCTTCTTGGTTTTCCCCCTTCCCTATCAAATTTCAAATAACCAAATACAAATAAATTCAATATATCAGATAACAAGGTGAGATACTATAACAATATGAGATAACCAAGGGACAGCAAAGGAGATGAGAGACAACATAGTACATTAAGGACAACAATCCTTCGCTATATGGCTTTTGTTTCAATATCCTGGAGGTCCTTTCAATTAGCTTCATACTATATGGCCTTATGTATCAAGATTTTGCTCTATTGCAGATCTCTGCTAGTAGCGCCCAAGGTTTCTACTGATTATGACGAATGAGGGAAACCATTGAGCCTAAGTTCCTTTGAGTCTGGCTAACTTCACTTAATATGATATTTTCTAAGTGTTTCCATTTCCTAACAAATGGGGCAATGTCATTCTTTCTGACAGCAGCATAGAATTCCATTGTGTAAAGACTTAAAGAGAGTCTTCTCTGAAGAGAAACAAAAATGGCCTATAGACACATGAAGAAATGCTCAACATCTCTGGTCATAAAAGAAATGCAAATCAAAACAACTCTAAGATTCCACCTCACTCCAGTTAGAATGGCCAGGATCAGGAAAACGAATAATAACAGATGCTGGAGGGGATGTGGCCAGGAGGGATCACTACTACACTGTTGGTGGGAGTGCAAATTCGTTCAACCACTATAGAAAGCAGTGTGGCAGTGCCTCAAAAGGCTAAACATAGAACTCCCCTATGACCCAGCAATTCCACTATTTGGCATTTACCCAACCATCCAGAAACAAGGGCATAATAAATCCACTAGCACAACAATGTTCATTGCAGCACTATTCACCATAGCAAAGATACGGAACCAATCTCCTTCCCTTTCTATCCATGGATGCCAATTCCTTGTTCAGTCCTATGTATTCCATGTGTGTGTGTGAGTGTGTGTGTGTGTGTGTGTGTGTGTGTGTGTGTGTGTGTGCATGCGCGTGCGTGCGCCATTATGGCAGTTCTGGGATTTGAACTCAGGGGCAGTGCCCAGGCCCTTCTTTTGTGAAAGGCCAGCACTCTGCCACTTCAGTTTATAACTTCATTTCTGACTTTTAAGTGGCTAGAGATTAAGAGTCTCACAGATTTTTCTGCCAAGGCTGATTTTGAACCATGATCCGCAAGCCTCCGTTTCCAGAGTAGCTAGGAATACAAGCATGACCCATTACCACCCAGACTATCTGTCATTTTTATTTATTAGATTTCCCTATGAATTCACTGTGCTTTATCTTTCTAAATTTAACTGATTCAATCTGTATATTTATGTATTGACACTAAAGCATAAACCCAAGGAAGGCAAAAATCCCTGGAATGTAGTAATCTCTTAATATTCATTCATACAATGTGTTTACTATATAAAACTAGTCTAGAGTATAACCAGATACAGTAACACAAATGTATTCAGTTTTATGAAGAGATTTTATGTGAGAACACATTATTAGGATGCTTTTATATGACAAGCTAGATATGTTTTATTCAGCAATCATATATTTTTTTCAGCAGTGTAGAGCTATGATTTTTATAAGCAGATGGTTAACAGGTGGGGTGTGTAATTTGAATAAACAAGTAAATAAAAATGCTTAACCCATAAAATAAGTTGAGTAGATGAATAGAATTTTTAAAGATTAGTTATCCTATTTCAAAAAAAATGCATTTTAGATGAAAGATATTTGAGAAACAAATCTTTAGACCATAGCAGTATAAGTTTGGAGCTTGCTACAGATGTGTAAACTGAAAATAAAATCAAAGAAGGAAAGAATCATGATTCTCATTTTTACTGGATAACATCAGCCTTTTTGATTTACACAGAATTTATTGATAAATGAATTCCATTTACATTTTTTAACTTTTATTTTTAATAATTTGAAAGACAGAGAATTCATGATTTGTCAGTTTTTAACAGGCCATGTTTTACAACCATATTTTACTTTTATCGTGTGTGTGTATATGGGCGAGAGTGTATATTGTAATAGTTCTTATTAATTCCATTTGCAAATAAGTTGAAGCTACTAAGTTTAGAAACTCCACTTATTTGGATGATCTTCAAAAAAAGAATTAGCTGGTCAGTCTATAATTACCATAATCAAGACATTATACAGTGATTAAGTATTAATATGTGATAAAATTTGACATTTAGGTCCTGGCAAACTTCTCAATAATATCTTGCTTTGCTTAGATCTGAGATGCAGGAAGTGGTGTTAGGGCTCAAGTAGTAGAGTGGTAGCCAGCTGTGAGTGGAAGATTTCAAGGACAGAGTTCAGACCCTGAGTTCAAGCCCTGTAAATGACAAGAGAAAGAAAAGAAAGAAAGAAAGAGAGAGAAAGAGAAAGAAAGAAAGGAGAAAGGAAGAAAGAAAGGAAGGAAGGAAAGGTCTGAGATGCAGCCTAGGTATTACTTTTTTTCCTTCCTCTTTATTTTTGCCTTTTTATTTGCTCCTAGAGTTTTTTATCTTTGTTTTTTTAAAGATATTAATATCCTTGATTATTGACTAATTAGAATGATTGGTGTTGTTTTTTGTTTTATCATAATATAATTTAATTAATATATTTTGAAAATAAATGACAGTTATTTTTAGTAGGTTATGTCAGCAGATGTAATTTTTTGCCTAATAATTAGTGACTTTTAGGATTTTTCTTGGTTAAGTTTATGCTTATCAATCATCTACCAAGGTAAGGTAAATTTTAATAAAGGTGTGTTAACTCTACCCCTATGTGGTTGGCTCACACCTGCAGTCCTAGCTACACAGGAGGCTGAGAAGTGAGGATCAAGTTTGTAAGCCAGCCTCTGCACAAATGTAAAATAACCTCTAGAAAACGGGAAGTGGGGCTTGGCTCAAGGGTAAGGCGGGAGCTAAGAGTTTAAGAGCGCAGGGACAATGCCCAGGCCCACTTGTAGAGTAGAAGCCTTTAGCTGAAGAGCTCTGGGACAGCACCCAGGAAAAGTTCAAGCCCCATGACCCACAAGAAAAAATAAAAAAGCAGTGGTAACTCTAAAGCTCATTTAATTAAAATTAATAGTAATAAAATATTAAATCATTAAACTGTTAAACTGTTCATTAAATAATATACTTATAGATGTACAAATATATATTTTACCATGGCTACATTATTTAAACATTTTAAAATTTTATAAAACACAACCAGACCTTAGGTATATTTACCATAGAATTAAAGAATGTCCTAAGTCATATTAGGAATATCTGCTGTAAAAAATAATTCATGTTTCTGTACAATATGACGTGAACATACAAGAAATATTTATTTGATATGTCAAGAACAGGTATCTAGAGCCATTATTTTATTTTATTTATTTCTTTTTTTTAGTCGTGGGACTAGATCTCTGGGTTTGGACACTGTTCCTGAGCTCTTCAGCTCTAGGCTACCGCCCTACACCTGAGCCACTGCACCATTTCCAAAATTCATTATTTTACTATATAAATCATAGGCCTAATTATTATTAGATATAAATAATTTAGAAAAGGTTTTACTGAGTATAAGTAAATTCTTAGAGCCATTTACTTATTGAGATTATATTAAAACTGTATGGAAAAGAATAACTTCAATTTTAATTGAAGTAGTCCAAAACTTCATGAATAAAAGGATATTTTAACTCCTTCAATATCACCTTAATTTAGACGTTTCTGGTCCCTGCTCATTACAAGGTGAGAAAATGGGATTGAATTCACTGGAGTTACTATGCTGCCTCACTGCGATTAACAAAATCATTGAACTTTATATCACTTTGAACAAACTGCCATTCCTCCCTCCTCACCGTGCATGCACAGGAATAATGATTTATAATAAGCAAGCTATTCTTTAATAAGAGATTTCTCAGGTGGTTGCTGGGGTAGAATGCTGGGTTCCAGTGAAGCAATCACTTCTGTTCTTCAATGTCCTCGGCGCTGAGCACAGAGTCTCAGCACAAGGAGAAAAGGAATTACATTTATCAAATTTAAGTTTTTATCTCCCTTCTATTAGGAGAGGCAGGAAAATATTATTAACCCTCCACTATCGCTTATTTTATAACTTATGGTCAGTATATCTGTGGGAAAAGAAGCATCAGTCTTTACATACCAAACTCATTTTTATTTATGCAATTGTGCATGTCTTCTCTAACACAGAGTTGATAACTTCTGAGCACTTCCAACTTTGGCTTTTGTTGTTGTTGTTGTTTTTGCCCCTTTTTTTCTTTTTTTTTTGGAATTAATAAAAGGGTTACATGATATTTGCCAGATAGAAGGTGCATTAATTCACATATATTGATAGCTTTCACATGTCTTGGTCCCCATTACCCACCCCTCCAACCCCCTGTCTTGATTTTCCCCCCTTCGCTGTCCAATTTCGAATTACCAACTACAAATAAATCCAATATATCAGATAACAAAGTGAGATACTGTAACAATATGAGATAACCAAGGGACAGCAAAACAGTTGAGAGATAACATGGTACATTAAGAACAACAATCATTCGTTATATGACTTTTGTTTCAAGATCCTGGAGGTCCTTTCAATTAGCTTCATACTATATGGCCTAATGTATGTTTTGCTCTATTGCAGATCTCTGCTAGGAGAGCCCAAGGTTTCTACTGATTATGACAAATGAGGGAAACCATTGAGCCAAAGATCCCTTGAGTCTGGCTTACTTCACTTAATATGATCTTTTCTAAGTCTTTCCATTTCCTAACAAATGCGTACATGTCTTTTTTTCTGACAGCAGCATAGAATTCCATTGTGTACAAATACCACAACTTGTTGATCCACTCATCAACTGAGGAACATCTAGGTTGGTTCCATATTTTTGCTATGGTGAATAGTGCTGCAATGAACATTGTTGTGTTAGTGGATTTAGTATGCCCTAGATTCTGGATGGTTGGGTAAATGCCAAGTAGTGGATTGCTGGGTCATAGGGGAGCTCTATGTTTAGGCTTTTAAGGCACTGACACACTGCTTTCCATAGTGGTTGAATGAGTTAGCACTCCAACCAACAGTGTAGTAGGGATCTCTCCTGGCCACATCCCCTCCAGCATCTGTTGTTATTAGTTTTCCTAATCCTGGCCATTTTAACTGGAGTGAGGTGGAATCTTAGAGTTGTTTTGATATGCATTTCTTTTATGACCAGAGATGTTGATCATTTCTTCATGTGTCTATAGAAGAAGACTCTCTTTAAGTCTTTGGCCCATTTTTTAATGGGATGTTTGTTACTTTGGGGATTAGTTTTGGAGTGATTTAATTTTTTGAGCTGTTGATATATTTTAGATATGAGGCCTTTGTCCTTTGTTTGGTTGGTGCAGATCTTCTCCCACTCTGTGGGCTTCCTAATTAATTTACTAGCTATTTCCTTTGCCATACAAAAGCTCTGCAGTTCAATGTAGTCCCACTTATCCAGACTTTCTCTGATTTGTTGTGTTTCTTGGTCCTGATTGAGAAACTTTCGACCTGTGCCAAGGAGACCTAGTGTGTCTCCTATTCCTTCTTGTAAAGTTTTCAGTGGGTCAGCTTTTACCTCGAGGTCTTTGATCCATTTGGAGTCAATTCTAGTGCAGGGTGACAAAGAAGGATCCAACTTTACTTTTCTGCAGGTGCTTAACCAGTTCTGCCAGCACCACTTGTTGAAGAGGCTGTCTTTCTTCCAGTCTATTTTTTTGGCTCCCTTGTCAAAGATTAGGTGGCCATAGGTCTGTGGTTTAATATCTGGGTCTTCAGTTCTATTCCATTGGTCTTCAGGCCTTTTCTTGTGCCAGTACCAAGCTGTTTTGATTATAATAGCTCTGTAATAGAGTCTAAAGTTTGGAATTGAAATTCCTCCTGTGCTGTTCATTCTGCTAAGAAGTGTTTTTGCTATACGGGGTCTTTTATTATTCCATATGAAATTTTGGATTGCCTCTTCTATTTCTTTAAAGAATGCCATTGGGATGTTGATGGATATTGCATTGAATTTGTAGATAGCCCTTGGCAAGATTGTCATTTTCACAATGTTGATTCTTCCAATCCAGGAGCATGGGAGGTTTTTTCCATTTCCTTAGTTCTGCTTTAATATCCTTTTTTAGTGTTTTAAAGTTTTCATAAAAAAAGTCCTTTACATTCTTAGTTAAGGTAATTCCTAGGTACTTTATTTTTTTTGAGGCTATTGCGAAAGTAGTTGCTTTCCTGATTATTGCCTCGTTCCTCTCACTCTTGGCTTTTGGTCTGTAAGAAATGTGGCTGAATTTTAGCTTCTCTATTAGATATTTTTTGTTATAGGCAAATATTCAAAAAGATCTAAAAGAAAATGTAAGGAATCCCAAAGTTTAACCATTGTCAAGATTTTCACATGTAAATTTCAATAATTTCAAAAATTAATTTTAAACTAATTAAATATATATCTAGCAGTTGTTTTTGCTTTTATTTTTTTATTGTAATTAGTAAAAGGGTTACATGATATTTGCCAGATAGAAGGTGCATTAATTCACATACATTGATACCCTTTCACATGTCTTGGTACACATTTCCCTGCCCCCCCATACCCCCCACCCATCTTGGTTTTCCCCCCTTTCCTATCAAATTTCAAATAACCAAATACAAATAAATTCAATATATCAGATAACAAAGTGAGATACTATAACAATATGAGATAACCAAGGGACAGCAAAGGAGATGAGAGACAACATAGTACATTAAGGATAACAATCATTCATTATACGGCTTTTGTTTCGATATCCTGGAGGTCCTTTCAATTAGCTTCATACTATATGGCCTTATGTATCAAGATTTTGCTCTATTGCAGATCTCTGCTAGGAGAGCCCAAGGTTTCTACTGATTATGACGAATGAGGGAAATCATTGAGCCTAAGTTCCTTTGAGTCTGGCATACTTCACTTAATATGATTTTTTTCTAAGTCTTTCCATTTCCTAACAAATGGGGTGATGTCATTCTTTCTGACAGCAGCATAGAATTCCATTGTGTACAAATACCACAACTTGTTGATCCACTCATCAACTGAGGGACATCTAGGTTGGTTCCATATCTTTGCTATGGTGAATAGTGCTGCAATGAACATTGTTGTGTTAGTGGATTTAGTATGCCCTAGATTCTGGATGGTTGGGTAAATACCAAGTAGTGGAATTGCTGGATCATCGGGGAGTTCTATGTTTAGCCTTTGAGGCACTGCCACACTGCTTTCCATAGTGGTTGAACGAGTTTGCACTCCCACCAACAGTGTAGTAGTGATCCCTCCTGGCCAAATCCCCTCCAGCATCTGTTATTATTCATTTTCCTGATCCTGGCCATTCTAACTGGAGTGAGGTGGAATCTTAGAGTTGTTTTGATTTGCATTTCTTTTATGAACAGAGATGTTAAGCATTTCTTCATGTGTCTATAGGCCATTTTTGTTTCTTCTTCAGAGAAGATTCTCTTCAAGTCTTTGGCCCATTTTTTAATGGGATGGTTGTTACTTTGGAGATTAATTTGGGAGTGATTCAATTTTTTGAGTTGTTGATATATTTTAGATATGAGGCCTTTGTCTGTTGTTTGGTTGGTGAAGATCTTCTCCCACTCTGTAGGCTTCCTAATTAATATACTAGCTATGTCCTTTGCCATACAAAAGCTCTGCAGTTTAATGCAGTCCCACTTATCCAGCCTTTCTCTGATTTGTTGTGATTCTTGGTCCTTATTAAGAAAGTTTCGACCTGTGCCAAGGAGGCCTAGTGTATCTCCTATTCCTTCCTGTAAAGTTTTCAGTGTGTCAGCTTTTACCTCCAGGTCTTTGATCCATTTGGAGTTAATTCTAGTGCAAGGTGACAAAGAAGGATCCAACTTTAGTTTTCTGCAGGTGCTTAACCAGTTCTGCCAGCACAACTTGTTGAAGAGGCTGTCTTTCTTCCAGTCTATTTTTTTGGCTCCCTTGTCAAAGATTAGGTGGCCATAGGTCTGTGGTTTAATATCTGGGTCCTCAGTTCTATTCCATTGGTCTTCAGGCCTGTTGTGCCAGTACCAAGCTGTTTTGAGAATTACAGCTCTGTAATAGAGTAAAGTTTGGAATTGAAATTCCTCCAGCGCTGTTCTTTCTGCTAAGAAGTGTTTTTGCTATACGGGGTCTTTCATTATTCCATATGAAATTTTGAATTGCCTCTTCTATTTCTTTAAAGAATGCCATTGGGACACTGATGGGTATTGCGTTGAATTTGTAGATAGCTCTTAGCAAGATTGTCATTTTCACAATGTTGATTCTTCCAATCCAGGAGCATGGGAGGTTTTTCCATTTCCTTAGTTCTGCTTTAATTTCCTTTTGTAGGGTTTTAAAGTTTTCGTCAAAAAGGTCCTTTACATTCCTAGTTAAGCTAATTCCTAGGAACTTTATTTTCTTTGAGGCTATTGTGAAAGGAGTTTCTTTCCTGATTATTGCCTCGTTCCTCTCACTGTTGGCATAAAGGAAGGCAGTTGATTTTTGAGGGTTGATTTTATAGCCTGCTACTCTTCCAAAGTTTTGAATCAGCTCAAGGAGCTTGGGAGCAGAGTCTATAGGATTCTTTAAATACAGAATCATTTCATCTGCAAAGAGGGATAATTTTATTTCCTCTTTCCCTACTTGGATCCCCTTTATGCTTGCTTCTTGCCTTATTGCACTGCCTAGGAATTCTAGTACTATGTTAAAGAGGAGTGGAGAGAGTGGGCATCCTTGTCTCGTTCCTGATTTTGGAGGGAATGGCTTTAGCTTTTCACCATTAAGTGTAAACTAGCAGTGGGTTTCTCCTACACAGCCTTTATTACATTGAGGAATGTTCCATGGATTCCTAGGTTCTCCAGAGCTTTTAACATAAAGGGGTGTTGGATCTTGTCAAATGCCTTTTCCGCGTCTATTGAGACAATCATGTGATTTTTGTCCTTGCTCTCGTTGATGTGTTGAATTATATTAATTGATTTACGTATGTTGAACCAGCTTTGCCTCCCCATGATGAATCCAGTTTGATCATAGTGTATAATTTTTTTGATGAGTTGTTGTAGACGGTTGGGCAGTATTTTGTTGAGAAATTTTGCATCGATGTTCATCAAAGATATAGGTGTATAGTTCTCTTTCTTTGATGAATCTCTGTCTGGTTTGGGGATGAGGGTTATACTGGCTTCATAGAATGAGTTTGGTAAGGAACCTTCATTTTCAATTTCGTTGAAGAGCTTGAGGAGTGTTGGTGTGAGCTCTGCTTTGAAGACCTTATAGAATTCAGCTGTGAATCCATCTGGCCCTGGGCTTTTCTTAGGTGGAAGTTCTCTAATTGCCATTTCTATTTCAGAGCTTGAAATAGGCCTGTTGAGTTGGCTTACTTCTTCTTGGTTCAGTGTGGGTATGTTAATATCGGCTAGGAATTCATCCATTTCATCTAGATTCTCAAATTTGTTGGCGTAAGGTTTGAGAAGTATTCCCTCATGATATTCTGGATCTTGGTAATTTCTGTCGTGATATTACCATTTTCATCTGCGATTTTGTTTATTTCTATATGCTCTCTTCTTTTTTTGGTAAGATTTGCTAAGAACCAACTCCTTGTTTTGTTGATTCTTTTATAGTTTTTTTTGGATTCCAAATCATTTAATTCTGCTTTGATTTTAATAATTTGCTTTCTTCTACTGGGATTAGGGTTGGTTTGTTGCTCTTTTTCCAGGAGCTTAAGGTGAGACATTAGCTTGTTGGTTTGCAATTTTTCCAACTTGTTGTTGTAGGCACTCAGCGCTATAAATTTTCCTCTGAGTACTGCCTTTGCTTTGTCCCAAAGGAGTTGGTATTTTGTGTGCTCCTTACTGTTAAAGTTCATAAACTGTTGGATTTCTGTTCTGATCTCTTCGATGACCCATTGGTGATTCAACAATGTTTTTATTGTTCCCTCAATTATGAATGAGAGCTTAGCTGGGTACAGTATTCTTGGTTGGTAGTTATTTGACTTAAGGGCATGACATATATGCTTCCAGTCACTTCTTCCTTGCATGGTCTCTGCTGAGAAATCTGGGGTTATTTTGATTGGTTTTCCTTTATAGGTTACTGAACCCTTTTCCCTGGCTGCCTTTAGGATCCTTTTTTTGGTTTCTATTGATCCAGTTCGGATTACAATGTGGCGGTGGGATGTTCTTTTCTGGTCAGGTCTGTTTGGGGTTCTAAAAGCTTCTTGTATCTGGATGGGCCTCCCCTTCTGGATATTTGGGAAATTCTCTGAGCTGATTCCCTGAAGTATATTTCCAATACCATTGACCTCTTTCTCTAGGCCCTCTTCAATACCAATTAGCCTTAAATTAGGCTTCCTAATTGTATCTTGGACCTCCTGAAGTGCTCTCTCATTTTTTCCTAGATTTGGATTGACTCATTTTCTGTTCTTTCTCTATAATAACTAAATTATCTTCAGCCCCGGAAATTCTCTCCTCTGCATTGTCTAACCTGCTATCAAAGCTATCTACTTTATTTTTCATCTCCCTTGCTTCTAATTGCTCATTTTTGATGCCTTGCATCTCTTCTTTTAGATCATGTATGGATTTATCTGGCTCCTTGATTTCCATTTGAGTGGTTAGCTCAGAAGCTTTATTTTCTTTGAACATTTGCTGGAGTTCGGTCACCTTTTTATTTGTGGATTCTATGAATTCATCCATCTTTCTTTGAAAAACCTTTATTATGGCCTCCTTTATGGCTTCTTCTTTTTTACTTATCACCTTGTTTATGGTTTCCTCCTGTTCAACTATGGCTTCCTCCCTTATCTCTTTCTTTATATTTTCACATTTTTCATTCATGATGTTTATCAATTGCATTTGTATAGCACTTGGAAGACTCTCCTCTAGGTTTGCCAGTGACTGTTCCATTGTCTGTTTAAATTGGGTGGCGGATGTTGTTTCTTGATTTGACATTTTTCTTGAGTTTCTTGTTCTGCCCATTTGAAAATGGAAGCAAGATTAATACTAAACACGATTATAGTTTTTCAGATATAACCAACCTAGACCTCTGTAGCTGGCAGACACTAGATATTCACAAGTTTTGATTGGTGTTATCACTCTTTCTTTTTGTGCACTTACAGACCAGTCTAATAATCCACTGAGAAGCGATTTATACCCCAAACAATAAGCCTCTCAATCCAATCTCTATTGTCTTTAAGTCCCTCTGAGCCTAGAGAATAATTAAACACCTAGATATACAGTATTGCTCAACAGCCATGAAGTGTAGATCCATGCATTATAAGGGTTGAAAGACGAACAGAGTTCCAGAGATAGAAAAATAGAATGAGAGAGGTCAGGGGAGGTACAAGAGGATTAACGTAGGAGTGTAAGAATATTGTAGTAATGAAGAATAGGTATAGCGTAAGGATAACTGACCTACGTTGGTAAGTAGGTAGCGTATTTGAGTACAAAGTTTGGAGAGTATTAGAATAAAACTTATGTGTTGCTGCACGACTAGCTCTTAGCCCAACCAGTGGCCTCACAGTGGACCATGGGATGGATCTGCGAGCTTCCGTCTGAGCGCGGTTGGCAGACGTTTTCCTGTGCTGCTTCCAGGGGCGGCCCCAAGCCAAGGGTCTGGGGATTGAGAGTTTCAGGGGCTCTCAGCAGGACCAGCAGGAGACCCCTCTGTTCCCAGGGGCGGGGCCCAGCTAGGGATGTGGGCTCCAAGGGTGGAGCCGCGCCTTTTTGGTTCTCAGAAGGGGAGCTTGGCTGCTGGTTGGCCCTTCAGATCCCTGCTGTGTTTCCACTGCTTTGTCAGAGTCTGTGACTTTGGGGGGCCCCTCGGTGCTGTCTTGCTCAAGATTCCCAAATGGAGGATGCCCCGCTCAAGAATTGAGGTGGGGTAGATGCTGGCTCCTAGACTCCCACACACCCTACCCACTGCTTTAAGGCAGGGTCCCAGCGCCCTCCACTCTCCAGATCCAGTGGCCTGGGAGAGGAGCCTGGTGGGCGGGTGGGAGTTGGGACAGCCCCGCCTCCCTTGGTGGGGTGCTGGGTCTTATGGTTAGCCCTCCTGTCAATCTCCAGTCAATGGCCTGAGGGAGGGGGCTGTTGAGGGAAGGGACAGGATTCTAAATTCCTTGCCCCCTGCTCCCGCCAGTCTTTCTCGGGCGGGGTGTTGGGGTCTGAGTTAAGTTCTATTGCTTGGCACCGCTCTGCTTTCCCGATGTGTTTGGGGATGCGCTGTATTACACATGCCTCTTCGTCTGTCTGCAGGTGTTCCATGGTGGTGGGGAGTCTTTCACTCCCCTCGGGTCTCCGCAGCCACCTGTGTTCTGAGTCTGGGTTCTACTGCTTGCTGTTCTGGTTCCGCGTCTGGGTTCCGCTGCTTCCGCGGTTCACTGGCCCGATACTGTGCTGGTTTCTACAGCAGTTGGGCTCCCGGCCTGGCGCCCTCCACTGCCGCCGCTTTTTGTGGCTTGGAGCCCGTGCCTGCTGCCGCTTTTCGCAGCTTTCCGCAGCTTTCGCAGCTTGGATCTGGCAGTGAGAGGTGGGGGAGGGGTGCTGGCATTCCGAATTCTTTGAGAAAGTTGGATGTAAGCTTTATCTGGATTTCTTTTCAGTTTGAGTCCTTCTCCATTGCTTTTTCAGTTTGTTGTTGTGGATTTCTTTAGGTAGTTGGCTCATGGGACTCCCTGGTTCTCTCTTTTTGTGAGAGAGAGCTAGGCAGCGTCCCTATTGTATAGGTGCCATCTTCCTTCCCCTATTTTTGCTTTTAAACATAGTAAAGTTTATTTTATTAAAGTCTAGAACTTAATTCCCATGTTTTCTTATCTCTGTTGTAGTTTATGTAGGTTTATTCAGAAAAATCAGGCCTGCTATATTCAGAGGTTGTATTTTAAAAGGTAAAATATATAATTGTCAGAGTGACTTCTAGAAGTCAGAAGTCATTATTTGATTGTATTTACTTCTTACTTGTTATCTCTAGAAGAAACTATCCAGTATACAGACAGTTTAACACACCAGACTGAGACACTTTTATTTGTCTACATAATATTCTATCAAGTACTCAGTAACCTTTCCTTTCCTTTCTCATGTGCTGATTCCTCTAATCATTTCTCCTTTTAAATTACAGCACTACTTTGTTTTTAATCATATTTTGTCATCATTGTTTTAGGCCTACATGCAACCAATAAAGGTGGACATGCAACATCTGGCTTTTTGAATTTGGCTTATCTCACTCAACAATTTTGATCTATCAAATTTCCTAAAAATATCATAATTTAACATTTTATGGCTAAGTATATGTGTATAATATATGGTACACTCGTGGTCCCTACACACACACACACACACACATGCACACACACAAACACACACACACACATATATATTATTTTTGCTTTATCCACTAATCAGTCTGTTGTTTTATGGCTGATAATATGACTTTTTTTATTGTGAATAGAACTTTAACCTGGGACTATGTTAGGATTTTCAGCAACCTTCATAATGATTTCCAAAGTGATTGCACAGTTTATGCCATCCATGATGACATCTTTTACTTTAGTCCCCCCTCATTATGTTGCTTGCTTTATTTTCAGCTGTAACTGAATTTAGCATTCTATTTTTTTTGCCAGTTCTGGGCTTGAGCTCAGGGCCTGAGCACTTTCCTTGGACTTTCTCAAGGATAGAACTCTACCACTTGAGCCTGAGCACCATTTCTGGCTTTTTTCTATGTATGTGGTAACGAGGAATCTAACCTGGGTCTTTGTGCATGCTAGGCAAGCACTCTACCACTAGGTCAAACTCCCAGCCCAGCATTCTATTTTTTTAAGGTGCCAGTGTCTCATGGCTATAATCTCAGCTACTTAGGGGGCTGAAATCTAAGGGTCATGGTTCAAAGCCAGCCTGGAGAGGAAAGTCTGTGAGACTCTTATTTTCACTAAACTCAAAAATCTAGAAATGGATCTGTGGCTTAAATAGTAGAACTCAACCTTGAACAAAAAGAAGCTCAAGGACAGTGCACAGACTCTGAGTTCAAATCCCAGGACTGGCACAAAAAATAAAATGAAATAGTTTTATATAAATACCATTTGTTGACTGGTGAAAGAAAATAACAGTATTTCCTAAAAATAGAATATCCTATAATCTATAGTCTTATTGAATGCATGGGGAAATTGTGAAATATAATTTAGCTCTTTTTTTGTTGTTCATCAAAATCTGTGGAAGCAGAAGTGACAGGGTCACAATTCAATCAAAATATTTCATGTAAGTAGTGTCAGATAATTGTATGGTATCTATGTATTATAATCTCATCCAGTATACTCAATGTGATATAAATCAAAGGTTTCTAAATATATCTGCCAATAGACACTATTATAAACATACCCAAATCCATTATGATGCTTTCATAATGAAGCACAAGTATTTTCCACTAGTAAGTAAAAGACTGCATATGAATGGAAATTTCTAGAATAAAAGTAATATCAGAAGTAGTAGTCATGAACTGATTGATTATGTGTAACATTGTTTCACATCTTCAAAAACATTGGGTGTTTTTATTTTGACTCTTCTTTCTGATCTTACTAAGGTTTTCCATTTTTCTGTGAATATGTGATATACAATGGTTTCTATACCCTTTTTATAATAAGTACTATGTGAATTTCATTAAATATATTTACCAGTTCTGTTAAAGGGATAAAAAGCTTACTGCCTAATTAAAGAATTCTGTATTTACCAGGAATAATAACTACATTTTGGCATACGCGCATCAAACATTTTCTAGGATCAGTGTTCATCTTATGGTGTGGTATGTGTCATCTAGACAAAGAGAAAGAATATTATTGTATGAGTAAACACTTAAGTAGAGAATACGGTTCAGGTACTCTTGAACTTGTGAGCTCTAGACCTCACCACCCTTCCTCCTTTTCTCCAGCTTCTTCCCTTCCTTCCTTTGATCTTTTTGTCTTTCTATTCCTTGTATTATTTTCATTTTTTATATGACTCACTATGCAGACAGGCTTAGAACTTGCAGTTCACTTGAAGACTAGAGGCACGCCTAATAAACTTCCTGCTTTCTAATATAAAACTGTATTTTTTCCTTGAAATTAGGAATTAAGAGGAGGCCTGGGTTTATTTAGTCATGTTCCATTTGTTTCTCTTTTAGTGATCACTGGTAACCTTACTTTTTGTTGTTATTTTGGTTCATTTTCAGAAGAAACCAAGCTGTATGCAAGAATAGTTAGACATTTTGTCATGACAGGAGCAGAAGTGTTGAAAGTATTGTCTGTGGAGAAGGTTGGGAAGCTGTGCTTCAAATATCTAAATGACAAACACTTGACCTCTGTGGACTTCCTGTGAACTAGAGCCACTGATTAGTGTTACTTGCAGGTAACATTTTGTGCTTCATTTCTAGGACAAATTTCTATTTTAAGGCTTAAAATACAGTACGAAAAATAGAGTGCACCAAACTGTTTCACATGATAAAACCAATAACATGTCCCTTCAAAGGTTAAAATAACAAAAGCCATCGCATGAGCAACACAAGTTGCACACACAGGGTTTCCTCATCCTTAACTATTGAAGACACTGCTATTCTCTCCCCACTTTTTTCTCTTCTCCACACAACTTAATAACTTCTTACTACAACTTAGTAACTCTTGACAATGCCATGGTTTATTTTACACAGAATTTAACCCTACCATAACATGCCTTAAGTTGCCCTTCTTTTGTTTTCACCATTTTATTTAGTTTACCTTTTTCTGATAGTCTGTGTCACTTTGAAGACTCGTTTCATAATTATACATAGTTGATTTATTTCCTAGCATTCATTATGTAAAATCAAAGTAACCTAGTAGGATTGTATAATATAACTTACAACTGACTGCTAATACTTTTGATTTGGGCAGATTTCTTACACTTTTTTTTCTAATTACATATACGTGGTACCTAGATGCTTTTCCTTTTTAAGTGTCAAGTATTAAGATTTTCTTATACCCTTTATTTGAAGAAAGTGTGCAGGCAGATTGAATAGTATTCTTACAAATAGGAATTTCCAGTACTTTGTTCTTTTTCAAAAAGGATTGACATAAACATTGTCAAAACTATTTCTTGACTAATAGCTACCAAAACATAATATTTGGAAGAGGTTCAAAGATAAATGTCCGTTTTTTTGAGTATGATTATGAGAAATGTAAATGAGAATGTAAAAAACACCCATGAGCATAATGATGCAATTTGAAAGGCAGATGTTTTACAGATTTTTGAACAAACGCAATTTTATCTCCATATAATTAATTTTTTAACAACAAGTACAAAGATTTAAGAAAAAAGAGGCAAGAAATAAAACTTCTCACATCCAATGATACAAAATATATAAGCACACACATGTACATATGACCACAGTGTTCACGATTTGTATCTGCCTATCGTAATAGGGATGTATTTTTCTCATTAATATTGGCATTTTCATCTTTTTTATAATTAATAAGAGGAAGAATTTCACAAATAAAATAATGTTAAAAAGAGGACAAGGAGGGGGCTGGGAGTTTGGCCTAGTGTTAAGAGTGTTTGCCTAACATGCATGAATCTCTCGGTTCAATTCCTCAGTATCACACACACTGAAAAAGTTGGAAGTGGTGCTGTGGCAAAGTGGTAGAGTGGGAGTTTGGCCTAGTGTTAAGAGTGTTTGCCTAACATGCATGAATCTCTCGGTTCAATTCCTCAGTACCACACACACTGAAAAAGTTGGAAGTGGTGCTGTGGCAAAGTGGTAGAGTGCTGGAATTGCAGAAAGCCCAAGAACAGTGCTCAGGCCCTGAGTTCAAGCCCCAGGACTGGCAAAAAAGAAAAAGAGGACAAATAGGATTTCTAATTTTATATTGGACACTTGTGACAAAAGGACCATAATCAAAGGGAAAGTTAATTTATAAAATTTACACTTTCTTTCACATGAACAAATTATACAGCTTTATCAATTCGTATGTCTGCTTTGAAATACAGTAAAATAATTTTAAATAACTTTAATATGTTTCTTCTCAACAGTGAAAGTATAACAGCATATACCAATGATAATTATATAAATATAATTTTATATTTAATAATAGTGAATATTATATTTAATAATGTGTTCAATATATCAACAAATTGAACAAATTACTCAGTAATAAGTAAATCATATTGTTCTTTTATATTTTAAGAATCTTTTCTGTGGCAGCTGATGTTATAGTTTATCACATTATTTTTAGAGGACAGTAGATATTGCAGAACTGCAAAAGCCTATGAGGGTCACATGCAATAAGAAATGCAGAAAAATGCATTTAAATTTCAAGGATTTAAAATTGTGCACAGTGTCTCAAGTTGCTAACAGAATAATGTTCTCAGAAGACAGGAGGGGAAAAATATCACAGACAAGCAAGCTTCAATACTGGAATGCAATTGTGTTTAATAAATAAACTTGTAGAAAAATGATCAAACTAAAGCAACAGGGTAACATGTCTCTTGGAGCTTTTACCAACCATTACTCTCCAGAAACATTTCTGATATATCTGTTAAGTGCCATGGGGCACACAGATTCTTTAAACACATTCCCTGTCTTGAAGTACTTACGGTCTGGTTGAACAGATAAGGCTTGTATATACAAAACTAAAATTCAGGCATGTATATGATGTGTCAAGAGCATGGTAAGAAAATTTTCTCTTATATACCAAAGGGAAAATAACTACTGATTCGAGTCTCACATGAAGCCTTGAAGAAATATTAAAGAATGACTTAAGGTAACTTTTTGTTTGAGAGTAATAAATTCAAAATATTATATCAGGGACTAAGAAGCCATATATTCAGCTTTTAAAATATTAAAAATAATATTTAAAGTGAAAAAATAGATGTAACAGCAATGAACATGGCCTATTCTAATTTATATTTTCTTGAGTATTAATATATTAGGAGGCATACTCCATATTAGAAAATGCCATGCTTCCTTCCTGACAAATGTAGGTTGAGGCTCACATGTAATCTGTAGTCATAGCTACTTAGGAGGCTGACATCTGACCATCACCATTTGAAGGAAGTAAAAGAAGGAAAGCCTATTGAGATTCTTATCTGCAACAAACTACTAAAAGAAAACCCCAAAAAGCCAGGAGAAGAGCTATGTATCAAGTGGTAGAGCCTTGAGCAAATGAACATCAGATACAGCACCAAGGCCCTAGAATCAGCACCCCCCCACACACACACACTGTAAAAAATAAATATTTGAAAATATAATAATAGTATTTCTAACATAATGGTTCAATTTTTAGGTGAGTAATAAAAATAACTAATATTTTGATAAACTCTAATGTAAAATTTTTAACCACTCAGAAAAATCATGTATACCCCAAACATGAAATAACTATGACAAAAGGCAGATGAAGATCATTGAGTTGGTTTTAACTATGGTTGATGTTGTCGCTCTGACAGCATAATAGTAGTATGACATTTTAAGAGCTAGAGTAGTACATATGAGATGCTACCTCTATAAATTACTCTGGTTCAAAAAAAACCACATAAAATTGATGTGGCTAAATTCTGCTATGTATTTAGAGAAATAAAATACCTTGCTACTTGTTACTCATGAATACTACATATTTACACATTTCTTTTTTAAAATTTTATTTTATTGACAGGGTGATGTATAGAGGGGTTATGGTTATATTTGGAAGGTAGTGAGTACATTTCTTCCTGAATATTGCTACCCCTTCCTATGTTTTCTCCTACTTTCCCTCCTCCAACCCCCTCCCAAGTTGTAAAGCTCATTTCCAACATATTGTTTTGTTGTTGTTGTTGTTGTTGTTTGTTTGTTCTTTCTTTGTTAGCCATGGGACTTGAATTCTGGGCCTGGGAGTGGTCCCTTAGCTATTCAGCTCAGGGTTACCACTCTACCCTTTGAGCCACAGTGCCACTTCCTGTTTTCTGGTGATAAATTTAAGACAAGAGTCTTAGGGACTTTTAAATGCCCGGGCTGGCTTTGAACCGTGATTCTAAGATTTCAGCCTCCTAAGTAGCTAGGATTACATGCGTGAGCCACCTCGACCGGCCCCAAAAGATTGTCTTGTGAATATTCCTGTTACATTGGGTCACCCTTTGTCCTTTGTCTCATCATCTTGTTTTTCCCCTTCCCTTCCCTAATTCAAATAAGCAAATAAAGGTACATACAATACGCCAGGTAAAAAAGTCAGATACAGAAACAACGGGATAAGCCATAAAGGGGGAAAAAGAGAAAAGAAATAACTTCATATTGTATATTGGAAACAACAACGACAAAGATAAACCTCTTGTTTCTACATCTGGAATTTGTTATACTTAGCATCATCCTGTATAAGCATATGCACGCAGCTATTAAGCTATTGTGATCCTCTTCTAGGTCACACATTTCTTATTAAAATAATTATCTAAATTTAAATTTTGACATTTAGATTTACAAGGAACATAATGTGTTTAAAATCTTTGTATCATCTAGCAGGCATAATCCCATGGTTTATTTTCATATTTATTGTTATTTCCAGGAATAGAGAAAGTCTGTAGTACATTTGCAAAAGTTACATTCAGGAAACTGGATGCAAGGGAGATCAAAATGTTAGTAAGGTAGACCTAAAAATGTATTACCTGTTTTCTCTCACATGTGGCAACTAGAAATAAAAGCGAATAAATGAAAGTACAAGGTGACTACTAGTAAAAAGGAAGGAAGTCTAGGGTTGGAGAGAAGAAAGAAAAAAGAGTCAGAGGGGGACAAATATGATCAAAATAGACTATTGCATGTACAAAATATATTGCAATGAGAGTAAATATGTTGTGCAATTGATAGTGTTTAATAAAAGAATAATTTTATTCAGAAGTCAATTGTGGTAATTAGGGAATAAAGATATCTCAAGATATTATTTTCATTCACTTTTAATTTTTTCATCTTCCTCAGTATTTTTTTAAGTGCTCACAATTTTTAAAAATCAAAGTACATCCTTTTTAAAATGAAGGTATGGCATAGATAAGTAGAAATCTTTAAGTGTAAGATTAGATTTTAAAATTTTCAGACCAATGCATTTGACTATATTCTGTTTCAGAACTATTATACAAGTATAGAATATGTGTAAATTCAAATTATGTTTAGGTCATTATTTGATTTAGGGTAATATAAACAATACCTTCAAAGGTGTTTGCTTTTGTTGTTGGTGTTTGTTGTTGCTATTGTTTCAATATTGATACTGAATATTTGTTATTGATTCAGGAAAAATATCAGAAACTTAGTTACTGGGACTGGAGCACCTTAACTAGAAATAACCAATCCTTTCTTAACATTAATTTGGTGAATGTTCTGAAAGCCACAGAATAGTCTAAGACATAAAACATTAATTCTATCAAATGGTTATTCATATTATATTCCCAACATCAGTGATGGGTGATGGAACTCATAGAGTCATATTTATAGCAAAAAAATGTAAGTATTCCTTAAAGTGCAATCATACTTATAAATATACTCATATTTATAACACTTCACTTTTTAAAGAGACAATAAAAAGTTCTAAACATACAGCCCTGGAGTAAATTCCAATTTTTAACAGGCAACATGTTAACAATTAATGGATGATCTTAGTTTCACACAGAAATGCAATTAACATTAAGTACATAATTAAGAGTAAATCTATTTCTTTAAAAGGCCAAAAAGAGAATCATAATTATTTTTCAGATATACAATTAAAATTACATTCATATAGACACTAAAGTGAAAAGATAATTTTATGTGATTTGCTGAGAGAAAGGAGGGAAACTAGCAAAATTACAAAGGAAATGAGAAAGTAAAGTAGATTGACAGAGCTGCAACTGGAAATGAGTTCAGCAGGAAAAGAGCAGTAGCAGGGAGGCTGCCTGTAGGGAAGAGCTCATCTGCTGTAATAAACATCAAGGTAAGAGGCAAAGATGAATTTGAACAATTTTCTGGCTGTAGGAAAGAAATTGAACAGGAAAGTTATTAATCACAACTGGCCAGCTTTCCTGCTGTTAAACGGAATTGTTCTAAAGACTTTCTGGTTAAAAAGCTATTGGAGTAAATGATTTATGTAATTTGTAAATCAGGATTGTGCCAGTTGCATTCACTAAATATGTTTGGAGTTAAGATCCAAAGGGTGACTTTTTCTTTTACATTTTCTGAAAATTTTACCATTGTATATCACAAGCTGAGTGCAATAAGACTAGCCCTCACTGCCCCCTCCTTCACACCAAGACAGAATCAGGCAGCCTCAGAACGTGCTACTCAGGATGAAGATACTTATTGATGCAGGTGCTTTATTCGAGGTCAATCATGTATAAATTACAGGAGTGAAGAATTTTGCATAGAAGTAATGAATGATGTGCCCTTTGAAGAGTACAGGGGGCTAAAAGAGAGCATAACAGCATCAAAATGAGAAGGATTTTTTGACACTCAACCCCCTAGATATCTGAATGCCCTCATTTGGGTGCTTCATTTAAAAGAAGACAGTTTCAAAATAAGTAATAACGATGCAAGAGTACTCAAATAACTATTACATTGATTTTATATTCAAATCTACTTTTTAGATGAAATAAATGATTGAATGTAAGGCTCTTACATTAAAATCTGAGAATACTCAAAAGTGCTTACATGTATTCCTTTTCTTTTGCATATATTTTTATTCTAAGCAATAAATTGCAGACATATTTACGTACCAGCATTTTCATATTTTATTAGTTTGTTCCTTTTCATTCTTCAGTGCTGGTGACTATGATTTATAATGAGATGGCACTTGTACATGGGATCTCAGGTGTTCAAAGAAAAGTGAATACATTTTAAGTGTCTACCTCAAATCTTGAATCTGCTTAATTGATGTTTATCATAGTAGCTATTTTATTCATCACTATAGTTGGAACCTAATTTAGGTATAGTATACTTAAAGAAGATCTCTAGTGCTTATGTTTTTAATTTAAATCTGAAATATGCTTTACTTTGTGAATCAGAAAGATTCAAGACAGATGTTATACTACTTACTGTACTACAAAAGAATTAATGTAGTATGACTGGGGAATTTAAGTTTGTATTACTTAATACATTGAACAGAATTAAAAATTAAGCAGCCAAGAAAGCAACTGCAGTATAGCACAGTCTTGAGAACATGATATTTAGATATTTGTCTTTCTTGATATGTTTACTTTGCCTACGATAGGGCATCTATTTTCCTGTAAATACCATCATTTTTATGATAAAATAATACTAAACTCTCAAAAGTATATTAAAACTAGTAATATAAGGTAATGTTCTGTAGTCAATGCCTAATTCTTGATTGTATGTTTCAAATTACAAAGGCAATTGTTTTACTTACTGTTAATTTATTTACTATTATTTCACTTTTGGTATCTTATGGTAATTGTTAATGAAGCATAGATTTACAAATATAGTGAAATGTGTGCAAATATTACATGTTGGAAATGTCATCTTTACTTCTTTTGAAACCATTATAAATATTGTTTTATAAAAATATTTATTTTACATATTCTAAAAGATGCATTACTTTATACCTAAGAAAACAGGATGTGTGAATCTATTTGCTAGTTTTAGCAATGTTGTAATTTCAATATAATTATTGTGAAGACTTGAGCCACTAAGAGAAAAAAAAATTTTGAATGGGAAATTTTTTTCCTATAAATTAAGATACACTTACTAAAAAGGCATATTGCTGTCCCTTGGTTATCTCATATTGTTATAGTATCTCACTTTGTTACCTGATATATTGGATATATTTGTATTTAGTTATTTGAAATTGGATAGGGAACGGGGGAAAACAAAATGAGGGGTGGGGGGGAGGGAAATGGGGACCAAGACATGTGAAAGGGTATCAGTGTATGGGAATTAATGTACCATCTATCTGGCAAATATCATGTAACCCTTCTATTAATTACAATAAAAAATATATGAAAAAAAGAAAAAAAGTGATGTGGGTAATCTTTTGAGAGACATGGACATTCTTTGTATCTTGAATGTGATAATAATTTTAGAGGTACATATGTATGCCAAAAATTATAAAACTGTAAATCTAAATATCTGCATTTTCTTGCATGTCAATCATAGCTAAATAAAACTTCAATTTAAATGTAAAAAAACAAAATATTTTATTGTTTACTTGATGTAAAAACTAATAATAAAGGCACAGGCCAATCTTTTTTTCCATATATTTTTTATTGTAGTTAGTAGAAGGGTTACATTATATTCACCAGATAGAAGGTGCATTACTTCACAAACATTGATACCCTTTCTGTATGTCTTGGTCCCCATTTTCCTCCCTCTGACCCGCCCCTCATCTTGTTTTCCCCCTTCCCTATCTGATTCAAATAACTAAATACACATGTATTCAATATATCAGATAATAAGGTGAAATGCTGTAACGACATCGCCCCATTTGTAAGAAAATGGAAAGACTTAGAAAAAAATCATATTAGATGAAGTAAGCTAGCCTCAAAGGAACATAGGCTCAATGGTTTCCCTCATTTGTCATAATCAGTAGAAACCGTGGGCTCTCTTAGCAGAGATTTACAATAGAACAAAATCTAGATACATAAGGCCATATAGTATGACCTCCATTATATAGGAACAGGCCAATCATTTTTAGAAGTACGGATTGGATATGTTGGCTTATTCTATGATTTTAGCTACATTGCCAGTAGATATTGTAAGGATTGTGTTTTAGGCCAGCCTAGGAAAAGAGTCAGCACAACCCCATGTCAACAACATGACTTAGTGTGGTGATCACATCAATATTTTTTAAAATACTGGGTGCATAAATAGAAGACCAAAGTAAAATGACCTAAGCCAGATCTTTGTGAAAAACAATGAAAGCAAAATAGTCTGGACAAGCTGCACTTGAGCAGCTAAATACAAGGTCCTCAAATCAAATCCCATTATAAACAGGTGAAATAAACAGACAGACAGACAGAGATGGAGACCAAGACAGAGATGGAAATAATAGATAAATAAATAAGAAAGTAAGAAAAAATGAATATTTTAAGATGTTTATCTTTTGCACCTTTCCCCCAGCATGTTACTGTATTTAATTATCTTAATAGCTATGAATGTACCTGAAATTGCTTTGGAAAAGAAATAGCTTTCTAAAGCAGCCAGTGATTCATTAGCAGATGGTGACTTTTAGTAGCTCTGTCTTTTAAAATCTAGTTAAACAGCAATATCAAGTTATTAAAGTTTGCATTTGAAATTTTAAACTAGTGCAGTCATTATCTGAACTAGATATGTTGATTAACTGATGCAACACAGTGTATTTTATTATCATGGAGTATAAAACAGGACTTGTGATGTGTGAAATTGACTGCTCTTTGTCTGGTAGCTGTCTCTAAGTACCTGTGTTGTTTTATTGTTGCTCTTTAATGGGATGGAGTATTTCATTTTCATGTTACTGTTTTCTCTTATAATAGTGTGTGTGTGTGTGTGTGTGTGTGTGTGTGTGTGTGTGTGTGTGTGTGTGTGTGTTTGTGCTGGTCTGATTTGAACTTCTGACCTTCTGTTTGCTAGGAGATAGTCTATGTGAGTCACATCCTTCTCTTTTTTTCTTTCATTTATTTTCAGATAGATATAAAGTCTTCTTTATGGCTTGCCTGACCTAGAGTATTCCTCCTATTTATACTTTTCATGTAGCTATAATGACAAGTAACTACTACTGCATTCCACGTTGTAGTTAGTTGAGACAAAATCATGGGAATGTTTTACATACGTGGGATTGTCTCAGAGAGAGATTCTTCCAATTTCAGCTTCCTCAGTAGCTAGAACAAGCTGTGAAAACCTGGCTTCTCTTTAAATCTTACTTTTTACCTTTTAGATTCACACAAGATTGCCATATTGGAAATGTAATGTTTCCATTGATTAAAACTATAGATAAAATACAGTCTAAGTTGCTTGCAAAGAGTATCTGAAGATAGGTAGAAAAAAAATAATGTTTAGGAAGATTCTATAGGCTACCAATCTATATACTGTGTTTTTCAAGACACATTAATTTATCTTAATACATCATCATAATGCTTAGTTTGTGATAATTAAGAATAAATAATTCTAAGAAAGACCTAACATCACCTGGCATAGTGTATATGTGTTTATTTGTGTATTTGAAAAGAGGAAGGTAAGGAAAAACAAGATGAGTGCAAGGGAGTGGGGAAGGAAAGTGGGAGAAAAACATGGGAAAGGGTAACCATGTTCAAGAAGTCATGCACCCACTACTTGATGACAGTAACTGTAACCCCTCTGTATATCACTCCAACAATAAAATAAAATTTTAAAAGACCTATCATCTTTGAATGAATAATTATTTCATTTAAAATAGAATAATTGGTTAATGTACTACCAATTGATAGGAAACCTACAGCTTTTAATTTTATATTATTATTATTATTATTATTATTATTATTATTACTTTTGGTGGTAGTTGTTTTTCCGTCTATTTGTTTATCTGAGTATTTTAGAATTCACATCATAAATGGAATAGCAGACCTATCCCATCACATTACTTATATTAATGTGTCACATGTACCTTGCTTAGACTGAAACTGAAAGTATCCTGATATAAGCCTTCCAAATAGCTAGAATTACAGAATTATGGGCATGAGACACTGCACCTAGTCTTTACTTTTTCATTTGGTTTTGCTCTAAATAAACACAGATTAAAAGAAATTTTTAGTCTAAGATAAAAGTTACATAGATAAGCTACTCTATTGTCATTCTTTGCACAATTCTATTGAACAAGTGATGGATCTCTTATGCATACATTTTCCTGAATAGAAGTCTGATAATCTAAGCATGGTTACTTCTCTGGGTTCCTTAATGCATACTTCAAATATAGCACCCCTCCTTTTTATATGCCATTCAACTTCTATTTGGAAGTGCAATATTTTAAAGATTAAAAACACTGCTGGAAATGGTCACAGCAAAGCTGGTGACTCTATTGTTAAAGTCTTGTTTGTGAATCAAAGACAAGTAAATTCCTCTCATCCATTGACATGGGTGTCTTACTAGTGCTTTCCATCGTCCTGAGCCCTCTTTAAATCTTTTTTTTTTTGGTATGTTTCTGTCTTCTTATTTTCTTTCTTATGTTTATTTTATTGTTGGCTGATGCATAGAGGAGTTTCAGTTACATTCATAATTGTAGTGGATATATTATTTCTTGAACATTGTTTCCCCTTCCCATATTTTTCTCCTGCATTCCCTCCACTCACCCCCTCCCACTCATTTTATTTTTTCCTTACTTCTCTTTTTTAAATACACAAATATATATATATATGTACATACAATATACCACATTCAGATACAGTAACAACAGATAAATCAAAGGTGAAAAAAAGTGAATAGAAATAAATTCACATAAGAACAACAATCACAGAGATAAACCTCTTGTTTCTGTATTCTGGAGTTCATTTCACTTAGCTTCATCCAATATGATTATATGTACATAGCTTCTAAGATATGATCCTTTGCTAAGAGAATCCTAGATGTATACTAAGTGTTACAAATGAGGAAAACCATTGAGCTTCTTTCAATCTTTCTGTCTTTTCTTTGGTTATGGGGCTTGAACTCTGGCCTGGGTTCTGTACCTGAGCTCATCAGCTCAAAGCTATGGCCCTACCCTTGGGACATAGCCCTATTTCCTGTTTTAATGGTAGATAAGGGTCTCTTGGCTTTGTATTGCCAGGGTTGGCTTTGAAACTGGATCCTCAGATCTCAGGCTGCTGAGTAGCTCAGATTACAGGAGTGAGCCACAAGACCCAGCTTCTTCATTTAAATCTTGACATCAGTTAGAGACATTCCCAGTCAATCTCACATTTCAAATTTACCAATGTAAAAGTGAACTTCATGTCACTAGAAATCTTTTACCAAAGAGCTAAATAACACGTGAAGTATCTTTCCAAAGAGCTAAATAGCACCATAAGCTTTATATATAATAGTGATGTATACAATATCCCAATGTAATTCTTTAAAGAAATAAAAGGGGCAATCCAAAATTTCATATGGAATAATAAAAGACTCTGTATAGCAAAAATAATTCTTAGTAGAAAGAACAGCACAGGAGGAATTTCAATACCAAACTTTATACTCTATTACAGAGCTATAGTGACCAAAACAGCTTGATACTGGCACAAGAACAGGCCTGAAAACCAATGGAATAGAAGACCCAGATATTAACCCACAGATATATGGCCACCCAATCTTTGATAAGGAAGCCAAAAAAATAAAATGGAGGAAAGACAGCCTCTTCAACAAGTGGTGCTGGCAGCACCTGCACAAAACTAAAGTTGGAACCTTCTTTGTCACCCAGAACAAGGATTAACTCCAAATGGATCAAAGGCATTGAGGTAAAAGCAGATACACTGAAAACTTTACAAGAAGATACACTAGGTCTCCTTGGCACAGGTCGAAACTTTCCTAATAAGGACCCAGAAACACAAAAAATCAGAGAAAGGCTGGATAAGTGGGACTGTATTAAACTGCAGAGCTTCTGTATGGCAAATTAACTAGAAAGCCTACAAAGTGGGAGAAGGGCTTTATTAACCATAAAATGGACAAAGGCCTCATATCTAAAATATATCAACAGCTCAAAAAATTGAATCACTTCAGAACTAATCTCCAAAGAAACAACCATCCCATTAAAAGATGGGCCAAAGAGAAAGAGAGTCTTCTCTGAAGAAGAAACAAAAATGGCTTATAGACACAAGAAGAAATGCTCGACATCTCTGGCAATAAAAGAAATACAAATCTAAGGTTCCACCTCACTCCAGTTAGAATGGCTAGGATCAAGAAATCTGATAACACCAGATGATGGAGGGGATGCAGTCATTAGGGATCACTACTACACTGTTGGTGGGAGTGCAAACTCATTCAACCATTATGGAAAGCAGTATGGCAGTTCCTCAAAAGAATAAACATAGAACTCCCCTATGACCCAGCACCTCCACTACTTGGCATTTATCCAATCGTCCAGAAACAAGGACATACTAAATCCACTAGCACAACGATGTTCATTGCATCACTATTTACCATAACAAAGATATGGAACCAACCCAGATGTCCCTCAGTTGAGGAGTGGATCAATGAAATTCTATGCTGCTGTCAGAAAGAACGATATTGTCCCATATTTAAGGAAATGGAAAGACTTAGAAAAAATCATATTAAGTGAAGTAAGCCAGACTCAAAATAATATAGTCTCAATGGTTTCCCTCATTTGTCATAATCAGTAGAAACCTTGGGCTCTCCTAAGAGAGATTTACAATAGAGCAAAACCTAGATACATAAGGCCATATAGGATGAGACTAAATGAAAGGACTACCAGAATATAAAAACAAAAGCCAAGTAATGAGTGATTGTTGTCCTTAATGTACTATGGCTTTCTCTCATCTTTTTTGCTGTCCCTTGGTTATCTCATATTGTTACAGTATTTCACCTTGTTATCTGATATATGCGTATATACGTATATATGTGTATTTGGTTATGTAAAATCTGATAGGGAAGGGAGAAAACAACATGAGGGGTAGGTGTGGGCGGAGGGAAATGGGGACCAAGACAGGAGAAAGGGTATCAATGTTTGTGAAGTAATGCACTTTCTATCTGGTGAATATAATGTAACCCTTCTATTAATTACAATTAAAAATACATGGAAGAAAAAATAATAGTGATGTATTTAGCTGCACATTATTTATAAAAGTTTAACAGAAAATAAAATTAAAACTACAAAATTTAAATGTTCAGTGAAATTAAAATCATCATGATAGAAACCTGTTTTATTAAATATTGACAAATTACAATTGTGGTTGTTCATGGATGGTATTATACGTTACCCAATGTAGAATGACTACATCAGGCTAATATCCTAGCCTTTGGTAATCATTATTCTACTCTTGAGTTTTCCTTTTTACTATTTTGATCGAGATGAGAATACACATGTATCGATCAGTTCTGTGTTAATATAATGATATTCCTAAGACTTGGTACTGAGCAAAGAAAAAAAAAATTAGCATCGTGTTTAAGGCTGAAAATCCAAGACTGAACAATGTATGTATTTAGCTGATCATGAGGACCACATAAGCTGCCTCACACCATGTGACCACATCCTAGAGAGATCCCATAATGAACAAAGATGGAGAGACATTACTGGACCAGTTCTTGCAGATTATAGCAGCCCATTAAGTAAACGCTCCCTCCATGGGTCAGCGTTGGCTATTTCTGAGGAGTACATTGCTAAGCTCCACCTGCTAAAGTTCTACTCCTTTTCAATATCTTAACACGATTGACCAAGCTTCTAACACATTGTCCCTCATGGGACAAAACATATCCACATCATAACAGTGTCTATGTCTTTCTTTGCCAACATATTACATCTGTAGTGAGACGATTGCTTGGATCCAAGATAAAATATGTAGTAGACTGAATATCTATAAATACCATGTTCCCCCAAGGTCCAATGATGAAATGATGGAACCTGAGCTTCCACAATTTTGGAATCTGGGTGTTGCAGAAGTTTGACCATAAAGTGGCTATGTATTTTTCTCTTTGAAAATTATCTGTGGAAGAGCAAGAGCTAGAAAATCTTCAGTCTTTAGCTGCTACAACTTCCAATCAAGCCTTAGAAAGCAACCTCCATCCAAATCAGCATGTTACATGGGAAATTTACTATAATCGCTAATCCAAGATACTATAGCCATTTAAGGTCAGTCCAGGAACGCATCCTAGAAAGCACTCCCTCCATGTATTCCTAACAGGCTGAGTGAATCTCCGTGGGCAGTACAAGTTTCTCTTTCCCATCTGTACTACTGGGGTTTCTATCCACTCTTAAGAAACTCAAGGTCTCAAAAAAATGTGGAGTAAAACTGATTTCCAGAATCCATTTCTGTAACTATAATAGAGATAATGTTTTATTCAAGATTTCCAAAAACACAAGATAAGAGTTGCATTGTTTTCAACTTTTAAAATCTTTTTAATTATAGCCTTCAAAAAAACTCAGTTACTCTCTCTCTTGTCTCTAGGTTTCTGTGTGTATGTTTGTTTGTATGTGTGTCTGTCTGTTTTTTTGTGTTTCTGTCTCTCTGTCTCAGTCTCTTTCAATTCCCTGCCTTACTCTTTGTCTTCTGGGTATTTAAAAATAATCAAAGACAGAACACTGTAGAATTATAAGGAATTATTACCCTGAACTATTACCCTGAAATGTATCATTTGGAAATTATCCTCTTACAATGGAAGTAGTTCTCCATATTGTTTTGTAGAACAATGTGTGCTCATTTTGTTCATATGAACCAGCTCCTCCACTCTTTTCAGTCTTCCTGGTAGCAATTAACAAAATAACAAAGGAGTAAATGGTATTTTTCCCTAACAATGACTCCTTTAATATATAAAGAGCAGGAAAAATGCTACTTGTTTTAATCTTTTGAATTATTAAATATATAATTCTTCTCCTTAGCTTTAATGGATGGCTAGGAGAGCAGGATGAGAAGCAAATGGGATTACGAGCTAATGATGTGTTTGATGTTTTATGACTGGACTTGAACCTAAAGATATCAAATGCATGAAAGATTTGTATCCAAGCTAGCAAGAAATAAATGGGAAAGTGTTTTTGTACAGTCACAAATGTATCCTATGTGAAACTGTGTTTTAGGAATACTGACATCAATGGTGGATGGTATGCCTGTGAACACTTTTGAATTCATATGCAAATAATGCATGATATAAGGAAAAGGGTGTGAGTAATTTGAGAGTAGTAGAATAGATTTGTAGAATTACTTTATACAATATATAAATCAAATATGCAAAAGAAAAAACTAGACTTTGAGTGTTTCCTTTGAAAGTTAGTATTTGTAATCTACTTCATTTTACTCTGAGAATTTGACTTTCCACTACACCCAGCCTGAGAGTTGCTTTTGCATTTTGTCTTGTGCAAGATGGCTTGCAAAAAAAGAAAGAAAGAAAGAGAGAGAGAGAGAGAGAGAGAGAGAGAGAGAGAAAGAAAGAAAGAAAGAAAGAAAGAAAGTATCTTTATATCCATTATTAAAAGATACTTTTGACAGAAAGAAAAATTGATTGATTCTTTTCATAAATATATGTTTCTCTTCTTCTGGACTCCAGCTTTCTGAGAAGCCATCTATTAATCAGATAGAACCTTTTCTCATGTGTGGAATACCCTGTTTTATAGTGCTGTACCAAGGTTTGATTTCTACATTGACTTTAAAACATTTAATATTGTGTGCCTTGGCATAGATTTCTTTCTTTTAAGTCTTGGTGACATTTCAGCATGTTGTACTAAAGTTGTTCTATATTTGATTGTATTAAGAAAATGTGGGTCTTTATATTGTTTTTCTTTTCTTTTTTCTTTTGTTTGTTTGTTTGTTTTGTAACAGTACTGGAGCTTACAAAAGCTTAAGGCTGGTGCTCTACAACTTGACCTACTCCTCCATTTTCTACTTTCATCTTTTTGCTGGCTAATTGGAGTTAAGAGTCTCTTGTTCTTTCCTAACTGGCCTGGCTGCAAACCTCTGTTCTTGGAATTGAGCCTCCTGAATAGCTGAAATTTCAGGCATAAGTCATTATTGCCCACCTAAATGAACTTTATTTTACTTTTTTTGTCTCTTTTTTCCCTCTAGTTCTCTAATTTTGCATAGATGATATTTTTCTTCCCTCTGTAGAATCTAGTCTACTCATTATTTATAATAGTTTTTTTGTTGTTCATCTGAGTTATTTCTATTGTGTTCTCTTCATGTTCACATAATCGCTTCTTTTCTGTCCTTTACATTTACAAATTTAGTCTACTGAATTTTTCATTTCAGAAATTTATTTTCAGTTCTTGGAACTTCCATTTGTTTTCATTATTGGTACTATTTATTTCCACTCCACTGGAAACATATTGTGCTTCACCCAAAATGCTAAAAATTTGCTCTAATTCTTGTGGCTTTCAGCTTTGGTCCCACACTATTGAGTTTTGCTTTTCTTGAAGTTCCCAGTACATCATGTACTAGGGACTTTTGGATTGCACAGTGGAGGTGTTTTTGTTTTTGTTGTTGTTGTTGATTCTTTGACCAAAATACAATGGTATAGTTTCTGGGTTGTTTTTTTTTATTATTTATCCAGTAAATGCTTCATCATGTCTCAGTAAACATTTTTTTTTGCATGGGTTCAAGAAGCACAGATGTACATATGCAAATTTGGAAAGCTTCTCTGATTTCTTTTCTTCCACGTTTTCCTCAGTAGAACAGATAACTGAAATTCATTTTGCTTTTGTTGACCAGAAAGAATAACTGATGTTTTTGTATTGTAGCTACAATGAGAAGATGATATAATACTGAGTCTTCAATTAGATATGATCAACAAATATTTTTTAAAAAAATAGGATCATCCCTTATTGTGATTTTTAGTATAGCTTAAGCATCTCAATTCAAAAATGCAGTTCTGAACTTGTCCAATATTGAAAATACTTTTGGTGTTCATATGATGTCCTCTTAATTGGACAGTCTACAATTGATCTCCTATATTGAGTCACTCTCAAAACACAAGGCACTAAGATATTATATAAATTGCTGTTAAACTAAAAATATAAATGAATTTCATATTAGGACTTGAAATTATCCCTAAGATATTTCATTATGTATAGATATCCAAAATGTTAAAAATCCCTGAACCAAATCATATTAATCACAATATTTACAGATCAAAGATACTCAAACTAATACTGTAGTCACTATTGATGATAGCAAAACAGCGAAAATCACTTCTTTAGAATTTATTGGAAAAAAACAATAGTAGTTACAAATAACTACACATAGGGAAAAGTATTGGCAATACGTTAGGTACAATGATGACTTTCTAAACATATTATCTGTACATAATGCTCACAGCAATCCTTAATATATTGATATGCTCATTTTAAAGATAAGGAAAATGAATTGAGAAACATCATAAACATGGCACAACTCTTCCAGGATGGAGTTTTGTTTCTATTTCTTTTTTTTTTTTGCCAGATAGAAGGTGCATTAATTCACATACATTGATACCCTTTCACATGTCTTGGTCCCATTACCCTCCCCCCGACCTAACCATCTTGGTTTTCCCCCCTTCCATATCCAATTTCAAATAACCAAATACAAATATATCCAATATATCAGATAACAAAGTGAGATACTGTAACAATATAATATAACCAAGGGACAGCAAAAGAGATGAGAGATAACATAGTACCTTAACAACAACAATCATTCATTATATGGCTTTTGTTTCAATATCCTAGAGGTCCATTCAATTAGGTTCATACTATATGGCCTTATGTATCAAGGTTTTGCTCTATTGCAAATCTCTGCTAGTAGAGCCCAAAGTTTCTACTGATTATGATGAATGAGGGAAACCATTGAGCCTAAGTTCCTTCGAGTCTGGCTTACTTCACTTAATATGAGTTTTTCTTTTTTTAATTTTTATTTTTTATTGTAATTAATAAAAGGGTTACATGATATTTGCCAGATAGAAGGTGCATTAATTCACATACATTGATACCCTTTAACATGATGGGTGGGGGAGGTGGGAGGGAGGGTAATGGTTACCAAGACTTGTTTCTATTTCTAATCACCAGGGCCTAGATCCAGAAATCTTAATACATCATTATGCCTTCTCAAACAATGGTAAAATGATATAAAGTATCATAAAATGAGATAATTCTTATGGAAAGATCTGAGGGAATTAATCTTATCAGCTCAAAGACTGAGGGCATAGTAATTCTATGAGTGTTGACTTGGCTTTTTTTTAATTTTATTTTTTATTTGTTTATTTTTTATTATCTTTAAGCAATAGACTAAGAAGCTGACATCTAAAAAGTGTGTCTCTCAATCAGTGTTACCCCTTTTATCATTTCGTTTCATCCTTTGAATCCTCTCCAGCATTTGTTATCTTTTCTTCTGAAGATTGATATTTATATTCTCACCAGGGTAAAATAGAATCTCACTATAATTATATTTTCCACTATTCTCATAACTAAGACTGTTATGATTTTTTACATTTATTTACTGGCCATTGGTACATTTTTCCAGGACCATTCATTTTTCCTGCAAATGACATGATATTCTTCCTGATAGATGGATAAAATTTACATGTATATATTTTACTTAAATACACATTCATACACATTTATTTATTTGTATATCATTATGTATATATATTATACATATCTGTATAATATATAATGATATATAATTCATATATAGCATCTATATCACATCTATATATTAGATAGACAGATAGATATTGATATACAAGTGTCTTAGTGTATCCCAACTTGTGAACTTTTGGATAGATGCCCAAGGATGATATTTCTGGGCCATAGAATAGTTCTATGTTTAGATATTTGAAGAATCTCCAAACGGCTTTCCACAGTTTTGTATGAAGGTCATATGTTCAAAAAATTTTTTATTAAAGTATGGTGAGTAACAAATGGGAAGAGTCAAATGAGGTAACTCATTTGTGCAATTAATTTAAAGTTTACTACCACTACCACCAACATGCAAGAAAGTAGAAACATTTATTGTTGGGGTGGTAAGATCAAATGGAAGGGGTCAGAAAAATGGGCAGAGTAGTGAGCAAATGTAGTCATCATATTTAATGTGAATATGTGAAAATTTTAGTAGGTAAATGGAAAGGAGGATGGGTGAGGTTCAGAGTAATGGAGATGGGTGAACAAAAACAATGGTATTTTCCAAAATGATTGTACTCATAAACTGATATATCAAATTGAAACATTCTCCTTTGTACAACTACTTCAGGAAAATAAAAATAAAAGTGAAGGAAGTGAAAAGTATAAATAAGGTTTTTTTTTTGTTTTTGCAACGGGTTTGCTGTCAAGATGCAGATGCTGTGAAACCCACCACTAATTCAAAGCCAAAATGGGAAAAGAAAAGGCCCATGTCAATATTGTCTTCATTGGACACATCGATTCTGGCAAGTGGACCACTACTGGACATCTGATCTACAAATGTGTTGGCATCGACAAGCGAACCATTGAGAAGTTCCAGAAGGAGTCTTCTGAGATGGGAAAGGGCTCCCTCAGGTATGCCTGGGTCCTGGATCAACTGAAGGCTGAGCCTGAGCATGGTATCACCACTGCCATCTTCCTGTGGAACTTTGAGACCAGCAAGTATTAGGTGACCATCACTGATGCCCTAGGACACAGAGATGTCATCAGATCATGATAACAGATTCATCCCAGGCTGATTGTGCTGTCCTGATGGTTGTTCCTGGTGTTGGTGAATTTGAAGTTGGCATCTCCAAGAATGGGCAGACCCATGAGCCATGCCCTTCTGGTTTACACACTCGGTGCGAAACAGCTCATTGTTGCTGTTAACAAAATGGATTCCGCTAAGCCACCCCACAGCCAGAAGAGATAAAAGGAAATTGTTAAAGAAGTGAGCACTTACATTAAGAAAAATTGTCTACAACCCTGACACAGTAGCATTTGTGCCAATTTCTGCTTGAAATGGTGGCAACATGGTGGAGCCAAGTGCCAGTATGCCTTGTTTCAAGGAATGGAAAATCATCTGTAAAGATGGCAGTGCCAGTGGAACCACTTGCTTGAGGCTTTGTATTGCATCCCCCTGCTCCCCAACTCATCCCACTGACAAGCCTTTGCGCCTGCCCCTTTAAGGGTGTCTACAAAATTATAGATATTGGCACCCTCCCTGTGGGCCCAGTGGAGACCGGTGTCCTCCAGCCTGGCGTGGTGGCCACCTTTGCTCCTGTCACTGTCACAACTGAATGAAGTCTCCTGAAATGCATCAGGAGGCTTTGAGTGAAGCCCCTTCTGGGGACAATGTGGGATTCGACCTCAAGAGCGTGTCAGTCACAGATGTCGGCCATGACAATGTTTCTGGTGACAGCAAGAATGATCCTCCCGTGGAAGCAGCTGGCTTCACCGCTCAGGTGATCATCCTGAACCGTCCAGGCCAAGTCGGTGCTGGCCGTGCCCTGCGCGGGATTGGCACACTGCTCACTTCGCTTTCAAGTTTGCTGAGCCGAAAGAGAAGATTGACCCCGGTTCTGGTAAGGAGCTCAATTCCTGAAGTCTGGTGATGCTGCCGTGGTTGATACTGTTCCAGGCAAGCCCACGTGTGTGGAGAGCTGCTCTGACCATCCTCCTCTGGGTCGTTCTGCTGTTCGTGATATGAGACAGACAGTTGCTGTGGGTGTCACCAAAGCTGTGGACAAGAAGACTTCCCAGAAAGCTCAGAAGGCTAAATGAAAATCACCCCTCACACCTGCCACTTCAGTCTTCACCACGGGTGGAAGAACAGTGTTGGAACTGTTTATCATAATGGGCCATTTCAGTTTAATAGGGAAAGACTGGTTAATGATAACTATGCATCATAAAACCTTCAGAAGGAAAATGTTTTTTGAACCATTTTTTTGTATGTGTGTGACAGTTACTAGTTTTTAAAAATCGGTACTTTGTTTTTAATGGAAACAAAATGACCAAAAATCTGACACAGAATTTTGAGACCCATTAAAACAAAGTTCAATGAGAAAAATAAAAAAGTAAATAAATAGATAAGAGAAACTGTGCTGAAAGGTTGGATCAGTTTATTAGCAAACTGAGTCTCGTCGAAAGGCTCCTTTTCTAGAAGTTGTACAACTGAGTTGATAGTCTAACATATTATACTGTTCTAACACAGCACAGAATTTACTGAATGGTATGGATTCTGTGGACAATCAAGGGAAGTAAGATAATGATAACATTGAAAATGGAAGTCAGTTACTTGAAATTTTAAAACAAAATCATGAATGACAATTTAGGAATATGAATGTAAGACATACACAGTTGTATTAAATTCAGTTACCACAATAGAAGATAATACAGTATGTCCTATGTTTTAAGGTAATTGGCTACTCAAAAATTGGCATTGTAATTTAAACCATATACTTCAGATCTCAACTTCTTTTATTTTAAGCTAATGTGCTTATATTTGTTCTCTTACACAGTGTTTGTGTGTGTGTGTGTGTGTGTGTGTGTGTGTGTGTGTGTGTGTGTGTGTGTGTGTGTGTGTGTTAGGACATGTATATATGCATTGCTCCTGAACAAATCTCCTTTCCCTGTGGAAGGTTTTTGGGTCAGATTCAAACAAAGAAGAATACTAAAGTACCAGGATACTAAAGTAAAACAATTTATTGGGTTGTTAAAGATGAAAACCATTTCATTTACATAAGAGTAGTATATTTTTGAATTAAGAGTTTTAACCTCTAACTGACAAATTTGCAAAATATGCTTTAACATTTTCTTAAGTAGATTAGGTATTTCACAATACAGAAAGGAAAAAGTGAAGTACAATTATCAGGAAAAATCTGAATTTCAACACAAAGACTAGAATAATACTTCATTTAATTTTTTTCTTTACACTCTTCTATATTCCTCTTGGCTGTATTATCAGAATGAGAATTAATATTAACAAAATAGAATCATTACAGCATGAAACTCAGTAGGTAGTCATAAGATATTGAAAATATAATTATATAGAAGTTGTGCTGACATTAATATGAGCTAATAAAATAAGGTAAAAATTAAAGGTAATCCAATGAAATTTGTAGAAAATAAATTTTGAATGAGCAAAATTAGTTGAAGTGTAGTTCAATCAGTCAAATTACTTTTCTCATTTGTTTTGAGTAAATAAGTTAATTAGCAATATGGATATCACATTTATTCCCATTTTGTATATAGGTCAAATGTGCACATAAGTTCTATGTATATATGGATATAAGAAATAGAGTAGCTTTACTAGTATTGCTATGCCTTTTATAATATAGCATAGCAATTGACAATTAATACACAGCATGGTGTTTATAATAAAATTATCCTTTGTACTTAAATACTGGGAGTACTCATTTATGAGAAAAATAAGCCATTCAATCAAGATTTTAGCTCCTAATTTAGACCCAAATTATATCAAGCCTGATATTTCTGTTTTTTTTCTTGCTGATTAAAATGAATATAATTGCTATTTCAGATAATTGAAATCTCTACCTAAAAACAAAATTCATTGTGTCGACTCTGCAATTACTCCCAAACTCATCCATTCCTTCTCTCAAATATTACAAATATTAGCATACTAGAACTATATTTAATTATCAGGATTGTTTCAATTAGAGAAAATATAGACATCGATATAAAAAAACAAGTTAAATTCACACTTTTGTTTTTCTTCTCTGCCTTTAAGGAAACATGAATGCAAGCTCTTTGGAAGCTCATTCCCGAGTGTTATTTCCAGGATATGCTGTGAGATTAAAGCAGATTGCAAATAATTTTCTAATTTTAAAATGATAGCGCATAATGAGAATGTTGAAGCTTTGCAATAACATGAATTGACTTATGAATTAATAAACACTGTGGTATATATTCAGCACATATTTAGTAATCTCCTTTCTTCCTTGAAAATTGATCTTTCATTTGTGTGAGCAATTAAGTTAAAATGCTTATAGTCACATTGCACACAGACTAATTTGTACTTAAACCTAAACCAGATTTTCAAGCATTGTTTTCACTATGTACATGATTCCTAATAGATGTTAAGGAAACAATCTGCATTATTTCAAGTTGAGAAACGTTGCCATAAATTTGTTTATTGTAAGAATTGTCTATAACTTTAATGGGTAAATATTTACACTGATATATGGGATGAAGCCAAAATTAATGGGATGAAGTTATTAATTCTCTCTCTCTCTCTCTCTCTCTCTCTCTCTCTCTCTCTCTCTCTCTCTCTCTCTCTCTCTGGAAAGAGAATATAAAAACAAATTGAGAAGATAATTTACAGACTAGAGATAGTTCACATCTAGTATATAACTTGGATTCTAAAAATAGGAAAATAGTCTTTTAAAATTAAGTTCATTAATACTAAGCTATTTTGAAAAAATTGTGCATTTGAGAATACTTTAATTGAGAAGTAGGCTAAAAGTAGCTTGTAGCTGAGATCATAAATACATTGGCTAATTATAATGTAATATTTATTATAATATGCCTTGTTTCAGATATGTGGGCAAGAGAAATAATTTACTAAATTGCACATTGGAGTAGGAGTTAATCAGCAGTAGCTAGAAGGTCATGTACAACTGAACACTATTGTATCTGGGGATGACTTGTTCTTTCTTTCTGTGTTTTTCTTTTCTGTATTGCACAAGGTTGAAGGTTATTTTACCACCACCACCACCACCACCACCACCACCACCACCACACCCCTTCCCCAATAATAAAATAGGTTAAAGGCTTAGTGGTAGAATGCTTGCCTAGCATACATGAAGCCCTGGGTTCAATTCCTTAATAATACATAAACAGAAAATGCTAGAAGTGGTGCTGTGGCACGAGTGATAGCTTTCAGAAAGCCCAATGATAGTACTCATACCCTGAGTTCAATCTCCAGGACCAGAAAAATATCAGTTAAATAGCGACAGCATTGTAGATAAAATCATATTTCTATACCCAACAGACATATTTAAGAGCTTATAATTTATGTGATAATTAGAATTAAGTCCACTTACATGAACATTGACTACATCTTCTATGATTGTTATGCTGAGTCACACCATATTTATTTTTATTTTTATTTTTGTCAATCATGGGGTTTGAACTCTAGGCCTGGGGGTTGTCCCTGAGCTCTTCAGCTCAAGTCTACCACTGTACCCCTTGAGCCACAGCCTCACTTCTCGTTTTCTAGTGGTTAATGGGAGATAAGAGCTTCACATTCTTTAGTGCCTGGGCTCGCTTTGAACCAGGATCCACAGATCTCAGCCTCCTGAGAAGCTAGTAATATGGGCATGAGCCACAGCACCCAGCCCACACCATCATAAAAGTCACATCACATGCTAGTTATGTGTAAACATCAGGTAGTTCATCGTAAGTCCAAATCGATGTCTAGTCATAGGGAAGAGGGAAAATTTGACTTGATGTCCCTGAAGTAAGAGCCAAATACTGTATATTCATATATGAAATCTCCAAGTGCAATGAGCCTGGTAAGTAAAGATAGATTGCTCCTGAATGAATTAATGCTTAGACAAGAATACTAGTCTAAGCGACCCCATTTGGAAGATTCTATGAATGTTGACAGTGGCTAAAATTGTCCATATGTGTGTTGGATAGAAAATAATATGATATAACCTGAAATATTAACCTCAATTTTCTAATCAACATTTTCATGACAGTAAATTCTATGATGTTTTACAATTTGATCATGTATACAATTTGCTTCTTATATGTATGGGGACATGGTTCTAATGCATACATAAATATGTATGTAGAAACTTGAAGCTCCATGTCTTACATCTGCCTAAAAATAGATGAATAAAGGTTTCATTTGCAAGTAGATAGTGAATGATCTACCCATAGTGAGATCTGGGAAAATATGTATAAGGGATGAGAGTACAGTTACTGTGTCTGACATGCAGCACATAGTAGAGATAGTCCTGTAACAACTTATATAGTTAAGCTACTTTATTTTAGTTTCAGCATGTAACTTTGACAAGCATATTACCATAAACATTTTAGCATCTTTATTATAATGTGAGAACAAGATAAGGTGAGTCTTATCATGGATAGTTGACTTTGTGTGAGTCCTTAGCACTGTAAAACAACATGTGTTTTGTTTGTAATTTTATTGTACTTTGCAAGATAGGCAGTGGAATCTTTAATATTTCCAAATTCTGTTACATGCTACATCACAATAAAGTTTGCAATATTGTCAATATCACTAGAAATTTACTGATCTAAACTATAGTTTTCCACAGAGTAAACATAACCTATGTATAAATTATCATATCAATTTAGAATGCTGTTAGTGCCTCTAAATTTCATTGAATGTGAAATTTTGTTAAGTGAATACTTAATGTTAGGAGCACATATTTATGATATATATATATATATATGCCTAATGGCATACGGTATAAACATTAGTTTCTGTTTCATGAAATTGATCAGATATATTTGAATTGTACTCCTTATGAGCTACCAGTATAATGGAAATTTCTCTGATTTTCTTAAGACAACGTGGTTCTCATTAAGATAGGGAAAAACACTCCAATCAATATTTGTTAATCCATTTCTTAATGTATTAATAGCACCAAACGTCTTGATTTCTTTGGAAGCAAGCTTATGAAACATTTTTTCCTTTTATCTTTTGAAATTTGAGTGTGAATCTTCATGCTATAGAATAGCTGTAGCTCCCATCATCCGGCCACATGAGGCACATGAATTTAATTTAATTTTATTTTTTGGTACATTTTCTGGTGATCGAACTTAGGGCCTGGGCACTGTCCCTCAATTTCTTTTGCTGAAGGCTAGTTTTAGCACTTTGCCACTTGAGCCACAGAGCCATTTCAGTTTTTTTCTGTTTATGTTGTACTGAGGAATCAAACCCAGGGCTTCATGCATGCTAGACAAGCACTCCACCACTAAGCCTTCTTCGCAGCCCACAAGAGACATTTGCATGTTAAAGCATTCAAGTTTACCTTGGACAAAACCTGCCCAAGTATTTATCTCTCTGTGTCTTTGTATGTGTTTCTATGTCTTTCTATTTCTTTGTCTCTCTCTCCTCTCTCTCTCTCTCATCTATCTATCTATCTATCTATCTATCTATCTATCTATCTATCTACCTACCTATCTATCATCTACTTCTCAGACAAGATATGTATAAAGAGATAAAACAAATAGTTGGTACATATATACACACGTTTATAATACATATATGCATATATGTAATATTAAGATTTACACCCAGGGCCTAGCACTTTAGGTGGGCATTCCACTATTGGAGCCACAGCATTCATTCTTAATTGCTGTAGTTAAAATATCAGGCAGTATCTCTCCATTTTTTAGCCTGAACTAACTTCTATCCATAAATTCTCCTAGATCTTTGCCTCTCAGATATGACTACAGGTATAAACCACTCTGCCCCATATTATTTATCCTCCCCTTGAATTCCTCAATTAGATGAATGGTAACATCCCTCCAATGGATAGACTAGGATAAGAAAGCAAGCTTGCAATAGTCAAAATATTAAAGGTGATGTGAATCATAGGTCATCTTGAACCACCACAATAATAATGTTTCTAAGGTCTGTCAGTGGTGATAGAATAAGTTCAGATTATTGTAAAACTTACTAAATAACTCTTTCAATGAATTGAAGTTATTACTATTTTCAAGCACTGGTAAGGACAGTTTAGCTAATTGTGTCGTTTTGGTGAACCAAAGGCCGAGGAACGCACTGGTCCTCCAGGATGTAGACTGACTTACTCTTCACCTGTTATCTTGCTTCATTATGCAAAGGTTGAAAAAGAAAATGTAGACTGTTAAGTCCAGAATGGGAAATGAATATTTTCTTTTAATATGACTGTGTTGGGCTTTGAACAAAATTCTGGATACCCTTTAGGGAAGGAGAAAAAGATACATAGTGGACATTGAAGCTGGCCGTTAGCCTCCCTCATATCTAGATAAGAGAGAATTTGTTTCTATACTAAAGAAAATTTCCCTAAGAAAAGAGAATATTACTTTGGACTTATGTGTGCCACCAAGATAATTTCATGAATATGAAAGATAACTTGCATATGGTATTCTAAAGTTAAAATAAAACTCTGTCCCACAAATAGAGGGATGAGTAATCTCAAGAATGGGAGTAAAAAGTAATTTGGGCTGGACAAGATCATTTGCCTCCTAGAACATGGCAAAAGAACATGCGTTTTCCAGGGTCATTTGGCAAACTATATAAAATCTGTTACCTGGCAGCCACACTTCAAAACAGAATTCTAGCAAGGATAAATAAAAGCTGTAATGATCCATAGACCAACTTTAAACTGCTGGAATACCAAGGAAACTCAATTGTCAGTGGTGTGAAAGGATGTTGCTCTGGAAATAGCTTTATTATTCAGCTTGGAAGAGACAATAATAGAAATTTGCTAATGAGCTATTCATTGAAAAACCTCATGTCTGTAGACTGCACACTGAAAGAAGTCATAATTAACTCCACAAGCATTCATCTTTCTAGCTCTGAGTCTGTCACCATATCTACTCTGCAAGTCTTGAGAAGTGCTTTTTCCCTAGGCATCTTAAATTTTGTAGCGAAAGGACCTGTTCACCAAATGACAATTGAGGAAGAATTGCAGATTTTCTTTGCCTTATGATAATATCATCTTAGAACAACTTTGGATTTTTATTAGCTTTAGAAGCTATATATTAATGTACTATGGTATTTCTCTTGTCTTTTTTTGCCCTTATGGTTAATCTCATGTTGCTACTGTATCTAACTTTGTTATCTGGTATATTGCACATATGTTTATCTGTTTATTTGAAATAGGAAATGGAAGGCGGGAAAACAAGATGATCGGGAGGGGGTAGGGAGAGGAAAACGGGGACAAAAACATAAGATGGAGTATGAATGTGTGAGAAGTAATTAACCTATTGCCCAGTGAATGTAACTGTAACCCCTCTATACGTTACCCTGACAATAAAGAATAAAATATAATAAAATAAAATTAAAAAATAAAAGAATCATAAAAAAGAAGTATATATTAAAAAGCTAACAGCTATAAAATCGTATTTCCATATATTTAATGCTCATAAACAATTCAACTGTATATAATAAACATGATTTCTCAGAAAGGATGTGTAATCAGTTCACCCTGAATCATACACATCAGTAGATGCTAATGACTCACTCAATATAAACAAAAAAATGTTATTTTATCTCTGTATAACATGTGCCAGCTACCAAACTGACATGATAATTTGGAAGATAAAGTATGATTTTTCCTAAAATGAAAAAATAACTACTGATAAAAACAGAAGCATTATATACTTAGAAATAGATTCAGATTTCTATTCTAATTTATATCAGCTAGAACATAGAGCAAAGGGTAAGACTGGTTTAGAATAACACACATTTCATTTTGAAGCTTAAATATTGTGTATCAGCAACTGAAGATCAAATACAGAGAAGATCAGTATGGGCACTAATTTTATAATACATCTCAACAATTCAATGAAACAATTTAATAGTTCACCAAAATATTGACCAAAAGTCAGAAAAAGGTGCATTCTATTTAGGCACACATAGAGTACTTAGAAAGACCAATGATAATATGGTCAATTAATTAAACTATAATAAAGTCAGCTAAATTAAATACCTCAGGATGTACAAATTGATCTTTCTGACTGAAAATGAAATAGAGATTTATAAAAACTTCATATATAAAAATGAAACAACACATGTTTAGTAACAAAAGCAATACAGTAGTCAAAATAAAAAATAGAAATGATTTCAACAGAATGAAAGTGAAGAATAATCATAACTCTAGATTTCATTGAGAAATTTCTGAGGAGAAAATTTGTAATGGTGAATGCCTTGATTAGAAAATAGAAATATCTAAAGTCAATGATCTTATGTCTTAACAAACATAAATGATTGAACAAATTATACTCAAAATAAACTGAAAAGTCAATAGCAAATATTAAAATGAGAATAATGTAACAGCTTATAATTAATATACAAAATCAATGTGCTTCTTGAGATTAATAACACTATTAAATCTGCATAGATGTAGAGACTGGGAAAAAACAACCTCCAAAAACAGGAACTAAACACAGTTAATGATTGTGTTGATATTAAAAGGTTTTACATAGAATACAATGAATAACATATTGCTTGAATAGTTTACTTGACATCAATCAATATTTGAAAGCCAAATGGAACAAAATGCTAAATTCACTTAAACTTGACAGTGAAATTTACCAAACACTTAAAATTACTATTACCAAATATTACACACTCTTCCATAAAATTAATTTGAAAGAAACAATACTAGGCAGGTGCTCATGTCTCATGTCTATAATCCTAGCTACTATCCAAAATGCTGAATTGAAAATTCAAAGTCAGTTTCTGCAGAAAAATCCTTGAAATGCCAATTATTCACCACTTAATCAATAACCACTAGAAAACCAGAAGTGGAGCAGTGAATCGAAGTGTTAAGAGTATTAGTCTTAAGCAATAAAAGCTCAGGAGCAATGCTCAGACTGAAATTTAAAACAGCAATACTACATAGCAACCATACATATTGATAGTACATGACAAAAAAAATCCTTAACAAAATCTTTATCCATGAAATTCAAAGATCTTTTAATTATTTAGTCAATAAACATGTTAAACAGGAAAATATAAAATATGTCATTTACATAGATGTATAAAAAATATTTGACAAAATATTGGAAACGTGAAGAGGGAACTAATAGCACCTCATTTGAACTAATTTTCAGATATTGCTATATTTTGTAAATAAAACAATATACTTAACTCAGAAGTAGACTAAAATATAAAAGCAATGTACAAAATGTACAAAAGCAATTTATTAAAAACAGGCTAAATGTCAAATTCAGTAAGATCAGAAAAAAAAGTGGAGAAATTTATTGTGATCTTTCAGGAAACCTCTAGTTAAAAGAAAAATGCCCAAACACTGGTGCCTCAAGTCTGTAATCCAATTTACAGAGAACAAAGGAATCAAGCACTTTACCATCCTAATCAAAAAAAAAAATACAATGAGAATCCATTTTCAAAAGCATCAGCAAACACAAAAGCTCAAGGTATGGTTCAAGAGGTAAACCATCAGTGAGATATCTAGGCTGAGCAAGTTCAAGAGCATTAGTTCAAACAAAGGCACAAAATAAATAAAACTAGTTAGAAAGGAATATCTTTATTATTTCATTAAATTGAAGAAAAGGGTAAAAGTACAAGTAATCTTCAATGATTAACTAGAAACAGGTAAATGGAAGACAAAGGAGGGTTTCAAATATCCAGAAACAAGGCCATTTTAAACAAGCTAGCACAACCATTGTGTATTATTTACCATAGCTAAGATATGGAACCAACCAAGATGCCTCTGGGTAGATGAGTGGAGTAAAAAAGTGTGGTATTTATATGCAATGGAATTCAGTGACGCCATCAGAAAGAATAACTATGCCCTATCGGTAAGTAAATGGAAAGACTTAGAAAAAAAATCAAATTAAGTGAATTAAGACATACCCAAAGGAACAAAGGCTCCTGGGTTTCCCTCATTTTCAATAATTAGTACATGTCTAGGATTCTCCTAGCAGAGGATCACAATTGTTCAAAAATTATGAAAATTATTCCTTCTATTCAAAGTTAAAGACTTTGGAAAATAACATTAGAGTGCAATTCCTCATGTCACATAACCATGAAAAAAATATTGATACACTTTTGTCTGATACTAGTTAGAAAGGCTCTTGTTAAGTAAAATTTTTAAAATACTGGGAAATATGCAAAGAAAAAGAAATACTTATTCAATAATGTCAAACAATTTAGTCCCTATAAAAATCACTATTGTTTTTCAAGATTTTAAAAATAAAGCTAGCATCAAATCCAGTGGATATATAGCAAAAAGAAACAATTGCTTATAGATAATGAAACTAGACATTAAAAAATAAAGTAGCTGTAGCTTTTTTAAAAAATCAAAGTTTACTTTCTATAGAGATTACCCATATGAATGCATAGGGATGTCATAAAACATTGTTATGTAAACATTTTGAAAAGTTACTGCAGTAAAATAGATAACTTTCTAATTTGGCCCTTTTAGTCTTCACTTCTGGTTTGAAGCAAAAGTAAATTTGTTTCCAGAGAAAAACAGCAGCAGTGTGGCTGCTGTGAGTCTAGAGAACTATCTTCCTTCATGCCCCAAGTTTCTCTAGGGAAAGCAGGATTTCCCAAGAAATATACACTGAAAATAAAAGTCTATCTTCATAATGACATTCTTTAATTATTTATTTGTGCTCTGACTCATGTCTAGCCCTGGATATCTCGGCATCCTTAGGCTTCCTGAATTTTCTTCTTTGGAATGCATATCATAGGAAAGCCAAGCCACCATAAATCTACACGTGTATGAAATTTCACTTTTGGCTGAGTCTACTGCTTTGTTTGACATAGGACTCTGGCAGAGAAGAACCATAGAATTCTGATTCAGCCACATTATCTTTTACAGAAGGCCATCACAAAATTGTGTCCATAAATTCCAGCAACAAGTGTGAATAACAGGTAGATGCCTGAAGTGCTCAGAAGATTCTAAGATGATAGCCAACAACACATTGTCTGTCAAAGGAGATTATAATTTATAAAATTCATGAGGAAAGTTAATTCAAACACATTCTGGCTTTCTTTCATCCTCAGGAAGAGTAGTGATTTTAGGGACAGATGAAGAAAATAATCCTACAAATAAGTGTGACCTTGGCTTAGCACAGATTTATTATTGAATAACTGTAATAATTTAATTTCAAAAATAATTCAATAAAAATGATGATACATTTGAGTGTTTTTTAAGATTGAAAGAGAAATAATACAGACTTTGACCAGTTGAACTCACCTAAAATACCTCAGATAAATAATTTAGCATGCATATACTAAAATATATTAAAATTTAAAAGTTTGACAGTTTAATTCACTGATCATCCCTGAAGCCTTTTGCAGCCTTGTTTTAACTAGAAATAAAGTATTTGACAAGACAAAATGTGATTGTTTAAATGCTGTAACAAACCTGAGGTCATACCGTTAGAAACATGTGTACAAATGTCTGCTTACTTCATCCCTTGCCTTATGTAAAGCCAAGCTTTTAAGGTAACATTCTAACTTTGTAATGTTATTTCCGGCTGTGTAATTATAAAATGAAGAGCTAGAGCAAAATGCCTCCTAGGAGCCTTAGTCTCCTAGTTACTCAGAAGCCTGCTTTCTGGAGCAGGAAAGTCAGCGACACTCTTATCTCCAATTAACTGGAAAAATCTGGATGTGGAGTTGTAGATCGGGTGGTAGAGAACTAGCCTTGAGCACAAAAAAAACCAAAACAAAACAAAACAAAACAAAAAAAACCAAGGACAGCACCCAAGCCCTGAGGACTGGAACAAAATAAAAATAAAGAAGTTATTATGAAATAATGTTTTTAATTACTGAGACCTTTTTCCCCTTTGTGTGAAGACACTGGAACTTGAATACAGGACGTTGTTGAATTTTCAATCAAGGCTGGTATTCTAACACTTCAACCACACCTCTGCTTCCAGCTTTTTCTGCAAAACTGGAGATGAGAGTCCCAAAGATATTCTTGCTCTGCGTTGGGAGTGTGGCCTAATGACAGAGTGCTTACTTTGCATGCTGTTCGATTCCTTGGTGCTACATACACAGAAAAAGTCAGAAGTAATATTGTGGCTCCAGTGGTAGAGCAGTAACTTTGAGAAAGGTCTAAGTCCTGGAGATCAAGCCCCAAGACTGACAAAAATAAATAAATAAAATAAAATATATTCTTCCTCAGCCTCTTCAGCAGATAGAATTACAGGTATGCACCACCAGCTTATATTATTGAGAAGTTTTTACTTACATCCTCCATGCTTATGTTTTGAATCTTCTACTGCGAGCTAATTGCTGGATAGTAGAGTTCCACACCAGAACCATAAAGACTTAGTATCCAGTTTAGATCTACAGAGACATATCACATATCTCTGAAAACTGACAAGTTGTGTAACACAAGAAATGTTTTTTTTTCAAAATAGTATAGGTAAACCTTGAATATATTGGGCAGTATAAATGGCCATATGTATTAGGATGGAGATTTGTGGTTTGTAGCATGACTCTTCTGATTTGTGCCTCCTAAGTATACAAGAAGAACCTTACCTGGAATAAAAAGAAGTACATTATCCTCACACACTCACCAGATCAGAAAAATAAAGAGGAGAAAAGATTCTGAAACAAAAACAAAACAATGACTTGAGTGTGACTTACGAACTTCCTGATATTTTCAGATTGCAACAGATGATTCCTAGTTTTCATTAAGAAGGAAGAGGAGAACATTATTAAAGATTATAACACATTTGAATTTTTCTAGTCTATCCCCAGCAAAGATGAAGGAAATATAGATCCATTTCTTTAAGTGTATCAAACAGTGTGGAATAATTCAGTCAGCCAGGCAATTCCATTTGCACTGACATATTAAGCTGATATTTGGGAGGGGAAAGAAATATAGTTGGAGTTCCCTCCACTGGATACAAGCATAGCAACACTGAGAGCAAGAGCTTGGAGAAAAAGAGGAATGCTATTACTGAAATTCAACATCTAATGAAAGGTTCTTGGGCGATTTTTCTAGAAATGATTTTGCTAGAAACTAACAAAAGATTTACAGATTATTTTCTGCTGGAGTCTTTCAAGTAAAAAGTCATTAATCTCTTTTACCCTTGTCACATCCTGATAGCTAAGAAAGGATTTCTTGTAAGAACAACTTTGTTTTGCATTTTAGCTGGTGGGTATAGACTTTGATGTGTTGTTTTCCTTTCACCTAATTAAGTTTGTTCCATCTCTCTCCCCCAGTTATTTTCATCAGGATTGATTTCAGCAAGCATTGCAGGAGAGGAAGAATGAACACAGCAGTTGAGACATCCCTCATCCCTGAGAGTGGGCAACTGCTGCCAGGGTCAGGGTACGAGGGTCCTGTTTAGAAATACAGAACGACTTTTGACTTCTCCAACCCCAAATCACATATTACTTCACAGGCTATTAGCCATATTCCCTCAGAAACCAAACATAAAACATAAACTAAACAAGATGATAGCTTAAAATGTGACATGTTACATTTATGAGTTCTATTAAAAGTCACAGGACTGGGAGGGGTGGGGGGGAAGTGGGGATGAAAACATGAGAAAGAATATCAATGTGTGAGAAGTAACACACCTACTACCCGATGAAAGTAACTGTAACCCCTCTATACGTTACCCCAACAATAAATTTTTAAAAAGCCACATGAAAACACACTAAGTGGAGAAGACACTAAAGCTATGTAATTGTCAACTCAAATGCAAAGTGGTATCCCTGCAATGTAAGTTTATTTTCATTGCTTATATTGATTGACAATACCCATAATGAATCACATATATTTAAATTCAGGGAATTGTTCTTGTGTACTGTATTTATATTACTGGAAATTTTATCTTATTTAGTTCCTTTGTCCTCTCTTTTAGGATCTCAACATTAGGGTGTTGATGTTCCTGATTTTCTAGTCATTTTGGTCCCTTACTCCTCATTTTTTAAAATAATTGTGCTTGATATAAGTTTGGAAGATTCTTAAGTCACTACTTTCTTAATTTTTTAAATCTTTTATTGTTAAATATTTAATGTTAGAACACAAAATATTTAATACATGCTTTTCCCACATCATTCTGTTCTCATTATCTGTGGGAATATTTTCTTTTTTTTTTTTTTTGCCAGTCCTGGGCTTGAGCTCAAGGCCTGAGCATTGTCCTTGGACTTTCTCAAGGATAGAGCTCTACCACTTGAGCCTCAGCACCACTTCCAGCTTTTTTCTACATGTGGTACCGAGGAATCGAACCTGGGTCTTCATGCATGCTAGGCAAGCACTTTAACCACTAGGCCAAACTCCCAGCCCTGGAATATTTTCTTATATGTTTGTTAACACTGAAAATATGTGTTTGACATTTATTCTATCTTCAACTACTTTATATTTTGCTGATTATTGATTCTAGTGTTCATTTTTCAAAATTAATGTTTTTTTCAGTTTGATCTCAGAATGATAATGGATGTAATAAAAGACATATTGAAAGTTATTATTATTATAAAGTTTTTTATTGAAAATTCAAGCCAATTTCATATAATATTACAGCTTTTATTTTTAAGATTACTCAAAATAAAATTTCCTATTTTCTTTTATTATTTCTTTTATTATTGTTGGGGTAATGCATAAAGGGGTTACAGTTACATTCATCAGGTGGTGAGTACATTACTTTTTGAACATTGATACCTCTTCTCATGGTTTTGTCCGCCTTTCCCTCCTTCCACTGAAAACAAATGCCTAAAGGATGGCAGGAGCTGAAGATCCAAGCAGTAGTAATCTATCCATGATATTCAACAATATATACATTACATATATTGTCTATCTCGCCATTTACAGATATAGATCTCTCTCTCTATATATATAGATATATAATAGCAGACCAATAGACAGTCTTCTATTTTTTTCCTTTCAGAGAACATAAGCCCAACTATATTTTGGGCATAGTGGTGTGGGGAGTGGTGCTGGGTTACAGTCTGAGGAATTTCAGGGAAAGGCATTTGTACCTCTTTCAAGGAACTGTCTACTAATATATATTTTAACCATCCCTCCATCCTACAACTGCCAGAGTGTCATTGATATCCATTTTGAAAAACTGGGGGAAATCTATGAGATTTTATTAAAATCTTACTACTTTTTCTATACTGTTTGGAAAGATTTATTTCTCTCTGGTCATCCAATCTTTCACTATTTGATGAGTTCCCCTCTCAATTCTAGAAATATTTCTTTTGCTTTGTTTTCTCTGTCCTCATTGTTTATAGAGAAATTTTTGGAAGTAATACATACACATATACTTTCATAGATATATATTCATATATATAGATAACTATATATGTACCTATATATGCAACATTGGAATATTTATTCACTGTTTTATATATAATCAGAATAGGTACTTCTTTAATGTTTGCATTTTATCATTAAATTGTGTGCATTTTATGTCAGGAATCTGGCCTAAGTAGTTCTGGGAGTATGAGTTCAATTAAATTTGATGAAGAAGTTAAAACAGTGATTCAATACCTTACGGGGACATAAACACTAAAAACAATCTAGTCTCAATGAGAAAGTCTCTCATTACTGAGATAACTCCCATATAAAATTGGCTGTCAAAATATCTACCTCTTACTCAGAAATCATTATCCATTCAACAGTACAAGCCAAATTATATTTTCATGTTAATCATATAAAGATCCAGCCTAACAAAATGCCCATTTGAAAAATGGAATTGGGAACTTTTCCTTAATAGGATCAATAAAACCACTTTATCTGTAATGTCACAATTACCATAAAATTTTCTCAGCCTCTTATTTCCTCCAACATATTGCACTTTTCTCAAAGTCACCAAATTCCAACCTCCAGTTTCTTTCTTTCATGTCAGCCTTACTCCTTAAAATTCTGATCCTTATTCCATGGTGATAGAAAGCTATTGGAGATCATTTTGCTCTGGGGAAATTGCTCTTAATTTTATTCAAACACATTCTAGTTTTATTTTACTTCATGGCATGGATAGTTATCAGCTTTGACTTTGTGCTCAGTGCTATACCTATCTTTATGAAGGTTCTGTTCTAGGAGAAATAGACAAAGAATCCAGCCATAAAAATGAGATGCAATAATATCTACAATGCATTAGAATGGAGAATTACAACTGGTACGAGAGTCACTAGTTAAAGTTCGTGGAGAAGAAAAAATGAATAGGAAAAAAGAAGAAAGATGAGATAGCCATTCAAAATGCACAAGAAAAAATTCTACTCAGATGAAGCAACATAAATCATGATCAACCATCAAGCCCTGTGACTCTGCTGCCATAATTTCTTGTGAAAGCTGATGACACCTTAATGAGTTTTGTCTTGTTTAGCTTTAAACTATTGCCTTTGCTTATATATGTGTACAGTGGGTTGCTATGAGAACATAAAAAGGCATCGGTACTTTCATGGGGATTGCAATGATAGTTGTGATATTGATTATGATTGAAGAAAAACCATTGGTTAGTAAAAAAATTGATGAATCAACTTCTGGGAATGAAGAACTTTAGTAATTGTATTGATTTATTGAAGTAATATTGCTTATTTCACATATGTACTGCATTATGTTATATTTCACTCAGTTGTGGAGTAAATGTTACCTTTATATTATAGTGTTTTATATGTTCTTATTTTTCACTGTACACATGATCTACATTCATTGACAGCTAAAGTTTGTTGTATCTTTAAACACTCAGGCTCTTCAGCTTATTGACATGATCCATGTTAGATTAATTCATGCTTAGAGAAAGGCATTTCTATAATCATTCCCTAGATGGAAATGTCTGCTCTGCTCGCATGTTCTTCCAAAATTAGATCTTAATTGTCTTGAATAGGAACTTACTCAAGAATGCCAAGGGAAATATCTTGCGCTGTTCCAGAAGAAAATAATTTTGAAATACATTATTTCCCACACATAACCAGCAAAGAGTGCAGAGTCAAATCTTTTATACAGAAAGGATACGTTATTGATTTTTGGCCCTTCTATGTGACCTAACCAGCATATTGTCATTCCACAGGACTTGAAGGTAAGTGAAGAATTATTTCCAATGACAAATCCATAGCAATGGTGTTCCAATCAACAAATCTCCATTCTGAACAGACTGCTGCCAGATGAGTGGATAAAAACCTGAAAGAGAGAAAATGCAGTCACACCCAAGTAGATTTACTTTTCCTTCTCCACTACTTTTAAATAAAGTTGGAGGTTTTTCTAAAGGAATTTGCATTTGTAATAAAATTCTGATAGTCTTCATTCTCAGTACAGTGTTACTTCTGTTGAAATGCTATAAACATAACTAGAATATAGCTGGAGGTACCCTTCCCTCTCATCCTCCTCATAATTCCTTCTCTGGGTTGACTTATGCACCATCCACCACTTCCTCCAACTCAGAATATGATTGTTTAAAATGATGTTTAAATGATGTATCATGAACTAAGGTGACATGATAGTAAGGGAAATGCAACCTAATCCCACTGCACTGCATAACTCACAAGATCAGGCAAATCAGGGCACACACATGGAAGGAAAAATATCATGTGATATGACAGGTCAGAGCTGAAGTAGTTTAACTGCAGACAAAGGAATGTCCAGATTCCTGGGAAATCATCAGGAACAAAAGGAAAGCAAACATTTATACTATAGGTTTCAGAGGATTGATGGATTCTCTATTATTTTGATTTCGGAGTTTTAGCTGTCTGGATTGTAAAACAGTGCATCCCTACTATTTTAGGAAGTTTATGGTATTTCCTTATTTAATAGCCTTAGAGTAACTTTTATCTAAAATACATTAAACACGGAAATTAATGATGTATAGAAAGAAATCTAAATTTAAAACAGGTTTTCTTTTCATGTTCAGTGACATTTTTATAACATCAAAAACAATTTCTCCTAGCAAAGTAAGACCCAGGACCATTCACAGTGGATCATGCATCTATAAACATACAGCTATTTGTGAGGCAGAGATAAATAGATCATATTTTGAGACCATCTAAGACAAACTACAGAAAGCATAAAGTTAGTGAGATGGTATGTCAAAAAATGGGCCAGGCCTGGCATGGTGGTACTTGGGTTTAACCCAGCAATGTGAGGGAAATACATAGAAAGGTCATGGTTCAAGAATAAATCAGGAAAAACTATTTGTAATTCCTATCTCAACCAATAAGCTGAGTTTTGCATTGCATGCTGTATCCCAGTTATGTGAGAACCATAAGTAGGAAAATAGCAGTTCTAGGATAGTGTAAAGAAATCTCTAACTGAAAAATAGCTAAATCTAAAAGGACAGGATAAATGCTCAACATATAGAGAAGTTGCCTACCAAATACAGGGCCCAGAGTTCAAACCACCAACGGAGAACAACCAGATACACTAAATAAATAAATACAAATACAAACAAAGTATGCCACAATTTCACATGCATGAATTGTGTAAATGCACAAAGTTCAAAATTTCTCCAAATTTCTGTAATATTGACAGCAACCACAATTTGGGGCTCATTGCATTCTATATTCAGTTGAAGAGACACTGCATATTGTGTTACAATATTCACAGAAAGCTAACTTGCTCATAGCTGTAGTTGGCCACAGTGACATGGTACCGGTTAAAATCAAACACAGAAGATATGCATGGGGAAGAATTCTGAAAACCTTCTAGGTGCCTTCATCCAGTAAATTTACTTCTCTCAGCAACAAATATGAGACAACATATATTAATGCTACCCTTCAGCATAGACCATGTGACACCTAGGAGTTAATAGGACTCAATCACGTAGACATATTATTTTCAAGCTCCCAGAGAGATTCTGAATCCTTGGTGTATCCACAAATCCCACTATTAGCATACACCATGTGGAAGGGCCCAGTACCTTCAACTAAAAAGCATGGTTCATAACGAGTGAGGTGTTCTGAGAGATTGAAGAATGCTTCTGAGCAGCAGTGGAGAAAAGACAAATATTAAGGAAAAAGAGTGAAACAGCAATATTCACAGGGAAATATGCTGGAAATGAACTTTTCAACTTGGGAGGGGTGGAGGAAAGGAAAGTGGGGAAAAACTTGGGAGTAACTATGTTCAAGAAGCAATGGACTCATTACCTTATGAATGTAATTATGACCCCTTTATACATCACCCTGACATAAAAATAAAAATCTTATGTCATAGATACATGTAATAAAACACTATGTATCTATGACATGCAAACCCTCAGCTTAATTTTAATTATGTTCTAAAATCTGTGTGCCAGTGATTGTATATAGAGATTCCCTTCTTGAATACTTGTTTGTTAAACATGACATTTGAAATATGATGTAAAAATCATTGTTAATAAATTCTTTAATAAAAATAATGAAATAAAATTTTTATAGAAGACAAATATTTTGAAAAAGTTCATCCTTTTTATACAAAATCATATACTTGAATTCTTTTTTGGGGGGGAGCTGTCATGGGGCTTGAATTTTGTGCCTAGGCACTGACTGTACTTGCGCTCTTCAGTTTAAGGTTACTGCTCTATCCCTGGAGCCACAGCGCCACCTTCGGTTTTTTTTAGTGATTAATTGGAGACAAGTCTCACATTCTTTAGTGCCCAGGCTGGTTTGAACCATGATCCTCAAATCTCAGGCTCCAGAGTAGCTAGGATTGCAAGTGCGAGCCACCACGCCCGGCTTTAAACTTGAATTCTTAAAACACGCTACTATTATTTTGTTATGCAGTCGACATAGTTGGCTGATAGAACACTAAGTATAGTCTGCTCAGTTAACATTTACTGAGCCTTCAGGTCTATGTCATTGGACATACCACTGTAGACAGCTTCCTTACCCCATGTACAATAAGATGTAGAGGTAAGTCAGAAGTCTCAGTGTCTCCAGCCAGTCAAACTTATCCACTTGACTCTACTTGTTGGATTCATTTATTTGTCTTTCATGGTCACCCAGCATGACTGTCAAATGCATGCACATTTAGCAATCCAAGGAGAAGAGAATATGAGTATAGTATTCCCGTAGACAGAATGTGATTTTCAGTTAATGAGTAAATGCCTCACAAAAGTCTCCTAATGTGAACCTTAGACTATTTGTTACTTGTAAAGATCCTACCTTAGAAATGTTGTATGTGCTATATCCTTTATAACGTGTATGACAAAGTTAAGCTAAATAATTCTAAGACAAGCAGGTTAGTCACAAATCTGATGCCAAGAATGCACAATGAGAGCTCTGGAACTTGTAGTTTCCATGTTTTGGTATTGTGGATAGTAGCCTTGTAACCCAGATCATTGTATGAAAATGCTAAGGGAAAGTTGACTCAGGGATCCTCTCACCTACTATGCGGATCAGCAAGCTCCACATAAACCCATGAAACTTGGTCTCTTCATGAGGTGAAAGGAATCACAGGAGACTGTTCATTACTCTGTTATGTGTTATGTATTTTAGCCCAACTTAATGAATACAGTAATTATACACTGAAACAATAATTTTTGCTGTCTGTTAATTTACTTTAAGTTAGCAATTAATGTAAAAATAAAGCTATAATTATTATGCCCACAAGGGTGCAAAGCTTCAGCATCTATACCAGTGCTATGAATACAATTTTTCCTCCTTAAACATGCAATATTTCCAAATATTTCTTCATCAGACCTTTTCTCTTCCATCTGTTGTGTTCATCTGACACCTTTGTAATGATATCCTGAACATTTGAAATATTCATATAAAACACATTATGGAACTACAAACACAATTCCATATGTCATATTTTCTTTTAAACATGGCGCAAATGTTACTTCTCTTTAATATTACTTCCTATTATATTACACTTCTGTTACTACTAATGCTATTGTAAGTATACTTTAAGAAGACTTCTAACCATTTTATATTTTAGAACTCTTGGAAGTCATATTATTAAGAATTCTTTCAGAATAAAGTGTAAAGTGTTTTCACTGTGTAAATTTCGATTAAATTATGATTCAAAACACAAATCACTTATTCTTTATTAGATAGCCTCTGTACATTATGCTGTATAATTTTACAGATGTAGGAGCATGGTAAGAATGGGTATACTATGTTAAAAACTCAGATAAACCACATTTAATATAATCTCTGTCTTTATAAAACATTTCTAAAATACACCATTATAGCTAAAGTGAATACAGTAGAATCCTAAAAGCATTGTAAGTGCTCTGCATCCAACAATACAGTCTTCCAGTTTTAGAAATGACAACAATGAATTACAAAGACTATCTTTAATCTGATTCTTAGAATATTGTGCACTCAGAATAATAAATGATGACATGATTTTCAAAAGTACATTCTGTGGAAATGCAGTTCTTAATTCTGAGGTATAAGTAAAGTAGTGCATTTTCTGAATTTTATGAATAAGATGGATTTTGGTAACAAAAGAGACTCTCTTTGGAAGAAAAAAAAACTGAAGAAGAGCACCAAAACCCATAAAAGAACAGGACAGCCAAAAGAGTTTGGCAAAATGAAAGATGATGAAGAATTAGGGATTAGAATCAGGAACTGGGGATGAAGAGTTAGTTTGCTTCTCCAGACTGGTGGGGTAAGAGGAAAGAAAAAACTGAACAGAAAATAAGTCCAGTCTGGTGGTCTCTACAGCAGACTGACAGCTATACCTGGGACAAATGCACACTCCCTGTAAGCCTTAAACCTTGGCACTCGAATAAGATAGGGAAATGATTTCCCTACACTGATAGGCCAGTATCAGACAAAACAAACTTACACCCCTGTATTTTAGAAAGCTGCAAAAACATATATTTAAGAAGAACTTCTGTTGATGAATGGACTATTTAGAAATCAGACTAGGTCATCCACATGCAAGCCCCCTGCACAAGCAGGCTTTAGGGCAAAGCCACAACATGGGTGCGGGGGGCTTTGAAACCAATGATTAAATAGTTCTGGAACCCATAGCAATGGCTGGGTGGCAGAATTCCACAAGATGCAGATGCATAGAAGGAAAGATCTAGACATTGAAATCAATCATTTGGGACTTGAGGAGCAAAGAAACATCAGGAAACAGCCAAGGAAGTAGCTGTGAATAAAAAGAGGCTTGGATAAAGGCAAGCTGAAAAATCCAGTGGAGAGCTCAGTCCTTGAGACTTGATTTTAGATGAAGTTGAGAGCTATAGGAACAGGAAGTAGGACTCATATGAAATTCGAACCCTGGGCCTCAGACTTCCTTGGGTAACAAACAGCTGGGGGATGGTGTTTACCATACTTAGACAAGGAGATGAAGCACAGTGGTCCACAATTATCTATACATGACTACTCCAATAAAACACATTTGGCAAAATTTAATATACTTTTATGATAAAAACTCTGAAGAAATTACAAATAGGGAAATGAACTCAATATAATCAAGGGCATAAATGAGAAATTCATAGCCAGCATTCCACTAAATCAGGAAAAATGAAATTCTTTCTGCTAAAGTTTGGAAAGAAACAAGGGTTCCCATTATCCATTCTCTTCTTCAAGATATTATCACAATTCCTATCCAGAGCAATAAATCTAGGAAGAAGAATTCAAATTAACCCTATTGGTAAACAATCCTATACTTAATATATATAATATATAATCCTAAATTTAATATATATGATTCCATCAAATATTCCAAAATCTAATAAATCTTACTAACAACATAGGAGTATATAAGACCAATATACAAATATTCATTTCTTTTGCATTGTACTGAAATTAGTAAGTTAAAAAAGAAATCAGATTAAACAATGCCACACTAAATGGATAAAAATAATGCATTGGTATATATTTAACTGGGGAGGAAAAAGACATCTACAGAAGAAAACTAGGCAAAAAAAAAGGGAAAAACTCAAAAAGGACACCAAATGATATTATGACCTGCTTTTGTAGATTGGTATATCACCAAAAGCAATATACAGATTCAGTTAAATGCCTTTCAAAACCTCAACATCATTGTTTGTATCAATAGAATAATCGATCATACATTTTATGGAGAAGTTTAAAAGAACCCATATGATACAAGCATCCCAGGCTAAAAGCAACACTGGAGGTATCACTCTACCAAACTTCAAATTATAGTATATAGCCATAGTAACACTCAGTACCAGCACAAAAAGTAGACATGAGCACCCACCTACAGAATACAAAAAGAGACCTTTTAATAAAAGGACACCAGCTATAATCATCTAATTTTTAGAAAAGCAATTGAAAAACTGCACTGGAGAAATTCTACATATGATACTGGGGAAAACTTTATCTGCATGTAAAAGATTGAACTAGACCCTTTACTCCTACTTTTAAGATATCAATTTCAGATAGATCAGATATCTTAATGCAATATATGAAACCCTAAAACTACAATAGGGAAACATATGAAAATTCTCAGAAGATATAAGCCTAGGCAATTATTTTTGAATAAAATTTCAATTGCTCCTGTTGCTAGGTAAAGTAAGAGCAAGAAATGATGGATGAGATTGCATTAAATTAAAAACCTTCTATAATCAAATGAAACAATTACCAGAATAAAGACAACCCACAGACTGAGAAAAAAAATCCTCACCAGCTCTTATACATATAAATGATTTTAATACTCCAGATATACAACAAGCTCAACTTTTAAGCAAGAAAAGAAATTCTTCAATTGAAAAAGTGGCAAATACACAGAAAATTCTCAGAAGAAATGTAAATGGCAATAATATGAAAAAGTGTTGAAAATCATTAGCCATGAGAGAACTACTAAAAAATCAAAACTATATTGCAATTCAGTCTCAATCTAGTCAGAATAGAAATCAAGGAAACAATGACCAAAGCTAGTATAGATCCAAGACAAAGAAATCTGAGCTAACTGTTAACAATGCATACTAATGAAACTGCAAGTCACCGAAAAAAAAAAAACAAAACATACAGATAGGCATTCGTTATTACTCTAAACACTCCTAACTTTGTCTGAAAAAGAGTAAGGAAGATAGGTGAAAGTAGTGGAGGGGTTAAGAGTACATTTTGTGCATGTATTAAAATAACACAACGAAACTTCCTTATATTACATATTACATTGTAACACATGCTATATCATACATATATTAACATACCAAATGCATGAATGTGTATCAATTCGATTTAAACATAAACTTAAATCTGGTGTCGGTGGTTCATGTCTGTAATTTTAGCTACTCGGGAGGCTGAGATCTGAGGATTGTAATTTGAAGTCTGCCACAGAAAACAAACTGGTGAGACACACATCTTCAGTTAACTACCAAAAAGCCAGAAGTGGACTGTAGCTCCAGCGTTATAGTGGTAACCTTTAGCAGAATAACACCAAAGCCTTGACTTGAGGCTCCCAACTCTTGCACAAAAGACAATTTTAAATATTTGGCAAGACACAAATGGAGTTCTTTAAATTAGAATATAAGTCTGTGTTATATTAGGTCAAGTACATTCTTTAGTGACTTAACACATATTAAATTATCAATGCCCCAATAACCTCTGAACTGAAAATTACTGTGGATATAAAACAATTTAAGTTAGCACAGCCTATAATTTTCTATCATTAATTTATCCTAGAAAACTATTTCTCACAGACAATATTATTCACTATTACTTTGTAAAATTGTCTCCTAAAAACTGAAGTAAAATGAATATTAATGAAGCTAAAAATTCTTAATCAACACTATTTGCTTTTCAGGTTATTGACAAAATCATCAAAGCCTCTTTATCTGGGTGTCCTGCACAAATATGTCCCTATGTCTGGCAAGAAGAAAGACTAGAAACACAGTGGTCTGCACTAATATTATTATAAATATTGGCAAGATAATTTCTTGATATTCATCTTTATCAATTTTAATTTTTTAATATAATGAGCATGGAATTGGGACTTCATGAATGCTCACATGAGCTGTATAACTTGAACCATATCTATCGCCCTCTTGTCCTGTTTTTTTTCATATATTTTTATTGTAATTAATAGAAGGGTTACATAATATTTGCCACATAGAAGGTGCATTAATTCACATGCATTAATACCCTTTCACATGTCTTGGTCCCCATTTCCCTCCCCCCCAATCCCACTCCTAATCTTGTTTTTCCCCTTTTCCTATCCAATTTCAAATAACCAAATACAAATATATCCAATATATCAGATAAAAAAGTGAGATACTGTAACAATATGAGATAACCAAGGGACAGCAAAAGAGATAAGAGATAACATAGTATATTAAGGACAACAATCATTCATTATAGGGCTTTTGTTTCTATATCCTATAGGTCCTTTCATTTAGCATCATACTATGTGGCCTTATTTATCAAGGTTTTGTTCTATTGCAGATCTCTGCTAGGAGAACCCAAGGTTTCTACTGATTATGACAAATGAGGGAAACCATTGAGCCTAAGAACCTTTGAGTCTGGATTACTTCACTTAATATGATTTTTTCTAAGTCTTTCCATTTCCTAACAAATGGGGCGATGTCGTTCTTTCTGACAGCAGCATAGAATTCCATTGTGTACAAATACCACATCTTGTTGATCCACTCATCAACTAAGGGATATCTGGGTGGTTCCATATCTTTGCTATGATAAATAGTGCTGCAATGATCATTGTTGTGTTAGTGGATTTAGTATGTCCTTGTTTCTGGATGACTGGGTAAATGCCAAGTAGTGGAATTGCTGGGTCACAGGGGAATTCTATGTTTAGTCTTTTGAGGAACTGCCATACTGCTTTCCATAGTGGTTGAAGGGTTTGCACTCCCACCAGCAGTGTAGTAGTGATCCCTCCTGGCCACATCCCCTTTAGCATCTGTTATTAGTTTTCTTGATCCTGGCCATTCTAACTGGAAGTGGATACTTAGAGTTATTTTGATTTGCATTTCTTTTATTGCCAGAGATGTCGAGCATTTCTTCTTGTGTCTAAAAGCCATTTTCATTTCTTCTTCAGAGAAGACTCTCTTTAAGTCTTTGGCCCATCTTTTAATGGGATGGTTGTTACAATGGAGATTAGCTTTGGAGTGATTCAGTTTTTTGAGCGGCTGATATATTTTAGATATGAGGCCTTTGTCTGTTGTATGGTTGGTGAAAATCTTCTCCCATTTTGTAGGCTTCCTAATTAATTTACTAGGTATGTCTTTTGCCATACAAAAGCTCTGCAATCTAATGCAGTCCCACTTATCCAGCTGTTCTCTGATTTGTTGTGATTCTTGGTCCTTATTAAGAAAGTTTCGACCTTTGCCAAGGAGACCTAATGTATTTCCTATTCCTTCTTGTAAAGTTTTCAGTGTGTCGGCTTTTACCTCCAGGTCTTTGATCCATTTGGAGTTACTTCTAGTGCAGGGTGACAAAGAAAGTTCCAACTTTAGTTTTCTGCAGGTGCTTAACCAGTTCTGCCAGCACAACTTGTTGAAGAGGCTGTCGTCCTTCCATTCTAGTTTTTTGGCTCCCTTGTAAAGATTAGGTGGCCATAGGTCTGTGGTTTAATATCTGGGTCCTCAGTTCTATTCCATTGGTCTTCAGGCCTGTTCTTGTGCCAGTAACAAGCTATTTTGATAATTATAGCTCTGTAATAGAGTCTAAAGTCTGGTATTGAAATTCCTCCTGCACGGTTCTTTCTGCTAAGAAGTGTTTTTGCTATACGGGGTCTTTTATTATTCCATATGAAATTTTGGATTGACTCTTCTATTTCTTTATTTTTTTTCTTCTTCTATTTCTTTAAAGAATGACATTGGGATATTGATGGGTATTGCATTGAATTTGTAGATAGCCCGTGTCAAGATTGTCATTTTCACGATGTTGATTCTTCCAATCCAGGAGCATGGGAGGTTTTTCCATTTCCTTAGTTCTGCTTTAACTTCCTTTTTCACGGTTTTGAAGTTTTCATCAAAAAGGTCCTTTACATACTTAGTTATGGTAATTCCTAGGTACTTTATTTTTTTTTTGAGGCTATAGCAAAAGCAGTTGCTTGCCTGATTATTGCCTCATTCCTCTCACTGTTGGCATAGAGGAAGGCAGTTGATTTTTGAGGGTTAATTTTATACCCTGCAACACTTCCAAAGTTTTGAAGGAGCTTGGGAGTAGAGTCTATAGAATACTTTAAATACAGAATCATGTCATCTGTAAAGAGGGAAAGTTTTACTTCCTCTTTCCCTACTTGGATCCCCTTTATGCTTGCTTCTTGCCTTATTGCACTGGCTAGGAATTCTAATACTATGTTAAAGAGTAGTGGAGAGAGTGGGCATCCTTGTCTCGTTCCTGACTTTAGAGGGAATGGCTTTAGCTTTTCACCATTAAGTATAATACTAGCTGTGGGTTTGTCATACACAGCCTTTATTATATTGAGGAATGTTCCATGGATTCCTAGTTTCTCCAGAGCTTTTAACATAAAGGGGTGTTGGATCTTGTCAAATGCCTTTTCTGGGCCCCGGGAGTTTGGCCTAGTGGTAGAGTGCTTGCCTAGCATGCACGAAGACCCGGGTTCGATTCCTTGGTACCCCACATACATAGCAAAAAGCTGGAAGTGGTGCTGAGGCTCAAGTGGTAGAGTGCTAGCCTTGAGAAAGTCCAAAGACAGTGCTCAAGCCCTGACCCAAGCCCAGGCCTGACAAAAAAAAAATGCCTTTTCTGCATCTATTGAGACAATCATGTGACTTTTGTCTTTGTTCCTGTTGATGCGTTGAATTATATTAATTGATTTGCGTATGTTGAACCAGCTTTGCCTCCCTGTGATGAATCCAGTTTGAACATAGTGTATAATTTTTTTGATGAGTTGTTTTAGTCGGTTGGCCAGTATTTTGTTGAGAAGTTTTGCATCGATGTTCATCAAAGATATAGGTCTATAGTTCTCTTTCTTTGATGAATCTCTGTCTGGTTTGGGGATGAGGGTTATTCTGGCTTCATAGAATGAGTTTGGTAAGGAACCTTCATTTTCAATTTCGTTGAAGAGCTTGAGGAGTATTGGTGTGAGCTCTGCTTTGAAGACCTTATAGAATTCAGCTGTGAATCCATCTGGCCCTGGGCTTTTCTTGGGTGGAAGTTCTCTAATTGCCATTTCTATTTCAGAGCTTGAAATAGGCCTGTTGAGTTGGCTTAGTTCTTCTTGGTTCAGTGTGGGTATGTTAATATTGGCTAGGAATTCGTCCATTTCTTCTAGATTCTCAAATTTGTTGGCGTAAAGGTTTGAGAAGTATTCCCTCATGATACTCTGGATCTTGGTAATTTCTGTCGTGATATTAACATTTGCGTCTGTGATTTAGTTTATTTCGGTATGCTTCCTTCTTTTTTTGGTAAGATTTGCTAAGGATTTGTCAATTTTGTTAATTCTTTCAAAGAACCAACTCCTTGTTTAGTTGATTCTTTCTATAGTTTTTTGGATTCCAATACATTTAATTCTGCTTTGATTTTAATAATTTGCTTCCTAGTGGAATTAGGGTTGGTTTGTTGCCCTTTTCCCAGGAGCTTAAGGTGACACTAAATTGTTGATTTGTGATTTTTCCAATTTGTTATTGTAGGCACTCAGAGCTATAAATTTTCCTCTGAGTACTGCCTTTGCCGTGTCCCAAAGGAGCTGGTATTTTGTGTGCTCCTTTTTGTTAAATTTCCTAAACTGTTGGATTTCTGTTCTGATCTCTTCGATGACCCATTGGTGATTCAACAATATGTTGTTCAATCTCCACGAGTTACAAGGTTTTCGTTGGTGGAGATGTATGTTCAGTTCCAATTTGATGCCCTTGTGGTCTGAGAGAGTCCAGGGAATAATTTCAGTGTTTCTGAATCTGTTCAGGTTTGCTTTATGGCCTATAATGTGGTCTATTTCGGAGATTGTTCCATGTACTGCTGAAAAAAACGTATATTGTGTTGTTGCTGGGTGGAATAATCTGCAGATGTCTGTTAGATCTAGTTGGTCTATGTAGTTCTTCAATCCTAAGGTTTCTCTGTTGATTTGAATTGACTCATTTTCTGTTCTTTTTCTATAACAACTAAATTATCTTCAACCCCGGAAATTCTCTCTTATGCATTGTCTAACCTGCTATCAAAGCTATCTACTTTATTCTTCATCTCCCTTGCTTCTAATTGCTCATTTTTGATTCCTTGCATCTCTTGTTTTAGATCATGTATGGATTTCTTTAGCTCCTTGAGTTCCATTTGAGTGGTTAGCTCAGCAGCTTTATTCTCTTTGGACATTTGTTGGGGTTCAGTCACCTTTTTGTTTGTGGATTCTATGAATTCGTCCATTTTTCTTTGAAAATCCTTTATTATGGCCTCCTTCATGGCTTCCCCTTTTTCACATATCACCTTGTTCATGGTTTCCTCTTGTTTAGCTGTGGCTTCCTCCCTTATCTCTTTCTTCATGTTTTCACACTTTTCATTAATGACGTTTATCAATTGCATTTGTATAGCACTTGGAAGACTCTCTTCTAGATTTGCCACTGACTGCTCCATTGCCTGTTTATGTTGGGTGGGAGATGCTATTCCTTGATTTGACATTTTTCTTCAGTTACTTGTTTTGTGTCCTGTTTTGTTTAAGGATAAGCTTTCACTAATTTCTTTGTCATGGCTTCATTGCTATCCTTGATTTTTATATTATAGGTATGTATTGACCATAGGTATGTATCAGAAGTTTATACCATTTTTATGTAATACAAACTTCATTACATATATGTAATCAGATTTTTTACATAATCTATTGTTTATTAGGCATATGTAAAATTCTGATACTTTCATTTACTGATTTATAATACTGCTATGATATTTCATTTTTACTTATATATGAGTTTAATTCATATGTCCTAATATTTTATTCAAATAATGTAAATATATTTTAAGAGATACTGTGTTATATTTTCAGCTGAAAATTATCTCATTATATTTTTATATCTGTCTTGTGTGATTTTTCCCTGGGAAATTATCAGAACATAAATATACTACTTACAAAATGCATTCCAATCACTGCAGGTGTGTGTGTGTGTGTGTGTGTGTGTGTGTGTGTGTGTGTGCACTCACACATGTGCGCCTGGGAAAATTCGGGCTGATTTTTTTTTTTTTGCTCATTTGAAGGAATCTGTACATTTGAAGTATTGCCATGGACGTTGTCTCTCCTGTAGAACCTATTTGACATAATTGACTGCAATTACTATTTTCATCTTATTAAGTCAAATTGTCATTATTTGGCTGGTGAGGAGAGAACTGTGCTACTTAACCACCTTCATTTTTTTTTCTTGGCGATCTTTCAGGCAACTTTGAAATGAGATTTATTTCTGAAGTAATGAAGTTCCCTGGGTTATCCTGACTTTTCATGCCTCAAGTGCTGTTGCTATTGCATAGTGAGGAAAATTTTAGAGATCCTGCCTTTGTGACCTAGGTGCTGAGGCTCACTGAAAACAGTCTCATCTGTGCAAAGTTGGGAGGTAACATGCCATGGGGCTACAAAAACTTCTCTTACAAAGGAGATAGTATTTATTACATATCACAGGATCATGTTTATCTCTCTAGCTTAATTACAATTGTCAGATACAGCCTTGCCAGTTACATGCTTGATTTAGTTTGTTTCCCATTTTAGTTCAACTAGCATCTTTTCTGTTTATATTTCAAATATTTAAATCCAGTTTTTACATATCTTATTATTTTCAGCTTTGGTTTTCTTCTATAAAGGAACATTTAGCAAGAAATTGTAGGATCATGCAAAAGATTAGATAACTAACATAATATGCAATAGCAATTTTAAATTTCTTAGACTTTTCAAATAATTAACATCTATAGTTTTTTAATTAGCATGTATTTAATTTTTTGTGTAATTGGAAGATAAAATATAGTATGAATTGAAATATAGTTGTTGACTTCAAATAAACATGAAAACAACTACCCTGTGCAGTTAAGTCAAGCAGGATTCTGAACTAGATCAGAGATGGAGAAATTTCTGGAGACTAGAGTAAGCAAGTACATGGATGGAAAATAAGTAACCCCATTGGTGGGAGTGTAAACTTGTTCAACCACTCTGAACAGCAGTATGGTGATTCCTCAAAAGACTACACATAGATTTCCCTATAACCCAACAATCCCACTCCTTGGCATTTACCCAAATGTCCAGAAATAAGTGCATACTAAAGCTACTCGCACAATGATGTTTGTGCAGTATCACTTACCATAGCTAAGATATGTAACCAACCCAGATGCCCCTAAGTAGATGAATGGATCAAGAATATGTGGTACTTATACACATTGGAGTACAATGCTGCTATCAGAAAGAATGATATCTCCCCATTTGTAAGGAAGTAGAAAGATTTGGAAAATTTCATTATAAGTGAAATAAGCCAGACCCAAAGGAGCACAGGCTCTATAATTTTCCTCAGTTGTAATAATCTAGGATTCTCTTAGCAAAGGATCACAATATCTCAAAAGCTGTGTATATACTATCATAAAGAATGAGATTAATGAGTTGAACTCTAGGTTATGGAAACAAGAGGTTTATCTTTGTAATTGTTTCTTATTGTACTATGTGAAGTTATTTCTTGTCTCTTTTTTTCCACTTATAGTTAATGTCATGTGGTAAGTGTATTTGACTTTACTATCTGATATACAGTATATACACTTATCCATTTATTTGACACAGGGAAGGGATAGGGAAAAACAGGATGACTGGGCTGGGGAGAAGAGAAGGAAAGGGGACAAAAATATGAGAAAAAGTATCAAGTTTCAAGAAGTAGGTAGCCACTTTCTGATGAATGTAACTGTCACCCTCTGTATACATTATCCCGGCAAAAAACACAATAAAAAAAGAAAGAGATATGAATGATCATAATCAATTGTCCCAAATTACTTCTTTATCTATTTTTAAGATAAAAGCACGGAAATTCTGAAAAAAATGTGAGAATATTGAGAGTAATGAGTGTAGAAACAAATGAGATTAAATAAATGCCCAACGTTGTTTGTCACAGATCCCTGAGAAACATATCCTTGGGATATCAGAAATGTCACTTCAGAGTGGATATGAAAGATCCAGGGCAACACACTGTAGCATTGTTCAGGAGATGTGAGCAAGTGGCTAAGTAGGACTTTCTAGTGTGGGTAGTAATTGGGAATCATTGCCTGTATGAAAAGAAATAAATAATTTTAGTAAGTGCTACTAAGGGAGAAAAATCAAGTGTTTAGAAACCCCACAAATGGGTGGGACACTGGTGGCTTACACCTGTCACCCAAGATAGTCAGGAGGACTATTTTTTGAAGGCATCCAAGGCAGAAAGTTTATGAGACTCTTATCTTCAATTAAGCACCCAAAAACCCCTCAAAATGGAGCTGTGGTTTACATGGCAAAGTACTACCCTTGAGCACAAAAGGTGAGAAACAGCACCCTAACAAAGTCACAAATGTGCTCACAAATAGCTATTTTTATTAACTACACCTCTGAATGTATATTTATGATGTTTTAAACATGAAGATGAAAATTTATCCTGAGTTTTAGAAGCGATCCCACAAAGTTGTAATAAGGCAAAGAACTTATCAAACATTTTTTATTTACTCTTTTTGTAATTTTTTTTTGCCAGTCCTGGGCTTGAACTCAGGGCCTGAGCACTGTCCTTGAGTTTTCTCTAGCTAGCTCTCCACCACTTGAGCCACAGTACCACTTCCAGGTTTTCTATGTATGTTGTACCGAGGAATTGAACCCGGGTCTTCATGAATGCTAGGCAAGCACTCTACCAGTAGGCCAATCACCTGGCCCTATCAAAAATTTTAAAGTAAGTAAATATCCTATAATAACTTAGAGAGAGCTAATATGTCATTTTATTAATATGTATAAATATAATATTTAATTTTTCTTTGATCATACAGAGTATTAATAAAACTTAGAAATAGATAATGTCATGTAATAATGCATTATACTTATGTCTAAATTTCTAATTTTACAATCTTTTTTCATTTGTATGGGATATTATAGAAATGATGAACCTCTTGTCTGTGAATTAATTTATGCTATTACATAATCAACTGACTTGTTTTATTGGTTTAAAACTGTTTCTAATCATAATAAGTTAGTTTTAAAATGATAACTTTCATATGTATTATACATTACCTGGGAAAACAGTTTGAATGTCCTTTCATCAATTTTAAGGATTGTTTTAGATTTGTCAGCCTCAAATTCTGTGAACATTAGCTTTGATGAAAAGGAACAATAGAAATAAGCTTCATATTTTGCTTTAAAGAGCCACTGTGAATAATGAACTTTAGTTGCTATCTACTTTATTTCAACTTGAAACATTTCAAAGAGGATATTCTTCCAATTAAGTGGAAACACTTAGATTGTATATAAATATAAAAAAATGGATGTTAACTGTCTACTTTATTTTGAAAACATACAATGAGAATTCAATGAATGCTAGAAAGAAAAGAATATTGTAGAAATAGTATTTTCATGTTCATTCTGACACATAATCACATTTTAGAATAAAACATCAAACACACTTAAAGAATAAAAACTTAAAATTATTTTTTATCTTTCAGAACAGCATTATTTTTAATTTTTATTTTATTGTCAGGGTAATGTACAGAGGGGTTACAATCACATTTGGGAGATCGTAGGTACATCACTTCTCATACACTGATATCCCTTCTCATGGTTTTGTCCCCATTTCCCTTCCCCACCCCCTCCGAATTATTTTGTTTCCCCCTTCCCTTTCTTATTTAAAATAAACAAATATTCACATCTACAATATAACAGGAAAAAGTCAGATACAGTAACAATACGAGATTAAACAAAGGGAAACAAAAGAGAAGAGAAATAGCATAGTACATTAAGAACAACAATCATACAAGATAAGGCTCTGTTTCCATATCCTAGAGACCATTTCATTTAGTCTCATCCTATATGACCTTATGTATGTACGTTTTGTGCTACTGTAATCCTCTGCTAGGAGAGTCCTAGATGTATACTAATTATTACAAATGAGGGAAATCTTTGAGCCTATGTTCCTTTGGGTCTGACTTACTTCACTTAATGTGATTGTTTCCTTCTTTCCATTTCCTTACAAATGGGGCAATGTCATTTTTTTCTGATGGCAGCATAGAATGACAAGTGTAAAAATACCACATCTTGTTAATGCAATCATCAAATGAGGGGCATCTGGGTTGGTTCTATATCTTTGCTATGGTAAACAGTGTAGCAATGCACATCCTTGTGCTAGTGCTTTAGTATGTCCTTGTTTCTGGACAATTGGATAAACGCCAAGTAGTGGAATTGCTGGGTCATAGGGGAGCACTATGTGTAGTCTTTTGAGGAACCGTTATACTGCTTTCCAGAGTGGTTGAATGAGTTTACACTTCTAACAACAATGTAGTAGTAATCTTTCCTGGCCACATTCCCACCAGCATCTGTTATTATTAGATTTCTTGATCCTGGCCATTCTAACTGGAGTGAGGTGGAATCTCAGAGTTGTTTTGATTTGTATTTCATTTATGGCCAGCGAGGTGGAGCATTTCTTTGTCTATAGGCCATTCTTATTTCCTCTTCAGAGAAGTCTCTCTTTAAGTGTTTTGCATATCTTTTAATGGGATGGTTGTTGATTTGAAGTTAAAAATCAATTTTGCAAAATTATTTTTGAAACCATTTGATGATTCATTTTCAGTTTCTGAAAATAAGACTAATTATTTAAGGTCTCTCTACCTACCTCAGTTGTGTCTTCTCCTTTTCAAATAAAAAGACAAGACTTGGAGCACTATTTTTCTCTTTGCCAATGTTAATTTGTACAACCACTTGTGGGAAGGCTTTTTCCTGCTAGGTGTTTATTTACTTGAAGCCTTTGGATTCCAGTGAGTCCTTGGATTATTTTCTGGTATCCAACTTCAAGCTGAGTAATGGGCTCCTATATTAGTCTTGTCTTGAAGATATCAAAACTACTACAAACATCTCACAATTCAATTAGTTAAGTTTGGAGGAAATAAAAAAAGTTCTTATCTCAAAGTGAGACTATCTTTAAAAATTATATGACAGATACACTCTCATACATATCCAAAACCATGAAAACTGAACTAAAATCACACATGGAAAAACTTACCATCGAAAGTATTAAGTGGGTATTAGTGCAAAGGAGAGCAAACAGTAAGGCTGAAAAAGAGTGAATATGGTTAACTATTTCATTTATGTGTGAAAGTTAATAGTGAGACTTGTTACAATAGGCTTTGGAAGATGAGATAGCAGATGATGGAGAGTGACTAGAGATGCATGTGAACAACATACATGGCATGTGTGTTTGTATCTGTAAAAGTAAAATGTTACACAACTAACTAATGGTAGTAAAATTATACATATATAGGGAAAACATTCAGTTGTTTGTGAGGATAAGTTTCTCTGAAATTTTCTTAAATACTCTTAATTTAAGCTCAGAATTTCGAGATACATAATGAACATCACAAAATTACCTTTCATTCAATAGTAACAGTATCTCATCATAAATGAACCATTAAAAACAAGTTTAGAAAATGTGGCTAACCAAATCAAAGGAGAAAACTATTAAGGTTGAGTCCATAGGACATGTTCAAAATTATCTAACACTGTCACAATATCCATGCTTTCGCACTGACTATATACAAAGTTAACAAGAAAGCTGAGAATTCTCATGTATTTCTCTCATTGCTGCCAGCTTTCCCTTGAGATGACTTTGAAGATGTCATGCCAGGCTTTACAGCATCTGACTCTATTTACGACAGACTCAGAACTTAACTTCAAATGTTGAAGGTCATAGTTGCTTTGCCATGTGGCCTGCCTGCTACACTCTTAAGAAAAGTGAGTTTAGTCTGGAAATCAATGGCTCACACCTTTACTCTTAACTACTCAGATCTGAGAATATGTAACAATCAAAGCCAGCCCAGGCAGGAAAATCCTTGAAAAACTTATCTCTAATTACTCACCAAAAATCTGCAAGTAGAACTATGGTGCTTGCTCTAAGGAAACATTTTCAGGGACAGTGCCTAGACCCTGAGTTCAAGCCTCAGGATCAACACAAAAATAAATAAACAAAATGAAGCAAAATATTGATGGCTATTCTTTCTTCTGAAAATAGCACGTCTGTTCTATAAGCTGACTGGCAGCTTTAATATCTTGTATAAAATTATAAAAAATAAACATTTTAACAATGAGTCTAAGCTCCATAATACATCTGAAAAACAATGCAGTTTAAACTTTTAAAGTTTGTTTTTGCTGGTCCTGAAGCTTGAATTCAATGGCCTGGATACTATCCTTGAGTTTTGTCCTCAAGACTAATAATGCTCTACCACTTGAACCACAGCTGCACTTATGGCATTTTTTTTGTAGTTTACTAGAGATAATAGTCTCACTGACTTTCCTCCCTGGGCTTGATTCAAACACCAATCATTGAATCTCAGCTAAAGTAGCTAGAACTATAATGGTAAGCCAACAACAGCCACTTCACATTTTAAATTTTCATGAAAAAAAATTAAGTCTTAGACAGTTTAGACTTTCAATGTCATTTGGTAAAACTGGTTAAAGCTATCATGATTTATTACCCTCCAAAAACAAATAAAAAATATCACCACTTATCATCTAGATACATACACACATGTATATATATATATAGATATACACTGTAGGGTAGCTTCTCACCTTCTGATTAAGTAAGAACTAAAACTTATGTTATTATAATCATTGTATAATTCTTTACCACCTATTTAAAATATTTATTGTAGCAATTTTATATTTTGCTTTTGCTTAAAATTGTAATTATATCAAGTACCCCTAAAATAGTGTCTAACAACATATCCCAAATATGTCTCTCCTTTTCACCTTGTGAAAAGTACAAGCAAGGACAAGGGCTCTCACCAGAGATTAGATCTGCTTCAATAGCAGCAAAGATGAATGAAGGTACTTCTTCTCCCCCCACCCCTCTCCCCTCTCGCCCTTTTTCCTCCTTATGGTTTTCCTCATGTTGTTGTTGTATCTGATTTTGATACAAGCAGAGCCTGGCAATATACTCATGGAACTATCATTAATAAAACTCACTAATGTATGCAGTTGATATTCATTATTACTACTATTAATAAATTAATATCCCAAATAATTTCTATTTTTGTTAATACTTGAATTTGAACTCACTGTAGTCACAGAACATTATTTTATATATCCATTATCTACCAGAAAAAAGTATATTCATTTTTAAACTATTAAAGGTAATACTCCAAACTGAGGTTCCTCTAGCCCTCATCATAAGTTATTTATTCTTCTATTATTATAAGGAAAAAATTATTATAAGGAGTTTTTGTAGGTATCACATTTTTGTTGGTGTCATATCCTATGTAGCCCCTTGTATAGACCCTATCTCCATTTCAGAAATGGAAATAAGTGATATAGCACCTGGAAGGAGTAGAAGTTGTAGTGGAAAATATCTTGCTTTGTAACCTTGAAGTAATACAGTGATCAGAATTCATTTCCTCTATGAAAGATTTTTTTATTAGTTCCCCCACTTGATTAGGAGCAGTAGGGTCTATACTTGTAATTATACCCATTAGAAGGTTTGGGAATTCAAAACTGAGTGTTTAGGTCAGTCTAGGTCACACAACTAGTCTCTGACTCAAGAAAATTATAGGTAGGTAGATAGACAGACAGACAGACAGATAGATAATAGATAGATAGACAGACAGACAGATAGATAATAGCTCAACAGAGAGATAGATGCATCAATAGATAGATATAAATGGATATATATTTTATGTAGCCAATACTATTTATATTATTAATAGTACCATGTGATATATATTATAAATATATAAGAATCAGTTATACATAGGTTTGTGTGTATAGAATTATGTTCGAAATAAGTCTAGCCAAGTAGATAAAATATTTGATATCAAGTTTGCACAAGGAATATTAAAATTACAGTTCAATTATTTTTCTAACACTTCACTGGGAAAATGTAATAGTTACAAGTGTCAGATGTATGAATTTTAAAAGATAAGAAAAAGTAAAGAAATATTTTTCCTATGACTAGGACTATTTGAAAATTATGAGTTTATCTCTGCCATTAATTCTTTGTTTACATTCAAAATTCATCTCTCTGTCTAAAAGTGGTTTGTTTTTACCTACATCGGTCCATATTGGATAATAAATCTTCTTTCCTTGATCTTTAAAATAAAGAAATAAGAACAAGCTAACCACGTAGTGCCCAGTGTAAACATTTAATGCATTTTACTTAATAAGCTTAATGGTGTACTGAAATAAAAGTGAACTCTTCACCTTCGTTGATCTATAAATTAAGATGTTGAAGCATGGTCATTAATATACATGCCAATGTGACAATATTTCAAAGGATCCTTTATCCTTTACATATCTAGTGCAGATTTGCACATATCTTCTTTGGAGATACAGAAAATGAGCAGTCTTATCAGCTATATAATACCTCTCAAGTGGAAAGAAACAGGGCAAAAGCATAGTTATTTCTTAAATAAAGTTTTAACATAGAACAGAGTAATAGGGAGTAATGAAAGATAACCTGGCAGATATAAAAAAGGAGAACTGAGCAAAAGAGAAGCAAGGGTCCCAAGGATGGTGTATAAAAGCTTATCCATCTGGTCTCCATGATGACATCCCGAATATCTGCAATTGTAGAATCCTTAGCTTTACTAATGTTGCTTTTGGCCCCTTCATTGTAAACACCATAATGATCATTTGTACAAAGGAGAATTGGAGTGGTTAAAAGGCCAGTGCTGAGGACTCAATATGGCCCTATGACAGGAGGACATAGGGTGGGAGGAAGAGTCAAATATTTGACTCATTTTCCAAAATGAGGGGGGGGGATGACAGGGACTTCCCCCAAAACCCATCCGGTATAGACATCTCCCATCTTCATAACAAGGGAGTACTTGACCCAAGGCAGGCAAGGGCTATAACCAGGTGGGGTTAGAATTCCTCCCCATCCTACCCCCCTTGGCCTGCCAGGAAACTCCCTCCCTTTCCATTGTCATCAGAGCAGTGTGCCAGAAGCCCTCGGAAAAGATAGGTCAGTTCAAACAGCAAAGGTGTCAGTGGTTGCCCCAGCCATCAATCAACTATGTTGAATTCCATTGGCCACCTGTGTATGGCCAGCCCAACCACATGGCTGGCAGTCTATAAAAGTAGCCTGTAAGATTAGGCGGGGTGGCTCTCACTCACGTCTTAGAGATGGCCCTGACTGGTCAGTATGATTCTTGATGCTAGGCGTGGAATAAAAGTCTGTTTAACTTCAAAAAAAAAAAAAAAAAAGAACAGAGTAATAGAACTTGACAGGTAGTATGTAGCCTGCTTTAGGCGAAAAGGTTAACTGCAGCAGTAGGCCATATTGACTTTACAACACCGTCACATGTATTTTAATGGAAAAATATTTTCATTTGTAAAACTAAATCTCAATATAAAATATGTGTATAGTATTAAAGCAAAATGTACATTCTCAAGACAGTTAAATTCATTATTTTTCAGCTCTGATAATGGGTCATAGCAATAATCCTATCTCTATCAGTTGTAGCTTAGCAAATTTCTATATTGTAGTTTAAGCATAAGTAGCCTCATTTTACTTTAAAACCTAGCATGTATATTTTAAAACCTTATCTTACATTGTTTTAGAGCAGGAACTAGAACTTTATCTGAAATACGATGAACTATTGGTTAAATACATAGATAAAGATCTATTTCCTACCAATTATAGTATCAAACGATTTACAAATCAAAATGATAGTGTGCTTAGTTAATAACAAAGTTCTTCATTTTGATTTTTACAACATAATTTTACATTGTTGATAAAAATGAGATACCCTTACCACAGGAAACCAGTCAGATATTTGAGGGTTGCAAAGAAACCACTATTTGGTCTAATGATCAACATTAAACACCACCAATACACTAATGGGAATAGGAATCAATTAAACATTCTTTTAAAAAGGAAGACACTAAGTCCTATTTTGGAAGAATGCCATTCAGTAAACCAAGGGCAGACTATAGGTGAAATATTCATAGACTGATTTTTAATACTTTATTAATGGGTGGTAATATTAGTATTATTTGCCAAAATTCAATATAGTTTGTTAAACTGTGGCAATATCGGTATAACATACATCTGTAGGTACATCCTTAACCCCTTTTTCCATGCTACTAAATGCCAGGTAGTAGGTCAGATGCTGTTTCTTTGTTTCTTACTACCACTTAAGAGGCCATTGCCTCAACACTTACACCAAACTCTCTCAAATATGCCATAAAATTATATACAATTGTCATCCTTCTGGTGATCGATTCCATACACCGGGATAACTTTACTCACTTCTAGAAGAATTTATGACTCCACTAATATGTATAACTTCAATAAAACACTGTGCTAAGTGAAATAAGCTTATATATTTGAATAAATAGCACTTTCCCTATTTTCCAATAATTTACCGGGAGGTGAAAAAATATTCATAATAATACATTCCTTATAAATTTGACTGTATAAATATTATTGTATTTTGTTTAATAATGCTTTTGCCAGTCCTGGGGCTAGAACTCAGGGCCTGGGAACTGTCCTTGGGTTTTCTCAAGGCTAGCTCTACCACTTGAGCCACAGCACCACTTCCAGCTTTTTTATATATGTGGTACCTATGAATCAAACCCTGGTCTTTGTGCATGTTAGCCAAGCATTCTGCCAGTAAGCCAAACTCCCATCCCTTGTTTAATATTTTGCTGAATATTTGTGTTATACACCTACTTACTAGAATATTTTTTGTCAGGCAAGCCATTACTCATTTAATCATTTTCTACACTATGGTGAATACTGAAATTTCACATAACATATATATTTGTTATATATACACACATAACATATGTCTGTGTGTTTGATGTGACATGCTTTATTAGTGATTTGCTATGAGTGCATAAAAGCCTGATTGCTAATAATTAATAAAATATGCTTTTTGATTGATTGTTATGATTCTTATGCCTTTCCTTGATCATCATCTAGTCACACATTATGAAAGTATGTGTATACTAAATTATTTGCAAATCAATTTATCAAAGACTATGATGTGTTCTCACAGTTACTGCCATATCAATCTAACGGTAAAGTAAGTCTAGTATTAATTGCTGAATTTATGAACACCCATACATCAAACAATGAGGAGGGCTATTTTTGTCAGGAGACACTAAATAAATCATAAATTAAGAATTAAGAACCTATCAAGGATGAGATTATGATTCTATCAAATGCCAGATAATTTCATTGTATAGGGACCATTTCCTCCGGTGTCATTCATCAACTCTCCAACTATGAAAGCACTTCATGATTTCCCATCATTAAATATTATTTCAAAGGAAGTAATTAACCTGCTTTGTAAAGTAAGCTTAGAAAACACCTCCCAAGTAATAAAGGATTAAAATCAAAAGGTAGCAGGAAAATGAGTTGTACTGAAACACATTTTAATTGTTTGATTTACCGAACATTAACCCTTTGCTGATCTTAGCCAGCAACCGGAAAAATGTGTTATCAGATCTATTTGCATAACTATTCTGATATTTTAAGTAAAAAATAAAACCAGAGAAAAAGATATTGTGATTTCTCACTTCCTTCTTCTAGTAGCCTGCGTTTGAAAAATACTATGTCTGATTTGGTGGTTACATTCTCATTGACGTGTTAATGCAGTGACATATTTAAGCAGCAAGAAGAATTTATTCATGCATCATATTGGTCTATAATCTCAAGTGAACCAGAGAGTATGACCAGTAGGTCAAGCGAACAAAAGCCAAACCATGAAACTTACACAAAATCATAGGAACACTGATCTTTTTTGTTAAGGAGCAAAGGCAACATGTTGGATTAACATAATCTTTTAAACAAATGAGGCAAAGAGGGCTTGGATATTTTTGTACTAGCATGCTAATTTCAACTCATTCTTGTATAAAGTACAAAATTAGTTGTTGAATTAGTTATAGTACTGTCCTAAATATGACACCTACTAATATATAGAACTTCCAAAACAAAATTTCAGAAAACAAAGAGCTGAACTTTCACTTCCACAAAGACAAATTAACTACAGAACTAACAGCATAAAGCATTCTTTTCAGTATTTTAATTTCTGTCTGTCCTGTTGCCGAACAGGGCCTGGTGCCTGCTGAGCTGCCTGGTATTGCTGAGCCACACATCCAATGCTGTTTTTCATTGGTTTTTTTCTTGTTGTTATTGGTGGTGGTGGTGGTGTTTTGTTGTTGTTGTTGTTGTTTTTCCTAGAGCAGATCTTATTTCCTACAATACATTTTGAAGTTATGATTTCTCTCTGTTCAGAATCCAGTGCTTGCTGGTTTCATGGATATGTGCCATACCACCCAGCGTTCCTTCATGGAGAGGGAAGCTTTTGAATCATTCTGGTTGACTAGCCTGACAATAAGATCCTACCATCCACATCCTCTCATGGTAGCTTGTCATGACAGGTGCCTGATACTTCCCAACTACTAGTTGAAGAGTTTCATCAACTTTGCTACCATGACTGTTTTCAAAACACAGTCCTCAAATCCTATTAAGTGAAGTAAGCCAGACAAGGAACATAGGCTCCATGGCTTCCCTCATTTGTAATAATTGGTACACATCTAGGACTCTCCTAGCAGAGGATCACAATAGCTCAAAACCTATATGAGAAAGGGTATCAATGTATGTGAATTAATGCACCTTCTATCAGGCGAATATAATGTAACCCTTCTATTAATTACAATAAAAATATATGAAAAAAGAATAAATAAAATAACCCCCCCAAAAAAACCTATGTACATATGGTCATACAGGATGAGACTAAATGAAATGAACTCTAAGTTATGGAAACAAGAGGTTTATCTTTGTAATTGTTGTTCTTATTGTACTATGTGAAATCATTTCTTTGCTCTTTTTTTCACTTATGGTTAATCTCATATGTTTACTGTATCTGACTTTGTTACCTGATATATTGTATATACACTTATTCATTTTTTTAAAATAGAGGGGGGAGCAAGATGATTGGGAGGGGGTAGAGTGAAGGAAAGGGGGACAAAAACATGAAAAGGGGTATCAAGATTCAAGAAGTAATGTATCCATTACCTGACCAATGTAACTGTAATCCCTCTATACATTATCCCTAAAATAAAATTCAATTAAAGAAAAACAGTCCTCTCATTCTCAGCCTCTCACCTAGCTAGGACTGTATCATTGGTGTGAGTCACTGACATCTTCCTGGAAAGTAATTTTTTTAATAATTCTGGCTTCATAATAAAGGAAACATGTAATATTTAAAAGGCAACTTTAAAAGATCAAAAAAAATCACAAACTGGGATAAATATATTAAAACTTGATTTCTGTCAAGATGCTTATATATAAAATGGTTTAAAACTTAGAAACTAGAAAAAGAATTTTATAGTGAATATTAGGCAAGAAACATAAATGGTAGAAGTTTATGAAAATTGAATAATGACTAGTATGTACATAAATGATACTCAACATTATTTGTTACCAAATACATAAGCAAAGAGGAGATGTGATATTTTGTATGAATATATATCCAATTCTTTATATTTAAGACACATATAAGATATTTAAGACATAGTATGTAGTTATAATATACATGCTATATATCATAAAAATGTTTAACATATATAATGTATTTCTAATATTGCAACTGCTTGAGCCAAGTGCCAGTGGCTTACTTGTGTAATCTATCTACCTCCTCAGGAGAATGAGATCTGAGCATCACAATTCAAAGCCAGCTGACGCAGGAATGCCTGTGGGACATGTATGTCCAATTAACTACACCTAACCAGGAATAAAGTTGTATCTCAAGTAGAAGAGCACTAATCTTCAGCAAAAAATGCTCAGGGACAGTAGCCAAAGTCTGTGTGTGAGCTCTAGAACCAGCACAATTCAAAATCAAAATCAAAAATAAAAAATTATTGCTCAGACCATGTGTTTGTTGGCCAGAATGTGGGGTACCGTGAATTATCACGGAATTATATGTATGGAAATTTTTCAGAATATTTTGGAAAAGATTTGAATATTCTTGAAAATTTTGAAGTACGCTCATTAAAACATACACTTACCTTTTAACTGGCAATTCTACAACCCCATATTTATCTTAGAGAAAATAATGCAAATCAAAAGTGGAGAAAACAAGATGAATGGGAGTGGGTGGGGACAGGGAAATGGAGAAAAATGAGAAGGGATATCAATGTGTGAGAAGTAATGTACCTACTACTGGCAAATATGACTGTAACCCTCTATACATTACAATAAAAAAACTAAAAAGAAAAAGAAAATAATGCAAATCATATGTCCAAAGGCCTTGTATAATAGTCCACATTCTTGATGAAATAAATCATGCATTTATTGCATATTATATCATTTACAATTACATATGCATTGCATACCATGAGCTTACCAACATTTCACATAGTGATAGAATAAAGAGAACTGTCAGTCTCATAAAATATGTGTCCCTACTAAAGCTTCCATCTTTCATATGTGGGTTTTCATGGTTTTAGAAACAGTACAACAATCTGTTGACAGAACTCATGACAAACACTCATCCATTTCGTTTCCTGTTGTCATGTTTTCTAGGCACAGTACTGTCATAATTTTCAGTCAAGAATTTTTCCAACAGAACACAGAGCTGAAAAGAAATATCACTCATTTTAATAGTCATTTATTCTTGCATAACTTCTCTTTTATTAAATATTATCTTTCATTTCTTAATCATTTTCTTATATGTTTTAAGATACTTTTATCTTAGAAAAGTTTTGACAAAATGATTATTTTAACCAAATGTAACTTGATAGAATTAATATTTTTATTTTTATTTTTAGTAATTTACAATAGCTTTCTGGGGGTAAAGTTTACTTTCCACATAATTTATATCCTTTGTATGATACAAAGACACCAATTTTAGTATCAAGGTTAAAGACACAATGGTCATTCAATATAATTATATTTGCTCATGAATTTTTTATATTATGAGGACTATTTTGTAAGAACCCAGTCTTCTGAATTGATCCATTATATGTTTCACCATACATCTATAAATATCAAACCAAAAGGAATCTGTTATTTTTCTTGTTTGGTATTAGTTGAAATAGTTTTTGTCACAGTATATAGTCGTTTTGAAGATGTTGTCTCTTAAGTTAGAAAATTCATTAAAATGTTATATTTTTCCTAATATTCTTCAAAGTCACTTTTTAACTCAAGACTCTCCATTTCTAACTTAGAAGAAGACTTTGCATTTTGACAAGAGCTCTGACTACCTCCATTTTCCCATCATTTTTTTTTTGCTGTTATTATTAAACACACTGGGCTTTTAAAATTATATTTCCTTTTTATTTCATTCCACTGAAATGATAAAATATATCTAAGGAGGTTAATGCCTTTTTATAAGGATAACAAAAGTTTATGGTGTCTAAATTTAAATAAAGATAAAAAGAAAAGAAAAGAATGCTAGATCTTCATGAGGGTTATAAGAGGCAGCAAAGGATGAAAATAATAGCCGCAGGGTATCTGCACCAGGCATTTGAGGACTCAGTCCCAAGGTTGGAAAGAAATTGGGTATTTAGAAGATTTCAGATAATTTCTTAGGTTTCCAAATAATTATAATGCACACAAATAAAAGATTTTGTTTTGTCAGGCGAGGTAGCCCATGCCTGTAATCCTAACTACTCAGAAGGCTGACATCTGAGGATCCTGGTTCAAGGCCAGCCCGGGTACTAAAGACCATGATATTCTTATCTTCAAATAACCACTAGGAAAATGGAAGTGGGGCTGTTGGTCAAGGGGTAGGGTGGTGTCCTTGAGCTGAAGATCACAGGGACAGCTCCCAGGCCCAGAGTTCAAGCCCCACGACCGACCAAAAAAAAACATAATTTTTTTTATATTGAGAACAAAGTACCTATCTTTCCTCCATCTCTCTGTCTTTCTTCTTTCCTTCCTTCCTTCCTTCCTTCCTTCCTTCCTTCCTTCCTACCTTCCTTCCATTCTTCCTTCCTTCATTCCTTCATTCCTTCCTTCTTTCCTTCCTTCCTTTTTGCTTTTCTATCTACTCATGTAAAAACTCTCAGTTTAGTATATCATTAACAGATAATTTTGTATTAGCATTAGTGGGAAGAAAGATTTAATTTTGGCCTCTTCATAAGCTAACAAGACATGTGGATTATATTTTTCCTCATCACTCTCACTTGTTCTCCTAACTTCTCAACTCTTAATTTAAAAAATATATATATTTTCTGATTTCTAAATATTTTTCTTATTTTTGTTCTTCTGAATAAAAAGGTATTGAAAAACAATCAAATATCAATAAAGAACACTTAAGGATTCCTAATTTTCAAACATTTGTGGAATAATACATGGGGCTTTATACAGAAATTAATAATTCATTTTGTATTATCAACTAAGTGAAATATTTACAAATATACATGTATACCAAAATTAATGTGAGCCTTTAATTTTGTGTGTGTGTGTGTGTAGGTGTGTGGGGGGGTGATCATGGGGCTTGATCATGGGCTGGGCACTGTCCCTGAACTCCAGCTCAAGTCTACGGCCCTACCCTTGATCCAAGCCCCACTTCCCATTTTCTAGAGGTTCCTTGAAGATAAGAGTCTCAGGTCCTTAACATGACAATTTCTTCTCAAAATACTATTAGTGAGCCGGGAGTTTGGCTTAGTGGTAGAGTGCTTGCCTAGCATGCATGAAGACCCCGGTTCGATTCCTTGGCACCATATACACAGAAAAACAGCTGGAAGTGGTGCTGTGGCTCAAGGGTAGAGCTCTAGTCTTAAGAAAAGTCCAAGGACAGTGCTCAGGCCCTGAGTTCAAGCCCCACAGCTGGCAAAAAAAAATACTATTAGTGACATTTTCCATCTAAAGCTATTTCCAAGCCTTTCCTTTCTTTTCTTCTCTTAATTAACAAAATCTTTTTTTATATATTTTTATTGTAATTAATAAAAGGGTTACATGATATTTGACAGATAGAAGGTGCATTAATTCACATATATTGATACCCTTTCACATGTCTTGGTCCCCAATACCCTCCCCCCCACCCCCACCCTTCATCTTGTTTTCCTCCCTTCCCTATCCAATTTCAAATAACCAAATACAAATATATCCAATATATCAGATAAAAAAGTGAGATACTGTAACAATATGAGATAACCAAGGGACAGCAAAAGAGATGAGAGATAACATAGTAGATTAAGGACACAATCATTCATTATATGGCTTTTGTTTCAATATCCTGGAGGTCCTTTCAATTAGCTTCATACTATATGGCCTTATGTATCAAGGTTTTGCTCTATTGCAAATCTCTGCTAGTAGAGCCCAAGGTTTCTACTGATTATGACAAATGAGGGAAACTATTGAGTCTAAGTTCCTTTGAGTCTGGCTTACTTCACTTAATATGATTTTTTCTAAGTCTTACCATTTCCTAACAAATGGGTGATGTCATTTTTTCTGACAGCAGCATAGAATTTCATTATGTACAAATACCACAACTTGTTGATCCACTCATCAACTGAGGGACATCTAGGTTGGTTCCATATCTTTGCTATGGTGAATAATGCTGCAATGAACATTGTTGTGCTAGTGAATTTAGTATGCCCTAGTTTCTGGATGGTTGGGTAAATGCCAAGTAGTGGAATTGTTGGGTCATAGGGGAGCTCTATGTTTACTCTTTTGAGGCACTGCCATACTGCTTTCCATAGTGGTTGAATGAGTTTGCACTCCCACCAACAGTGTAGTAGTGATCCCTCCTGGCCATATCCCCTCCAGCATCTGTTGTTATTCGTTTTCCTGATCCTGGCCATTCTAACTGGAGTGAGGTGGAATCTTAGAGTTGTTTTGATTTGCATTTCTTTTATGACCAGAGATGTTGAGTATTTCTTCATGTGTCTATAGACCATTTTTGTTTCTTCTTCAGAGAAGACTCTCTTTAAGTCTTTGGTCCATTTTTTAAGGGGATGGTTGTTAATTTGGAGATTAGTTTTGGAATGACCAAAATGATTTTTTTTTCTTTCTGTTTCTTCTTCCATCTCTCTTCCTTCCCTTCCCTTGCCTCCCTCCCTTCTTCCCTTCCTTCTTTCCTTCCTTCCCTCCCCCCTCTCTCTTTGTTCTTTCTTTCTTTCTTTCTTTCTTTCTTTCTTTCTTTCTTTCTTTCTTTCTTTCTTTTTTGTGGGTTATGGGCCTTGAACTTGGCCTGGGTGCAGTCCCTGAGCTCTTCAGCTCAAAGCTACACTCCTACCCCTGGGCTGGGAGTTGTCCCTGAGCTCTTCAGCTCAAGGCTATCCTCCTACTTCTTGAGTCAAGCCCCACTCCTGTTTTCTAGAGATTAACTGGAGATAAGAGTCTCAGGTCCTTTTGTGTCTGGCTTAGAACCTTGATTCTCAGATCTCAGCCTCTTGAGTAGCTAGGATTACATGCTTGAGCCAGTGCACCCAGCTCTTGGGTTTTTTTTTTGTTTTTTTGTTTTTTTTTTTTTTGCCATTCCTGGGGTTTGATATCAGGGCCTGGGAACTGTCTGGAACTTTTGTGCTCAAAGCTAATGCTGTACCACTTGAGCTACAGCTCCACTTCAGGATTTTGGTTGGTTAATTGCAGGTAAGAGTCTCGTAGACTTTCCTGCCTGAGCTGGCTTGGAATCAAGATGCTCAGATTTCAGCTTCCTGAGCATCAAGTATTACAGACATGAGTCACTGGCACCTGACCTATTAAATGGTTTCTAAGATTAGAGCTAATTTTCATTGTTTATCATAATGTTTTTTGCCCTAGGAAATTCTTTGCTTTGTGTAAGTAGGCTTGAGTGCGTTTTTATAAATTATGTAACCAGTGCCTTCCAGCTCAATAAAACTTTTCATGCATTAAAAAAAAAAAAAGAGTCTCGGGTCCTTTTGTGCCTGAGCTGACTTTGAACTTTGATCTTCAGATCTCAGACTCTTGAGTAGCTAGGATTACAGGCAGGAGCCACCTCGCCTAGTTTGCACCTTTAATTTTCAGTAAAAAATTAAGAAATACTGACAGAATGTTTTTTTCAGTAAATATTTTATTTCACATTGGAATGAGTAATATACTGAGGAAAAATAAATTATAAACATTATTATTTGGCTTTAATTGCCAAACAGTTCATGAGCTACCAGCAAGAAAACAGATAAAAACTCTGGCTTTAAAATGAGACACACCTATAGTATGAAGCTAAATGAAAGGACCTCCAGGATATAGAAACAAAAGCCATGTAATGAGTGATTGTTATCCTTAATGTACTATGTTATCTCTCATCTCTTTTGCTTTCCCTTGGTTATCTCATATTGTTACAGTATTTCACCTTGTTATCTGATATATTGTATATATGCTTGATTGGCTATTTGAAACTGTATAGGGAAGGGGGGAAAACAATATGAGCCCGGTGGGGGGTAGGAGGGATATGGGAACCATGACAAGAGAAAGGGTATCAATGTATGTGAAGTAATGCACCTTCTAGGTGGTGAATATAATGTAACCCTTCTATTAATTACAATAACAGTATATAAAAAATGAGACACACCTATTTTCAAAAACAACCTTCATAATTGATCACCTGTGTGGCTCATGGAAATATGTTTTAAAGTAGAGCTTATGTTCTTCATCCATAAAATGTGGTAATAATGGTAGTCATATCATGTTAATAGCAGTATTTATAAGGGCTCACTAGGTATGAAGCCTTGGGAGTATTTCATAGGAATTGTCACATCTTATTCTAACAACCACCCTCTGAGTAGATGATTAGCATCACTCTAATTTTATGGACAAGGAAACACAAAGTGAGGTGATTTACACAAGTCACAGCTGGTGAGGGAGAGAAACAGCCTGGATCTAGGCAATCTGCTTCCTTTATCCCTGCTTGCTGTATTTTTATAAAGATTATCTGAGATAATGCATACTTCATGCATTTTATAATTCAACCTATAAACAATTGGGGAAAATGGTAGGATTACTGTTCATAAAGGAAACAAACCTACATTATATGCATTTCAGCTGCATCTAAAATTATTCATCTCACTGTTCTTTTGGTTTTAAACATGAAACAAACTCAAATATCCTAAGAACAAAATATGACTGAATTAGATAAGAACTTTTGGTCAAATGAAACAGTATACTTTATATATATATATATATATATATATGTATTGCTATAGATACATGAATACTTTTTGTAACATGCTTTATTAACCTTTAAAACACAAAACAATTGCTTTGGATCCTTATTTGCTATTGTAATGGACACAGACTGCTTGTCTAGAATAACCATGACCCAAGAACATTCAGATACGTATGTCATTTGAGTCTTTATTGTCTGTATTGTCATTATAATTTTAGAGATGCTACTGAACACAGTTTAAGAGATGCTGAAAAATCAATTAAAGGTTGTAAGAGAAACTTGTTTTCCCACTTGTGCTAATGCTACTATCTTTGTTGGAAACTTTGGACAAAATCCTTGGCAGGAATTATTTAGGCAAAGTTCTTCTGTTAGGTGCAAATTGTGTTGAAAATATGATAGTAAAAACTGTTAGCTCCTATGGAAAAAAGTTGCTTACATGTTAAGAAAATAGGTGGTTTTGTAAAATGGTAGCCTCTTATCCAAGTTGGAACTGTGAAACTTTAAATTGACATTTTCAATTGCAGTTGCCAATTAAATAATGACTACCTCTCAGCACTGAAGTACCTCAGACGAGGAAAACCTCCAAGTTTGACACCTGTAAATACATCACTTGACAACATTATTTGCTGATATTAAAATGAAAAATAACACTCAGAAATGTATGCCTCTTTATTAATGCTCACACATAAAGCAAAGCAAATAGATGTGAATAAGAAAAAAATTCAGGCAAAGATATACAAAATAAAAATGTTTGTTGAAAGAACTAGAAAACTGCATTTTAGTAAAAATAAGATGCTGCCTGTGTTGAATGGAACTGGAATAGCTATTTAAAGTAAGATTTTTTAAAGCCTGTCCACTTGCCTAAGATGACATTGGGACCTACTGGCAGATGCCAGATTACTTCTGGTATATATGGCTCTGGGGCACCAGCCACAAGTCTCCAGGACACTCTTAGTCCTGTTTAGTCTTTGCTTCCAGTGCTTGTTGCCAAGTTTCCCAGTCACCTTTCTAGATCTCCTCTCTGGGTTTCTGCCCAGGAATAAGATATGGAATGATGTATACATTTCTATTGCTGTTACTTCAACCAGAAAGTTTCAGCCTGCAGAACCATCACAAGCTCACTCAGAACTAAACGAAAAGATCCTAAGGAACAAGAACAAATAAAGTTGATTACATTAAAATGGCACAAGAACCTGACACTTCATTCTGCGATTAAAGCTACATATGTTTACCCCATAGTTTAAAATTTATAGAATGCTTTCTAACTAAAGATTAAATGGGGAAGACTAGAGCTTTACAAGATTACACAACGTTCCTTTTATTTGTCTTGCTTCTTTGTCGCTCATGGGTCTTGAACTCAGGACCTGGGAACTGTCCCTGAACTTCTTTGGCGTAAGGATAGTACTCTAACTCTCTAGCACTCAGCCTTAGCACCACTTCCAGCCTTTTCAGTTTGATTACTGAGTAAACTCAGGGCTTCATGCATGATAGACAGGCACTCTACCAGTAAGCCACCTTCCTAGCCCCACAATGTACCTTTACAACAACCTAGCAAGTTGTGAACTTTAGGGAAATAGATCATTTCCCATTTAACACAAGCTATGGCCTCTTACGGAAAAAGACAAAGCTGCTGAGTGTCAAGGCAAAGATGCAGCCTCTGATACTGATTCCATGTTGCATGTGCCTCTGACAGAAATGTGTCCTGTGAAATCTGAAAGTGACCAATACCAAAAATAAGATTGAGAAGAAAACAGTTGGATGCATTTTTAACCCTAAAGCAAATATGTCAAAAAAGAAAAGACACCCTTACCAGAGTTCAACTATTTATCAAAGTTTAGAAATAATTGCCAGGTCCCAAGTTCAAACTCTAGGACCAACATGAAACAAACAAACAAAACAAGCAAATACATTAATGATGATTTAATATCGTGTGTCGCAATGGCTCTTTTTCCACCATCCCCTTTCCACCACAGATGGGTATCCTTGTACTCCTGTACTTGGAATCATTGTAAGCTTCTACTTCCTGTGCTTCTTAACTGTCTTCATTCTATAACCAATGGATCCTAGTATCAACTTCATCTGTCTCATCAAACCTTCGTCTTATCTTGTTTTCTTCCACTGCTTAATGTGATTAAATCCCCCAAACAGGCTTAAACTGTTGTATATAGATGGGAATAATAGTGCTTTACCTGGGTAGTTTGGAATTGGTGCCCATATCAGATCACATGCTCCCCATCAGGAACTCAGCCCTGAGGAGGAAAGGACCCGAAATTACTAGCCTGTTGCTTTCAATTACCCAGTTAAATATCTCCCAGTATCCTTACTGTCCAATACCATTTATCCACAATAAAACCTGGTGTTAGTTATTTTTAGTGTCCTTATTCATTCTATCCCACAAATTCTACTTCAGGAAAAAAAAAAAAACTTCTAGGTTTTTCTCTTATGTATGTATGTATGTATGTATGTATGTATGTATGTATGTATGTATGTATTTATTTGCTAAAGTACCTAGGTTTTATTTTTTTCTTAATGGCCGCAAATTGGCCAGCAGTGGTTGTAGAAGTTGGTGCAATTTATATATACATGTATTTGGATGTTGTTCTTTGTTTTGGCTGGGGTGGGGGGGAGGGTCATGGGGCTTGAACTCTGGGGCTGGGCACTGTTCCTGAGCTCCTCAGCTCAAGGCTACCACCCTACCCGAAAGTCACAGCCCCACTTCCTGTTTCCTAGTGGCTATTTGGTCTTTAGTGCCTGGGCTGACTTTGAAATGCGATCCTCAGATCTCAGCCTCCTGAGTAGCTAGGATTATAGGCGTGAGCCACCATGCCTGACTTTAACAATGCTATTTTTATGGCAAGTTCCTATACAAAAATCAGGAAAAGTACTGATTGATACACACACAAACACACACACACGTAATACTCGAAGAGAAGTTCAGACCAAATAGATTTCTGTTGTTCTTACACAAGATTACCTAAGGGAATGGAATTTTTAAAAAGGAAGAATGCTCTAATATTGAGAATGCAATTAGAGTTCTTATCGCATTCTAACGCCCCCTTTTCCCCACTTTGGTTTATTCCCTGTTGTCACTAGTTTAGATTATGCTACCCTGTGCCTTGTATATACGTTTATCTGATTTGGGGAAAGGCAGGGGAATAAGAAAATGGTGAATCAAGGACAACGGATGGATGCAACAGCCATGCTCACAAGACAATAGGTTGGAAATAAACTTGTCAGCTTGTGGGGAGGAGACTGGGGGAGGGAAAATGGAGGAAAAATGAAGGAATGTGTAACAATGTTTGGCAAGAAATGTACTCACTACCTCACTTATTTGACTGTAACTCCTCTGTACATCACCTTCACAACAAAATTAAACTAAAGAATTATTCCAGAATTATTACAAATCTAAAAATGATAAACTGTTGAATGTTGTGAATATAATATGCTCCCGTGACATGGAGTACTTTTGCACTTTTACTGCAAAATATAACAAGTTACTACTATAGCCCTTACCAACTCATTCACATTAGTCATGTAATGGGAGCAGGAGAAAAAAAGCACTTTTGAAAATACTTTATGAGCATCTTACTTTGTATACCTCAGCCAAATAATTCCACTTTTCAAGGCACAGGAAGTTCAATAAAAGAAGTAAGGATCAGGTAATTGAGATAGGTGATTAGAATATTTAAGAAGATCCCATGAAAAATGAGAATGTTGATCAATTCCTTTTTAGTCAAAGATGTGTTTTAAATTATAAATAACCTAATTAGATGCAAAATGTGAAGTACGGTTTTATCTGATCATACAAACATAGATAAAAACTAAGTTCCTCTAAGTTCAGATGTAATCTACTTTTATGTAGACATAATTTTATCTTATGCTGTCATGTAAATTAAACACCTTCTTTCAACCACTGAACTTCAACAGAAAATTGGCAATCCAATTTTATTAAAGCAAAAAAAAAAATTCCCCTTATTTCCTAAAAGAGAAAGCAGATTCCCAGACTTGTGCCAAACAGACGGAAATTATATTTCTTCTAATCATAAGCTACATTTTACACATGTTTGTACCATTCAATGTCCTGATTGAGTGAATTTATTCTTAGGTTGAATTGAGCCATCATGACCTGGGTTTCTATTTGAGGAAAAACATAATAACCGAACTTGTAGCCACATGTTGCCTAAGAGTTCTTTTGAAGAAATAAAGCCAAAACGGAATCACAAATCAATACACTTTTAGTAAGCCTGAAACGAATGAATGTCAGCAGTTGGGATGTACTTTGAGTATTGTTTTCCACCAATGAGATTTTCATTCTGGAATTAATGAAACAGGTTTTTCCCCCCATTGGTACATTTGCCCTGTGATTTAAATCTAACGCTGATTGGACATCCAGATTCAGATAGTGTGTATGATTTATGTAAGCATCTAATTTTAAACATGATAATATGAGGAAATCCATTTCTTCTGACATTAAAAATAAATGGATATAAGTCAGGAGAGGTCACCATTCTCTCAAGGTCACAAAAGAAGCATTAAAATGATTTTAAACATGGACTGTTTGGAAAGTCTACCTGTTGCCACATTGCAAGGCCTCTGAGTTAATACTTATTATGCCATTCTACTTACTATGTTCATCTACCAATGAGTCCTGACAGAACTGAAAATTGTAGTGACATATTTTTGGGGTTCCTATGTAAATTTTGATATTTCTAGCATGTAAGAGAGGGAAAATATTTTCTTCTGCTGTTTTTATTGTTTTAGGTTTTGTAAGTACCAACTGTGAGTTAAACTCACAAAACTGAAATGAAAGAACAAACCTAATAACATTATTTTGCTATTCTACTGCCTGTGCCTACTGCTGTGGTTTTTTCATATATTTGTTATTGTAATTAATAGAAGGGTTACATGATATTTGCCAGATAGATAGTGCATTAATTCCCATACATTGATACCCTTTCACATGTCTTGGTCCCCATTTCCCTCCCCCTACCCCCCCTCATCTTGTTTTCCCCCTTTCCCTATCCAATTTCAAATAATCAAATACAAATATATCCAATATATCAGGTAACAAAGTGAGATACTGTAACAATATGAGATAACCAAGGGACAGCAAAAGAGATGAGAGATAACATAGTACATTAACAACAACAATCATTCATTATATGGCTTATGTTTCTATATCCTAGAGATCCTTTCATTTAGCGTCCTACTAAATGGCCTTTTGTATCAAGGTTTTGCTCTATTGCAAATCTCTGCTAGGAGAGCCCAAGGTTTCTACTGATTATGACAAGTGAGGCAAACCATTGAGCCTAAGTTCTTTTGAGTCTGGCTTACTTCACTTAATATGATCTTTTCTAAGTCTTTCCATTTCCTTACAAATGGGGCAATGTCATTCTTTCTGACAGCAGCATAGAATTCCATTGTGTACAAATACCACATCTTGTTGATCCACTCATCAACTGAGGGACATTTAGGCTGGTTCCATATCTTTGCTATGGTAAATAGTGCTGCAATGAACATAGCTAGTAAACTAATTAGGAAGCCTACAGAGTGGGAGAAGATCTTCACCAAGCATACAACAGACAAAGGCCTCATATCTAAAATATATCAACAGCTCAAAAAATTGAATCAATCCAAAACTAATCTCCAAAGTAACGGTTGTTAAAAGATGGGCCAAAGACTTAAAGAGAGTCTTCTCTGAAGAAGAAACAAAAATGGCCTATAGACACATGAAGAAATGTTCAATATCTCTGGTCATAAAAGAAATGCAAATCAAAATAACTCTAAGTTCCACCTCACTCCAATTAGAATGGCCAGGATCAGGAAAATGAATAACAACAGATGCTGGAGGGGATGTGGCCAGGAGGGATCACTACTACACTGTTGGTGGGAGTGCAAACTCATTCAACCACTATGGAAAGTAGTATGTCAGTTCCTCAAAAGACTAAACATAGAGCTTCCCTATGACCCAGCAATTCCAATACTTAGCATTTACCCAATCATCCAGAAGCAAAGACATACTAAATCCACCTGCTGTGTTTTTATGAAAGATGTAAATCCCTCCTCCCTAAATAGGTACATGTTTAACATGACATTTGAAATATGATATAAAAATCAGTGTTAATGAAATATTTAAAATTTCCTTCAAGTGGTATTTGGAGGGAATAGCACATTTAAATCTTCTTCCTATGGACAATAGAATGTGGTTGCTTTCAACAAAACCATAGTGCCTAAAAACTGCCGTTGGATTGGATAACATAATGGAAGTGAAATGCCAGTTTCTGAAAAAGCTTAAATTTACTTCACAGTGATGAGAAAATGTCAGTGTGTCTCAATCATGGAGAAATGTGAAAAAAAACAAGGTTCTTCCCTTACTGTTCTGATCAGGGTAAATTTTGATGTCAGAGGAAGAAAGGTTACTAGTTATTCACACCCACGTTGTTTAGCAGTGTGATGGTGATAAGGCAGAATGAGAATTGGAAAACATGCAGACAGCATTGCATACCAACAAAAAAAAATACTTGACGTACATACAATTGCATTAATGAAGAGAAATCATAAAGCCCACAACATCTGCCACCATTTCAGAACCAGTCATCTGAAAGAGTAGCTGATACCAAAAATAGACCCACCCAGTAGGTGGAGTGGATCCGAGCTGGCTTCCCAGGATAGCCAATGTTGTTTGTGCTGCAGCATTTTCATTTTCTGGATGTTGCAGCGTTTTCATTTTCTGGAGGAAGCACAATGACAACAGCACAGATTTTCTAAGTCCTTTGTGTAGAGTTACAGGGCATGCCAGGGCTATTATTTACAGAGCCAAGGAAGTGAATTAAAAAACAGTCATATAATGGTTTTAGCCAGTTTCCATTTAATTGGCTTGTGTAGTTAACCAATGCTGTCCATGGATGATCAAGCCACCTGATTCTCTGAATACCACACATTGCCTGCTCATAAATGACAGAGTATTCTTCCAACAAGATATAAATTCATAACCAGTTTCTGCCATTTTTCTTAGTATCATAATCAATGTCATTAAATTCAATGTTTTCAATAATGCTATGTTATATTAAATATGACTCCATAGCATTGACAAAAGACAAAATTTTAATTTGTTACTCGGACTCCTTTTTAAATGCACTTAAATTTATATTCTAATTTTTTATAATTTTTATTGTGATTAATAGAAGGGTTACATTATATTCACCAGAGAGAAGGTGCATAACTTCATAAACATTGATACCCTTTCTCATGACATGGTCCCCATTTCCCTCCCACCCTCCCCCCGCTTATCTTGATTTCTGCCCTTCCCAATCCAATTTCAAATAACCAATTAAGCACTTATAAAATATATCAGATAATAAGGTGAAAATTGTAGCAATATGAAATAACCAAGGGATGGCAAAAGAGATAAGCGATAACATAGTACATTAAGAACAACAGTCACTCATTATATAGCTTTTGTTTCCTTAACCTGGAGGTCCTTCCATTTAGTGTCATACTATTTGACCTAATGTCTCTAGATTTTGTTCTATTGTAAATTTCTGCTAGGAGAGCCCAAGGTTTCTACTGATTCTGACAAATGAGGGAGACTATTGGCCCTATGTTCCTTTGAGTCTGACTTACTTCACTTAATATGACTTTTTCTAAGTCTTTCCATTTCCTTACAAGTGGGGCGATGTCGTTCTTTCTGACAGCAGCATAGAATTCCATTGTGTATAAATACTATAGCATCATGATCCACTCATCAACTGAGGGACATCTGTGTTGGTTCCATATCTTTGCTATGGTAAATAGTGCTGCAATGAACATCATTGTGTTAGTGGATTTAGTATGCCCTTGTTTCTAGACGATTGAGTAAATGCCAACTAGTGGAATTGCTGGGAGCTCTATGTTTAGTCTCATGAGGAACTGCCATACTGTTTTCCATAGTGGTTGAATGAGTTTGCACTTCCACCAACATTGTAGTAGTGATCCCTCCTGGCTACATCCCCTCCAGCATCTGTTGTTATTAGTTTTCTTGATCCTGGCCATCAAATAATATTTACATTTTGACAAACATTAGTATATCAGATAAGAGAATCATTCTTTTTCTATGTATGTCATAATTATACTTCATAAAACTTTAACCTATTGGTAGGCATAAGATTTTTCCTGACTGCATTGTATAAACATTTACTACCTACTGGGAAACACATGTCACATTCTTTTTCAATAATACATAGTTTTTGTTTCAGGTAAATTGCTTGTTCTAAGAGGAAACCATACACACATTGTCATCTAAAAGTGCAGATAAGTAGTTGTAGTTTGCTACTTGGTAACTCTTTGTTCCAGGAAAGTTACCAAAATGTAAATCATGTGGCAAGCTCTTGGTTGAATGTGAAAATATATGTCTAAGAATGTCTATGCTATCATGGGCCAAGTAGTAACTATTCCTGACATTCTACCCCTTCCCTTTCTCTACTCAAACATGCTCCTTTGATGTAAGCTTACATTACAAAACAACAGGCTTTAAGATATTTTCAGGCTTATATGAGGTTGCTCTTGCTGTTGTTTTCATTTTATTCTAATACATATTCATTTAATTAAAAACCCTAAGCTATAGTTTTTAAATGATTATTTCAATTAATTCTTATTTTGCCAGAGAAATAAAACAACTCTCATCATATCCAAAATGCCAGCGCCTTACCTTGAAAAGTGACTTCTACTTTACAAAGCTCAAATGAGATGCTGACATGTTTATTTCCCTCTTCTGGGCCAGGAGCGTGGACTAGTGGTAGAGTGTTCACCTAGCATGCACAAAGCCCTGGGTTCGATTCCCCAGAACCATATACACAAATAAAGGCAGAAGTGGTGCTATGGCTAACAAGGCAGAGTTCTAGCCTTGAGCAAAGTGTCCAAGAACAGTGACCAGGCCCTGAGTTCAAGCAAAAACAAACAAAAGATAAAACAATAAAAAATGAACACATAGGGTAAACTTCATTAAATAAAGGCTAGTATTGGAGCAAGAAGACATAAATAAATGGGTGTGAAACTATGACCTGACTGTAGATATTCATAATATGATTTACTTTATCAATGTAACACATGTATATTTGCATATTAAATGTATTCAAAAGGTTTCTATTACATCATTCCTTATTAACTTATTTTCATTCTATAGAATTTAAGTACCAAAAATAGTTTTCAAGTTTGGGACAGGCTTGATAGAAAGACCATAGTTAAGGTGCCAGATTTGCTTGTCTATAATACTTAAAAGTTCTACCTCCTGTATAGCAATGTAAGCAGTCATGCTTACTCGAGACTCTTTCCATAGCATTCAGAGACACATCAACCAAATCCTATTTTTCATGCTTTAAAATTTAACATTATTTGTGTTTTGGGTTGCAGACATATCTGTGACTTGTTACCCCTTTATTCTTTCTGATTTTTCCCTTTCAGAATGGAAGTACAAAAATTGAGCTTGGAAATCCATGACTTTCTTGTTTTAATCAGCTCACAAATGGAAATAAATTTGATGAAAAACAGTAGATTTGGGTATGACCGGATATTCTTATCATATTGAATTTAGATGACACTGGACTTCAGACTTTTCCATAAATACAAGAACAAGCTGCCTTCTGAGGCTAGTGGAATAGAGGGTAAACAGCTGATTAATAAGTAATTGTTAATCAATTAATTAATTAAAGCCTTCAGATGTGTTAGCCATTGGGGACTTAGAAGTTCAAATCACATCCAAACATAATTAAATGCTTTTCAGAAAGACATTTTAGTTTTCTGTTGGTTACAGGCTTGAACTCTGGGACTAGGCACTGTCCCTGAGCTCTTCAACTCAAAGTTGCCACCCTACCCCTTGAGCCACAGCACCATTCTTGGTTTTCTAGTGGTTAACTGGAGATAAGAGTCACAGATATTAGTGCCTGGGCTGGCTTTGAAGCCCGATCCTCAGATCTCCGCCTCCTGAGTAGCTAGGATTACAGGCATGAGCTGCAGGGCCTGGCCTGAAAGACATTTTTATATCAATCAACACATATGTAGTAATAATAAGAAACATAATTTGTTTTATCTTAGGATTCTGTCTCATAGTTTATAATACCTTTGCAATTCTGAATGGCTGTGGTAAGAATGTTTTTTAGTTTTACTCAAAATAACTCCATTTCAGAAATATGTAAAATAATGAAGTTCTTTTAGCTATTTGTCTAGGTTGCTTATTTCAGGATTATGCTTGGTTGTCAGAGATATGAGCCATGTGATAAAGAATTAGAAATCTTCAGCTTTACCCCACTGGCATATGTGAAAGAAACAGAGATTATAAAAGTCATCAATAACTGATAAATTATTCAATTATACTTACAGAACAAGACTTTAATAACATCCTAAATGACAAAATCTAGAGAACTTGCAGGTTGTTGAAGGCATCCATATTCCAGTATTCTATACCATTCTAATTCTATCAGGACTGGAGAAATTCTGCTTAGGACTCTTCTGAACCTCACCAAATATGCTTCTGGTTATTCATTTAAATAAACTTTGTAATAAGCAATAATAAGCACATTTTCACTGTTACATGCCACTCTAGAAAATTATTATTAATTTTGAGGTACTGAAAACCCTTTGTATTAGTCAAAATTGTATATGATCTGGACTTACAGCTGGTGTTTTAAGTTGCAAGGTTCTGTGGGACAGAACCTTAGCTTTTGAGGTCAGCTAAGCCCAGGTAGGTAATGTCAAAATTGAACTAATCTTTGAATTCAGCTGAGTCCTTCTATTGGTATCCAGAAAGTTGGAAACACAATTATTGGTCAGAAGAAAAGCCCTACAAACATAGAAGTAGAAGTATCATAAGTAAAACGACAACTATTCTTTTTATAATTTTATTTTATTGTTGGGTGATGTGTAGAGGTACAGTTATGTTCATTGGGTAGTGGGTACATTACTTCTTGAACATTGTTACCCCTTCCCATATTTTTCTCCCACTTTCCCTCCCCCACTCATTTTGTTTTTCCCTTACCTTCCCATTTTCAAATGCACTAATAAACTTATGTACAATATATCAAGTACCATTCTTTAATATTTATTGCTAACAGGGATGGAGAAAAACTGATGCATTCATACATTTGTAGGGAAAATACAACAGATCATGGAGAAACTGGAAAATAGCTTGAAATTTCCTAAAAGAATAAGTAAGAAACCCCATATGAAAATAGTAACAGACTTGTGATTTTATTTAAAAAGTAATATATAGGTATATGTTTTACCCAAAAGTGTGAACTGTATAAGAGTACGTATATCAATATAATAGCCCAAAACATTATGTGCTTGTCTGGATACCTTGCATTGTTTCAGTCATTAAACTCTGGTTCTTTCCCATAGTGAAATATGAGTAATTAATGAAAGGAACTAGCAGCTATATATAGAACCTATATTGAACTCCCACCAAATTATAAATAAATAAGCAACTTCCAAATGTTTATAGGATATCTGCTTGTTACTTATATAAACTGCTTTTAAAGTAGATTCTGACAAAAATAGATCAACATGGCACAAAGTTCTGTCCATTTTATCAGATTCTTCATCTACATATTTCATTAACTTGAGGAAAAAAAGATGCAAGGAAATCACAATTGCGTGCTTTAACATTGTTGAGGAGACTTATCAAGAAAAGCAAGTAAGAGATCAATCAGATCATTTCCATCGGGAAGTGCAGAGTTTTGAAGCCTTGCTCTTTATCACACTCCACCACCCACAAAGCCCTATTTGCATATATACTCACCTATGTGCACACACTCACTACAGAAGTACTATACCCTATAACAGTAAATAATTTAATTGAATTTTAGGGTGAGGTATAATACTCAAAGATCATTATTGAAAACAAATCCATTTGTAAATAAATCAAAAGTCAAATCCATGCACATTGTATTTAGAAGTAACTTATTTTTAGACTTCTTTTAAAACTTTAAGATAATTTTGAAATAGATCTTAGTCTGAGCTTATCTATCCACTAAGCACTTAAGCATCCAGTAGGATCTCTTATCATCCTCATTTTTATAATTGACAAACTCAATGTAGAAAGAAATTAAGTCACTTGTGTAAGGCATTCATACAGTGAGAGGTGGAAATGAGATTCCTGTAGGTTGTCAGATTTCATTATCTGAGCTCTAAATCATTTCAGCAAATTGACTGGAAATCATTGTTAGCAATAGGAAGACTAATATTAATATTAACTATAGGATGTAGTTGTTTAAGAATTTTCTTTGAAAATTCAAAGGAAAGGTTGTCGAAATAATTAATTAGAGGGATTCTAAAAAGTAATTGGACAGGCTGTAGATCAACTCAGTCAGTAGACTGAGTTCTTGCTTTATATCACTAGACTCCAAGTTTAATTCCTTCTTCCATAATTTGAAAAATGAGATTAAGAGACACCTTTGAGGGCTTGTGGTCTAATTGAGCCCTATCGTACCTGCCTACACATCTTAAAGCTATGTGTTAAAATATAATTAATGTCCCCAAAAGACAGAGAAAAGATATTCTTGTATATGATCCTGTAGATTTAAAAGACTAAGACATGAGAAATTAAAGTCAGTTGTGACTTCAAGTCCTGGTGCTGGAACACACACTAGGATGCACACACACAGACACACATACACACACAAACACACTCACAAATTATAAGGGACATTCATTAGGTAAATGATAAACCTCTCTAATTTTAATGATAGTAATGATTAATAGAGCAACAATTATTCACTATGAAAGTATAATATACTATTGTGTTAATCTCTAGAGTAAGTGTAAAAGAAAAAAAGTTGTCATTCTCACTTTATCTCAGAATAAATATAAAGAAAAATTAAATAACTTGCAAAGATTACTTAATTTGACATGTGATTGAAGTCACCTGGTTATTGTTTTCATTTTTTCACATTTTTATTGTAATTAATAGAAGGGTTACATTATATTCACCAGATAGAGGGTGCATTACTTCACATACATTGATACCCTTTCTCATATCTTGGTCCTCATTTCCCTTCCCCCACCCCACACCTCACTTTATTTTCACCCCTTCCCTATCTGACTTCAAATAACCAAATACACATATATACAATCTATCAAATAACTAGGTGAAATACTGTAACAATATGAGATAACCAAGAGATAGCAGAAGAGATGGGAGATAACATAGTACATTAAGGACAACAGTCACTCATTATATGGCTTTTGTTTCTATATCCTGGAGGTCCTTTCATTTAGCATCATACTTTATGACATTATGTATCTAGGTTTTGTTCTATTGCAAATCTCTACAAGGAGAGCCCAAGGTTTCTACTGATTATGAGAAATGAGGGAAACAATCAAGCCTATGTTCCTTTGAGCTTGGATTACTTCACTTAATATGATTTTTTCTAAGTCTTTCCATTTCCTTATAAATGAGGCAATGTCATTTCTTTCTAACAGCAGCACAGAATTCCACTGTGTATAAATACCACAACTTGTTGATCCACTCTTCAAGTGAGGGGCATCTGGGTTGGTTCTATATTGTTGCTATGGTAAATAGTGCTGCAATGAATATCATTGTGCTAGTGGATTTAGTATGTCCTTGTTTCTGGGTGACTGGGTAAATGCCAAGTAGTGGAATTGCTGGGTCATAGGGGAGCTCTATGTTTAGTCTTTTGAGGAACTGCCATACTGCTTTCCATAGAATAAGTTTGCACTCCTGGCCACATCCCCTCCCATATCTGTTGTTATTAGATTTCTTGATCCTGGACATTCTAACTGGAGTGAGGTGGAATTTTAGAGTTGTTTTGATTTGCATTTCTTTTATGGCCAGAAATGTTGAGGATTTCTTCATGCGTCCATAGGCCATTCTTATTTCTTCTACAAAGAAGAATCTTTTTAAGTCTTTGGTATATCTTTTAATGGGATGGTTGTTTCTTTGGAGATTACTTTTGGAGTCATTTAATTTTTTGAGCTGTTGATATATTTTAGATATGAGGCTTTTGTCCATTTTATGGTTAATGAAGCCCTTCTCCCACTCTGTAGGCTTTCTAGTTAATTTGCTAGCTATGTCCTTTGCCATACAGAAGCTCTGCAGTTTAATGCAGTCCTACCTATCCAGCCTTTCTCTGATTTGTTGTGTTTCTTGGTTCTTATTAAGAAAGTTTCGACCAGTGCCAAGACCTAGTGTATCTCTTATTTCTTCTTGTTAAGTTTTCAGGGTATATGCTTTTACCTCAATGTCTTTGATCCATTTGGAGTTAATCCTGGTTCTGGGTGACAAAGAAGGACCCAACTTTAGTTTTGTACAGGTGCTTAACCTGTTCTGCCAGCACCACTTGTTGAAGAGGCTGTCTTTCTTCCATTTTATTTTTTGGCTCCCTTATCAAAGACTGGGTGGCCATATGTCTGTGGACTAATATCTGGGTCTTCAGTTCTATTCCATTGATCTTCAGGCCTGTTCTTGTGCCAGTACCAAGTTGTTCTGGTCACTATAGCTCTGTCATAGAGTCTAAAGTTTGGTATTGAAACTCCTCCTAGGCTGTTCTTTCTACTAAGAAGTGTTTTAGTATACGGGGTCTTTTATTATGGATTCCCTCTTCTATTTTTTTAAAGAATGACATTGGGATATTGATGGGTATTGCATTGAATTTGTAGATAGCCCTTGGCAAGATTGCCATTTTCACACAATGTTAATTCTTCCAATCCAGGAGCATTGGAGGTTTTTCCATTTTCTCAGTTCTGCTTTAATTTCCTTTCTCAGGGTTTTAAAGTTTTCATCAAAAAGGTCCTTTACATTCTTAGTTAAGGTAATTCCTAGGTACTTTATTTTCTTTGAGGCTATTGCAAAAGGAGTTGTTTTCCTGATTATTTCCTCATTCCTCTCATTGATGCCATATAAGAAGGCAGTTGATTTTTGAGGGTTAATTTTATACCCTGCTACCTTGCCAAAGTTTTGAATCAGATCAAGGAGCTTGGAGTTGAGTCTATAGGGTTCTTTAAATACAGGATCATGTCATCTGCAAAGAGGAACACTTTCACTTCCTCTTTCCCTATTTGGATCCCCTTTATGCTTGCTTCTTGCCTTATTGCTTTCGCCAGGAATTCTAATACTATGTTAAAGAGGAGTGGAGAGAGTGGGCATCCTTGTCTCATTCCTGATTTTAGAGGGAATGGCTTTAGCTTTTCACTATTAAGTATAATGTTAGCTAGGGTTTGTCATGTACTCTAGCTAACACCCTTACAAGCTTTTTTTTCTCTCATATTTCCTAGATTTGGTTTGACTCATTTTCTGGTCTTTCTCTATAACAACTAGGTTATCTTCAACCCCAGAGATTCTTTCTTCTGCATTGTCTAACCTGCTATCAATATTTTCTACTTTATTCTTTCTCTTCCTCCTTCCAATTTCTCACTTTTGATGCCTTGCATCTTTTCTTTTAGTTTGTGTATGGACTTCTTTAACTCCTTGATTTCCATTTGAGTGGTTAGCTCAGCAGCTTTACTCCCATTGGAAATTTGTTGAGTTCAGTCAGTTTTTTGTTTATGGATTCTATGAATTTGTCTATTTTCCTTTGTAAATCCTTTATTATGGCCTCCTTTATGGCTTCCTCACATTCAGGTATCACCTTGTTTATTGTTTCATCGTATTTAGATATGGCTTCCTCATGTATCTCTTTCGGTATGTTTTCAAACTTTTCATTAATCATGTTTACCAATTGCATTTGTATAGGATTTAGAGGACTCGCCTATAGTTTTGCCATTGACTGTTCCATTGCCTGTTTATATTGAGTGGGAGATGCTATTCCTTGATTTACCATTTTTCTTAAGTTTCTTATTTTGCCCATTTGAAAATGGAAGCAAGATTAATACTGCACAATATTATAATTTTTAAGATATAACCAACCCAGAGCTCTTTAGGTGGCCAGATGATAGATGTTCACAATTTTAGATTGGTATTATCACTGTCTCTCTTTTTGTGCACTTACAGCAAATCTAATACCACCACTGATCACCATTTTATGACCAAGAAAAGAAAACCCTCAATCCAATCTCTATTATATTTAAGTCCCTCTGGACCTACAGTATAATTGATCACCTTGATATACAATATTTCTCAACAACCACCAACTGTAGATCCATGCATTATAAAAGATGAAGGATGAACAGAGGGCTAGAGATAGAAAAATAGTATGAAAGACAAGAAGAGTGATAAGAAAAGAGTAATGTAAGAATGTAAGATTAATATTGTAAGGAAAAAAAGAGATAGAGTAAGGATAACTGACCTGAGGTTATATGTAAAATAGTTGAGTACAAAATTTAGAAAAAATAAGATAAAACTTATGAAAATAAGAAGAGTAATAAGAAGAACATATAAAGAAAAGAGGAAGGTATATATATGAGCGTTCAGTGATAAAAAAATTTAAAAAATAAACAAAAAACAAGAAAAAGACAAACAAGAAAAATGGTGGGTGGGAGTTCCCACACAATTGTGAAATGCTAGGGTTAAGAACCAACACATTAAAAATCATGTGACTGTATCAATATAAATATCATATGTATCCAGTTTGTACCCAGTGCTGTCACTATGTTTCTAGGAGTGACCACAATGAGAAAATGAAAGCAGGGGAGGGGAGAGAGCGGGAGAAGAAAATGGAAAGAATCATAACATTAAAAAAAAAAGGTGGAGGTAAGATGGCAACAAAAACCCCACATAAAAAAAAGAAAAGAAAAAAGGTAGAAAAAAAAGAGAAAGAAAAAAAGATGGGGTATTCTTCACTTTTGGGGGTTGGTTTGGGGGGGTGGGATAGGAAACTTGTATTTCCACAAAATTTGGGATTCAAACACTTCAAAAAGTCTTTTTCTCTTGTGATTTGGCTTTGCAGTTTTTCTGATCAATTTGCTTGATTGGGCAGAGAAAAAAAAAAAGCAGTGAAGCTGCCAAAGGCTTTGTTTACCAGGAATGCGGCCCCGCCCATGGGGAGGAACTTCTGCTAGTGCTGAGAGTGGGGAGAAACCTTTGCCCTTTTGAATGATGGTGCTGCCAGCACCACCTCTCAGGCTCCAGTTGGCTTGACAGGGTCTTTGCCAGCAGTCAAGATGGCACTGCTCTCGACTGGTCAGGGAGGGGATTCCTTCCCAATGCCATTCCGTGACCAGAAGTGGAAATGTCCTTGGTGGTACTCACAAATTGCTGGATTCTCCGGTTCCGTGAAGCTGGCAGGTCCACTCCACTCTGGGCCTGGCAGGCTCTGTATGGCTCTGTCTGGAACTAGCAGGTCTGTGCTGCTGAGATGCTCTGTCTGCTCAGGCTCAGGAGGGAGGATTTGTCTCCTTGGCGGCACCAAGTGGCTAGTGCTGCTCTGCGTTGTCTTCTTGTTCTGGTTTTCTGCCTTTCTCCTCTCTGACTGAGATCTCTGTGATGCTAAAGCTTACTTAGGATGGATCTTTGGATGTGAACTTTCCCCTACAATGACAGAACGGGTATCTGCTTTGAAGTATCTGGATTGATTCTGTATCTTGGCTATGGTAAACCATGCTGCAATGAACATGGTTGTGCTGGAATAGAAAGAAGAGGTCTCATGTCATTTTGCTTCTTTTCTTTTTTCCCCTTTGTCACCACTTTTTATTTCTATATATTGTGACTTGTATGTAAGCTTATCTGTTTGGGGGGAGATTAAGGGAAAACACAGAAATGATAGAACAAAAAGTGAGTAAACACAGCAGTAGTACTCACTGGGTGCTATATTGAAAATGAATTATACAACTTGTAGGGAGTGGTCAGGAAGGAAAAATGGAGAAAATGATGGAAGAGATGACACTATTCAAAAAGAACTGTACTGCATACCCAACTTATGTAACTGAAATCTCTCTGTATATCACCTTTGTGAAAACAATAAAAATTTTAAACACATAAAAAGAACCAATCAAAACTAGAAATAAAGACTGAGAACATGGCCTTGTGTTAGAATACTTGCTTAGCATGCATGAAGCCCTGGGTCCAATTCCTCAGAAAAAAAGCCAGAAGTAGTGCTGTGGCTCAAGTGGTAGAGTGCTACCGTTAGGAAAGTCCAAGGGCAGTGCCCAGACCCTGTGTTTAAACCCAGGACTGGAAAAAAAAACCTAGAAATAACATTTCTAGGATATTTAATCTTTGGATATTTAACTTGTAGAGGGTCTTTCAATCAAATTTTTACTCTTGAAGAAAAGACAACACAATGATTGAGATAGATTGATCCTGGAATACCAAGACATACTTAAACAAGCAAAGGAAAAAGTGAGAAAATTGGAGTTTCAAGTAAAAGACAAAACCTAGTGTCTCCCAGGACCAAATACAAAATATATACACATTTTATAATAGCAACATACAGAAATTCATCTTTAGCCTAAAGGACTAAATTCTCAGTAGGTTTACCAGTCTCATTCTTTGTGTTTTTTAGTCTCATTGCTAAATGTGTGACATATCACTATGGAGCAACACAGTCATGAAATGTGATTAAGTTGGGAAACTGCAAGTTTTAGAGTAGATTTTATTATGGGAAATTAAGAGGTTATCATTAAAAAGTCATCACCATGGCAGTCTGAAAATGTTGTCCACAGTTTATTTGATACTGTCATCACCAAAATCTAGAACTCAATTTCCCATCTTTTGAGTTTGACAAAGTAAGGAAACAAACAAATGCAATATCACCAAGGTGATCTTATGTGCCTTATTTTTCTTGCAAAAGAAGGTTATTAATGAGCTGTCCTGTATATTTAGTCACCTTAACAAGAGAAAAATCAGATACAAGGCACCAAGCACAACCTCTTTGAATCAATATTTTCTAAGAAGCACAACTCTTATTCCTGGAATTACCCTAGGACAATGTAGCTAGCTAAGGATAGTTAAAAATAAGTAACTAATTATAAAATGTGAGGTTTGTACGACAAAAAATTCTCTAGAAAATCATGTAGCCTATAAAATAGAGATAGTTAATATGTAAGATAGAGATAAAATAAAGACATCCCATAGCCAAAATGATACTCTATATCTTTGCATTCATTAGTAATCCTTTCTTAGGGGCTTTATCTATTGTTTTGGATCAAATGGCTCATAATAAGAACAGATTTTGTTTTCCATCCTTCCCTATCCTATTTCAAAAACCAAATAAGCATATATACAATATATTAGATAACAAGGTGAAATACTGTAACAATATGAGATAACCAAGGCAGGGTTGGGCCAGGGCAGTGGGGACGAAGATGTAAGAAAGGGTATCAATGTTTGTGAAGTAATGCACTTTCTATCTGATGAATATAATGTAATCCTTCTATTAATTACAATAAAAATATATGGAAAAAACAAAAAAATAAACAAAAACAGGGAAAAAAAGAACAGATTTTTCATAGCGATGAATGATTTCAGACCTACTTTTCCTGAGCTGCTTAATTACCTATTCTCTAAATTTAGGATTGAAACATTCTAGTATTTGGTAGGACTTATGTTTTCTATGTGTCTGAACTAAAAGTACATTGCTACATGATTTTTTTGTCTTGTTTGATTTTTAGTTTGGAAGAACCTTTCTTATCGATTACAAAGCCATCAGAACAACCTTGATTTCAGTGATTTACCAAAAGAAAAGTCAGAACTCAAGAAAGATACTGTAATCAGTGATGGAAAAGACACAGAACTAGATCCAAAAGTGACCAGATAATTCCAGCTGTTATGTCTCTGTGGAAACTTGTGAACAGTGGTTGTTTCCTCTGGAAAATGAGGCATGAAGATACAGAGAATATTGTCAACTATTTGAGTTGTTGACATACAGCACTTTATTCAGTCTTATTAAATAGGCATGGTTGATGTCTAGCCTCTAGTATCAGTCTGATCTGGATATTGAACTGATGCAACATGTTCCAAAAGCACAAATACAAGTCATATTATGAAATAACCCACAAGGGCAGAAATTCACCAGCACATATTTTTACAAGGTGGTTATACAAAAATCTTATGGTGTATTTTCCAAGACTGGATAAGAACTAAATCTTTCTTGGGATTATAAAGTACAAAGTTGAAACTATTAACATGTTCTACATTACCACTCTATTGTATTTGCGTAATTAGTTACTATTTCTTATGTATCAAACTTGAATAGTGGTATTGTTAAAATAATATATGACAGATGATTCATAGATGATAGGTAAATAAATGGTAGATAATAGGTAATGATAGATAGATTGGTTAGACATATAGCCACATACATACATATATACATACATGAAGATTGAGAGGATGAAAAATTTTAATATGTAGGAAATACAAATAAAGAATTTCCCAATATTTTTATTTTGAGATGAGATGCAGGATTTCCTATGGAAATTTGAGTATCAAAAGATAGATGAAAAGTAAATACCTTACCTCCATATATGGAGATAAATCTAAACAATGAATCCAAGTGTTCTAATTTTATTTTCTGAAGAATAAAATTATCAATGAATGTTTACTTTCCAAAGTTCTAAAGTAAAATACATTAGAAAGCATCTGAATGAAAATTGAAGAATATAAAGCAATATCAATTTTAATGAAACACAGAAGGAAAGGAAAATGGCATCAAAGGGCAGGCATCTCCCTCCCACACATTTTCCTTGTTTTTTTGACATGAATTTCTTATGAAATACTAATGAAGATCTCTCATGAAATATTTCCCTGGGACACATTAAGACTATAACTATCCCCAAATCAGAAAAAAAAATACAAAAACCAAAAAAAAACTGGGACACAATATCCATGGAGAATGGCACACTTACCTCCTATCCATTTCCAGCTTTGTTCATTTCCCTGAAGTCCTAATCAAAATTTTCTTGTTTATTTTGGTTCCTATTCCCCTTCAGACCTCTTTAAAATCTCATTAACTTGTCAGTATGCTCCAAAACATAGCCTGTTTATGAACAGAACATGTGTCAGTTTTGCTGATTTTTAATTCATTAACTCCTGAAGAAATACCAGGAGAATTTAAAGTATTTTTTGGAATACAAATTAAATAAATGCATACTTTTTTGTTTCACTGCTCATGATACATCACAATGGTTATAGAATATGTTTAGAATGCTTGCTCAAAACAAGCATATGTATGCATATATATGTTTATGTATGTATATATGTACATTGCTTGATACCCCTTCTCAGGTTTTTGTCCCTCAGCCCTCCCTTACCCCTCCCAATCATCTTGCTTTCCCTCTTCCCTTCTCTATTTCAAATGAATAAATAAATGCTAATGTGTCAGTTTGTGAGTACAATGCATCTTGATCAATGTTATCCATTGTTGGAATAGTTAGATCTCATTAAATTAATTAAGACATGTTCTTTCAGCTTCTGGAAAAGATTGGGAGAATTTGTACCTCGTTGCACTTAAAATTTTGTTTAATTTCTAATTCTTACAGGTTTTTTAGCAGTCTGCTATTAAATTCTACTTTATTTTCACTTTGGTCTTTAAATATGCTTTATGTGATTGCTACTTTTTCTTTATGATTTGTTTTTCTTCATTAACATGTGTTTTATGGTAAAGAGTGTAATCAACCATGGGAAATGGGCCCTGAGATTTTACCATGAAAGCTGCTTCTGTTATTGGACTCCAGAATTTATAAATCCCAATTTAATGGAGATAAGCAGCAGCACTGGTCAGGTGTGTATATTCTGATTTTTTTTCTGATTTCATCATTCTAGCAAAGGAATGATGATAGATCCATCTTTAATCATTCACTCATCAATTTTACTCATTCTACTCTCACACAGAGAGAACTTGGAAAGAAGCTATAAGACAGTGAGGAAGGGAGTATCTTCTAGCTATGACCTCCAGAATTTTTAATTCTCCGGGCAGTCCATCATCAGCTTTCAATACACCAAGATTTCGGCAAATATTATTCACTTATGTCAGCAGCAGCTTCTGCTCTGTGCAGGTGCCACTCCCTGGAGTTTTAGAAGGTACTTTACTCTTCTCTGTTTTTCAGTTTTCTAGCATTGATATGAAAGTGTTTGAATTTCATGTTATCTACACAATGGATCTAAAACAGCAAGTCTTCCAAATGGGCCATTGTGCATGAATTGTCAGAAGAAATTGAGTGTTGTACACAAAAATATCACCAAGGGGGAGAAGGAGAAACAAAAAGAAATCCAGAAAGCATGTTGATACGGAGTTTCAATATTCAATTATACACATATATTCAATTATATGTGGATGACAATAATGTAAAATGTTCCCTTTTTTAGAATCATAATACTCTACAATTGGTAACCAAATCCAATCACATTTGTGTTATAAGTAAATGAACCAAATTCCCTTAGCATAATTTTCAGGTACCTTGGGAAACGGTATATTAAAATAATTATAATTTACAAATTAATTAACATTTCTACAATCAATGAGCAAATATCTTTCCCAGATTTACCTATTCAATTAAATTGAAGCATCTATTTAAATTCTGTTAGAAAAATATTTCATACATTCTGGGTATGGCATTGTTATGACTCATGATTTTCAAGCAGCATTTCAAGATGTGTAATTAATCAAAAACTATACACACATAAATGATAACAATGAAAGCCTTAGCATCTAAAGAAATCATATGAGGAATTCATAGGAAAGTTCAGTATACTTTTGGTTCTGAAATTGTGTTACACTTGGTTTCCAGCTGTGTCATACAAGGGCTTGCTTTTCATAGTATATCCCACACAGCAGGACAGCCAACCAGGGAAGGATTTAATGTGCAGAAATGGCCTTCCATTTAAGGAAGCAGTGTGTTGTAAGCATCACAAACAATGCCTGTTTCTTTCTTAGTGTTCTGTTTATTCTTTCATTTTCACACTTTGAATAAATGAAAATTGAACCATGGATGACTGATTTATATCCAATCAGAGGCACAGCTTTGTCCTCCTGAGCAAGAGCAAGTCTTTTCTAATATAATCTCTAGCACTTTGTCTTAGTTGAAGGTGTTAGACAGCCAGGCTAGCATAAACTGTCTACACTGTGACAATTGCTTGTTGTTATTGTTGTTGTTGCTTTTTTTGCCAGTCCTGGGCTTGAGCTCAGGGCCTGAGGATTGTCCTTGGATTTTTCTCAAGGCTAGAACTCTACCACTTGAGCCTCAGCACCACTTCTGGATTTTTCTAAGTTTGTGGTACCAAGGAACCGAACCTGGGTCTTCGTGCATGCTAGGCAAGCACTCTACCACTAGTCCAATCTCCCGACCCTGTGACAATTGCTTTTTGATGTTAGAATTGTTTTTATACACAGCTTAGCACTGATAACTTTCATTGACATATTCTCTAACATATTTGAAAGGACTTACACATAGGGGAAAATAAAACTATCACCTCTCTCTCTCTATATATATATATATATGCACATATATATATATCTATATCTATATATATATGAATTAGGGAGGACAGGGTCATGGGTACAAATGGAAGGGTGCTTTATCTGACAAGAGCAAGGCTTAGAGTTGAAAGCCACTGAAGAGAGAGACAGAGAGAAAGAGAGAGAGAGAGAGAGAGAAATGAAAGAAAGAAAGGGAGGGAGGGAGGAGGAGGGTGGAAGGAAGGAAGGAAGGAAGGAAGGAAGGAAGGAAGGAAGGAAGGAAGGAAGGAAGGAAGGAAGGAAGGAAGGAAGACAGGCAGGAGGCAAGGCAAGGGAAGGCAAAAGAAGGGAAGAGAAAGGAAATAAAGGGAGAAAAATATGTAACACTGGCATCTTATGTGGCTTATAACTTTGGTATGTGTTTGGAAATAGTGGCTATTGGCCCTGTACTTGGGAGACAGGGTACAATTGTGCAACACTCCATTTCCTTCTAGTCTTGATTAATGTCAAAGCAGAATCTCACATTACACTTGGGCTGCATTTCTTTTACTTGTTCTTGCCTGCTGTGCTGGCGATGACAGGTGAGCACCAGCTATTATTAGAGGTTGAATCTATTAATATTTTGTTCCAGGGAAGGATTCAATGATCCCTTGATCTATACCTCAAAAGTAGTTATCATCACAGCCTGAGCTATTGTGCCTACCATTAGCTATTCTTTTATGGGTGTGTTTGTGTGTTTGATCATCTTGGTTCTTGAACCCAGGGCCTCAAGAGTAAGCTCTTTAGGTCAAAGATATCATTTCAACACTTGAACTACAGCTCTATTTCCAGCTTTTTGTTGATTAATTGGAAGTAAGTATTATAGACTTTTCTGCCCTAGGCTGTCTTTAAACCTAAAATCCCAGGCTTTTGAGTTGCTAGGATTACAGATGGGTGTCACTGGTGTCCAATGAATATTCTTTTTAAAGCTTTGAATAAAAATAGCTTTCCCTTTTATTTGTATGTACAAATAGTGTAAAGCAAATATTCACATTGAAAACAAAGAAATGTCTTCAGGCAATATAACACACTAGAATATGAAAATGTTGATACTACTCTATTTTAAAATATAATTACACTAATAATATAGAATATATAGTACAATAATGTATTATATAACAGAGTACAATAACACTAAATAATAATATAGTGTTTTATAATTTGGAACCCTAAAAATGCAAAACAATGAGGTCTAAATAATGTCATCATTCTAACCATGCAACATAAATTATCTAAACAGAAGAATATTTTCAAAAAAAGGGAAAATTCACCTGATTTGCGATGTAAGGTACACATTGCCACCTTCTGGCTTCGTGTTCAATTAAGAATACTTGCTATAATGCCAACAACCATTCCCCAGATGAGAGCAGCAATTGTAAAATAGCAAACAGCCCTTAGCCCCACTGGCAGGACGAATTCTCTGTGCAAGAGGCTGAGTCAGAGAGATCACATTCAGATTTGGCTCACATAAACACACTTTGAAGGCTTCATGCTGAGCAGCAATATATAATAATATAATTACGGGTACATAATCATTTGTTTTGCCTCGTTCTTTGCCTGCGACCGAACCTCTCCCTCTCATAAATAGAAATACTCCTTTTCTGTTATGTTTTTAAGTGCTGAAGATTGAGGACCTGTCATTTGCTCAGACAAGTGCTCTTCTTCTTGTCCCACACCCCCAGCTCTTTTAGTTTATTCTGTTTTGAAACAGGATCTTTCTCCCATTGCCTATGTTGCTCTCTAAATTACAATCCTTGGGCTTTCACTTCCAAAGTGACTGGAACAACATGCCAGCACTTCTATATGGGTCCATGCTACACATAGTCTTAAGGGAGTCCCAGAAGTGAGTGTGCTGAGGATAGAGAGGAACATACCTACCATACACGAGGTTTTAACTTTCAGTCCCCAGCTCCACAGAAAGAAAGAAAAGGAAGACTGACAGATAGAGAAAGAGAGCTTGTGCTGGGAAAACAGAGTATCTACATGCAGAAGACTGAATTAGGATCCCTATCTCTCTCTTACCTTGCAAAGTGGAAAAAAAAAGATCCCAATGTAAGACCCAAGACATTGGAATTACTACACGAAAGAATAGAGCAAACATTAGAACTTACTGGAATACACATGAACTTTTCCTGAATACAAATGAAGTGGCTCAGCAAATAGGAGAAAAATCGGCAAAGGGATTTCAGCAAGCCCAAAAGCTTCTGTGAGATGAAAGCTTTAGTCATTAAACTGAAAAGACAGGTAGCAGAATAGCAGAAGATCCTTGCCAGCTATACCTCTGCTAAGGGCCTAAATATTATTTCTAAAGCTAGGTTTAGCACAGCTGGTGTACTAAAAATCAATACACAATTCTTATTCACAGATATGAATGCTTTCACATAAGCATGTTTCTTTTATTGTTACTCTGCAACTTGAAACAGTATAAATTTTGCCACAGCAGTCTCTTGCACAAGGGAAAAATGTTGCTACTGGTTGTTAAGCTGGCATACTCCTCTAGTGCCTAAACTGTTGGAGAATGACTCCGTCCTAAAATTTCATTTGATACCATGAGAAAATCACTTCCCATGCCATTTGAGATTATTTCCTGAGTATAATTCCCAAAATATTCATCAAAGAGAGATATATATGGTCTGTCTCTTTCTCCTCTTTTTGTTGCTCTCATTGTAACTTTTTAATAAAGGAAAATATTCTTAATTAAAATGAATACAAATTTTCCAACTTGACTAGTTTTGCGGCAATAAGTAAAATTTTATGCCTCAATGGGAAATTGTGCAAGGAGTGACTTAACTCATTGGAGGAGGAATTATCAAATATCAATATCTCTCTGATTTATTCAAATAAAAGCCTTCATGTGTATATTCAAAAATGTTACTAGATACCTGTTCTACCCTTAAAGTTATATGGACTTGACTTTCATAATTGACAGTGTAATTTTAAATTCTGGGGAATGCACAGCCTGAGAGTACAAGCTTTGAGAGTACAGACAGCCATGAGCAAGTAATATCCATTTTTATTTTGCAGATTGAGGACAGGGAAATAATGCTGGACTGCACTTATCCTAAGCAGCTTCATCAGTCTTGACAATACAGAATGCATACAGTTGCTGTGATCTCCTGGCATACATTTAGCTAAATTCGTAGCAGAAGGGTTCCTGGAACTCCTAAGACATATTTGGAATCTTCTAACAAGTCTGGGCAGTACTTCATCCTAAAACTTTGGCGTGAGGAGAACAATAATAAAAGCAAACGAAAACACTTATTGAGTGTACCAAATGCTGGAAAGCTGACCTTGTTTTCTTAACATATAACAAATAGCATCATAGCATCTTCACACTTGAAATTCAGGTGCACATCAATTAAAGATGTGGGTTATTGCACAATGGTTCTGCCCCAAACCAGTTAATGTGCAAATGCAGGTTACTGATTATCTGTTCATTCTGAGGGCAATAAATCTATCTGGTGGAAAGAATGACAGATAGCAGTGAGCTCTCAGGAATTCTTAAGCATTTGCTGAATAAGGAATCCCTTGGAGTATTTTTTTGTCAACCTCTGTCTCTACAACACACACACACACACACACACACACACACACACACACACACACACACACATAATATGGAAGAAAGGAAAGAACAGAATTGCCACCGATTCAAGCTTGGAGCCATATAAACAGAGATGCCTTTGGGAAAGGTAGAACTACGGAGCATGTAATCAATCACAATCTCTCTCTGAACCAAAGTTTGAATTAGACACTATTCTTTCTACTTTCCAGGAGCATAGATAAAATACAGAAGGATGCAGACAGTACTCTTGGCCTTTCTCTTCACCCAGAAGATATGTATACATTGTAATACATTTTTTGTCATGTGAGAAGTTTCTAGAAGGTGTTTATCTTTTCTGTACATAAATCTATTAATCATACTGCATTTAGGAATATTCATATTTATGTGAGTCAGTAATAAAATCCACAATCTTATAAGTGAAACTAGTTTGAAACTATTTTCTTAATGGTAAAATTAACATCAAGTAAATATACAACAATATTTATGTATATAATTATTATCTGGTTGCTAAAATTACAATTTCATTTCATTTCTCATAGAAATGGTCTTAAAAATACATTATGAGATGTTATGGAGAGCCAAAAGAATAATTTCCTGGGGATAAAATAACCTAAATAGCTAAATATTTTTGGCCTCAGGGATTTCTAGGATATACAGATAGAGAGATAGACATCATGTGTGATAAATACATTCTGAATTTTATCATTCAGCAATGTCCCTCAATTTATTACCCTATTAATGTGCTTAAATATGCCAAAATATTTTATGAAATTTGGAATCCTGTGCAAACTTATATGTTCATAAAATATGCCAGAGATTCCAGTACCACCACAAAGAGAACATTGCATAAGATAAATAAAATTAGCATTTAGCTAGACACTAGATAAAGTGATGAGTGGTGATAGTTTAAATTATATGTCAAATGTCATACAGCCGATATGTAGAGCTAGATGATTCTATTAAAAATATTTTCCCCCGAGATCCATGTTTTCAACTTCCGTGAATCTTTTTCATTAGTTCTATAGCAACACAGAGTTATAATGCACTTTATATTCAGTTTATTATACCTCAGACTCAGGGTCAGTACTCAAGGTGTACTTTCACATATTCAAGCTCTGATAGAAGAGGAAGAGTAAATCAAAATAAAATAACCAGGAAGTGTTGCTGTCATGTTGTTTATAACAATCCTTGTAAGAACTGGAGATGGCTAGCATTGTAAAGAGTTTACTAATGAAGAAAAGTTTGGACTCAGAAAGATGGAGTAAACTATTTTCTAGCATAACAATCCAAAAGGTGAAGCTTTGGCCATATTTGCTTTTGTTGTTTTTTGGGAGGATGTTGTTTGTTTCAATCCTAGGGTTTGAACTCCAAGCCTGTGTGCTGTCCCTGAGTTTGTTTTGCTCAAGGCTAGTCCTCTATCACTTTGAGGTACAGCTCCATGTCCAATTTTCTGGTGGCTAATTAGAGATAAGAATCTCGAAGACTTTCCCCGCTCAGGATGGCTTTGAATTGCAATCCTCAGATCTCAGTCTCCTGAATAGCTAGGATTACAAGCATGAGCTGGTGCCCAACTGACCATATTTCTTTTATCACTTAATTCACTTAGTCGCATACTGTTTGTTGGCGTTGGTGTTGTTCACATTTTAGTTCTCTGTGGTAACTTGAATTGTCGCGTTGTTGGGTAAGACACTATACCTTCCCTTCCTCATTACCTGTGATTTTGGCAAAAGAATTGTTCACACCTTCCTACCATCAGCACATTGCCTATGTGTATGAGGCAGAGAATTTGAGTGGAACAATCAGCATCTTTACTAAATAGTGGATCAATAAAGGCAGTAATGGACACATGACCCAAGTCAGCCTTGGAAGAATTGATTTCAAGAATTTTTGTCAATTTGTTCATTATAAATCATATTTTCTGTAGGTTATTGGAAAATGAAATGTATAAAGCAAAATAATTGATGCCAAGATCAGGTATAATAAGCAAAAAACTTGAACTGGAGATTAAAAGAAAAGTAGACCACTGGGAGTTTGGCCTAGTGGTAGAGTGCTTGCCTAGTATTCACAAAGACCCAGATTCGATTCCTCAGTACCACATGTATAGAAAAAGCCAGACGTGATGCTGTGGCTCAAGTGGTAGAGCTCTAGCCTTGAGAAAGTCCAAGGACAGTGCTCAGGTCCTGAACTCAAGTTCAGTACTGGAAAAAAAAGAAAAGTAGAACTACAAAGTAGAGAAAGATAATATTGAGAATGATATTTAGATATTTTCATATGAGAGTGTGAATCTAGATTGAACCAACATAATCCTATCAACAACATAATAAATAAGCCTACAGTTCCAAATTAAGAATGGTTTCAAATTAGCATTATATCATTTGTATCTATTTTAATTCTAAAATCAAATACTTAACTTATAAATATAAGCACATAAATCATAATATCAATTTAATCCAGACTAACCAATCTCATTTTTGTATTCTTTGTAATAAATACACTGAGGGTAAGTTGAGATTCATATATTTCATCAAAGTACAATATTATAGACATGAATATCTAATTACATTCACTTAGTATTTTTCCATATTCTAAATACATGTTAAATTTATTTTAATTATAGATCTTTGTTGAGGCTGATCTTTTAATAACTCACTTATAAACAATATTGTATTCTATTTAATAAACATTATCACAAAACTATTACTAGCTCTCCAAGTAACTAAAAATAAAATAGACTTAAAAAAAGCCTAGGTATGTCCACTTCCAGATTGTTTATTAAATAATTCAACTAATTCTCACCTGTAAATATTTTACCTTTTCCTTTGTTGAAGATATTTTAGGCATTTAAGCAACTAAATTTATTTAGTTTCATTAAATGTATTCCTTCTGAATAAATTTCTCCAAATCTTAGTTTAAGATCTAATTAGTAAAGAACACTGCCCAGATAAACATTGTGAGCCATTCTGTTTTATTCCATTTGAATTGGCTAAATGTAAAGGAGTTGAAAGATGAAGGGGTAGACTTTTAATAAATAAAACACATTAAAAATTAAAGAGGTAGGAATTTTATACGGTAAGAAAGTTCAAGTTAAAGTCAGAAAGAAAAAGGTCCTATAGATATAGAGGATTAAATTCAAATTGCTCACACAAGTAATCAAAAACAATTTTACTGTCATGAGTTAGGAGTTTGGCCTAATGGTAGAGTGCTTGCCTAGCATGCACAAAGACCTGTGTTCAATTTCTTGGTACTACATACATAGAAAAAAGCTGGAAGTGGTGCTGTGGCTCAAGTGGTAGAGCTCTAGCTTTGTGAAACGCAAGGACAGTGCTTAGGCCCTGAGTTCAATGCCCAGGACTGGCAAAAAAAAATCTTACCAGCTTGTGTCCCAAAACAAGAGAATGTATAGCCTTTCAGGAAGCTAGGACATGGTCCAGAAAAAAATAAATATGAGGCTAAATTAATTTGATCAGATTAAGTTATACTGGAAGAGTCTAAACAGACATAAAGAAATTATCTTCTTGGTGGATTGGAGGACCTGGTCCATAAACTGGGAGACATTGCTCTAGCAGAAGCAGCTCGTTATCCTACAGTTTGGCAGCCCTCAAGACAGGCTGTAAATAGCTAACATAATATAGAACCACAATTTCAACCATGTAATCTTTATTCTTTAAGAGTTATTAGTAGGGTGATGGCTCTTTGTGTCTTGCAACCAGAGTGCTGACACTCATCAGATACACGTAAGTGATGACATTGATCAACCACAACATTGGTTACAGGGCCATTGCTCTGAGTGACAAGGTCCTATATCATACAACATACCTATCGAACCACTTGTCGCTCCTCTCAAGCAGCATATCACAGAGACAGAGGCAGCCGGAATTGAGAGAAACTTCAAAATTATTCTGCTATACTATGACATAGACTTACATCAGATATGGATATTACGGACCATACATATAAATATAGACTATATTTGGTAGAAAGTATTATGTGACACTTTTTGTTGTTTCAGCATTAAGTATGACTTCTCAGAGGTTCCACATAGGAATTAATGTAATTCACCCATTCTGGAAAAGACAGTTCCTCCCTATAAGTGCTTCCACAAAATAAAACAAAAAATATTATCTCTGTTTTATCCCTTTGCATTTTGTGGCATTGGTGTACTCTATTTGTGTATTTCAGGAATCCCATTTTAAGTATAGTATTTGTTATTAATAAACCCAAATGATTCTAGGTACATATGATATAAAATCAAGAGAAAAATATGGGAGTATATCAAAGTACAGCAAATAAACATTAAGACTTTTTCCTTATTTAGTAGCTAATGTGTTCCACAGACATTGCTCAAATATATATACATGCATATGAATAATATGCAATGTTCAGTATCTATAAGGAAACTTACTAGAATAGAAACTGAGATAACTCAATGAATATTTTGAAATCATCTATTATTTTAGGTTAGCTGACATAGAAAAGAAAATGGTACAAAGAGTTGGGAAAATTCTTAATATCTTCACTTAATATCTGTAGTAAACCACATGTTTGAAACTTTGAACTTACATATAGCATAGTTTCCACTTATTTCACAATTTACTTCAACTTTAAAAAAATGGAAAACTTTTGAATCTAAAGGACTGGTTTGTCTAGATTACTGTTTTTAAACAATATTCAAATTAATTTTGGGCAAATCCACAGATACATTCAGTGACCTTCAGAGGTAACATTTTCCATTGTTTATGCCAATTTCTTCTGAGACCTCGATGTTTATCTAAAGGAGGAATGATTTTGATAACATTTAGGTAAACTTCTTGAAGTCCTACTCACAAGCATCAAAAAATAAATGAGAAATGACTATTTGGGATAAACAGCAAAACACCAGAAATTGAATCACAATAGAAAATATTACAATCAGTGTAAATAGAAAGGAATAATGCCTATCTGCATCCAATTTCTCCTAAATAAAATGAGGTGGATTTTTCAGAGTAACAATTCTGAAGATGATAACCAAGATACTAGTTTCCTCAAGAGAAATCAGAGCCTTCATTCTAGCTGGATATTTGATAGTCAGCAGAACAGGATTTAGCCTTACTGCATCATGACCACTGAGCACAGGAATTAAGATTTGGAGAATACGATACTGGCTGCTAGAGTTTGGTCAGGAAATGAAAGTCTGGATTTGAGTTTGACTTTCCTCTAAATTCTCAGGGAAAACACTTGATTGTATTTGCCTAGGAATGGAACAAGGCAGCACATGAGTGATGAATATGTCTTGTGCTTGGAGGCTCAGCTGGAGATATGTCATATGTGTGATAGCTGCTTTATGCTTTCTGACATGTGGGTTTTTCTAAGAGGTATTTTTTCTTTCCAGTTTCAGATGTTCTAAGAGAAAGGCTAGAGTTGAAGTGCTAAAAAAGAAGCTTAAGGTTATATAAAAAGTTACTAGAAAAGACCATGAATTATAGCTGTTAATAACCATGTTGCAGTCCTCAAAAGGAAGTTCTCAAAATTACACAATACATTCAAGAGAAGGAGCCAGTCATGCTCTACACCAGAAACCTCCAAGCTACTGCAGGAAAATGTAGGAAAACCCACATTGGAAGATATAGGCATAAGTAATCCTTTTCTATGTAACATACCAGTAGCTCAGAAAATTAAGAAAATGTATTAATGGAACCTCAACAAATTAAAATGTTTCAGCATGTCAAAGTGAACAATAGCCAGAATCAAGAACAATCCACAGAATAGAAGAAAATCATTGCCAATTATACAATGGATGCATGATTAATATCCAAAATATATAAGCAGCTCAAGAATTAACAGCTATAAAATAAATAAATAAACCAATGAGCAAATGAGTTGAACAGAATTCTTGGAATAAATAAAAATAACAAATACATAAAGAAATGCTCAATGGAAACTCCACTAAAATTTTATCTCACCCTTGTCAGAATGATAATTACAAAACAAACAGTAACAAATGCTGATGAGAATGAGGAAAAAATAACAACCTTTAAACACTTCTTTTAGTATTGTAAACATTGGAAATCATTATGGAGGCTCTTCAAAAACTAAGAATGAACTGCTTGTCTTATGAGGATACCATGTTAATCTTGGGAATCCAAATATGAAGGGAAATAAATCAACATACCAGAAAATCAACTACATCTCCATGCTTAATGTCCATTTACTTATGCAATGAGAAGTATGGTGCTAATTATAATAGTAATTAATTGGATATGAATATCAAGGGAGAAGTGTCCATGAGATCTAGTAGAAAGGTGATAGATAGAAAGGTATACTGAAAAGGCAAAGAAGATTAAATGTTGTTACATGTACATACATGCTACACATATACTACAAGTCATACATTACACATATATTGTAGTTACTTATAGATTTACAGGCACAGTCTGGTATAGTGTTTTACGTGATATCCAAAGCAGAAACTCCAGAAAAAGAAACTCATCAACAGAAAGTTCTTGTTGAAAATACTTGTGCCTTTGTCTTAGTACTAATTTCCCTTTGCTAGTATTCCCCAAATATAAATATACTTTTATTCTGCAAATGTGCAAGTATGTGAGGACCATGGCAGATTAGCATGTTAGACCAAGAAAACAAAACCATACAGAGCTGAATGAGTCATTTTCAAGAATAAGCACCAAATAGCTTTTCTCCTCCTCCTTGTTTGCACCAGCAATTTACTTCACAATGCAGTAATTTCTGCCAAAGTATATTGTTGAGTTAGTCTGCGAAGAGAGTGTAGGAATTCAGAAAAGCAATTCTGAAGTGAAGTAAACTTTGTCAATGTGGATTCTCTATTGAAATTGTATCTCATGAGTACATTACATTCCATGCTGTATTACAGATATTTCAAAACTGGACTTTTTTTTCACTATAGCTTGTACCTGACACACAGAGAGCCAGATGCTATTTTTTCTTCAATGGTCCAGTGTTCCTCACTGATTAGTTTACTGGTCACTGGCCAATTGTTTTGTAATTCTGTTGCATCTGTCGTATAGAAATGTACTTAGATTTTGTTGAATATTGTATGTATCACCATTACAAGAAAGCCAACATTTGTATTATTTCTTATTTTTCCCTTCTTCTCTAATTGTAACATATAGATAGGTCATATATGTCAGAGTTACCTAGTCTTAATTTGTATTCCACTCAACTATATACAGTGATATAAACAAGCTACTTAAACTTTCTGGTTCCATTTATCCTACATATTAAAATGCAGACAATGCTGGATCTTCTTATCTGTGTTGCTGAGTTAGATGTAGTACCACATAGCTATTACGCTATTTATAGATATATAGATTGCCTATCTATATATCGTATCTATCTATGTGTATGTATATATGTACATATATGGGGTATACATATGGGGTACAAACAAATATAGTCTATCCTAGGGCTTGACCTTGGGGCATTTGTCCTTGAGCTCTTCAGCTCAAGGCTATTGCCCTACCCCTTGAGCCACTGTGCCCTGATTTTTTAGTGGCTAATTTGAGAGAAGTGTCATGACTTCCATGCCCGGGCTGGCTTTGAACCGTGATCCTCAGATCACAGCCTCCTGAGTAGCTAGGATTTCAGGCATAAGCCACTGTGCACTGCTTAGTACCCCATATTTAAAAGAACTTTGTAACAGAAAACACACAAGCCATGCTACTTATTGCTGCTGGTTTTGTTCAGAGTTTCTGTTTACTTAATTTACATGATGCGAATAACTTCCTAGAGGCTTACATATAATTATTATTTCCACAGAACTTGTGAAGTTTTATTCATGAATTTAATCTCTGTATTCTCCTTTTGGAACTACCAACATTTGCCCATATATATGTGAGTCATCAGTAAACCCTGAATACAGTTAAAACTGTGCATACTTACTCTATGCTTACTCCTCAAAAATTTTCAAAATTATGTATTTTTGTACTGATGCCTACATTTAAACTAAATAGTCATTTTCAATAGTATGAGTCTCTTAAAAGTAGAGTTAGAGGACCTTATTGTATGTGGTTGTTTAATTGACAATGTTCAAAAAGTTTCAAGTAAGATCAGAAATATCAAATCTCAAGGAGAAAATGATATTCAATTTATAATTAAATTTTAACATGCTTCGATATATTTAGACATTTGTAAACATCTTTTCATTCTATTCTTTCCTATTAGAACTCACATATCTTTTTGACAGTTAAATTATCTGTTAATTATACATACCAGTTTTTAAAATAATTATAAAATACGTTAAAGTTTACAAAATATAAAATAGTGCTAGCTAAAGAAACTACAGCCCACCTGAGAATTAGACATGAGAACTTAAGCACCACCATGACTCTTTTTAAGTATACACAGCCCTGGAGATGGAGAACAAAACCAAAACAAGAAAATCATGTTTCGTTTTCTCAGCATGATAACCTCTGGTTACTGGTGATCAGTAAGTTCTTTCATCTAGCTTTCTTGTAGCTCTTTATTTTTCTATGCCAATTTATTTGAGTGTACTTTCAAAGTAATTTTCTCATCTTAGTAGGGAGATGTAGCTATCTTATCTAAAGATTCTTATTTCATACACTGAAAGAATAAAAGGAAAATTAGAGTACATATATATCTCTGTATCTTTCTGTGCATGTGGTTGAGAAAACAGAGAGTCTAGCAAATGGAGAACATTTCCCTAGTATTTCTAAGAATCATTTGGCACAGGCAAGACTATGTGCAGGATGAGTATGGCAGTCTAGATTCTGACACAGTGTGGTGGTGTTCACATGTTATCAGGCCCACACTTCATATCCCTTCAGTTATCTGTGCATGTAGGAAAGCATTACAGAAAAAGTCCATGGGGCATGTCAGTTTTTATTAGTGAAGTATATTTTAAGAAGTTAAAAGATTTTTTTTCAGATTGACAATGAATTCTCTTTTTAAAAACATATGACTATTAAATAACATGTTTACTTTTGAAAGCTGAGAACTTCTTATGAATCTTTAACTAGAGAGCTGCTAAAAATACAACTTACTTATCTATGTCCTGTGTGTTAAAACATTTTATTTTGTTTTGCAGAACAGAATACCAATCAGTGCATTCAAAGAAATGTCCCTAGTAATATTCGTTTAGTCTATTTTAGTTTGTTTAGTTTTATTTTTTTTAAGTCCTGGGTCAGGAGTCCCTTGTGTGACATTTCTCAAGTGCTGGCCTGGGAGAAGATGGAGTTTTAGAACTAGAGATATGGTTTTACATTTTGTTTTTTGGGTTTTTTTGTTTGTTTGTTTTTGCTTAGGTTTTCCCTGTTGCCAAAACTATTCTTTCCAAATACGTTGTGGAACATGCTCATGCATAAAATATTAAAATGAACACATCCTTGTATTTGTTTTCAACATTGTTAAAGTGCTAAGTAAATGAATAAATAAGATTATTGAAAAACAGAAAAGAAGATACAATCTAAGTGTTGTGCTGGTGGACCATGCTCCATGCTTGTAAACCTAACTATTCAGGGGCTGAGATCATGGCTTAAAGCCAGTTGGTAGAAAAGAGAATTTTTTCATATATTTTTATTATAATTAATAGAAGGGTTACATGATATTTGCCAGATAGAAGGTGCATTAATTCACATACATTGATACCCTTTCACATGTCTTGGTTGTGGCTCACGCCTATAGTCCTAGCTACTCAGAAGGCTGAGAACTGAGGATAGAAAAGAGAAATTTTATTCCAATAAACATCTCAGAAAAAGCCAGAAGTTGCACTGTGGCTCAAGTGACAGAGTGACAGCCTTGAGCAGAAGATCAGGGACAGCACCAGGCCCAGAGTTCAAAAATGTTGTTGGTCCTTAAGAACACAAAGAAAACTGTAAAACAAGCAATTGTCCTAATGTGATCTTAAGAGCCAATTAGAAGCAATAGCAAACTTACCATTAAGCAAAAACGTTCAGGAAAATGAATAGCAATAGACATATACACATCAAAAGCCATTACAATGAGAGCACAATTCCCACCCCCAAAGAACAAATTCAAGAAGTTGAATTTTCCTTGTTCTCTATCATGGTTGCTGCTAAAATCATGAAGTACATATTAAAGGCACTGATTAAGCTTTAGATAGTGAAGTTGCATGAAAATAAAGCGTATTTCAAAATCTGAGCTATTAAGTGGAAACTATAGCAGAGGTAGAAATTCATTTTCTCACAAATAACAATATCCATGAAAATCTGACATCGCAATACAATAAACTACAGAGATAAGGATTATTCTATCAATTACAAAAACAAGAATTATTATTCACATATACTTTACAAATTCTCCACTCAGAAGAGATTCAAGACACAAATAGTACTCAGATTTTTTAGTGCATAAATATTTCTGCTAAAAAATGTGAAAATAATTTTGAAAAGAAGTTTTTAAAGTATAAGCCTCAGTTGAATAAATTAAAGTGTAACGTGATCAAATTTTAGTACACTGGGGCTTCTGATGCTATTTCTCCTTCAACTACTGCTCTGTTGTTGTTGTTGTTGTCGTTGTTGTCATCATCATCACCACCACCACCATCATCATCATCATCATCATCATCATCAGCCATGGGGCTTGAACTCAAGACCTGCGTGCTGTCCCTAAGCTTTTCAGCTCAAGGCTAGCACTCTACCACTTGGGCCACAGCATCACTTTCAGCCTTTTCTGTGAATGTGGTTGCAAAAAATCAACCTCAAGTCTTCATGCATGCTATCTAAGCACTTTACCACTAGGCCCTATTCCTGTCCCTTATTTTTTGTTTTTATAGAATCCATATTGCAGTATAAGTCATAACATTTAAGAGAGACAATTTAAAGCTTTGCCAACATATTTTAGAAGTTTGAGGTTGTTATTATCCTCACATTATTCATTCTCAGGACCTACTCAATTGTCCTGAATCTCTTGAAAAGGAAAACAGTGAGATACTCCATGTAAAAAACTCAATTGTCACATTTGAGAAAGAAAATCTCAAAAATCAAACTCATTTGTGACATATTTTTTCATTTTGCAGTAGTGTGGATTTGTTTATATAAATAACCCATCAAGTAAATTGCTTTCCAAATCCACAGAATAACATTAAATCCTCTAAACATCGAAGGTATCCAAAGAAAAAGAAAAAGAAAGTAAGACATAGTTGACTAAAGGGATATAAAGAAAAATTATTAGTGACTAAACAGCAGGACTATCCACATCATCAATTTATGCCTGATGGTTTGATCTAAGCTGGTCTAAGGAAAAGCTCATTACAGTAGTAACACTTTATGACTTTCAAAAGTCTGTTTTATGGATATATCTTTTCATTTATGTTATTCCAAACTGACTGGATTTTTTTGTATGTGGGGAGGGGAAGGGGTCATGGGGCTTGATCTCTGCCTGGGCGCTGTCTCTGAGCTCTTCAGCTCAAGACTCATGTCCTACCTCTGGGCCTGGGCATTGTCCAGGAGCTCTTCAGCTCATGGCTACCACTCTACCCTTGAGCCAAACCCCACTTCCCATTTTCAAGAGGTTAATTGGAGATACGAACCTCAGGTCCTTTTGTGCCTGAGTTGGCTTTGAACCTTGATCATCAGATCTCAGCCTCCTGATTAGCTAGGATTACAGGTATGAGCCCCCGCTCCCGGATGTTTTCGAATAAAAAAAAATTCAATAAGAGGGCTGAGAGTTTGGCCTAGTGGTAGAGTGTTGACTAGCATGAACGAAGACTCAGGTTCGATTCTTCGGTACCACATACATAGAAAAACGCCAGAAGTGGTGCTGAGGCTCAAGTGGTAGAGCTCTAGCCTTGAGAAAGTCCAAGGACAGTGCTCAGGCCCTGAGCTCAAGCCTAGGACTGGCAAAAAAATAAAAATTAAAAATATATAATAAGAGAGAAGCCTTATTCTTTACAAGTTATACTGATGAGAGCTTTCCATGAGGCTTCCTTACTTGAAGTAGGTTAAAACCCGAGGGGCTGGGGCGTGGGGAAGGGCTGAGTGAAGTAAAGGTGAGGCTCCTGTTCTCTTTCCAGTGTGGACAGTGCTCAGGGAAGCAGCGTGCTGGTGTGGCCCAGAGAATAGAATGTGCACACTTGTCGTCCCAGTGATGGCTGATCAAGCAGAGTCACTGCTCATCAGGACACAAGGTCAGTGTGCCTCAAGTTCTCCCTGCAGCACATCCACACATGGCTGTCCTGTGTTTCTTTTCATTTTTGTTTTGAAATACTGCCGTTTAAACTCAGGCCTTTGCATTTACTGGATAGTTGCTCTAAAGCTTGAGCCATGCCTGGACTCTTTCTTCTCTCACTATTTTTAATGTAGAGTCCCACTTCTACTTAGGCTAATCTAGGCTGCAATACTCCGATGTAGGCTTCTAGATGTAGCAGGAATGCTTAGCATATGCCTCCCTCCCTAATGGTTGTTTGAAAAAGGGTCTTGTGAACTTGTTTGCCAGTCTCTGCCTCCTACGTAGTTAGAATCATAGACTTGCAATTCCAACACTAGGTTCATGCATAACTTTATACCAGGCATATAATGTACCAGCACAATCTCTTCAACCCCAAAGAACAGTTATATTTTCCCCCAAACTGAGTATGACCACGAGTCTCGGTAGAAGAGTAGTTGTGAGCTTTGAAACAACTCCAATTCTAAAATATAAGGTCCACATGACTTTAGAGTTGGCATGATGGGGTGTGAAGTAGTTTTTACCAGGACACTGAAATGAGTTGATGCATATGAATTTCTAGTTTCTACACAAACATTCATCCACTACTCAGGACCTCATCCTCCTTAGCTGCAGTATAAGGATCATACCTCTCCTGGCACTGGCACGCCACATTGGAAGCATGAGAGACATGGGGATTGACATTATCCTACAAGAGGAAACAACGATGAATTTAGAAGAGTATCCTGGAAATGCAATATTAATTTCAGGAGGTAAGGTAGGACAGGATGCAGGAGAGGGGTGGAAAGCAGGTTTTGCAGCATACAGCTCCCATGGTGATTCTACCTAAAGGAAAATATGTAGGCTAAGTGAGATTGCAATATAACTTTTAAGACATAGTATTCATGTCAGAGAGAGAATTAATTAAATAATATGTGTGGTTTAACCAAATGAGAAATATAGAACAGGCTTTCTTTAATGCCTAAATTATCTGGAAAATCTCAGAATATCCGTATCTCAAACCTGCATTTCATAATTGATAAACACATTCTATAAGAACCGAAATCCAACTTAAAGGCACCTGTAACGCACTGTGTATCTAATGTCTGTTTGTCAGAGGAGCTATTTTTTGTAGTCTAAGTCATTTTTCTGAAGAGGAGATTAGGAATTTTAGGTCCAACCAATGTTTTTGACCAACTAGTGTGTTTTTGAATCAGTAACTGCTCTTTTTTGAATATGTTATATTATTAAAACAGAATTATAGTTTATCTTATTAATACACAGTACTCAAAAATACAATTTTAATTTTTAGTTACATCATTGGTCTTCTGGGTTTTTAATGTTTTTTATTTTTTATTGTAATTAATAGAAGGGCTACAGTTATATTTGCCAGAAAGAAGGCGCATTACTTCTCACACATTGGCACCCTTTCTCATGTTATTGTCTCTATTTCCCTCCCTCCACCCCTCCCAATCATCTTGTTTTCCCCCTTCCCTCAAATAAACCAATAAACATATATACAATATACCAGATAGCAAGGTCAGACTACATAAGATTAATCAATGGGCAGCAAATGAGAAATAACATAGTACATTAAAAACAACAAATAAAATTAAAAGAAAACAGTGCCACTGAGATCTTCATTGGTGATATACTCACAAATTCTCACATGAGAAAGTTCTAACGAATATCATGGTAAGAAACATAAAATTACTGGGAATGCCAATAGACTGTCATTGAGTATAACAATACCCCAAGAACTTGGCAATATGGCACTATTTGGCCCTGAATTAGAGCAGAATAAATTGTCATTCACCATTCCCCTGTATTTGTCCTCACAGTTATGTGACTAGAGGCCATAGAAGCAGGGTAATTCAGAAGAATGAGCAGTTATAAGTTTATATTGACTCATCTAACTTTTAAATCAGTGTTTTATTATAAAAAGAATCATAGGATGTGCTTACTGAACATGAAAAAGCAACTACTATCATTTTATAGCAAAGAAAAAAGAGTGTTGTATCCTGTCACGGCATAAACAATGTTCAAGCAACCCAATTTTAAATGAGAACATGCCCAAGCATAACATAGCTAGAATAGTATATCATAAAAATAATTTATATGACAAGAAGTTATTTTATGTTCTAATTTTCCCCATTTAAATGTTGATTGTTTCTCTAAATCACAGCTTTTAGCACCCAGTTGAGAAACCATCATAAGTATGTTTACCGTCTTTATGATCTTACTAAGAAACGGTAAATACCTAGAGGTTCCAAAGACTTTTTTTGTAGGGACAAAATAGTATTTAGTAATAAAGCTACTGAATAAATCACCCAGGCTTGGCAGTGTTTCTGGTATTACTTACTAATCTTCATTCAAAAATCAATCCATAGTGCTTCCCTATATAATAATTTCCTTTCATCAAGATCCTGATTTTCACATTCCTGTAAGGGTAGACAGTCATGAGTATCAACGCTTGGTCAGGTGTCAGTTTTCCTGATAGCCTAAGTCATAAATTGTTTAAAATTCTGACAAATCCCTTGAAATATTACAAGTACTTTGCTTGTGTCTCCTACACAAACACATCAATATTAGCTTTGCAATCATAATTCTAATCCAGTTCTTCATCTGATGTCACTAACTCAACAAGCAGAGCAGTTTCGAGGTAGAAACATTCTGTCTTTAGATGTTAATTTTTAATTTTTTAATTAATTTTTTGCCAGTCCTGGGATTGAGCTCAGGGCCTTTTCTCAAGGCTACAGCTCTGGAGCAGTACCACTTGAGCCTCAGCACCATTTCCAGCTTTTTTCTATGTATGTGGTACTGAGGAATGGAACCTGGGTCTTTGTGCATGCTAGGCAAGCACACTACCACTAGGCCAAACTCCCAGCCCCTAGATGTTAATCTTTTAAACAAGATATATAAAAATCATAACTAATATTATTCATTTCCGTGAATTTTATTAAGGGTCATACATATGGTATATATGGTATTTATGTAAGTGAGTAATACATTGTCTTTGATACCTAACCTCGAAATCTAACAATGATAATCTGTGCAAAAAAAGGAATAGCAGTAAAATCAAAATAAGTATGTGGGAGATGGGAGTTTTAAGTCATTTTCACATTTGTTGGCTTAATTGCTGGGGCATTGTTAGATTACTTTTGTTTTTTTTGTTGTTGTTTTTTGGTTTTTTTTGGAGTCTTGGGGCAGTGTCTCCCAAAGTAACTCTCCTGTTCTTGAACCTGTGATCTTCCTACCTTAGTCACCTAAGATTTTTTTTTATTACAGGATGCCTTATCATGTATTGTTTAATTTATTTTTTAAGAAACGATATTGTGACTATTTTCCACAGGCTGATGAAATGAAACTAGTCTACAAATTATTTTTATTTAACTGATCGTGTATATTCATGAATTTCAGACAAACCATCCAGTGATTTCCTCAAGCATCATATGTACTTTAAAACTTTCAGCCAAGTGATATAATCTATTGTTGTCTTCCAAATGGTCTCATCTATGAACTGGTAGAGTGGGATCTTTCTTGGTATCTTCATGCATTTATTTTCAAATATAAGACATTCATTTTCTTCATACACCATACAGCCCATAGTGCTTCAGAATACCATATGACTAGAAGAGGAATAATCATTAATTTATCTTACTTGTTGGCTATGTAGAATTCCATTGTATATATATACCACATTTTCTGTATCCATTCATCTGCATTAGGGCATCTGTATTGTTTCTATCTCCTGGCTATTGTGAATAGTGCAGAGATAAACACAGCTGAGCAGGTGTCCTTATCATATCTTGGGTTATGATATTCAGGGTAGATGCTCAGAATTGGTATGATGGGATCGTAGGGAAGGTCAATTTTCAGTTTTTTAAGAAACCTCCACACTGCTTTCCAAAGTGGCTGAACTAGTTTACCGTCCCACTAGCAGTGGGATCTTAGGGGTTTTTTTGCATTTCCTTTATGACTGTGGATGATGAACATTTTCTCATATGTTTTTCTGCCATTTTAATCTCTTCCTTTGATAAGTCTCTCACTTGAAATACTTTGTTCACTCACTTGTTAAGATTTTATCTTTACTTTCCAATCATAAATAATTAGTTTAATAATCTGGTAACATCAAACATTTATTGAAGGGAAATAATTGGAAAAGATAATAAAATTTAATGAATTTATAACCATTTCTAAATAAGTAGGGGCTGATATTAATACATGTTATAATTAGGACAGATATTTTCTAATGATTCTATCTTTTGCCAGTTAATATTTTGCCATATACCATCAGTGGCCTATTGATCCTAGATTTAGTTATTACTTTGAATTTCTGTCTAAATGTATTCAAGCTAAAGTTAACCAACAGAAAGGGATCAGATAAATTGTTTAAGTTTGGTTTTTATTGCATGGAAGCCAGTCTCACTTATTTAAATAAAATAAGTATGTGCTGCTATGTATGTATGTATCTATCTGTCTCACGATATTAAATCTGTCTTATTTCATATCTTTACAGAAATTCAGTAGCATTCTATTTTGTATAGTGACTTTTAAGGCAATATAAATACTTTAAATTTTCTCTTTTGAGAATTAGATATGAGTTTATTCTCTGTATAGAGAGCTACAAAATTAGTTGTTCATATTGCAATCAGTATTTTAAGGCATGTAGCTTATGGATTCCATAAGTAGTAAAATATTATTTTGCTTATGAATAAGAATACAGTTCATCTTCTTGACTGTAAATATGCATTTTTGCACGATCTCTAGGATATAGAAACATAAGCCATATAATGAATGATTGTTGTTGTTAAGGTACTATATTATCTCTCATCTCTTTTGCCCTCCCTTGGTTATCTCATATTGTTACAGTATCTCACTTTGTTTCCTGATATATTGGATATATTTGTATTTGGTTATTTGAAATTGGATAGGGAAGGGGGGAAAACCAGATGAGGGGTAGGGGGGAGGGAAATGGGGACCAAGACATGTGAAAGGGTATCAATGTATGTGAATTAATGCACCTTCTATGTGGCAAATATCATGTAACCCTTCTATTAATTACAGTGAAAATATATGAAAAAATAAAAATAAAAAATAAAAACAGTCTGTAGTTCATACGTTAAAAAAGAGGAATAACCATGGTATATAATATTTACAATAGAAATTTCAAATACACCATTTTTGAAGTACCATATAGCAACCTCCAAAGTATAAGGGTGGCATTAAATTTAATGAAAAGATTTCCAGGCTATGGAAACAACAGCTTTATCTTATGAGATTGTTGTTCTTAATGTACTATGCTATTTCTCTTCTCTTTTGTTACCCTTTGGTTAATCTGATATTGTTACAGTATCTGACTTATTATCTGGCATATTGTATATAAGTTTATTTGTTATATTTGAAATAGGAAAGCGATGGGGGAAAACAAGATGATTGGGAGGGGATGAGGAAAAGAAATGGGGACAAACACATGAGAATTAATGTGTTAGAAGTAATGCACCTACTATCTGGTAAATATAACTGTAAACCTTCTATACATTACAATAAAAAAGAAAAAATAACATAAAATAAAAACAAAAGTGCTATGGTATAATTAAAGTGGTAAAGTACTTTTCTAACAAAAGCAAAGCCCTTGGTTTCACTGAATACAATGATGTATAAATAAAAAACTACATAAGTACATTTCTAGTGCCACCAAATATGTATTTTATGGAAATAAAGCAAGCAATGAAAAATCTAATAAGCAAAGGAACCAAAAACTCATGAGAGAATTGCAAATAGCTTTAAATACTGTAAAGTACTTGGCCTCAGGGATGAAGTATGATAAAGTGGCATGGAGAGATTCTGTGAGGTAGCCTCATCTGTGATAAGACATAAATAATGAAATGGAAGCAAATGGCCCCAGTAATAGAAATAACAACTTATTTGTTTGTATATGCCTATGAGTCCAAGGACCACAAGAGAAGAGTTGTCAGAACACTATATATAGGAAGCAGAGATGAAGGAAATTTACTCTTGCTTATTATTTTCTTACTTGAACTGATAGATGTTATTATCTTCATAGAAAAGTATTTTTATTTCATAAAAAGTAAATATCCCTAAACCATAATCAATTTAAAATTAAAACTTGTCATTTCCATTGTAAAAAAAACCCAAAAATATATAAATTGAAAGCATTTCCAAATGGATAGCTCTTTAATCAAGCTCGTATCTACTTAGACTTGGGAAGAAATGCTTGTGGAATATGAATTAAAATAGCACAGTAAATTCAGGAAAATTGTATTTATTTAATTTACTACTGTTGGGGCCTGACCTTCATTTCTGAGACCTGATTGCTCAGCGGCCGTTAAAGGGCTTTGGCCAGGCATTTGCTCCTTGCATACCTCTCTTAAGGCATCTCTGTGTATGTGATTCCACTGAGCCGCCCCCCACCCCCAGCTGCGCGGGTCTCTCAGCAGCTCAGGTCTAGCAGGCTTTCCTGCACTTGTCCGGCCCAGTACCTAATAGTCCCCCCACCCCCCCAGACCCTTAGTCCTCTTCCTATTGGCTAGCTTCGCAGTTCCCACCTTCTCTCTCCCCAACAGTATGTAACTAATTGCCTGATGCAATAAAGAGAGATCAGCTGAGAGATTTGATGCGCTTTCATGGCTGACTCAGCTCCTGACTCAGTGTGGTTTTTTCTTCCCCGGTAATTGGGGGAGGGCTGGGTCATCGATATTGACATACCATCTTGCTTGGCTCCGGGGGACTACAGGCTGGCCCTGTGTGTCCCTCCCCATTCCGCGTTGCTCCCCAGAGTAGCAACACACTACCATGGGAATTTTCTTTTTACTCTATTTAAAATTAGATGCACTTTAGAAATTGTTAGTCATTAGCTTTTTTGGTTCATTAGAGTAATTTCTAATCTGTTTTTTGAAATGGTTTTTCAACATTGTTGTCTAATAGTTCATTCTGCTGTTCTCCTTTGGTGATTATTTTTCCCAGATCTTTCTAAAGCAGAATAACTACCATGCCACTGACAACATGCTGTTTCTTTTTTGCATTCATGACAACAAGCCTGTTCTTGGAACAGGATAAATATTTGATGGAAGTTTATTGAACAAAGCAGGTCATTCTTTCTTGTTTATGATTTCTAAAATTATACTTCAGTGTAGTCACTCAAAATTGGTATGAATTGAGAAATATGATATGCTTAAAGAAATACTGACTGTGCATATATTATATTTATTTCTATATTATATACATGTATTGAAACATCACAATGTCATATTGATATTGAAAAAAATATATAGAATAAAATAATATTCTTTTTATTTACTTAAAATGGTAAAATTTTATTCCCATCACTCCAAAGTCATTCTTTTCTGGAGAACCTCAGCAAGGAATGCCTCAGCAAAAAGTACAGGCCCCAACAAAATGTCTAAACCATAAACAAAATGTTACAGATTTCTTATCTTCATATTTACTGACAAAATAGATTTACCAAATGGAAAGGTACGTAAACAATATCTGCTGTATCTACAAATGCTAACACATTTGATAAAATATTGCCTGAAGTATTTATGTTGTGCTTTTCTGGGACTTAAAGCCTTTAAATCACAACATACTCCAGTACATGAGCTCAAAAATAAGCTTCATAATTTTAGAACACATTTTGTTGGCCATATATAATTTTTTTGCTTAGAATACTTTTTATATAAGTGAGCATGTACACATAACAAATTAAAGACTTTTTGAATCATGTTAAACTTCATTTGATATGTCCTATTCAAAATCTGCCAGATTATTTTTAATTGAATAAAACCTCCGTAAGAATAAGAAGAAAACAGGGTTATTCTCTTTTGTTGCTGCTTTTTATTTCTCTACCTTTTGTATATAAGTTAATCTGATTTGGGGAGAAGAAGCAGACAAATAGTGGACACAGTTTCAGCAATTCAGCAGTGAAATCCACTAGACACTATGGTGAAATGAATTACACAACTTTTTGGAAGGGGAGAAAGAAAACTGGGAGAGAATTGGGGAGGAGATGACACTTCAAAGGAAATTTACTCATTACCTGAACACCTCTGTATATCATCTTAACAATGAAATTGTTTTAAAAGAAATTATTCAGTTTGTTAAGAATGTTATACATCTTTTCTCTAAGTGTCTTAGTTAATATATGTACATATATATATATATATATATATATATATTACTTGGACTATTTGTATGTTACCAATAAATATATTACTAATACATATGATAACGTATCACTTAGTTGATATAGTTCATAGATTGGATCAACTTCTTAATTAGTCATCTAACAATAAGCAATAGTGATGATTTGTTATAAAATTCTGTAAGTAAACAGGGCCCATGCATGATTTCTGTATCATTTTTGATGCCATAAAATAAAATGCTATTGCTTAACATACATTACAAAAATAGAATTCATCAAACTTTTAAAATGCAAGAACAAATATTTGTACAAAAGTTTGTATGAAACTCTTCTCACACACACTATCCTAGTTCATTCCCCTTTTTCCATGTCACCTCAGATCAGAGTGGTTCTTTTTTGTGTGGAATAGTTCTCTTTTTGACAAAAAGATCTGCCATATTCTTCCCTATTTTCTCATTTCTAAGTGTCACAGAGAAACCCATTTCCTATATTATGCAATGCTATCTCATTAATTGAAATATCTAGTTGATGTGACTTGTGATGATTCATTCAGACACCAAGGTTGAAATGGCGCTATTTATATGTTAATTAATAAAGTGACATGCAGAGCCCTGTGATTAAGCCATGCACATAGCCTATTGAGCATATTGCTGTTTTCGATTTTCCTTCAACAGAAAGATGAAGAGCCTTTGTATGCCTCTGAGAATGAGTCATGCCTCTAATCTTTTTGATAATAGGTATCTTCATCATCAAGGATACACTCTTTAGGGAAACTAGCTTAAATATCATCAACTGCTTATCATATTGATCTTATTTGATCAGCATTTTGACAGAATTTACTAGAAGCTCCCCTTAAATGTTTCCCTCAGAATTGAATGATAAGAAAGAGAAACTGAGTAATTTGAAACATTTGTTCAAGTCACAAAGAATTCACTTTGGTATCAAACCATGTTAAAGACCTAAATCACAATAAACTCTTCTTTACTAAGTACATATTGAAGATCAACTATAGTAGACTTTGAGTAGGCAATGGTAAAAAAGAAACAGAAGAGGTATCAAAAAAATGTGACATTTTGTAATATATCTACCATTAATTTCAGAATAGAAACAGATTTAGATGGAGGAATCAGTTGATTATTATGTTTAAAATCCACTCCAGGCTTAGTGACTTAAAACAGAAGCTTCTTTTAGAGACCAAATTTGAAATGTAGATCAGTAATTTCACTTGAAGTAACATAGGCTTCTCTCCTAATGGCCTTAGGCTCGGTTTAGTTATGCTTTGGTGCCACTGCTGTTCCTGTTTCTGAAGGTGAAATAATGGTGACCCTAGGTAGTGAAGGTGATTCAGCTACCTCAACAAGTGAAATGATAAAGGAAATTCCTCATAGGGCAAGCTACTCAGTGATCAGTGATCAATTTATAGAAAACCAATTTCTGTTTTATTCTGAGCAAATAACAAGCTATGGCACTGCATCGAGATTTAGTGTTGGCGGATATGAATATTCAAAGCATGAGTAAATGAAGAATCATAATAAAGTAACATCTACCATAATGTTCCCAAGACCCTAGCAATTCGTTCCCAGCATTCATTTATAAACAGGATCTCCAGAAGCCTCATGAATAATTGAAGATCTTAAATAATAACTTCAAAATGCAAGTTTAGCTATTCTATGGACATATTCACTGGGGATACTGTGCTATTATCTTGATTCATAAACCTAAGAAATGAAAGACAAATTAATTCCTTTCCAGACTCACGTACAATCTACTGCACTATAACATTTCTGTCTTAAATGCTGTTTTGTTTTTTCAAGTCCCTTATGTTAGGGGCAGGAACTGTTTCCGTATGCCTGATTCATTCTTCACCCTTTTAAGCAGTAGAGAATTGTGATTATCTATCACTCTTAGCTCTTACCAAAGTTTTGTATTCATTTCCTTGCATGCTTCCATTTATGTAAAATTTACTCTTTGCCTTCAACATAATAGCTTTTTTAGACCAGAAGTCTTTCTACAACTTTTTTTTTATTTTGAGATTTTTATACATATTTTTATTGTAATTAATAAAGGGGTTACATGATATTTGCCAGATAGAAGGTGCATTAATTCACATATACTGATACCCTTTCATATGTCTTGGTCCCCATTACCCTGCCTCTCACCCCCACCCCTCATCTTGTTTTCCCTCCTTCCCTATCCAATTTCAAATAACCAAATACAAATATATCCAATATATCAGATAACAAAGTGAGGTACTGTAACAATATGAGATAACCAAGGGACAGCAAAGGAGATGAGAGATAACATAGTACATTAAGGACAACAATCATTCGTTATATGGCTTTTGTTTCAATATCCTGGAGGTTCTTTCAATTAGCTTCATACTATATGGCCTTATGTATCAAGGTTTTGCTCTATTGCTCTTTGCTAGCAGAGCCCAAGGTTTCTACTGATTATGACAAATGAGGGAAACCATTGAGCCTAAGTTCCTTGAGTCTGGCTTACTTCACTTAATATGACTTTTTCTAAGTCTTTCCATTTCCTAATAAATGGGGAGATGTCATTCTTTCTGACAGCAGCATAGAATTCCATTGTGTACAAATACCACATCTTGTTGATCCACTCATCAACTGAGGGACATCTAGGTTGGTTTCATATCTTTGCTATGGTGAATAATGCTGCAATGAACATTCTTGTGCTACTGGATTTAGTATGCCCTAGTTTCTGGATGGTTGGGTAAATGCCAAGTAGTGGAATTGCTGGGTCATAGGGGAGCTCTATGTTTAGCCTTTTGAGGCACTGCCATACTGCTTTCCATAGTGGTTGAACGAGTTTGCACTCCCACCAACAGTGAGGTAGTGATCCCTCCTGGCCACATCCCCTCCAGCATCTGTTGTTATTAGTTTTCCTGATCCTGGCCATTCTAACTGGAGTGAGGTGGAATCTTAGGGTTGTTTTAATTTGCATTTCTTTTATGACCAGAGATGTTGAGCCTTTCTTCATGTGTCTATAGGCCATTTTTATTTCTTCTTCAGAGAAGACTCTCTTTAAGTCTTTGGCCCATTTTTTAATGGGATGGCTGTTACTTTGGAGATTAGTTTTGGAGTGATTCAATTTTTTGAGCTGTTGATATATTTTAGGTATGAAGCCTTTGTCCGCTGTTTGGTTGGTGAAGATCTTCTCCTACTCTGTAGGCTTCCTAATTAATTTACTAGCTATGTCCTTTGCCATACAAAAACTCTGCAGTTTAATGTAGTCCCACTTATCAAGCCTTTCCCTGATTTGTGATTTTTGGTCCTTACTAAGAAAGTTTCGACCTGTGCCAAGGAGGCCTAGTATATCTCCTATTCCTTCTTGTAAAGTTTTCAGTGTGTCAGCTTTTACCTCCAGGTCTTTGATCCATTTGGAGTTAATTCTAGTGCAGGGTGACAAAGAAGGATCCAACTTTAGTTTTCTGCAAGTGCTTAACCAGTGCTGCCAGCACAACTTGTTGAAGAGGCTATCTTTATTCCATTCTATTTTTTTTTTTTTGGCTCCCTTGTCAAAGATTAGGTGGCCATAGGTCTGTGGTTTAATATCTGGGTCCTCAGTTCTATTCCATTGGTCTTCAGGCCTGTTCTTGTGCCAGTACCAAGCTGTTTTGATAATTATAGCTCTGTAATAGAGTCTAAAGTTTGGTATTGAAATTCCTCCTGTGCTGTTCTTTCTGCTAAGAAGTATTTTTGCTATACGGAGTCTTTTATTATTCCACATGGAATTTTGGATTGCCTCTTCTATTTCTTTAAAGAATGACATTGGGATATTGATGGGTATTGTGTTGAATTTGTAGATAGTTTTGGCAAGATTGTCATTTTCATGATGTTGATTCTTCCAATCCAGGAGCATGGGAGGCTCTGGAGAAACTAGGAATCCATGGAACATACCTCAATATAATAAAGGCTGTGTATGACAAACCCACGGCTAGTATTATACTTAATGGCGAAAAGCTAAAGCCATTCCCTCTAAAATCAGGAATGAGACAAGGATGCCCACTCTCTCCACTCCTCTTTAACATAGTATTAGAATTCCTAGCCAGTGCAATAAGGCAAGAAGCAAGCATAAAGGGGATCCAAATAGGGAAAGAGGAAGTAAAACTCTCCCTCTTTGCAGATGACATGATTCTGTATTTAAAGAATCCTATAGACTCTACTCCCAAGCTCCTTGAGCTGATTCAAAACTTTGGAAGGGTAGCAGGCTATAAAATTAACCCTCAAAAATCAACTGCCTTCCTCTATGCCAACAGTGAGAGAAACGAGGCAATAATCAGGAAAGCAACTCCTTTCGCAATAGCCTCAAAGAAAATAAAGTATCTAGGAATTAGCTTAACTAAGAATATAAAGGACCTTTTTGATGAAAACTTTAAAACCCTGAAAAAGGAAATTAAAGCAGAACTAAGGAAATGGAAAAACCTCCCATGCTCCTGGATTGGAAGAATCAACATCGTCTTTCTACAACTTAAACAATCACATTAACTAATTTTAAACTGTCATTTTTGAGGAAAAAAGCTTCCTAACCAATGCAGAATTTTGTATTCATCAGATTATAGCTTGTCGTATACATTTAGAGCTATACCAGTAGTTCTTTTTTAGACAGACCTTTCTCCATTCTGGATTATTTAAACTTCTACTTGTACACATACAATAAAAATCATTAGAATCTTTTGTTTTCAAACAGTCGTTCTCAATTGAGTGTGATTTTTTTTCCTTCAGTAGATGCAAGTCAGCATCTAGAGACATATTCAGTGGACACAGTTGGGATAAGGAATTTTCTAGCACATGTGGGAAAAGGACATGTATAAGGCAGCAACCAAAGCAGAGGTCTGTGTTCTCAACATTGGTAATACTGACCCTAAGAAACCTGATTTTCTTTTGAATCTATTAGGCTCTATCATAAATGTTTTAGACAATGTAACAAAAGTATATGGAACTTACTGTCATTTTCTTATCTGAGAATTTCACATTGGCTTCATTTTATTTGAAATGATTTATAGACTGGGAGGAATGGATTTGAGAGTCAATTTCCCTTTTTTTATATGGCAAATCCTATTGCTGTATCCTCTAAATTCTGTGTGCACATTAAGTCATTTCCTCTTACATGAGAGTAAATGGATGACTATAATGGGTAGGTGGGCAGGATTGGAGTAAGTGATATATATATATACAAACACATTATATTTGCTATACAGCATATATATGCTATATATCAATATGTCATAGTGATAGTTTGTAAACTAGTTATTTCAGCATCCTGCAAGTTAATATTTTTATATCCTCACTATATCCTTTACTAAATTTTCTTTTTCTAATTAATTTTATTGTGAAGGTACTGTACAGAGGTTACAGTTACATAATTAAGGCAATGAGTACTTTTCTTGTACTTTCCTTATTTCCTTGCTGCTTCTGCCTGTCCACTGCCCCAAAGCCTGTGCTGCATATTTTGTTTGTATTACAGCTGTGCTTTCTATTCTGTATCAATTTTTATGCCTGTTGGATTTTTTTCAGCAAAATAGGCCACAGTAACTTTTTGTAGGAGAAAACAAGTATACATTTAACTCACATTCTTCTGGGTCATCAGTTTGGGCCTGGGCACAGCTGGATGGTCTTACTTATGTCACCACCTATTTTTTTTCTTGCATCTGCAGTCAGATGGCTGCTCACAGAGGGGGCTTTGTTTTTGAGAAATGACAGTCTGTTCGCCTAGCAAAAGGGCTGAGTGGAGCATATGTTTCTAAATAAGCAAGCAGACTCATCCAACAGAGAAGTCTTTAAGTATATGCTACATGTGTGGTATTGACTCATTGTTTAAGAACCCCAAACAAAGTCCAGGGTCATGTCTAGATCCTGTTTAGAAAAGGATTATTCAAGGCAACTGTCAAAGCAGTTAATTAACTCAATAAACACATGAGTCTAAGGTTTTCCTTTGCTTCCTTTAATTATTTAAAGTAGGTCTTTACGGGTGGGGGGTGTGTGGGGGGAGGGAAATGGGTACCAACACATGTGAAAGGGTATCAATGTATGTGAATTAATGCACCTTCTATCTGGCAAATATCATGTAACCCTTTTACTAATTACAATAAAAAAAAATAGAAAAAAAATAAATAAAGTAGGTCTTTATTAGTAACAACAAAAATACTAGCGATTCTATTAGTTCCTTTAATGGTAATATCACTTTGTAAATATGTTACAAAGTATTTTAGGTAATAAATTTCCATAACAATTATGAAATGGTAAACAAATCAAATGTAATAGTTTAAACATACATATATATATATATATATATGTATGACATTATGGCAATCAGTAAATACCATAATAAAAAATTGAAGACATCAAACATGTCCTCCTAACCTTTAAAAGAAATAGGATCGAACTACTAAGGAGTCAGTGATCTGAAGGTGGCAGTTCAAATTATTCCCTGGGTTCTGTAGCATGTATTTGTAGCATTGGAGAAAGCATGAGAATATGAATTTGGAATTTCCTAGTTCTGTATATCCAGGAAGAAGACATCAAAATCAAACATCCGTTTATACTTCAGAACATCCTTCTTTTATAGAGAATTTTATTATTTTAGGAAAAATTCTTGCAAAGAAACTTCCCAAACTCTTTTTATTTTCAAATTACTGAGATTTACATAACCAGAGATTTTCCTTAATAAATAACCACTGTGTTCGCGAAATGGTTGTTTCATGGATAATGGAGGCAATTCTATGGAGAATCTTGAGAGATTTCCTAAGAGAAAGATAGATTCTGAGGTGTAAATCATCCTCCTTGCTTTTGTTATATTTCTAGGTATGTTTTGGGTACAATGAATGGAACTTAAGGACTCTCACTTGTTAGGTAAATGTTTGTTATTTAGTTGCATCCCCAGATCTTTACCCGGCACTCACAATCAAGGGAAGATTATCATAAAAACCCTTTCAGTCTATTATATTTCTCCTGAATAAATAACCTTATTTTAATGTGTCATAGATGTAATGAAATGTGGCACAGTCAAAATAAAAATGTATTCAATTTTCAAATCATATAATAGCAAGATAATAATCAACAATATATAAATATCAATAGTGCTCTTCACAAAAAAGGCATATAAAAATGTAAGTAAATACAGTAAAATGTGTCAGTTTTTTCAAGAACATTTTCGGGTACTTGATGTCTATAGTCTTTTCATGTAAAAACAAATCTTTCATTTTTCATTGTGTTTTTCATTTCAAATACTAACACTAACCATACTATATTTCTACTCAAATTCACCCTGCCACAAACACTTTTTGCTTTGTTTCTTATTTATTCTGTGTAAAAGTTTATAGGAACTTTCTGCATATTGCATTAATGCTCTCTGAAAGTGGGCTTGCATGTCACTCTTTTCACTCAGAACTTATCCTCTTCAAGATTAAACATGAACTGTCACTTGTTATCTTGGAGACTGTCCCTAAACATCACAAAATTCTACCAATTGAAATAGCAGTTTGTCATCTTCAAAATATGGCAGTTGAACTGAGGCTATCCTCAACCAATATTATGTATTCAAAAGTTTTAAATACTTCAGAGGCACAGATATTATCAGACTTAGTTTACTATAGATCTTTAAATTTTCCAATTTTCTTGGATCTTTTTGGCTTCCTATCCAATCCTTGTCAATTACGGTAAGCGAATAGAAAGGATGCATGTTTGATTCAAAGAATCAAAACCATAAGAAATTTAAAGGGGCCAGTCATACTTATTCATATGTCTTGTATTTCTATCATATGTTTATTTATGATTATGAGAACATGAATGATAACGGTCATGGATATATACTATTAACAGAACTCATTAATATTTTACAATAACCAGCTAATGCATGTGTGAATATTGGTATTTAATCAATTTTGATTCATTGCATTGTCATAGATCTTTTTTTTTAACATATAGGACACTTCATCACAACAAAACTAATTCAGGTACTTCGCAGTCATGCTAATTATCTAAGCAAGGAAAGAATCAGAGAGCAAATAGACACGACATCAATGCAAAACCATCATCCAATACTGAATTACTTAAACTAAGAAAGGGGTATTTAATAACCATTTAATTGCATAAATATATGTATATGCCCTGCTACAGTTTAACATTTCTAATTCAATGAAATGATTATTGAGCAAGGAAATGCTAAGGTCTCTTACTAAGAATAATGAATAGAAGGGTTACAGTTATATTCCCCAGGTAGAAGATGCATTACTTCACACACATTGATACCCCTCATGTTTTTGTCACCATTTCCCTCCCCCACCCCTGCCCTTCATCTTGTTTACCCCCCTTCTCGCTCCTATTTCAAATAAACAAATAATTGTATACACATTATACAAGAAAACAAGATAAAATATTGTAACAATATGAGAATAACCAAGGGACAAAAAAAGAGATGAGAAATAACATAGTATAAAGAACAACAATCACATATTATATGGCTCTTGTTTCCATATCCTGGAGGTCCTTTCATTTAGCCTCACCCTATATGGCCTTATGTATCTAGGTTTTGAGCTATTGTAATCCTCTGCTAGAAGAGTGCAAGGTTTAAACAGGAGACTATTACTACATTCGAGGAAACATTAATCATACCTTGTTACCCTAGGTACCTGTTTGAGCCAGCTCTAGATTCAGTGCAATTTTATGGAAATTTAAAATCTTTTCTCGGGTTATAATGTCTGCAACAATGAGCACAAAATGAAAACATATCTTTATTACCAGTATCCTTATTACCACAGTCTAGGAGTGTTTCATGGGGGAATGAAGGACTATACAAATGATTGTTGAATTTTTTAGTGATATTGATTCAGTAAAATCTTCAATTTTCGATATTGGTTGTATCTATGTATTTATTTATGTGTCTACCTGAAATATTACTTTCATATAAATCTAAAACAGGCAATGTTTCTCTCATTACGAGCTATTCTGGCCAGGAAGCATTCTTTGAAGTTTTATTTAGCAATGCATTTTATTCGCAAATCAATTTGTAGAACGGCATGAAAGGGAGAATCCTATCATCACTAGCATTGCTCAATTTTCTTTTCACAACATATTAAGGTCATAGAATTTCTCAACTCCAGATTAAGGAAAGTAGGATACTGATAAATTATGGCTATAGGTTTTAAGAACTAGAGTTCTGTGCATGGACACCTTTTGGAGGACAAAACACTAAATTCCCGAACAAGTTATATCACATGAACACATGGAGATAACAGAGATCATGAGATCCTTCAGTGTTCTATTAAAAAAAAAAAGGAACTGCTCAAGGATAAAATCTGCTTCTTTGAAATTGGATAGGGAAGGGGGGAAAACAAGATGAGGGGTGGGGATGGGTGGGAGGGAAATGGGGACCAAGACATGTGACAGGGTATCAACGTATGTGATATGCACCTTCTATCTGGCAAATATAATGTAACCCTTCTATTAATTACAATAAAATATATATATATATATAATGAACTGCTCAAGGATAAAATTTGCTTCATGGAGCAAAAATCCACCTTTGTTGTCTGTCTTTTGTTTGTATTTCATGGATACATTAATAATTCTAGCAATACTTTTAAAGCTGTACCAGTCTGTTTATATATTTGAGTTACTATTTGGAAAATAATTATTTTAATTTAAAATACAAAAGCTAACTATATTAGCGTTTTATTACATTAAACAGAAGAAAGTCACTTTGCTTTGCAATCTGAATAGAGTGACCATTTATTCTGTTAAGAGCTGACTGAATGTCAGTGTGAGGATCAACATAAATTAATCCCTTCAACTCCTGCTTCTGCTCCTGGCTACACAGCCATGAGCTGAGCATGCTACATTCACCACTTTCTGTTCCCTGAAAAATACTCATTATATCTGCATGATTACATGTATTCCTTTTTTAAATGAATTCAGGACACATTAAAGCCTCACTTGGGACAGGCCAAATGATAAGCACTCAGGTAAAAATAATAAAGCTAGCAATGGATGTAATTTCACTGAGCTTTAACCTACTTGAAATGTCTTGATAGCAATGGACTTTCTTTTCCCCACTTTTGCCTTGCAAGCATATCTTGTGACATAGGTCAAGAGTACTTTGTCTGTGAAATCTTTTTGTGGTGTAATCTTTTTAAATACTGTCTTTTTGTATACACTCTTAATAAATCTGGCATTTTGCCAGAATTTCTGTATTCCCTCTATTACAGACAATTTTATTCGCATTCAACCTCTATCTGCACCCAATTACAAGAATCTCTCCAAGGAAGGGGGGAAAACCAAGAGAGGGGGTGGGGGGAGGGTAATGGGGACCAAGACATGTGAAAGGGTATCAATGTATGTGAATTAATGCACCTTCTATCTGACAAATATCATGTAACCCTTTTATTTAATTACAATAAAAAATATTTTTTTTTAAAAGAAAAAACAAAAAGAATCTCTCCAAGACAAGAATCCTGGGCTTCTTTGTCATGGGTCTGCCTACAAATGTTATTGAAGAGGTTAGGATGTTGTTAGGTAAGGAAGTGAGTAATTAAATGTATTTAAGATATGATGTGGGAATCCTGTACCCTGTTTGGAGTGTACCTGCCTGAAGGAGATTTCACTGGTGTTTAAATGACACCAGTGGAAAACCCTGACTGTGTGTGGGAATGCTTGACCTTCATTAGTCATCCAGTCAATGGACAGGACTAGTCATTGTATTTATTTGGCTCGGTGATTCCTAACATCTTCCACCTGTAATGAAACTGTCTACATCTGACTACCAGATAGCTTGTTTATATTTTCCCTTAATTACCTTCAGCTAGCCCTGGGACAACCAGATACTATAAAAGCAGAGTGTGGAGAAACATCTTTGCTTTAATTTTGCCTGTCAGCTCATTCACAATATCATGGATGTATTGGATTATTACTTAATATTAACATTCCTAAATGTGAGATGTCACTGAATGGGCATTCTTTATCAGTCACTCTAGGATCTGCAGGTCAGAACAGGCATGTGAAGATTTCTGTAAATTACTTCGTTTTGATTTTCCATTGAGGATACTGTGTTTGAAATCCAGGCTTTGCATTTGCTCAGCAGATAAGAGGTTCCACAGTTCAAACCTTACCTCAACCCTTTTTGGTGTTCTAGTATTTTTCAGGTAAGTCCTACCCACTCAAGTAGATGGGACCAGAGATTCGTGCTACAAACCATGACTTGTTGATTGATGACATTAGGCCTGGGCTAACATTGAGCTATAAACCTCTAGATCTCTGCTTTCTAAGAAATTGCAATTTGGAGTATGAGCTCCCCAATGCCAAAATTACTTCTTCACCAGCGAGTGCACTGTAGTTATTCTGACCAGCTGGGGATTGTTTCATAATCTTGCTATAGAAAGACTTTTCACGGAATTAAAACAGTAGAAAAATCGCACACAAAACATATATTTAGCTAAGAAACTCTGTATTAGTTATTTGTTCCTTCACAACAAATCGTGATAAACATTGCAAATTAATGCAAACAGCATTTATCTTCTCAGCTAGCAGTTGAGACAAACAAAACTTTTACTTAAGTTACCACAGGGCCATTGTCAATTGGTTCTATTGGCTGTGCTCAGTAGCGGAGGGTCCTCTTCCAGCACCATAGAGTTGCTGATATAATATGATTTTATTTGGATGTAGGATGTAAGTTTTGATTTTCTTAATGGCTGTTAGCCAGCATCTGCTTTCAACTACCATATGCAAACAGCAATTCCTCCCAAGTGACCAGCATCCAGACCTTTCTAAACAAGGCAGTTGTCTCCAATACCACACAGGGAACTTGAAGTAGAGGTAATGCTAGACAATGGGATGGAATCTTACGTCCTTTAACATATTATTATTATATTTTTTTTTCTGCCAGTCCTGGCTTGAACTCAGGGCCTGGGCACTGTCCTTGGGTTTTCTCAAGGCTAGCACTCTACCACTTGAGCCACAGCACCACTTCTGGCCAGGAATTGAACTCAGGGCTTTTGTGCATACAAGGCAAGGACTCTACCACTAGGCCATACTCCCGGCCCAGATATATTCTTTTTCTTTTTTTTTTCTTTAATTGAAAAAGTGATGATCACGGGAGTTACAGTTACATAAATAAGTTAATAATACATTTCTTTTTAAACACTGTTACCCCATCCCTCATTTATCTCCCGCTCACCCTTACCTAGTCCCCTTCCCACCTCCCCTCGAGTTGTAATGTTCATATCCTGAGTATCAGTATCAATTGAGTATCAGTGTTGTATTAGTTCATCCTTTGTCCTGTGCTTCTGTGATCCCTTCTCCCTTCTACATCGGAATAATCTTAAACCAAGACATGAGATACACAAAGCTAAGAGAAGTGAAAAACGTTATGATGTAGGGGCATGATTTATTAAAGATATGTACACAATAAAAATTGGCATTATAAATGAAATCACAAATAAATGCTAAAAATGATTATTCAAATCCCACTATAGCACATATTTAAAATACTCACCAGCATCTCACTACAAATAACAAAATTTGCTTATTAGCCATGCACTGTTGGCTTATGCTTATCATCATAGCCTCTCAGGAAGGTGACATCTGAGAATCATTGTTCAAAGCCAGCAAGAGTAGACAGATTTGTAAGATGCTAATATCCAAGTAGGCACCAAAAAGCCAGAAGTAAATGTGTGATTCAAATTGTAGAGTACTGCAAAGGTTTCCCTCATTTGTCCCTCATTTTGGCTCTCCTAGCAGAGATTTACAATAGAGCAAAACCTGGATACATAAGGCCATATAGTATGACGCTAAATGAAAGAACCTCCAGGATATAGAAACAAAAACTATAGAAGAAGTGATTGTTGTCCTTAATGTACTATGTTATCTCTCATCTCTTTTGCTGTTCCTTGGTTATCTCACATTGTTACAGTATTTCACCTGGTTATCTGATATATTGTATATATGCATATTTGGTTATTTGAAATAGGATAGGGAAGGGGGAGAAACAAGATGAAGGATGGGGGTGGAGGGAGGGAAATGGGGACCAAGACATGAGAAAGGGTATCAATGTTTGTGAATAATGCACCTTCTATCTGGTGAATATAATGTAATTAATAGAAATTACAATACAAAGTGTATGAAAAAACAAATTGTAGAGTACTGGTCTTGAGCAGAAAAGCCAAGAGAAAATGAGAGACCCTAAGTTCAAGCTCCAATAGTACTACATATGCACACACACACACACACACACACACACACACACACACACACACATTGCCAATTAGATTGCTACCTTTCTAACTGACATCTTTTTTTCTACTTTTCTTCCCTTTGTAATAATTCCCTAATTTCCTCCCAGTGTATTATTTTTCTTTTATTGTCCTGCTATAATAATCAGCACAGTGATTCCATAGTAGCAAAAGCATAGGGAAATTCTTTATTCCTCTAAATCAGTTTTCCAGTTTGCCAAGCAGTTTAAACAACCTGTAAGGCTAATATAACTACTAGTTATCACAAGGGAAATCTCTGTTTACAAGAAACAGAAAGCTAATGTTTTCTTGACATTGTAAATACAACAATCTGAGCTCCATTTTGGCCAGCTATACCAAGCTAGAGGGAAATAACCAAGGACCAAGTACGCCAGAGACATGGAGCGTGCTCATATGTAGTCACCTTGAATTAGTCCTCCGGCTATACTCCAGAATAAGACAGAATCTGAAATTGAGTACATCTGGCAAAAACTGAGGTCAACGTATTCACTCAACAATCATGAAGTCTTGAGAATCCTATGTGCTGTTTATTTCCAAAAACCTTTACATTATTTCTTACACACTGACTTACTCTCATCACCTGAATTCTGAATTACTTCAGCCCTACCACTCCCACTCTCAGAGGATGCATTTTGGGTGTCAAGTGGTCTCCACCAATAACCCGAAAACTTTGTATAAGTGTATATTAAATATTTCAACGTATGCATGAAATTACTTCCGTTGCAGTCATCTGTCCATTCTGTATTCTTGTCCTTTTCTCTCATCCCTATTTCATGAACTTGTATTTCTATCTGTTTATTCACTAGTGAGCTCCTAAGCTGATTCCATAATTGAGCTACTGTGAATAATGTGATAAACAGATATCTCTATAGTAAACTGACTGACACATGTGATAAATCACTAAATAATATGAAATTCTTCAAATGCAAATAATGTTATAGTCCTATAAATAATTCCTTTAGTTATCACCCTTTGCTCATCCTTGTTTTTGCCTTCTAACTTCTTACTGAATTGAAAACTGCTTTGTACTGCCAGGTATCTCCATGACATAGTCCATTCTCTTTGCATTTTACCTGGATATCTTTTTTCACTTTTTTATGATCTCACTTTTTTCTATATTTTCATAATGCACAAGATTTTCTTCCTAATAGTCCACACATATATCAGACAGTGTGCCCATCTCAATTGTTCCAATATATTATAAATGTCCCACTAAGCTGTCTTGAGAACTCTATGACGAAACTATTTTCTTTTATTTTTTTCCCAACCCAGGGTTGAACACTTAGCTTGTTTTTTTAATTATCTGTATGTAAATTAATATAGGATTTCACTATTCAGATGTCATCTCTCACATCTAAATATCTAAGGACCAGCTTAGAATTGTTCATGAAATAATAAATTATTTCAGATTTCTGGAGTAAAAGTCGACATCTCCTCTTAAGCAGATCACTGGATACTTAGGTTGACAGATTTAAAAACGGCACTAAAACTTCTACAGCAGCCACAGCTAGAGAGCTGGAAGGAGAAGCAAACCCGGGGCATACTGTGCAAGAGTTTTACAGCTCATTCTGTCACAGATAGCCTGGGAAGGCACATTCCTGTGAGGCCCTGTTCAAAGGTTTTCCTTTTATTCTCTCTCTCTCTCTTCCATAAAATCTTCATCCTACCTTTATGGTCCTCTCTCCCAGGAAACCCTGTAAGGGCTCCTGTGTTCATTTTTGCAAAGTATGCACTGGTATGTCTTGAATGGAGACACTGTATGAATACAAAGCATTTTCCTCATTAGTGCAGACGCCCTACCACAGTCCAAGCTATTTGATTTTCTGCTACCAAACAGCTGCTGGCGCCCACCAAGAGCATCTGGTTCCATTTCCTGTTGGCAAGGGCCCCATTAGCAGTAAAACAGCTAATGCTTTTTAGATGGCCTCATGATTATAGCTTTTATTAGTACCCCAGGTAATTGAGTTAATAAATTTAATTGCCAGTGCTGACACTTCCTCCCACCCACCACTACATCTTAACTTCTTTCCAAGTTTTTTTTTTTAAATGAAAGAAATGCAGAGAAAAATGCAGAGAAACAATTAATAAGAATATGCATCTAATGGGGCAGGTGACCTCAAAAAACATTTGTGAATGACTTCAAAATGTCGCTTGGCCTACCCCAGTTTGTTTATGGCAGCATGTGGTGCAATGATTCACATTTACTACCCTTTCCCTTTCAAGCTAATTTATAGAACTATCCACACTACATTGAGCAATACTCAGAGTATATAGTGTGTTGCCACAAAGATTTCCAAGGCAATATTTATTGTTGCAGAGGAAAATATAGGCACAGATTTCTGAATTTCTTAACTAATAATTCATGCACTACATTGTAAATCATAGTGAAATATTGCATGTTACTCAATAAAACAACAACAGAGAAGAGACAATTGAAAGCAGAAACCTTCCCTTGGGAGACATTTGTAAGATCTTGCTGGAAGAAAAACAGATCCTGGCTCACAATACATATTTCTCTCAGGATGGCAGTCTCCTTGATGGCTCGGGTTCTTTTCTTTGTTGTTTTGTTTGGGGGTTTTTTTGTCATTCTTAGAAATTTCCCAACATTGTCATTGGCCAATCCCATGTGTCTGCATTATTCCTGGTTTCACAGATGAAAGGCTTGATCAACAAAAAATTTCACTTCTCTACCTAATTAAGACAGGTGGATGGAGATACCAAGATTTCAGATGTTTAGTGTCACACTATAATATAAGTCACCGAACATGCATTATTCATCCTGCTTCTGTGGTTGGCTCCAGCTCAATGACCCCTTAAAATCCTTCTAATGATATCCAGGCTCTTGGCTCCTGTTTCATTTCTCTGTGTAATTTATTGTCAACATCTAAATATCAACTTAAATCAGAGTTGGATGGGCTATCCACAAGGGAAGCAGCAATCCATCATCCGTTCTTTCCATATTTTAAATGATTCAAAATATTGTCAACCAAGGGCAATGCTGCCCCACGGGGTGCATGAGGTGATGGCTGGAGACATTTTATGTCACAGTGACATCATACATACTACTGGCCTCTAGTGGACAGTGACCAAGACATTGCTGAACAACTTACCAAGCAGAGGGAGCCTCTACCACAAAGAATTATCTAGCCCTTCTGTTGATAGTTATTCTGTATTGCTCTCATTTTACAGAAGAAGGAGAAATGAAGGCTCACGGAGGATGAAGAGCTTCCCCAAACATCACTCTGACTGAGAGTTGGTGCATATTCCAAGCCTAGTTTAACTACCTTACATAAGAGGACTTTCTTTGTAGGTATAGAGCTATATTATTCTATTAGCTTCAAGTTTCCCCCACTAGTGATACCCAATCTGAAAGATACAGATATGTGAACACATATAAACTGAAAGGGATGTTAGAAATGCTACATCACAACAGAGCCAGGGCATGACAAGCACACATGGATTTGAAAGAGCAAACCTTGAGTCTCCCACAGAGAATTGTGGGATGGAGAGACATTGTGCTTATTATTAGGCCTTTGCTTAGTTTGCAGGGTTTCTTACTGGATGTTCCTATTCATAGAAAAAAAAGATCTACAGCAGTCTAATTTAAAAATATGAAAATTGATAAATTATCTTTGCTTAAATTCAAACATGTTTTTCTTTCAAAGGGCTATCTTTTTAGATTAAGCCCAAATATTTGCAATAAATCCTAAATGGCCGCACTTTACTCAACTGATTTGCACAAGTGATTCACCTTAAATAACAAAACTTAGCTCATTGCCCATATGTTTCATTATTTTTTAAAATAATTTAGAGCTCACCCTTAAAGAAAATCTTTCAGCTAAATGAAAGGACTTCCAAGATATAAGAAACAAGAGCCATATAATATGTGACTCTTGTTCTTAATGTACCATGTTATTTCTTATCTCTTTTGTTGTCCCTTGGTTATCTCATGTTGTTGTTATAGTATCTTACCTTGTTATCTGATGTATTGTATATGTTTATTTGTTTATTTGAAATAGCATAGGGAAGGTGGGAAAACAAGATGAGGGGTGGGGGTGGGGGAGGGAAATGGGGACCAAGACATGAGAAAGGGTATCAATGTATGTGAATAATGCACCTTCTATCTGGCGAATATAATGTAACCCTTCTATTAATTACAATAAAAATAGATTTGTTTTGGTTGGAAAGATCATAGTGTAAATGGATAGGCAACAACTAACCCAGTCTTGTAACACACCTGGCTTAGGGAGCACCGGCGGGGAGAAGGAGGGAGAAACAGACAGACACCAAAGCAAAAATTGTCTAAATTACAAACCAAAGATAAAGCATGTTAATGGAACATTAAAATCGTGACTATAATATAACTCACAAAATGAAGTGGCTGTAATAAAAGACAAATGAGTAATCAGGAGACAGCCTAGTATGGGCAAGCGCTAGTGAGGACTAGAAGAATCATAACGTGTTGAAGCTGAATGAACCTCGGAGCAGTCTTTGTTCTACATGAGAACACCGAAGCTCCCGTTTCAAAAGGTAGTGTGCACCCTGCCCTCCTGGCTTCTGATCCAGTGTCTCAGGCAGAGGAGGAAACATGAACTGAGGTGTTCTGAACAAATTACTAAGAGGCCTGGGACACTTCTACCAATGCTCATAATTGTTAACTAAGTCTGAAGTACCACTCAAAAGTCCAAATGTGGAGGCATGAGATGGATTTCAGGCTTAACTGTGGCGCATCACAGAGTGTTTAGCTTCGTGACTTTGGTGTCACCTCCTCCTTCTGTATCAGTGCCCTGGCATTCTACACACCATAGATGGGTTCTCTAGCCATTGATATCCCAGATTCCCAGATCACAGGCCACCAGTCTCCACCTGTTCGGATAGGTTCTGCTGCCATCTAGAGGTGACAAGGAGTGCTAATTCTCCGATTACAGAACAAGGCAACATGTATTAATGTGTCCGACTTTATGAAACTCCTATTATTTCCAAACAATCTTCCTTACTTTTAAAGCAAATAGATTCTTTCAGTACTGCTATTGAAATTATTAAAGAGAGCACCTAGGGATTCTGTCATGCATTTCCAAACCGCACGATCCCAAAAAATTGCATGTGGTATATTTCCAAAACAGATTTCCATATGTTATATTTATAACCAGAATTCAAGAAAACAATTATTTTATCTCTACTATAAAAATTTAGTGTTATCACAAATTTAGCTACCTAGCGTTTTACTGTTTGTTTTCATCCACAAAGTTTACACATTAACAGCATTAACAACATAATAAAAAGAAGACACTGTCACTAGATTTAACCAGATACTCTTCATAGTAAGTCAAATATAATATTTGGGGAAGAACAATAGAAAGAAAGATCCAGAGGATCTTCTCTCATTCCCCTCTCTCCTTTCCCTCCCTTCTTTCTTCCCTTCCTTCCTTCTTCTTTCTTTCCTTCCTTTTTTCTTTTTTACTTTACCCACCTCCCTACCTACCTTCCTTCCTTCCTCCTTCCCTCCCTTCCTTCCCTCTTTTATTTTCTCTCTCTCTCTCTCTCTCTCTCTCTGTCTCTCTGTCTCTCTGTCTCTCTCTCTGTCTGTCTCTCTCTCTGTCTCTCTCTCTGTCTCTCTCTCTTATATACATCACTAGCCATTCATATATATTTGAAAATACCCATGAAAATATATTTAGAGTGCAACATGGGTGACAAAAGAGAATTCTATTACTCTGGCATATGCATCTACACTTCTCCCTCTGCTCTCTGAAAGATTATATAGGCATGAAGTGGAAAAATACTATGAATTTATCTCATTAATAAGATAATTTTAAACATATCTATATAGAAAATGAAAGTTAGACATTTAAACTTAGTTTCCAAAGCTATTAAGTACCAGGAAGGCACATGGATGACATCAAATAAAGTCCTGTAACTCTCCATTCCAGTGCAAAACCTGCAGACCTAAGACTTTGCCATTGTTGGTAGAAAGACTCATTTGATTTCCTGATAAGAAAATGTTATCGTGATATCAGGCAGCACATTTATCAATAAGGTGACAAAATGTAAAAGAGCCCAAATACCTCCAAATACACACAGACACACACAGAGACACACATAAACACGCGCCCGCGCGCGCACACACACACATGCACACACACTTTCTAGTAAAAACTTTAAACTGAATGATCTGCACCACTCTTTTTTCCATATATTTTTTATTGTAATTAATAGAAGGGTTACATTACATTCACCAGACGGAAGGTGCATTACTTCACATACATTGATACCCTTTCCCACATCTTGGTCCCTATTTCCCTCCTCCCCCCCCCCATCTTGTTTTCCCTCCTTCCCTATCCAATTTCAAATAACCAATTTTATGCACAATACAATAATGATAATTTCTGGTAGGACTGTATTAAATAATACTTGTAAATGTAACTGCTAACTCAACGCGATATTGTGAAGTTAATTCATATTCTTTTCTTAAAATTGTATTTTATTGTCAGGGTGATATATAGAAGGACTACAGTTACATTCATCAGGTAGTAGGTAGATTACTTATTGAATATTGATCCCCCTTCCCATGTTTTCTCACACTTTATCTACCCCCACCCACTCCCAATCATCGTGCTCTTCTCCTTCCCTTCCCTATTTCAAGTTTTAAAAATTAACTCATTTACAATTTACCAGGTACCAAAATCAGATACAGTAACAACATGAGATAAACCATTAAAGAGGAAAAAAGAGAAAATAAATAACTTCATGTAGTACATTAAGAAAACAAATCACAAACACGAACTTCTTTTTTCCATATCCTGGAGTTCATTTCTCTAAGCCTTATTCTATATGACAATATATACATAGGTTTTGAGCTATTATGATCCGCTGCTAGGAAAATTATGGATGTATAGTAATGATTACAAATGAGAGAAACCTCTAATTGTACCTACTCAATTGTGCCTGTAATTGTTGCTCTCATGAGGCTGAGATCTAAGGATTGTTGTTCAAAGCTAGCCAGGCAGAAAAGTATGAGAATGAAAACTGGAAGTGCATTTGTGGCTTAAAGTGCTAGAACATTACCCTGAGCAACAGAGCTCAGGGACCACACTCAGGCCCAACTTCCAGCTGCACAACCAACAAAATACTAATGCTACTATTCCTCCTCCTCCTCCTCCTACTATTACTACTACTAATAGGTGGAAAAGGAAGTTTGTCTATTTTAAAAAAAGGCAATTCTTCTTTGGTAAGATTATGTTTTTCTTTATGACACAGTTCAAAAGTTTTCACAAAGCCAGGTGAAGTTCCTCACTCTTGTAATCCTAGGTACTAGGCTGAGATCTGAGGATTGAAGTTCAAAGCCAGTCCAGGCACTAAAGATCCTGAGATTCTTATCTACAGTTAACCACTAGAAAATCAGAAGTGGAGCTGTGGCTCAGGGGGTAGGATGGTAGCTTTGAGCTGAAGTGCTCAGAGATAACACCCAGGCCCTGGGGTAGGGCAGTCACCTTGAGCTGGAGAGCTCAGGGATAGGGCCCTGGACCAGAGTTTAAGCCCAACAACCACCACAAAAAAAAGCAAAAAACAAAAAACAACAAAAGCACACAAATTAGACAAATTTACACAAATGTAGCCATTCTTTTTCTTTCTTTCTGGAAATGTGTAATGTGAGTGATAAGAAGCCCTCTTTTTTAAAATGTGTTTTTTTTGTCAGTTCTGGGGCTTAGACTTAGAGCCTGGATACTGTCCTTTAGCTTTCTCAAGGCTAGTGTTTTACCACTGGAGCCACAGCACCACTTACAGCTTTTTCTCTATATATGTGGTACCAAGGAGTCAAACCCAGGGCTTCATTGGATTTGATATTCAACCATGGAAAATTGTTCTGACTTTATACAAGGCTGTAGTTCTGAATTCGACTGTCTGTATATTAAGATGCTAAGTTTCTGATTGTATATAAAACAAATCATTTATACTCAAATATAATACTGGAGATTAATAATGCTTCTATTAATGTGAATTACAGTTTCACATTTATCTCTGACTTGCAGAAAGACAGTTTCTGCTATGACTATCAATATTTAATTACCTATATCCTATGCCAAAATAAAATAGTTTTTCCACATGTAAATGTCTAGGCACAGAAAACTTAGTTTCATTTAGGAAGTCTCAATATACTTTAAGACCTTGAAAATAACCTTAGTATTGGCATATGCTGCTGAAAATGCATCCTTATGACAGTATAAAATATGTCTGGAGTTACAGAGTGTATCATCCCTTTGATGTATTCTGCCCTATAGGTATAAAACTATCAAGAGTTACTTGATATAAAGCCTGGTGAGTAGCAAAAGCTACACATATATTTTCTACCATTTTTTTTAAAAAAAATAGTACAATATATATTAGAATAAGTGAAATGCTAAGACACAGAGTGTGGCTCAGATTTGAAATCTCAAGTGAAAAATCAGAGAGCTTAAGAGGCTGTTAGTTTTTTTTTTAAATGAAAAACAAAACAAAACAAAAACCTTGTCAGCTCAAGATTTTACTCTATAAATGAATAAACTGAGCCTTAAATCATAATTGTAGAAAATAGCATTGAATTAGAACTAAAGCCTTTGACCTTTGTTCTGTGTGATTCACTAACAATTGCTTCTTATATCTTTTTATAGCCATGTAATTTTAGAAATATTGATGATTAAACTATAACTACATTTCTCTAATATTGTTCTATAGTCAATCAACACAAATTTATGATCTCACTATTTTTTTGTGGGGGGAGGATTAAGAGTGTGGGTATAGATTCATTGGACCCTTTACTCAAGGTCTTACCGGGCTGAAATCAAAGTGTAAGTGTGAGCTACAATTCTTCTAAGAGTCTTGGGGTTCTCCCAGAAGCTCATTTAGGTTGTTGCTATGATTCATTTCCTTACATACATAAGGCTGAGGCTTTGTATGTAAGATTATTGCAATATTTGTAGATATCTTGAGACTACCTCCAGTTCTCTGCCACATTCTTTCTTCCTAGGCAGTTTATCACAGGGCCAAAAGATTTTTGTTTGGTGAACACAATGGATTTTCCTTAATCCCTATTGAAGAACCCACACAATATTACCTTCCTTGGATAATTTGAATTCATGGACTCTAAAGTGATAATTCATCATTTTTATAGCCACTATCAAATATAAGGGACAAGAGAATTGGAAAAGCAGAATAAAATAAGATAAAACAGATTCTTAGAAGTCATTTTGGATTTCTGAAACCTCAGTATCTAAGTTCTAGCCCTTGTTTCACTATCTATTTTCAACCTATAACTACTTTACCTTTTCACAGTTTCTTCTTGAAATCAGGGAAGTAGAATAGGATATGGAATATGTATTTTCATAATTCTATATACTCCTTATCTCTTATCTTGAAGGGTTAGATTAAATCCTAGTTCAACAATAGTTTTTCCTGACCTCCAGGACTAAAATGCTCTTGTTCTCTTTTTCTTTGAACTTTGACCATGTTGATTTAAAACTTTCCTGCACTAGACTCAGTAGTTTAAAGGCATTTTGTATTTTATCCATGCTTGTCATGATGTTGGGTATAAATAAAAGCCTTTGCAACAGTGGTTGGATGAAAAACTAACTTAACATATAACTTTAAAACCAATTTGTGAGGGTAGGAAAAAAAATGTGAGAAGAGCTGACAGGGATAAAAGAACACAGAAAGGTCATCTGAAGCTCATTCGTAGGCGATTATACATGTCATAAAGAAATGTGGTTTATCCTAAAGCAACAGAAGACATCATTATATTTTAAAATCAAGGAATAAATTAGGGGATTTATGTTTTAGTAAGTTCATTCTGAAAGTTGTAGGAGACTGATGCACATAATCTATTTGGGTAAGAATCAGTGATACTGGGAGAAACAGACTGAGAGTCAAATTCTAGATGTACTTTTTGAAGTACTTGGCAACAGTTGTGGAATGCATGTTATATATGCCATTACGCCATGATCCTGATGTTTATGAAAGCATGATAATCATGCAATGTGAATTAATTGGGCACTTATTATTTGAGTGTCAACCTAGATATTTCTTATTTTCTCTCTGCCTTATTTTCCTCTATAGTATGAAAATGATTATAGTACTTAATGGAAGTTTGGAAAAATAAGTCAGGTAATTAATTTTAGAAAAGCTCTTATAAAGTAACTAGCACACAGTCGCAAGTCTGTAAGTGCTAAGTGTGATTATCATTATTTCGATATGAGTAGAGGCAGTGGAGGGGTTTCACAGTTGCAAATGTCCTATAGCCCTGAGATTGATGGAAGAAAGAGTTACATTTCTAGGATACTTGATTGTAATTCCCAGCAAAAATATTTAGGTTTCCATATTGGTGATATGCCATTTTAAATTATTACGTTGTTTTTTATCTTCAAGTAGTTGTACAAGGGGATTTACCATGTCAGGCTATGAGAAAAGTACATCTTGATCACTATTACCCCTTTCCCCTACCATTGTTCCCACATGTGCCATTTGCAGATCATGTCAATTGTGGGAACCCAGCTCATCCAGCATATGAGATGCTCTAAGTTGCTTATGATGTCATCTCTTAGCTATGACAGAACTACTTGCAGAGGATCTGGGATTATGATCACAAAAATGGCTCATTTCTTCTCCCAAACCATGCTGCTGCCTGTACTTTTCCTTACAAGGGCCTTAAAATGGCTTTCTAAATTCAGCACTGAAAACATTATTTGTACTAGTCCAGGTTTGGTGAGGGGCGGGGGCAGTATTTGAAGCAGACTACCTTCATTAAGGGTCTTCTGGGTTTAATCATACGAACTGCATGGCAACCAGAAAGACATGTCGTGTACCAGTAGGAAACCTTTGCCTGTTTGGTCAGCCATAACACAGGCTTGGACGCTCTGTTTCATATCTCACAATATTAGTTCATACCTTCATCTTTGACACAAATGTACTTGAACTGAAAGAAGGAAAACAATAGCCAGGCATCTTAAGGAAAAACAAGAAGCCAAGAAGAAGAGAATAGTAACTTAAGCTGACAGAAGAGAATAATGATTCATCTAATAATATTTGCAAAGGTTTGATTAGAAAAGATGCTTTTCTAACTGCAGAGATTACAATGGTGGGGATTATGGTGGGGAAAAATAGCACCTGTTAAATGTGGTTCATAATAGGACATGCTAGCTGAAAATGACACACTGGATAGATAAACACTAAGCAAGAATTTGTTTCATTTGTTCTGTTGATTTTTATTAGACTGCAATGGATTATTACTTCAACCTTTCTATGTAATACCAATCAAATTTAACAACTCACGTATCAGTCACCTAACTTTACATCATTCTTTGGGTTTACAAAAGTAGCTCCACATTTCAGATCTGTCTTAGATAGGCAAAGACAGATGTGTAAAACTCTTGGGCTTAATGAAAATGGTAGAAAATTAAACTGCAAAATCCACAACTACAAATAAAGAAATTGAAGAAAATACTGCAAGCTTCATAATGGAGGAGGAAAATCAAGACATAATATTGTCAAGACACAAGAAGGTAAAATGAATCCTCCACATTGTATCAAATATAATTTGATCTAAAAGGTCCCACTTCACCTAGATTTCTGCCAACTCCTTTCACTCAAGATACTGTACAGAACTGCAAAGCAATGCTTGGAAAACAGAGAAAGTCTAAGGGACTAAGCTAAGGGACATAAGATGATCTAGATTTGCAATCACCAGATTTTCCGATTGAAAACATGACAACCCTATCTAAATGTTAATAATCATATCTATAGAATATACATTATTTATTATAACTGCTTCATTAGAAGGAATGGACTTTCATTACACTAATAAATTAAATATACAACATTGGTATTGAGTAATAAAATTTTTATCCAATGAGAGAAAAAAAAACTAAATATTTCTAATATTACCTTGGCTGCATATAACCTAAGCATGACCCAGCTCACTTGCTGTTTTCACAGTGAGGGCCATGTGTAACTCAAAATTTTACTTAACACTTGCTAGTTACTTTGCCCTTACTCCCTGGTGGTCACCTATCTATTCATTCTGAATTGAATCTTTTCAGGCATTTTAATGCACATCAAATTAGACATAGCTCATTTATAAAGCCTTGTTACCAGTTTCTCTTCCCTAAGGCTAAACTATAGGAAATATGAAAAACTAAACATAATATTGTCTATTATTATTGATATTTAGAACATAAAGAAAATCTAATCTTTTAAATTACCTATGCCACATTCGTGAGCAGCTCTAAAAAATGATGACTAAAATAGAATAAATGGGAAAACACTAACACTTCCTGCTAAAAGACTCACTTCCTCTTTACAGTTTGGCAGTAAAAATCAGGTCCTTGGGAACAATATTTTTTAAACCTGCCATTGACTGTGGCTTATAGGCTGGGTTTGAGATGTCAGAGCAATGAGAATGAGGTTTCTAGGGAAAGTTGCTCCCCTGACTGTAACAGTAAACTTGATTTTCCTTGGTAAAGTTTTCTCCTATAAATGTGTTTATTTTTTTTTATTGTAGGTACAGTGGTTCAGCCACAGTAGTTCTTTCCTTCTGCATTGTTCTATGCTCCATAGGTGGGACGTCCTTTTTTTCTTTCAATTGGATCTGGTCATTGTAATTTGCTTTCCCTATAGAGTGTGGCAGAAGAGAACTCCTACAACGTCTAGAACTATTTTATATGGAGATTCAAAGCTTCTATCTATATGTCCTCATTGTTTTGCAAATCTCATTCTAGGGTCATCTAGGTACCAATATAGCTGAGTTTGCTGGTTGATACTGTCCAAGCTATGCATATGGAGATGATACGGGAGGAATTAGATGCTCAAGCAACTACCTTGCAGCTGTTCCAACCAGTACTGGCCAGGTATCAGATAAGAAAATGAAAATGTCAAATTGGACTTCTGGCCTAAAGGAGTCTCCAGACGATTCCCGATACAGTTATCCACTACTAAAACACATGAAAGAGTCCCAGAAAAAGGGACAACAGAGGCCAATCAACCCTCAGTTTTTTTATGAGAGATATTAAATTATTGTTTAAAGTCACAGTTTCAAGTTGTTTTATAAGACAGAATTAGGTAACTGAGAATTCAAAATTACTGTTTCTTTGAAGAAATATTTAGTTTTAAGATTAAAACATAGAATCTGCTCTGTCATTATTACCATGTATTTTTGCACCTGAAAATCAAGGCTATTCTAACTGCACCAACTAGCAATATTTCAAGTCTCTCCAAGTTTAGAGCAGCCTTTTCAGACACACATTTGGCCTCCCTAATTCCACCTGATAAGCATAATCTCTTCATATAGAATGAAAATTTTCTCTCTACCTTTGCATCTCTCTTCTTCAATGAACCTAGAGATCAGAATTTAAACAATGTAGAGTACATGGTTTTTAAAAGTAGAACTTCACAATGCCTGCCACTGCTCACATTTCTAGAAAGAAGAAGACCAGCAGTTGTTAACAATTAATCACATTTCACCAACAATTCGTGCTCGTCTTTTGTGTTTTTGCTATAATTATCCTGCCAAACAGACCATCACAGAAAATTCAGAATGTTGAAATGGTCTACACATATTCTCAATAGCACTACATTCAAGTACACTTCCAAAATACGTAACTCCAATCACCAGCCTTAGTCTCTACTTAACAAACTCTGTTTGCACTGATATATTTTTGTCCAGCGCCATGCATTTCTTTAATTACACACATTAGCTTCTCCTGGCGTCCTGCCACCTATCTTGTCTATGAGCTTTTCCACTTCTGTGAGTTCACAGAAGTCAAGCCTCATTGTTTCTAATAGAAATGCCACTTTCAAGGATGTTCTTTTAAGAGTGGCCAATTTCAAATCATCTGTACAATGTATGTTGCACACAATCCAGATTTATTATTCTAGACTGTGTCAAATGGGAGACAATTCAAATAATATCTGCGTTGCTACAATTGCTGCCAACATTACCAAATAATCTTGTTTAACTCTGACAGAAGTTACTTTTGTTGTATAATTACACTCTCATTTTAGGATTCTATAATTCACAGAAAATCTTGCTAAATATATCTCAGTAATAGCAACAGCCTTTCCAAAGTCTCTAAATCATGATATCCATTGGATTATTTAGCAAACATTTACTGAGAATTTACTTAATTTTGTAGGGAAGAAGTAGAGTCAGAACACTCCACAAGCTAAATTTGTTGTAAGAAATTTAAGCTTAGAATTATGGAGATAGAAAAAAAAGAACAAAATAGTGACAGTTAAGGCTCAATTCAGTGTCCATGAAGTAGAAATAAATAAGAGTCCCAAAGTGAAATGTATTTTAAAATGAATTTGTCATTCTAGCTATTCCTGCTTGGATGTTGTCCTTTCCAACAAAATAATTGAATTATTAAAGGCTGTGAAAACAATGCTTTGTAGTCCTAGAAATTTGCAATAAAATAAAATCATATTACATTATGTTTCCTATTCCTTTTCAATTCTCATTTCAGACAAGAAAGATAAGTAGTCTTTAAAGTTTACTGGATGAACTCAGCAGTTGTTGCTGTGCTCATTTGCATTCAAATAATTTTTAGAATTTGTCAGAACAAAACCATTGCCTAAAAAGGGTCCATCTGACTTGACAGCATGATCTTTTTCTCAATAACTATCAAGCTGGAACCTGATTTCTCCACTTAAGTGAAAATTGGTTTTCTAATGGAAAAATGCATCATAATTGTATCAATAAACTGTCTAAGAAAAGCCACTTAACAATACAAGATTCACTTCTAAATCTTAACTCTGCCGAAACCTATACAAATTACAGCCTGTGACAAACAACTGTCATTACTCACTTTTTTTCCTTTACTGTCTCTACTGATTACTCACTTTTTAAAAATAAACTATTTAACAGCAAGCAGATTTGTTTTTAGTAACTTAAGTTAACACTAAATAATTGTTCATTTTGTTTTCAGAACACTTTCTTTTTACTAAATAACACATGTACAAGTATATATATATATATATATACATATATTTATATGTGTGGAAGCACACACATCAGACCAGTGCATATATGATATCTTAGCTAAGCTATAGAAGTGGAAAGTACATGCCAAAGTCATTGTTATTTTCAAAGATTACTCAAGGGAGAAATTTCTGTGTTTAGCTTTGAAACCTTGAACTCTCTTGTTATTCTCTATAATTCAGTTACTTGACAGCTTGCACCCACAGTAAAAAGTAAGACACTATTTAATCCATTTTATTGCATAATATCCTAATTTCAAACTACAGTAGACATGCATATTTCCTTTTGTTTAAACTGCCAAAATTAATGTTGAAGATAAAAATATTTCATTGATCATCTAAGAATATATGCTGTTAAGTAGTTTTGTAAGAATCTAATTCTTTTCAGAAACAATTAGTAATCTAAAATAGCACTCTCATAGAAATAAAATATGAACCACAAATGGTGGTCATACAAATACATTTTAAATTGTACATTCATCATACTTAAACACATAAACTAAGTACACAGCTGGATGTCTGGTGGCTCATGCCTATAATCCGAGCTCCTCACTGAGGCTGATAGTTGAGGATCACAGTTTGAAGCCAACCAGAAAAATCCGTGAGATTCTTATATCCAATTAAACAACAATAAAAAAGCCAAAATTGGAACTGTGGCTCAAGTGGTAGGGCACTAGCCTTGAGCAAAAGAACTCAAATACAGTACTCAGGCTCTCAGGACCAAGAGGTGTGCGTGTGCGTGTGTGCATACACACACGCACACACACACACGCACACACACACACACAATGCAAAACGCAATAAATACGACAGAAACTGATTTCCATAATATATATTTCAAATGATCATAAATTCAATGTGTAATCCATATAAAACTTATTCATAATGCATTTTATATCATATTTTTCAAATAAGATTTGCAAATTCAGTTATATACTTTACCTTTGCAGAACATTTTAATCTGAAGGAGGCACATTTCCAGTGCTGTCATGGTACATAATGAACTCTCAAGCATACTGCAATAGGGCAAAAATGACCTTCTCAAGAGCCAATTTCTTAGTTGAGATCAGAAATTCTTTTTTTTTTATCTTTTATTTTCTTCATTTTATTATTTTTTTTGCTTGGTCATGGGACTTGAACTCTGGGCCTGGGTGTTGTCCCTGAGCTCTTCTGCTCAAGGCTACTGTCTTACAGATACCTCTCAAATTTTCTAGACACTTGAGCATTCTATTGACAATAGAATTTGAGAAATAAAGGTCAAGTCCCGGTACTCAGGATGACATTCTTAAACAGAAGTCAGTTTTGTCTCTATTTGCAGACTTTTACTAAACATTGATTTTCTTTTTTTCCCATATATTTTTAATTGTAATTAATAGAAGGGTTACATGATATTCACCAGATAGAAGGTGCATTAATTCACATACATTGATACCATTTCACATGTCTTGGTACCCATTTCCCTCCCCCCTACTTCCACCCGAGATCAGAAATTCTTAACAAATTCTATATTGTTTAATAATCTAAGACTAGACATTTAATAGACAGTGTATTTCATTTAAATGAAACTCTGATGACCTGATTCTCACTTAATATCATGTCATGTACTCACATCCTTATTTACTTAGTAAATTTTTTGGTTATACAAATACATTTTACCTTGAAAGGAATCAACATTTTGATCTGCATATAAATAAGGTCATATCTTATTGCTGAGGCTGGGATTTATTAATCCCAGCATCACTAAGTCAAATGTCTTTTAGATATCTACATTGTTAGAAATGACAATATTTTCTTCTGTGTGTGTGCGTGCGTGTGTGTGTGTGTGTGTGTGTGTGTGTGTGTGTGTGTACTGGTACCATGCATCAAACTCAGAGCCTTGTCCTCTTTTTCACTCACTAATAGTACTTTATTACATGAGCCATATTCTGCTTATAAGCTTTGAACTCTTTATTTGTTGTTTATTTCAGTGTTTTTGCACGTATCTGAGCTAGGCCTCTTATATGATATCTTAGAAGTTTATTGCAACTAGAATCAGATTTTTTTTAACTAGATGTGTTTTAAAGCACATTGCTCTGTGCACTTCATCTTCCCAAGTAGGTAGGATTACAGGTATGAGTCACTGGTGCTCAGCAAATTGATTTAAATAAAAAAGAAAACCATTGTACCATATAACAAATATGTGTGCTATATATGTTATATGTAGGATCTACCAGATTTAGTACAGTTTTAAAAAAAATTAAAATGAAAGCTGGTTTGTGTTCTATGGAATAAGATATTCTATGTTTCCCTTGTAGTCAGTGTTTTTCCACTATATCTGTGATTGCTCCCAAACACAGAGGACAAAATACCTCCCAGCAGAGATGAACTAGTCACTTGACAGCATTAATTATATGTTGCCTAGCTTCACATTGTACATAAGGAAAACTTCTGCTATCAGAAATCCACAGAGTATGACAGAGTGGAGACAACTGCGTTTTAAATGAATCATATTTTCCATTTTAAAAATGGATGGATTAATTGTGTAGACTGACATCTTAAATGCTTCTCCTTTCAGAATCTCATTTTAGCATATTTCAGGAAGGGTCATTACTCTCATTGATTCTTTTGCCTTGCTCTTGAACTGATGTAAATGTTAGAAGAATGAAGAAAATAAATCATTCTTAAAACTGGAAGCTAAACTTTTTTAAAAGGACAAATACCTATTTTCTTTTTATCTCTAATTTAAAAAATATTCCTTTTGAAAAAATAGGATGCTTTATTTTCCCAAAATGGTACAATTTAGCAAAATGTTTGCAGGAAAACAAGACAGCATTCACTAGGCACTGACTGATAATGCAAAACAAAAATATTTTATTTAAAAAAAAGGTCTTAAAAATAAACTGGGCGATCCCTTAATCATCTATTTAGTGGTAAGTGTCAAATAAATGTTATTTCAAGTGAGCACTAACTGAAATTGATCCGGAGAAACCAGAACACAAGAAATATTAATGTCACTTTAGTGCTGTGATAACAACTGAATAACAAGTCTTTCCAGGACATTTTACTCTGCCATCATGGAAAAATTACAGGGAGTCCACGAGTGAGGGCTAAAAAAGAAAACTCACTGACAGTAATGTTACATTAATGCAAACCAAGCCCAGTAGCATAGTGATGAGGTCAAGCAAGAAAAACAACAACTGCAAAAAAAAAAAGAAAGAAAAAGAAAAATCAGTGAGTGTTTTTGGCAGTCTTTTTGATTGCTAAGGTTATCTAGACAACTAGACAATAAAACAATTGTCAGTCAAGTGATTTCAATGAAAACTGAAGATAAAGAGCATCCAATATTCCTTCTAAATTTTATCTACCTCAACTATAAGATATCCAAACCTCCTTCCTTCCCACAAAAAAAGGAAATAATGTGGAATGGCAAACAGTAAAAGAAGATTATTCCTATAAGGGAATGTTGGCATAAGTCACACGATGACTTATAGCTACATACAATTTACCTTGTGTATTTGGGGTTGTTTTTACTATTGTGATACATGAAAAACTGATGATGAAGATACCAGGCTTTCTAAAACCATTGTTTGCTTAATCTTTGCCTTAGAATCTTTACATTTTAAGCATACAGGTAGATGTCTATAAGTTATACTATATCATTTTGCATAAGAATACTGGTGGCTTTTGGCATCCTCGGGGGCTTCTGGAAGCATCCTCCCATGGATATAAATTGAATTTTTATTTCATCTATTTAACGCAGAAGAGAATGAACAGAAATTTAGTATGCAAACAGAAATTTTCCAAACACAAAAGTTCAGCAGGTGTCATGCAGAGATAGTATTGTTGTCATTCAGACATTCCATTGCTCATTACATTCAGGCAGTGTAACTTATTTTTACTCTCCATAAGTTAATGATTGTTTTATCCGATGAGCTAAGAGCTCAAAAAGATTTCTCTCTAAGGCAAAGTACATCCAAAGTCGCTTAGTGTCTAACATGCCCAACTGAGAATTAAGTTAAAAATGCACCAACATCTTTTGATATGGAAGCCTGACTTCTAAAAGTAACCTTTTTTCAATTGCAATTTCAGATTCCTGCTTGGTATCATTTCACTCTAAGGCAATTATTAGCATTGTATTATTCTTGAAATTCAATTTCTAATACTCACTGGTTCATTGTGTAGAATATTCTTTTTCCTGGTGGGAAATTTTTTCCATGAGTTTTAATTCTCATTTTAAGAAGAAAGTTTGTCCGGGCACACTACAAAAACAGCAGATGACTTTAATTTTTTTTAACCATAAAGAGATACTGTTTAGGCTATGAAATTCTAGAACCAACAAATGAGGCCACCACAAGGGTCATATTTCCAATATTTGCTTTCTGAATTCTAATGCCTCTGTTACCCTGTTATTCAATGTCAACATTTGTCTTTCCAAAACTACTACCTTATTTCTCTTTTCATCTTTGCTCAATATCCATTAATCCCAAGCCAATTTATCACTTGGGAAATTCTCCACTGAGTTACTAAATTTAAACATTTGAAAAATTATCCAAACACATTTTATTTAAGAGAAAATTCACCATAGTACTTGATTTACAAAACTCAGTGTGGATCTTGATTTCCTTCCTGTCTCTCATCCCTGGAATTTCAAGAAGAAAACACATTATTGTCCTTGATTAAAATATTTTAAATTAACTAAACCCTATTTTCAAACTGATGACAAAGTGATTTGATTTGCCATGCAAAACACTGAATTTTAACATAAGCTTTACAAAAAAAAACAATACCAAAAATCCAATGGTAAAATTGAATAATGGCAGAGCAATAATAGAATTGTTGCAAAAACAAAGTCTCTAAATACAGAACACTAATCAGCACTCACCTATGATTCTTTGTATTAGCCTTGTTTATTTGTTTGTCATTTCTTGGCATGAATGCTTATCACTTTCCTCAATGCCTGCTACACAACAGACACCTGGGTTAATGACAAATGTTAACTGTAAAATGCATTCATACATGATTTCACCCAAAACACTGAATATAGGCTGTCCAGATAAGTCAGCTCTTAGCAGGCCATTAGGTTGTAAATTCCAGCAATCATTCTGTATTTTTTTCTTTATGAAATAAATATACAGAGGCCCACTGATCCTTAAATATCCTTGTCACAACTGCTGAGACTTTCAATCTAGTCACTAAAGTAAAAGTTGCTAAATTAACAATGACTTTGATACCAAATTTAAATTAGGTATATCTAAAAGTTTTTTCATTGGAATAGTGTCCAGAAAATGAATTAGAGGAGAAAGAATAATCATCTAAATTATCTCTGTAAGATTGTCATCTATGTTATCCTTGGTATTTATGAGAAATAGTTAAGTTTACATAAAAGTGAGGAGTAAACCAGAGGTTAGTTCAACTCACCTCATAAAATTAAAAAAGTAGTATCAATTTTAAAAATTATTTTGAGGAAATATATGTTGGTTGAACTGGCACAAAACATTCATAACTCTTCCATGACTAAAATATGGTCTTTAACTCTTTTACTGTCGCCTTCCTTAAATTAGTTTTACTTACTAATAGGTTCTATTTCTTTAGAATTTTGTTTTCTGACACCCCATTTCAATGCTATTTATAAATCAAGTAATTTTCTCAATTACCTCATTGATATGCCCAACATAGCTACCACAATCATTGAATGATGCCCAATTTCAAATACTCAAAAAATAATCTGAATGGCCCAATTCATTTTTGTGCATAAAGAAGTTACATATGACTCTTAAGATCCTAGCCAACAATATTTTGACATTTGTATACACCCCTACTTAATCTCTTCTGATAAATAATAGTGAATAGGATAATTGGAGCAGCAATTTCTAAGTATAGAAATTATATCTCAAGTTGAACTGAGAAGAAAGGCTTAATCTAGATTATGAGTCAGGGAAGCCATACGAAGAAATTTACTGTAAGATGGGAGTAGAGTTAGAATAGAAGAAAGATGTGTCTATAAAAGAAGACTGTGAGCCAAGATCAAATGATAATTTGCACCATTTGTAAGAAAATGGAAAGATTTGGGAAAAATCATACTAACAGAAGATAGTCAGACCTAAAGAAACATAGGCTCCATGGTTTCCCTCATTTGTAATAATTAGTACACACCCAGCACTCTTGTAGCAGAGGATCAGAATAGCTCAAGGCCATATAGGATGAGGCTAAGCAAAATGAACTCCAAGATATGGAAACAAGAGGTTTTTGTTTGTGATTGTTGTTCTTAATGTACTAGGTGAAGTTATTTCTTTTCTCCTCATCGTTTATCTCATGCTGTTACTGTATCTGAATGTGATGTGTGTGTGTGTGTGTGTGTGTGTGTGTGTGTATTGTGTGTATTTGTTTATTTGAAATAAGGAAGGAAAGGGGAAAAGCAAGATGATTGAGAGGGCTGTGGGGGTAGGGAAAGCAGGGGAACACATGAAGGGGTTTCAATGTTTAGGAAGTAATGTACCCACTACATGATGAATGTAAATACAGTCCCTCTACAACAATGAAATACAATAGAAAAACACTCAAGTTGAATGTGACAAGTGTATAAATTACAATCATTGATAAAATAATGGAATAACAGTTTATGATGAGGATATTTTCACATAGAATAGGAAAATAAATTCTGAAAGTAAAATTTCCCAAATATAAAAATTTAATGCTTATCAATTTCCAAAAATGAATTATCCTTTGCAGAATCTACATTTTCATAGTAATGACTTCAATGTTGATACATTCTTTTTTTAGTGCACAAAATGAGGCCATGATTGTTCTTTTGATATTTGTTCAGCTAGAAAACCAGATATAAGTAATAAAGAAAGGATAATCAGATTCTCATTCAACTACAATTTAAAGTACAAATACAGTCAGCAACATATACATGTAATATGTATAAAAATTGTCTGCCCCACAGAGGCAGATACTGGAAATATTCAGCAGAATGTCTTTCTATTGTTACATCTGCACTTAGGCAGAAATTTTACAAAAAATTAAGGATCAGCACAATGTAAGAAAAAAGATCATTTTGGGGTCAGGAGTTTGGCCTAGAGGTAGAGTGCTTGTTTAGCATGCACAAAGACCCAGGTTTGATTCTTTAGTACCACATACATAGGGAGAAAAAAGCCAGAAGTGGTGCTGATGCTCAAGTGGTACAGTTCTAGCCTTCAGAAAGTCCAAGGGCAGTTGTCAGGCCTTGGGATCAAGCCCACGACTGGCAAAAAAAAAAAAATCAGTTCTCTCAGGACTCTCATTTCTTTTTTTTTTTGCCAGTCCTGGGCTTGATCCCAAGGCCTGACAACTGCCCTTGGACTTTCTGAAGGCTAGAACTGTACCACTTGAGCCTCAGCATCACTTCTGGCTTTTTTCTATGTATGTGGTACCGAGGAATCGAACCCGGGTCTTCATGCATGCTAGGCAAGCACTTTAACCACTAGGCCAAACTCCCGGCCCAGGACTCTCATTTCTAAGGACACTAAACGTAGGTTTTAATGATACAGTTGAAAATGGTAAATTGTAGTAATATTGCTGTGTTAAATGTAAAATGTTATGATACATTTTTTAAAAAACTCACATTTTTATAATTTTTTAGATTTCCAATATGCATGTAATGAAGAAATCCAAACAGAAGAAGGTTAGATTTCAGATCAGAATAGCTGTAAATATCCCTTGTCATTCATATTGTCCACTTATAAGTGGCATGACTCATGGACTTTCTCTAATTCTGTGCCTCTTTAATTCTTAAAATATTTTCAGCTCTCTATTGGGATACCAAAAGAAAATCCTTGTTTTTCATTCTTTACCCCAGAATGGATTGAGGAGACTAGGAAGGACTGTGAATCAAGGCCATTGTCATTAAGAGGGAGTCCTGAAAAGAATAGGTGTTTTATTTTAAAGATGATTTGCAATGGGGTCGCAGTTGCACTAGCAGGGTAATAAGTACATTTCTTTTCAATCAGTGTTGCCCCCTCTTTCATCTTTTTCTGCTATTGCCCCAACCCACTCTCTCCCCTTTATCTCCTCCTCCACAAGTTGTAAAGTTCATTTCTGACATACTGTCTTGTGAGTATTGCTGTTGCACTGTTTTGTTGCTGTTGTATACTTTGTCCTTTTTTCTTTGTCCCACCATACTTCTCTTTTGTTAAGGATTAAAATACCTGTAGTTCAAGAAGGATTAAATAAATAAAAGGAAGTACCTGTTAAAGTTTCAGAATCAGCATCATCTTCTAAATTGCTTCTGAGCCTAAGTCATGTTTGACAGTTTTCCCTGTGTATTTATTGCTTTATAAGTGATTGATAAAACCTTTTTGCATTGTTTGGTTTTAATCTCATTGTGGACATGAAAAGAGTGCTCCTTGTATTTTAATATGCAATGATTTCAATGTGTAATTCAAATAATTCAAATTCATATTTACTAGATGTACTCTTTTTCCAAAGAATAATAATTATAGATATAACCATATACATTTCTTTGATGTCCACTAAAGTGAAAAAGAATCACTATATGTATGAAGCCTTTATTATGCAATTAACATTCTTCAAGATTTTCCTCTACTCTGGTCCTGTCAGCTTTAATAGCCCTTTCCTGTCCTGATAGGGATTTATCCAATTGTGCAGACACAGTGCTGCAGCTCATTAAAAGGGAGAAGTACTTACTCTGGCAAATTTTAATGTGTTCTACACTCCTCTTGAAAGTACAGCTCATTTCATTCTCTTATGAGAAAAAAATTTGTTATTATTATAATTATTAAACTCTCTAGTTATATAAAATGGCCTCTCACCCTTTTTTCCTTTCTCCCTTTAAAATAGTAAAACTAGCATGCACTGGCTCATTTCAAGCAATTGTGTGAATTGCATGAGAGTGTATGTGCAGTGTTTATAACACCTTCAAAAATTAATGACTTGGAAAGTGGACTCCCATTTCTAAAACTGAAATCTGCTTCACAAAATAAGCTTTTGTTGAAAAGTATGGCAATCATACCAGTTACCCATTTATTTTTCTCTTAATATCTGTGGCAATATTTAGGACATAAAATGATGGTTTCAATTTTTTGAAGACATTTATGGTAATCATTATTTGAAATGAGAAATAGAGTTATTATTTAACTCTGGGGCCAGTTATTTAACTTTTAACCAGAAGTTTGAGAAATATTTTAATGATTTTGGGGCCGGGAGTTTGGCCTAGTGGCAGAGTGTTGCCTAGAATGCACGAAGACACAGGTTCAATTCCTTGGTATCATATATGTAGAAAAAAGCCAGAAGTGATGCTATGGCTCAAGTGGTAGATCTCTAACCTTGAAAAAGCCCAAGGACAGTGTTCAGGCCCTGAGCCTAAGACCAGGACTGGCAAAAAAAAATCAGTAAAAAAATATTTTAATGATTTAAAATATGAAAGTGGAACAGTTTAAGAACAAGTACAGAAAGGCTTCATATCTAAAATACATCTACAGCTAAAAAAATTGGATCTCTCCAAAAAAAATCTCCAAAGAAACAATCATTCCATTAAATGATGGGCCAACGACTTAACGAGAGACTTCTCTGAAGAAGAAATAAGACTGGCCTATAGACACATAAAGAGTGCCCCACATCTCTGGCCATAAAAGAAATGCAAATCAAAACAATTTTGAGATTCCACCTCACTCTAGTTAGAATGGCCAAGATCAAGAAATGTAATAACAACAGATTCCAGCAGGGATGTGGCCAGGAGGGATCACTACTACACTGTTGGGGGGAGTGTAAACTCGTTCAACCACTATGGAAAGCAGTATGGCAGTTCCTCAAAAGGCTAAACATTGAGCTCCTCTATGACCCAGCAATTCCACTCCTTGAAATTTACTCAATCGTCCAGAAACAAGGACATACTAAATCCACTAGCACAATCATGATCACTGCAGCACTATTTACCATAGCAAAGATATGGAACCAACCCAGATGCCCCTCAGTAGATGATTGGATCAACAAGTTGTGGTATTTATATACAATGGAATTCTATGCTGCCATCAGAAAGAATGACATCACCCAATTTCTAAGGAAATGCAAACTTTTGGAAAAAATCATATTAAGTGAAGTAAGCCAGACCCAAAGGAACATAGGCTCAATGGTTTCCATCATTTGTAATAATTAGTATACACCTAAGATTCTCTTGGCAGAGGATTACAATAGTGCAAATCCTAGATACATATGGTCATATAGGATGAGGCTAAATGAAAGGATCTCCAGGATATGTAAACAAGAGCTTTATCATGTGTGATTGTTGTTCCTAATGTACTATGTCAATTCTCTTCTTTTTGATTGCTCTTTGGTTAATCTCATATTGTTACTGTACCTGACTTTGTAGCCTAGTATATATTATATATATATATATATATGTTTATTTGAAAATAGGAAAGGGAAGAGGGGAAAAAAGATGATTGGGAGGGGTGGGGAGGAGGGAGATGGGGACAAAAACATGAGAAGTGATATCAATGTGAGAAAATGCACCACCTATCTGGCATTAAAATAAAAAATAAAGTTTCTTTTTCAGAAAAAAATAAAAAAAGAACTCTTATGTAGTGCTGAGCTCATGCAGTGTTTAAGATCTGAGTTCAAGATAACTATGTTGCTATATGGTTGGAAATCTAATTATGCTATGTGACTTCCTCAATTAAAATATCAACTACGTGAATTAAAAATACCATTTATTGTTGGCATTGGTGGATCCTACCTGTAATCCTAAGTACTCAGGAAGCTGAGATGTGAAGATTGTAGTTCAAGATAGCTCACGCAAGAAAGGTGATGGCCCTATTATCTTCACCAGGGGAAAACCAGGAGTGGCACTGTGCCTGAAAGTGGTAGAGTTCTAGCCTTGAGAGAAAAAGATCATGGACAGCACCCAGTCCCTGAATTTAATCTCTATGATGGAGGAAGAGGGGAGGGAAGGAAGGAGAGAGGAAGAGAGGGAGTCAGAAAGAAAGATGGGTGATGCTTCTCACAAATGATATGTAGAAGTCACCATTTATAATGATCTCATAATAATACAAGGTTGTCAAATTTAGTAGTTAATAATCCCCTTTTCTATCATGATGTGGGTTATTAATTTCCTGGTAATGTTAGAAAGATCTACTTTAAAATAATCTGCTAAAAAAGAAAACACTATTCAAACTTGTTAGATTAATATAATACATAACTCTTTGATTCAAACCATAATTTTCATTTGATTGCAATGCATAAAAGGTTCCCTAAAAATAAAATAAACTAAACAAATAAATAAAATAAACAAAATGGGAAATGTCGCAACAGTTTTCAATACAATACAAATGGGTATCTTCAGAGCATCCTAACGGCAGGCTGCATGGGTGACTCAGCTCTCTCCAGAGACCTGTGAACAGTATACATGCAGGCTAACCTTTTCGACCTTGATTTGAAGTTGTGTTCCAGGAATAACATGGTAATATCAACCTTCCTGTGTAGACAGTTTGTTCAGAGACAGTTTGAGCTCAGCCACATAATACAGCTTGTAGCAGAATAATATCAGATGCTAGTTTGGCTATTTTGCTATTCTTTTCAGATATTTCAGACTCCTCTACTCTCCATCATATTTTTGAATTCACTAAGCCAAAAGATACCACCTATGCAGCCATAGATTCTGAGTGCACGTCAGTCTTTTTCAAGATCTCCATGTTCTCATCCAATACATTTGCTCATTATTTTCTTCATGTTCCATCTCCACATTATCATGAATAGGGGAAGCTTCTTCCAAATTACGTCTGGGAGAACCAACATCTGAAGGACCTACAAATCTTTTGCAGTTTTTTGCATTTCTCCTAATAAATATTCTCTGGGACCTTCTAAAAAGATCAATGGAAAATTATCTTTAACTTAAAATTACCAGACATTCTAAGGAACAGGTTAATAAATCTCAAAGGGTAGAGTGAAAACTGTTGTACATGTTCAATTGAAGAAATTACACAAAAATCTGTAACAACGACGTGAAGGTGAGGTGCATTTAGCAGGCAGGATAATTTTCTTCCTTCTCCCAGAGGGGGGAATCTTAAGAGTGGACAAATGATACTCTATATTGTACTACAGCATCCTCATCAACCAGCAGTTCGTTTCAGTGCAGTGCTTCAAACATGCAGCAAACCCAGTGTATGTTCAGCTGTCATGCACTCTTCCTTTACTTTCATTACAGTACTCAGGAAATTATATGAAATATTCTACACTTTCTTTTTTTTTTTTTTTGCCAGTCCTGGGCTTGAGCTCAGGGCCTGAGCACTGTCCTTGGACTTTCTCAAGGCTAGAGCTCTACCACTTGAGCCTCAGCACCACTTCCAGCTTTTTTCTATGTATGTGGTACCAAGGAATTGAACCTGGGTCTTCATGCATGCTAGGCAAGCACTTTAACCACTAGGCCAAACTCCTGGTCCCTATTCTACACTTTCTTATGAAATAGATTTTGTGTTAGTCCTTTTGTCTAATTGTGAGCTATTGGAAATGTTCTAAACGCATTTAAATTGGACTAGGAAAGTTAGGGTATATGGTAAATGGGGTATATGAAGATAATTTTGTTATCTCTAATTAATGATAGCTTTGTTGAAATGAACAAACTATTGTAATATTTATTTAACATATCACTATAAGATATGGTTGGGTAGGTAAATGTATTTTAATCATTTAAATATATATTTACATATATACTAAATGATGGTTGTCAGGAAAGAATTTTTTTAAAAAAACTAACAGCCTGGGGAAACAATACAAATAATATTAATGATAGTGATTTATTTCGTATGTTAAAGGTGTGGAACAGGTATTTTGTTTGTGTTGTTCATTTTTGTAATCTAGTTATATTAATTGCAAAATTCAATAAAAAGAAAAAAAACATATTCTATTCTTCAGCTTTAAAATCAGTCAAATGCCAAATGCTAAAAGTAATGAAATTAGTGACATGATTGAGAATATAGAGGATGCAGCCTCAGTTGAAAAGCACCTACATAAGCCAGGAGAATAGTGTCTAAACCAAGGAGTGAATGTGTAGACTGAGGCCTACTTGATTTAAGCAATAATTGTAAAAGCACGTTCTATAGCTCACATAAGCCCTTAGAGTTGGATGGAACTGCCTTCCATGAGAAATAGGAGACAAATGGGAGGCATGAGGGCTAAGAGCTGAAGATGATGTTACTATTGGTCTTGCAAATTCTCCAAATGTGCTTTTGTGCAGGTCTTCCTCTGGCATCTTCCTTGATGCTAATACATTATTTCATGTATTTTCTATTTGTTTCCATTTCTTATTAACAATTGTATGGTACATCTTAAAACATTTAGAGATCAGAAAACTCTGAGGAGTAACTTTTGTATCTCAGAAATATCAAAACTTTTCATAGATTGTTCATTTCTTTAGATGCCTCAGTGGTTAGGGTCCTTATATAAAAATACACGTTTATATGGCTTCTATATAAACTTTAAGAAAAATTTTCAAGGGATTGTTAACGTATACTTGAAAATGAATAATGAATATTTTGAGAATTTAGTTGGATTTGAATCTGAGAGCTAAACATGGGAATAGAAGATTTGGTAAATGAAACTGACTATGGAATCATGAAAAACATCTTGAAGAAGAAATTTTATTTATTTTTAATTAAATTTTTTTATAAAGGTGATGTACAGAGGCATTACACTTATTTATGAAAGTCAAATAGTGAGTCTATTTCCCCTGAAATAGACTCCTAGATTTTCTCCTCCTGACATCAGTCCCCCAAAGTTGTATAGTTCTGATATATATCCATTTTGGAATTTTATGCTTCCATCAGAAAGAATAACAGTGTATCATTCATAAGGAACGGGAAAGACCTGGAAAATTTTATATTAAGCAAAGCCAGAACCAAAGAAACATAGGCTACATGGTTCCCTCATTTGTAATAATTAGAATGTGCCTATAAATCTACAAGTAAATCCGATGAATAGTAAAAGACAAATAATTACACTTGGACATGATTAATTAAACAGCACTCTAAACATTCACACAATGAATCAAAGAAGAAATTTTATATTAAACCAGTATCTTGTTTCAAATCATTTTATACTTTGTAATTTGTACTCCATAACAAATAGAAATCCCAGGGCTACAGGAAACACAAAGTTTAATTCAAAACAGAAAAATTTAATTAAATACGTGGAATATAATAAGAACACATTAGATAGTAAATATTTATGAATGATTATTCCAAAGGTTCAAAAAACATTACCAAGAACCCTGAATATTGTCTTTTATTTCCTCTTTTTGTGTTTGTCAATACAATGATCTTTCTACTTTTTCTAACTTTTCTATTGTCATACAAAATCTGTTTGTATCACAGAGAGATATAATAATGTTCAGTGAAAAGAATATATGGTCTTTTCCAATTCTGTCATCATAAACTCCAAGGCCTACAAGTGGCCCTGTAGCTAACATTAATCACATCACCTTGATGAGAACTGCATCCTGATTTCTTACCTAACCTCATTACCTCATCTAGTCTATGATTCCCATGATTCATTTACACTTAACCTAATATAGATTATTGTCTTTTTCAAGTGTATCATTGAAAATATAAGATATTGTCAGTAACAGAGAAAGGAGAAATGGCCATTGCGTAGAAATAGATCGTACATATTGGCTGATATATGTATTTCCATATGACTAGTGAAATAGATAACATCAAACACATAGTTGCTATTACATTTCTACCTAGATTATTATATGTTTATTTTATTACAAGTTGACTGAAATTTTTGCCTTATTTGTCAGGAATAGTATTTTATAATTTTCATATGCTGTAATGGAAAGGAATAATACTATGAATGATCACTTGATTATAAGATCACATTTTAATGGTACTTAAAAGACATGATAATATTTCACTGGCAAGGCCATACCTAGCACATGACACTCGCTAAGTACTTATAGGTTGCCATTTACTGTCTCTGATCAATAGCTTGAAATTAGGGGTATGGTTTTGCTTATTTCCAAAGGCTGTTAAGTGCTCATTCACATTCAGAATAAACAGCAAATCTAGCTCAAAACTCTTAACTTCTTTGAGACTGTGACTCAAGCTCACTATCTGATATTTTCACGTGCTCATTGGTCATCGCTCTACCACCTGAGCCATAGCTCAACCCACTCTTGAACATGTTTTAACATCAAATCATCTTATTTAATTTTCTTGTGGCTTATTCTTCTCTACAGGCTATATGAATGTGCACTTTTTCTGGCAAATTTTAGTAGTTACTAACATAATTATAGAAATGATGAAGCATGGATCATATGAATGCAGAAAATTGAAAGCAAAACAGAATGGGTTTGGTAGGTCAAATATTATTGGCTGAAGACATATGTCATAGGTCAAATGCCTGTGACACTAACCTCTGCTAATATAACAAAGAGGCTTACTGTCTCAAAAAAAAGGAAGAGTAGCAAATCAAATCATGCCAATTGCCTTGCACTTAGTTTACCATAGATAGCTTATCAATTATATAAAACAGGAAATAATTTTTGAATTTACATGTATTTTAAACATGTGCTTAGTGCACAGTTAACTGCTTTTTAGTTGTTTTCTTTGCCGGATGGGCTAACATTTCTATTTCTTTTTTTAATATATTTTTATTTTAATTAATAGAAGGGTTACATTATATTCGCTAGATAGAAGGTGCATTGCTTCACAAACATTGATAACCTTTCTCATGTTTTGGTCCCTATTTCCCTCCCTCCACCCCCGCCCCTCATCTTGTTTTTCTCCCTTCCCTATCCTATTTCAAATAAATATATATACAATATATCAGATAACAAGGTAAGATACTGTAACAATATGAGATAACCAAGGAACAGCAAAAGAGATGAGAGATAACATAGTACATTAAGGACAACAATCACTCATTATATGGCTCTTGTTTCTATATCCTGGAGGTCTTTTCATTTAGCCTCATCCTATATGGCCTTATGTATCTAGGATTTTCTCTATTGTAAATCTCTGCTAGAAGAGTCCAAGGTTTCTACTGATTATGACAAATGAGGGAAACCATTGAGCCTATGTTCCTTTGAGTCTGGCTTACTTCACTTAATAAAACATATGTATTTCTAGAAATGTTCATGTTCTATTAATTTAGACATGCTTTATTTTTATTAATACAAGTGTTAGATTAGCTGTTGTGTTTTTACAAACAATTAGCCATTGCTGCCATGCTTACTTTGCCATACTTGTGCTTCTTGGTCAATATCATAAAACAAGATATTGTAAGATCAAAGACAAAGGCCTTTTTACTAATGGCACATATGGTCAGTTTCTTTTTGCCACGAAGCATATGGGGTGTGTGTGTGTGTGTGTGAGAGAGAGAGAGAGAGAGAGAGAGAGAGAGAGAGAGAGAGAGAGAGAGAGAGAGAGAGAGAGAGAGAGAGAGAGAGACAGACAGACAGGCAGGCAGGCAGACACAGAGAGAGACAAAGACAGAGACAGAGAAGAGACAGAGACAGAGACAGAGACAGAGACAGACAGACAGAGACAGATAGACAGATAGACACAGAGACAGAGAGACAGAGAGCATCTGTGTGTGCCTGCGCAGGCTAAGGAGTCTACATTGTCTGTCCATTACATAATATAAATAAAAAACAGAGCAAGTCTACTCATTTTTTTTCTGTAGGGGACACATTACTTCATCCTTCAAGGATGCGTCCTGCAGACATGACTGGAAAATGTCAAGGAAAAGAACCAGCAAGTTCATGCATTCTTGCCACACCTACAAGGACATCCAGACCCCATTCAAAAGCCCATATTCTAACAACAAAGACTATGAATTAATGTGAAGTCCAGTTTAGGACTACTTTAAAAAAGAATAAGATGGTTTGGCTATGTTTAAACTATTATTCCATCTGTTAAATTCTATACCTTCTCAGACTTCTATATTATTAAAATTATGTAATTTAATAATTTGAGTCATACATTTTTAATGTCTAATTATAGACAATATAATTTTAGTGAATTAATTATAATAGCATATTATATTATATCTCCTGGCTCAATCTTTCCTGTACAAATAAATATAGTTAATTACTTTTTGTAATCTTAATATAATTATGAATAATAGAACTTGATAAGAAAAACATTTTTATAATTAATGGACTGAATCAATGTGAAATGCATCTTAGATTAGACAAAAATATATTTAGTGTCTACTATCAACATCAATATTTGAGTCCAATGAAAATAACAGCTGGTTTCCTAAAGAGAAATAAGCTAATAGCTATAATGCCACTAAAATCAATAAATTTTATAAAAGTTGAATTCATAATTCCAATACATATTGTGTTTCTTTGGTGACAATAGTATATTTGCTTTTCACATTCCTTCAAATGATAGGTTTATAAAACCTGATCTTCTATTAATTTTGTTGCATAGAAAACCACAACCCCATAACTAAGTGGCAAAAAAACCTCAGGCTTTCACAGCTAAAAACATCTTTTATCTAATTAATGCTGGATGATTTCTTCCATTTAAATAAACCATTTAATCTACTATTTAACTATATTTTCCTCAGGGTTTTCTGGCTGCTCTTGTTACTAATAATGCTGCAACTCTCCAATAAACTTTGGTAATAGAGTTCAGTAAAGTTGTGAGTGAGTACACAATAATAACCATCCATCAGCAATGCCTCCACAACCTCACTGTGGTAATCAAAACACCAGTGGGCTATCTCTCACCGTGATCTCCTGCCGTTAAAATCATTATGGAGTGCCTGATTTTTTATATAGCCCGTGAGAAAACAATTTAAGTTGCTATTTTCTTTCTCTTTCACTTACCAGAGCAATCTAGATTTATATTCAGTACTATTTCTTAAAACTTCAGCCTGATGTATCTAGATTTCTTTTCTATTGTGCCAGATACAAAAGGCCATATAATATGACACTAAATGTAAGGACCTCCAGGATATAGAAACAAAAGCCATATAATGAGTGATTGCTGTCCTTAATGTACTATGTTATCTCTCATCTCTTTTGCCATCCCTTGGTTATCTCATATTGTTACAATAATTCACCTTGTTATCTGTTATATTTTATATATGCTTAATTGGTTATTTCAAATAGAAGAAGGAAGGGGAGAAATCAAGTTGTGCGGGGATAAGGGAGAGGGAAATGGGGACCATGGCATGAGAAAGGGTATCAATATTTGTGAAGTAATATACCTTCTATCTGGTGAATATAATGTAACCCTTCAATTAATTACAATAAAAATATATGAAAAAAGAAAGAAAAAAAACACTTCAGGGCCGGGAGTTTGGCCTAGTGGTTAAAGTGCTTGCCTAGCATGCATGAAGACCCCGGTTCGATTCCTTGGTACCACATACATAGAAAAAAGCTGAAAGTGGTGCTGAGGCTCAAGTGGTAGAGCTCTAGCCTTGAGAAAGTCCAAGGACAGTGCTCAGGCCCTGAGCTCAAGCCCAGGACTGGCAAAAAAAAAAACAACAAAAACACTTCAGCCTGAAAGAAAGTGGGATTAAATAATAAAATTTTATTACTAATTCTTCTTACCATAAATGCATAAGTGTCATTTTCTAGGAATTTCTGAATCAAAATAATATCTACAGTTTCTTTGAGACTTTGGTCACAAAATTTCGCAAAATTTCTATGTTTAGTCTTTCGAGGAACCTCCATACTGCTTTCCAGAGTGGCTGAACCAATTTACTTGCCATCAACAGTGCAGTAGTATTCCATTCTATGTAAGTGAGATAAGGTGGAGTCTGAAGGTTGTTTTATGGCCAGAAATGCTGTTTGGCATTTTTAATGATTACTGATGCCTCTTAAATTATAATAGATAGTTATAATGCAAGTTAAGGGAGAGTGAACTGCTCTCTCATGTTGCCATCTCTGCCTTTCCATTAATGTCTGGCTCCTTTTCCATTTATGTGATGCTCTTTTAACTTGATAGTACAAATGTAATATGGAGTAGGTAGTTATAACTAGGTGAAAGCAAAAAGAGTCTGCAATTATAATAATTTTTTCTTCTGTCATTTCAGCAGCTGATTCTAGCCCTTATGCACATGATCATGATAGTTGAAGGTATAACTAATGGGTCAGGTTTCCCAAGGGCTCTTTGAAATGTTTCCCCACCAACTTGCATTGTGAATGTAGTAAGGAAAAGCTATAGCATTCACTGCACAATACCACAGATTTGAAGATTGTTTGAAGTGGCAAAACTCAGACTATTCTAATACATATAGTTGATCTTCTCAAAGGACATTGTACTGTCCAAGATATTATTCTGGAAGAAACTTCTGATTTGATCAAAGGGTATAAAATAGAATACAATATCAAGCTTTCTTAGGTTGAAAAAATAAAATTCTAAGAAGACACATATAATCCACAATTTGTCATATATTATTGAACATGCATATTATACCTTCTACACTAAAATATATTACTATTATCAATCATAGTAACTCGATTTATGAAATGTAAAAATGAACATTTGACATTGTTGATTAAGTTTATGTTTAGTTTCCAATCTATCTTGATCTTCATGGTTCCAACAAGGAAAAAACCATGGTATGGTTTATCTTGGAAAAAAATATGTAACATAATGCCTTTAAAAGATCATATTTTAGTAAGCAAATTATAGTGATTTAACCTGATTTTTTACTTTCTCTTAAAAATACACATATGAAATTCCTTAACTACATTTCTTAAAAATTTTTCTTGATATCACACGCATATTTTAGTTCAATTCAGTTTCTGGTACATAATAGATTAATAATAAACTTAAGCTCTATTGATCTGCTGCAGTGATATTCAGAGGACAATGTGAGTTAATTTAATGGTACAGATAACTGCAGCTTTCAACCCAAGACAATTTTGCTCCCCAGAGAACATTTTTAAATGTCTAGAAAAGTTTTATCAATTACAACTGTGAAGAGAGGTATTATTGTCTGCTGAATCTAAATTGAGAGTAGCTTTTGGTTCTATTATTATTTTATTGTAAAAAGGGATTGTTTTATTACTTAATTATTACACATATTATGTATTATATATTGCATACATTGTGCATCATGTATCATTTTTATTTTATAATTATTTATTACATGATTATTTTCATTATTTTTATTGTATAGAGCAGTCACAGTTACATGATTAAGATAATGAGCACCTTTCCTTTAGAGCAGTGTTTCCCCCTCTCTTGTTTTCATCCCCTTTCCCTCTACCCTCAATTTTTTCCCCTAAGTTGTACACTTAATTTCCAACATAGAGTCTAAAGAGGATCACTGCTGAATTGGTTAACCCTTTGTTGCATCATTCGTGTGATTCCCCTTCTCTTTATCAAGTCGAAATAATTTCCATCATATGAAAACAAGACGTGTTTTGTGTGTGTGTGTGTGTGTGTGTGTGTGTGTTGTTTTTAGTTTTTCTTTTTTATATGTATATAGTATAATGTTTAAAATTATTTCTTTTATCTTTTGTCTCTTCAGGTTTATTCCCCATGGTCACTGTTTCTGATTTCAGAACTCTTTATCTTGTATATAATTTTATTTGCTTTTGGTTCAACCAAGCACTATTGTTGTATGTATGCAAGTGCCTATAAAGATGTTTAGTATCTGTTTAGTATCTGACTTGACTTGGAGCTAATACATTATTTGATACCTGGCTTCACATCAGGAAATAAATCTCAAACTTTGGAAGAAAATCATAGGGACTATAACGTTTATGGTAAAGATCTGGAATAAAAATAAAATCATTGCAATTGTCTATGACACTATGAGAAAACACATTTCACTCCCATGCTTTGGCATATTATAAAATAATTCTACATAGCACACCAATTATAAACTTTATATCCTAGAATTTCTATCTCTCTTCACCGCCTCATAGCCATCCAAGCATTGCTAATGGAAAGGAAATTGCTTTCCTATGGAAGTTACACTTGAAAATGTGAATACAAATTTAACTTATCAAAGTGTCTCTTAGTTGATAGATTATTTTCATTTAGATATTTTCATCAAACTATTTCCTTCATCAAAAATTCCCTTCATTTCCAAAGCAGCTTTCACTTTTGTCTTAATATATTTTGCTCCTATTGAGTTACTTTCTTCATTGTTCTGTTAATGTAGTGAATTACATTGCTTGAACTGCAATGGAAATATAAACCTTACTTTGTCATTTGCATTATCTGTTTTGGTGATTTCATTGGCCACCATTTTGATAGAGATTTGAGAGTCTGTGTTCCTCTACAATAATTCTCTGCTGTTCCTTGTCTGTTCATGCCCATACGTCTGTTATTTTTGAGCACTACTGCTATGGTTTTCTGAAGCATTGTGTATGTTTCTACTGTTATTTCTTAGAGATATGAATTTTTGGCTTTATTTATTTAAATGATTTATAGACTCACAAGGGAATACAGTGCCACCAAAATCAGGTATCAAATGGGAGTTTGGTTAAAGGAGGTTTGCAAGTAAATGCTTTTGATCTGAGAGTTTATTTGTGAGATAAATTTATAGTAAATTCAATGCATTTAATAGATTGCTACTTTCTGTTCATTCTGTATTAATTTTTAATCATCTTTAAAAATCATGTATTGATTTGCATTAATTTTTGTACTGTAAAAATTATCTGTTCACCTATGATTGTAGAAGAATGTGTTGTCATGGACCTGCATCATCACAATTCACACTGCCATAACAAAACTTAAGCCTGAGAAGTATTAGTTTTATAATTGGAAAGTCAATAAAAACAAATGTGGTGTAGAATGATACCTATAACAAATGTCATAATAAAGTAGTCATTAAATCAAAAGGATATAATTTATTCCGGTTTCAGATTAGGAGGTCATGATTTTTCAAACTTTTTTAAATCAGAAAAACAGAAGCTGTTAGTAAAATTGCACAGTGAGACATTTCTTGAGTTTCCAAATTCTTTTTTAAATGAGAATGGAATGATGAAACATGCGATAAAGTATGTCCAAAATTATCAGTGAAGCACATGGAAAACACCTTATGTTTTAGAAATCCCTCTGCATGGGTCACTTTTTGAACTTTTGTTATTATTTTAGCAAAGGTAATAAACTGTTTACCATTAGTATGATGACAGCTTAAATATCTCTATTTCCGGATATTAAATGGCAACCTGCTGCAATTTAGAAAATAAAGTGTTTTGTTTTGCTTTTTGACATGTATTTGATTACTGAAGGTAGGTACTACATTTTTTTCTTAAAACAGTTTTGCAAAATATCCAATGTAAAGACAGCAAAGGACACACATTCGTGACAAAGAATTGAGCATTAATGATTTTACATAAATTAAAATTATTTACTTTTTAACATAAACTATTATAGTGCTTTTGACTATCCAATATACACTTTTCTGATGCTATGTTCCATTATTTCATAGATGGAGCATATTTTTTTAATAAACTGTAAGCTATAGCTATTTTATTTAGCTAAATTTAGTGTGTAGGTAAAGGATTTTGCCAGAGTTGGAAAAGAATTAATTAACCCGTCTTTAGCATATGTGTATTCTAATGTGTGTTCTTTTTGTTTGCTTGTGGATTTCTTTTCTATACAAATATTACCTTTGACCTCCAGGATAGTGAAACAAAAGCCATATAATGAATGATTGTTGTCCTTAATGTACTATGTTGTCTCTCATCTCCTTTGCTGTCCCTTGGTTATCTCATATTGGTATAGTATCTCACTTTGTTATCTGATATATTGAATTTATTTGTATTTGGATATTTGAAATTTGATAGGGAAGGGGGGAAAACCAAGATGGGTGGGGGGTGTGGGGGGGGAGGGAAACGGGTACCAAGACATGTGAAAGGGTATCAATGTATATGAATTAATGCACCTTCTATCTGGCAAATATCATGTAACCCTTTTACTAATTACAATAAAAAAAAGAAAACAAACAAAAAACAAATATTACCTTTGTATATGGACCCAATTGTGAGATCTATGACTCAGAAACCCATAGTACTGAGTCAAATATCAATCAATTCCTTTATGACTGAATTTGCTTTTGAACTCATTATTCTTTTTTTTTATTTTTGTGTAGAGGTGATGTTAATTTATCTTCTAAATCTTTTTGAATAGAAGCAACATCAAGAATTGGTCATTTGGTCATTGGTATTGAGTTTTTTTTTTTTTTTGGTGGGTCGTGCGGTTTGAATTCGACCTGGGCACTGTCCCTGAGCTCTTCAGATCAAGGCTACCTCCCTACCGTTGAGTCAAGCCCCACTCCCCAATTTATAGAGGTCAATTGGAGATAAGAGTCACAGATCCTTTGTGCCCAGGCTCGCTTTGAACCTTGATCCTCAGATCTCAGCCTCCTGAGTAGCTAGGATTATAGGCATGAGCCACTACACCTGGCTAAGATAATTTTCATAGCTTGGTTTCACTTTTACTTTTTTTTGACAGTGCTGGGCTTAGACTCAGGGCCTGAGCATTGTCCCTGGGTTTTTCTCAAGGCTAGATCTCTACTACTTGAGCCACAGCACCACTTCTGGCTTTTTTCTATATATGTAGTACCGAGGAATCAAACCCATGCTAGGCAAGCACTCTACCACTAGGCTACACTCCTGGCCGTGTTTCAATTTTAGATCTTCATGCTAAAGAACCTAAAGGAGGTTATTCTGGAAAAGTTTTCAAGTCTTAAGAAAACACAAAATATTTTGACATTTTAAATAAAATATTAACTCTTGCTTAAGTTGTTAAATTGAAATTATTCTTTGTACCTTCTGAATCAAAAATAATTATTCAAACATTATATATATGTAATTTAAACACTGTATGAAGTTCTAAATATGTATTTTAAATGAACAAAAATCTATATTTTAAAAATAAATGTAGACAAAAATAATAATAGCAACATGGTTTCTACTTGTACTTTCCAAACTTCTATAACCTAGAATAACATTCTAATGCCCATGGCTAACTGCTCTCAATAGTTTAAGCTGGATTTGTCTTCTTTGACACACATACTATGAAATAATAAAAAATATTTCAAGCTTTCTATAATGATGTACACCTGCAGTCCCAGCACTCCAGAGGCTAAATCAGGAAGATCATTCTGAGCTACATAATTTTCTAAGTGTCCTAAGCCACAGAGCAAAACTGAGAAGTCGTGGTGAGGGGAGAAGCAGGGGAGAGGAGGACTTGAAGGGAGGAGGAGAAAGGGGAAGAGTGAGAAAAGAAGAAGAGGGGGAAAATGAGGTAGGAAGGGAAGAGAAGGAGGGAAAAAGTAAAGAGATAATAAAGTAATACACCCATTTTCAGTTACAAGAAACTGCATGTTCAACTAAAACATAATAAAGAATTGCTGGAAGAACAGTGCTGGAGGAATAGCAATCCAAACTTCAAACACATTACAAAGTGGTAGCAATAAAAACAGCTTGGTACTGTCAAAAAGCAGGCCTGAGGATCAATGGAATAAAAAAGACATGAACCTGAAGACCTAAACCAACTGATCTCTGATAAAGGAATAAAATAAGCAAGCAAATACAAACAGACAAATACAGGACAGACGAAAGGTAGTCTCTTCAACAACTAGTGCTGATAGAAGTGGCTAAACACATATAGAAAAATGTTAGATCCCAATATATCACCTTTCACCAGAATCAATTCCAAATACTTCAAAGACCTTCAGGTAAAAGCAGACATCTTAAAAACATTACAGGAAGGAAAAGGAGATACACTAGGGCTCATTGACACAAGTTGAAACTTTCTTAATAAAGGCTCAGAAACACAGCAAATCAAAGAAAGGCTGGATAAACAGAACTGCATTAAACTAAAGAGCTTCTGCAAGACAAGGTACATACGTAGTAAAATAAATAGAAAGACCACAAATTGGGAAAGGATCTCACTAGAAAAGGACCTCATAATTAAAATGTACTTACAGCTTAAAAAATTAAATAACTCAAAAACCAATCCTCAGAGAACCACCCCATTAACAAGTGAGCTAAAGACATAAAGAGAGATTTCTCTGAAGAGGAAATAAAAATGGCCATTATACACCCGAAGAAATGCCTAGTGTCTCTGGCCATAAAAGTAATTCATATCAAAGCCAAGGAGCAGTGGCTCATGCCTGTAATTCTAGCTACTCAGGAGGCTGGGATCTGCGGATCATGGTTCAAAGCCAGCCTACGCACTAAACAATGTGTGACTCTTATCTCCAAGTAATCACTAGAAAACCAGAAGTGGCACTGTGGCTCAAGGGGTAAGGTGGTAGCCTTAAGCTGAAAGAGCTCAGGGACAGCATCCAGGCCCCACAGTACAAGCCCAATGACTGACAAAAAACAAAATGAAATAAATGCGAATCAAAACAACTATCAAGATATCTAGTTACAACAGAAGCAGACAGGGATGTGGCCAGAAGGGAACACCACTACACTGTTGGTAGAAATGATGTAAGCATGTTCAACCACTCGGGAAAGCAGTATGTAGGCTCTTTTCCTTTGGTTTGACCACTATTGTCCTTACATTTGATTTTGGTACCACATGTTTTGTATATAACTTTATCTAATTTGAGGAAGGGAAGGAATACAACAAAATAGTGAGACAATGGACAGTGTTAACCAATGCAACAGTGATACTCACTAGACAATATGCTGGAAATTAACTTTACATCTTGGGGATGGGGTACTGGAAGGAGAAAAATGAGTAGGGGTTAACAATGTTTGATAATAAATGTGCTCATTACTTTATATATGTAACTGTAACCCCTCTGTACATCACTTTGAAAATAAAATAAAATTTTAATTTAATTTTTAATCTTTTCTGGATGTTCAATATAGTCATTTTTATCAGCTTTCCCAATATTTCTAAATCATCCAACAGGTTTCCTGTTTCAAGTAGCAAGAATAGATTTTCCCCAAGAAAACAAATTCCCAGCATTGTAACACTAGTTGCTATAATTATCAGAAATTCTTTTTTAAATTTCTCTTTACACACACACACATACATACACACACACACACACACACACACACACACACACACACAATATTATTCTTTTTTTGTTGTTGTTCATGAGGCTTGGACTCTGGGCCTGGGCACTGTCTCTGACCACTTCAGCTCATCCCTTGAGCCACAGTGTCCCTTCCAGTTTTCTAGTGGTTAATTGGAGATAAGTTGCCTCACACTCTTTAGTGCCGGGCTGCCTTTGAACTTCCATCCTCAGATCTCAACCTCCTGAGTAGCTAGGATTACTGCCTCCAGCCCTCTAATGTTATTATTTTTTTTTGCCAGTCCTGGGCTTGAGTTCAGGGCCAAAGCACTGTCCTTGGACTTTCTCAAGGCTAGAGCTCTACCACTTGAGCCTCAGCACCACTGCTGGCTTTTTTTCTATGTATGTGGTACTGAGGAAGTGAATTCTAGTCTTGGTGCATGCTAGGCAAGCACTCCACCACTAGGCCAAACACCTGGCTCTAAAGTTATTCTTAATTTTGAATTGTGCTGTCACAAATGTTTAAGATTTGATTCAAATCATATAGCAGCATTTAAAAAACTTAAGAGACTTCTATGAAGCTACAATGCATTATTATGTAACTGAACTATTTTCCTAGTCTCTCCATACTTTACTGACATTAGTAAAATTGATCTTTGGTCTCCATTCCTCAAGGACATATTCACTAACCTATTAAGAGAAGCGTTTTATATGGAGGGTGGAGGAGTATATTGATACAAGAGGCTGATGGACTTATGTTAAATATTCCCATCATTCATAGCTCATTGCAACTTTGTCACAGATATAATAGCACATATTTTTATGCTTCTTAGCACATTATAAGAAGTTATTGAAAAAATGACTTTCCATTAAAATAGAGACATGTAGCCTATTGAGGATGAGACCTTATGGGATGAACAATTCAATAGCAATTGGAAAACAATGTTCTCTGACAACCCGTCCTTTCACCAACTGAAGAATTATTCACCAACAATTAGGTGCCTCTTGAGGGGACCCTGGCATTGAGAGAAATCCTGCCTTCTACTAGATAAGGACGGCTCACAGTATCCCTGTTCTTAGAGTTGACATATCCATACAACTTTCTGCCATGTATCTACTTATCTACACAATGAGGAAAGGGATAAGAAAAGAAGGTGGAACTGGGAGGACAAAAATGGAATTACCCTTTGTGCCATCAAACACAGGAAAAAGCTATGTTCTCTCACAAGGACTGAATTCAAAATCATAACCAGTGAAGGCCATTCGCTTTAACAGAATAAAACACAATAACGATATAATTTTCTTAATCTCTCACATGACTTTCCCTCCATGCATCACATTGTCATCCCTCATTTCTTTTGTCTCATTTCATGTCTTCTATTACAATGGCTTTAATATGCTTGCTACCCAATTTCTTGCTGGCTCTGCTTCAAATCACTTAGTGTAGGTAATTAGCTTTTGTGTGCCTGAGTCTTGTTATCTCATTCTGTTCTGTTCACACCATGCTTTTATGAGTTTCTTTCTTCATTTAGAATCTAAAAGACTGAAGAAAAAAGGTCTGCTGAGAAGTGTGTAGATTAGTTTGTTCATAATTTGAAAATAATAATTGCTCTGTTTTGTATTTTGATTAGAATATAATAAATACAGCAACAGATACATTGTTTAGTTAAAAATAACCACTGAAGTCATACTAAAATTAAGGTAAGTAAGGGATGTTTATGTAAAGAAACCATGCAATACAAAACCAGATGTGAAGTGTCATAAAAGTGGGCAGAATAAAGCATGTTGGGGGGAGAAATTAGGGGAAGACTAAAAACAAATCATTTGGTTTGGCTCTACAAATGACAAGTAAATAACAGCAACAACAATAATAATAATATCATCTTTCACCAGAAACAGTGCGTGAAGAAAAGACAGTGTCTTTCAACAAAACTGAAAAATAAATGAACCAAAGGACATATAAAACCCTTGTCATATTTGTGCACTGATTCAGTCTACCTCTCACTCAGATATACAATTACTAGAAAGTTTGTTTAAAAAATATCTTCAGCAAGTCCAGCATGTTAACTTCCTACTTCTAAGGTTTAGCTTCGAACGTAAAACCTTCTTGTACAATTAAAACATTAGTTAATAAAAAGGAATAGTTAATCATTTTGCAAAAAAAGTTAAGCCTTTTGATTCTAGAAGAAAGGAAATATCCAATTTTGTATGACACATCCCTATATGTAATTTTAAATATCAGGAGTAGATAGATTTATAGGTATTAGTGGTTACATTTGTGTGTATGCAAAGTATATATGCACACATAATTTATAAATCTACCAACATATCTGAAAACATTCTAAGGAATTACACAGCATGAAGATGAATTGTAGTCTTCCAGGCACAGATGAAGCATTCTCAACTAGAACTCGCACACAACGTACAGACTACAGGGAAAGATTTGAGAAATAAAGAATCACTCCGAGCTAGGGGTCTTATTAGTTCAGGATGAGGACTAGATAGAAATGCTGACATGACTAAAAATAAACCAAATGTTTTGAGAAATCAAGATATAAACCTTTTATTATTTTGTTTTAAATAATCTGAGATTAAAGTCAGGGTACTGAATTGAAAGTATACTAAACTGGAACTAAAATCCTCAGTGAAGTGAGCATATAGAGTCAGTTGAAATCTTGGGCTTGGGCTTGATGAAATCATGAGAATTAAGAGAGAGAAAGAAACTCAGGGAGGGGGGGCTTGAGTTTGGCCTAGTGGTTAAAGTGCTTGCCTAGCATGCATAAAAACCCGGGTTCGATTCCTCGGTACCACATACATAGAAAAAAGCCGGAAGTGGTGCTGAGGCTCAAGTGGTAGAGCTCTAGCCTTGAGAAAGTCCAAGGACAGTGCTCAGGCCCTGAGCCGAAGCCCAGGACTGGCAAAAAAAAAAAAAAAAAAAAAAAGAAACTCAGGGAGGGAAAGGAACTCTGATCACTTCTTCCATTCCAAAGTGAACCCTGATAAATCCTACAGGTTTTTTAAGTTACTAAAGTGTTTCATAAGCCTATTTTTAGAAGTTAGAATAGTGATAAGTTAGAAAATGACACATCATTTATTTATTTTTATTTTGCCAGTCCTGGCGCTTGAAGTCACTGCTAGGTCAAACTTCTAGCACATCATCTATTTTGTAAGTAGATGTAATCATTTTTGAATGCTACTTATTCTGCATGTTCTAAGGATCACAAGCAAGAACAATAAAGGCTCATATAAAGAGAATTAGAGAACCAGGGGACGGGAGTCTGGCCTAGTGGTAGAGTGCTTGCCTAGCATGCACGAAGACCCAGGCTCGATTCCTTGGTACCATATACATAGAAAAAAGCCAGGAATGGTGCTGTGGATCAACCAGTAGAGCTCTAGCCTTGGGAAATTCCAAGGACAGTGCTCAGGCCCTGAGCCCAAGCCTGGGACAGGCAAAAAAAAAAAAAAGTAGAGAACCAGTTTACCAGTGTCTAACAAAAATAAGTTACCTAGGAAGTGAGATCTGAGGATCAAAGCACAAAGCCATTCTAGAAAGATAAATCTGAGAGACTTCTGCTAATCTGGCATAAAAGAGAGTTCGACAGAATTTTGATTGAGTTCTTTTATCTATTAGAAATAGACACATAGTTTTAGTCATTCTTCTACGGGTGATTCTTTTGTCCTGGGGCTCTGGTAGAAATATACTTATATCTCTCATCTCTTTTGCTGTCCCTTGGTTATCTCATATTGTTACAGTATCTCACTTTGTTACCTGATATATCGGATATATTTGTATTTGGTTATTTGAAATTGGATAGGGAATGGGGGAAAATAAGATGAGGGGCGGGGGTGGGAGGGAAATGGGGACCAAGACATGTGAAAGGGTATCAATGTATGGGAATTAATGCACCATCTATCTGGCAAATATCATGTAACCCTTCTATTAATTACAATAAAAAATATATAAAAAAATAAAAAAATAAAAACTACCACAAAGGAAAAAAAAGAAATATACTTGATCACCATTCAGAATGGAAAATTTGTCAGTATATTTCTCCCACACCTAATTCTATTTTTTCCCTGTATGTCAGTGGCACGGGTTTTTGGAGAGGCCTGAAACAGCATGGAGAAATCAAGCTGCACAATTCCAGCTCCCATGTGAATCCACATGCTAGGCAGTTGATGAAGCAGCAGGCCACCTTGAGCCTTCGGGTTTAGAAGCCATGTAACAGGTATGAACCAAGGCAGAGCAGTGTTGTTCCACATGGAAGATTTAGGAACACTCTGAGAACCACAGGCTAGAATTACTTCCCCCTGAAGAGTGAAAACAATATTAGATCAAAGGTGTTTTAAATATTCACTAAATATAAACATTTTTGACACTTCAGTGGGTCAATAAAATCTAATAGCATCATTTTAAAAACTTTTAAGAGATTTCTAGGAAACTACAATACAGTATTTATGTAACTGATCTAATTTCTTAGTGTCAAATGCTTGTTTATTGATATAGCTGCAAATTGCTGGCATGAATGCATTTCTGTTACCCTTGACTACTTAATCAATAATGACAAAATGTCTGCAAATTCTCTAACACTGCTTTTTATTTTCAGTATGTTAGATAAGGAAATTTCATTATATTTTAGGTTGGTCTCCAATTAATATGTTCAAGTGAGTCACCAGCCTCTACTTCCTTCCTCAGTCATAAGTATTACAAGAATACGTTACCATCTCTGCCTAGTTCTGGGGTTTTCAAACAGCACTTGAATGTAGTTTGTATTAAAAAAAATGAAACATCAAAGTAGACTTCTGTGGTAAAGTAATCTGAATTTATTAAATTCATCTGACTTTTCTTGACCAATTGTCATGGAACAAGCTATGAGCTAAAGTGTGAGAACCGAGAGTGAATAAAACACAGCCCCTGATGAGATGAGGATTTCTTTATCTCAGAAGTCTTCAAAAACAAAACAAAACAAAACAGTACTTCTGCATAGCCTGCAACAGTTCCTCAAGTTGCTAATTTTGGAGTCAAGATTTTTGCAGGAAAGGAGGACAGCTAGAAGGCGCAGGATACTTGTAGGCAGTGTTTCCAGAGACGACTAAGAAAGAAGTGACAGGAAATCCTAACTGAGCAGAGTATGTATCACAGGAATAAAATCAATAGCATTTGGCGGCCTATCAGTCTGTTAGTAACCTCTATTTACATCACTAAGTAAGAGGACTAACAAGACAAGCAGTTAAGTATTCAGATGACAATGTTGCAATGCACAAATGCCACATTGTATAAATATTGCACTGCAGAAGTGCTTTAGTGAGTTCACTGATTGGATAATAAATACTTCATTAAAAATAAAAACAAAACACAAATACCACACTGGAAAAAATATATCCCAGGAAGAACACATACAAATTAATTCTCAAAGAGAAATGGGTTTGTTTCCCACTAGAATTACAGGTTTATCACCAGGGCAGTTTATCCTATCTTTATGTTCAAATTCACTCTGAAGGAGAGCTGGCATAAGAGGTGGAAATGTTCACAGCTCTTCTGTGTTATCTTTGTTTCTCCACATGTTAATGCTGTCCTACTGCTGCCTTCATTATTCCAAAAGCCCTTTCTCCACTTCTCTTTTCAGATCATATTTTCCCCTGAATTGTCTGACTTTTCTCATACACGGAATCAAATAGTAGATTCTTCTAAATTGCCATGCTGCCCTTATTTTTCTTTTTTAATTATATTTTTATTGTAATTAATAGAAGGGTTACATTATATTCGCCAGGTAGAAGGTGCATTACTTATCTTGTTTTTCTTATATCCTCTTCTCTGTATTCACAGATTTTTTTGCTACCAGGTTCCTCTCTGATTTTGATGCATCATTTTCTTGATTAGGACTTCTCTTCTGAAGAAAAATATAAGCAAATAATGAAAACAGTGATTTTCTACATTGTTCCAAGGAAGAATTCATAGCCAGTGAAACTCTGGATGTATGGCAGATAAGCAAATCCATTCTATGGAACAGATGCCTAGGGCTTTAGGATTTAATTATCTCTAAACTGAGGTTTTCAGATAATTTAGAAAAGTTACTTTAGAAAAGTATGTTTAGAAAAGTTTAGAAAAGTTTAAAGATCAGCATTTTTTGATTTACCAGTTTCATTTACATGATTTTCACAAGCTGAGTTTCCTTGAGTAGTTGAACAACTAAATGAATGAAGCATCCGTGACTTGAAAATGTGAATCAATGAATGCTTACTGGTTGGAGAGAGACCTAAGGGAATAAGGAAAAATAATGACTCTAATTCACATCTGACCTGCTTCTCCTCAGAGTAATATAAATAATTGATCTCTACTCTGCACAGCCACAATTATCTTTCTTCACAATCCTCTCCAAAGCTTTTTGTCAAGATATATGAGTAACTTTGAGAAAATTGTGTTCTTATAATATGACAGCTTAAACAAATCACATGCTCATTATAATTGTGACCTATAATTAGAACAGTCAGAAAATGCATTTTAAAACATTCAGGAAAATTCAAAATGTCCATGCCTTCAGTGAAATCTGAAGTATGAACTATTTGCTTTTTAACCATGTGCCTGAATAAATACAAAAATACTATAGTAAAGGAGGCCTGAGGTTAAAAATAGGATAAATCTAATGCAAATGCACCAAAAATGAGGAGTAGGGAGAATAATCAATGGGCTAGAATTCTTAACAGTGGCTAGTGAAACATACATCACATGGAGAAAGCCTATGGAAAGAAACCCAAAATCCATGGGATTTTAGATTTTATGAGATTATTTCTTCACAAAGAGGCTCATGGACTGTTGATTTATTCCTGACATTTTGGTGGAGAGGTTTCCATTTTACCTAAAACAAACAACCCTCAAAAATATAAAAACTCTGTGATCCAGCATTGCAGCATCTATTCATTGAAGGGGAAAAAAAATTTTAAGTAAGCACACTGTACACTGAACTGTCAGTAAACTCAACACTTTCATGGTGAAATTACTCAGCCTAGAGTCAAGGATCATGAAATGGATTAGAATCATAGAAGCAGGAGTATATATTTGTAGTTCAAGCCATCTCATTTTATATTTTATTTATTCAGAAAGTTTTTACTGTATATATTATTTAATGCACTGTTTTATTAGAGATAAAACAAAAAATCAAAATATTTTCATCTTTAAGTTATAAAAAAGCTGAAGTGCTTGATGCATTATTTTAATATACACAGAAAAGGAAGCTGAGAAAAATTTGGGTACCGAACAGTTGTAAGCATGGCCAGAGGAAATCATTTATAAGAAGATAAAATTGCCAGATGAACAGAAAAATTGGGTTCTGGAAATCTGAAAAGAGGATAGCTGAAATTTCTGATGAACATAAAAGGGGGCTAGGCATTTGGTCTAGTCAGAGAGTGCTTGCCTAGTATGCACAAAGACCCAATTTCAATTCCTTGGTACCACATATACATAGAAAAAGCTGCAAATTATGCTGTGGCTCAAGTTGTAGAGCTCTAGCCTTGAGAAAGACCAAGGACAGTGTTCTGGCCCTGAGTTCAAGGCCCTGGACTGGCAAAAAAAAAAACCATTAAAGATCATATGTGATAGTAAAGCAAATTGGATGGCAATGAAAAAGGGTTTTGGAAGAACAGAAAAAAAGAAGCAGAATAATATAATTTTAAAAATTCTACTCATTGATAGTTTGGGGGAATAAACTTAAAGAAGCATCATCCATACATGTTTCACCTATTCAGGTCTAAATAGAGAAGCTATACCTATAGGATTAAAGTTCATAAAAGTGTAAGATGTACTGGAGCAACAATGCAGGGATAGGAAAAGCAAGAACTACAAATACCAACAGTGAGCAGGAAAAAGCATCTGAAAAAAATCAGAAAAAAACAACCTGAAAATATAGTCTGAAAATGAGCTACATGGCCTTGAGATCCACAAACAAGGATTGGAGCTGGTGCCCATGGCTTATGCCTACCTATAACCTAGCTACTGTGGAGGCTAACATCTGACGAACTTAGTTCAAAACCAGTTCATGAGACCCTTATCTTCAATCATTAAACCCCTTCACCTAAAAGCCAGAAGCAGAGCAGTAGCTCAAATGGTAGAATGGTATACGGAGCATAAAAGCTCAGAGGCAACACCCAGACCCTGAGTTCTAACCCCAACATTGGCGATAAACAAAAAAAAAGAGACAGAAAGAATGAAAATTCATTTGTCTCTTTCTATCACTACCTTACACATGTAATTATAATCCCTCTGTACATCACCTTGACAATAAAATTAATTTTTAAAAAAACAGACAAAGAGAGGAAGGAAGGAAGGAAGGAAGGAAGGAAGGAAGGAAGGAAGGAAGGAAGGAAGGAAGGAAGGAAGGAAGGAAGGAAGGATTGGGTAAGGCTAGGTTCAAGCTTTTACATGGAGTAAGAAATTAATGTAGAGAAAATATTTTATAGAGCTGAGAAAGTTGAGAAGTAGAACTGGTCCAGCCCTGTGAGTATTTCACTAAGGGTGAAAGGGTGATTAAGTAAGGGTGAGAGAAGTAAAGGGCTTGAGCCCTTCAGTGATTGGGTGTGAAAGGAAAGATGGTGGTTGACGGCATGAGCACAGGCAGACAGGGGTATCACTCACATTCATTCCACAGAAGCTCATATCCTTGGACTTTTTTTGGTGGTCATTTACGGGGCTTGAACTCGGTCTGGGATCTGTCCTTGATCTGAAGAACGTAACACTAATGTCCTACCACTTTGAGCCACTTCACCGCTTATAGTTTCCTGGTGTTTAATTAAAGATAAGAGGCTCATGGACACTCCCTTTGAACCATAATCCTCAGATCTCAGCCTCCTGAGTAGCTTGGATGACAGGCTTGAGCCACGGGCACCTGGCTGCTCTTTTTAATTGGAAAAAATCAGATCATTTTCTTTTATCTTCTAGTCATGTCTTTAATAAATTAAAACTTTTGGCTTGAAAAGGGTGCAGTGGAAATAGACATCTCTACTATCGCTACTCAAATGTTCAAGTCAATGTTACTTTCTTTCAGATTGTCATAATCAAAAGGCAATGAAATCATGCTTTGTAGCACTTACAGATTGCTTATGACTATCTCTTTAGTCCTGGCTCTTCTTCCATAGATTAACTAAAATAGATTCGATTTTGCAGTTATTATTCAAGCTATTTCCTTTTGAACATTATTTCTTAAATGGATGCAAAATTTTTAGCTAGCAACAAATGGGGGGAACTTTAGCAGCTCTCTACATGTTTTTCTTTAGTTCCTGTGCTACTTCTCAATATTTACAAGTCAACTACTTATGGATCTGCTATGCATTTCTCCCCATGCCTCTTCCAGGATAAGGGAGTAAATCTTGCCTGGAACATGAAGAAAATAAGAAGCAGCAGTGTCCCATGGCTTTGGTGTTGTAGTCACTGAGATTTCAACAATTGAAGCTCATTGCCTGGCTAAATCCAATTACATGGAGAGACAGCACATAATATCACTCAGTCCATCGCAAGGAAAATATCTACCTTTATTGCTGTGGTGCTGATAGTGGTGGTGGTTCTGGTAGTGGTGATTGTGTGTCATGTATTCACTATGTGACTCAGACTGGCATTGAACTCATAGTCTTCCATCTCAACCTTCACAGTACCCCAACACATGGTTTGTATTGTTGGATACATCATTCTAGTCATAAAATAAAAAACACTGGAAAGATTTGGATGACACAGGAAGTACTGATACCGTACCATGAGTACTTCAGATAATTCTAAGTAAAATTTATTCATGAATTAGCCTCAAACTCAGATGAAAGATGCATAGCTACCAAGTTTTCATACTGAATGTCTACCACAGCCAAAGTCACATGCAAGGAAAATATAAATGATCAATCTTTTTGTCTGCTTATAGCATAGAAGATAATGACATGTTAGTATTGTTGGTTTGGTGGAAAAGGAAAGCTTCCAAATATTATTCTCTATAATTTTCTGTGAGTGGCAACTATTTTTAGAGTTTTCATGGTTTATTGTTTGGCAACAATTTCTTGGACATGTGGTTTGATCATTACTCTAATTTAGGTTCTAGGCATGCTCTGTTTATACATGGATTGTTAACTGACCAAGTCATCCAGATGTCCCTGTTGAGAGGGATTTGCCAGGCACACTTCTGTTTGATCCCATAATAGAGATAACTGTGATAACAGTTTGACCATGTTAGTGACTCCATGATTTTTGTTGTCTTTGTGGTTTTATTGGGAAAGTTAAAATCATTCAAGACTATGCTGCTATATTGTCTATTTGTCATTATCTAGACTTTGGACCTCCTATTTTAAGGGAGGTGTAAGGAGCTGGAAATTCTCCTGAAGATTGTAAAATGTTTCTCTGTAGAAAACTTGAAGCCTGGCACTGTGGCTCACGCCTGTAATCCTAGCTACTCAAGAGGCTGAGACCTGAGGATCATGGTTCAAAGTCAGCCCAGGCACTAAAGACAGTAAGACTCTTTTCTACAATTAACCATTAGAAAACCAGAAGGATCTCTGTGGCGAAAAAAGTACAATAACTCAAAACCTAGGTATATATGATCAGATAGGATGAGACTAAATGAAATGAACTCTATTATATGGAGACAAGAGCTTTGTCTTGTGTGGTTGTTGTTCTTAATGTACTATGTTATTTCTCTTCTCTTTTGTTGACATTTGGTTAATCTCATATTGTTACTGCATTTGACTTTGTTACCTGATATATTGTATATATGTTAATTTGTTTATTTGAAATAGGAAAGAAAAGGGGGGAAAACAAGATGATTGGGAGGGGTGAGGGTAAGGAAACAAGGACAAAAACATGAGAAGGGGTATCAATGTGTGAGAAGTAATGCATATACTGCCTGATGAATATAACTGTAACCCCACTGTACATTATCCCGACAATAAAATAAACTTGAACTACATATTTAAAAATTCAGCTTTTACCTGTAATTTATTACCCCACCAGCACAAAAAAGAAACAAAAAAATGTAAAACCCATATATTTAAAGAAAATTTTGCACATCATGTTACTTGAGCATGCTATTTTAAAATTTCTGATATTTTATTATTTGAGTTTTAAGTGTTCATGCCAAACATTCCACCATTTATTCTTACTAAATAAGGGCACCCTTGGCACCCTCACTCTATTATCTCCTTGCAGTGTGATGGTAGTTTTTACAGTCACTAGCACCCTGTGTGTGGCTCATAGTATAATATCTGAAAGATGGGTCCTGTAAAATATTCTAGTGCTATATTAAAATAAATCTTGGAAAAGCTGTTGTACAGTGATGAAAATGGCAGAATTTTCGAAGATATTGTACATGCAAACGTATTGAATGTTCACTTTAGGACTGACTTAAATGGGTGATGGAAGATAGAAAACAAATGTTCACAAACGATCTCACAATTGCACATTAGACTCAGAAATACTTACCTGAATGCTTTTGCATTTCTTAGACCATGTTAATATGCAAAACGGATAACATATTTAAATACAGTGTTAATAAAAGTAAATCAACTCAATGTGATTCTGGGTACTATCTATCTGCATTACTTAATACATCAAGAGATCCTGTGTGGTTTTCAAAGAAATGCTGAGTAACTGAATAAAGAGGAAAAACTGAATTAACTTTACCATGATGCCTTCTAGGCTATCCTAAAGAATAAAACTAGATGTCATTTCACAGAGGGCATTTTACTGAATCATTCAGAGATTAAGTAGCATATGGGAACATTTACACAAGAAGTGCTTCAGAAACGTGCTATAAATGGAAATGGACTGCTTCCTATTGAAGTGCTTATTATGCTCTGTCCTTGATTCAAAAGCACAAAGTGCTATCCTCTGTCTATTTGTTCTGTTTTGCTACATGTTAACATTAATTAAGTTTACGGCCTAAAAATGTCTTTATACATATTTTAAGTTTGGACTAATGGCTTTCTCTATGTAGGGAACAGATTACACCTTACTTTCAGAAGAAGAGCTGAGCCACAATCTTAGCAGCCAAGCTTTAACCAATCATCATATAGTCATATTTGGTGTAAATAGTGCACCTGCCACGTTTTCATTGTTCCAGTTTCTCTATACCTCCCTTTTATGTTATTTTTTCTTTATCTTTGTGCAAGGATAGGGGCTGGATTTTAGGGCTTTGAGCTCTATCTTTGCTTCCCCCATCCTCTCATTTAAAGTGCTTTACTACTTGTACCATACATCAAAAACAGTTGTTGTTTTTTGTGGTTTGTTTGTTTGTTTGTTTGTTTTTGGCAATTTTGGAGATAGTCTCAAGGGCTTTCTGCTTGGAGTAGATCCTCATATCTCAGCCTCTGAATAACTGAGATTATAAGCATGGGCTAGTGACACCCCATCCTCCACTGTGTGTGTGTGTGTGTGTGTGTGTGTGTGTGTTGTTGTTGTTGTTGTAAATTTAATTGACTCAGCCTTGTTAGATACATGTTTTTATTTTGCTTTTGAGAGAGTCTCAAACTGAACGACATCAAATTCCTGATCCTTCTGCCTCCGTCTCCCAACTATCTGGAATTAAAGACACACTCTTCCATACTTTGTGTCAGTTCCATTTTCTGGGAATGACTTCTCCTGATCTTATGTTATTCAGCCACGTGCTTTCCCCATAGTCACCCTGAACCTATTTTTATTGGTGATTTTATTCTGGTGATTCTTGCTCTTCAAGTAGACTATGCTCGAATTAATGTAGCTGTTTTATTTTAGCAAGGATGAGAATGCTTAGTAAAATAATAATAAAAAAAATGTAACCCAGGCACTGGCTATTACCCTAACTGCGAGCTTGTGGAAGATATTTCACTTTTAAACATGGATACAGCATTTGACTGAGCATTGCAGAAGAAACATAATGAATAGAACATCTATATCTTTAATCTAGCTTGAGAAGAAAGTAAAAATTTGTTGCTAGAAATAGTCCCTAGGGGATCATTTCAGGAGCATACTTTTTTACTCTTGCCTCATAATCTGGAAAAACAACAATGTCCTCTGTGTTGGGATGGACATTAGTTTTGTGAATAGGGAAAGCGACACTTCTCTCTCAAGAAAGCACCAGAGTAAATGCAGTTTTATCTTCTGGTTGAATTAAAAATGTTAGTGTGTAGGCACCGGTGGTTCTCAGGTGTAATCCTGTAATCCTTGCTACTGAGGCTGATAGCTGAAGATCAAAGCCAGCCAGGCCAGAAAGTCCATGAGACCCTCATTTCCAATGAATCACCCCAAAAAAGCCAGAAATGGAGCTGTGGCTCAAATGGTAGAGTGCTAGCCTTGAAAATAATAGCTCAGGGACAGTGCTCAAGCCTTGAGTTTAAGAACTGCCCCCCTACCCCACACAGTTTTTTATATTAGCAGCAACACTTTTAAGCATATGATAAAGGATAGGCTTGCAATGATTATTGCTCATAGGAATTTGGGGGAACTCCTTGAAAGATCCAATAAGGTACCTCCTGTGACAACAGAGCAGCCTTACATATTTTATTTAAAGAATGAGAAAATAGCACTGAAAAACTTTATGGCACCTTTCAGTAGCTAAATAATTCCAATTTCAGTACATTTTTCTATATCACACACTTTTTCCTTTGCATTCCAATTTTTATTAAATATGTCATTCATGTTCTCAGTGGTCAGTTTATCAGTCCCATTTATTTCATTTATTTTATTGATTTTATTTTTTGTTGGTCATAGGGCTTTGATTCTGCACCTGGACACTGTCCCAGAGCTCTTCAGCTCAAGACTACCACCCTACACCTGAGTCGCAGTGCTACTTCCCATTTTCTAGTGGTTAATTGGAGATAAGTCTTCTGGTCCTTAGTGGCCGGGCTGGCTTTGACCTGCAATCCTCATATTGCACCCTCCTGAGTAGCTTAGATTACAGGCTTAGATTACAGGCTCAGTCCCATTTGTTTTGAAGCTCTTTCTTTCCTTTCTTTATTTTATCGAAGTCTACGGGGTGGTCATATTAAGAGGATTTTATGCAGTGAAACCATATAGGCTTCATCCATGCTAATTTAATCCAAGTAAGTGTGATAAAGTTTAAAACCCTGTCGAATAATCTATCCTTTCATTGTGTGCTTCCTTCTCAGGTGCAGCTTAGCCTCTTGAACTTTTTTTGTGGTCTGTCATGGGGCTTGAACTTTGGACCTGGGTGCTCTTTCTGAGCTCTACAGCTCAAGGCTAGTGTTCTACCACTTGAGCCACAGAGCAAATTCCCATTTTCTGATGGTTAACTGGAAATAAGAGTCTCACGGACTTTCATGCCCAGTCTGGCTTTAAACTGTGATCCTTGGATCTCAGCCTCTTGAGTTTCTAGGATTATAGGTGTGAACCACAGGCGTCTTGCTTTTTGAACATTTTTTGACTTCTCTTTCAAATGAAAACATTAATGTCAAATGCTGATTTACAGAAATTCTTCTCAACAGATATTCCAGGTTCCAATTGAAGATCACTACAAATCCAAAAAGAAAAAATAAATGAGGACAGAAGAGGGTATCAGCAAAGGAGAAAGGCACTGAAACTCTTTCCCAGAGATTAGCTCATCTTCTTGAGATCATGCAGAAATAACATATACTTGTACATAACCACTGAAGCAAAGGTGTTCAGTCTTCTTTATAACACCTGGTTTTCACTTTCTACTTTTCCTGCTTCTTCTAGCTAAGGCAATAAAACTACGAAAGTTTATATTTTAATAAAGGCTATAGATAAGAACTGCAATTTTGAGTCTTTACTCCAAGTTCCAGAATGAGGAGCGAAAAGGTTTCTTTCATTGTCATTTGTAGTAAAAATAAACTCTTGCCAAAATTTAACCAAAGAAAAGTTTATACTTTATAAAATAGCTTTAAGCTATGCCAAACTATGCCATATATATATATATATATATATATTTGCTAATGGACATTTCAGTCCTCTTATATTGCAAAAGCAGAATTCATTTAATCATGATTCAGAGAAGTAGCAATGAAAAACAAAATAAGAGGTATGAATGGCTTAGAAATGTGTAGAAACTTTATGTACTTCTGCATTGCTGTTCTTCTACAATGCTGTTTCTTTTATAGATATTTTTCTGTAATCAACATCATTATCTTGTGAGACAGGGATTAGCCTCCTCTTTTTATCCATGCAGAATGCGTGTTCAGATTAGTTGATGACATGCCTAGAATCCCATTCCCATAAAAGGAGAAACATAGTTAGAAGCAGGCTTATAGACTCCAGAGTCACCATTCCCACTTTGTCTTATTATAATGACTCTTCTCTATAATGCTCAAGAGAAGTAATGAATAATATTGAGAAATGACTGCACTACATATGTCAAAGACTTTCTATTCTACTATCTTGGAATTATTTAGGAAAGAATACGTTTCACCTAAATCAATTTATTCTCATAGACAACTTCAGATCTTTTTCAGGGCAAGTATCTTGACTGTTCTACTTCTCTAATTTGAGTGAGTGAATCCAGCTATTTTGAGTTGTCATACTCCAGTTCTACCATCTTCCTAACAGTGAGATTCTCCTTCCGGTTACCACATCGTGGGTCATCCTTATGTTGTATTCTTGTCTGGCTATTTCTAATATCTGCTTTTGGGATTTATAATACAGATTTACGTAATATAAATTGAAACTAACTAGTATGTTTCCTTTTAGAAAACTTTCATTTTAACTATTTTTCACGAAAGGTATTTTTGTCCTTGACATTTAAGTGAAGCATACGGTTGGAAATCAGATAAATAGAAAATCACTGAGCTGTTTGAATCATCCCTCCCTTACAAGAGCAATTTAAAATGCATACCTACATATTTCTCTAAATGAAAATGTAATTTTAAAAACATTTCTGAAAGAATAATCTGAATTTCAAGAATTGTTGATGCTTTACTACTGATATATTTCCTTCTAGGCCAGGAATACATGATGCATACAACTAGTCAAGCATATTCTTCTTTTAGGAAATAGTGGAGAGAGGACCCCATGAGGAAGCTGTGGTGGCCTGGAACACCCTTGGGGCAATGGAGACCCCAGAGCCCGGGGAAGCCCTGGAATTGAGCCTGGATGCAACGCATGGCCACGGAGTACACAAGAAAAAAAACCACAAAAAAAAGCACAAGAAGAAACATAAGAAAACGCATCATCAAGAAGAGGACGCTGAGCTGACACAGTGCTCTTCTGCCAAGCCCCAGCTTAAACTCAAAATCAAGCTTGGTGGGCAGGTCCTGGGCTGCGAGCCTTGCTCCAGAAGGCATAGAGTCAGCCCTTTGGCAGGCTGCCAGTGGCAGCGGGCTGCCCGGCCCCTGCCCTCACCCAGGAGATGCTGCTGAAGGAAGGAAGGAAGGAAGGAAAGAAAAAAGTACATTGCCTCTATGGAGAATGAGGTTGAACATTTCCTCATGTTTGTTGAAAACAAATAGCACATGTCCTCTCATTTGCAGAGTCTAGAATTTAAAAGGAAAAGAAAGAATGGATTGCGTGTAAAACTGGGCCCTAGAGAGAGGAGAAATGAAAGCAAAAAGAGAGGATTATATTAAGTGAAGTATTTTATGTGCACATATGAAAATAGGATTAATAGAACAATGAAACTATTAAAACTGCTTTGAAACAAATGTAGATAAAAATAGTAATAGAACAGGTGAAAGTGATCAAAGTGCATTATAAGCATAGGTAGAAATACTGTAGTGAAACCACTTTGTACCATTAATAGGTAATAATAAGAAGAATATGGAGCCTGAAAGCCTAGCTCCTCAGAAACATGAAGATCCCGGTTCAAAGCCATGCCAGGCACTAAAGAACTAGAGAGTCTTATCTCCAATTAACCACTAGAAAATGGAAACTGGGGCTATGGCTCAAGGGTGGGGGAGTGGGTAGCCTTGAGCTGAAGAGCTCGGGGACAACTCCCAGGCCCAGAGTTCAACCCCATGACTGACAGGAAAAAACAAAAAACAAAAAACAAAAAACACAAAGAACACTATGGAGCTAAACTAGATGTATAGCTGAAGCAGACATGCCAGAGATAATCTCTTCGAAACAAAACCAATTTGAACTGGTATTCATTCACAAAATTACTTTTGTAAGAGTTAAAAAAGTTGAAAAAAAGCTGGAAATGGTACTGTGACTAAAGTGGTAGAGCTCTAGCCTTGAGAAAGCCTAAGGATAGCACTCAGGCCCTGAGTTAGCACCCCAGGACTGGCAAAAAAGAAAAAAGAAAAAGAAAGTAGAGTGAGAGACCATGAGGCTGTGAGGCTGTGTGTGTGTGTGTGTGTGTGTGTGTGTGTGTATTGTGAATTATGAGACCTTTGCATTCTATTTGAAGGAATTACATATGTAACTTATTGAGTACATTACTTTTCGGTCATCATTACCACTTCCCATGTTTTTCTCCCACTTTTTCTCCTCCTCCCCCCTACCAAGTTGTAAAGTTCATTTCCAACATATTGTCTTCAGAATTATCGCTGTTACATTGGTTCACATCCCTTGTCTCATCATCTTGTTGTTCCCTTCCTTTCCCAATTCAAGTAAACAAATAAACAAATAAACATATATATATATATATTACACTAGGTAAATTGTGGAGTTTTCTCATAATATTAAAAGTAATCTTTTCTTGCTCTCTCCCAGGAAAATACCATGAGGTTTTTCAGAAAGATATGGAAGTCATAGAGGGAGACATCCAAACTATACTGATGAAAGTAGAGAAAATTCACATGTAAATAAATGAGTTCTTTCTATCTGTATGATATATTCAAGGGTATGAATGACCACTCAAGTGTTTGAAGCATTATTGTTATACATCATTATCTCTAGTACTGTTAGTTAACTTGAAAAATATTAGCAGAATACAGAAAATTATGCTAAATATTTGAGTGGTTTGAATATCTGTTTATGCTGCTTATAGAGACATATAGTTTCAATGAAATGGCATTAGATTATATATACATATATAGTATATGTATTATACATGTACTATACATAGTATATACTATATCAATAAAAAATATAAACAAGTAACAACATAAAGAGTTTAATTTTTACTAAAAATTCCAAGTACTATCTCTTTCTACTCTCTTAAATATATATTTATATATCACTCTATATATACTGTAAATAAATAATGATAACAAATAACTTAGTTGAATTTTCATTGAAATTTCAATTATATTCAAGTTTTATGACTCCAGTAAGTTACTATCTTTTGCCAACTTTTAAATGGGGATTCTTCTTTTGAGAAACAATAAAGTTGTCTGCACCAAGGTCACATCAGAGTAAACTGTCACAGAAATGCTGCAATTATTATTGAAACAATTTCTCTCAACCAGATCCAATATTATCACCAAGATTATTCAAACTGAGCACCAAGACCTTCCCACAAAAAATAAAACTTAAAGCAATGCCTAAAACAGAAGCACAGTGTCCTAAGCCAATGTTTGTCTTGTGGCTTAAAAACAATCCTTAACTCCTTAGGAAGAGAGAAAAATGGAAGATAAAACTTGGGAAGAAGTGAGAAAGGGGAAGTATCAAGTAGCACAATTCTATTCCTATAGAATTTTTGTTAGAAGAAACAGTGTAGGGAATTTAACATAAACATAAATTGAACAATAACATTTTTATAAAAACTATTTGTGCTGCACACTGGTGGCTTATGCCTGTAATTGTAGCTACTCAGGAGAAAAGTGGTAGAGCACTAGGCCTTAAGCTGAAGAGCTCAGTGCCCAGGCCCAGAGCTCAGAGTTCAAGCCAAATGACTGACAAAAAAAGGTATTTGTAGGGCCGGGAGTTTGGCCTAGTGGTTAAAGTGCTTGCCTAGCATGCACGAAGACCCGGGTTCGATTCCTCGGTACCACATACCTAGAAAAAAGCCAGAAGTGGTGCTGAGGCTCAAGTGGCAGAGCTCTAGCCTTGAGAAAGTCCAAGGACAGTGCTCAGGCCCTGAGCTCAAGCCCAGGACTGGCAAAAAAAAAAAAAGTATTTGTAAAGTACTTAATGTTGATAGAGTAAAATACATTATAATGCAGCTGTAATACCTTAGCTGACAATTGTGAGTCTGTGGGGACTGAGGTCTGATCTGAATCTTCGTATGTCATGTCCATGAAAAGAAGAATAGCAGAGAATATAAGTCTCAAAGAACAACTCAAATATAAGACAGATGTACTATAAAATTAGGAATACAACAAAGTTAAGAATATTGACTAAAAGTTTTGCTGATAAAAGAGGGCAATACTTTTAGTAGAATAAGAAAAAAGACACTATTGAAATGCTGAAAGAAATAGAGTTCTTTGTAGACATTCTCAATGATAAATCAAGTTACAAAAATGAAATAGGTATTTAATTGAATCATAAAGTTCTGTAGTAGGTGAAAATAGCTTATTTACAAAGAAAAATACATCAGAAATCACTGAAATTTAAGGTTGAAGTTAAAAATGTCTTATCTTGCTGGAAATAATGAACTAGGACTGTGTGCAACATTAAAAACAAACAGGAATTACTTACCAAAACAAAATGATATTCATGAAAAGAAAATAATTTTGTATTATATAAATATACATGAATAAACAAGCTGTTTATAGACAATAGAAGGCCAGAAAAATAGTAAAACCTGGAGGCACAAAGTCTGCTATTGTAAACTCATCTGTCATTTAAGACAATATGTATGCCCAAAGATGTCTGAGTATTGATCCTTTGGAAAGAATCCTGCATGAAAACATGGCATAGCTCCTTATTACAATATGACATCACTATCTGAGGAAGTGAGAGGAATAAGCTATCTAGGAATTCCAGCTTCCCTATTTTCTTCAACCAAACATATATGAGAGCTATAACTTAAATGTGAGGTTTGTCTTAAAGTATATTTCTGACATTACAACCAAATGCTATTGGTAACTAACTTACAATGATGAAAAGCTTAAGTTCAATTTCAGTGGTTTTTGTGGTGGACTCTCCCTTGCCTTGCCAGTGGTGAGGCAGCACACAGTGGAAGCAATATATAGCAGATAAAAAAAAGACCTTTTACCTCCACGTCAAAAAGGGAAGCAGAGAAAGAGGAAACCACAGAATCTCGCAAGCCCCTTTTTGAAAACACCTTAGTTCCAAACTAGTGCAAGGCCCTGAGTTCAACCCTTAGTAAAAAAAGAGCAAGGGGAAACAAGAACTAGAGCGAGATTAAATATAATTTAAAGTCAAACATAATACACCTCTGTGTTCCAGCATACAAAGAAATAAGGGAAAAAATAAAGAAAAAGGAAAAAATAATTTGAAGAAAATTACCATTTCAGTGACATTTATGAAGATAACATTGGGAATCTTTTGCTTTTAAATTATTGCTTAAAAACCTTGCTCACTTCTTCAATCATGGAAATGTGATGAGTTTCAAGAGTGTCCAGTCATCACCTTACTAAGAATAATTAGATGATACATGATAATGCATAAATCATTTGACAATTTCTTTTTATACCACATAATTGAACATCTAAGCAGAATAATAACTACACAATTCATTTCACACACACACAAACACACACACACACACACACATACTTAAAGACATTTAGAGCTCCTCTGAGTTCTTACTGTTGAAAGCATGTAATACTTAAATGTAGGTCCATCTTATTTTTCTTTTTTTTGCTACTCCTGGGCCTTGAACTCAGGGCCTGAGCACTGTCCTTGGGCTATCTCAAGGCTAGAGCTCTACTATTTGAGCCACACCACAATTTCTGGCTTTTTTCTCTATATGTGGTACAGAGGAATCTAACCTAGGTCTTTGTGCATGCTAGGCAAGCACTCTACCACTAGGCCAAACTCCTGGTCCAGGCCCATCTTTTTTACTGTATTACAATGATAAAGAATAAATTAAATGCAAATAGAATGAAGAGTTGTCAAGATAGTAAATAACACACATCTCTTCTACATGAAAGACAGGCTACACAGGGCAAAAAGGCAATGGTATAGAAAATGAGCATTCTGTGTGGTTTCATGGCTATGAAAGTTTTATTTCAGGCAAATATTGCTATATGTTTTTGAAACTGTAGAAAGCATGTATTAGTTTGAAAAGTTCAGAAATATGGGAATGATAGCTTTGCTGGAAATTAATGCATGTTTACAATATTAGAATTAAGTAACTAGTTTCTTTTGCTCCAAGTATTTAAAAGCTCAGAAAGTTTAGTATATCTTTGGCAAAAAAATTCAAAGAAAATATTAGCATTTATTAATGAGACTGTATTTGATATTCAGTTCTGCATTTTCTTCAGTTTCCCAATAATTATCGTGTTTCAGAGGCAAATTATTACAATTAAATCTCTATCTTAAGAAATCATAGAGTTAATTATTTATTTAAACACAAATACACTTGACATGTGGGTCACTGCTGGATTGAATTTTCTTACTGTACTTTATTTTGGCTAATATGGCTTTAATTAACTTACTTTGAATTCTATTCAAATTCGTTATACATTATTATATTAAATTCTACTCTAAACTGTATAATTACTACAATGTAAATTTCTTTAATTATATACATTATTCACATAAATTACATATATTATTATAAATTACAGATGTAATAATTTAGGTTATATAACTATGCTATTTTATTCTATTTACTAAATTTTTGCATTATCTCTAGAAATGAGTATTTACCATATCTACTATATATGTCTGAACATTCTGCTAGCATAGTGAGGTAGAAGAAATCACACAATGATAAGAATAGACACAAACTTTAGAAACTAACTGCATGCCTTAAAGAATTTTGACAAGGCACTCAAATTTGATAAACCTTTGGAATACGAAAATTACTTTTCGTAGAAAATTATATGATACATCCTTAGCATGTGTAAACAATTTAGAAAATAATGATTTGAAAAGAGCCTGAGTTAAATATTATATCCAGCAAGTTGGGGTTAATAGAGTCAAAGAACATCAAACACTACACTTTCTTCTGGACAAAAGTGGAAAATATATTAATAATATAGCTACAAATTTGGAAAAGGGGTATAAGAGCTCCCAAAACAAGGACAATTTGAAAGGACTTAAAATCAAGGAGTAGTTAACTGTATGAGAAATTTGTGTGAGGATTTGGTTGTGATTATATACAAAGCTTCTTCTCTACCAAAGTAAACATCTTTAAATGTGACCAGTACTAGCTCTTTAATAAATTACATTACAATGAGAGTCACCTTATATTTTATGGTTAAGATAAGAGAATAAACATATAAATTGTACAGCCCTGGTAAAACAGGCAATGTGATTGCTAGGCTATAATCTTTATTCTCTCAGGCAACACATCCCTTACAAGAAGTAATATTCTGATGGACATAAACCATTCTCTGACTCAGTCTGCATTAAAGGTGACAAAGATCAACTGCAGCATTCATTCTATGTGTTCAAAGATTTCCACTTAAAACTAAAACAACAGGGACCGGGAGTTTGGCCTAGTGGTTAAGTGCTTGCCTAGCATGCATGAAGACCCGGGTTCGATTACTCGGTACCACATACATAGAAAAAAGCCAGAAGTGGTGCTGAGGCTCAAGTGGTAGAGCTCTAGCCTTGAGAAAGTCCAAGGACAGTGCTCAGGCCTTGAGCCGAAGCCCAGGACTGGCAAAAAAAAAAAAAAAAAAAAAAACTAAAACAACAGGCTAAATCCACAGATCATTAATAAAGTCAACCTAGACCACCATACCATAATGCATTGCATCTTAGGGTTTGCATTGTCAAGTTGATCTGCCCTGTGAACGGGTTAGGTGGATGTGAATGTCCATGTCAGAACATTGACTTAGCTCTCTTCACCTTTTCCTACTTTAAACGAAGAATCAGAACTTTGGTGTAAATGTGAGTAGAAAGTAGAAAGTATTCCATTTTTAGATGAATACCTCAAAATATATTTAGTTAAAAATAAAGATTACTGACAATATCCTTAGAAATAGTAAGTCTATTACCTTTAAATATGGCTTAATCTTAATTATACTGTAGAATTAGGAACAATATTAAACAATACAAGCAATGTAATATATAACATAAAGAATTACATGGCTTTAAATGCATAGCTTTGAAATTCATCCTTTTTACTTTTTAAACATAATTCTGTGGATTATTTACATAGAAGAAAATATAAAACGTACTCATAACTAATCTACTTATCCACATAGGCCATTTTTTCTAAATATGTTAATTTATAAGTAGAAAAGCCATTCAGTTCTTATTAACTATCCACAGAGACCATTAAGTACACTATGCTAATTTAGTTTTCCTGCTGCAAGCTAATTATTATTAATCATGAGTGTTTCAAACTTGTTCAGCCTCACTTGTACCTGGCAGCTGGCAATGTCTTCTATGCTAAAGAACAGAACTATTGTTCTGATAGAATAACTTGGAATATTTCAGCTTTACATGCTGTTTCAAATAATTGCAAATTTATTCATTACAGATCACTGTGACAAAGTGACACAAAATCCTGAGGAATAAGTACTTAGTTCTAATTAAAAGTTCTCAGGAACAAAAAAACATTTAGTTGATTTTTTTCCACGTTTAATAAAAAATAATTGACACAAATATGTCCATGCAGTTCACTAGTAAAAAAAATCCTTAATTTTAATGACTTACTTCTGATTAATACTTACAATATGGATACATGGTCTTGATTTTCTAATTTCAATATAATTGAGATGATTTTAGGCATTTTAGTGTTATTATGTTTCTATAAAAATAAATACTTCTGATTAATATAAACTTTCCTTTTGTTTCAGGCTAGGTCGAAAATTGATGATATTTATTGTTTTAATAAAATATTTTTATTGAGTTACAGAAAGATTTTCAAATCTCAGATATTAGAGGAATGAAACATGAAAAATAACCTCAAATATAACTGACACTTTTATTTTCATGTAGTATCCACCTGGAAGTTATAAAAGTACTATAATTATTACAATCAAAATACTTCACAAAATACTGAATTAGTATGTTTTAAAATATGTATATATGTTTATTTTAAAGAGAAATAAATACATGTGATTTAATCTTTTATTGCTGCTATTGTTAGGTTTGTGCTTCTGGGATTTGAACTCAGAGCCACACTTTCTAGGCCTGGCACTACACATACCACTTAAGCCAGGAAGAAGAGCCAAAGATGGACTGACACTTGCTTCTACATTGACCAGGCTGTTCTTGAATTCAAGATCTGCTTACAGCAGTCTCCAGGTGCTGACATTATAAGTACATAGCCACCACATCTAGTCTATAATGATTCTTTTCTATTGTTATTTCCCCAAACATATCTAAACGAATGAGTGATCATGCAACCCTGGGTTCTAGAAACTCTTTCTTCAGCTGCGCAGAAACTTTTAGTTCTGTGTTCTCATTTTTCAATTTTTGTTTTGACATTTCAGGCAACTGGAGTTCTATTTAGAAAATAACCTGTACCCATAATTTCTCGAGTGTGTCTTTTTATATTATTTTTCAGTGAATCCAAGTTAGGATAGGACATACTTAATTTCTCCATTTCCAGCCAGTGCACCAAATAAGTTGCTTGAAGTAATTTCTAAATATTCTGCACATACATAGGAAGGTAACATAGGGAATTTCAGTGCAAATGGGTCCTCAAGGAAAGAAAAAGGAAGAGAACATGCTGTGACCCCCTTGATGCAATTAAGGAGAGGGATCCTGGTAAAAGCTGATATTGATGGGGAGATATAGTGTATACATATTTGGAAATACCCCAGTGAACTCCCCTTACATAATTAATGTATGCTAATAAAAGAAAGAAAGCAAATCGTGGGATTTGTTCAAATTACATTTCTTCCAAATAGTTGACTATTACATATAACGATCTTCTTCGTAGTGCTATACTACATTCATCAAACACAGTTTGCATCAAAATGTTTCTTTTAAATCACTAATGGCTCCTCATCACTGAGAGAACAAGTGCTGAGATTCCTCCAAGGGCAAGTTTATTTGGACATGTATTTTAAGTCTCCCCTTACACCAGCCTCAGGGTCCAGACCTGCTTTACAACATTGCACTACGTCTTTCAGTTTATCATGTATGCTTGTAACTTTATGCTTTTATTCTTCCTCTCCATCATTCCAAACTGTTGTCTGTTATTTACTTCTCCTATCACTTTTTACTTTGTATATAAATCAATAATGGTTCAGAATTTCTGTAAAATTCCTGATGCACCATTTGCTTCATATTCCAATTACTTGTTTATATTTCTGCTTCTGTTAAAATTAAAATGTTCTATCATCTCTTGGAAAGAGATTCCCTTACAGTCTCAGCCAAGGAACTCTGGATACTCAGATCACCTTAATGCTTTGGTTCACAAAAGTTGTATCTTGAAATAAAAATTATACTTACAGAATATTCAAGTCTCTGAAGCCAGAAGGAGGTGCAAGTTAATGTGGTCAGTTCCTTGACACGCTCATGATATTTTAGAAATTTTGTATATTCAATGGAGCCTTGTGAACATCAGGAAGAAGCAGTACATACATGGATGTTATGACACTGTTCCCCGTGATGGACCCTGACAAAGAACTGCCCTTTTCTATCCCTTTACTGGACTGTCACTGATAAATGATGGTACTCAAGGGTTAGCACATTGCTTTCTTAAACAGCCATCTTCACAGTGGATGCACTTTTATATAACAAGTCACAATGAAAGGTGTCTCTTCTCTCTTGGACCATCTGTTTTTCTATTTCAATGGGACAATGAAAACAACATTTTTGGCCCAATTTTCCTCAATTGGGCAATAAACTATGGATTCCCTTGCTTCACAGACTTAAAAACATGAATAAAAACTGCATCTGTCTGTGCACACGTGGGAACTGAAATGCATGTCATCATAAAGCTCTCTTGATTCTGTTTAAAATATATTATCCTTTTATATCATTATTGGTTATGGTCAAAGCATATGTTTTGCCTGTCAAATGTATTTTGATGGGCTTCTGAACAAGGCACTCAATGGATCTTTACCTGTTCTTACTGGACAGAAGGTACAGGCTTCATGGACTACCAAAATCTGTTTGACACGAAATAAACAAAACATGGCACATTTTGGTCATCAAAAAAAAAAAAAGAAAAAGCACAGCAGTCGTACTATTTATTTATTTATTTACTTACTTACTTATTTATTGTTTTGGTAGTATTAGAGTTTGGGCTTGCTATGCCGGTGCTCTACCACTTGAATTATGTCGCCAGCCCTTTTTGCTTTAGCTATTTCTCCAGATAGGATCTCATGATTTTTGTCCAGAGCAGGAGTCAGACTGCATTCCTCTTGTACATACTCCACAGCTAGCTTACTTGTTGAGGGTCTCCTAACATTTTTCTTCCTCTGTGGCCTTAAATTATGATTCAAAGTATCTAGAATTAGTATTTGAGCCACCATGACTAGCATTTGACTTCATTTATGATGACTGACCATTGATAACTCAGTTGTCAGATATATCATCATGGGACACTATTTTGCAGGTGGTATAATGGGATACGAGACTCAAAAGACATGCCTATATGCATAAATCTGGAATGAGTGATAAGGCAACCTGTGTGGTTACGTCCCACAAAGATTTATTTTTCTCCAATTACGACTTGGTTAGACAAGTCTGGGTATTTTTCCATATTTCTATGTGATCCAAGTGTGCTCAGGAGAATTCATGGTATAAATTTTAAATGTATTACTTGTGTTTCAATAAAAATTATGAAGTAGCTAATTTTTAGGATTTAGTCATCCTATGATCTCAGGATTGAGAATACAACATTTTATATACATGAAACAATATGGATAATATACATAAATGATATATTTACATGTACAAGATATTATCCAAGATACACATGCATACAGAATACAAGTTTCCCACTTCAAGAATCCTGACATGTATTAATCCCAAATCCAGGAAGAATGTATCAATAAAATGTAGTTGAGGCTGAGAGCATGGCCTAGTGGTAGGGTGCTTGCCTATCATGCATGAAGCCCTGGGGTTGGTTCCTCAGTACCAAGTACCACATACATAGAGGAGGCCAGAGATGGTGCTGTGTCTCAAGTGGTAGAGTGCTAGCCTTGAGAAAGCCCAAAGACAGTCCCCAGACCCTGAGTTCAAGCCCCAGTACTGGTGATGTTGATTGCATATACAAACTAAAGTAGAAAGAAAGTAAAAAAGGAGGTAATGCTGGGTGCGATGGCTCATGCCTATAATCCTAGCTACTCAGGAGGCTGAGATCTGAGGATCAAGGTTCAAAGCCAGCCTAGGCACAAAAGAACCTGAGACTCTTATCTCCAATTAATCTCTAGAAAGTGGGATTTGAGGCTTGGTTCAAGGATAGGGCAATAGTCTTGAGCTAAAGAGCTCAGGGACAATGTCCAGGCTGAGATCAAGCCCCATGAACCACAAAAAAAGGAGGTAGTGTTTTGGGCTTGTTCCTCTTTGAAAAGAGCCACAGTTGTTTGTAATTCAATATGACTATGCTGAGAGTGGTGAGAGTGAAGATGCAGTGCTATGAGAAGTCCAAGGAGGTCATTATGGAAGATTTTCTGTCACTGACACTAGCATTTCAACTGGCATTTGTAGTCTTTATCTAGCCATCTACATTTGTTTCTCCACAAAGCGCTTCATTATCATCATTTTATTATTTCATTATGCTCTGCTTATGGTTAAGTAAATAAAGCTTAGAGAGCTTATGGGGCACAGACAAATTCCTTTAGTTGATAAATAACCGTACTGTGTGCTCACACTAAGAGATCAGAGCCTTTCTTCTGGGTCATTCTATCCTAAGGTCATGGTTATATGAGGCATATGCATGAAATGGGTGAGACTTATTTGGGAAAATACAAATGTATAACACTTTGCTTTCTCCTTTTGCTCTTTTGTCTATAAAGTCAAATCAGTGAGAATGGGATTGTAAATGCCAGGATAACATTTTTTTAAATGCTTTAGGAAATAAGATATAAGAAAGAGCACCCAATACTCTTTGAAATACTTTATTGTTATTATAAAGATGATTTACAGAGGGGTTACAGTTACATAAGTCAGGTAAAAAGCAAATTTGTTTCTGGGCAATGTCACCCTTTCCCTGGCTCTCTCCCAGTCTCTCCCCACCCCCTCCACCACAATTCTATAGTTGATTTTCCAGTGAGAACCACTGCTGCATTTATGCAGCCCTTGTCCCTCCGTTACTGTGTCTTTGAACTACCTGATGTCTGTAACCTGCTTCCCAGCTTTACTTTTTATTTTCTTTGCAGCATTGGGCATTGAACCCAAAGCTTCCTACATGCCAATTATTCTCAGTATCACTGAGTTCTATCCTCAGCCCACTAATATTGGATACTTCTATTTTACTTTTCAAAAAGATGACTCCAACTTCAGAAGTTAGGACAAGCACTATGTTGCTGGGGGTAATAAGAGGTAAAAGTATTGTCCTCTCCATGTCCTTCCCCCAAACACAAATTACTTGTGTAGAATTACTAACAAGGCATTGGTTCCCATATATGATGATAGGTAGCGCAATGGAAGTTTCCTTGTAGCCTATTGTACTGATGAATGAATTTACTTCTCCTCTGACATAGACTCATCCTGCAAGAAGCAACCTATGTTTAGCATAGCTGCAAGAATTAACACCTATTCCTTATTATCAGTCAAATCATGTTTTCAGAGTGATTCATTGCTCAGAATGACATTTAACATGAACGAAAAATAAGTGCTACATAATATATTTCCAGAAAATTCTGAAAATACTCTGTCAGCTTCTCCATAACAGAAGTTGTCAGTGACACATGTGAGAAAACAGAAGCGAGTAGTACACTAATATTATGCAATATATAAGATGCATTGTAAAATGACTGAGAGGAACATGTTCCAGTGTGTGACTCTGAAAAATCTTTTGAAGCAGGACAGAGACTTCAGTGATATTGTTATCTTTGATAGACTGATACCACCTGAGATGGTAAATGAGATGATGAAACAGAAAAGTGAATATAGAAATATCATGCAAAATTGTCCACAAACTTGGAATAGGCCTTAAAAAATGAAGAAAGTACAAAATAATAGTGAGGATATTATTTTGGCTGCCCTTTGTATCCATTTTTGGGGGGCCAGTCCTGGGCTTGAGCTCAGGGTCTGAGCACTGTCCTTGGACTTTCTCAAGGCTAGAGCTCTACCTCTTGAGCCTCAGCAACACTTCTAGTTTTTTTCTGTGTATGTGATACCGAGGAATCCAGCCCAGGTCTTCGTGCATGCTAGGCAAGCACTCTACCATTAGGCCAAACTCCTGGGCTTGAATGCAGGGCCTGGGAATTATCCTTGGACACTTTTTGCTCAAGGCAACTGGTCTGCCACTTGAGCCACAGCGCTACTTCCGACTTTTTTTGTACATGTGGTACTGAGCACTATACAACTAGGCTACACTCCCGACCAGAGAATCAACTTTTTAAAATAGAAAATTCATTGTCTTGAGTTCAAACTCCAGTACTACAAACAAAAATAAAATGCAACTATAAAAAAAGAATGAGCTTTTTTTCAGTAACCAAAAACAGTACTCAATTTCATACATGCAAGGACTACGCACATGCTTCCAAGTACAGTAATATGATTAAATAAATTATAGATATCACATTAACTAACCAAGGTATTCATGGTACCTAGCATGCATGAAGACCAGGTTTCGATTCCTTGGTACCACATGCAAAGAAAAAAAAGCCAGAAGTCATTGTATCTCAAAGCAGTGGAGCGCTAGCCTTGAGGAAGCCCAAGGACAGTGCTTAGGCCTTGAGTTCAAGCCCCAAGACTGGCAAAAATTAATTAATTAATTAAAGGAACAAATGGTTCTTATTCATTAAATGATATTCGAGCAAAAATACGTACAACTATTAAAAATTGAGCTTTTATGAATAGCTCTGAGTGACCCAACATTAATAGCATTGGTCTGATGTGCCAGACCATGCAACATTTCACTAAGATAATAGGTTTTCAATGGTTATATATGTATAAAAGAGACATATTAAGACGATCAGAAATTTCTGTTTTATGTATTTCTGTTTATTGGAAATCTTTTTGGTTTTTTTGTTTGTTTGTTTTGTTGGTCGTGGGGTTTGAACTCTGGGCCTGGGCTCTGTCCCTGAGGTCGTCCGTTCAAGACTACCCCTTGAGCCACATCCGCACTTCCCATTTTTACTGGTTAATTGGAAATAAGAGTCTCCCCAGTCTTTAGTACTCAGGCTGGCCTTGATCCTCAGATCTCAGCTTCCTGAGTAGCTAAGATTACAGGCGTGAGCCTGTAATTGGAAATTTTATGTAACCTATAAAATATTAATCATAAATGTAACTGACCAACTCAATGGAACATTACTGCATTCCTCTGCTACTGCTAGGTGTATAGCCTAACAGAGCACACTTTCCTGGGTGTCTACAAATATGCTATGCTTTTTCACATTTTTATCTTTTTTTTTTCTTTCCTAGGGCTTGAGTTCTGGAACTCTGGGCCCTGGAACTCTGGGTCCTGAGTGCTGTCCCCGGTTTCTTTTTGCTGAAGCCTAGCTCTCTTCCACTTGAGTCACAGTGCCATTTCTGGCTTTTACTGTGATTAATTGGAGATAGAGAGTCTCGGGGAATTTCCCATCCAGGCTGCTTCGAAAGACAATCTTCTGGTCTCAGTTGCTGAGGAGCTACACTTTCAGGTGAGAGCCACTGGTGCCTGCTACTTTTATAGTATTTGAATATAATTTTGTTGTTGTTGTTGTTTTACTCTTGAGACAGAAACCTTTGCTTTCTCTATGAGATATATTGCAGCAAAGAACTGTGTTGTAAGTTGTCACAAGTTCAACCAACCAGAACCTTAAAATTTATAGTGATATTATTGAGATATGGTTGAGGAAATTCAAGTCTAATTGTATATATAACTAATACCTAAAGCTTTAAGCAATGAAGATGACTAATGCCAAATTAATACTCACTGTTTCCAGTGTGGAGTAAATCTCTGTTTCTTCAATAGTTGAGCCAGTTCTTGGCAAATGAGAAGGATTTTAGCAAGTCAAAAGGCCAGGAATTCCTGCAATTATTTCGAGTTTCTGTATCATGAATCATGGGTAAACACAGTCCTTAAGTAGAATTGTTTCTGAAACAACAGTTAAGCATGAAGTTGCCCTAAGATTTCTAAATTCCATTAAAATGAACCAAGGTGTCGACAGTGAAATGTATTTTCACTAAAACAAACTAGGCAGTACCTGGCACATACTAGAAATTAAACATTTAGGAAAGTAGAGAGCACCATTACATGGGTTGATTTTTTTGAGGGGTGGGGTCGAACTAATTCTGGGGTTTGCATTCAAGAACCTGGGAAATGTCCATAAGATTTTTTTTCTCTAGACTAGCATTCTACCACCTGAGCCACAGCTCCACTTCTGGCTTTTATATATTTATTTTGGTAATTATTGAAGATAATGGACTCCAATTTCTGTCCAGGTTGGTTTCAAGTACTCAGATCTCAATCTCCTAAGTAGCTAGGATTGCAGGTATGTGCCATCAACAATTGGCTTCATATCTTGGCATTTAATATATGATTGTATATATTGCTCAAGTTTTTCCACAAAAAAGAAAATCTATTGTATCTAATATTAAAATATTGCATCTCATACATAATAATTTTAGTTACATATTATGTTACATATTGTAAAGTTATATTTACTAATGTAAATATAATGATAATGAATCCTATATTATATATTGATGCCATATAAAATATACATATAAATTTTTTCAAGGAATTATCTCATATGATTTGGGGAGTTGGCAATTCCTAAATCTTTAGAGAAGTCTAGAAGATAGAACTTGAGGGGAAGATCTTCTCCAGTCATTTCCCTCAATTGATTAGGTGCATACCATGAGTTAGCATTTACTGAAAGCTATTAAATATACTACAAAATATTTCCAAAGTCATATTTAAAATAATAGAAATATAGCTTAGCTTAGATAATGTCTAAAAATTAATTGACATAGCTCAAGCTCAGGATTTTCATTCTAGAAGGACAACTCCTGGAAATGTGACCTTGTGCTTCTGAGAATCTCTGCTCTTCGAGTCTGCTTCTTTGTGGTGAAAGTCAGATAATAGGATAAGCTCTACCAGAACTATGTTTTGAATGTAAATGTGTTAGCGTCAGGACCTGGTGTAGCATAAGCTCTGAGAAAACATTAGTTGCTTATATGGTTAGAATACTCACAATCCTGCATATGAATGCAAAGATCACAGTAGAATTTGAGAAGTGATGTCTCATTTTTATATATCTGCTTTTATGACCTAAAATATTAATGATTTGGGGCAAAATAAACTGAAAAATAGATAAATGAAGATTTTATGTGATTTTAAACCAGCTATCCCTACTCACCTTGTAGAAACACTTGTACCTCAAGATTTTTGTTTGTTCATTTGGTTAGGTAATTTATTTTAGGTCTGGAGCTTTTAGTTATAATCATGATTTATGATTCACATGAGAAACATAGCCAAGTAACCAAAAACATCCGCACTTGAACCATATGTTTATGCCTAAATACCAGATGTTAAACGTGGCAGAAATTTATATCCATTTTGTTTTAATATTTTTAATTAGCCAATTTATCAAACTGCAGTTAACTAAAAAAATAAAGGAAAGGTAAACTCAAACAGAACTACTCAAATAAAACTGAAAATACTGGTTAATCAAAACATAGTTCAGCGTAAGATTATAACTGTCTATTAGAGTATGAGAAATAAAATTTAAATTTATCTAAAACCCGAAACATTGTGACTACAATAATATTATCATATTTGAAGGAAATTCCCTTTAAATATTGTCTTTATAATAATAATCGGGAATTTGTACTTGTAACATGCTGATATTTTGTTTTTAAATATCTACATTTTTCATCTGTACATTAAAGATCCCCAATACACATTATCCTAGCAAAGTTCCTCTATAAAGTAATCTATATAGGAATAAAAGGAAACAGTTTGAAATCTGCATTTATCAAAACACATTTGATAATCAGGTAAAGTGCTGTAACAATATGATATAACCAAGGGACAGCAAAAGAGATGAGAGATAACATAGTACATTAAGGAAAACAAACACTCATTATATGGCTCTTGTTTCTATATCCTGGAGGTCCTTTCACTTTGCTTCATCCTATATGGCCTTATGAATCTAGATTTTGTTCTATTGTAAATCTTTGCTAGGAGAGACCAAGGTTTCTACTGATTATGACAAATGGGGGAAATAATTGAGCCTAAGTTCCTTTGGGTCTGGCTTACTTCACTTAATATGATTTTTTCTAAGTCTTTCCATTTCCTTACGAATGGAGTGTCTGATATATTGAATATATGTTTATCTGGTTATTTGAAATAGGATAAGGAAAGGGGAAAAACAAGATGAGGGGCAGGGGTGCGGGGAGGGAATTGGGACCAAAACATGAGAAAAGGTATCAATGTTTGTGAAGTAATGCACCTTTGTCTGCTGAATATAACCCTTCTATTAATTACAATAAAAATATATGAAAAAAACAGAGAATTTTTCCCCTATCATATTAGCTTGCTGGTCTACTCATTCTGAAATGTTCTCCTATTGTTTATCTATCATATGATTTTCTCAGGTATATATATTTCCTTAGAAATGTGAGAAACATTCACTGAAGTCATAACAAAGAAAGGAGAAAACAGGATCTATGGATGCATTACCATTCATTATTGCTGGTGGGTTGACCCATAAGGGAGAATGAAAACTGATAATCCATAACAAACATTCCCAACCCCCATATCAGGACAAATACTGTTAAAATGTACTATACTACCCATCTATAATTGCTGCATGAATTTAATAGTTAATCTCTTGGTTAGGGAGATCACCCCATTACTCTCTAAATCCCCTAAAAAACTATTATCTGACCCTAACAGCTTACCAGACAATGTAAGCATAATTGATCTGTTATTGGCTCCAAAATTACATTATATGGAAGTGTTTCCAGTTTGATAACCACAAGACCACATGCAAGAATAATTTCTTTATCATATTTCCATCACCTTAATGCAGGTATGTGTGCATATGAACATAATAGGGTTTTTTCCGTAAGTACCTCCAATCTAAGGACTGACTTTTTTTAAAGAATTTATTAATATTGATTTTTACATCATATTTCAAATGACATGTTTAACAAATGAGTGTTCAAGAAGGGAATTTCTATATACAATCACTGGCACTTAGTTTTTAGAACATAATCAAAATTAGGCTAAGGGTTTATATATCGTAGATACATATTAATTAAAGAAATAAAACATTATGTCTATAGACTCATAGATTTTTATGTCTATGTTGTTATGTTTATATTTCCAATGTCGTGTCCATAGCATTGGGTAAAGACTGACTTTTCAAAATTACTTTTGTGTTATCTTTTTTTAGTAACATCAATTAGCTGTACAAGCAGATTTTTATTTCAGCAATTCCATTAATGCATACAATGCTGCTTGATCATAATCATTCCTGTCTTCATTTTTTCCAGCCTCTGAAAACTGAACTCATCAGTTTTCTTGTCCCTTCTCTCTCTCTCTCTCTCTCTCTCTCTCTCTCTCTCTCTCTCTCTCTCTCTCTCTCTCTCTCTCTCTCTCTCTCTCTCACACACACACACACACACACACACATATATACTATAAATAATTAGTGTTTTGTCTAGATCCAATGATTGTTAGGATAAATATCGAATTGAAAATTCTCCCAGGAAACAAAAAAAATCCAGTTTTAAGACACAAATGTGAAAATTGTTTCTTTTGAAACAATTTATAATAGGATAAGACAGTATAGAAAACTGCCAATATTTGTGAGTCTTCAGAAAAATACAGAAGAATTTGTCATAAATTTTACGTGAGCGTGGCACTGTTTTGATATTCATATGCTGCTCGCTGCTTAAGATGTTTTACTTTGTGGAAAAGAAAGTTATCATTTGGTGACTTTTTTAGTTGCATGGATGAGTTTAAAAGATTATGGAACATAGATTTTCTGATCCTTAACAGAAACATTTTCAGAAATAAAGACTTACAGAGACTGCTACAGGAAAATTGTGTTACATTTGCATTTTGGTACTTAAATATAAGGAAAATAAAGCAACTGCAAATACTTAGAATGTGTTGCTTATCCTTTATGAAGCAGTCTACAAACTGACATTTACTAGTACATGGAATATTCTCTTTTAATCATAGGCCAAACTGATACTCCTGGCACAATTCTGTCTCTCATTTGTTTCTCCTGACAGTGATGGCAACTAAACACTTGATGCCTCAGATCCAGTTGTAATAATGCTTGAATTTGTGCAAAATTCAAAAATCATGCCTTAAAATATTTCAGTGGCAGATGTTGATATTTAGAAATTGACTAGAAATGAAATATTTCAACATGAGTAGTAGCAAAACGATATTAGAACATTAACACATGACATAATTAAAACACACTGTAACAATAAAAAATGTGTAGTGTCTAGCTGCAACATCACTGACACAACTTAAGTAAAATGTTAATCCTTTTCTGTGGTGGCAGTAAACACTATATAGATCAAGTCACATGACTCCTTGCGTGAGATAACAGATGGTCTTGTCAGTGACTCTGGTTATCTGTTCCATGCCCAAACCTACAACATTGAGAAGCACCAGACATCTGATCTTCCTGTCTAAAAGAAGTCAAATGTACCATTCTCTGAGTAAATAGACCAGGCAGAGTTCCCAAAATAAGGCCTCAAGTCCTGAGCCCAAGAACAGATTATATTCCATATTTTCCCAAAACTTGTATGTATACCTCTATCTCAAAACTCATATTTCCTTTGCATGATATATAAAATATGCCAAATTATATAATAAGTTGAATCAGAGGTTGCTATAATATCAGATCTCCTTTTTTTTTTTTTTTTTTTTTTTTTTTTGCTAGTCGTGGGCTTGAGCTCACAGCCTGAGCACTGTCCTTGGACTTTCTCAAGGTTAGAGCTCTACCACTTGAGACTCAGCACCATTTCTGGCTTTTTTCTATGTATGTGGTACCAAGGAATCAAACCCAGGTCTTCGTGCATGCTAGGCAAGCACTCTACCACTAGGCCAAACTCCCGGCCCCTAAGATCTCCTTTTAAAGGTTGTAGATCAATCAGTTAAAAGCTGTGAAAAGTGGTCAATTCCTAGTTTTGAAAGATTCTGACCTAATGGATAATTGGTGAGTACTTTTTCTCCTTTTCTTGGTGTAAAGATGCATCCTAAAGTATCCAAGGTTGCATTCCCAATTTGAACTTGAAGTTTTAGTCCCTCTTCCTTCATCCTCCTATTAGCTGAATTCCAGTTTGAATTCACCATATCTACCTGCTATTTTAAAATCTAAGTAGAAATTCAGTATTTGTGATAAAAATTCAGCATCTTTTAATAATATATATTATATTCAAAGAATTCACATGAGAAAGCATGTAAGATGGCTTGTTAATGCATGATGATGTTGCCTATATGGGGAAAAGGCAATTTTAGCAAAAATAGTTAAATACTGTGGCATTGAAAGTTATGTTATTTCCTCCTTACATTATTTATATACGGCTACTAAAATATTAATATATGGCTTATAATGCATATCTGCTTGGGAACTTGCTTCTCCATTCTTGTATATAATATTTTCCCAGCTGTCTCTCAAAGAGATACATGTAGTATAGTCATCTTATGCCAGTCCTGTAGTGATGAGAAACTTCTCTTTTTTTTCAAAGAAAGCTGAATATGTAAAGAAACCAAGCTTGTGTCGGGAAAAGATGATTCTACTTATCTTGTTAGAATTTTGGATTTGGATTTAGATTCCAGATTTAGTAAATGAAAATCTAAATTTTAGGTAATATGTTTTGGTATAATTATATCTCCCTACATATGTCTAATGTGATATTTGAAAGCAAGTACTTGCATTGTTATTTATGAAAAATTTATATGCTACTGAGAGTTCAGTAATTTCTCTGTAAATTGAGTACATTTTCCAAATAACACAATTTTCAATCATGTCAAATAAAAATGCTGTGATTAAATGCAAATAGATTACAGATATCGATGTCTAAGATAAACTATTAAAAGTTTTCAGGGCTGAGAATATAGCTCAATGGGAGAACACCTGTTTAATATATGCAAGCCCCAAGGCTCAATCCTCAACTCTGACCCAAATTTATAGCAGGTGAAATAGCAGGTTATCTTCCTGCCTCTATGAGAGTAACACTGTGTTAACTTTGTTAAAAACCATAAAAAGTTATCCAAAAATAAAAAAACAATTGGATTCCAATTACAAAATTTCTATTATCAAAGAGTATGTGAAAATACTTTCTAGAAGAATACTGAACAATATTAAAGTCCAATACAATTTTTCAAAAAAATTTTTGAACCAGCACTTTACAGAGGATGTTCTATAAGTACACAATAAAGATATAAAGATTGAAAAGCCCCATAGATCATTACAGAAACTGAAATGAAAATGAGATATATTGGTGTATCGCTACAGTTCTACTAGAAAGTCTGTCATGCATTGTCCAGCAGAAGATGGGGGTATATTGAATTAAAAGTGGCTGATTGATTTTGGGAATCTCATTTTTCTGATAAAATAGAGTAAGGAATAATAGAAAGAAGGCTACTCTGTTAGCCCATGATAATTTTATAAAATGATATTAAGGAAATACAGATTTTTCAAAAGAAGTGAAGAAAGGGTATGTAATATTCAACTCCATATGATAAAAAATGTGAGATCAGTGTGATTCCTTTAATCACTCTCACCCATCTCTCCCCTATCCATTCCTTTCCCTCACTCTTCTTTTTTTTCAGTCTTCTTAATTTTGGAGAATATTCATTAGATTATCTTTTTGCTATATTCTTTTCCTCTTCTCTTCTTTATTTGTCCACCCATTTCACTAGAACCCCATTCCACCTGCAGAATAAAAATTTAAACTTTTCTCTAGTTTTTATAAACAGCATTTAAATTCATTTCCTCATTTGCTTTCTAAAAGAGGAGAGTGAAGGTGACAAAAGTAAAATGAACTCATTGAAGTCATATGACTACAAATAAGAGGGACAGAGTGCTCTCTTTGGCAGCACATATAATATAATTAGAGTGATACAGAGATTAGCATGGCTTCTGTGCAAGGATGATACACAAATTCATAAAGCATTCCATATTTTATCAAGAAAATGTGGTAATTTTTTTTTGCTTGCCAGTCCTGGGACTTCATCGCAGGGTCTGGGCACTGTCCTTGGACACACTTTCTGCCAAAAGATAGTGCTCTGCCGTTTGAGCCACCCACCACTTTTGCTTTTTCTGTATTTTGTGGTACCCCGGGAATCAAACCTAGGGCTTTGTGCATGCCAGGCAAGCACTCTACCATTAGGTTATGCTTCTGGCCCAGATGTGGTAATTTATATCCAATGCAATTCTAAGTTGCCATAAGAAAGAATGATGACATAGTTCCATTCATAAGGAAGTGGAAAGCCTGGGGAAAAAATCATATTAAGTGAAGTAAGCCAGACCCAACGAAGCACAGGCTCCATGTATCGCTCATTTGCAATATGTCTAGGATAGTCCTAGCAGCAAATCACAATAGTTCAATAGCTATGTGAATATGGCCATATAGGATAAGGATAAGCAAAATGAACTCCAAGATATGGAAACGATAGCTTTATTTTTGTGTTTGTTGCTCTCAATTACTTTGTGAGGAGGTTATTTCTTCCTCTTCTTTTCTTCTTCTTCTTCTTCTTCTTCTTCTTCTTCTTCTTCTTCTTCTTCTTCTTCTTCTTCTTCTTCTTCTGCTTCTTCTGCTTCTTCTGCTTCTTCTGCTTCTTCTGCTTCTTCTGCTTCTTCTTCTTCTTCTTCTTCTTCCTCCTCTTCTTCCTCCTCTTCTTCCTCTTCTTCCTCTGCTTCTTCCTCTGCTTCTTCCTCTGCTTCTTCCTCTGCTTCTTCCTCTTCCTCTTCCTCTTCCTCTTCCTCTTCCTCTTCTTCTTCTTCTTCTTCTTCTTCTTCTTCTTCTTCTTCTTCTTCTTCTTCTTCTTCTTCTTCTTCTTCCTCTTCTTCTTCTTCTTCTTCTTCTCTCTTTCTCTCTCTCTATTTCTGTTTCTCTCTCTGTCTCTCTCTCTCTTTCTCTCTCCTCTTTCCTTTTTTGTTTCTTATATTTTTTTGTCACTGAATCTGACTTTGGTACCTGGTATATTGTATATGCATTTATTTGTTTATTTGAAATAAGGAAGAGAAGGGGAAAAAGATGACTGAGAATGGGGGAGGGGAGAGAAACTGGGAAAAAAACATGGGGAGGGGTATCAATATTTAATAGTAGTGTACCCACTACCTGATGAATGTAACTGTAACTGCTCAATACATAACCCCGACAATAAAATTTTTATTTTTTAAATATATTTTTATTGTAATTAATAGGATTACATTACATTCGCCAGATAAAAGGTATACTACTTCACAAATATTGCTACCCCTTCTCATGTTTTTGTCCCCATTTCCCTCCCCCCACCCTCTCCTCTCATCTTGTTTTCCCCCTTCTCTTTCATATTTCTTTTTTTATTTTATTTTTCATTGTAATTAATGAAAGGGTTACATGATATTTGCTAGATAAAAGGTGCATTAATTCACATACATTGATACCCTTTCACATGTCTTGGTACCGATTACCCTCCCACCCACCCCCCCCATCTTGGTTTTCCCCCCTTCCCTATCAAATTTCAAATAACCAAATACAAATAAATTCAATATATCAGATAACAAAGTGAGATACTGTAACAATATGAGATACCAAAGGGACAGCAAAGGAGATGAGAAATAACATAGTACATTAAGGACAACAGTAATTAGTTATATGGCTTTTGTTTCAAGATCCTGGAGGTCCTTTCAATCAGCTTCATACTATATAGCCTTAGGTATCAAGGTTTTGCTCTATTGCAGATCTCTGCTAGTAGAGCCCAAGGTTTCTACTGATTATGACAAATGAGGGAAACCATTGAGCCTAAGTTCCTTTGAGTCTGGCTTACTTCACTTAATATGATTTTTTCTAAGTCTTTCCATTTCCTAACAAATGGGGCGATGTCATTCTTTCTGACAGCAGCATAGAATTCCATTGTGTACAAATACCACAACTTGTTGATCCACTCATCAGCTGAGGGACATCTAGGTTGGTTCCATATCTTTGCTATGGTGAATAGTGCTGCAATGAACATTGTTGTGCTAGTGGGTTTAGTATGTCCTTGTTTCTGGGTGGTTGGGTAAATGCCAAGTAGTGGAATTGCTGGGTCATAGGGGAGTTCTATGTTTAGCCTTTTGAGGCACTGCCACACTGCTTTCCATAGTGGTTGAACGAGTTTGCACTCCCACCAACAGTGTAGTAGTGATCCCTCCTGGCCACATCTCCTCCAGAATCTGTTATTATTCGTTTTCCTGATCCTGGCCATTCTAACTAGAGTGAGGTGGAATCTTAGAGTTGTTTTGATTTTCATTTCTTTTATGACCAGAGATGTTGAGCATTTCTTCATGTGTCTATAGGCCATTTTTATTTCTTCTTCAGAGAAGACTCTCTTTAAGTCTTTGGCCCATTTTTTTAATGGGATGGTTGTTACTTTGGAGATTAGTTTTGGAGTGATTCAATTTTTTGAGTTGTTGATATATTCTAGATATGAGGCCTTTGTCCGTTGTTTGGTTGGTGAAGATCTTCTCCCACTCTGTAGGCTTCCTAATTAATTTACTAGCTATGTCGTTTGCCATACAAAAGCTCCGCAGTTTAAAGCAGTCCCACTTATCCAGCTTTTCTCTGATTTGTTGTGATTCTTGGTCCTTATTAAGAAAGTTTCGACCTGTTCCAAGGAGGCCTAGTGTATCTCCTATTCCTTCTTGTAAAGTTTCAGTGTGTCAGCTTTTACCTCCAGGTCTTTGATCCATTTGGAGTTACTTCTAGTGCAGGGAGACAAAGAAGGATCCAACTTCAGTTTTCTGCAGGTGCTTAACCAGTTCTGCCAGCACAACTTGTTGAAGAGGCAGTCTTTCTTCCATTATAATTTTTGGCTCCCTTGTCTAAGATTAGGTGGCCATAGCTCTATGGTTTAATATCTGGGTCCTGAATTCTATTTCATTGGTCTTCAGGCCTGTTCATGTGCCAGTACCAAGCTGTTTTGATAATTATAGCCCTGTAATAGAGTCTAAAGCTTGGAATTGAAATTCCTCCAGCGCTGTTCTTTCTGCTAAGAAGTGTTTTTGCAATACGGGGTCTTTTATTATTCCATATGAAATTTTGGATTGCCTCTTCTATTTCTTTAAAGAATGACATTGGGATATTGATGGGTATTGCATTGAATTTGTAGATAGCCCTTGGCAAGATTGTCATTTTCACAATGTTGATTCTTCCAATCCAGGAGCATGGGAGTTTTTTCCATTTCCTTATTTCTGCTTTAATTTCCTTTTTTAGGGTTTTAAAGTTCTCATCAAAAAGGTCCTTTACATTCTTAGTTAAGCTAATTCCTAGGTACTTTATTTTCTTTGAGGCTATTGTGAAAGGAGTTGCTTTCCTGATTATTGCCTTGTTCCTCTCACTGTTGGCGTAGAGGAATGCAGTTGATTTTTGAGGGTTAATTTTATAGCCTGCTACCCTTCCAAAGTTTTGAATCAGCTCAAGGAGCTTGGGAGTAGAGTCTATAGGATTCTTTAAATACAGAATCATGTCATCTGCAAAGAGGGATAGTTTTACTTCCTCTTTCCCTACTTGGATCCCCTTTATGCTTGCTTCTTGCCTTATTGCACTGGCTAGGAATTCTAATACTATGTTAAAGAGGAGTGGAGAGAGTGGGCATCCTTGTCTCATTCCTGATTTTAGAGGGAATGGCTTTAGATTTTCGCCATTAAGTATAATACTAGCTGTGGGTTTGTCATACACAGCCTTTATTACATTGAGGAATGTTCCATGGATTCCTAGTTTCTCCAGAGCTTTTAACATAAAGGGGTGTTGGATCTTGTCAAATGCCTTTTCTGCATCTATTGAGACAACCATGTGATTTTTATCCTTGCTCCTGTTGATGTGTTGAATTATATTAATTGATTTGCCTATGCTGAACCAACTTTGCCTCCCTGTGATGAATCCTGTTTGATCATAGTGTATATTCTTGATGTATTGTTGTAGATGGTTGGCCAGTATTTTGTTGAGAAGTTTTGCATCGATTTTCATCAAAGAAATAGGTCTATAGTTCTCTTTCTTTGATGAATCTCTGTCTGGTTTGGGGATGAGTGTTATACTGGCTTCATAGAATGAGTTTGGTAAAGAACCTTCATTTTCAGTTTCGTTGAAGAGCTTGAGGAGTATTGGTGTGAGCTCTGCTTTGAAGACCTTATAGAATTCAGCTGTGAATCCATCTGGCCCTGGGCTTTTCTTAGGTAGAAGTTCTCTAATTGCCATTTCTATTTCAGTGCTTGAAATAGGCCTGTTTAGTTGGGTTAGTTCTTCTTGGTTCAGTGTGTGTATGTTAATATTGGCTAGGAATTCATCCATTTCTTCTAGATTCTCAAATTTGTTGGCGTAAAGGTTTGAGAAGTATTCCCTCATGATATTCTGGATCTTGGTAATTTCTGTCGTGATATTACCATTTTCATCTGCGATTTTGTTCATTTCGGTATGCTCTCGTCTTTTTTTGGTAAGATTTGCTAAGGATTTGTCAATTTTGTTAATTCTTTCAAAGAACCAACTCCTTGTTTTGTTGATTCTTTCTATACTTTTTTTTTGGATTCCAAATCATTTAATTCTGCTTTGATTTTAATAATTTGCTTTCTTCTACTGGGATTAGGGTTGGTTTGTTGCTTTTTCCAGGAGCTTAAGGTGAGACATTAACTTGTTGGTTCGCAATTTTTCCAACTTGTTGTTGTAGGCACTCAGAGCTATAAATTTTCCTCTGAGTACTGCCTTTGCTGTGTCCCAAAGGAGTTGGTATTTTGTGTGCTCCTTATTGTTAAATTTCATAAACTGTTGGATTTCTGTTCTGATCTCTTCGATGACCCATTGGTGATTCAACAATGTGTTGTTCAGTATCCATGAGTTACAGGGTTTTCGTTGGTGGAGATGTTTGTTCAGTTCCAATTTGATGCCTTTGTGATTTGGTAGCGTGCAGGGAATAATTTCAGTGTTTCTGAATCTGTCCAGGTTTGTTTTATGGCCTAAGATGTGATCTGTTTTGGAAAATGTTCCATGTGCTGCTGAGAAAAATGTATATTGTGTTGTTGCTGGGTGGAATATTCTGCAGATGTCTGTTAGATCTAGTTGGTCTATATAGTTGTTCAGTGCTAAGGTTTCTCTGTTGAGTTTTTGCCTTGTTGTTCTGTCCATAGGTGAGAGTGGTGTGTTAAAGTCACCAACAATCACTGCGTTTCGATCTATGTATGGTTTCAGTGTAAGTAAAGTTTGCTTGATGAAGTTCAGAGCTCCGGGATTAGGTGTGTAAATATTTAGGATCGTTATGTCTTCCTGGAGGAAAGATCCCTTTAGTAGTATGTAGTCACCTTTTTTGTCTTTTCTTATTAATTTTAGTTTGAAATCTATTTTATCTGATATGAGGATGGCAACTCCTGCCTGTTTTTGGGGGCCGTTAGCTTGATAGAGTCTATTCCAACCTCTCACTTTCAAAAGATGATTGTTTTTTTGGGTAAGACGTGTCTCTTGAAGACAGCAAAACGATGGCTCTTGCGTTTTGATCCGACTAGACAGTCTATGCCGTTTAATTGGTGAGTTAAGTCCATTGATATTGAGAGTTAGAAATGAGAGATATTTATTAGTTCCTACCATTTTTAAAAGCTTTTATTAGGGCCTGTGTCTTGATAGTTCTTGTGGTCCTTAGATGGGATGCTGTTTAGGTGCCATTTCTTTCCCTGTATTGCATTTATTTTGGTTTTCTATGTATAGAACATCTTTGAGAATTCTCTGTAGTGATGGTTTGGTTGCTACATATTGTTGCAGCTTTTCTCTGGAATGGAATGTTTTTATTGTTCCCTCAGTTATGAATGAGAGCTTAACTGGGTACAGTACTCTTGGTTGGTAGTTATTTGACGTAAGGGCGTGACATATATGCTTCCAGTCACTTCTTGCTTGCATGGTCTCTGCTGAGAAATCTGGGGTTATTCTGATTGGTTTGCCTTTATAGGTTATTGATCCCTTTTCCCTGGCTGCCTTTAGGATCCTTTCTTTGGTTTCTATTGATCCAGTTCAGATTACAATGTGGCAGTGGGATGTTCTTTTCTGGTCAGTTCTGTTTGGGGTTCTAAAAGGTTCTTGTATCTGGATGGGCCTGCCCTTCTGGATATTTGGGAAATTCTCTGAGATGATTCCCTGAAGTATATTTCCAATACCATTGACCACTTTCTCCAGACCCTCCTCAATACCAATTAGCCTTAAATTAGGCTTCCCAATTGTATCTTGGACCTCCTGAAGCGCTCTCTCATATTTCCTAGATTTGGATTGACTCGTTTTCTGTTCTTTCTCTATAATAACTAAATTGTCTTCAGCCCCAGAAATTCTCTCCTCTGCATTGTCTAACCTGCTATCAAAGCTATCTACGTTATTTTTTCATCTCCCTTGCTTCTAATTGCTCATTTTTGATGCCTTGCATCACTTCTTTTAGATCATGTATGGATTTCGTTAGCTCCTTGATTTCCATTTGAGTGGTTAGCTCATCAGCTTTATTTTCTTTGGACATTTGCTGGAGTTCGGTCACCTTTTTATTTGTGGATTCTATGAATCCATTCATCTTTCTTTGAAAAACTTTTATTATGGCCTCCTTTATGGCTTCTTCTTTTTCACTTATCACCTTGTTTATGGTTTCCTCCTGTTCAACTACGGCTTCCTCCCTTATCTCTTTCTTTATATTTTCACATTTTTCATTAATGATGTTTATCAATTTCATTTGTATAGCACTTGGAAGACTCTCCTCTAGGTTTGCCAGTGCCTGTTCCATTGTCTGTTTACATTGGGTGGGGGATGTTGTTTTTGATTTGACATTTTTCTTGAGTTTCTTGTTCTGCCCATTTGAAAATGGGAGCAAGATTAATACTAAACACGATTATAGTTTTTCAGATATAACCAACCTAGACCTCTGTAGTTGGCAGACACTAGATGTTCACAATTTTTGATTGGTGTTATCACTCTTTCTTTTTTTGCACTTACAGACCAGTCTAATACAACCACTGATAAGCTATTTATACCCAAAACAATAAGCCTCTCAATCCAAAATCTATTGTCTTTGAGTCCCTCTGAGCCTAGAGAATAATTAAACACCCAGATATACAGTATTGCTCAACAGCCATCAAGTGTAGATCCATGCATTATAAGGGTTGAAAGACGAACAGACAACCAGAGATAGACAAATAGAATGAGAGAGGTCAGGGGAGGTACAAGGGGATTAACGTAAGAGTGTATGAATATTATCCTAATGAAGAAAAGGTATAGCGTAAGGATAACTGACCTAAGTTGGTAAGTAGGTAGCGTATTTAAGTACAAAGTTTGGAAAGTATTAGAATAAAACTTATGTGTTGCTGCACGACTAGCTCTTAGCCCAACCAGTGGTCTCACAGTGGACCATGGGATGGATCTCCGAGCTTCAGTCTGAGTGTGATGGGCAGATGTTTTCCTGTGCTGCTTCCAGGGGAGGTCCCCAGCCAAGAGTCTGGGGTTTGAGAGTTTCCAGGCGCTCTCAGCAGGACCAGCAGGATACCCCTCTGTTCCCAGGGGCGGTTCCCAGCTGAGGACATGGCTCCAAGGACAGAGCCACGCCTTTTTGATTCTCAGAAGGTAAGCTTGGCTGCTGGTTGGCCCTTCAGATCCCTGCTGAGTTTCCACTGCTTTGTCAGAGGGTCTGTGACTGTGGGGGGCCCCTCGGTGCTGTCTTGCTCAGGATTCCCAGCTGGAGGATGCCCTGCTCAAGAATTGAGGGGGAACAGATGCTGGCTCCTAGACTCCCGCACACCCCACCCGCTGTTGTATGTCAGGGTCCCAGAGCCCTCCAGTTTCAGTGGCCTAGGAGAGGAGCCTGGTGGGTGGTTGGGAGCTGGGACAACTCCACCTCCCCTGGTAGGGTGCTGAGTCTTAGGGTCTGCCTGCCTGTCAATCTCCAGTCAATGGCCTGAGGGAGGGGGCTGTTGAGGGGAGGGACAGGATTCTAAATTCCTTGCCCCCCTGCTCCTGCCAGTCTTTCTCGGGCAGGGTGGAGGGGTCTGAGTTAAGTTCTATTGCTTGGCACCCGCTCTGCTTTCCCTATGTGTTTGGGGACGCGCTGTATTACTCACGCCTCTGCGTTCTGTCTGTGGGTGTTCCACGGTGGTGGAGAGTCTTTCACTCCCCTTGGGTCTCCTCCGCTGCATGTGTTCCATGTCTGAGTTCCGCTGCTTGCTGTTCTGGTTCCACGTCTGGGTTCCGCTGCTTCTGAGGCTCGCTGGCCTGTCCTGTGCTGGTTTCTGCAGTGGTCGGGGGCTGCTCAGCTCGGCGCCCTCCACAGCTGCTTTTGGAGGAGCCAGCGGTGAGGGGTGGGGGAGGGGTCCTCGCGTTCCAAACTCTTTGAGAAAGTTGGATGTGAGGTTTATCTGGATTTCTTTTCCAGTTTAAGTCCTTCTCTGTTGCTTTTTGAGTTTGTTGTTGTGGATTTCTTAAGATAATTGGCTCATGGGACTCCCTGGTTCTCTCTTTTTGTGAGACAGAGCTAGGCAGGGTCCCATTGTCTCGGCGCCATCTTCCAGTCTTTAAAATACGATTTTTAAAAAGCAATGCCTACTGCATGGAATGTAGTATCTTAGATTCACTCTTGGAACAGGAAAAATCATGTGTAGAAAATCTGAAGAAACTTGAAGTTTGTTGTTAGACAATGTAACAGTAAAATGTGAAAGTCATTGTCCTGGGTTATAGAAATTATTTATGTAAACTATGCATTATTATCCAACTTTTTATAAATTTATAACTATTCTACAATAAATGTTTACTATTATAAAGTGAAAAGAGGTAAAGAACAAATCATTTCCAATTATTTGGCCAGTCCTAATCAGTCTTTCTTAAATTTGTGCTCAAACGCTACTGCCTTTATCTGTACCTTTGCTATGTTCAGAACATCAAGAACTCTTGTATGGGTATATAGATTTTTAAGGCCTTTTGGATTTTTCTCACTCTATGTTGCTTTGAAGTCAGTCTACCATCAGCAAAATTTCCAGCTAGAATAAACCAATTAAGGACTGTTCAGTCCACAATGTTTTAAACTTCAATTGGAAGAAGAATTCTCTGTATGATAGCTGATATTATGAAATCATGAATTATGAAATAATTTATTAATGATGTATACAATTATGTGATTAAAATATGTCAGAATATGGACTGTAGAACAAGTCACATTTGTCATGCAGCATTGATCAAAGTTTCAGAGTTCCCACTTCTAAATAAAGTTTGATTAAACGACTGATGGATAACAGGTCCAAACTGCAAGGGGACAACTGTTGAATTCAACACAATTTCCCAACTTATTGTAGCCTCACTACTTACATTCTCTTAAAACAGAATCAATCTAGTTAGAAGATGCATTCTAATTTGCACCTGTCATAGTTCCATTCATTTATTTCACATATCCGACAGGTATTTCCCCTTTTATTCTGACAGCTTCAGTTCCACTGAAATATTCATAATGTTCCCAGCCCCAAGCAGTATTTTCTTTACAAGCATCTGTAAATTCAGAAAGCATCAAAAGGCTAAGGCATTTCAGGTTATTTCAACTTTTTGAATTGAACAAAAACATATTTATCAAATTAAAGGAAGATGGTCAGAGGCACAATAGAGCAATGAGGATCTCACAAAAACGTAACTAATATTTCATATGTAAAAGAACATGTGGTGAAAGTTCTATTTTTATAATTTCCTCAGGAAGAAAAAAAAGCACAGATTTTTTTCAATAAGTACAAAGCAATTATTTTAACCTTCTGGCTGGCTCACTTTCTGTTAGAAAAGAAATTTTATTTGGCTACTTTGTCCTTTATTGAGACACTTGAATACTTTTTATAAGTGGTATAAAATTACATCTTGTACCCTTCATCAGCATTGTACTTTGAGACAGACAATACTTTACATTGTGTGAAAATTGAGCTGTTTACATCATTTTCAAAGGGCATATTAAGCTTCTGTTTATTGTTAGTTGTATAAATGTAACAAACATATCTATAATTACAGGAAATTATATGCTGTATTCAATTAAACAAACCATAAATTACAGGTTGTGTTAAGAACAACAAGACATCTGTAATGTCACAATACTCAGAATCTGCCAAGCTAGTCTGCTATGGATACAGGAGGAACACTAGATATTCCTGGGTCAGAAACAAAGAATATTTTGCAATAATGGGAATTTATCATTTGGTTAAATTTTTCAGGGTTATATGATGTTGTGGTCATTAAACATAAAGAAACCTGACATTTTATACTCACATGCAAGTAAGCCTAAAGGAAAATTAAAAATTTCTCCTGTTTCCCAAATGAAAACCTCATTTTTATCTTTTATTTCACTGTGTAATACTTAGAAAAAGTACTTAGAAAAAGTTTCTTTGTTTGTACCATACACAGAAATATGGAAAGATACCTGGAATCAGTGGTTATCACTGTATGTTTTTCCACTTTAGGCAAAAAAAAACCCACTTTTTATTCTACCATAATCTGCTAACAGTATGTGTCATACTTTTTAAAAAAATTTATTGTTGGGGAAATGTATAGAGGGATTACAGTTACATTCACCAAGTAGTAGGTGCATTACTTCTCACACATTCACACCCCTTGTCATGGTTTTTGTCCCCATTTCCCTCTCCCCATCCCCTCCCAATCATCTTGTTTTCCCCTTTTCCCTCTCTTATTTCAAATAAACATAGAAACATATACAAAATATACCAGGTTACAAAGTCAGATGCAGTAGCAATATGAGATTAACCAAAGGACAAAAAAAGAGAAGATAAATAAAAAATCATACATTTTTGACCACAGTGAAACTTAAGTACTAATCTGGGGAGATATTTTGTTAGTTAAAACTCAGAAGTGAAGATCATAAAAATAACAAAGGTTAGAGCAAAAATAAACTAGGGCTTTTAAACATATATTCTTAGATTGCATTTATAAGAATTCCTTTGAGAGTTTGGTAAAATACTGAGTCATGAGTCCTAGCTCCCAAATTCACTGGATCATTATCTCTAGTGAAATAACCTTGAAGCTTGAATTCTTAACTGGTCATAAAAGGAATTTTATGTGTCCTAGGGTGTTTGAGCTATGGGGAAAAATATGGTTAGATAGCCAAGCTGATTGTAGAGATGACTTAAGGGTACCATAGGAGAAAGATATCAGATATAAAAAAAAGGTAGCAAAAATGTGGGAAGTCTGAATGCTGGAAGCAAGACCCAGAATGGTTAGAAGTTTTGTCTTTATTCCTAGGGACTTCTATATCTTTCCTTAACGTTTGAGCTACCAAGAGCCTATAAGAAGTACATATTTGGCAATAGATTTTACTACAGTGTTTAGAATGGTCTCTCATCTCTAAAAGTAAAAATTGCCAAATAAACAGCAAATAAAATTCAGAAATACTTAAAACTAATTACTTACCTTGACCAAAATGTAAGTTATTGTCATATTTTGAAATAGATTAATATAAGATAGCATATTAGCAAAATAAAATTCATCACTATAAAATCATTTAAAAATAAATAAAAGGGCCTGGAATTCGGCCTAATGGTTGAGTGCTTGCCTACCCGGGTTCAATTCCTAGTACCACATACATAGAAAATGCCAGAAGTGGTGATGTGGCTGAAGTGGTAGAGCCCTAGCCTTGAGAAAGCTCAAACTCAGGCCATGAGTTCAAGCCCCAGAAGCAACAAATATTTTTTTAAATTTAAAAAAAAATAAATTTTTAGGCCTCATATCTAAAATATATCAACAACTCAAAAAATTGAATCACTCCAAAACTAACCTCCAAAGTAACAACCATCCCATTAAAAAATGGGCCAAAGACTTAAAGAGAGTCTTCTCTGAAGAAGAAACAAAAATGGCCTATAGACACATGAAGAAATGCTCAACATCTCTGGTCATAAAAGAAATGCAAATCAAAACAACTCTAAGATTCCACCTCACTCTAGTTAGAATGGCCAAGATCAGGAAAACGAATGACAACAGATGCTGGAGGGGATGTTGCCAGGAGGGATCACTACTACACTGTTGGTGGGAGTGCAAACTCGTTCAACCACTATGGAAAGCAGTGTGGCAGTGCCTCAAAAGGCTAAACATAGAACTCCCCTATGACCCAGCAATTCCACTACTTGGCATTTACCCAACCACCCAGAAACAAGGACATACTAAACCCACTAGCACAACAATGTTCATTGCAGCACTATTCACCATAGCAAAGATATGGAACCAACCTAGATGTCCCTCAGCTGATGAGTGGATCAACAAGTTGTGGTATTTGTACACAATGGAATTCTATGCTGCTGTCAGAAAGAATGACATCGCCCCATTTGTTAGGAAATGGAAAGACTTAGAAAAAATCATATTAAGTGAAGTAAGCCAGACTCAAAGGAACTTAGGCTCAATGGTTTCCCTCATTCGTCATAATCAGTAGAAACCTTGGGCTCTACTAGCAGAGATTTGCAATAGAGCAAAATCTTGATACATAAGGACATATAATGTGAAGCTAATTGAAAGGACCTCCAGGATATTGAAACAAAAGCCATATAATGAATGATTGTTGTCCTTAATGTACTATGTTGTCTCTCATCTCCTTTGCTGTCCCTTGGTTATCTCATATTGGTATAGTATCTCACTTTGTTATCTGATATATTGAATTTATTTGTATTTGGATATTTGAAATTTGATAGGGAAGGGGGGAAAACCAAGATGGGTGGGGGGTGTGGGGGGGGAGGGAAATGGGTACCAAGACATGTGAAAGGGTATCAATGTATGTGAATTAATGCACCTTCTATCTGGCAAATATCATGTAACCCTTTTACTAATTACAATAAAAAAAGAAAAAAGAAAAAAGAAAATAAAGAAGAGGCACTTAATGAAACTAATATGCATTAATTTAAATATGCCCAATAAGCAAGCCAGAAAGGAATTTTATCAGCTTATATATGCCTGTAAACCAGTTATTCAGGAAGCTGGAACAGTAGGAGGACAGGCTGGAAAACTTAAACTCTGTCACAAAATGAATTTTAAAAAAAATCTAGCTCAAAAAATCAGTTATCTAGAATCTCTGAGAACCTAAGTTCAAGTCCTTATACCACACTTACAAAAAAAAGGTGTCTTCTTAATCTGTGAATGGTAATTGTGCCACCAACTTAATGTAAAAAAGGGGGGGCTGGGATTTGACTCTTAAAAATGGGAAATTAGGCAAAGATGTTTTATTTTGCCACTTCTGCTCAACTCCATATTAGATATTTGAAAGCTTAAGTAAATACAAGAATGGGAAGAAAAGATGAAGGGAAAACAAAGAAGAAGGAAGAAACAATGAACTGATGGAAAAATTAAACTACAAAGAACAGCTTTGAGGAAGGAAGAAGTAAACTTGGTTCACAAAACACAGTAATCTTATATTTGAGGAATGTTTTTAAAAATCTACCAGCCCTATTTAACAACATCGCAGCATACAGCTTATTATACAAAAATTTACTGCCTAGCTCCATGTAATGAATGACACATGTGACTTACAGTTCAGTAGAGGCTTAGGCATTAGGCTGTTAAATCAATAAGCTAGATCTATTACTCACAGTTTTCATCTCTGGCTTTTTTCCATGTTATTTTGTTGTTGTTCTTGCGTTTGTTTGTTTCTGGTTGAAACAAGGACTATTGCTAATACATGTCATTGTTGGGCATAGCTGCTGGGGTGGAAAAATAAAATCCTCCTACACTGAAAAATAAATGAATGCCAGCCTCACCTTGATTATGCTAATTACCACACTCCATGGCCCCTGAGATGGCTAGTGCTAATTGATGTGGGCTGGGTCACCACTCATTACCAAAATACTTCTGAGGCTTGGATTTGTTGTTAGCACCCCAACATTGCATTTTTTACAGGAGGAAAAAATTATCTGAAGAAATTTTTGATTATTATTTGAAAGATAGGAAAATGAATACAGAAACAGTTCAGGTTGTTCTAATGCTCAAATTTGTTTTATGATGACTATTGTTGTCACTATCCTCCTACTCCACCTCTTCCACAAAGAAAAAGAACAATAACCCAAATGTGTTGCAAAAACAATAAACTTAATTTCAACTTTTTTCCATATATTTTTATTGTAATTAATAGAAGGGTTACATGACATTTGCCAGATAGATGGTGCATTAATTCCCATACATTGATACCCTTTTTAATTTCAACTTTTTAACCAGTATACATATACTGAAATCTCTAAAGCTATGAATACAAGAATTGACATTGGACTCTGCCTTCTTCCAAATTGGTAATTTGATGAAAGCAGTTTCTTTTTGCCAGTCCTGGGGCTTGAACTCAGGGCCTGAGCACTGTTCTTGGGCTTTCTCAAGGCTAGAGCTCTAACACAAGCTGCAACACTTCTGGCTTTTTCTATATATGTGGTACCAAAGAATTGAACCTGAGTCTTCATGCATACTAGGCAAGTATTCTACAAATAGGCCAAACTCCCAGACCCATACATTTTTAATTATCCCTGATAACTACCTCTTAAAACATGAGTAAATAAATAAGTAGCCGTTTTAAAATTTTTGCTTGTTTTTTTTAAATTTATTAATATATATCCCCATACATGGATATAATACATTTTAATTTTATGTGTTCTTTACAACTTATCAAAATTAGTAAAAGACTACCCTAATTGTTTTTCATCTAGATTGTCTCATTTGTCCCTCTGCTTTTATCGACCTGAACATTTACCATTTTCCTCAGCATTTCAGTTACCCATGTATTACACTGAAGTTTGTTCATAAGATAAATTTTGTTTATATGCTACTGAATTTATGGTTATAGTACTATAATACCTCTTTTAATGTACTTTGATTTTCTTTATTACTAGTGACAGGATAGACAAGTTTACATTTAAACTATTACCTACACTTACTTTTTACTTATACTTCATTTCATTCTTGCATAAATTTCTATTTATTTGTATTTTATGTTTTTATTTATAATTTTTAATTATTTGTTATCCATGTCTTACCTTTATTCCTCTTTTGGATAGTTTACTACCTTTAACTTAATTAAAATATTAATTTCTTTTATGATACCTGTTTTGTCAATTAAACGTCCTCTTAAGTACAAATATAGAGACATTCCACAAGCTTTCTCAACAGAAACAAACAGTCTGTGATATAAAAATTCAATTCTGATTAAATTATACACTAATTCTTATTTTTTAATTTCTAAGATTTTTGTGATGTGGCATCCTATTAGTTCCTGTACATTGAATATATTGTTTTCAAGAAGGTTGAAGATTATTAGAAATATACCCCATTACCTAATTAATTTCCATTATTTGTTAATTTTTATTATCACAGGTATTTTGCCAAATTTTTGGAGGTACAGTTTTGTTTCATTTCAATTTTTTATCATTCATTGCTTTTTCTTGTATAAATAATCATTGATTATATTTTCCTTATTTTGTACTTTTTACATCACACTATGTACTGTACTATCATTAGATTCATCTCCTAAAATTCAATTATTTCCCTGCCTCAATTCCTTAGAATTCCATGTATGTATACATGCACACACACACACACACACACACACACATCTATACATACACATATATCTACACATATCTACCCACAAGTTGTATACATTGAATACCCTGCATTATAGAAACAGTCAAATCAGAACACTGGCAAATTCATAAACACACTATGAATATGAGAAGAATTTTAAAATAGTAACTATAAGCTAAAACTGATTGGTAAGATTAAATTGTTGGGCCGGGAGTTTGGCCTAGTGGTTAAAGTGCTTGCCTAGCATGCATGAAGACCCGGGTTCAATTCCTCGGTACCACATACATAGAAAAAAGCCGGAAGTGGTGCTGAGGCTCAAGTGGTAGAGCTCTAGCCTTGAGAAAGTCCAAGCACAGTGCTCAGGCCCTGAGCTAAAGCCCAGGACTGGCAAAAAAAAAAAAAAAAAAAAAAAAAAGATTAAATTGTTTTACACATTTCTGAGATTTAATAACAGCAAAAATCTTAAATCTAACTTTTTGAACATAATAAAGAGTATTTGCTTAATGATTCAGAAGTATCCAATAGGAAGTGTGTAACTTCCCTCTTCATGGATAGACAAACTACATTAAAGATAGCAGGTGCTGAATTTTAAATAATTTTGAAATTCTTCACAATACATGAAAGTGTTAAGCGTCCTCCAACTTTTTCTCTATGATAGGGAATTGTTCTTTCTAGCATTTTTCAACAATCATTTTTGGGTCTGAAGATGTTTAAAGTAGAGTAGTGTTTTATTTTACAGACTAAAATACACAAAGTAATTTCAAATTTATAGTCATTTGTCTTTGCTGGTGTTGGTGTTGGTGTTGGTGGTGGTGGTGGTCGTGGTGGTGGTGGTGGTGGTGGTGGTGGTGGTAGTGTGTGTGTGTGTGTGTCTGAGGCTCTGTGTGGGGGGGAGGGGATGGGGAGAGACAGTCTGTGTCTGTATCTAGGCCAGTCAGGAAGTATGAACTCAGGGCCTGGGAAGTGTGTCTGAACTTCATTGCTTATGTTATGCCTCTACCACTTGAGCCACAGGTCCTATTTTGTTTTGCTTGTAGTTAACTGGAAATAAGAGTCTCACAGACTTTTCTCTCCCACCTGGCTTTGAACTGTGATCCTCAGGCTCAACCCTCTAAGAAGCTAAAATTACATGTGGGACCCACTGCTACTCAGATCCAAAATTATAACTAGTTTTGTCCTTCATTCTGAACTACAGAGGAGAAACTTCTTCATGGTGATTCCTAGCACTTTATGAAAAGGCTCAAAGACTCCAATTAATATAGGCCTCATGTCAGTCTGGTGGTACATATAATCACAACTATTACTTTTGCCTCAAATTCTTCAGTGAAAACCCATGTTAGGATCATGGATGAAAATGTGAGGAAGGTAGAAGACAAGGAAAAGCAATAAATTCTGGCTTGCGGGTGGATTAATCCAAAGCACAACTAGAAGATATAACACAGGTAAGTCTCTGGCTGCATGGCTTTCTTTCCTAGCCCTGTCTTCTCATCATCATGTAAACACACACATTTCAAACTACAAAACTAGGTATTATTTTGTGTGTCCACACCTTTCACACATAGAGAAAGTGACATACATATTGTTCTATTTACTTTTACCTAAATAATTACCTTGAAATTGCAAACATTGTTTCTCGAGAAGATCTTTCTCTTTCCTAGAATTTACTGGAGGTTTCCATTTGATGAACACTGCCTTTGCCTATTGTGATATTAAATTCATAATTTTTGAATGTGAAAAAACAAAATTAACTACTGAGCAACTCATTCAACTATTACTTATACATGGTGAAGAATAATTCGATGCATTTTTCTAACCTCATTTAAGAGAAATGTTAAAGCTAAGAATGGAAAGACATTTTCCTCCATCATACCAAAACAAATTTGAGCCTTCATCAAATCAATTAACTCCTAAGAAATCAATATGAAATGCCATAATCAAGCAGAAATTTAACTCAGAAAGAGAAAAGGTCACATTTTTAAATGAGCAATTTCATTGAATAAACTTTCCTGCACTTTTATCTTAACAACATAAAAAAAATTTTAGTGAAAAGTGAAGTTGTGCAATTCGGATGAAGGAAATAGAAATAAGAAAATTCTTAAGTAAATATCTATGAGATGCTTATATGAACTCTAATACAAAGAAAGGTTTTAATATTTAGATTTTGGACATTTCTTTTGCATGTAGAATGTGTGAACATCTCTGTGTAGGTAATAACTCATACCTTCTAGTATTGCTCAATCTTAAGATAGAGAAACATCACAGAGGCATAAAATGTTTCTTCTTTCTAAGTGTATAGAAGGTTTTGGTATGTGTTCGTTTCAGAAGTAACACAGAAAGATCTTATTATTCTTTTGTCCCAAATTACTGAATAAAATTTAAGATAAAATTCACAATTAAAAGATGGATTTTTTTCATTTTTGAAAATTGATACAATTTAAGAAAATTCTGCCTTCTATGGTTTATGTTTATGTTTTTAATAGAGAGGGTGATAGAAACCAAAAATAGCAGCCTATTCTATTTATGTACAAATGCCATCTAAATACAATTTGAAAATAAAAATATAGAACAAGGATGTCCACTCGCTCCACTCCTTAGAATTCCTACCTAGAGAAATAAGGCAAAAGGCAAACATAAAGAGAATCCAAATAAGGAAAGGTGAAGTAAAACTCCCTCTCTGCAGATAACCCTCCAGACTCCATTCTCAAGTTAAATGAGCTGATCCAAAACTTTGGCAAAATAGCAAGGTATAAAATTAATCCACAAAATCAATAACTTTAATGTCAATAATGAGAAGAATGAAGCAGAAATCAGGAAAGCAATCCCCTTTTCTAACTGCCTAAAAAAATCATAGGAATTAACTTAACCAAAGAAGTGAAGGGCCTCTATAAGGAAAAATTTTAAAATCCTGAAAAAGGAAATTAAACCTCATGTAAAAAGGTGGAAAAATCTTAGGCTTCTGGATTGTGAGAACTAATACGTGAAAATAGCACCACTAAAGAAGACTGCAAATTCAATGCAATACCTATCAATACCCCAACATCACTCTGTAAGGAAATGTAAGAACCAATCCAAAAATTCAAATGGAATAATAAAAGATCCCGAATAGCAAAAAAAAATCTTTAGCAGAAAGAACAGTGCAAAAGGAATACCAATACCAAATTTCAAAAGCTATTACAAAGCCATAGTAATTTTAAAAAGCTTGATATTTGATATTGGCACAAGAACAGGCTCAAGGACCAAGACACTAGAACTGAAGATCCAGGCATAAAGCCACAAACCCTGTGATATATATATATATATATATATATATATATATGTGTGTGTGTGTGTGTGTGTGTGTGTGTGTGTGTGTGTATACACACATATATATGTGTAAATGTATACACATATATATTTGGGAAGTGAAGGGGAGCAACAAAACGGTGAGACAAAGGACAAAGGACAAAGTGTGAACCAGTACAAAAGTCAGAAGACAATATGCTGGAAATGAACTTTACCACTTGTGAGAGAAGGGTTAACCAGGGACAGAAAGTGGGAGAAAAAAACAGGGGAGGAGGTAACAATGTTTGACAAGAAATTTATTCTGCCTTAGGTATATAACTATAAGCCCACTGTATATCACCATGACAATAAAATTAAATTTAAAAAATCTTAGTGACAGATTCACAGATAATTGTATATATGTATGTTAGTATATATATACATATGCTAGTATATATATTAACATATAAATGTGAAATTTCTAAAAAATAAACTGTGAAATTTACCATTTAATTATTAGAAATTACAGCATTAAGTATTAACGTTAAGTACTATTAATTATATTGACAATTTTGTATAAAGATCACTACTGTTTATGTTCATGTCCATTTTCAATCCTCCCAAATCATTCATATATTATCTGTTTTCTGCATATAAAACATTGCTTATGCTTTATTTTCATAAATTAAATCAACCTTTATAAATTCTGCACTATATTTCTTGTGTTCAATATCTCATGAGCCAGTTTTGTCCAGTAAATTCTATAGCTTAAAAAAGAGTTGGCAATAAGAAAATACACATGCATCATATAAACATAAACATCCCTTAAAAATGAAAGATTATAGAAAATATTAAAATAATTTGCTATTAAAGTATGGAATTATAGACAAATCTTTAAATAAATTAATACATAAATACAGTTAATTTTAATAAACAAGATCAAGAATTAGGCAAATTGACAAGTGATGTGATGTTAGTTATTAAAGACAAGACAAAACAAAAGGCAAAAAGCATACTTATTCTCCCATGGTAAATGATTTTCCTAATATATATTCCATTATAACATATAATGAGCAAAGTTATCATTAAGCTATATCACTGAAATTATGTGAAACACTGAAACCAAATCAAAATATTGTTTGTAAAGGCCACCCCTCAGTTGATGAGTGGATCAACAAGATGTGGAATTTACACACAATGGAATTCTGTGCTGCTGTCAGAAAGATCAACATTGCCACATTTGTAAGGAAATGGAAAGACTTAGAAAAAAATCATATTAAATGAAGTAAGCCAGACTCAAAGGAACATAGGCTCAATGGTTTCCCTCATTTGTTATAATCAGTAGAAACCTTGGGCTCTTCTAGCAGAGATTTACAATAGAGAAAAACCTAGATACTTAAGCCATATAGAATAATGCTAAATGTAAGGACCTCCAGGATATAGAAACAAAAGCCATATAATGAGTGATTGTTGTCCTTAATGTACTATGTTATGTCTCATCTCTTTTACTATCCCTGGTTATCTCATATTGTTACAGTATTTCACTTTGTTATCTGATATATTGTATATATGCTTATTTGTTTATTTGAAATAGGATAGGGAAGGGGGGAAAACAAGATGGGGGAAGGGGTGGGGAGAGGGAAATGGGGACCAAGAAATGAGAAAAGGGTATCAATGTTTGTGCAGTGATGCACCTTCTATCTGGTGAATATAATGTAACACTTCTATTAATTAGAATAAAAACATATCAAAAAATAATAATAAAAGCCATGTTGTACTGAGAAATATGAATAACATGATTATTTTGATATATAGTATTTATCATCATAAATATAGTTCAATCAAGCATTCTCCAATGTCTTTGAGTAATGAATTCTAGACTATAAGTAAAAATGGTATCACATTTTCTCTCTTCTTACTTTTGTGTCAATACTATAGTTAATAAATACTTGAATTAATACTCTGCATTTTCTAAAATATACAAAGTATTATCACAGTGATTGTAAAAATCATTAAGTCTTTGTGCTAAATTCTGTTTCAACATAATTTAATGACAAATTGAAGGAGAGCCCGAGAGCTTTGTAAATAGGAGTGTAATTGACTGGGATAATCCGTAATTACCACCATAGAAAGACAAATGTTCCTCAAATAGATTGCTATGGATAACTATGCTTCCTAAGATGTTGTTTATATATGCATGTTATATTTACTGTATCTGGGAATTTTTTTATTGTTGGGGTAATTTATAGAGGGCTTACAGTTACATTCACCGGATTACAGCAGGTGAATTACTTCTCATACATTAATACCCTTCTCATGATTTTGTCCCCATTTCCCTCCTCCACCCCCTCCTAATCATCTTGTTTCCCCCCTTCTCTATTCTATTTTAAATAAACAAATAAACATATATACTCTGTTACAAGGTAACAAAGTCAGATACTATGACAATATAAGATTAACCAACGGGCAAAAAAAAAAGAGAGAAGAGAAATAACATAGCACATTAAGAACAACCATCACACAAGATAAAGCTCATGTTTCCATATCTTATATCTGGAAAATTTTGTAAAACTAAATCTAATGTTTACTAAATGTGTACTATAAAACTGCCAAGCAATTGTTGAAAGTTTTCTTCACATTTTGAGATTGGGAATGAAGGAAGAATTTTGTTTTGCTATTGTTTGACTCATGTTTTTTTTTTTAATCAGGAAGTTAGATAATTCTAGCTGACATTTGAATAATATAGATTCATGAATTATCCTCTTGTTTCCTAGTATCTATCAGAATACTCATTTTTTGTTTTAAATGTGAGAACATTTAACATTTAACATGTCATTATCTATCCTTAGAAAGAATTCCATTTGAACAGAACAACCTTATGTGTCAAATACTAGCTATGTTATTGTCTGTTGAATAAAAATTATTTAGATTGCTTTATAAAATTTCAAGTTTTCTGGTTCATTATCATTATCAGAAAAATGATGGTTTAGAATTACTTGGTTTTTAGTCAAATAGAATCCAACTAGTATAGATGTTTTGTATTCCATAAAGTAGTTTAGGAAGTCCCTTAGCAAACATATTTTCATCAGTGTTACAAATGAAACCATTCCATATTAGTTGCATTTATAATTTAATTCCCATAATGCAGCCTACAAAACCACAAGTCATTGTTAAGTCTACCTGAATATGCTAATAGTTGAACTTTTGCTGTGTTCTATTGATTATTAAACTTCCAGAAATCAGATACCCACTGTTTTTGGAAATCAACATCCTTGCAATTAAGAATAAAAATTGAAAAGCTTAGAATTAAGTTTGCTTGTTGGATAGTATAGTGTGAGGTGGTAAAGAAAAAAAGAATTCTCCAAATATATATGTCATAAGCAGAAATGAAGAAAAGACAAAAGAAATGAAATGAAACCATGTGTCCCTCTTTCTGCGAAGTCATTTCTGCGGAACTTTCTTTGAGTCTCAGAAATGACAACAAGAATGATAAAAAGTGAAAGTTATTATCTGAAATTTCTTCAATTACTAAATCTTGTTACATCATTTTACTCCAAAAATTACAATTTCCCTATTATGCCACTATAAAGGGAAAATGTTAGTAGGAAGTGTCAGGGAATGGACCAACCACTGCTTATAAAAACAAAAGTTAAATTGGACAGTTATCATCATACTTACTGAGTACAGTTATATACAGAACACTACATGCTATAAATTAAAAATATAATTAAAAATTTAAATGCATAATTAGAGATTAACTTTGGACAATGATAAACTAACATTAGTCTGATAGTTACATATCCTAAATATTAGACTATTGTTTAAATGAGACTCCATATATAAAAAAATCAATCAGAAAGAATCAATGCTCCTTCATAAACTTCTTAACAACTCTGGTGGAGTTATCACAACAGAAAACCAAGATTTTTTTCTAAGATACTTGTTCTACTCATTTGATCAGGAAAGAAGCATTTTATGTCCCTTAAAGGAGTCTGTTCACTTTAGTCACCAAATTACCTTGAAATACTCTGCACATTCTTTTCTCAGATTATTTCTTGATTTAGTTTTCCACAAGTCTCTGTTTAGAACTTACATAGTATAAAATTGTCATATCGTTGTACTGTAAGTTATGCAGAGTGTCTGAAAATTTCCTCATGAAAATATATTTCAAGTTACAGTTGTAACAAAAGATATTACCCTTCATCTCCAATGGCTCAATTATTTGAAGCTGGTGGATCCTATAATACTTCTTCATGACCCAAAACACCCCCATTATGGGAAAGTACTGTATTGTCATCTAGTCTGTGAAATACAAAATGCTGATATCTGGTACCTTTTCTCAATACAAAAGTAAGTATAGATGTCAATTGCTCACAAGATAGAAATTTTAAAAAGATAAAACTTATATGGCACATGCTAAGTTTCTCAAGAAAGCTATTAAATTTTATATTGCTAACCATCTGTTAATATTGTGCTAGGAAAATCAAAAGCTTTTTAAGAAGTAATGCACCTACTACCTGATGAATGTAATTGTAACTCCTCTACACATCACCCCAACAATAAAATACAATTTAAAAAAAGGAAATAAAATGCAATCCTTTTTTTTTTCTTTTTCGTCAGTCATCAGGCTTGGACTCTGAGCCTAAGTGCTGTCCCTGAGCTCTTCACCTCAAGGTTACCACCCGACCCCTTGAGCCACAGCGCCACTTCCGGTTTTCTAGTGGTTAATTGGAGATAAGAGTTTCACAGACTTTAGTGCCTGAGCTGGCTTTGAACCCTCAGATTTCAACCTCCTGAGTAGCTAGGATTACAGGTGTGAGCCACAGCGCCCTGCTAAAAGGCAATTTTTAAACTTTCTCTTTGTTTATTTAAGCATAATAGTAAGCAAGTAAATAATATGAGCTGGGAAAATGAAACACTAGTAATTGTGGTACTATAAACCTGTTCATAGATCTCAGGGGGTATTCTAGAAGCTAGATTGATTCCCCTATAAGCTTAAGACCCACTCTAGTCTAGAAAGTTATTAAATAAACAACCAAATATATGAGAAATGTGACTAAGAATATTCTGTGTACAATTAATATAATTTAAGATGTGAAAACATCTCAGTTACAGTCACGGGATGCACATTAGTTTTAGATACATTTATGTTGCTTATGTTCACATTTGTTAGGTACTTTCATAGATATACACCTTTCTTTTATTGCATTTCTTTGATCCATTCTTAGATTTTTATTAGTGTTGATATAACTAAGAGGTAGAAAGAAATAGTAAATGATGTTCTAAAATGAAAAATCATCACATTAATGAAAGTACAGGTCTGGTAGACAGTTAAAAAGGAGAAATGCAGAGGTGGGGGTTTAGCTCAGTAGAAGAACACTTGTCTTGAAGGTGCAGGGAGAAATGCAAAAATAGACTAAGTGATAGTGACAGAGTACAGGAATGTTGGTAAAAGCCCAATAACTTTTATCATATAAACTATATTTGTCATACACAAAGGAAAGGGAAAATCCCTGACATGTACTTAGACCTCAGTTGGAAATATTTTCAATGAAATTTAATGGAGCAACTCAAGGTGTAATAACATCTGAGTGTTTCTTCATTGTGTGTAGAAAATTACTCCTGTTGAAATTAATTAAACAAAAGAGGGATACATACATTGAGAACATCACTCTTCAACCTATGTTTTTCCTATGCTTCTGGGCATGCACAAATAATATTATAGTAGGAAAAATTACTATTTTGTTTCCATAAAATGGAAAAGTTGATTTCCCATTGATTGAACTGAAAGGGAAAATATGATTAGGGCATGTAACCTACCCTGACGGCCTTGGGAATCCTGGGCACTAAATAACACTACACCATAAACAAACGCTATAGTCCAAAGCTATGTTCACACAATTAAATAAAATCCCAGAAAAATTCATTTAGAAAACTGGCAGTTTCCATCAGAATATGAAATTTATAATTAGTGGATGAGAAAGGCTACTCATTCCCACAAAATCGATGTCATGCATTCCTTCTTTTCATTCACTGTTCCATCCAGTAGCCAGAAGGACAGAAGGGTTAAGAAGCAAGGTGACTATTTGAAGTTAACAACTCTATCTTCCAACACGGTTCTCCAACAATTACCTTAATTCCCTCAGCTTCCATTGAAGGAAATCAAGTGACAATTCCATTTACTCTTGATAAAGCTCTTAGGTAAGTCAGGCAGGCAGGAACAGTCTTAGAAAAGCTGTAAAATGTGTGAAGCTCTTTCATCTATTCATGAGCTACATTCTTTTTCATTTTACTAGACCATGAAGATACATTAAAACACTCACCTAATACAGTCCATCAGAATGATGTACATGTTGGCAAAAAGCCAAAAGATTTGGAAGAGCTAAATTTTCGTTGAGAAAATTTTGTATTCCCTGACCATGAAATCTCTTAAGACTGTTGAACATTAAAATTGAGCAATCTTTCTTTAAAATAGCTATCGAGAGTAAAGGAAGGTGAAATAATATATCCTCCACCAACTCTCTGGGAAAAGTACGTCTACTCTTGTCTGTCAGTTCTGCTCAAGGGAGTAGTTTAATGTTATTTCCACTGTAACCGTTGGTCACAGAGATCAACCAATCAGAAAGAGCCTCAGCAAAATGTTTAAATGAGGTGCTTTATTGTAGCATGAAAGCACATTATCATGGTCTCGTTTTTCTTTAGATCATAGAAATTTTTTACCTCTTAAAAGTATATTATTATGGCCATAAAAATCCAAGAACTTTTTCTCTGGTGTAAAAATTCTCTCCCATGATAGTCTTTTTGAAAGCCAACATCTGGAAGAGTTTAATAATTAATTTATAAAGGCTGACACCATAAACTGATTTATGTAATTTGTCTTTGCCTAACATTGGCATGAATGAACTTTATTTCTGAGTAAAATTGATGAGTTAGAAAATAAGTATTAGTCAGTACTGGCTAATCTAACAAAATTCCTATGACTGATTAGATGGAACAATATAATTAAATTAATAATAAACAAATAAATAAAAAAGAAGAGCACTGAAATTTTAAGCTCATAATGACAGTATGATCTGGGTCTTGGTAAACACCCTCTTTCTGGCTTTTGGGTGGTCATAATTTTACATCCTCATAGAGCATTTAAATAGCTACTTTCTATATTTACCTGGACTCAAAACTAGTGAAACCATATTTCAGAAGTAATGAAACTATCTGAGAAAGAAGCAAATATTTTTTACTATAGTAGATAATTTTCACAATAAAACTCTCATGCAATTCCTGCCAACTAAATAACAAAGCTCAGCTATAATACATAGTGAGATATAAGGGGTCATTTCTTCCTACATTTCTATTTTTCTGTTTTAGTCTAGGACAGTTCTGCAGTGACACTGCCGAAGCAAACTGCTAGTAAAAACACTTAAATATTCAATTATGTAACAACTTGGCATCAAGTCCCAGGTACCATAAAAAAGCTCATCTAATATATATTGAACATTTTAGATATCTTTCCTATAACTCTTCTCTATTCAATACTTTTGTTCTACTTCACTGAAGTAAATTGTAAAGCTTTTCTATAGAAAAAAATTGTGAGCCAATGAAACAACAATCTCTCAAGACAAAATGTTGGAAATATATTGTCATGGTTTAGTTTCACCATATGTTGGAGGGGAGGAATCAAGGAGAAGGAAAGTGGGAGAAAAACTCAGGAGGTTAATAACAATGTTTCACAAGGAATGTGCTCATGCCTTGTATATGCAATGTAACTCCCCTGTACATCACTTAGACAATAAAACTAATAAACAACTTTTTTATTTTTGGTTCAATATCAGTATCTTGATCTTAGTTTCAACAATCTATAACCTTGAACTACAATCTTTTTTTTTTAAATCAGTTTCTGAAAGCAGGATTTTATCGTAAATGTTTTGTTCTTTTCTTTGCAAAGATACTGTTTGGACAAGGTTACACCAGAGTTAGTAGATAAGTCTGTGCAACCCTCTCTAATGTGTGATTCCTTCTCTAATGTGTGATTCAGTGTCTTCAGTTTGGTACCTTACATTTGCATTTATATCAGGAATATTGGAAAACAATGCAAATCACAATTTTCCTAAAAATGAACTGAGGTGCTTATGGGGCTCAACTATGGATTCTGAAGTTTCCCTAATCAAAAATGTCAACCTAAGTGACATCACTCCTCCTACAACCCTGCCCTCCTCAAAAGTTTATGATATTAAAAGCATACATATTTTCTGTCTTTTTTTTCAGCACTGGTGTTTGAACTCAGAGTCTGTTACTGTCTCAGCAAGCATTCTACCACCTAAGCCACATATACAGTTGTTTGCATTTTTATTCATGAAAGTAAAGGATATTGAGGTGTAGTCTTGCATTTTTGCCTGGGGCTAGCATTTGACCACAATCCCACTTTTGTTTCTCAAGTGGCTTTATTATGAGCATGTACCATCATGTTTAGAGAAATAAAAAGACTTGCATTACCAATTAAAAATTTTACTATGTACATATTCTATAGACATAAAATTACATTATATAAGTCAATATGTACCTATGACATACAACTTTCAGTTTAATTTTAATTATGTTCTAAAATTTATGTGCTAGTGATTGCATATAGAGATACACTTGTTGAATACTTGTTTGTTAAGCATGACATTTGAAATATGATGTAAAAATCAGTGTTAATAAATCTTTTAATAAAAAATATTTTAGTATATCCAAAAGCGTAAAAATTTAAATGTACTTTGAATTTTGAGGGGAAAGAAACCGTTCAATTCATAGCATAATTATAGTAAGCACAACCTAAATATTTATTTCAATTAGATATCTCCTTGGTTTCAGAAATAGTTTCATTGTATGTAAGAAATAGCTAGAGTCCATGGGTGCTGTAATCCTAACAACTGGGTTAAAATGAACTCCAATTAACCACCAAAAAGCCAGAATTTGGTCTGTTGCTCAAGTAGTACAATGTTGCATTGAAAGGAAAAAGTGTTTTGAGTTCAAGGAATAGTGCTTTAATTTTGAGCCCGAGTCCAGACACATAGACATGAGCTTCCATGTGAATGTGCACGCACACACACACACACACACACACACACACACACACACACTACCTATAGTTTATAACAAATCAATAGTTCTAACTTCCTGGATTAACATGAAGGAAACAGTTCTGTAGTTTTATAATTGAGCTCATTTTTTTTCAGTCATGGGGCTGAGCTCTGTCCTTGAGCTCTTCAGGACTTTGAGGCACAGTGCCATTTGTGGTTTTCTGGTGGTTTATTGAAGATCAGAAACTAATGGACTTTCATGCCCAGAATGGCTCTGAGCTATGATTCTCAGATCTCAAAATAGGATGACAGACAGCCATGAGCCACCAGATTCCATGTCTCCATCTTTTTAAATTTTTTGGTGGATATCTGTCCCTTGCTGTGACCATCACAAGAGGTTTCTCACTTTCTTTCCCACACTGATGAGAAATCTGAAGGCTACAAGTGGTGGAGTTGAACACATCCTGGGTTTGTTGTCTAACAAAATCTAAACAGCAAAATTCAACAGGTTAAAATCTAGTTGAAGCTCAAAAAACGGAATCACTCCAAAACTAATCTCCAAAGAAACACTCATCCCAATAAAGATGGGCCAAAGACTTAAAGAGAGTTTTATAATAAGAATGGCCTATAGACACATGAAGAAATGCTCAACATCTCTGGCCATAAAGGAAATGCAAATCAAAACAACTCTAAGATTCCACCTCACTCCAGTTAGAATGGCCAGGATCAAGAAATCTAATAACAACAGATGCTGGAGGGGATGTGGCCAGGAGGGATCACAACTACACTGTTGGTGAGAGTGCAAACTCATTCAACCACTATGGAAAGCAATATGGCAGTGTCCTCAAAAGACTAAACATAGAACTCTCCTATGACCCAGCAGTTCCACTACTTGGCATTTACCCAATTGTCCAGAAACAAGAGCATACTAAATCCACTAGCACAATGATGTTCATTGCAGCACTATTTACCACAGCAAAGATATGGAACCAACCCAGATGTCCCTCAGTTGATGAGTGGATCAACAAGATGTGGTATTTGTACACAATGGAATTCTCTGCTGCTGTCAGAAAGAATGACATCGCCCCATTTATAAGGAAATGGAAAGACTTAGAAAAAAATCATATTAAGTGAAGTAAGCCAGACCCAAAGGACAAAGACTCAATGGTTTCCCTCATTTGTCATAATCGGTAGAAACCTTGGGCTCTTCTAGCAGAAATTTACAATAGAACAAAACCTAGATACTTACGGCCATATAAAATGAAGCTAAGTGAAAGGACCTCAAAGATATAGAAACAAAAGCCATATAATGAGTGATTGTTGTCCTTAATGTACTATGTTATCTCTCATCTCTTTTGCTGTCCCTTGGTTATCTCATATTATTACAGTATTTCACCTGGTTATCTGATATCTTATATATATGTGTACTTCGTTATTTGAAGTCAGATAGGGAAAGGAGGAAAACAAGATGAGGGGCGAGGGTGGGGGGTAGGGAAATGGGGACCAAGACATGAGAAAGGATATCAATGTATGTGAAGTAATGCACCTTCTACCTGGTGAATATAATGTAACCCTTCTATTAATTACAATAAAAATATATGAGGAAAAAATCTAGTTGAATGTCTCTCTCTTCGTATTTGTATTTTTAATTTCACTTGTTCTTCTTTAGTGAAGAGGTTTAATATTCATTTATTTATTATTATTATTGTTAAAGTGGTATACAGAGGAGTTATGGTCACATGAGTCAGGGAATGAGTACATTTCTTTTTGAACAGTGTCACTTCTTCCCTCATTTTCCCCCAGTTTTTCCTGCCTGGCTGCCTCCCTGAGAAGTGTACAGTTCATGTTCAACATAGTATCTAGTGACCATCATCTGTCTTTGTCCATCATTTCTGTGCTCCCCCTTGGCCTTGCTCAAAAATATACTTACATAAAAGACAAAAATGTACAGAAATTTTTAAAAAAGAAAGAAGGAAAAAAGAAGCAACATAAAAAAATCTTTTGTTTCCATTTTTTGGAGCTCATTTCAATAAACATTATTTTATATGATCACATGCACGTAGATATGGAACCCTAGTGATCCTCTTTCTAAGAATATCCTCCTTGGGGAATTTTTCATTTTACCCTTTGCTTGTTTCTTTATTCACATTTTTCTATAAAAGTGCACAAAATGCTTTATGAAAGTAAGTTTACATTTTAGAATAATATGTACTCATCTGGGGTTTATTGATGAGCCAAACTATTTTAATAAAAATTCTTTTTTATTTTTTCTGATAGCCATGGAGTTTGGACTCTGGGCTTGGGCGCTGACCCTGAGCTCTTCAGCTCAAGGCTACTCCCTACCCCTGGAGCCACAGCCCCACTTCCCATTTTTTAGTGGTTAACTGGAGATAAGAGTCTCAACTGTTAACTGTGATCCTCAGATCTCAGCCTCCTGAATAGCTAGGATTATAGGTGTGAGCCATGATGCCTGGCTAAAATTTCTTTTTCAATCTAGAAATATGAGGGATTTATGTGGATAGAAGGGAAGGGAGAAAATTATGAAAGGGGTGATACTGATCAAGATGCATTGTACTTTTAACGTGAGGAGTTCAATGGTTTAAAAATGATTATCTTTTAATGCATTATAAGAAATCTTGGCTTTGTAAAATTAATTTTACAGTTTTTTTAGTCCCATTTATTATGTGTGATGTAGATTAAACATAATAGAATAGTAGTGTTTGGCACTCATTTGCATGATTGGAGTCATTTCCATTACTTTGTAACACCATTCTGAAGAAATCCAGTATAGACTTTTGTCTCATTCACTACTGTTACTTACTGGGGAAAGATTTTTTATTGTTGTTTGTTTGTTTTTTCTGTGATCCAAGCAAGAAAAATTTTAAGAATATATGGTTTGAAATCTATTGCATTTTGTGGACTTTTAATTTTTCAAGTGAAGTAGAATTCTTTGCAGTGTCATTACTCATTTATTACCATTATTGCATTTAAATGCCAATAACATATAACATTCTTACATACTGGAACTATGTGAGTTTACACATAGTAACTCAGTAATATTGTGATTTTAATATTTTAGTGATTCTATTTTTATCTTATTTTTTTTTACTATTGCCATTTTTCTCTAAAAAAATTTAAGTACACATTTTACATCCGTGAAATTTGGGAACATTTCTTATAAAGCACCATTAAGTAACAGCTGCATATTGGATTTCTACCACCTTATAATCATTAAAATTATTAATAATCATATTAAATTTGAATGGCTATACACTTAAGGCCCTTTTTCAATTATGCAATTACAAGGCACACACACATAAATCAGAGCCTGCTCTTCTGGTATGCAGTGTGGGTTTATTAGAAGAGGGAGCTAATGCACAGTTCCTGTTCTGGGTACCTTAACATATGTAGAGCCATGCATTCACCAGCCAAATTAATGGAATATCCCTGGTGATATTTAATGGAGAACTTCACACAATTCTTTACTAAAATAAAACTGAAAGCAGATAGTATTTTTGGAAAAAATAGGGAGATAAAATCTCAGAAATATTTAAACTACATTCACATTGTACATGGCTAAGACACAGACTCAACCCAGATGCCCCAAGTGGACAAAGGCATCAAGAAAACGTAGTATATACATACAATGGAATTCAATGCTTCCATGAGAAAGAATATTACCCGATTTGTAAGGAAATGGGAAAATCTAGAAAACATTATATTAAGCAAGATAAGTGAGACCCAAAAAAACAGGCTGCATGCTCATTTGTGATGCTTGGAATGTGCCTAAAATCTACAAGTAAACCCCATGGATAGTAAAAGTCAAAAAAATTACACTTAGACATGATGACACAAAATACTAAACATTCACACAGTGAGAACAAAGGAGAATCTTCTTAGGAGAGGATCACAAAGGCTCAATACTTACGTGTATACGATGATATAAAACGATGCTTCTCTAAATGAACTCCAAGAAATAGAAATGATATTTTTTGAAGAAAATAATTACTTTTATTGTCAAGGTGATTTACAGAGAGCTTACAGTGACATACTTATGGTAGTGAGTACATTTCTTGTCAAATACTGTTACCCCTACCCTCATGTTTCTCCCACTTTCTCTTTCTCCCAATCTCCCCCCACCAATTTGGAAAGTTCATTTCCAACATTTGTCTTGTGTGTATTACTGTTGCAACTTATTTTTTTCTTTTTTGTGTATTTTTTGTTTTTCCCCTTTTTTCACTTTTTATTTCTTGACCTTTGTAAGAAGAGAAGGTGAAGCACAGAAATGGTGGTAATTGATGAACTAATTCCTCAATATTATTTACTAGACACTATGTGGAATATGAACTAGACAACTTGTCCGGGTGGTGAGAATAAAACCACTGGGAGAAAATAAGGGAAAAGATGACACTGTTCAAAAAGACCTGTACTTGATACCTGATTCATGTAACTGTAACCCCTCTATACAACACGTTTACAATTCCATTTTTTTTTTAATTCAGAGTATATGCAAGAAAGAACTTAATGCATATATCACTAAATAAGGCAACACTTGTTGATGAGACATCCTGTTAATCAAAATGGTACCATGAAATATGTTCATGGGAACATATTGTTACATGTTAGAAATCTCCTGTGACCCTGCTCCTCAGGTCAACCCCCTTGAAGTTCTACACTATTCATTTACTTCTCTGCTTTTATATTCCACCTCATCTAATAAATCTTACAATATCTCTACCTGTAGGTTTTTAAGAAGGCTGGCATAAAATATGCAAATGTAATTGTTTATATTCTGGAAACATTTAGAAAAATTATCAGCACACTTTGTTATGTGTGTATGTATTTTTGTGTGTGTGTGTGTGTGTGTGTGTGTGTGTGTGTGTGTGTCTGCATTTCATAGAGGAATGATCCAGGTTCCAAAGTGTAAGGGGAAGAAAGGATGATCCAGAGTCAATGGAGAAACATCCTAGAAAATGTTAATTCTTTCTGACCACTTATTCTAATCTCATAGATAGGATGGTACATTCGTTTTCATAGTCACTAGTACACAAAGCAATAATCCAGCTCCCTTAAACTAGTTGAAAACTGAATATGCTCACGGGGGCTAGGAGTTTGGCTTAGTGATAGAGTGTTTGCCTAGCATGGACAAAGATCCAGGTTTGATTCCTCGGTACCACATACATAGAAAAAGCTGGAAATGGAGCTGAGACTCAAGTGGTAAGAGCACTCAGTTCACCTAAGTTCAAGCCTGAGGACTGGAGAAAAGAGCTCATGTTAGAGCTCTTTGCCAGGAGTGTCCACAAGCTTTGTCTGAATCTATGGAGTGAATTACATGTGGTAGATAGAATGGGACCGTATGGAAACAAAGTGAAAAATTTCATCTCTTACTACATATATAATTTTGCAAACACCTGTGTTCTTAGGAGTTCTGGGTGACATTTCATCTACTTCACAGAGTCAAATCAGTGCTTAGCTCTAATTACATTTACTATTCTTTCTAATTGTTAGGCTTTTGCCATAAACAGTAAGTGGTGTAGAAATTGATCTCAGGAGGCTAATCTTGACTTTGAAAACACTGAAAATACTCACAGAACTGCTGGGTTTCCTAGAGATAGATATCCATTTTTATCCTAACCTTATTTCTCAAACAAAGTAAGGATATTAATGGAGTTATTACTAGTTATAAACTGATTTACCTAAGGATGCTTAATAACTGAGCTACTGAAGAAACTTCAGAGTAATTATACTTTGATATGACCCCAGAGCAGCACACTAGTAAATAATCAGGCTGTTTGGGGGCTATGATTCTTTTCATTTCTTCTTTCATTTATGGTATGTCTTTATCATCATCACTATCATAGTGATGCTCAATAGTTGCAGTTACATTCATAAGGTAATGAGTACCTTACTTCTTTTTTATTAAAGAATTTATTATCATTGATTTTTACATCATTTACAAGTATTCAAAAGGGGAAACTCTATACACAATCACTGGCGCTTAGATTTTAGAACACAATTAAAATTAGGCTGAGGGTTTGTATGTCATAGATACATATTAATCTATGTAATAAAACATTACTTCTTGAACACTTACCCCTTCCCATACTTTTCTGCCACTTTTCCTCCCCCATCCCCTCCCAAGTTGTAGAGTTCATATCCATTGTATTGTCTTGTGAATATCACTATTTCACTGATTCATCCTTTGTCCTTTGACTCATTATCTTGTTTTGCCTCTTCCATTCTTATTCTAGTAAACAAATAAATGTATATACAATACACCAGGTACTAAATTCAGATACAGCAGCAATAGAGGATAAACCATAAGGAAAAGAAAAAAGAAAAAGAAAAAAAGAGTAAAGAAATATCTTCACATAGAACTTTAAAAACAACCACTACGAGGATAAATCTCTTATTTCCCTATGATGGAGTTCATTTCGCTTAGCCTCTTCCTATATGACCATACACACATAGCTTTTGACTTATTGTGATCCTCTGCTAGGAAAATCTGAGATGCATACTAATTACTACAAATGAGGAAAACCATGGAGCCTGTGTTCTTTTGGAATGGCTTTCTTTCTTGAATATGATTTTTTCCAAGTCTTTCCATTTCATTAAAAATGGAGGAATGCCATTCTTTTCTGGTGGCAGCATAGAATTACATTGTGTATATATACCACATCTTTTTAATTCATTCATCTACTGAAGAGGATCTAGGTTGGTTCCTTAACTTACCTATGGTGAATAATGCTGCAATGAGCATGGTTTAGTATGGCCTTGTTTCTGGACATTTGGGCAAAGGCACAGCAGAGAGATTGCTAAGTCATAGAAGAACTCTATGTTTAGTCTTTTGAGGAACCACCACACTGCTTTCCAGAGAGGTGAAACTTTCTTAATAAAGACCCAGAAACACAACAAATCAAAGAAAGTTTGGATAAGTAGGACTGCATTAAACGGCAGAGCTTCTGTATGGCAAAGGACATAGCTAGCGCGTTAAATAGAAAGCCTACAGAGTGGGAAAAAAAATCTTCACTAGCCATACAACAAACAAGGGACTCATACAACTCAAAAAATTAAATTGCTCCAAAATGAATCAACAAAGAAACAACCATCCCATTAAAAGGGGTTCTAAAGTCATAAAGAAGGAAGAGGAAATAAGAATGGACAAAAGACACATGAAGAAATGCTTAACATCTCTGCCCATAAAAAAAAAATGTAAATCAAAACAACTTTGAGATTCCACATCACTCTAGTTAGAATGGCCAGTATCAAGAAATCTAATAACAAAGAGATTCTTGTGGGGATGTGGCCAGAAGAGATAGCTACTACATTGTTGGTATATCATTTTTTAAGTGGAAGCGAATTAAAATGAAATCTCTTTATACTTATTACATTTTTTTCTAAACTAAACTGTAATGTGCGTGTACGCACAATGGGACAGAATAGCCATGCAGAAGAGTTATGCAAGAAACACAGTTTTGCATAATGCATTTTATATTTGCAAGAAAAATATTTCCTGATTGAAGCTTTATATCTGTTAGTGTATGGTTGACATTTTGATTAGATATTTCTTAAACAAATCTTAAAATCAGGCTTATGTTACTGTATCTGTTTTATTGAGTTATTCAACTCTGATTCTTCATGTCTCCAATGAAGGAAAAATGTTCAAGTCTGGCAATGATGCATTTGACAGTGACTGAGAAGAGATGAGCATGTATGACTGAATATGTACATGAAATATTGCACATGATATGCCCTGCAAGCTGTGTTTGACCAAGGACAGCCTTGAAACAATATCCCAGAAGTAATGATGTGATTTGAGAAAGGAAGGCCCACTATTATCCAAAGCATGCGAATTCATTCTTATTTTCTGATAGTTGCAATGTTATTGTTCTTCATGGTAATGAAGGAGTTTGCTGGCTTTGGAGAAATGAACTCCAATTTGACCTTCACTTTAATTTTATTCTCTCATCTTGGCCTAGGCATTCATCTATTCTATTTCTTTATCCTTTTGCAAATTTATAAACCAAACCTCTGGTCTATCTTTGAAGTCATGTTTATTTTAGGAGAACATAATCTAAAATCCTGCATTGATTTTTTTCGCATTGATTAAATCATTCATTATAATATGCTTGAAAGATTAAAAGATATTTTATTAGTGTTAGTTTTTCAAAAGCTAATGATATTCCTTTGTGTTAGGTCAGAGATGAATAAACTATATGAAATCAGTAGGAAATTAAAACTTTTTTACATAAATCCTTTTCAAACTGCTCAATTCTCTTACATTCAGGCCTTTTGCTGATTAGATAGGCTAGTGTTGTATCATATGAGCCATGCTCCTAGCCTCTTTGGCTTTTATTTGTTATTGGGATAGTGTCATACTTTAGTCTGAGTTGGCTTTGGGTAGCAATCTCTTTATCAATTTTCTGAGTAAAAGAATGCTATAGGGGAATGACAAAGAGTAAATGGCAGTGTTAACAATGTTATAATTATGATGATGATTTTCTGCTATACTGAAAATTTCTACAATGCCATTTTTGTAGCGATAATGACAATTTTATAAATCTATTCCCATTATGAAGATGTTATAGTTAGGTTCAATGTAAATTTAGGATATAATATTTTCACTATAATTAATCATCATATAGGATAGAGTAATACTTTCATGATGATGACAATGTTCTGTTTAGAGTTATGTATTTGTCCTAATATTTCATTACCAACATCTGATTTTAGGAGGGGCTTAATTTTCACAGAAATATTAGAAATATTATTTAAGATTTGTGTGATTGTGAGATGATATGGCAATCATAAGTTATCCATTGTCTCATGGAGCATTCTTCATCTACTTTCAAGCATAACAAAATAAAGCTTTCAATGATTAGAAGAGACCTAAATCAGTTTACTAAAACACTTTACATGTAAGTTCAAAAATAAAATTATATTACAAATCTATTAATCCCAAATTTATGTATTCTTGTATGCCATCCAGTGTATTTACTTACAAGTTTGTAAGCTAGATCTAATTTCCATGCATAAAATATCTTTTGTCTCTCTGTGCCTGACTTATTTGACTTAACATAATTTTCCAGGCTTTTGCATTTTTTTACAAACAATATAATATCAATCTTTCTAATGGATTATATATATAATATATACATGATATTTTCTTTATCCACCCCACCATTCAGGGGCATCTGAGATGATTCATACCAACACCAGGAAGATAGGTACTCAAAAAGAGTAGTGTGGGTTTAGGGGAAAAGGGTAGGTAAATGAATAGAAGAAAAGGAGAGAATACAGTAAAAAAAAATGCAATGTATATCCTACAAAATGAAGAAGGTAAAGGAAGGGATGAATAGGAGAGGGATGGATGCAAATGTTAAAAGCAGTGATACTGACCAAATTATGTGGCATTCATAAACTGTCTTGCTACATACAGATAGTTTAATGGAAATAGAATAAAATTAGAAAAAGAATTTTTTTAATGTGTTGAAAGTTTAATCTCCATTGAAGTAATATCAGGACCTTCATGAATTGATTAATATCACTTAAGAAATTGCATCTGTCTTTATGTTTGATTTCTTGTCATTTCACCATCTATATTAATATAATGGAGAGTCAAGTCCTTTCTATAGCTGGGCTTTTGATCACTATAGTCCTAACCTCTAGAACTGTAATAAATAAATCTTTGCTTTTTACAAATGATTTTTCTCTCAGGTTGTTGTTTTTTTCTGATTGCCCTTGGCAGGCAAGTCACTGATTTGGAATTCTGAAGTATCATAGGACCAGCCATTTAGAAGTTGATCCTAGCAGACATTTACAATCGAATAAAGCCTAGATACATAAGGCTCTATTGTATGATGCTAAATGAAACGACCTCCAGGATATAGAAACAAAAGCCATTTAATGAGTGATTATTGTAATGTACTATGTTATCTCTCATCTCTTTTGCTATCCCTTGGCTATCTCATATTGTTACCGTATTTCACCTTGTTATCTGATATATTGTATATATGCTTATTTGGTTATTTGAAATAGGATAGGGAAAGGGGAAAAGATGGGGGTGGGGGTGAGAGGAGGGAAATTGGGACCAAGACATGAGAAAGGGTATCAATTTATATGAAGTAATGTACCTTCTATCTGGTGAATATAATGTAACCCTTCTATTAATTACAATAAAAATTTTTGAAAAAAAGAACTCAATCCACAAACAGTGAGGGAACTGCAGAATGAGGCAAGCTAGCCTTGCACAGATACAGTCAGTAAACTCAGTAGATTTCAAGGTGACTCAAACCAAACCACTGGAGAAAAATTTGAGGTTCCAGCGTGCTATTTAGGTTCTTGAAAGGTTTTTCCTGCTGATATTTTCTGTTAGAATAAAATAAAAACTCTTATCATGCATAGGCATTCATCTACCTCTCTTTTGATGTATTTTAGAACAGAGACATAATTAATCTGCCTAAGGCATTAGCTACTGACCCCAATGTAAGGCCAACAAAACAAAACATAGAAATAGAAGAAACAATGAAAAAAACTTTCATGCTGCTTCTGATATATACATATGTATATAGAAGCACCTTAAAACAGGAAAAAATCAAACACTTGAAAAAAATGTAGTGTGAAAGGGAAGGGGAAAACAAATGCCTGGGATGGGGGGGGGAGAGGGAAAGGAGAACAAAAACAAGAGAAGGGATATCAAGGTTCATGAAACAATGTACCCACTGCATGGCAAATGTAACTGTAACCCCTCTACATATTATCTTGACAATAAACCACAGTAAAAAACATATTGTGATACAGCCAAAGGGTCACTATAAAGACATATAGCTAAGAAAAAAAGTTATTTAAATAATTGCAGAATACAGAGGCACGGAATAATATAGGGACTAATATAAAACTTATAGCCATTATGATGACCTGAATTGTGTCTTCTCTCCCCTGCCAATATCCATGTTGCATTTTTATCCTCCATATATTTCTTTAAGGTAACTTAAAGGAATTTTTAAACAACACACTTTTAAAGCATATCTATCATTCATTATAAATAAAATATTATAAATAAAATAGGATAAAAAATCTATTCAAAGAAAAGCAGGTGAAGAGTGATTTTAAAATTTCATATGCCATGGTACTTGAAGTTGGTGGAGTAAAGTTAAGGGGAATGAGTACATGAAGAGAAGGCAATGAAGAGGAAGCCAAAATTTAATGTATATCTTTCAAAACTGAGAAAAGTGGGGGGCCGGGAGTTAGGCCTAGTGGTAGAGTGCTGGCCTAACATGCATAAAGACCAGGGTTAAATTCCTGGGTACCACATACGTAGAAAAGCCAGAAGTGGTGCTGTGGCTCAAGTGATAGAGCGCTAGCCTTGAGGAAAGCCTAAGGACAGTGCTCAGGCCCCGAGTTCAGGCCCCAGGACTGGAAAAAAAAAAAAACTGAGAAAAGTGGGAGAAGGGATGGATGGTTTCAATGGGTGAATATGAAAAAAGGGGTGATATTGTTCAAGATACATTATGTCCACAAACATCTTTTTTAAATGGCTTTATAATTGACTATCTTATCTAAAAAAAAAAAGGCTGGCCAGATACAAGTGACTCAAGAATCCAATCCTGGCTACTCAGGAGGCTGAGATTGGAGAATCACTCTTTGTAGATAGCCTTGGAAGAAAAGTCCTCATGAGACTCTTTCATCCAATTAACCATTCAAACACCGGAAGTGATGATGGCTCGAAGTGGTAGGATGCTAGCCTTGAAGGAAAGAGCAGAGGGACAAAGCCAGGGCCCAATGTTCAAGCTTCATGACCACCACCAACAACAACAAAGGCTGAAAGCCCAAGGGATTTTTGTAGTCTATATGGACAGGACTTTACTAGTTACTTTAAAGCCTCTACAGGGGTAGGTGGTAACCTGTAGTACACTAACAATAACATACTCGACTCTTGTCTATGAGAATGGGAACTAGCAGTACGCAATTAGAATAAAATTGGCTTAAAAAAGACAACACGAGCAAAATCTAATCTAATTTAAACCATGAAAAAAATAATAATTGTTGGAATAAACAAGTTTACAAATAAACAATACATACACATACATATATGTATGTATATACATACACACACACAGACACACACACACACACACACACACACACACACTTGAGGTAAGTTAGGGTATTCAGGTCCTTCTGCTTTGGAGATGATTGATCTAAAAATATGTTTTGAGTATGGGAATATCCTATTTTGACTCTCATGATTACAGCATAAATTATGAATCCATCACATTTATACTTCAAAAATAAAGTTTTAATTGTTAGTTCTCCACTCCATCCTCCTTGCTAACCTATCTAAACTACATTTATTGCAATTGTTAACTAAAATATTAACATATTATTAACCAAAGTCACTACTTGGCTCAGTTATTTTCAAATAAGTTATTTCTTTCTATTTCAGGCTCTCAGTAGGATACCATATTACATACATTTGTCGACATGGCTTCCTAGTACTGTGCTCTATGTAAAGTTTATAAGATTTAATCTATTTTAATATCCTCAACAGATTTAAAATGTACTCATCTTATGTTTAGAATGTCCTTGAGTAGGTTTATAGGTAATATTTTTTCATATTGCTAGAGATGTTATTTGGCTGAGGAAAATCACAACCTTCTGTTAAGATCCTATATTTGTTCAAGATATTTTGCATTATGAAAACAGTGCTCTTTGTAATCTGTAATATTGTTAAATAATATTTGAAAAAATAATAAGCTCTCAGTTAAAATATTGGAGTTTCTGCAAAAATATAATACTAACTTAATTCCTTACAAAGAACCAATAAAATAGATGAGAAGAAACTGTCTTTGGAAACCAGGTAGGACACATGTATTTATTTTAAAAAAAGCTTACCTTAAGGAAAAAGCAATCTTATGAGAAGGAATATTTATTAAAATAATTTTTTAACCCATGCTACATTGAAAAGTAAATTTAATTTCTTAACATTTTAACTATTTTCCAACATCATTGAAAAGAAATTCATACCTATCTATTGTTATTCATGTAATAGAATATACATGTAGGACAGATCTAGATATAGGGTATACTATGAAAAATTAAACTATGATATTAAAAAGTGAATTAATTCCTTAATTCCGTATAGATATTAATAACGGAGCCATTAAATTATATTAATTAAATCTTCACAAATTATACAATTCTCAAACATGCATTAGCTGAGTTTTGTGTGCTTCTGTGTAGTCAGTTCTGAGAACAACAGGGAATAAGGCGACAAGTCCTGCTTTGACATGATCATGAAATTAGGAGAAGCAGAGTTTCCAAAGACATTAAATACCAAATGAATTCATAGAATAAATAAAGGAAAGGAGTTCTGAGAATGGAATGTGCAGAAAGTTTTGATTGAGAATGCAAGGCATTTTGTTGAGAATATTTTTATAGCATCACACAGTGTAGGTAGAGGCTGAAATGAGAAAAGTGATTTTGTTGGCCATGAGGCTACGACCTGGAAGATCGGAGTGGTTTATATCATAGGGCAGAGGTGAATTCCATGACTTTGGCTTGCGGTTTGTGTTGTAAACTACTTAGTGGAAATACATTTAGGTACTCATTAATCATTCATGACACATAATCGGTCAGTGTAATGTAAAATATTACAGAATGCCATGACCTGGATACTTAATGGCATTTACTTGGTCTATTTTAGGATCATATTTTCAAGTGAAAGATTGAATAAAACACATGAATCCTGGAAATGTATTTAATATTTTAATTGTGACATCAACATGTTTTGGTGTTTGTGGGGTTATTAACAAATAGACTATCTAGAGAAATGGTTAGGGATTATTATGCACTTCCATAGGGAAATACTTAAAGAATAGGTTTTTATTTTTTAATTCTATATGTTAATTTTATTTTGCCCTACCTGGGACTTGAGCTCAGGGCCCAACACAGTTGTTGGAAGTGAGGCTTGAACTCTGAGCCTGAGCCTAGAGTTCTTCAGCTCAAGGCTGCCAGCCCTATTCCTTGAGACACAGCTCCACTTCCAGTTTTCTAATGGTTAAGTGGAGATAAGAGTCTCATGGTCTTTAGTACCAGGACTGGCTTTGAACTACAATCCTCAGTAGCTAGGATTACAGGCGTGAGCCACCATGCCTGGATTCCTTGGGTTTTCCCAAGGCTAGAGCTCTACCACTTAAGCCACAGCACCTCTTTCAGCTTTTTCTATGATTGTGGTACCAAGGAATTGAACCTGTGTCTTCATGCATGCTAGGCCAGCACTCTCCCTAGTGGGAGAAACTCTCAGCCCTGGAATTATTACTAAGCCCGTCGTTTGTATGAGGTTTAGTGCTTCCTACACTTCATGTGAAGTTTCCATTGTTTAGGTCGATGATATGATATGAAAGAGAACGTGTGTCTTGTTTCCGTCAGAGCTATAGACATTTGTTAATGATGTAGAGCACTGCACAAACCACAAAAGTGTACAGTGTTATAGAAATAAAATCTAAACAATCATGGTGTAAATACCCATGTTCAATTTCCATACTGATTCTTTTTTTGGGGGGGGGGGTCTTGATATAGTTCTAATACCCATATCCAATTCCTATATTGATTTCTGTTTTGGTTGTTGTTCTTGATATATTCCATGAGAAAAGAATAAAGTAGAAAGCCAAAGAAAGAAGAGACTAATTCACCAATAAAAAAAAAAAGATACTAACTTGTGTCAGAGAAGGGAGAAGCTAACGCTTCAGTTTTTTGTGAATGCAAAAGCAGAAAAATTGCTGGGTGGAGCACTAGTTGGTGCTGTTGGGAGATTGATAAGGAGAGAAAGGCACAAGCACATAGGCTGTAAAGGGGATGGGGGCTCTTTGCATTGCTCACAGAACCAACACTAAACATTATAGTAAGCTGGCGATGGAGCTGTGCCACATACAGCTTGTTAGCCTTTTTTGTGTTTTCTTTTTATCTTTTTTTGAAGCTGAGCAAACTGTTGTATGAAGCAATTCATTGATCATGGAAGGAATTAAGTACATTGATTATGGAAGAAATTAAAAGGGAAGAGCTGACTTCTGTTGCTTCTTTGAAGCCAAAATTTGCTTATTTTCACAAAAGGGATAAAAATATCCCACACAATCTTCTAGATCATATCTGTCGAAAGCTTGCCATGATATAATTACTTGCTACATCAGACTTGTGATGGGTTTGATCTAGAGAGATTAACTTTTCTCTAAACTTTCCATAAGCTTTTCTTTTCTTTTGCCCCAGGGTCCTTTAATCAGCCAAGTTACTTTAGAAAACATGTACAATTTTTTTTCCACCCTTCTCATCTTTGTAAGTTTTACTCCAGGTTTTTGTAATTTATCTTTCAAATTCAATAAAAGTGATATCATGCCAGGAATCCAAAATAAAAAATTAAGGTTATATTGATTGCAAAGAGGGTACAAATATAAAGTTATAAATTATATAACTTTAGGAGGTAGAAAGCACTTCTATAATTAGAGATAATGTATCATATACTTATATAATGTATCATAGAGATTACCATTATAAGTAATGTATCATATACTTATATATACTTAAAACGTATCAGTATTACATTGTATTGTACAAGTTAATCTCATCACTCCAGAGGCAGAGGAGGTAAGATCTTTAGTGGAAGACCATCTCAAGCTAAATAGTAAGACTATGCCATGAAAAAGGAAGGAAGGAAGGAAGGAAGGAAGGAAGGAAGGAAGGAAGGAAGGAAGGAAGGAAGGAAGGAAGGAAGGGAGAAAGGAAGGAAGGAAGGGAGAAAGGAAGGAAGGAAGGGAGAAAGGAAGGAAGGAAAGAGAAGCTTATTGAGAGTAAATCTAAAATGTTCTTGTTAGAAAAATAAAAACATCACAATATGTATTAATATATATTAATTAACTTGTGACAATCATTGTATAATACAGACAGATAGATAAATAGATAGATAGATTTATATAAAGAAAAATAAAGGAACCTTGTTCCAAATAGTAAAACTACTTTCTCACTTGAAGAAAACAAGAAATGTGTGTTTTCTTTTAATGGTATAATTTAACACATAAATACCAAATGATTTGCCTATCCTCAGCTCTTGGTTTTGGGAGGTATCTTCAGTCTCTCTACTAATACAACAATCTTAGTCTTTCCTACCTGTTTAAGCTCGTAAGGTGAAATTTTTGCTTTGAAGGAACTGAAAAATAGTAGTTGAGTTTCAGCAGCATCTGCATTTTCTCAATGTAAGGATGTACTTCCAAGCTCTGTCAATACTCCAAGTCATATATGGTTTATCGACATTCTTCTAGCTACCCCTATTTGACATACTTGTAGCCTTTCTTTCTTTCTTTTTTTGTTTTTTCTTTCTTTCTTTCTTTCTGTCTGTCTGTCTGTCTGCTTTTCTTTTTTTCTTTTTTTTTGTGGGTCATGGGGCTTGAACTTTGGGCCTTGGTGCTGTCGCTGAGCCCTTCAGCTACCCCAAGAGTCACAGCCCGACTGCAGATTTTTAGTGGTTAATCAGAGATAAGAGTCTCACGGTCTTTATAGTGCCCAGGCTGGCTTTGAACCTTGATCCTCAGATCTCAGCCTCCTGAGTAGCTAGGATTAGAGTCCAGAGCTACCACTCCTGGCTTACTTGTAACAATTCTATAAAATATGATATTTCTTCCATTACATATAGTCACCAAGACAGTTTGTCCTGGGTCATAAATAGTTAGTTTTGAAAACAATACAATTTATAATTGTAAAATTAACCTGGAAAGTATACAAACAGAGAAATTATGTGATCTCTATGTAAATCAAACAAAGGTCCAAAACCCTCAGGAAAACAAAGTAAAAATATATTTAACAACCACACAAACACCAAAAGGATTTAAGTTATGTCACAATTAAAATATTAAATGTTTCCAGGATTAGCAAACTAGTCAATCTTTCACTTGAACATTTGATATTATGACACTTGAACATATAATATTATGATATTAAGCAGTTTTATGGTTTGCATACAGTGTTCCTCAACACCCAATGTGAAAATAATTTTAATTAAAATGAAGGGTTTTTTTGTTGTTTGTTTGTTTGTTTGTTTGTTTGTCGGGAGTGTGGCTAGTGGTAGAAAGCTTGCCTACCATTCGTGAAGCCCTGGGTACAATTCTTTGGCACCACATGAAAGTGGTGCTATGGCTCAAGTGACAGAGCACTAGCCTTTAGCAAAAAATAAGTATAAAGGGATAGTCCACAGGCCTCATGTTTGCCCCAGGACTGGGACTGGCAAAAAGTAATAATTTTTATCTTAAGTAAAGTAGTGATTAAGGGGTCAGGAGTTTGGCCTAGTGGTTAAAGTGCTTGCCTAGGATGCATGAAGGTCCGGGTTTGATTCCTTGGTACCACATACATAGAAAAAAGCCAGAAGTGGTGCTGAGGCTCAAGTGGTAGAGCTCTAGCCTTGAGAAAGTCCAAGGACAGTGCTCAGGCCCTGAGCTCAAGCCCAGGACTGGCAAAAAAAAAATAGTGATTAAACATAAATGGATGTGATAAATGCTCAATATAGGAAAGATGATATTGGCCATAAATGTTTTGGTACAACTACTTAAAGATAATAAATAGGAAGTGGTACTGTGGCTCAAGTATTAGAGCACCAGTCTTGAGCTGAAGAGCTCAGGGACAGTGCCCAGCAAGCTCCATGGTGACAATAATAATAATAATAAATGGAATGATAGATAAGAAAAAATCCAAATTAATCTAAATCTTCAATTTAAAAATACTCAAGAAGCCGGAAGTTTGGCCCAGTGATGAGTGCTTACCTAGCACTCATGAAGATCCAGGTTCGATTCATCAGAACCACACACATAGAAAAAAGCTGGAAGTGGTACTGAGGCTCAAGTGGTAGAGCTCTAGCCTTGAGAAAGACCAAGGACAGGGCTCAGGCCCAGGGCTCAAGCCCAGGACTAGCCAAATAAATAAATAGGGCCTGAAGTTTGGCCTACTGGTAGAATGCTTCCTAGCATGCACAGTACCACATACATAGAAAAAAAAAAGAGCCAGAAGTGGTGCTGTGGCTCAAGTGGTAGAGTTCTAGCCTTGAGAAAGACCAAGGATAGTCCTCAGGCCCTGAGCTGAAAGCCCGGGACTGGCAAAATAAGTAAATAAATAAATAAAATACTCAAGAAGAACTAGCTAAGCCTGAAGAAAGCAACAGAGTAAAACTCTCAAAATTAGTTTTCTAAAGGCCTTTAGGAACCTCCATGAATTAGTACAATTGCTTTTTCATAGATTTAGTCACTTATTCACCAAAGATAAACTAATGTAAGCAAAGGCCCATTTACATTATTAATTAATTATAAAAATAATTATATTTACTCTCCAATATATTTAAGAATGTCTGATGCTGGAAAATCGAGTGCCTTGAGACTACAGACCACTGGTTTCATTCACTGGCTGAATAAAGCACCTGTTAGCCAGTTTTATTTTAGCCTCTGAGTATATTGTAATAATGAATGTTTCTCAATCCACACATCAGTGTTTTTAAATAATGTTTAATAATCTCAATGTAGATTTGCTCAAAAAACTCAATGCTCACTTTAAAATATATGTGAATAAACATAGCCAAGTACATTTCATTTTTTAATCATCTAACAGTCTGGTGTCTCTTATTAATATCTTCTACACTCATACTATAAAAAATGAGTAATTTTCCAAGCTCTAAAATAGGATATATTTACAATATAATTTATGATAAAGTAGGAAATATTTACTTTATCTGAGAATTTAGATTGTCAGTCTTTTCCTTGGAAAATTCTGCATACAGGGAACTATAAACACTATTTCTTACTTATGGAAACTTCTCATATCAGGGGCAAAAACATGCTTAGGCCCAGAGTCAAATAGGCAAGTCTAAATGAAATCTATGCAAATATATACCTTTGGTCTCCACTTAAATCTAGTTAGTTTTTCATTTTTCTTCCCTGTTCTTTCCACTATAAAAACATCCAGACCTACCTACTTCTTTGCTCCTTTATTTTTTCTTGTGAGGGCTCCTATGTACATGGAAAAATTACAAATTAGAATTTCTTGCTTTTCTTCTATTGATCTGTTTTACATCAGTCCAGGATAGAACTCCAGTGGGTCAGAGGGTGACACTTTCCCTACAAGTGAAAGGAAGAAATTGATTTACAACAAAAGCATGGTCAAAGTTATTCGTCAAATATTGACACCCAAGAAAGAGAGAACTCATGGCTCCTTAAAGACAAATAGGTGTAAGAATAGATCAATTAAATAACACTTTGGAAATGTGTGGCATAATCTGTCTATTTGTACCTCACAGTTTAAATGAAAAATAAATTCATAAAAGTTAGTAATTCCTAAAACTTTTTAATCTGTGTATTGGCATGATCTCATTCTCTTTTTGAAATCTTAATGTTGTGTACATTTTCCGTGTCTAAGATATCTCTTTAAGGCTGCTTTAAAATATTGGAGGAAATTAATCTAAATACCATTACCAAAATTCAGTACATTTTTTGTTTATTTCTCTATTACTTTTCTTCAACCGAATGAGATTTCTTTAACTTTGGAACCTGTTTTTTTGACCACATTATTTTCCATGGTCAGATTTAACTTCTGGGGCCATGACTTACACTAGGTACAGACAATCTTGTGTCCTGTTCCTTAGCGAACTGGAAAGTTCAACAGCAGGGATTCATTAATGCAAGTCCAAAAGAACATAATGTGTATATTGGTATTGTAGGCTTCTATTATCTATTAATACACACATATCTATATAGATATAGATAATATATATACACACATATATATGCATGGTATCTGGAAGGAAACAAATAGTTTTAAACATGGACACTAAACTAAAAACTTCAATGGCTTTGTAAATAGTGGGCAAATGTGGGATCTCAGGATCTTTCCAGGCCTCATGGTTCGAGCATCAGTAGCAACAGTTGTTATAGTGCATTGTGAGCACTGTAGGATCTAAGCTTCTATTCATAGAGCTGCAAGTGGCTGAGTCTCACAGTTGCTGGTGGCAATAATGTTATCTAGTGACAAGTTCTCTAAGAGCAGAGTTCTCAGTTTCTCCAAAATGTTCAGGTGGTTATCAGTTTTGATGGCTGAAATATTTACATCTATACAACTTTCCATTAAAATGCACTCAATATCAGCTTTCTAATGTCACTCTAAATCCTTCCCCTGCCAACCTACAGCCACCCTGCTACCAGTATTTTCTAAAAATTGTCTGCAAAAACACATAAAGTTATTTTATTAGCTTGCTCAGAGGCTAAAGTATGCATATGACATTTTGACATATATAAAGAATATTAAATGCCACTACATATTATAGTATAGCAATATATATCAGTATTTGTTCAAAAATTCCCTATAAATAATGATTATACCCTACATTTTTCTTTTAAAATGACTATTCAAATGAAGATGCTTAAACATTATTATTATTATAGAACATTATTATTATTGCATTAGAATAAATTAAATGGCTGGACACATTAGTTGTTAATTAGATAAGATAAATAATATATTATAAAACAATATAAAATATGAAATATCTGCACTGCAATAACTTAAAGTTTCCCAACATGATCCACAGCTTAACAGTCTCGAGTGTAGAGTTGTTTGGTTTGGGGGTTTGGGATTTCCTGAGTCTTTAAAGACGTTGAAGATGACTCTCGTGCTTGTTATCATTAAATGATTCATTTAGATGGAAGTGACATATCAATTCATGAAGAACACATTCTGAATTAGCACATCTACATGGACTTATGTTAGAATTGTCTTTAAGATGGATTTATCAGTCAATCCTAGTCAGCTTTCTCATCATTATACCAGAACTATTTTAAAGCTTAATCTCTCCTAATAATGGTTCTATTTCTGTTCTGCATTTGGCTGAGATAACTTATCTGTGTCTTTATTTTGTGAAGAGCACTAAATTTTTCAATATCTTATAATTTTTCAGTTATTAAATTTATTTTAAAATAATAGACCAGATATATTTGTATGTAGCAAAATATAATGTCACCAAAACACATTGTCTAATAATCTTCTACATTTCCTTGGCCACATTTTTTAAAAAAGTGCAATATTTGTTATCCCAAGTTTTCAATGTTGAAATTTTAATCATAAAAGTCATACATTAAGAGAGGTTGGAGGCCAGTCTTTGGTTTAGGAAAACTGAGTCTTTCTGAACAGGTTAATGGATTGATAGTTTTCCATAAGAAGCTTTGCTGTAAAAGCAAACTCGCCTGACAAGCTTTTCTTATCTCATCATCTGATGCCCTCAATATGGTAAGATGCAGCCAAGAGATCTTCAACAGCTTCCAGTTCCATGACCGCCCCCCCACACCCTGGTGCCAGAACATAAGAAAAGGTTTTCCTTATAAATTACTAGCTCAAATATTCAGTAATGGAAAAGCCTCTAGCACCCAATATAGTGCTGTCAAATATTTAAGTATAATGTAGATTCGTATGCATTAACTTGATAATATCAGGCATTTGTTACTTAACAAATTTAAATGCATACAAATACTTTGAAGTATTTAATTACTCCAAAATGAAAAATCTACCATTATCACACATAATTGGAAAATTGTGTTAAAGTTTTCAAACACATTTACTTACTCAGATTGACAGTTATCTATTTAATTGTTGAGATTGAGGGAATTTGAAATTTTCTCTGCATGTCATTTTAAATAGCTACACTATGTACAGGAAATTTTAACTTCTTATGCTCAATATGGATTTTCTTCCTCCATGTTGATATGGTATTGACATGCAATTCAATGCAATCAAAGATGTGCTGTGTATTTGTTCATGCAGTTGAATCTGATTAGGAATACACAAAATTATAGAGCAGAAAGGTGATATTTTCCTGTCTCCTCACTATGGATTCAATACCTTTTATGTCCCTTGTGACAATGAAAACTCTCTACATCAGAAGTTAATTCAGGAATTGTAACCAAAAATAAAATGTTAGTAAACTATTTTTACTAGTTTAAATGTTCGTTTGGATTTCCTGTTAATCAATATCATTAGAGGAAACTTAGAAGCAAATCATGCATTTTCATTCAGGTATTAGGCAAATGTAGGATTTTGGAATAATTTATCAAAAGAGTTAATGCTTACAAATCCGTTTTCCAAAATGTAAAATTTAAATCACCTCTATTTTTATAGTTGTGGTTGGCTGCTAAAGCTTTTTGAGATAGATAGTACTTGTTATATAACACCATAAACAGTACCAGAAGGGAATTCCAAATGGATACTCTTCCCCACGAAATTACCAGATTACAAGTACACATGAATGAATAATGAATGTGACTTTCATTTCCTCCTCTGTAACCCTGTGACTGAGAAGTCATGTGAAAACACAAGAGCTTTTCAGGTTATTTTTAGTTTCTAGAATGCGTATGGGAGGAAATTAGGGAGTGTGCAGATTAATGAAGTGACATTTACAACGGCTTCTTAACATAGCTGCTGTGCTGTTTTACTCTACCAGAGTCCTAGAGGTTCCATGACTGAGATTTCCTAGGCTTCCTCCATGTACTAGTCCCATGTAAATCTCCTATCACTGTCACCATCCTTGATTTCTTCCATGCCTTTGGAGGTGAAATGCATAATTTATGGCTAATTAGTACCTGGTGACTTGTGAAGATTTTTGTCACTGATCATACTTTCAAAAGAATCCCAAGCTAGCAAAAATAAAAAAGTAAATGTGCTATGCAGTGACCTGACTTGGAGCCAGTAATCCCAGAACCTGAGGGTTAAAGTAGGAGAGCCTGGACTTTGAGGCCAGTCTGAGCTACATTTTAAGTTACAAGCCAATCTTGTCTACATGCACACTGAAACAATGTCTTAAGCATCTTGTGAGACTATGAGTTAGACCTTCCAGGTAATTACACTACTGGAAGTTTTTCCTGCATATACCATGTTGTGGTTAATTCATTCCTACACATGTACATATCATCCTACATATGTTTACTTGTATATTTATAAATTAAATCTAACTCCCACAAGGGAGAGAAACCATGTGTCTCTGGGCCTGATTTACTTCATTTACCATGATTTTTTTCATACCCATCCATTTCTTTGCAAATAATACAATGCCATTCTTCCTACTGAATAAGTGAAATTCCACGAGTATAGATAGCACATGTGGTAGGTGGTGACAGTCAAGTTTGGGGAAAAATCTAGAAGACTGCAACCATAGTATTCAATGCTTACCTATGAAACTATGAAAATAAGGGGAGGGTTGAAGCTGTTTGCCCTTGAAATACGCATGTCCAGGCACAGATGAGACATCTCTCGAGTCTAAGTCATCTCAGGCCAATATTCAACCGATGAAGAAAGGGTGTTGATCTTTCACACACCCTAACTATTCCATAGTTTTGTTCTCTGCTCCTAGTAAAAGAAAATAAGAACAGAATATAGATGAAATAAATAGGGCTGGGAAAGTTGTATTCTGTGTGAGTTTTACTTACATGGTTTCCAGACTCAAATATTCTCCCACTGTCACTTGTGTGTCATTCCCGAGTGAGCACGAGTCACCTGGACGAAGGTCTAAAGAACAGATCAAACTGGAGGAAGACAAACAAGGCTCCCAGAATAATTAACTTAGAGTAAGAAAGTAATTCTTTCTGTGGAAAATATTTCTTTGATCTACACTCTTATGACGCTAAATGAACAGACCTCAAAGATATAGAAACAAAAGCCATATAATGAGTGATTTTTGTCCTTAATGTACTATGTTATCTCTCATCTCTTTTGCTGTCCCTTGCTTATCTCATATTGTTACAGTATTTCACTTTGTTATCTGATATATTGGATATATGCGTATTTGGTTATTTGAAATTGGATAGGAAAGGGGGGAAAACAAGATGAGGATGGGGGTGGGGGGAAGGGAAATGGGGACCAAGACATGAGAAAGGGTATCAATGTATGTGAAGTAATGCACCTTCCATCTGGCGAATGTAATGTAACCCTTCTAATAATTACAATAAAAATATATGGAAAAAAAGCAGAAAGGGAGACTCAAAATCCATTTAGGGGAAAGCAGGGACAACAAACAAACAAAAATAAAAGTGCCAATTAATACTGAGAAAAAATAAGGGGTGATTGGGCAAATTGATATGAAAATCCCTTGAGGAACAGTCATTCTAATTTTCTTTGAGGAATCACTATTTTTACCTAAAAAATCTTCATTAAGGTGCACATTTCCCAGAGAGTAAGAAGACAGTAGATGTCAATAAATGAGGGGGGAAAAAGGATGTTTTTCAAATTATGCTCTTATTAGTGAAAATAAAATAGGTATTAAACACCCTTTTCAGTTACATATTTCCTTAAATTCCAGAGTGAAACATTTATTTGATTTCTTTCCCAGAGGCATTTCATGGCAAATTCTCTTTTTTGAGAAGCAGCCCAGAATGCACTGCCATGATTAAAATGAGGACCAAAAGAATAACTTTCCATTTGATTAAAATAAAAGAAATATACTTTATGCCAAAGCAGGTTATGATACAATGCATCTTAATAAATGTCATCGCTTCCAATATTTTCACACACCTTCAAACCGACCTCTTCCCTTACTTAATTTGAAGTTATGCTTTATTTTTACCTTTAACAAAGCAGTGTATGTGCACAAAGCTCCTTGCTCCTAACTGTAACTCAGTACCTACTGATCAGCTCTCTCCAACCCTCTCCCAAGTCTTTTTTTTTTTTTTTGCCAGTCCTGGGCTTGAGCTCAGAGCTTGAGCACTGTCCTTGGACTTTCTCAAGGCTAGAGCTCTACCACTTGAGCCTCAGCATCACTTCCGGCTTTTTTCTATGTATGTGGTACCAAGGAATCAAACCTGGGTCTTCATGCATGCTAGGCAAGCACTTTAACCACTAGGCCAAACTCCTGGCCCTTCCAAGTCTTCCAAGTTATATATGTATCCATATATAACTGTAGTAATTTATATTCTTACCAAAAGAATGCTAGGATTCTATTCCCTCTTTTTTGTCAGAAATGATTTATTTATTAGACTTTTGATAAAAGTCACACTTACTAGGATGAGGTGATAAGGAGTTGTGGTGAGTATATAACATCCTCTGATGATTGATGAACTTAAGTAGGTTTTTTTTCTAGGTGACTTAGCCATTTGAATATCTTAAGTTATGTCTGTTTTATGTCCATAGTTCCATTTATAAGTAAACTTACTTGCTTTTGGAGGTGCCGTATTACAATTATAAATTAATCTCTCTTCAGAGTACTTGAAAATATGTTCTCTCATTCTTTATGATGCCTCTGCACTCTGTGAATTTCTTCCTTTGCCAGCAGGGTTTTTAGTTTGATGAAATACTGTGCCCATTTTTGTTGTCTCTAGACTTTTAGGATCCCCTCTAAAAGTTCCATGCCACCTACATGCCTGTATTTTCTTCAAATTGTTTTCAAAGTTTTAGATTTTACATTTAAGTCCTTAATTCTACTAGAGACATAGGGATTCTGTTTTATTCTTGGATAAATATCCAGTTTTTCCCAGCTCCGTATACTGAAAGCATTCACTTTTCTCCAGTGTGCATTCATTGCCCATTTCCAAAACTCATCTGGGGTGAGGGATACATGAGCAGTTTTATTTCTAGGCTTCCTATTCTCCATTGTTCTATGGTATAGTTTTTTACAGTATTCATTATATGGGATTTCTGCATCTTATTTATTAAATCTAAGGGTATTCTTAAATTTTCCTCACTGGTTTCTTCTTCAGTATTTATGTCTACATCTATTTGGATGTCTCTCTTATCTTAGAAATGTGTCCCAAGATCTGCCTACAATTGGGTGCCATACCAAGCTCTAAAATGTAATAACTTCTCAAATTTACTTAACACTTATCACACTGTGGACATAGTTCAGTAGTTTCATGCATATCCACAAAATCAGTAAGCATTTATTTTTCTTTCACCACAGTTAGCAACCTCAGCATATAATCTTTTCCTTTCATCAAGTGGTGAACTTTACCTTTACTTAAAAGAAGCATTTTAGGTTTTTTTTTTAATCCCCCCTGTGGCATATCCAAATTTCCAGGCTCATTATCTTTATATTTTCAGATCAACATTAGCTATTATTTTAATAAGAGTTACTCAAACACAAACATTGCAATATGGAAACAATCAACTGTTTCAGTTACCTGCTTGGAGCATATGGACATACTAGAACAAGAAATGAGTTATCTCCAATGAAGAGCAAGATGGTGTGAGACCTCACTGGTTACTGAGAACATCTTTCAATTGAAATTCTTTAGTCTGGGGATGTTCTTTGTCATACACTGGAGATGTTCCATTCCATAATTTTGGACTGTACTTACTATGGTAACTGGAACTATGAAAAATAAAATCAAATAACTGGGGATAGCTGTCAACTACATTTTAATGTGGTATAAGGTAAGGATTGAATTTATTTTTTAATGAAACAAAGTATATAGCTTTTAGCAATTCCAAAATTATTTGATGAGAAGATTTTTTCATGTTTGTCAAAAAGGAGAAATGACAATAATAATAATATTAAGCTATATGCGAAGGTATTTGTCTGATAGACTTGTTCTCTATCTTCATTGTAGCAATGATCACACAAGTATTCATATGTGATAAAACTACATGGGAAAAAGTATACTCATATATTGGCATCACAGAAGAAAGCTTTGGGATCTGAGGAAATCTTAGTAAGGAGAGTGGATTGCATAATACTTACATTGTTCCATTGTTACACAGTATATTAACATTAGAAGAGACTGGCTAACTGGATGCAAGGTCTGTATGTATTATCTCTTAAAACTACATATGGGTTATAGGATGAGGCTAAATGAAAGGACTTTCAGGATATGGAAACTATGTAATGAGTGAATGTTGTTCTTAATGTACTACATTATTTCTCTTCTCTTTCATTGTTCCTTGGTTATTCTCATATTGTTACAGTATCTTACTTTGTAATCTGGTATATTGTATACATGTTTATGTGTTTATTTGAAATAAGAAAGGGAAGGGGGAAAATAAGACAAGGAGAGGTGGTGGGGGAAGTGAAATGGAGACATAACATGAGAAGGGGTATCAATGTGTGTGAAGTAATGCTCCTTCCATCTGGAACCCCTCTATTAATTACAATAAAAATATATGAAAAAACGGGAAGATATTCACATTTACATATCAAAAAAATAAATAAACTACATATGGGGGCTGAGAATTTGGCCTAGTGGTAGACTGCTTGCCTAGCATGCACAAAGACCTGGGTTTGATTCCTCAGTACCACATATATAAGGGGAAAAAAGCCAGAAGTGGTACTGTGGCTCAAGCTCTATCCTTGAGAAACCTCAAGGGCAGTGCTCCTGTCCTGAGCACAAGCCCTCAGACTGGCAAAAATAAAAAGAACTACATATGAAGGCATAATCATTACGAAATAAAAATTCACTAAACTTCCATTTACAACATTTTAGAAATTACAATGTGGCATAAAAATAACAATATTTTTGAATATTAGGATGAAAGCTGGAGGTGACATGAACAATGCATGGCTTATCAATGACTAAAAAAGCAAATTTTTCAAATCAAAATCAAAACAAAATTTTCAAATCAAGACCTATTAAATAAATAAGTGACTATTAGAGAATAAATTGTTACTGACCTACTTAGTGATCTCATTTGCAATAGTAAGCTACTTCATCTGCATAAACTGACCTAGCAAACACTCCAGGATGAGGAGGTCAGTAGAAATTAGTTAACACTTTCATAAAGCAGTCTAATGACCAGTTAAAATCTATAAGATGAGGTATTTACTCCTATTTCCATGCAACGTTGCTTTGATTACTTGACTCTCCAGTCAATTAGTTCCAACAACCTATTTGGTAAAAGCTATTAGACCAGTTATGCATGTAAATGAAATGGATTAAAATCCAGTTGCAATAGAAAAGCAATTAAGTGATTAATTAATTAGAGTCCTATCTTTCTTGTAATGATTAAGACTTGCAGTCATTATGAGCCAAATCTTCTTTCTTCATCCATAAAGGACCTAGAGGAAACTATACTATGGATTTCCATGAAAATTTCTCCAAATGTGACTGACACTATCATATAAGGCAAATATTTGAAACAAAATAAATGGGACACACTGAATGTGAGCAAAGATGACCAGACGTGAGCTTTGCTGCTCAGAAGAGAAGCCAAATATTCTAGAACTATCAAGAATTGAATAATTGACCTTTTCTTTTGTTTAGGAATTAATGTTAAATTTCCATTTTGTATTAAACTTCTTTAAAAATACACAAGCTGGGGCTGGGAGTTTGGCCTAGTGGTAGAGTGCTTGCCTAGCATGCATGAAGAGCCAAGTTCAATTCCTCAGTACCACATACATACAAAAAAGCCAGAAGTGGTGCTGAGGCTCAAGTGGTAGAGCTCTAGCCTTGAGAAAGTCCAAGGACAGTGCTCAGGCCCTGAGCTCAAGCCCAGGACTGGCAAAAAAAAAATACACAAGCTATAAACAGAATAATATTGTGCTAATGTTTTCTATATTCCCTTCTTTATTTCATTATTAATTGTCTCCTACATCAAACACTGTATTTGACACTCCGTGTGTAACCTCAATTAATCCTCACAACAATCTCCCAAATGTATAGAATGAAAAATGAAGAAATAAAGCCCAGAAATGACAAATGATTTGTCCCACATGGAATAATGTAACAAAAGAGAAATAGGACTGTCTTAGTCACCATGCCAGGTTTTAAAGTGTAGAGCTACAAAATACTTAGCATAGATTTTAGTAAATTTGTTATTATATAAAATTTAACACAAATTCAACATTTACATATGCATTTTAGGCATACATACACATGTACATTTTCATGTATGTATGCATACATGAAAATTTAGCAATTATTATTATGTCTTAATTGAAATGAATGAATTAACACATAATAGAAAACCTCAGGTCACCTAAACGTATGTTCTGCTATTCTTTCTCTTGTCTTTTCGGAGAATTCTGCTTCTTCTCCTCCATCAAATCCACTGTCCTTACATAAATTCTTTGCCCTTTTGGTAACTCACTCAAAATATTTGCAGACAAGGATGGAGTTTAATGAAAAGAAATTTAAAAACTAACATATTGAAAGGCCAGGTATCTATGGTAACACCAACAAAATGAGCCCAATTCTAAATGTGAAAATGTGGAGATGTGAGAGCTTGATTTAAAAAGGTTTCTAAATTGAAAGTACAAACAAAAACCTCCCAAAGAAAGCCCTGTGTAGATGATGCTGAAAAACAAATGATGCTATTAAATATAACCAGAAAGGCAAGCAGCCAAAACAAGGTAAGAAACCTGTTCTTAAGGCTACATGTGTAATGACTCCATACAAATTCACACTCTGTTCCCCTACATTACCTCTCAAATTGTTGCTTCAGTTTGTCTAAGATACTAATGACTTGTTGAATGCCTCTTAAGAATAACCTCAGAGCGGACAGAACACTTGATGATGGGCATTAACCCTCTGGTGTCCCAGGAAAGCGGACCCCTTCCAAGAGCCAAAAAAAAATATCTCACAGTCTTATATGAACTAAGCACCAAATTTAGCTTTCTATTTTGTTATTTAACACAATACAATGCAAATTTTCCAACATGAGATGGGGTATCAATGATCAAGAACTAATGTACCCAACACCTGACAAATGTAACTGTAACCCCACGGTACGTTACACCAACAATCAAATACAATAAAAAATTATCCACACTAGGTTTCTAAGTACATATAAATGGGTTCATCAAGGTCCATGCTCAGTGACCCAAACTCTTCCTCTCTCGTTTTTATCTCTCTGTGAATATTTATTAAGGTCTTTGTGAATCATCTGAGCAGTGATACTAAGGGATCACTTGAACAATATTTAGGCAAGAAGTCTGGTAGTAAAGACATTCCTTGTATCTTTTTTTCTCCATGGCATTTGTCAGGCTCTGTAACTTGAATATTCATTTATTTTAGCTTTCTTTTCAGTTTGCTAATGAAACCTTTCCATTTGGAAATTACACATGCTTTGCAGGATGTCTTACTTTATTTGACTTTTATGACAGAACTGGGTAGTAATCAAATGCATATAACCTTCTTTCTGCAGTTAGAAAAATAATGCATCAAAGCAATCAGTGACTTACTTTGGCATATTAGAGTGATATGAAAGTCAGAATTAATGTCCAGCTTTCATTTCCAGCATGCATACTATTCTTTTTGTGACAACAGCTTGTTTTCCATAAGAAGCACTGGTACACAGGGCAATAATAGTTTTCCATAAATATCCAATCTAGTTTTCATAATCTATAAATGAGTGCCATGCTATCAGGAAGTTAATACCAATAGAAAATCATGAGGAAATAAAAAATAATTACATATTTTTGATTTGCTGGTTTGTTGTATTTTTTTCTTGCCACTTCCCACTTTGTGTGTGGGGGGGGGCTTATTTACCACTTCTGGGACTTAAACTCAAGGGATTAAGTGGTGCTGTCACTGCCGCTGTGGTCTCAAGGCTACCATTCAGCCACTTGAACCCCAGCTCTGCTTCTAGCTCTTTGGTGGTTAACTGGAAGTAAGAGTCATGGACTTTCCTATCTAGGCTGGTTTTATACCATTGATACTCAGATCTAAACCTCCTGAGATAGAATTACAGGTGTGAACAATTTTTACCTGTCATTTCCAACATATTTTAAATGTTTGGTTTTTCATACAACATCCTACAGCTTATCGTGTTGATACTAACCTCTAAATCGTGATCTTTATTTCAGTAGCCATTCTGAAGGAATATGTTTTTCACATTCTCATTCAACATCCTCCCAGTTTTTGGACTTCTGCTCTGGGTAATTGTATACAAAGTGAAAAACTTCCATTGATGCAATGAATTCCATTGCACAGTGAGTTAAGTGTGTTTACAGATCATCACCATAAGCAGAGGCCGATATGACATGTCTACAGGAGAATCTTGATGACCAGGTGCAGTGGCTCACGTCTGTAATCCTAGCTACTCAGGAGGCTGAGATCTGAGGATCCTGGTTCAAAGCCAGCCTGGGCACAAAAGGACTTGAGACTCTTATCTCCAATCAAGCACTAGAAAACAGGAAGTGGGGCTGTGGCTCTGGGGTAGGATGGTAGCCTTGAGCCAAAGAGCTCAAGGACAGTGCTCAGGCCCAGAGTTCAGGCCCCATGACTGACCAAAATAAAATAAAATAAAAATAAAGAATCTTGTTGCTGGATTCGCAACTTAGTGGGAGGCTTCATTTTGTTTGGTTGGTTTTGTTTTTTGCAGGTGAACTCATATTCTGACACTTGCTCAAATTGTTTAGCTGATGCTCTACCACTTGAGTCACACCTACAGGCTAGCTTTGTGTCAGTTAATTTACGGCTAGGCTGGTTTTGAAGCATGATCCTCCAGATATCAGTCTTCTGAGTAGCTAAGATTACCAGCTTGTGCCATTGGTAGCTGGGTTATTTAAAGGTTTTAATATTTTCACTCACATATATGAAATTATTATACTATTTTACTGTTCAGACTGGTTTCTTCATGGAATTCCATTATATATTTGATGATGTACAAAAATCTTATCAAGTAAGGTCAATCACTACTTGGCATTTACCCAATCATCCAGAAACAAGGACATACTAAATTCACTAGCACAGCGATGTTCATTGCAGCACTGTTTACCATAGCAAAGATATGGAACCAACCCAGATGTCCCTCAGTTGATGAGGATCAACAAAATGTGGTATTTGTACACAATGGAATTCTGTGCTGCTGTCAGAAAGAATGACATTGCCCCATTTGTAAGGAAATGGAAAGACTTAGAAAAAATCATATTAAGTGAAGTAAACCAACCTCAAAGAAAAGTAGCCTCAATGGTTTCCCTCATTTGTGATAATCAGTAGAAACCTTGGGCTCTCCTAGCAGAGATTTACAAATAGAACAAAACCTAGATACTTAAGGCCATATAAAATGAAGCTAAATGAAAGGACCTCCAGGATATAGAAACAAAAGCCATATAATGAGTGATTGTTGTCCTTAATGTATTATGTTATCTCTCATCTCTTTTGCTGTCCCTTGGTTATCTCATATTGTTACAGTATTTCACCTGGTTATATGATATATTGTATATATGCTTGATGGGTTATTTGAGATAGGATAGGGAAGAGGGGAAAACATGAGTGGTGGTGGGGGAAGGGAGGAGAGAAATGGGGACCAAGACATGAGAAAGGGCATCAATGTATGTGAAGTAATGCACCTTCTATTTGGTGAATATAATGTAACCCTTCTATTAATTACAATAAAAAATATATGAAAAAAAAATCTTGTCAAGTAAGGTCAATCCTGGTTATATTGGACTGTTACAAAATATATCCGCAAGCCAGGTGCAGTGGCTCACGCCTGTAATCCTAGCTACTCGGGGGGCTGAAATCTGAAGATTTAGGTTCAAAGCCAGCCCAGGCACTAAAGACCATGAGACTGTTATCTCCCGTTAACCACTAGAAAACTGGAAGTGGCACTGTAGCTCCAGAGGTAGGGTGGTAGCCTTGAGTAGAAGAGGTCAGGTACAATGCCAAGGCCCAGAGTTCAAGCCCCATGATCAGAAAAAAAAAAAAATCCCCATACATTTGTGTCACACATCTCTTGCTCTTGAATGTTGTGTTGGTAACCAACAATATTCTTGCAACTCCCTATTTTTAGTGGCAGATGTCATATGTGAGATCAACACTTTTCTAATTCAAACAGCTAGTCAATTGACAGATCACTTCATCCATAAGACTCACAATACTGTAAAGATAAGTGGTAATAGAAATGGAAAAAAAAAAGAAACTCTCTGGACCTGTGAGGGTTTTTTTTTATGGCCTGTAAGAAAACACTTGCAATTGCCTCCAAAGAATTCAAAGAATGGCAAGAATATATATATCCAACATCTCTAATAATATATAATGCAATCAGAAGACAGAAGTCTCCAGTTCAATACTTTCCTTGCTCAGTCACCATGAAATTGTGACTTTCATTTTTAAGAATGCTAAGTTTATTATTAGCTCATAAACCATATCTATCCTTCAACATTTAGGGAAAAACTTGGTGCTAAATTATCATATCTGTTTCATGCTGCTTACCTTCACTTGTCTTCTGTACTTTTATGAGCTCATTGACTACTCTAAAATCAAAACACTTAAATAGTCTTACAAATATCTACTTGTCTACTCACCCAGAATTTATTGTTATATATGCTGAAAGAATAAAAAGCCTGTGGTTTCACTGACACAGTAATTTACAATGGAACTGAAGGAGATTACAATATTGTAAAGTTGCACTGTGGCAATATTTTTTCTCATGTTGATTTCAACATTTTGATTGTGTGCCTACACTGGTACTGGATCTTGAACTCAAGGCCTATTTCTCACTTAACTTTCTTGCTCACAGAGGACTGTCACTTGAACTACATCTCCAGTATAGCATTATGCTAGCTAATTGAAAATATAATGTCATACACATTTCTGCTCAGGTTGACTTTAAACTCCAATGTTCTCAGACTTAGCATCTAGGAGTATAGTTATAAACCACTGGTACCCCAGCAGACTCAATATTTTCGTATGCTATTCATCTTCTGTTTTTTTCTTATTTCAGCAACAGTCTTGCAATGTGATTTCTGTATTTACTGGGGATCATAAAATTTCAATTGAATCCCACTTTACATATGACTTATGGAAGTCATCTATTTATATGGTCAAGAGTTCTAGGACTTAAGTATCAGGGCTATTTTATATTAGAGAATACATACTGACAAACATTTATTTTTAAGTGTTTATAAATCTAAACAATTAAAAATCACAACTAATGAAGTATTATAAGTAAAAAAAAGCACATGATATGAATGATCTCGATTTTCCAGATTGGTTCTTGTATGTTTGTAAAAATATGAATTGATAATCCTTGACTAGTTTTCTTTAAATCAAACATAGCACAGTAATTCAAGAATTACTTAAATCCATAGAAAAATATATTCTGGCTAAGGGCGGTATATTGTCATTCATATGTATGTAATCCCAAGTAGTTGAAAACCAAAGATCAGGAGAGTACAGTTCAAGGACAGCTAAGGCAAAAAAAAAAAAAGTGAGCAAAACCTCTCTTACAAAAAAAATGAGCTGAATAGCCTGTGCCTATAATATTTGCTACACAGGAGATATACATAGAAAAATTTCAATCCAAAGGTAGTCTGGGAAAAAGACCCTATCTCAAAAATAAAGCTAACAGGACTGGAATGGATGAAGAAGATAAAATGGTAAAGCACCTGTCTAGTAAGCATGAGAATGTGCCTTGAAGCTCCACTAATGTTGAAATTAAAACCCAAAATAGATAGATAGATAGATAGATAGATAGATAGATAGATAGAATGATAGTAGACAAATAGTGAGAAGACTTAAATAATTATAGATCTCTATAATATGCTATACACTTACACAATGTTTGCAAAGTCTTAGTTCTATACTGTGCAATATAATGTAAGGAGACAATTAAGTGAGTATTTCAGTCAATAATCAGTCAATAACAACTTTCATGTATAATTTTAATACAACATGAACTTTCAGGAAGGGATTGCCTGTCCTGAATTTATAGTCAGCATAAAGAAACCAAAGAAGGCATTCAATGTAAAAGAAAAAAACTGATGATATATACTTTCATAGACACCAAAATTTCTGCCCAAGAGAATCAAAAGGAAGCAAAATTTAAATAAGACCCAATATTTGGAAAACATATATTGGATTAAGAACTTGTATTTGGAATATTTTAAGGTAAACAAGAAAACAAATTAACTCAATTAGAAACCCAATTAAAAGTTTGGCAACAAACCTGAACAGATGTCCCTCAATGAAGGTCTCTACTCTACAGAGAAAATGACATTTAATATTTTTACAAGTGAGAAATTTTAGATCATAGCACTAATTTCAGAAATCTGCACCTCTATTGGAATGGCAAACTTGAAATAATTTGATAGTTCCCCATGTGGGTAATTACATGGAGCAGTAGTAATTCCCATTTATTGCTGGTGGGAATGCAAAAATGGGATAGCCACATTGGAAGACAACTTGGCAGTCTCTTCCAAAACTAAAACTAACTTTAGTATGTAATCCAGCAATCATGTTCCTGTGCAGTGAAGGAAAAACTCAAACCCCTGCAAAATCTGCACGTGAAGTTTTTTTTTTTTTAAGAACTTTTTTTCCCATAATCATCACAACTAGAAGCAATCAAGATGTTTTTCAGGAGATGAATGGATCAATAAACTGTGGTACATCTGTATGATGGAATTCTACTCAGTGACAAAAGAAATGAGGTATCAAGCCTTTTAGGATTCTGAAATGCATACGTATTTCTGAGTGACAAAAGCCAATTTGAAAAAGAATCTCTCGATAAGATTAATCACCTGGCATTCTGCAAAAAAAAAAGAAAGAAAGAAAGAAAGAAAGAAAGAAAGAAAGAAAGGAAGGAAGGAAGGAAGGAAGGAAGGAAGGAAGAAAGAAAGAAAGAAAGAAAGAAAGAAAGAAAGAAAGAAAGAAAGAAAGAAAGAAAGGAAGAAAGAAAGAGAGGAAGAGAGAGAGGAAGAGAGAGAGAAAACATGAAGGATAAGTCCTCAGGGCTTGTCAGAGGGAAAGGGTGGATTTGTGAAACACAGGATTTCTAAAAGTTATGAACTCTTACGTGTGCTACCATGATGATGGATACACGAAATTCAGCATTTGTCAACCCTTTACAACTTTACAGCACAAGGACTGAAAGTTGATGAATGTAAATGAAAAGAGTATTTAGAAGTACAGAGAATCCCAAATAATATGCAAGTGGTGACAAAAGAATCTGACAAATATGAAACAGCACGCTGAACAAAGTATTCAAGAAGATAAAGCTGATAGCTATGGGAAAGTTCAAAATGCTCATTTAGACCAGAAAAACTACCGAAGATTAGGTGTTCTTGATTTTTTTTGCATGCTCCTTTGAGTTTCAAATTCCAATATTCCTTTATATGTATACTAGGATTAAATTAATAGTGTGATATCAATGTTGAGAGCCACTTTCTCACTGTTGGTGTGGAAATATTACAGATAAGTAAATATTACAGATAAGTATTACAGAGTGGGTAAGAGTGAGGAACACTCATTGGAATACATGTTCATGATAGAGATACTGAAGGATAATGCTCAGCTGTCACATGGGCCATACACAGGTTACCACAAACATGAATTTCCCTGCTCTTTCAGCTGAAAGGATCGACAGTGACATTAGAGTAGCAAGGAGAACACCAACATTCAGATTCCAACTTCTAACACCATTCTCCAACAAGCACAATTATTGTTTCCTGAATTAAAAAAAGAATCATGCTGTTGGATGGGGAGTTTGGCCTAGTGGCAGAGTGCTTGCCTAGCATGCATCAAGACCTGGGTTCGATTCCTTGGTACCACATACATAGAAAAAAGCTGGAAGTAGATCTGAGGCCCAAGTGGTAGAGTCTAACTTTGAGAAAGTCCAAGGACAGTTCTCAGGCCCTGAGCTCAAGCCCAGGACTGGCAAAAAAAAAAAAATGCTGTTTAGGTCTATGTAGTAGATGCATGCAAATGCACCCAGTTGAATTAATAGGGTCTAGGGTCATGTTATGTGAGAAGAATACAGGAACTGATTAAAATAGCTACTTATTTCCACTTATAGTTTATCGCAAGTTGTTACTGTATCTGACTTTGGTACCTGGTGTATTGCACATTCATTTATTTGTTTATTTGAAATAGGGACAGAAGGGAGGCAAAGAAGATGATTGGGAGGGGGTAGGGGAGAGAAATGAAGACAAAAACATGAGAAGGGGTATCAATGTTCTAGAAGTAATGCACCTACTACTGATGAATGTAACTGTGACCCCTCTATATATCACCCCAACAATAAAATACATTTTCTTTTTTTTAAAAAAAGAGCTACTTTTCCTTACCTAAGAAGTAAAAAGGAGAGAGAGAGAGGAGAGGAGAAGTTAGGGAGAAAGAGTAAGAGAGATACAGGCAGACAAAAATAAAGATGGGAGACAGGAAAAAATAGAAGAAAGAGACAGGGAGAGAGAGAAAGAGAGAGAGACAGAGAGAGAGACAGAGAGACAGAGAGAGAGACAGAGAGACAGAGAGAGACAGACAGAGAGACAGACAGAGAGAGACAGACAGAGAGAGAGAATAAGAAAATAAGTACAATTCCTACCATTCAGAAGCTGACCTGCCACAAAAGGTCAAATAGCCTTCCTATTAGATAAACCACCTCATAATACATCAGTATATGAATCTTACACTGGGTTATTCTGAGTCTGGGCTCAGATGAAACAAAGCAAAATTTCTTGATAATTTTATCGAAGCACAACTAAAATGAAAGATTAGATTATCTTTTTTTTTTTTTTTGCCAGTTGTGGGGCTTTAACTCAGGGCCTGAGCACTGTCCTTGGACTTTTCTCCAGGCTAGAGCTCTACCCTTGAGCCACAGCACCACTTCCAGCTTTTATCTATGTATGTGGTGCCAAGGAATCGAACCCGGGTCTTCATGCATGCTAGGCAAGCACTCTACCACTGGGCCAAACTCCCGGCCCAAGATTAAATTATCTTTAAAATACCGAATGTCCACACTGATACTAAAAGAATGTGAATTGGCAATCACAGAATTGCCACTGCTTTGTATTAACATCTACTTTCCAATCCTAGCTTCCTCCATCAATCCAATGCCCAGATACTTTGACATCTTTTTTTTGTTGTTATTGCGGGAGTAATGTATAGAGAGGTTACAGTTACATTCGCCAAGTCGTAGATGCATTACTTCTCACACACTGATACCCTTTCTCATGTTTTTGCCCCCATTTCCCTCTGCCCACCCCCTCCCAATCATCTTGTGTTCCCTCCTTCCTTTTTCTATTCCAAATGAACAAATAAACATACATACAATACACCAGGTAACAAAGTTAAATAGAGTAATGATATGAGATTAACCAAAGTGGGGAAAAAGAGAAGAGAAATAACATAGTACATCTTCTTATGAAATAAAGCTGATTTCTGATTGTGTGTGTGTCTCCTTCACTGCAAAGAGTAATAAACATAACTTGTTCAACTGCCAATTTGTTTTTTGAACTTTTTGTCTCAAGGTCATTTACAGAACCTAAGCATTTGACATCACAAAATGAACAGTCTTTAAATCAAGAGATTTAATGAGGAAATAATCTCTGCAAATTAATACCTAGTAAAAAGCCACTCTCCAACCATGCTATTAATTTAATGGCTTTAGTACAACTGCTAACTGCTCAGTAGGTGTATCATAGAAATTACCTGTTAGAGAAATAAGAGTATGCATATATATCTTTTTTATTTGGACAGGTACTTCCCAATTAGTAAAATTGTCTCACCTCCCTCCCTCTATATTCAGGAATTCTTAAACACTAGAAATCTTGCCATTTTTATCTATTTTGCTCAGCTCAATGTGATCTCTACTGCTATTTTTCTCAGCCAACAATAATGACATAGTCAAAAGTTAACAGCACAGAACTTATTGTATCCACCTGCTAGACAAATCATAACATGAAGGCAACAATACAGAAGTATTTCTGTAATGCTACCATCACAGATTGAACAACAACCACAACAAATTAAAGGGGGAGTGAATCTGACCAATGTATTATGTATATACCTATGAGTATGCCAAATTGAAACTGTCCTATATGACTAATTGTTTTAAGGGTGGATTTAATTTAATCTTGCATTCCAAGAACATGGAAATATTTAACTGTGTATGTATTTCCTTCCTGCACAGATCAGGGTAGATACTTAATCTAGATTACATTGATTCCTTTGTCAAAGACAAGACATTGCCATTCCATCTCCAGAAAACATTATCACCCAGAAAGATCAAACCAAAGCCAGGGATATTTATTTCTCTTGAAGAGAATTGTGAACAATTTAGCCAAGGTTATTTCTTCTTAGAGTGATACAGATCAGAGTACCATGCTGCTTTCCTATATCTTAAGTGTGTTGTTCATGGAATTACCTAGATCTAGAAAAGATTATGAGCAAATTGGGTATTCGACTGTTCTAGAGAGCTTCCTGATTTTTGCTGAAGGATGAGAACAGTGTTCGTATAAAAACTGCAAAATTACTCTTTCCATTATTCTTGTTTAGTATACAATTTTATTTTTACCTTTTTTATGGTCCTGGGGCTTCAACTCAAGGCACTCTACCACTTGAGCCACAGCATCAATTTTGGCTTTCTCTGTATATGTGGTACCAAGGAATTGATCCCAGGGCTTCATGAAGGCTGGGCAGGAAATCTACCACTAGGCCACACTTTCAGGCCTAAATATAATTTTAAAATAAATAAATTATACTGGCAAATTAGATGTGTAACTTGCTTAACCAGATAACCTTGAAATGTTTTTTAGTCCAATAATCCTATGGTAAGATTATTATTTTCTAATAATTCTTCATCTCATTTCTACAATATAAAAGATCAATGGAGTTTTGAGATCACATGGCAAATGCCCTCTTCAGAATACAGGAGGCCTTGTCTTTACATGATAGGAAACATGTAAACATATACTCTATGTTCATCCATAGAAGCCGAATGATTGCTAAGTATGTACTCATATAAGATTTTCCTGAGAGTCTGCCATATATGAATTTTACTTAAAAATATATTTTACAAACCAGAATAAGGTGATTCAAGTTTATATACCTAGTTACTTAGGAGATTGAGATCTGGAGAATGACTATTATAGACAATATGGAGACTGCATATAGTATAGTTCTTTAGAACTTTGAAATAAAAGCTCAGCAAAATAAATACCAGGGAATGGATAAATGCAAGAAGGAGAGGAAGGTAAGAATGGAAGAAGAATGAAGGGGGAAGGGAATAGAATGTATAAGAATGCATTGTATACACACAGAAGTGAGAAAAGTAAGGAAGAGGTAGGTTGAAGGTGGCTACAGATACTGAAGTGATGATACAGATCAAAATGCATTGAATGCATAAATTATTTTGTTAAATGGTAAAATATATCAGTTCATAATCCATAAATTAAGAAAAGTGAAAAAGAGGAGATTAGGAGGTGTTAGAACATAAAATGGCTGACATTGAAGAAGTGTCAGTGTATTCAATAAATTGCTTTGTTGAATGACAACTCCTTTGTTGAACTAATTAAGAATAATAAATATATTCAAAGAAAAACACAGCAGCTTTGGTAGAGAAGTCTATAAGACTCCATCTTCAAAATAACCGGCAAAATGCCAGGCTAAGTGTGCCTCAAATGTTAGAGAGTCAGCCAATCAAGTATAATAAACACAAGCAGTGATTTCAATCCCTATTACCAGGACTCACGCACATACACACATACATATACACACATACATACACACACACACACACACACACACACACATTTAGAACCACTTTTACAAACATTTAGATATACTCACTGTGATTCGATTTTTAAAAATTCTTATTTTTCAAATGAACCAAATAAATGTTTGTTTCAAATAATTTTTATGAAATGCTTATAAATGATACTGTATATATATGTATATATATAATGTACCAGAAATATCTATAAGCTCTTTGTAATATTTGAATAAAAATATACTATTATCCTCATCTAGCTGGATTAGAGTATGAATTTATGTGTGAAAAGAAATGATTATAAATTTTTAATATGAATGAAATTCCAAGCTCTAAAAAATGTGAAAGTACAATTACTTGAGTATATTTGTCATAGAGAAAGAAATAAATATCTGCTTCAGTATTTGTAGAATGTACATGACATAAAAGGAGAATTATAATGGTTTTCATTTCCCTATTTCTTGTTAATAACATGAAACTTTCTTAATGTCATTTCATTTTCTCTGTGGCTCTGGATTTATACCACTTTATGATTTCAGACATCTAAGACAGTATTATTCTAAGCACATCATATTATTCAATAATATTTTTGTATAAGAACATAAGACCCACTCTTTAGCAAATTGTCACATATAATATAGTAACATCCATGCTATATTTTATTTTGACAATGTTAAATAAAGGTAGGGTTACAGTTACCTAATTCAGGCAGCAGAGAACATTTCCTTTTGGGCATCACCCTTTTAACCACTCTCTCCCAGGCATCCCATCCCTTCCCCAAACACAAGTTGTATAGTTCATTTCCAACATCCTATGCAGTACCACTGCTTCATTTGTTTATCCTTTGTCCCTCCACTTCTGTTCTTGCTCTTACACTCCCAAAGACATACAGATAAACAAACAAGAAAAAAAAGAAAGAAAAAACACAGTAAAAAAAAATCTTGTTTTCATTTGCTGGGACTCTATGCTGTAGAACTATATGCTGTAGAACTTATTTATCTTATGTAATTGAAACTTTGCACCCATTGACCAATATTTCCTCATTTTCCCTTGTTTATGTTTCTATAAACTCAACTTTCTTAGATTCCACACAGAAATAACATACAATAGTCTATTTCAGTTATAGTGTTCTGTAGCTTCATCATTGTTATCACAAATGACAAAATTTACTCTTTTATTTTGTGGGTCATGGGGCTCGAACTTGGCCTAGGTGCTGTCCCTGAGCTCTTCAGCTCAAGGCTACTGCCCTACCCTTAAGCCAAGTCCAATTGCCAATTTTCAAGAGGTTAATTGGAAATAAGAATCTCAGGTTCTTTTGTGCCCAGGCTGGCTTTGAATCTTGATCCTGAGACTCAGCCTCCTGAATAGATAGGATTACAGGCATGAGCCACCTTGCCCAGCAGAATTTCCTTCTTTCTAACAGTTCAATGAGGTTCTCATGTGCCTAAGCACACATACACTACAAGCTATTTATTCATTTGAACACTTAGGCTGCTACTATATCCTAGCTCATATGAATAATACTGCTATTAATCTGGAAAAAGTAATCACATTAAGATGCTTATTTCATTTTTTGAGGTATTATGGTGAGTTCTAGTTTTAGTTTTCGAAGATCTTTTGTCCTGTTTTCAATGATGGTAATGCCAATTTGTATTCAACAACAGTGTTGCAAAGAAAATCATTTTACCACCTTTGCTAACACTGATATTTTTCTTTTCAAATGAGCATTCTTTTTTAATTTTTATAACATATAGAGGGTTACAGTTACATTCACCAGATAGTAGATGCATTACTTCTCATACATTGATACATCTCCTCATGGTTTTTTCCCCATTTCCCTCCCCCAACCCCCTCCCAATCATCTTGTTTTCCCCTTCCCTTTTCTATTTCAAATAAACAAATAAAGGTATATACAATATGCCAGGTAACAAAGTCAGATACTGTAACAATATGAAATTGACTGAAGGGCAACCAAAGAGAAGAGAAATAACATAGTACATTAAGAACAACAATCACACGAGATAAAGCTCTTGTTTCCATATCCTAGAGTTTCTTTCATTTCATCTCATCCTTATGGCCTTATGCATCTAGGTTTTGAGCTATTGTAATCCTCTGCTAGGGAAGTCCTAGGTGTGTACTAATTATGACAAATGAGGGAAACCATTGAGCCTATGGTTCCTTTGGGTCTGGCTTACTTCACCTATGATTTTTTCCAAGTCTTACCATTTCCTTACAAATGGGGCAGTGTCATTCTTTCTGCTGGCAGCATAGAATTCTAGTGTGTATAAATACCACATCTTCTTGATCCAATCATCTACTGAGGGGCATCTGGAAATGAGCATTCTTAAACTAAACAATTATCAGTGGTATAGTCCCCTCCAGTTGACATGCATGAGCTGATGGAAAGAGATAGCCTCCTGGTAAAGTGTAACATTCAGGATTAGAGGCTAACTGATCAGCAAGGGCATTGCCTTTGGTCAAAATACTTGGAAGGCTTTGATGTCCTCTCAGATGTTGAAGAAACATAGGAGCAATCCTTTGTTTGAGCAAATTTCTAGCTTGAATCATCAAAGGAGTAATGGGGTTACTATCAACTTTAATTTGAGATAACAAATTGACCACATAAAGCCTATCTGAGAATAGGTTAAGAGGACCAGTAACCTCAGATAGCGCTAAGACCACAGCAAAAAGTTCCTTAAATTGCACTGAGCCCTGTATTTCATGAGACAGGGTCACTGCAGGAGAAGAATTGCCTTTACCTGGGGAGAAAATAACAACGGAAGCCCCCTTCTTGCCTCCATCCATGAATATGGTGGGGAAGGAGGGATCGGCTTCACTTAGAAAAAGTTTTGGAGGTCGCCACTCCAGCTGGCTAAAGGAGCTCATCCATTTATGGGGACCATAATGACAATTCACTTTACCTGAGAAGCCTTCCATGGCTCTTGCTAGTCTAGCATTATTTCTTTGTAGCCAAGAGAAATCATTAATCCTAAAGGGGACAATAAGAGAGTGGGGTTCACTCCCAAAAAGACAAGTGGATAAATCCAGTCCTTTAACAATACAATCTGCCATCTGGTCCATCATGGAGTAAACTCTAGGCATTCCTCCGACTGAGAGGTGAATCCAGTGAAGAGGTTCCCCTTCTTGGCCTAAAAGGGCAGTAAGGAGAGTCTGTCCTGATAGGACATAGAACGTTAGGGGCATAGCAGGATCATACCTCTTTAAGGCTGCTTCATTAATAGCTAATTGAATTTTATTTAGAACCTCTTTATGATCAGCTGGCAATGTTACTATGGAGGTCAGATCAAGACCCTTTAAAAGATCAAAAAGAGGTGTGAGGGTTGCAGTGGTTATGGGAATCCATGGCCTCATCCAATTAATTTTACCAAGAAGTTTTTGAAGTTGGGGCAGGGTGTAAGTGTCTTGGATAGATAACTGGAGTTTTAAAGGAGACACAACATCCAGTGTTGGGACAGCTCCGAGGATTTTAAAGGGGGGTATCTTTTGGATTTTTTTTAGAGGCAATTTGGAAGCCATTTACTTTTAACAGTTGTAGACACTTATTAAAAAGGCAATCTAAATGCTGAGTTTCTGGGCTTCCTATAATGATATCATCCACATATACATAGAAAAGTGAGCCTGTCTCCTCGTTAAGAGGGGATAAAACTCTAGACATATAGTCCTGACATATAGAAGGACTATTGGCCATACCTTGAGGTAGAACTGTCCATTCAAAATGCAAACCAGGACCTTTATAATTTAATGAAGGAAGGGAGAAGGCAAACTTCTCAGTATTTTCTGGGTGGAGAGGAATAGAGAAGAAACAGTCTTTGATGTCTATGACTATGAGATATTGGTCATTAGGAATGGCATATCCAGGGCATCCCCCTTTGGGGGGGGTCCCAAAAGGTTCCATCCTCTCATTTATTTTTCTCAAATCTTGGAGTAGTCTCCACTTGCCATTAGGCTTTTTAATCACAAATACTGGGGAGTTCCAAGGGCTCAGAGAGTGTTGGAGATGTCCTAGCTAGATTTGTTGGTTAACCAAATGATGAAGTTGCTCTAATTTTTGGCAAGGTAGTGGCCACTGCTCCACCCAGACAGGGGGACCTGGGGTCCAATATATTTTCGGTGTTCCCAGAGGAGCATTGGCCCTTAGGATTGGGATGAGGCCAAGAGCAGGAAAGCGGTTGACCCACTTCTGACTATTTCAAACATAGGGTGGTCTCTATAATTTCTTTGACCCTCAAGAAAGTATTGCCGATACTCCTTGTCATCCAGGGGATTATCATAAATAGCTTTATGGTCAGTGGTGATAAATGCCTCCACCTCCCCTGATAAATCTTGGCCCAGCAAATTGGTGGTTAAGCCTGAGGCCACTAGGGGGCGAACTTCTCCTGTATTGCCATTGGGATCCTCCCAAGTTACCCAATCAGCCATCTGCTACAATCCTGTCTATCCTCCAACACCCGACAGAGGCAGGCCCAGCAACCAGCTTCCACTGAGGGGGAATTTTCTCTTTTCTAAGCACTGTCTGATCCATGCCCGTATCAATGAGGCACTTGAAGGGCTTTCCCCCTATAGTAACCACCACCTTAGGCCTAACCCCAGACATGAGAGGCACCGTCCAATGTGCACGCTCTGGAGATTTCCCCTTATTTAATGGGGCTGGGGTATGCCCCTCTTGGAATTTAAAGGCCTGCCCCGAATATCAGTTTTGAACACTCTACCACTAGGCCAAACTCCCAGCCCTGAATCGGCAGTCTTTAGCCCAGTGAAATCCTTTTCTGCACTTAGGACAGGGGGTGCAAGGCATGCTGGAGTCTTGTGATTTACTGGGTGGAAGCGGGCGTGGTGGCTTATTGGGACAGTCTTTCTTAAAATGTCCCTCCTGACTGCACCCAAAACAAATAAGCCCTCTTCCAGGGAGTGCCTGCCTGAGGGTGGCCATATCTCTGCGAGAGGCCTGCAGCACGGCTGCCATGGTCTGTGCCTGATGAGAATGAGTACCTATGTCCTGAGTGGCCATGATCCACCTCTCCATAGATCTGCTTTTTAATCCTGAGCAAGCCATTTTGTGCTCATTGTTCATACCCTCCCAAACCATCACCTTAACAAACTGGTCCCTAAGCTCTCCAGGGGGGAACTTTCTTTTTATGCTCCCCTCAACTCTATCAATAAAAGTGGACAAGTCCTCTCCTGGTCTTTGGTTAATTCCTGCTATCAGAGACTCAGAAGGACCCTCCTCAAGTTTTCTCCAGGCCACTAGGCCCAGAGCTCTAATCTGATCTTGGTAGGGAGGGGTTATGGCTACCTGCTGGACCTCCATTGCGTAATGATCAGAGAGGCCTGTAAGCATCCCAAGTAATGGGGATTACAGGTTGGACATACTGGTTCCTCTCAGCCTGTTGGCAGCATTCTTTCTTATACAGGGCACACCACTTAATAAAAAGGGGGCCCAGAAGAACTGTTTTGGCCAGAGCCAATCCAATCAGCCTCAGTACATGGTTGATGAGCAAGGCCTTGGAGGATTGTTTCCATCCAAGGAGCATTAGGACATCTTCTAAGACAGACTTAAGGTCACTAGGCTCCCATAAATACCAGGCTGCAGGACAGTTACCACCTGGGTTAACATTAACAGGAAATAGGTGGCAGGATTCTGAACCAGGTGGTGGGCAGAGCTCTGGCGCTGTGGGAGTTGGGAAGCTAGCAGGGCAGCCCAGGCTCTGATAAGATTGCTGAGGCTCATATCTAAAATATATCAACAACTCAAAACATTGAATCACTCCAAAACTAATCTCCAAAGTAACAACCATCCCATTAAAAAATGGGCCAAAGACTTAAAGAGAGTCTTCTCTGAAGAAGAAACAAAAATGGCCTATAGTAACATGAAGAAATGCTCAACATCTCTGGTCATAAAAGAAATGCAAATCAAAACAACTCTAAAATTCCACCTCACTCCAGTTAGAATGGCCAGGATCAGGAAAACGAATAATAACAGATGCTGGAGATGTGGCCAGGAGGGATCACATTCAACCACTATGGAAAGCAGTATGGCAGTGCCTCAAAAGGCTAAACATAGAACTCCCCTATGACCCAGCAATTCCACTACTTGGCATTTACCCAACCATCCAGAATCTAGGGCATACTAAATCCACTAGCACAAGAATGTTCATTGCAGCATTATTCACCATAGCAAAGATATGGAACCAACCTAGATGTCCCTCAGTTGATGAGTGGATCAACAAGATGTGGTATTTGTACACAATGGAATTCTATGCTGCTGTCAGAAAAAAATGACATCTCCTCATTTGTTAGGAAATGGAAAGACTTAGAAAAAATCATATTAAGTGAAGTAAGCCAGACTCAAAGGAACTTAGGCTCAATGGTTTCCCTCATTTGTCATAATCAGTAGAAACCTTGGGCTCTACTAGCAGAGATCTGCAATAGAGCAAAACCTTGATAGATACCTAAGGCCATATAGTATGAAGCTAATTGAAAGGACCTCCAGGATATTGAAACAAAAGCCATATAATGAATGATTGTTGTCCTTAGTGTACTATGTTATCTCTCATCTCCTTTGCTGTCCCTTGGGTATCTCATATTGTTACAGTACCTCACTTTGTTATCTGATATATTGAATTTATTTGTATTTGGTTATTTGAAATTTGATAGGGAAGGAGGGAAAACCAAGAGGGGGGGCGGTGGGGGGCAGGGTAAAGGGTACCAAGACATGTGAAAGGGTATCAATGTATGTGAATTAATGCACCTTCTATATGGCAAATATCATGTAACCCTTTTATTAATTACAATAAAAAAAAAAAGATTGCTGAGGCCTCAGGGTCTGGGTATGGTCGGGGAGGAGCAGAGGGTGATGTAAAGGATTGGAAGAAGATCTGAACTCTGACAAAGAAGGAAGGAGGCTAGATTTGGACCTCAGAGGCCAAGGAGCAGCATTGATGAAGAGGCCCCTTATCTGAATTCTCATGGAGCTCTTTCATATCTCCCTGAGTGGAGTCTGGCCTTTCTGTAGACAATGAGAGATTAGGATCTCTGCAGGGAGTAAGGGAGGCATCTGGCCTCTCTTTGTTAACTATGCCCCTGGGGGATTCAGCCCTCTGCTTGGAGTGCCTAGTAGGAAAACAAGTCTTTAGAGCTGACAAGATTGGATAAACTCCTAGTGGAGGAATCTCGACTTGATTAATCTGGGCTTTTCTGATTAAATGCTCAACTTTGTCAACAAGTCGTTAGGTGGCAGCAACGGGAGGACTTTAACTAAAGTGTCCCAAGCTTTAGCTGCCTGTGCTTCAGAAATCTCTAACCCTAGACCCTCAAGAAGGATCTTAAGAGAATCAAGGGAAGGGTCATTCTTAGAAAAAGTCTTTCCCATATTTTATGGGAGTATACCTACCCGCAGTCAGATTGGCTTGTCAGCGATAAGAGTTCTCGAGCACATGGAGTCCTCACATGAGCTGCAAAGTTCCTCACATGGGGCACCAGTTGTTGCTACTGTGGAGCAACACAGGTAGGGGGAGGGACACCCAGAGCCAGCCTGAAGTCCCCCAGAGCCGAGAAAGATGGTAAGTATCGATGACCCAGCCCTCCCTCAATTACTGGGGAAGAAGCCACATCAAGCCAGGAAGTGTGTCAGCCATGAAAGGGCAGCAGATCAGCATATCTCTCTTTTATTGCGTCAGGCACTTAGTTATATACTGTTGGGGAAAGAGAAGGTGGGAACCGGGAAGCTAGCCAATAGGAAGAGAGCCATCGTGATATCACTAAGGTTCTGGGGCAAAATTTTAGGTACTGGAGGGGACCAGTACAGGAAAGTGCATGGGACCTGCGCTGTGGAGGGGTGGGGGGGGGAAGCTCGTGCACAGAGATAAGAGAAGTATGCAACAATGGTAAGACACCTTTTGATATACCTATTAAACATTCATCTGACTTCTTTCAAAAATTGCCTGAGTAGGCTGTGCATGCAGTTCTGTGAGAGTGGCTCACACCTGTAGTCCTAACTACTCAGGAGGCTTGTGCTCTGCTGATATCAGTTTGAAGCCAGCACAGTCAGGACCTTGAGATTCTTATCTCCAAATAACCACCAAGAAGTCATAAGTGGAGCTGTGGCTCAATGATATACCACTAGCCTTCTACACAAAAGCTGAAGGACACTGCTCATTCCCTGATTTCAGGCCCCAGGAACAACATCAGTACATAAAACCAAAAATGAACTAACTGAGCTGGTAGTGTGACCTAGTGGTAGAGTGCTTACCTAGCATGCACAAAGACCCAGGTTTGATTCCTTGGTACCACATACATAGAAAAAGCCAGAAGTGGTGCTGTGGCTCAAGTGATAGACCACTAGCCTTGAGAAAGTCCAAGGACAATGCTCAGGCCCTGAGTTCAAGCCCCAGGACTGGCACAAAATAATAATAATACAAACAAACAAAACTAGCCTATTCACATACCTTATTTATTTAGGGGAGATAGCACTAGAGTTTGAACTCATTGCATTGTACTTGCTAGGGAAGCACCCTAGCTCTTGAGCTATGACCCTATCTTTTTTTGCTTTAGTTATTTTTTCAGGCAGAATCTTGTATTTTTGTCCAGGACAGCACAGACCTTGTATATCACCATAAAGTTCTTATTGCCCGAGATGTCATCTTGCTATCTTTTGACCAAGATTGCAACAAATCGTAATTCTTCTGACTTTTTCCTCCTTATCAACTAGGATTACAGGTATAATCACTGTCTACCTTCTTTGTCCATTTTTTAATTCTATTGTTTCCTTGTTAATGACTTGCATAATTATATAAAGAATTTGCATATTAATCTCTTATCAAACATAATAATTTCCAAAATTTTGTCCATACCTTTTTAGTTTCTGGATTCAACGTAATAAACAGTATGTGAGTAATACAACATAAATACCATTATTACATAACAATGACTTTGTGTGATTTTATCCTGCTAGAGGACATTGCACATCCTATACAACTGACTGGACTTGCCCAGGACTTTAATTTATGAGAGGACTACACACCGAGACAAAGTGTTGCAATGTCATGCATAGCTGTTAATGAACATTGCATATTTTCATTTGTCCTGTGACTTTCCCATGCTAAGTATGAAATAATTTGTCCTCTAACCTTCCAGTACTCACCATGAAAAGGGTATGTCTTCATTGACGAATATTCTTTTCACTTCACTTTTAGAATGGAAGATATATGGAATGATACAAATTTTCTTCAGATTTTGCCACTTTTCTCTCAGAGTGGCATGAAAGGGCATAATAAATTAAAAAGCTGCAAAAAGATGTAAGTGGTGTCTGATAAAATAGGATAAAAGTCATTCCTGTTCAAGAGCAGTTCTCCAGACATCAAGCTTATTATGAAAATTTTAAGAGAAATCAGTCTAGTTTCATGGATAAAGCACAGTTCAATATTTCTTTAACAAAACTGTACTTTAAGGATGTCAAATACCTACACTTTTCTGAAAAATGTGTATCACTAGAATGAAGAGATCATGACAGCTGTGTCATGTATGCTTTGGAAGTCCGCCCATAAAGACTAAGGTGGGACTAGCTAACTGAAAAATTGAAGCTGGAATTCATTAACTGAAAAAAAGTTCAATTTCAGGATCTGTGCAATTCCTTTATCTTAAAATTCATCAAGGCTTCCATCCAGATAGATGGTTAATTTTGATTGAAATCACAATTTGGGCACTTGAAATGTTTTATTAACTGAGTTTCTTTATTATTCGAATCATGTAATATTGTCTGGCACCAGGAGCATGGCCTAGTGGTAGAGTGCCTGCATCGCATGCACAAAGCCCTGGATTTGATTCCTCTGTACCATATACACAGAACAAGCCGGAAGTGATGCTGTGGCTCAAGTGATAGGGTGCTAGCCTTGAGAAAGCCCAAAGACAGTGCCCAGGCCCTGAGTTCAAAACCCAGAACAGACAAAAAAAGATTGTCTGTATATTTAGCTCTTTATTATATAGCCTTGAACATAATCACTGTTTTGAAAGCAATCTGTTGAGGAATGTGATGTAAAATAAGATCATAGACTTTCTTTCCATTCTTTCTTCCCTATCTCTCCTTTGTATATGTTCTAAAACTTTAAATATTCTTAAGAATTTGTATGTAAAAAAAATCTTGCAAACCAACAATTTAATGTCGCACCTTAAGCTCCTGGATAAAGAGCAACAAACCAAGGCTAATTCCAGTAGAAGGAAACAAATTATTAAAATCAAAGCAGAATTAAATGAATTAGAGTCCAAAAGAACTATAGAAAGAATTAACAAAACAAAGAGTTGGTTCTTTGAAAAAATTAACAAAATTGACAGACCTTTAGCAAATCTTACAAAAAAAGAGAAGGGAGCACACCCAAATAAACAAAATAACAGATGAGAATGGTAATATCATGACAGAAATTACCAAGATCCAGAGTATCATGAGGGAATACTTTTCAAACCTTTATGCCAACAAATTTGAGAATCTAGAAGAAATGGATGAATTTCTAGCCAACATTAACATAGCCACACTGAACCAAGAAGACCTAATCCAACTAAACAGACCTATTTCAAGTACTAAAATAGCAATGGCAATAAGACCTTTCATCTAAGAAAAGCCCAGATGGATTCACAGCTGAATTCTATAAGGTCTTCAAAGCAGAGCTCACACCAATACTCCTCAAGGTCTTCAACGAAATTGAAAATGAAGGTTCTTTGCCAAACTCATTCTATGAAGCCACTATAACCCTCATCCCAAAACCAGACAGAGATTCATCAAAGAAAGAGAATTACAGACCCATTTCTTTGAAGAATATTGGTACAAAACTTCTCAACAAAATACTGGCTAACCATCTTAAGCAACTCATCAAAAAAATTATACACTATGATCGAACAGGATTCATCACAGGGATGGAAGTCTGGTTTAACATATGCAAATCAATTAACATAATTCAACACATCAACAGGAGCAAGGACAAAAATCACATGATTGTCTCAATAGATGCAGAAAAGGCATTTGACAAGATCCAACACCCCTTTATGCTAAAAGCTCTGGAGAAACTAGGAATCCATGGAACATTCCTCAGTATAATGAATGTGTAACATTTCAAAAACAACTTTTAGTGTAAAGGAGGAGACCACAAAGTCACTCTTTAAATATAAATCCTAAAAGAAAGGCAGGTCAGGCAGACCTGAACTGATTTTCTGTACTGAATGTCAGCACACCTATAATACCTATCTGCAGTAACAACATCCAATGTAATTTCTGCAGCTGTTAAAAAAAAAAAAACCAAATGATTTCTCACAACATTCCTGGTAGACCATTTTATGTGAGCATAAAAGAGGTACTAATTACCAGGGGAAGTCAGGGAGAGCTTTATGTGACTCCATCTATGTGACATAAATCATTGAAAACTCTGTAGTGAGAATCAATCATGTCACGAGCTCTTCCTTGGATTTAAATACAGATCATTTGCAACCTCATGCAGGAAAAAAATTTGAATGACATTTTTATACTATAAGCATTTCTTATTCTTTGGAGGAAGCACCTGCAAAATAATCAGCAGGAAGAATCTCATACCCAAGACTATAATTTTTTTAGCTAACACAAAACTTTCTTGGAAAGGAAAGAAATTAAACATGGCAACTTCCAAAGTGCTCCAGAAGTTATCACTGCTGAGAAGAATTGTCATTTATTAGGTTTCTAAGAAATGTTGAGCCTTGTAGCATGGTCCTTATGGCATAAAATATGATCATTTTTAAGATATTTATATGCACTTTTGCTTTTTTATGAAGTTTTCAAAGAACCTGTTTGTGTAAGTACTCCTAGTAAAATAAAAAAAGAGAATAAGTACTGTGTGCACGTAATATATAGTAACTATAACACTAGCTGAGAAAACTGAGAGGTTAAATTATAATTTGAAAACACCCATACTTTGCATACAGACTGCTATTTATTCTGATGTCTAATTATTCTAAGCAACTGCAAATGTATTTTGTATTGCAAAACCAAGACACAAAATATTGAGTCACTATATTTTATGATGTATCTATTGCCAGTGCATACTCAGTACTATAAGGTGGAAATAGAAAAGTAGTTTGTTGCATCTATTCAATAAGAAAAATGTAATAACAGGTGCAAAAATGCTCTAATACGTTGTATATTCTGAGTTTGAGGTCACTAAACAGTTATTTAAATTCATGTAATTAGCAGTATTTCCATTGAGAAACATATGGGATGTAATATGATAGCTAGATCTATGTATGTAACAAACACATCAACATTTTCTGTCAAACATATTTTAAGTATTTCATTATCAGGGGTAACATTAATCAAGATACATTGCATACATAAGCTTCTTAGTTAAATAGCAACTCTTTTGTACAACTACTTAAAGATAAAAAAAAGACTATTACCAAAAAGCTGATGAGCTTGCAGTAATTGTACATATTTTGTGGATATTGTGGGATTTTTTCATTATATGTATACTGTATATGCTCATAAAATTACAGTGACTGGATTTCTATCTCTATGATTATATTTTACATTACAATATATTATTGTGTAGCTTATTTGAAGATGCAGTAAGAGATATTTTGTTTGGATTTGACATTCTCTTGTATATGTATGATATATATTGTATATTTACCTTCCATGCTCTACCTTGTTCCTTCTCATTCATGTTGTCCCCTTTTCCTTAGAGATACCCTTTTACCTTTCATGGCTTCTTTTACTAAATTCCACATCTAGAAACAGGTGGTACTTGACTATTTGAGTCTGGCTTATTTCATTTAATATGACAACAGCCATTTTTATACAAGCAGAATATTTTGTTCTTTTTCTTTATTGTTGGGGTAATGCATAGAGGGATTACAGCTACATTCTCCAAGTAGTAGGTGCATTACTTCTCACACATTGATACCCTTTCTCATGGTTTTATCCCTATTTCCCTCCCCTACACCTTCCCAATCATCTTGTTTACCCCCTTTCCTATTTCAAATAAACAAATAAACATATATGCAATATAACAGGTAACAAAATCAGATACAGTAACAATATGAGATTAACCAAAGGGCAACAAAGAAGAGAAATAACATAGTACATTAAGAACAACAATCTCTCAGGATAAAGCTCTTATTTTCATATCCTAGAGATCATTTCATTTAGTTTTGTTTTTTATGGCGGAATAATTCTCTAGTTTGAATACATACCACAGTGCGTATCATATTTTCTATCCATTCTTCCACTTTAGAATCATATAGGATGATTCCATAATTTACCTCTCATTAATAATGTGGTGATGAGTTGTATGTATATTGCTAGTGACTAACAATTTGATTTCCTTATCTAATATCCAGAAATGGCAGTCAAGACAGTTATTTCATTTTCAGGTTTCTGTAGAGAAATCTTCAAATTGATTTCAATAATGTCTGTACTAATTTGCATTCCCACCTATGTGCCAGTGGCTCACACCTGTAATCTTAGCTACTCAGAAGGCTGAGATATGAGGACTGCTGTTCAAAGTCAGACTAGGCAAGAAAACTCTTATCTCTAATCACAGTCTTATCACCACTGGATAACCAGTTTTCTTAGAACCATTTAATAATCTGTGTTTTCCAAAGAACATAATATTGGTTTAGGTTTGATTTAGGTGTCAAAAATCAGTAATCTCTAAACTAGTAGGTTTTTTTTGTTTGTTTTGTTCTGTTTTGTTTTGTTTTTTGGTTGTGGGCCTTGAACACTGGACCTGGGCACTGTCCTTGAGCTCTCCAGCTCAAAGCTACTGCCCTACCCCTTGAGCCACAGCCCAACATCCCCTTTTCTAGAGATTAATAGGAGATAAGAATTTTGCATTCGGGGCCGGGAGTTTGGCCTAGTGGTTAAAGTGCTTGCCTAGCATGCATGAAGACCCGGGTTCGATTCCTCGGTACCACATACATAAAAAAAAAAAAGCCAGAAGTGGTGCTGAGGCTCAAGTGGTAGAGCTGTAGCCTTGAGAAAGTCCAAGGACAGTGCTCAGGCCCTGAGCTCAAGCCCAGGACTGGCAAAAAAAAAGAATTTTGCATTCTTTCGTGCCCAGGCTGGCTTTGAACTGAGACCCTCAGATCTCAGCCTCCTGAGTAGCTAGAATTACAGGCTTCAGCCACTATACCCAACTAAGTAAATTTATTTCTCAGTTCTTTATTTTTATGCATTAGGTTATGTGCATCCTTTAATGAAATACTATTTTGAATACATGACACCTACCAACATATATATATACATATATATATATACATACACACACACACACACACACACACACACACACACACACATATATACCATACTGTTTGGGCTATAGGAAAGCAGTATTAGTTTTTCTAGAGACCAAGTATTGTGGTGTCTGTTTGCACAGGTTTGTTTACAGCATTTTGGGACCTTTGTGGTCTTTCTATGGTAGTATCTTGATATTTTTACAGTTTGTATTGCATTGGCATTGTATATTGGTTTGGGTAGTATTTAATAATGTTAATTCTTTCAGTCTACTGGCATGAGTAATTTTCCCTTTTTGTGTCATTCTCACTAGGTAAGCATATCTATCTCCTCACATTTTAATCTTTTCTTTCTGCTAAATATTCAATGCCTTTTTTCTTTAGCATTTTTAATGTATAACACACTATCTGTAGTTACCATACTGTGTGACAGGATGAAACAATTTACTTCTCTTCTTACTCTAATTCACCTCCAATCAGCATTTTCATATCTCTTGCTCCAGATTTCTTTCTTTCTTAATGCATACTCATCTGTTATCAGCTTTCATGAGCTCTCCTTTTAAAAATTCCACAGTTGAGTAAGATCATGTGATACTTGTCTTGTTTGTCCAATTTATTCCACTTAACATGTGCCTTTCAGTTCATGTTATTATAATTCACAAGATTTTATTCTTTTCACATCTAAATAGTATCCCATCACAAGTATGGATCATATTTTTTTTCTCTATTCATCATTTGATAGAAACTTATTGAACATAAATAACTGTCATTTTATGCAAAATGCTAGAAATAAAAAGTCAACTAAAAATTAGCATAAGTATAAAAGTAAGAATATTTGGACGAAGGGATGAACAAAACATAGTAGGGGCAAAATGAAGGTGACAGGAGTGAGTGTGGTCAAATGCATTATATGCAAGTAGGAAAATGGCATCCCAAAACATACTTTGAAGAGTTTAGAAAGGGATAGGGACAAGGATGGAGTAAAAGGAACAAATATAGGTAATGATAAATCTCCCTATATTGTACAATTAATAAATGTATTGACAAAAAGAAAAAATAAGAACTTATCAAATTTCTACTAATAAAATTCAGTTGTGTTACTAAAAATGCCTTATGGTCTTTCCTAAGAAGTGAGCTATTCATTTTTCATACTAATAGACTGATAAGAGACCTAGAAATTTCAGTATTTTCCTGTGTGGCACAGGAAACTTTCTTTATATTCCTCACCTTTTCTAAATCTATGTAACAGGGATTTCTCTTATTTTTTTTCTAATTGCAATGTCTGTTCTAATGCTCAAAATTTGTCATTGAAATAATTTATTAAAGTCCAGAGAAATTGTTATACAAGTTTTTAGAATAAACATTAGAGTTAGAAAGCAGAATAAAGCCAACAGATGAGAAAAAGACATAAAGAGGCCAAGCAATTTGAGCCTTCACTGATCTTCATGTCAAAGTCAAATGTCATTCAAACCTGTGACACCAAACACTGGTCTAGCTTTACAAATGATAGTTAATAATAGAAATGATAGAAAGATTTTAAAATACAAGTCATTAATATGAACAGAGAGATTCTACTGGATAAAAAAATTAGCAATCTGTTGTTTTACCTGAGCATTGAGGGGAGTTTTATGGGAGATTTAATGTTCCAACTGGATCTTAAAACTGCATAAATACATAGGGTTAGAAGAGAAGAGCATTCAGGTAGGAATTATTGCTCTTGCTTATTATGACCCTTGAGCAATATGACAAATTAAGATATGATTAAAATTAAAAGGCCTTACAGTACACCCATTTGCTCCATATCCAGTTTTCACAGTCCAGCAAAGCAGCTTCCAAATTGTTGTTGCCCAATCTACAAACAAATTAACCTCTTCCAAGAATGACGGGAGCCAGTGACTGAGCAGCACACCAGCAAGCAACATGAAGTGTGAACATTCATCTCATCAAGAGAAAAAGATAACATTTCAAACAGCAGTATAACTAATCGAAAGAATATATAGAAGAGTGACTGAAACAAGAAGTTGGACATGTAGGTTCTGCCTTCCAAGGCAAAATAGCAAAATTACCATCACTGATTGTCTTTTGTATCTGTTCCGTCTTAAAAGATCACATCATTCTAGGTATGCTCTTCAAATTTATGTTGAATTTCTTCCCAAAAGATAAGCATGCCTATTTTAAGAAATAGAAATAAATCCCAGTGCTGAAACTTTCATCTTTAATTAACACACACACACACACACACACACACACACACACACACACACACACACACACACACACACACACACACTGTAGTACAGCTCTATCCTTTAGAGAAAGACGCTCGTAGTCAGGCCCTGAATTCTAGCCACAGTTACCAGACAAAAAAAAAGAACAAAGAAAGGATGCTAGGTTTCTACTGATTATGACAAATGAGGGAAACCGTTGAGCCTATGTTCTTTTGAGTCTGGCTTAGTTCATTTAATATGATTTTTTCTAAGTCTTTCCATTTCCTCACAAATGGGGCAATGTCATTCTTTCTGACAACAGCATAGAATTCCATTGTGTATAAATACCACATCTTGTTGATCCACTCATCAACTGAGGGACATCTGGGTTGGTTCCCTATCTTTGCTATGGTAAATAGTGCTTCAATGATCATCATTGTGCTAGTGGATTTAGTATGTCCCTGTTTCTGGACAATTGGGTAATTGCCAAGTAGTGGACTGTCCTAGAAGAGATTTACAACAGAACAAAACCTAGATACTTAAAGCCATATAAAATGAAGCTAAATGAAAGGATCTCCAGGATATAGAAACGAAAGCCATATAATGAGTGATTGTTGTCCTTAATGTATTATGTTATCTCTCATCTCTTTTGCTGTCCCTTGGTTATCTCATATTGTTATAGTATTTCACCTTGTTGTCTGATATATTGTATATATGCTTATTTGGTTATTTAAAATAGGATAAGGAAAGGGGGAAAACAAGATGAGGGGCGGGGGTGGGGGGAGGAAAATGGGGACCAAGACATGAGCAAGGTTATCAATGTTTGTGAAGTAATGCACCTTCTATCTGGTGAGTATAATGTAACCCTTCTATTAATTACAATAAAAAATATATTGAAACAAGAAAGGCTGTTGGGAAGGAAGAAAGGAAGGAAAGAAGGAAGAAAGGAAACAAGGAAAGAAGGAAGGAAGGAAGAAAGGAAGGAGGGAGGGAAGGAAGATCAGCTTTGAATTTGTCATTTAATTTTTTAATAATAAAATAGCTTTCTTTGATATTCTTTGAAATTTTATCTCTATATATGTATTACATTTGAAAGCATTTCTTACCATTTAAGAAGTGTATACACAAAGATGATCTAACCCATTGTTCAAAGTAGGAACTCATATATCACTACTAAAAGTTTTCACCTTATGCCTAAACTTTACTTCCCCTGTCTGCTTGCCTCATGACTCATGAAGAAAAAATATTTTTATTATCATCCCAAAGATAAAACATGAGTATATACACATCATTTTGCAGCCAATGATGCTCCTGTCTATGAATCCTATCATCTAGATTCTATTACTTTTTCTCAAAAAATTACCTACCAACACAAGAGAGCTTCTCCAACTGCAAATATACTAAAATAGATCAGTGATGTGAACTCTACACATAAATTCTCATATGGAAAACAAGCCCCTAGTTAATTTTTCAGGGGATAAAGTGAAAATCCTGGAAAAACATAATTAATGTCTAATGTCAATTCTGCTCATCGTTATGAGGCCTCTAGAGAAGTCTGAAGGGAGTTTTCATATCTCCTCTGGAAAGATAAGCACATCAGTACTAAGTTGCCCACTCCTCTGTTTGGATTTCTGTATAACCAGTGCATCTTGTTGTGCAAAGGTTTGCTCAGCTGACAGCCCAGACTGGGAGAAAAATAACAAAGAGAAATGAACTCCAAGCAGTGCAGCTCTTTTGCCATCTTGCTATCATATTTAATCATGCTTGACTTGGTAAGCCATGCAGAGGAGCAGCTCCACTTTGCCTTTATTCTACCTTGTTATCTGCCCATAGCACGGAGCCATACTTAATGAGATAGTTGTCACTCTTTCACTTCCATGAAAAATCTAGAGGTATGTGAGCGTTCCTCTTCCAGGGAGCACCCAAGCACATTTCTCTATTGGCAAGGTGATTTCTTTCTTCTCTCAGCATGACTTTGGTTTTATTCTCTACTTATAGATTCAATCTCAAAAACATCTCCCCCCAAAACACACACACACACACACACACACACACACACACACATCAATGTGAGAGGGAACTGAATATATATTCATTTTTCAAGGTTAAAATATTTCTGTAGATTATTTGTTACATGTGATTAGTCTACACTGTGCACTCAAACACCTCTAGTTGTGTGTGCTACAACCTGGAAGAGATAAACAGCAGGTTGTCCTTATCTCACAAAGCCCTCCAGCAACACAGTTATATTATAAGTGATACACTCAAACCTCCGCAAAGTCACTCAGCAATAGTTTGTCTTTAGGGTTTATGGAAGCTAATCCTTTCCAATTTCCTCATAAAGATCTATCATTTCACTCAACCAATTGTTTTTATGCCTGATTTTTTTAAACACTCGTTAAAAGAGTGTTTAGAGCCATTAGATATGATTAAAGATGAGACAAACATTCTGTGATTCTGGAATTGTAACATTTTCATTACTCTGATGTTAAATTTTACTCAAACATATGAATGTTCTCCATTCTCAACTAAATGCCTGATCATTGTTTTGGGTAATATTTTTCTCGAAATGATCTGTAACTTATAAATTGTAATTCATGCAACTAAACATGTCCACACATGTCTCCTATGAGTAGTTCTCAGGCCCAGATTTGAAAATTAATTCTTATTCTATGATGCATATCATTCATTAAAGTTTTTTTCACAACTTGATATAATTAGATCAAAAGTATTTTTCTTGCTCCAAACTCAACACTGGTTGATACTTGACCTGAAAAATACACTTCCCTCTTTTCTGATGATCCAAGGAATAACATGTACGATCAGCACATGAAGCACGTGAATTAGGGCAAAATGATGCCCTAATTTATAACACCAAGCATAATTAAGATCTTTTGCTCCGCATCTTGATCAAATGCTGATATAAAATTTCAAATAGGATCTTTTACACACTAGATATGACTCATTTTCAATATTTCATTTTCAAAACTAAAAATATTTTTAAAAAAGGAAAAATAACTTCAAATAGCTCACCATTAAAACTGGTAAGTAAAGTGAAGAATATGCCAATAATAAAATATCATAATGACATATTATATCCTATAAACATATGCAATTATTACTAGCCAATGAAAACTAACATTAATAGCAATTTTACAAGTAAATTCTTAAATTAACTAGTGCAATCATTAAATAGAATTATTTACTCAAGAAACCTAGCGTATGTTTGGGATTTTTTTTTGCCAGTCTTGGGCCTTGAACTCATGATTTGAACACTGTCCTTGGACAGTGCTCTATCAATTGAGCCACAGCCCCATTTCTGGCTCTTCCTATGTATGTGGTACTATGGAATCTAACCTTGGACTTTGTGTATGTTAGGCAAGCACTCTAGACTAGGCCAAACTCCCAGCTCTCTCTATGGGCTGGGAGCATAGACTAGTTAGTAAAGTGCTTGCCTCATATGCACGAAGCCCCAGGTTCAATTCCCAGGTACTATATACGCAGAAAAAGCCAGAAGTGGTGCTATGGCTCAAGTGGCATAGTGCTAGCCTTGAGCAAAAAGTGCCCAAGGACAGTGTCTAAGTTCAAGCCCAGGACTGGCAATATATATATATATATTTCTATAAATTATAAACAATATATATATATACAGCTTTTCTCCTTAGTTATTTAGGGAAATGCACACATTTCCAAATCATGCAGGTTGCTTTTTCAATGAATAACAATTCTGAAAAGCTACTACCAAAAACCACATATACTATATTGCCCTGGTAGTAAGCTGATAGTCAACTAAACAAAAATACCCTACTTGGTTTGAATTAACAGCCAAACCAAATGTACTTGTTTGAGTCCTTGGAAAGAATTAGGTGAGCCATCCTCCACAGTAAAAACTAAATCTTAAATGAGCATTTATATTCTGCTCTTCAACCCCAGTTTTTTCCTCAATAAGTGTAAGGAGGTGATTGCTCAGAAAAATTATTTCAATACATGCATATATCTAATAAATGTATGCCAATATAGCTGATGAATTTGAATAAACTTGGTTTTCTAGCCTATTGACTGTGCTGATCATTTTATGTTTTAATTTAATTTAATTGTCAAGGTGATGTGCATAGGGGTTACAGTCACATACATCAGTTAGCGAGTACATTTATTACCCAACATTGTTACCCCTTCCCTCCCAGATTGTAAAGTTCATTTCCAACATTGAGTCTTGTTAGTATCACTGCAGCATTGGTTCACCCTTTATCCTTTGTCTTGCCATTTTGTTTTCCCCTTCTGTTCTCTAATTTGGATTTACATTTATACAACACCCGGGGTACCAGAACCAAATAGCGTGACAACAGGGGATAAACCACAGGGGAAAACAGAAAAAAAGAATTAACTTCACATAACAGCCTTTATTTTCTGATGACATCAACCTTTTCTTGTATTTATACATTTACATATTAAGTTTGATTAAATGTGTTAAAAGTATTTGTTTAATGACTTTTCCACTCAAGAAAACATGATTCATGCTTGTTTGACTTACCATTGCAGACTTAATACTTAAAAGTTACTAGACAAGCATTGCTGACCATAACCAAGAAACCGAATCATCCTAGATGCTACTCAGTGAACATACAGATCAAGAAAATGTGGCATGCATATGCAGTGTATACACAATGGAATTCTATGCTTCCATTCATAAGGAAATGGAAAAAAATTATACTAAGCAAAGTAAACCAGACCCAAAGAAACATAGATTATATGGCTTCCCTCATTTGTAGTAACTAGAAAGTGCCTATTAATCTAAAAGTAAGCACACTGGATGGTAAAAGACAAAAAAAAAGTAGTTTACTTGGCCAGGATCAATTAAACAAGATTCTAGACATTCAAATATTGAGACAAAAGGAGGATATTCTTAGGAGTGGATCACAAAGGTTCAATAGCTATGTGCATAAGAACATATTAATGGTGTTTATTGAAATCAATTCCTAGAAATGAAATGGAATCAAGAGGGTTTTTTTTACTTTACTTTTTGTTATTTTTTTGTTTTATTTTCTCTTTGTCACTTTTTGTTCTCTGTATATTTTGTCTTGTATATAAATTTGCCTGTTTTGTGGAAGGGGTGGGGGGCCCAGGGCACATCAATGGAGGGACAAAGGGTAAACAAATGCATCAGTGATACTAAACACTTGTTGAAAATGAACTATACAGCCTGGTGCAGTGGCTTACCTGTCATCCTACCTACTCAGGAGGCAGAAATCTGAGGATTGAAGTTCAAAGCTAGCCCGGGCACTAAAAGAATGTGAGACTCTTATTTCCAATTAATCACTAGAAAATGGGAAGTGGGCTGTGGCTCAAGAGATAGTGTGGTAGCTTTGAGCTGAAGAGCTCGGGGACAGTGCCCAACCCCAGAGTTCAAGCCCCAAGACCCACAAAAAAATAATAAAAACCAAGAATAGAAAAGAAAATGAACTACATAACTCTAGAGTGGGGATGGTAGGGAAAATCTAGGAGAGGGAGCAAGGGAAGGGTTGACATTGTCCCAAAAGAAATGTACTTATCACCTGACTAATGTAAAGTATGTGAAAGAGAAATACTGGTTTCAGCTCAACTACAAAGAGGTTAGAAACATCACCACCATTGTTATAGCACGAAAAGGGTAGAAACTGAAATCAGACTTCATGAAGCCCTGAGAAAAGTGGTCACAAGTCACATTGCAATTCCAATCCAAAGAGACATGTACTGCCTGGAAAGACCTTAGTTCAATGAGTAATTGCTAAGTAGAAGCCACTGAATCTGTAGCTGAGACACAGATTTAAATTTACCTAAATGACAAATGATAAATTATGGAAAGTTCAGGCAGAATTTTTGTGAGGAAAACAACTGTTAAGAGCTGTGTTCAGGTGATGCAGTGGAGACTGAGGCTCACACTTCTCTGTGCTTTCTGCTTTTGTGTGTGTGTTGGGGGGGGGTTATTTATTTGTTTGTTTATTGGCCAGGCACCTATCAAATTTTCCATGAGAATCCAACCAATCTCTATCTTGACCCACAGAAAGAGCCTTCTTTTCATTTGTGAAACAACAAAACTACACAAGCTTGAAAATTTACCTTTCTACTCCACATACCCATCTTGCTTAATAAAAGAAGGGAAGGGAAGAGAAGGGGAGGTGGGTAGGGGCTGGAGGGGAAGAAAGAGGAAGGAATGGGGAGGGAAAGAATAACAAGGGAAAGAAGGAGGGAAAAAGAGGGAGGGATGCTTTTGTGAGAGCTAGTGGACTTAGTCTCAGTGGGGTGATTAACATTAACCTCAAAAATAGTAATACCTTGACATGATGTAATGAGAATGACATTTTAGCTGTGTGATCAGTCTTATCATATATAACCCTAGTCCCATAGGAAAAAAAATCAATAAATCCCAAACAAGAGACTTTCTTTAAGTGATAAATTCTTCTCAGAACTATCAAGATCATCAAAAATAAGAAAAGTATGAAAACGTTAACACAGTCTAAAGAGCAAGAGACATCATTACTGAAAGTAAAATGATGTCCTGGGTGAGAACTGGTTAAATAAGGTGATATGGTTTTACATAGAAATTAAGAAAACACAAAGTATAAATTTAACTTATTAACAAATAATTTTATTATGTCAAAGGTGTATACTACTATCACATGTAAGTAAAAGGGAAATCTGAGTATTAGATATATTTTCACTCCGAGCTTTTATGCAATCACATAATTATCCTAAAATAGAAGTTCATTCAATAAACGAAGCTGAAATTTCATAATAAATCTAGAGGAACAAAGAAAACAATGTGATTAAGCATAGCACATTAGAATCCCCAAGGACTAATTACATTGGTTATCACAGCTTTCTATTGAAATTTGTTAGGTCTGATGGTTATTTTTCAGCAGTTTTACCTTTTATGCTGGCATTTTCCAGGATTTATAAAACTTAATACTGTCCATTGTCCATTCTCAGCTCACCACTTACTGGGAGTGAGAGGCAGGACCCCAGACAAGTCACTGGATGTCTTAATCTCTCCATGTTCTCCCTGTACAAACTAATATAACTTTACAACTTGCTTTATGCCTAGATTTTCTTTCAGGTGGATCTGGAAATTCTACCTCTGTGCTTTGCTCTGTTGTTCATTTCTCTAATTACACCAGGATTAACTAAGAAGTCTACTAAATTTTGTTTGATTAAATATCTGAAAGTTGTGGGAGCAGGGCACCGAATCAGCACAAAGTGAGTGAAACAGTACAGTAATTTTTAAGTATTAAGCCTGTAAAGGTAAATCAAAATCATGAATCAATCATGCCTGTATGTGGAAAACATTAAAGAACTCTTTGTACATACACTTAATCGTTACATTCATAACTATAAATTTTCCACATACACGATGGTACATAGAGAGAGATGATTCTGTCTTCCTTTTAAATACAAGTGGTTTTAGGTACATTTCTCTACAGTGCTGTTAAAAATCCCTAGAATTACTGGGAAGTGGTGGCTCACACCTGTAATCCTAGCTAATCAGGAGACTGAGATCTAAGGATCACATTTCAAAATCACCCAGAACAACAGGAAAGTGTACCATACTTTCATCTCCAATTAACCACCCAAAAGGCAGAAGTGGAGGTGTGGTTCAAGTAGAAATTTGTCAACTTTGAGTGGAAAAGCAATGGGACAAGCACTCTGGCTCTGAGTTCAAGACCCTGTACTGACCCTCCCTCTGCCAAAAATTCCTCAGGTTAAAATAAAGACACAACTACACGTCCTCTTTTTTCTCATCTTCTGGAAAAAGAACCTAAGAAGCAAGGTACAATATTTTTTCTACTCTCTGTAATTAAGTCAATTGGTTCATTTATATTTCTACTTTCTGTCTTTTGTGAGAGTCAAGGACATATGTTGCATCATGCCAATGTCTTTGCAATTTTAAGTAAGCTACGCATGAGAAACTTTTGTTACTTAACATAGTAATTCCACATTGATTTTTCAAGTGCTAAACTAACGTTTCTTTCGCAACATAGATCTCCATGTCAATCAGGCATTGTCCTTTTAAAATACTTTATTAGAGTATATTGACTAAAATTTCATTGAGATTTTCCAAAACATATCCACAGGAAATACAAGTATAGGGTTTCACCATCCTTTATCTTTGTCAGGTTTTGATATCAGAGAAATGCTAGTGCCATGGAATGGTTTGGAAGAATATAAAGCAATGAATCCCACAAAACTGAAGAAACACACAATGATAAATATACTCCTTAAACATATTAATACATCAAATTAACTTCAGTAGAAGTCTAAAATTCGGTTTTTCAAATAAATATATCCAGTGGGCATAAAACTGGATCAAGAGAGTAAAGATGGCCACTATTCTTTGCTATTTTCTTACTGAAGCAATCTTACCTTCTTCCCTTAGTTGGAAACTTGGCTCATTCAAGTACTTTTCTCCTTCTCCAAAGACCTTTTATCCTCTATGATTCATTCCTGATCTTTCATCTCTCAATGAAGTAGCTTTAAAGTCATGTTACTTTCTCAAATCACTGGTTCAGTTGAGGATGCCTTCTTGGCCTGGAGCCACATAAACTTTTGCTAAGAGGGGCACCTAGAAATGCCTTCTCCTGAAGTGGGTTTATTCTAACTGTATTGCTGTTTTGTTGTTGTTGTTTTGTTGTTGTTTCCCTCAGCTGCTAGGATTAGCCTCTACCAGCTTCCAACAGGGAAGTGGGCATTTCTCAGCTTATCATAGCTGTCTCAATTTTCTGAACTAAGCATAGATTAAAAGAGAAAAGGAGCAGTCCCTGATCAGGTGACTTCCTGTCACAATTCCTGGTTGGAACAGACACCAGGGTCTCCTCCCACTGTACACAGCAAGACTCACCCCAGGGATAGATCCTGAAAGGACTGGCTTGCCAGCCCTCCACATATGCAGTGATTTGTGTCCATATGGCATGTGGGACACAAAGAAGAGATGTTTTTCCCACGGAGAAAACTTAGCATAGTCTAAGTTGTAATACAGATTTTTCTTTAAAAATTCATGAAAATTAGTGAACAATATCAAAGCCAGTTCTATTTCTTTCTTGCTTGGTTCTTGGGCAAATGTATTTCTTGTCACCAAGCAACAGACACAACTTGTAAAGCAAAATAGCTAAGCTTCCAAAAGCTGGATTTCTGATATCTTTTGCCAGCATTTTTTGCCTTTTTGGGGGGAATATGGGTCAGGGCTTGAAACTAGGGGCCTTCAACACTTCCTTTGCATAACTCATTGCTAGCTAGCTGCTGCTGCTCAGCCATGCCCCCAGACTGATATTTTGCTGCTAATTGGGAATAGAGTCTCACGCAGTTTTCTGTACTGGCCAGTTTCAAACAGTGATCCTCTGGGTCTCAACCTCCTAAGAAGTTAACAGGCATAATCATCAACAATGCTGCCCTTTGTTTTCAACACTGGTTGAACTCAAGCAAAGCTGGTTCTTGAAGCTAAGCTCCACTTCTGCCTTACTTTTTATTGGTTAGAGACTAGAGTCTCATGGACTTTCTTTCCTGGGCTTGTCTCCAACTGTGATTCTCAAAACTGCGTTTTGAATTGAGGGAGATAGTAGGTGAGCCACCAGTGCTGCACCATGTAATTTTGATGATGGTTTCAGAAAAATGCTCTTGCGGGGATCATTTGAGCTGTCCATGTCTGTATCCTGACATTATGCACTTGGTTACTGGAAATGCAATTCTGTCCATCTGTCCTCTTCCAGTCTTCTAATTCTCTGAGTCCAGGCCCACTGGCAAGGGTCTAGCTATCAGTGAATATTGCTGAAGCAGAAGTAAATGGACATTTTTGGTACTTGCATTGAGTTGTATTTTTAAGTGATTTATCATAAGCCAATTATTTTACCTATTCTTTCCTTTATTTACTACTTAAGCACTTGTTGCTCACAATCTGATGAGTGAATACCACTGCGTAGGATCTGGGGACACCATGTAAAACAAGGATAAAAATGAAAATGGTTTCCATAAGAAGCTTAAAATTGCTGGAAAGAGTCCAGCAATGTTAATGTGATATATGTGTAAAGTTGTAAATACATAGAACAGTAGGACAATTAGAAGACTAGGGAATACTAATTAAAGATAGTCAGAGATATTAATCACTTAGAACATGATATTTGAGCTGAGACAACAAGTTAGCTTTTCCAGTGGCTTTCTGAGGACCTCTTACTTTCTATTTATAAATGGTACCACATAAATGTTTCTTCCTCATTCATTAGTGTAAACATCTATTAACTCATACTCCACAGGATTACTATTAGTTTGAGCAACATAAGAGAAAATGGATATTTGGCCATTCTCTGTGTGTTTTTAACTTAGTAATTCTAAAAACATGTTGGTTGCCCTGTGAGTTTTGCTTCATTGTCAGTATTTGATCTTTTCCAGGCTCTGTCTCTGTTCTAGGAGCAGACAAAAGACAGAATGCCCCATTCCTTTAGAAAAACATGCACACAATTCCCTGGGCACTGATATTGTATTTTTAGACTTTTCTTAAGTCCAGTTACACATTATTGTTGTAAATCCTCAATTCCTTTGTGTTGACCATAGCACATATTATATATTTACATAACAATTCATATTTTTCAAGATCTTATTAAAAACGAATGTTCAACCTATCACAGGTTAATTGTAATTTAGCAAATTTTGAAGAGCCCAGTAGAGGTGTAGTACATGGATGAAAATGAGCTACTCCATTTTCACACGATCGATGTTAAAATTATTGTACTTTTGTTTGGATATGGTATACTAAGAATTTAACGATGCATAGGTAGTTACTGTAAACATTTAAGCTGGGCACTAATACATCATGCCTCTAATCCTAGTTACTCAGGAGACTGAAACGTGAAGATCATGATTCCAAGCCAGTCTGGTCAGGAAAGTCTGTGAGATTTTTACCTCCAATAAAATATTTAAATAAGCCAGAACTGGTGCTATGGTTTAAGGGGTAGAGTGCTTGCCTTGTGCAAATGCAGTTCAGAGACAGAGTGTATTCAGACCCAGAGTTCAAGCCCCAAGACCAGTAAAAAAATAAACATTTAAGCTTTTGCTTTAGAACTATAAATCTTAAAAACTTGCCTCATCTCCAAGTACTTAGAGCAATTATACCACGAAGTGTAAAGAGCACATTTCTTGTAGTACCTGAAACTCTCTTAGCTGAGAACACAAATCTCAGGTTTAAGGATGTCTCAATTAGAATACTTACATGTTTCCCTTCTTTAGATTGTGGCTTTTCATATATGCGTTATATATATTCATTGAGACTTTTCTGATCACTATAACCTCAAATCAACTTCTTTGCAATTTGTATAATTCTGAATGTCAAAAAATCGTATATTAGGATTGCATGAAGCTGGTTTAACCCAAGCATTTCAATAATAGAGATTAAATAAATTACTGCATGTAACCCATGGAAACATTAGCCTAAGTTAGCTTATAACTTGTGATTTGATAGCCAAACCCCCACTCCTTTTTTCCGGTCCTGAAGTCAGAACTCAGGACCTAAACACTCTCCATGAGTTTCTTTTGCTCAGGTTAGTGTTCTACCACTTGAATCAAAGCTCCACTTCAAGCATTTTAGGTAGTTTATTGGACATGAGAATCTCCCTGGGCTGGCTTTGAACCAGGACCCTCAGATCTCAACCTCTTATGTAGCTAGGATTTCAGGTATGAGTCAATGGCACACAGCTTGGCACCCTTTTGAAATATGACAGTTACTTATCAGGGCTCAAATTTGATACTAACAAAGATATTTTTTGTGTCTTACACATTTCCTCTTATGAGTCACATTTTCATTGTATAAGTAGCATCGAGCCACACTAAAAACTTACTTTGCATTTCCCCCAGCATTGACAGGTGTAAAGTAATCATGCCAAAAATTATTCCACAGCAAGTTTACAGTACCTTTCACTTCCTCCCAACCCTTAATAGATATAATATAGATGCATAAGACAGGAACACTAATTATTAGGAGGAAGAAAGAGATAGGGGCAAGAATGAGACAGAAAGTACAGAAAGAAAACTATTCTAAGAAGGTTGCCTTGGTAACTCTGGGTTCCATACTTTGTCCTTTTAAAGAGTCTGATATTTATTTGTCTGTTATTTAGGATTCATAGCACCATCTAGTGGATTTATTTCAAATTCAAATAATCAACACTCAGTTTTCAAACAAAAGGGCATATATATGCATATATTTACAAACATATATACATATATTTACAATGTATATGTGTGTGGTTTTATTTGTGTATGGTAAAGGTGATGTACAGAGGTATTGCTGTTATATGTCAGGTAATAAGTATATTTCTTTTTGAACAGTGTCACCTCTTCCCTAGTTATCACTCAGTTTTTCCCTCCCAGCTGCTCCCCCCACAGCTGTATAGTTCATTTTCAACATGACTAGTGTGTATCGAGGCTGCATTTGTTAATTCTTTGTCCCAGTTTCTATGCCCGTCCTTGCCCACCTAGAGATAGATAAACTTACAACCAAGACAAAAGGAAAATAAATGAGAAATAGCAACAAAGCAAACAAACAAAAAAAAAAAACACTTGTTGGGCCGGGAGTTTGGCCTAGTGGTTAAAGTGCTTGCCTAGCATGCACGAAGACCCGGGTTCAATTCCTTGGTACCACATACATACAGAAAAGCCGGAAGTGGTGCTGAGGCTCAAGTGGTAGAGTGCTAGCCTTGAGAAAGTCCAAGGACAGTGCTCAAGCCCTGAGCCCAAGCCCAGGACTGGCAAAAAAAAAAACAAAAACAAAAAAACACTTGTTTCCATCACTTGACGTTCATTTCCATAAATATTATTTTATACAACCATATGCAAAAGCTATTAAGCCTTTATGTGTTTGTGTTAAGAATTATCCTCCTTTGGTCTCCCTGTGTTTCTTACTACACATGGATCAGTACACTTTTTTTTTTTTGGCCAGTCCTGGGCTTGGGCTCAGAGCTTGAGCACTGTCCTTGGACTTTCTCAAGGCTAGAGCTCTACCGCTTGAGCCTCAGCACCACTTTCGGCTTTTTGCTATGTATGTGTGGTACCGAAGAATCAAACCCGGGTCTTCATGCATGCTAGGCAAGCACTCTACCACTAGGCCAAACTCCCCGCCTAAGGATCAGTACACTTTTTAAGTAAGTACACTTACTTATCATGGATTAGTACATTTTTTTGTCTTTCACCATCCATTGTGTTTACTTGCCGATTTATAAGCACATTCTGGTTTAAAGATATATGTACTTATATGTTGGTTAGTTAGTTGTTAATTAGTTTTGGTAGATGTAATATAACATTCTAGATCTGAAAAACAAAAAGAAAACACCAAGTACCAAAATCAAAAATTGTTTTATGTACATATGTAAAATCTAGGCTTGGAATCAAACTGTCCAATTAATGACTAGTAAATAGTTGAATAAATAGGAAAACATATTGTGAGAAAGTTATTTTGAAAGTTAGTTATGATTATCAAGATAAAATAAGGCCTGAAAATGGGAATTACAGGTAGAATGAAAGTATAGTATTTTAATAGGCAAATACATCAAGATGGAAATTACATCAGGGATTTACTTGGGATTTAGTTTACTTGGGAAATGAAGAAGAGATAGGGAATGACTACTAATGATTTGGAAATTTCTGGTATTGATAATAAAAATGTACTAAAATTGATTGTGGTAGTAGTTCATGGTGTCATGAAGAAATTTAGAAACAACAACACAAAAAACATTTATTTGCCAGGTACTGGTGGCCTACACCTGAAATTCTGGTTACTCAGAAGGCTAAGATTTGAGGTCTGTGACTTGTAGCCAACTCAGGCAGGAAAGGCTGTAAGACTCTTGTTTCCAGTTAGCCACCAGAAAACCAGAATGAAGGGAAAAGGCTCAAAAACAGTTCCTAGAACTACCAAAATAAAAGAAAAGAGAAAATATCTATTACACACTGTAGCCAAATGAACTGTGTGATGTGTGAATTGAGTTTTTTTAAACTTCATTGTTATTGTAAAGGTAATATTCAGAGGGGTTAAAGTTATGTAAGTCAAGTAATGAGTTCATTTATATTTGAACAGTGTCTGTGGCTCAAGTGGTAGAGGACTAGACTTGAGCAAAAGAAGCTCATGGACTGTGCCAGGCCCTCAGTTCAAGATCTAAGATTGATACAGAAACAAATGAAAAGCAGCAACAACAAAAAAGTTTGCAGAATAGAAGACCCAGAAATGTACCCATAGACCCGTAGTCATCCAACATTTGGTAAAGGAGCCAAATCACAGGTTGGAAGAAGACAGCCTCTTAAACAAATGGTACTGGCAGAATTGGCTATATATATCTTTACAGAACTTTATATATCATCTTGCATGATAATCAATTCTAAATGAGTCAAAGACCTCAATGTAAGACCAGATGCCTGGAAAGTATTACAGGAAGGGATAAAGGAAGCACTAGGGCTCCTAGACATGAGTTGAAACTCCCTAAGTTAAAAATACAGAATCAGAGCAAATCAAAGCAAGATTGTATAAATGATAATGAATCAAACTGAAGAATTCCTGCATGGCAAAGGATATAGCTAGAAAGATAAAATCCCACAGAATAGGGGATCTTTACTAGCTATATATCAGACAAGGGCCTCATATCTAAAATGTATATAGAGATCAAAAAATGAAACCCCTCAAAAATAAATACTCAAACAAATAACAACCCGATTAATAAATGGGCTAAAGATTTAAAGAAAGACTTCTCAGAAGAAGATGTGGGAAAGGTCAATAGACACATAAAGAAATGATCAACATCTCTGGCTCTAAAAGAAATGCAAGTTAATGCAATATTGAGATTCTATCTCATCCCAGTTAGAATGACCATTATCAAGAAAAATAATAACAGATGCTGGCTGGGATGTTGCAAGAGGGAATGCTATAACACTGCTGGTGAGAATGTAAACTTGTTCAACCACTCTGGAAAGCAGTTCAGAAGTTCCTCAAAAACTAAACATAGATGTTACTTCATCTTTAAACGTCTTGTGGAATTTTGCAGTGAAACCATCTGGACCTGGGCTCTTTTGGGTTGGCATTCTCCTGATTCCTTCCACAATTTCCTTGTAAGAGATTGGTTTGTTCAGTTTGTTTACCTCTTCATTGTTCAGTGTGGGTGGCCTATATTTATTTATGAAATCATCCATTTCAGCTAGATTTTCTTGTTTCTTTGAATATAGGCCCTGGTAGTAATTATTCATAATGGACTGAATTGCTTGGATATCAGTTGTGATTGTTCCCGTGGGGTCTCTAATCTTGTTTAATTGAGTCTCCCCTCTCCTTTTTTTGATTAATCTCGCCAGGGGTCTGTCTATTTTTTTGACTCTTTCAAAGAACCAACTTTTTGATTTATTAATTTTGTGTATAATAGATCTTATTTCAATCTCTGATATTTCTTATTTTATTTTTGTTATTTCTGTCCTTGTAGTTCTTTTAGAATTAACTTTTCCATGCTTTTCTAGGTGTTTCAGGTTTTTTTTAGGTTATTTACATGCTCTTCTTCTGTCTTTTTTATGGGCTCCTAGTGCAATAAATTTGCCTCTTAGAAATGCCTTTGCTGTGTCCCATAAGTTCCTTTGTGATATCTCTTGATTGTCATTTCATTCAAGGAAGTTTTGAATTGCTTCTCTGACCTGATCTGTAACCCAGGAGTTATTCAGGAGTTTATTGTTCAGCTTCCAAGTGATTGAATTTTTTTTGACTTTTACTGCATTGTTCAGAACTAGTCTGACTCCACTGTGGTCAGATAGAATGCATGGGATTATATTAGTCCTCTTGTATCTGCTTAAGTTTTTTGTATGAACTATTATTATATGATCTATTTTGGAGTGTGTTCCATGTGCTGCTGAGAAAAATGTAAAAAGTTTCGCCGTTGGGTTGAAGACTCTGTGTATATCTTTTAAGCCCAGCAGGGCTATGGTGCAGTTTAAGTCGATGGTGTCTTTGCTTAACTTTTGTTAAGTTGACCTGTCATTTCTTGAGAGTTGTGTATTGAGGTCTCCCACTGTGATTGTGTTGCAGTCTATCTTGTTCTTTAATTCTAAGATAGTTTGTTTGACATATTTGGGTGCTCCCATGTTGGGGGAGAAACTCTTCCAAGAAACAGAAGCAGAAGGAGCAATACCAAACTCATTTTATGAAGCTAATATTATTTACTGTCATCCCCAAACTAGGGAAAGACCCAACAAAAAAAGAAAACTACAGACGCAAAACTCCCAGTAAAATATTGGCCAACAGAATCCAGAAACAAATAAAAGAATTATACACTACAATCAAGTAGGCTTCATATCACAGATGCAAGGCTGGTTTATATTCACAAATCAATCAATGTAATACATCACATCAATAGAGCTAAGGAAAAGAATCATAATAATGTCTCTGGATGTGGAGAAGGCATTTGACAAAATACAACATCCATTCATGTTGAAAGCACTAGAAAAAATAGAAATAAGAGGTACATTTCTTAAAATAATGAAAGCCATATATGACAAACCTACAGCCAGTATTATACTAAATGGTGAAAGATTGGAACAATTTACCTTAAAATCAGGAACTAGACAGGGATGCCCACTCTTTCCACTTCTCTTCAATATAGTGCTGGAACCCTTAGCTAGAGCAATAAGGCAAGAAAAGGACATCAAAGGCATCCACACAGAGAAAGAAGGAATTAAACTATCCCTATTCACAGATGACATGATCCTCTATCTGAGTGACCCAACAAGCTCCACTCCCAAACTCCTAGAATTAATAAACTACTTTAGCAAAGTGGCAGGATACAAAATCAATCTTCAGAAGTCAGTAGCCTTCTTGTACACCAACAATACACAAACAGAAGGCCAAATCAAGAAAATGATCCCATTCACAATAGCCCCCAAAAGAATAAAATACTTAGGAATTAACTTAACCAAAGATGTAAAGGAATTATTTAATGAAAACTATAAAAGCCTAATGAAAGAAATTAAAGAGGACACTAGGAAATGGAAAGACATCCCATGCTCATGGCTAGGGAGAACCAACATAGTGAAAATAGCTATACTGCCAAAATTGATATACAAATTCAATGCAATCCCCATCAAAATCCCAAAGACATTCTTTACTGAAATAGAAGATAAAATCCAAAGGTCCACATGGAACAAGAAAAGACCTAGAATAGCCAAAACAATTCTAGGCAAAAAGAGTAATGCTGGTGGTATTCCAATACCAGATTTCAAACTCTACTATAGAGCCATAATAACAAAAACTGCACAGTATTGGCACAAAAACAGACCAGAAGATCAATGAAACAGAATAGACAACCCAGAAATAGAACCACATACCTGTAGTTAACTTGTATTTGACAAAGGAGCCAAAGATATACAGTGGAACAAACACAGCCTATTCAATTATTGGTGCTGGCAAAGCTGGGCAGCCACATGCAAAAAACTAAAAATTGACCCTAGCCTTTCTCCATGCACAAGCATTAACTCAAAGTGAATCAAAGACCTCAACCATGAAACTGCTACATGATAGAGTAGGAGAGACACTGGAACTCATTGGCACAGGCAAAAGATTCCTGAACAGAATCCCAGGTTCACAACAGATTTGAGAGACTCGAAAAATGGGACTACCTAAAAATAAAAAGTATCTGTAGATAAAAGCAGTCACAAAAGTAGAGAGACAGCCAATCAAGTGGGAAAAGATATTTACCAATAATAAATCTGACAAATGCTTAATATCCATTATCTACAGGGAACTCAAGAAACTAATCCCCCCAAACCTAACAAACCACTCACTAAATGGGCAAGGGAACTAAAGAGAGACTTATCAGAAGAAGAGATTAAAATGGCAGAAAAGCATATGAGAAAATGCTCATCATCCATGGTCATAAAGGAAATGCAAATAAAAACAACCCTAAGATACCACCTTACCCCAACAAGAATGGCCAAGATTTTGAACTCAGACAATGACAGATGCTGGGGGGTTTGTGGAGAAAAAGGAACCCTACTGTACTGCTGGTGGGAATGTAAACTAGTTCATCCATTCTGGAAAGTAGTGTGGAGTTTTCTTAAAGAACCGAAAATTGATCTTCCCTACAATCCTGCCATACCACTCCTGGGCATCTATCCTGAATATCATAACCCAAGATATGATAAGGACACCTGCTCAGCTATGTTCATCTCTGCACTATTCACAATAGCCAGGCGATGGAAACAATCCAGATGCCCTAGTGAAGATGAATGGATACAGAAAATGTGGTATATATACAATGGCATTCTACATGGCCAACAGAGAAGATAAAATAATGGCATTTGCAGGGAAGTGGATGAACCTAGAGCGAATCATGTTGAGTGAGACAAGTCAAGACCAAAAGAACCAAAGGCACATTGTATGCTTAATATGTGGCTATTAGATCCAAACAGTACAAGAGCAAGGACTCAATATTTGCATACCCAATGCTATGGACATGGTATTGGAAATGTAAACATAACTACATAGACATAAAAACCTGTGACTCTATAGGCATAATGTTTTATTTCATAAATTAATATGTATCTATGATATACAAACCCTTAGCCTAATTTTGATTATGTTCTAAAAACTAAGTGCCAGTGATTGTATATAGAGAATCCCTTCTTGAACACCTGTTTGTTAAACATGTCATTTGAAACATGATGTAATAATCAATGTTAATAAATTCTTTAATAAAAAAACTAAACATAGAGTTTAGTTTGTAACCCAGCAACTCCACTCTGGGCATTCATCAAATTGATCACAAACCAGGCTGCACTAAAGCAACCAGCACAACCATGTTCAATGCAGGATTGTTTGCCATTGGCAAGATATGGAATCAACCCAGTTGTCCTTCAGTATATGAAAGTATCAAGAAAATGTGGTATATGTGCACAATGCAATTCTATCCTTCCATCAAAAAGAACTGTATTGCCTCATTGATAAGGAAATGGAAAAACTTGAAAAAATTTCATTAAGCAAAGTAAGCCAGACCCAAAGAAACAGGTTGCATGATTCGCCTCATTTATAATAATTAGAATGTATATATAAATCTCAAAGTAAACACAATGGGTAGTAAAAGACAAAAAATTACACTCAGATTAAATGAAAAATTAAACAAGACTCTATAAACATTCACACAGTAAGACAAAAGAAGGCTATTTTTATGAGAAGGCCGCAAGGGCTCAATGCACATAGCTATGTGCATGTGATTATATAAAATGAGGTTTATCAAAAATGAACTTTAAAAATGGAAACAAGAGCTATTTATTTTACTTTTTATCCTCCCCTCCTTTGTTGTTGTTTTTGATTTCTCTACTTTTTGTCTTATATGAAAGTTTAAACGTTTATGGGAGGGTAGGGGAAGCACAGCATTGGACAAAAGATGAACTAGGTTAGCAGCAATTCACACTAAAAATTTTGTATATAAGTATGTATTTTATCTTTTTGAATATGAACTTGCTGGGGAAGGATGTCAAGGGAAAAACTGGGTAAAAATGAGGGAAGTGGTCACACTTTTCTTTGTTTTTCATATATTTTAATTGTAATTATTAGAAGGGTTGTTATATTCACCAGATAGAAGGGGCATTACTTCACAAACATTGATACCCTTTCTCATGTCTTGGTCCCCATTTCCTTCCCCCCACCCCCACCCCTCATCTTGTTTTCCCCCCTTCCCTATCCTATTTCAAATAACCAAATAAGCATATACACAATATATCAGATAGCAAAGTAAAATACTATAACAATGTGAGACGACCAAGGGACAGCAAAAGAGATGAGAAATAACATAATTCATTAAGGATAACAATCACTCATTATATGGCTTTCCACCTTAAAATAATAATCAATAAGATAAAATAAAATTGTGAGTTATATAAAGGCAATTGTAGAGAAAGTGTAAACTGTCAGGAAAAAATTTTAAATCCCATCAATACCATGATACAAAGGAGAAATCATCCCAAAGCCCAAAGTCAACAATTCTCACATTTCAACATTCCTTGATTCCCCTGGGTATTTAGATTTTCTATTCTGCCTCCAGATAATTAAACAGTTTGAAAAGTAGACTAAGAAATGATATTTGAATGAGTACTGTGTGTATTCCAAAATAACTAGTCTATAGTCATACATATCTGAACAGAAATACAGTGACAGTCTTATCTGGTAATTAGGTTAATGTTTTTGTTTAGAATTACATTTTATTCATAGACAATTTTAACATCTTTTTTGATGTTGAGCTTATTGACATCACGTGAGGGCTTTAAGTGCTGGCTTATCAATTAGCAGAAACAGCTCTCCAAGAGTAGATTTTCATCTCTGCATCCTTCATCTCCAAAAATTGAGATAAATAATTAATTTTTGTTGTCACTTCCAGTTTTGGAAAAGGTGCATATGAGTATTTGTCCAACACTGTCTTTTAAACTTTAGGGTATACAATAGCAACAAATAACTACTGCTTAAATTATCCTGTCAATTAACATTATTCTTTCCCAGGAAAATAACACAATAATAGTTTCTGAGAATACCTTCCCTTTAAGGATAAGAAGTCTATAGCATGTAAAGTACTGACTTATCTCGTAGGGGAAATATGTCTGTTGTGTATCACTAGACCTATTTCCCTACTTAGTGAGTAATTATAGTAGGAAAACCAACTCCATCTTCCCCATATTTAAATAAAATCAAGAATTGTGAGAGGCTGGTCAAAAGTAGGTCAGGAAATTCCCTAGCACACACTGTTTTGATCCTATGGGCTAATTACCTTCATGTAAAATAGTAGTTTGTTTATGTCACAAAGGAGAACAGTGAACAATTAGGCAAAAACAACAGTTGCCCTTGCCATAAATATATATAAATGATAGATATCATATATATGCACACACACGCATATATATATATTTAGAGATAAAGCAATTGTACAGGTTAGCTGTAGATGCAAATGCAATGCAAACTTTATTTCTATTCTCTATGATAAATAATGACCGACTAGGTCATATTTTTCCACTTTTATCAGATCTCCAAATGCCATGTCTCCTTTAATGCTATGCTATTTTTTTCCAAATCACCAGAAATAAAGAGAAAAAGAAAGGGAGGGAGAAAGAAGAGAATGCATACTGAGGATTGCAACATAGAGTAAATACACAAAATGATTCAGAGAAGCACCTACTTCAAGACATTATATATTTCATAGTATATGCTTATATTTTATATATTCACTTTATAAACTTGCTTATTGCATTATTTTATTTACATAGTGCATATTTTATATTATTCTATTATTTTAATTTATTATTCTCAGAATTCTCATAAATTCTGTCATAAAAAATGCTTTTACCTCTATGAAGGGAGAGTTCGGCTTAATTTACTTTTAAACATCAAGGGCCATTTAAGCAAACCATTATTTATAAAGAGATGATGAATATTTTACGGTTGTTACATGGAATATTTTTTAATTCCCTGATACTATTCCCCTATTAAGTTCTCTTCCTACATTTTTATAACTAAATGTGGAGAATGTTCTAAGCTTCTGAACAGATGCCACAATATTAGTGCTTTCCTGTGGAAGGTCAATAAAACAAGAGAACAGCTAATTCAGTAATAAATGGAGGCAGATGTAGAGCTAAGCCATTATTTTCTCATGGAAGTGAAGAAAGAAATTAATTTATATTTGGGAAAGATAAAATTAAACACGTAATAATCCAATAATCTTCTTGGGAAAATTTCAATATGTGCAATTATAATTGTACACATATTAAATGTATTCTAGGAAGATGATTAGAATATTATAGCTGTACAATGATGCCCCCAAATGATTCATTTACCCTCTTTGAATAGATTCTAGAATCTTATTCAAAGGTTAATAACCATTTTGATCACTATAGTCCTATATCATAAGTCACCTAGTTTCCCTCTTATTTTACATAAACCAATTAATAGATATATCTGGGAGCACATAGCTTTCATAGAACTGAATTATATAAAAACTTACACTTAGAAAAATTTAAGGCCTTTCCTTCATTTTAATATTGTGAAATAGGATAATGCTCATTAATAACTGTATCCTTTACCTTGTTCTGAGTTTATCAAACCTGAGTTTAATAAAAAATAATATCCACTTTATTACCCAGATTCATAAATGAGGATATTTAATGTTATGCAGTCAAAGAAATTATTTTTGAGGTTTTTGTTATAAATCTTGTTATGTGTCTGTCTTATTATAATTAAATATAAAATATGTAACTAGCTGTTATTTTAGTATTTGAAGCTGATTTCTTCTCAATTCCAAGGTAATTTAAATATTAAAAATTATCCTAGAATGATATTAGATCACAAATATAAAGTTCAAACCATTTAATCTCTTCCAAAAGCCACAAAACTTTTTAATAGGACATGGATTTATTAATAGTGTGCATAATTATTACATAGTCAACACTTATAGTTGTTCAAAGTGGGCCCTGAGTTCAAGCCACAAGACTGGCAAAAAAAAAAAAAAACAAAAACAAAAACAAATAAAACCCTAATATCAGTCACATTGTATAGTGTCATGAGGGAACCTGAAGATTAAATTTAGATGAAAAAATGCTCTTATAGGTATTTACAAATCAAAACTGGGATAAATCCTATCTTCTTTCTTTTATTTAGCAAACCCATGAAGATTATTAGATTATTTTCCTGGGCTCATTACTCAAATTACTGTATATTCTAATCTTTTCCTCCCAGCTTTTTTTTACACCTTGATGATTTTGAGACATGGTGGGAACTGCCCTAACCACTCTTCCAGCTCTCTGTTTAACAGATACAAGATGGGGGTTTAATGACTTTTCCACCTGTAGAAATTACCATTGATTAGAGGCTGACACTTAGAACTGAAGAAAAAAATGTCTCTATTTCTTTTCTTTCTGAAGATCCCTGTACAGAATGGCAGAGGATGAAAAATTTAAGTCACACTTATCTCCAAATCTGAAATAAATATTCTTCTATCATGTCTAGTAAGTAGGATGTTCAACAGAAGAAATATGACTACAGGTATAACATATGACTACAAATTAAAGGTAGCGTGACTAACAGCTAGCTATATAATGGGGAGAGAAAGAGTAAAAGATCAACGAAGGCAAGCAGAGAGACAAACAGTCAAGCAGGAAGCCAGAAAAGAGAACAAAGTGAAACAATGTTACTATTTCTGTATTTAGAGTCCCCCCAGAGGCTAATGTGTCATAATGGTGGTCGTCAGTTTGTGAGTCCAGATACTGAGAATGATTGGATCACATGGGAACTAAAAACCTTCATCAATGAATGTGTTCATAGTGAAATAGACTATTAGTGGGTCTGGGTAGTGGAAGTATGTTACTAGAGATAATACTTGAATGTATTGTCTTTAAGTGATCGGCTTTTTTCACTTAGTGTATGGTTTGCAAATATTACATAATGTGTTTTTTTTGAAGGCTAAATAATTAATGTAAAGGTATTTCACAATCTTTTTTATCATTGATTTTTTGTTTTGTTTTGTTTTGTTTTTTTGTGGGTCATGGGGCTTGAACTAGTCCTGGGCGCTGTCCCTGAGCTCTTCAGCTCAAGGCCACTGCCCTACCCCTGGAGCCACGCCCCACTTTCCATTTTCTAGAGGTTAATTGGAGATAAGAGTCTCAGGTTCTTTTGTGCCTGAACTGGCTTTGAACCTTGATCCTCAGATCTCAGCTTCCTGAGTAGTCAGGACAACAGGCGTGAGCCACCACACTGGGTTTTTATCATTGATTTGTGAGTGGCAATCCAGGACTTTTCCCACATCATCTTTTGTGACTACTGTTGAGAGTCAAAACTTATTTTATATCCCGAAGTCAATTCTTTGTGATAGATACTCAAAATATATTTGCTGGATCATATACTTCTTTTTTATTTTAAAAAGAAGTCCTCCTCCTTTCCCCACAAAGACTGGTGTCAATTTCCATCTCATTCACAATATAAAAAATTTCAGTTTCTCTGCCTTCTTGAAAAGACTTCCTTTGTTTTCTTTGCATTATTTTTGGAGAATAGCAATCCTTATATAGCTAAAATATGTCAACTGTGGTTTTCAGCTGCATTTTCTTGTGACTGGCATAAACACGTCTTTTATATACCTATTGACTACTATGTGTCTTCTTCTGGGAAATATCTGTTCAAATGCTTAATTTGTTTTGAATTGAATTACTAGACTTTTTGCTTTAGAGTTATGAGTTCCTTATTTACTGGGGTAGATTATGTTTTCACATAGTTTACTAGCATTTTCTCATATTCCATATTTCCATTTCATTGATAGCATATGAAAAAAATCCACAAAAGACCACAAATGGCCAAATTAGTCTTGAAAAACATCACATCACACTTGCTAATTTTAGAATGTATTGAAAAGTTAGGTTACTGACATAATGTCACAGTTTTTTTCAATATCTATGCTTCTAAAATTCTGAAAACTATTTTTATTTTTAAGTGCATTAGTCATACTCATTTTCTCAAAATATGCAGTATCTATGACATACAAACCCTCAGCCTAATTTTAATTATGTTCTAAAATCTAAGTGCCAATGACTATATATAGAGATTCCCTTCTTGAGTACCTGTTTGTTAAACATGTCACTTGAAATATGATATAAAAATCAATGTTAATAAATTCTTTAATAAAAAGAGATCATCTAAATAATAGGGACATTTTTTTCAACTTTTCATGTTAATCAGAAAAATCAATGTAAAATGTAATAATCACTTTTGCATTGCAGATTTAGTAAATTACTACTTACTTAACGTCTAAGATATGATTTTGTATATGCAAAAGTACAATAGTGCAAACATTTAATATTATATAATTTTAATGGTAGCTTTATTTCTCATACTTTCAGGTTATAGTTTTTAATTTTCATCCAGTGAGATTTGTGTGCATTTTCATGAGTATTGAACTTGCATGTCTAGGTGGATTGGATGCAAATATATGAACTAATATAATTAGAAATATAATTAATATAATTAGAAAAAATGTTAAGCAAATTCAAATTTATCTATTCTATCAAGTCTTACATATAATAAATACCCTAATTAGTTAGTGCATTATTCTGATAAAAGCACTTTTAAACTCTTAATCGTAATATAAAATAATATTTTCAGATTTATACTGTGTCATCAAAAGTTATCCTATTTTAAATCCAATGTCATTCTTTCAGTCTGGGTATACATTGGTGTGTTCAGAGGAACATTTGTGCACATATTAGCATGAAATATTATTTTATTTGTCAGTCCTGGGGCTTGATCTCTGGCCCTGGGTGCAGTCCCTGAGCTCTTCACCTCAAAGGTTACCACCCTTCTTCTAGGCCAGAGAGTTGTCCCTGAGCTCTGCACTTCAAGGCTACCATCCTACTCCTCAAGCTATAGCACCACTTCTGGTTTTCTTGATACTTTTGCCTACTGAAGGACAACTGGGTTGATTCCCTATCTTGGCAATAACAAATAATGCTCCAATGAACATGGCCTTGCTGGTTGCTTTAGTACAGCCTGGCTTATGGTCAATTCAGTGGATGCCCAGAGTAAAATTTCTGGGTTATAAACTAAACTCTATTTTTAGTTTTTTGAGGAACCTCCATACTGCTTTCCAGAGTGGTTGAACAAGCTTCTGTTCTCACTGAAAGTGTTAAAGCATGCCCTTTTGCCACATCCCCACCAGCATCCGCCTCTAACAACTTTTTAATATATTTATTAGCATTTCAGCAAAAACAGCTTACACTTTGCATCAGTTTTCTCATCTCATTGTCCTCTACTTAATAAGATTTATACTGTATTAATTTAAGAAAATGTCTTGAAACTCTAACATCTGATTCCGCACACTTTATTTGCCAGAATAATATCAAATTTACTAATCTAGCAATTTTGGAAAAAAATTAACAACCAATGACAAATCATCAATTTATTACTTTCCACATCATTTCTAATCTGCCAATACATTTATTTTGTGTATATATTGTTGAATTTATCATCTTTGTTTGAAGACAAATTGAACTGTAAATTTGTAGGAAATTTTTTTGGTCAAATAAACACTAGAGATGCTACCAATATATAGAAAACAAACTTTTAGAAGTTACAAATACTGGAAGATACACTTTTCTGTTTTAAAAAATGTTTAAAAAAACACTTTGTTTCTCATCTCAATGTGCTCTAGTTCAAAGGAAAGATTAAAATAATTTTATAAGAAATATGTTTTGAAAGACATACATACACTAACTCAGCATATGGCAGTAAATGACAATAGACACTTAGAAATTAAAAGTTGAAATCCTAATTATGATACCTTGCTCTGCAAATGTGCCAGTTTGTGTAGCTAATTAGTCTTCCATAATGGAAAACAGTATAATTGACTCTATATGGTTGTGAGATAAAATTGAAAACAATTGCATATTTCTTCAAATTTATAAACCTAAATTATCAACTATAATTGTTTTTAGTTTTGAGATTATTGACTTGGAACTCTCATAGTTATTGGATTGTATTCCTGCTTTGAAATATGTTCATAATCCACATTCCAACAACTTCTTATAAAAGACTTTGGAATGTGTTATAGTTTAACCCATTGTTTACCTTCAAGGAAAATTTTACTAAAATATAATCACTTTAAGAAATCTAATATAATATTTTAGCCTCCTTATTACAGATCCCAAATCTCTTTTTTACTATGTTGACTATATAGTAATAAATACAAATAATACCCAAATATTTGAATCCAAGAAGAAAAAAATCTTGAATTCTACACAGCTGAAATGAAGACACTGAATATAATTTTATTGTTAAAAGACCTATACGAGGGCCTGAGAGTTTGACCTTGTGATAGAGTGCTTGCCTAGAATATATGAAAATTCAGTTTTGATTCCTCAATACTACATACATAGAAAAAGCCAGAAGTGGTGCTGTGGCTCAAGTAATAGAGCTCTAGCCTTGAGAAAGCCCAACAACACTGCTCTGTCCCTGAGTTCAAGATCCAGGACTGGCATAAAAAAACAAAAAGACCTATATGAGTAATTTTGTGTAGCTGTGTATATTATTTTACATTGTATTTTACATTCAAAACATACAAACATATTAGCAAACTAGGTCTTGAAAGAAGACTATTCACACAAAAAATATTCAGAAAAATTTAAGTTAAAATACTATTATTTTTGTATATTCTAGATTTACGCAGGTTCAAAACAAGTAAAAGGGGCCGGCAGTTTGGCCTAGTGGTTAAAGTGCTTGCCTAGCATGCACGAAGACCCGGGTTCGATTCCTTGGTACCACATATATAGAAAAAGCCAGAAGTGGTGCTGAGGCTCAAGTGGTAAAGCTCTAGCCTTGAGAAAGTCCAAGACAGTGCTCAGGACCTGAGCTCAAGCCCAGGACTGGCAAAAAAAAAAAAAAAAAAAAAAAACAAGTAAAAGAAAATAAGTAATCAGGAGGCTAAGATCTGAGGATCATGTTTCAAAGCCAAGCCAAGGCACTAAAGACCTTGACACTCTTATCTCCAATTAATCCCTAGAGAACCAGAAGTGAAAAGAAAATAGCTTGAATTTTGGGAGAAGTAAGATTCCATTAAATTGTCAAGTAGGACATTCTGAAGTATTGCATTATTAACAAGGAGTAAGTAAACCTATAAAATTTTAGTTTTACAAGAAAACCTTACTAATTACAGAAGGGTGTTTAATCAGTGTTTATCTCATATTAACCCTACCATCCAGTTCATGGCCTGACAGAACTACCTCCTAGGTTACAGTGACTCCTGATGAAGGAAGCCCCAGAACTGATCTAAAATCTGAGAGAAACTTGTTCATTACAACTGTGGGAGTGGGAGGATTCTGTTTCTTGAAGAGGGCCTGGGCACTGTCTTGAGCTTCTTGTTTGTTTTTATTTTATTATTATTTATTTATTTATTGGTTGTGGGGCTTGATATCTGGGCCTGGGCGCTGTCTCTGAGCTCAAGAATACTCCCCTCCCCTTTGAGACTCAGTCCCACTTACAGTTTTCTAGAGATTAGTTGGAGATAAGAGTTTCACCTTCTTTAGTGCCGGGACTAGATTAGAACCTTGATCCTCAGATCTCAATATCCTGAGTAGCTCGGATTACATGCATGAGCCATTGCGCCTGGCCTGAACTTCTTTTGGTCTAGGTTAGCTCTCTGCCACTTGGGTCACAGAGCCACTTCCTGCTATTTTGTTGTTGTTGTTTATATGGTACTGAGGAGTCAAGCCCAGGGCTTCATGCATGTGAGGCAAACACTCTACCACTCAGCCAATATTCCCTGCCCTTGTTTAAATTAAAAAGGAAAGAAGAAAATTAAAGAAACATTGGACATGAAATATACAATCCAGGTAGGATGGGGATTGGGAGAGAAAAACAGAGAAAAAGGGGAGGGGTGACAACAGTCCAAAAAGAAACGTAATTATGTAATCACTTATGTAACTCTAACTTATCTAACTCTTAAAAAAAAATCTTCCACTGGTGTTTCAGTTTTTTCACTCTCATCTCTCACTGTGTCTCTGTATCTCTCTATGTCTCTGTCTCTGTCTCTGTCTCTCTCTCTTTCTAGCTCTTGTTCACACACACACACATACACACACACACACACACACACACACACACACACACACAAGGACGGAAGTCAGAGTCCTCTTCCTCAGAGGTATTTTTTAAAAAATCATAAGTTTAGTTGTTTTGAGGCTCCTACATACTTTATACTGCTTTCTAGAGTGGTGGAAGAAGTTTAATTTTCCACTATTAGGTTTTTCTTTTGGCATAAAACTCCATCAATTCCACTCCTTGACATTAATCCCAAAAATTACAAACCTAGGTACAGCAAGTCCACCAACACCATTCTCCACATCCAAGGAATGGAATCAACCAAGATGACCTCAGTGGACAATGGATCAAGAAAATGTGGCACATATGCACAATATAATTTTAATCATCCTTTACAGAGAACACTATAGTACCATTTAAGAGAAATTCAAAAGACATGAAAAACACTGTGTAGAGAGACACATAAGACACAAAGAAAGGTTGCATTTTTTTTTCTCTCATGTGCAAGGTAGAATTAGCTTTTAAACTAATAAGGAAACACAGTGAGTGAAGTATAAACAAATGTATTAACTGAAACAGAGTAGAGTCAAGGAAGAACTCAAATAGTGTAATTCCTAAGAAAGGCAAAGTCAAAATTCAACAAAATGGTACTTGAAAGGGGAAGGGGAAGAGAGGAGTCATGGGGTGCAGGAAAAGACAAATGAAGAGGGGAAGACAGAGAGAATGTAGTCAGGAATTTGAGGTAGAACCGGGAGAATTGGCTCATGTCTGTAAGCCTAGCTACTCAGGAGGCTGAGATCTGAGGATCACAGTTCAAAGCCACCCCGGGCACTGAAACGACCATGAGACTCTTCTCTCCAATTAACCACTAGAAAAACTGGAAGTTGTGCTGTGCCTACAAAGCAAAGAAAAGTGGGGGAAAAAGGGAAAAGGAAAGGGGAAAGGGTGGATTGGGAGGGAAGGGTGAGAATATCAAAAGTGCAAGGGGGTGCATTGTGTTCATAACCTGATTTATACATGGCAACTCTTTTGGATTACTACTGAGAGATGATAAAATATTTCTGAGAAATCATCCTAAACAATATTTTCTGAAAGACAATTCTGGAAGCACATTTGGTATCTTTTTCTTCATTCTCATTTGCTGAAATAAGTAAAAGCATGTTTCGGCAGATCTACTTAAGCCTATAATCATCATTGGCATGCATTATCGTTAGGATCCTTCAGCATTCTCAACTTTCTACTGTATATGCAGAAAGAAGATTAAATTTGGTTTATTGGCTTAATAAAACTATAACAAGTGATAATCTATGAGCCCACAACAGATTATATCACATTTTGTTCCTATATCAGAAAATAATAATGAGCATATATTGTGTCAATGAGCTATTTCTTTATAACAATCACCCCAAAACTTAGTGACTTTCAAGTGTAAGAATTTAAATTTATATCAAAAGTCTGTGTTTATTGAGTAGTTTTATAATGTAGATCATCTCAAGAGGACTTCGTTGAGACCTGTCTGATTCTGAAGTATTTATGACATCCTCACTGATATACATGTACCAGGTAATCTAATTTACTGATTTTCTCCATGTCTTTTCCATCTGACCCTAGATTCATCGCTTACTTTTAAAAACAGCAAAATTATCTCAATATTAATATTTCAAATATCTGTCTGTATAATTTTTACTACAATCATGTGGCCAACCTGGGTTCAAGTACTGGTGAATAAAGACTTACTTCTTAATGGAGATTGAGGAAGTGTTTATAAACTACATCAAAACCTTTTTCTAGATCAAGTGCCAGTGGTTCATGCCCGCAATGCTAGCTATTCAGAGGGTTGATATCTGAGTATATTGGTTTTGAAACCAGCCTGGGCAGGAAAGTGTCTTAGACTCTTCTCTAATTAAATATCAAAAAATCTGGAAGTGGTATATTGCTAGTCTTGTAACAAAAGAATCTCAAAAACAGTGCCCAGACACTGAGCCCAACTCTCAGGACTGCAACATAAAAAAGAAGAAGAAAGAAAGGGAAGGAAGGGGGGAGGAAGGAGAGGAGGGAGGTAGGTAGGTAGAGAAAGAAAGAAAAAAGAAAGAAAGAAAGAAAGAAAGAAAGAAAGAAAGAAAGAAAGAAAGAAAGAAAGAAAGAAAGAAAGAAAGAAAGCAAGCAAGCAAGCAAGCAAGCATGAAGGGAGGGAGGAAGGAAGGAAGCAAAATGTATATTATACATATATATATTATTACTTAGAATCTCAAAGGAAGGAAAGAAGTTAGGGAGGAAGAAAGGAAGGAAAGAAGGAAGGAAGGAAGGAGGAGAGGAAGAGAGGGAGGGAAAGGAAAGGAAAAAAGAGAACAAAAATTTGTTTTCTATTGCATCAAAATTGTCAAATATTTGCATACAAACACTGATAATATCCTTATATGATATTGGTGATTTTAATGATTAACAGTGCTCATTTAAAATTGTGTTATTTTAAAATTAGGAAAACAAAAGTGATCAGAATTAATGGCATATAGAAAATTAACGGAAATGTCATTATGAGACATGTAACAAAATTACTGGAGCAGTTTTAAAGTAGTTTAATAGCAGAATGTGATACACAGTTAGTAAACACAAATACATTTGCTGCTTGTCACATATATGCTTATCACTGAGGTCATTTTAAACTAGTGTGTTTTGTAATCTTGTGACGTTAATATCTGAACAAAGCTCTAGAGAATAATAAGGTAAAACCAAATTTGATTAATGTAAGTAATATTTCCAGTATAGAAACCACATAAGGAGTCCGCTGACACTCATAGATGGACCTGATTGCTTCTTTGAAACAAGGCAATCTACCTGGAGCCCACATCCAAAAAGTCTTTTATTAATGAATCTCATACTCATTCAAAAATCATTATTCATGTCTCCACAGTTAGGAAGGAAGAATGACAATATGTTCAGGCTTGTATTAGTCATAAAGACTCTGTGTTTGTGTCTATCTGTGTCTGTGTTTATGTGTATATGTTTATGCCTGTGTCTGTGTCTGTGTGTCCCAGGTCTTTAACACTGGGCCTAATCTCTTGTCACTGAGCAATTTTGCTCAAGCTTGAGTTCATCCACTTGAGTCATAGCTCTGCTTTTTGGTAGTTAATTGGAGGTAAAAGTCTCCTGAGTTTTCTCACCCAGGTTGGTGTTGTACAGTCATCCTCCAAGCTCAGTCACCTGAGTTGCTAGGAATACAAAAGTCCCTGGTGGCTGGCTGCATAATGGGATATAAACCAGCATAAGGAAAAATAAGACTTTCACAGTAAATATGACAAATTTTCTCACTTTCACCCCTGTTCATCTTAAGATGGAACAATCATTTACCCTGCAGAAACATTTTACATTAAAATAAAATCACATAATTTAAAATTATATAGATTTTCTAAATTCCAGTTGAGTTCTTTATTCACAGCATATATAAATGTTCATTCTTGTATCAACAAATCTTATTTACATATTAAATAATGGTAATATTCATTATATCTACATATATGTGTATATGTACAACTAATGTCTTGTATATATTTTTAAGTTATATTTTATAATTATGACATACTATCATAGGCTTACAAAATTCATGAACATAGTGAATATCTATGCACAGATAACTGAGATCATATGATTAAATTTAACCTAGAATTCATTCTTCAGGGTGATTTATGATTTTGATTTTATAAAACAAAAAATTTAACAATAATAGTACATACATAATAAAACATTTAAACTTTTGGTTGATGGAACATTTATACATATAAAATCACAAACTGTAAAATATGTGTGTTTATGCATGTATTCATAAATAAATATACATGAAGATATACTTTTAATTATAAATATGGAAATAAATCAGTAAGGTAAAATTTAATAATATAAAAGTGCATTACAGTGATAGTTAACAATTCATGGGGCTTTTATTATGAAAACAAATATAGAATATACCTGCCTTGTCAAAATAAAAACATATTAACCACTTTAATATATTGGATAATATGCAACTTGATATAATGTAGATATTCTCAAGGTATTACTTATACATGATGGATATTTGAAGAGTCACATAAATACCTAACAGATAAATAACCAATTCATAAATGTCCAAGGGAAGAAAAGAAAACTTGGAAGTACAGTTTTCCATTATTTTCGGTTCTAAACAGTAGCCTGTCATCAATAATATTACACAGGAGATAAGGCTGTTCTTCAACAGAACTAACATAAGCTGACTGACACCAACATTCATAATTCAAAACAATTTTCTCTGAATAGATTTACATAGAAGCTGGGGTGTCTATCTTGTACATCTGCACAGCTTTTATCTGCTGGGATCCATAAGCTAAACATCAGATTCTATTTTATTTTCAACTCAACACATTTACTACAGAAACCCTACTTTTAATATGAAATAAAACCAAAACAAGCTAGTGAAAATATCTCTAAATGATAATAATATCTGATATCATAGATGGTAAATTGTAAAGCAATTAAATTATACAAAACATTTAATAAATCATTGTCACATGCCTATTTAATACAGTTGAACCTCAGGAATTGTTGGACATTGGAATTTTGATATATGGAATTATTCAAAATTTCTCTTGAAGAAGAAATTTTCAGTTCTGATTATTGAAATGCATGGATTTGTGTCACATGTCTTTTGAAATATCTGCTTATATTTAATTCCTGAAGCTATTATCAATCTACTAAACTCCATTTTCTTTCCAACCTTTGCTCTAATTTTATTCCAGAAACTCCATCCAACTCACCATTTCTCAATCTCACCTTTTTTCAACAATTCATCAAGGAAAATGACCAAATTTTGTTGCTATTTGACTAAGTTTTGGGCTACCCAAGTATTATTCAACCATTTTCTCCATGTGTTAATATCCACCACCATAATCAAAGATTTAGTATTTCTTTCATTTCAGTGGCCCACAAAGCTTCTAATAATGTTGATTCTTCTGTTGATGATTTTAATACTGTCCTTATATTTAAAATCTTATCTTAAAAAAAAAAAGCTTGTGTAGTAGTGTTTCTTTTATCAAGAACAACCTGCTCTATTCCTCTTCATTTATTTCTGGTAAGTTTTGTGTGGTTCATATTGGCAGCATAGTGTTCCAGTTATTTTTAATGAAACTATTCAAAAAAGTTCAGAAACTGACCTTCCAGAGAGTCTATTTGAAAAAGAAAGAGTGAAAGGATTAAAAATATCCTGCAACACCACAATGGGGGAAACAAAACAAGGAAAAAATGGCATATTGGAAGCTGCTATTTTGTAAGTTAACCATAGTAGAAATATACTGCATGACAAATGCCATCCCTTCTTTCATCACTGTACATTTTCAAGCTTATGACCCATTTATGTGTTATATGTGGAAATGACAATTGCTAAAGAATGCTAATAACTGTTACTGTTTTGGAGTAGCTTCCTACAATTTGGCCCCAGCAGACCTGACCCTAGCAGAAAGGTGTCATTCATGCTCCACATAAGCAAATTTTGAAACAGCTTTTTAAAATTTTTTCCAAGAGACTCTAGTCTGCTAGGAATGAATCATTACAACAAGGAAGTTCCCTGAGGTGTAACCCTATAACAAAAGTAATTTTGAAATGACAAATCTGCTCTCTGTTCCATTTATCATTTTTTCCAACCTGTTCTCTATAAAGCCAACCCCCTCTGTTTAGCTCATCAAAACAGCCACTCTACCTTGTCCAATTCTAGAATCACAAATAAATGCCTGTTAGACCTTTTAAAAAATAACTACAGAAAGATGCTGCCATTCAGAATGTGATTTACCTCTAAAATATGCACCTAATTGCCATTTTTACCACTAAACACCATTTAAAAGTATCTAGATTAAAAAATAGAAATAATTATGGAGTATAATTTACCATGTTGACAATGCAGGGAAACAAAAAACAAAAAAAGAAGGATCTTACTGTCTGAGAATATCTCACCCATTACAAACATTGGTGCAGTTATACAATAAAGAAAATCTTCCTTCACCAATTCTTACTTAACCGTATTTAATCTAAATGTGATGTTCAAGTGAGACACCAATGCCTTATGATTGCAATCCTACCTATTCAGGAGGCTAAGATCTGAGGATCATGGTTTTGAAATAACCTCAAGAAAGTAAATAAAACTTTAATTCGGCCAGCTTTGGAGCTTGAACTCAGGACCTGTGCTTCATCCCTGAGCTCTTTTATTCAAGACTAGCACTGTACCAGTTGGAGCCATGGAACCACTAACAGATTTTTAAGTGGCAAATTGGAGATAAGAGTATGTCCTCAGGACATTCTAACTTGGATTAGCTTCAACCTGCAATCCTCAGACCTCAGCCTCCTGAGTAGATAGGATTTATGGGGATGAGTACACAGTGTCTCACTGATAAGACACTTACCTTCAATTAACCACCAAAAAGCCCGAAGTAGAGATGTAGCTCAAGTGGTAAAGTGGTAGCCTCGAGCATAAAAAGGTCAGTAATAGCTCACAGGTCTTGAGTTTAAGCCCCAAAACTGGCATAGTAACAACAATGACACAACAACAATTAATCCTATAGGACTCTCAGAATAAAAAAGTAACATAAGCTTTTGATGTATGTCATATATAACGCACGTACTTCCTCTCACAAGGAAGGATAAATCATTTTAATGGTAAAAATGCACTTTTTCAAGCTGGGCATTGCTGATTCATTGCTACTCAGGAATCTGAGAATCATGGTTCAAAGCTAGTCCACGCAGGAATGTCTGTGAGATACTTATCTCCAATAAAGTACCAAAAAGAACCTAAACTGGAACTGTGGTTCAAGTAGTAGAGAAAAAAAGTATTTTTAAAGAGCTCGTGGACAACTGCCATGCCTAGAGTTCAAGCTCTGTCTCTTGCAGGAAATTTTTTCATAAAGATATATATATAATTTGATAGACTAAACTATAAGAGAAAAATATTGTTAATTTGTGTTATTGATGCCAATGTTTCTAATTTTTCCTAATATAATAATTGCACTTATTGTAAATGTTTAAATATTCCTCCTAGACAAAAATGTTACATAGGAATTCAATGCACTCAAGAATCACTTCTCATATTTTCATGAAACTCTGAACACATGTTATAATTAATGGAACTAATGGTTAAAATGATAGTGCCTTTCATTATGAAAAACCTGCCATAAATCACTGGAAGGATTTTAAACATTCACAGCAATTCTGAGGGATAAGCAAATTTTAATAGCTTTCATTCTTTCACACAGCACACAAGCAAGGTTATTACTGACATGGAATTGAAAACTGATGAAGCAAATGGAAAGCTGAAATCTGAGTATTTCACCTTTTTCCTGAGGACAAGTCTAAATCCAACCAAAGAAATTACACATTGCCATTTTACAATGAAGTTGTCATTATGAAAAGCAATTTGTAAAAAAAAAAATACAAATTGGTCTAGTAATTTCAAAATAAAGATCTGAGTCTATGCTGGAGATGAAATATTTTGCCAAATATTCTAATCATGCATTGAACAAAATATGATTTCCTTCTTGATATGTATGAGATTAAACCCATGAGGTCAAGCCAACATAAAATAATTTATTAGTGTTATTATGATTTAATATATTTTATGAATTGTTACTTCTGCTTAGTCTACTATAAATAGTAATATACAAATATCCAGTCATGATAAAAGCCTTTACTATGAAACTCTTAGTTTCTGTAGATTTATTCATTAGCCTATTTTGGTAGATATCTACATATCTGACACTAAAATAATTCTTTCCAACAGTTAATTTGGCATTGTTCTCTGTTTAAAACTGCAAAGTTGGATGTCAGCAGCAGCTCCAAGCTATAATCCCAGACATTCAGAAGGCTAAGGTTTCAGGATTGCTACTCAGCAATCCACAGATCCCATGAAATTAATCTCTAACTAACCGCAAAAAGCCAAAAGACTATGTCCCAGGGCATCACAATTGAACAAAACGTCTTTTGTTTTTGCCAGTCCTGGGCCTGAGCTCAGGGCCTGAGCACTGTCCTTGGGTTATCTCAAGGCTAGAGCTCTACCACTTGAGCCTTAGCGCCACTTCCAGCTTTTTTTTTTTTCTATGTATGTGGTACCAAGGAATCGAACCCAGGTCTTCATGCATGCTAGGCAAGCACTTTAACCACTAGGCCAAACTCCCGGCCCTGAACAAAACGTCTAAAGAATAGCAAGGACATAGCTAGTAAATTAATTAGGAAGCCTACAGAGTGGGAGAAGATCTTCACCAACCATACAGCGGACAAAGGCCTCATCTAAAATATATCAACAGCTCAAAAAATTGAATCACTCCAAAACTAATCTCAAAAGTAACAACCATCCCATTAAAAAACTGGGCCAAAGACTTAAAGAGAGTCCTCTCTGAAGAAGAAACAAAAATGGCCTATAGACACATGAAGAAATGCTCAACATCTCTGGTCATAAGATTCTATCTCACTCCAGTTAGAATGGCCAGGATCAGGAAAACTAGTAACAACAGATGTTGGAAGGGATGTGGCCAAGAGGGATCACTAGTACACTGCTGGTGGGAGTGCAAACTTGTTCAACCACTATGGAAAGCAGTATGACAGTTCCTCAGAAGACTAAACATAGAGCTCCCCTATGACCCAGAAATTCCACTACTAGGCATTTACCCAATTGTCCAGAAACAAGGTCAGACTAAATCCACCAGCACAACAATGTTCATTGCAGCACTATTTACCATAGCAAAGATATGGAACCAACCCAGATGTCCCTCAGTTGATGAGTGGATCAACAAGATGTGGTATTTGTACACAGTGGAATTCTATGCTGCTGTCAGAAAAAAATGACATCTCGCCATTTGTTAGGAAATGGAAAGACTTAGAAAAAATCACATTAAGTGAATTAAGCCATACTCAAAGGAAGATAGGCTCAGTGTTTTCCCTCATTTGTCATAATCAGTAGAAACCTTGGTCTCTCTTAGCAGAGATTTGCAATAGAGCAAAACCTAGATACATAAGGCCATATAGTATGATGCTAAATGAAAGGACCTCTAGGATACTGAAACAAAAGCCATATAATGAATGATTGTTGTCCTTAATGTACTGTGTTATCTCTCATCTCTTTTGCTGTCCCTTGGTTATCTCATATTGATACAGTATCTCACTTTGTTATCTGATATATTGGATATATTTGTATTTGGTTATTTGAAATTGGATAGGGAAGGGGGGAAAACAAGATGAGGGATGGGGGTGGGGGGGAGGGAAATGGGGACCAAGACATGAGAAAGGGTATCAATATATGTGAATCAATGTACCTTCTATCTGGTAAATATCATATAACCCTTTTATTAATTACAATAAAAAATATATGAAAAAAACATAGATGCCTATTGGGTATGAAGGAAAATGACTACAAACCTTGCCTAGCTCGAGTAATGACTTGGTAAAGTGAATCAGCTTCAGTTAGTTTTTTATTTATATAATTATCTAGGTGCTAGTGGCACATGCCTCTACTTCCACTTAATCAGGAAGCTGAGATCTGGGGATCAAAGTTCAAAGCTAGCATTGGCAGATAAATCTATGAGTCTTATTTCCAATTTACCTCCACAAAGTCTGAAGTGGAACCATGGCTTAACTGGTAGAGTATCAGCCTTAAGCATATAAGCTCATGCACCAGAACTTGCTTAGTAAACAAACAAATAATCAAAATACACTCTGCATGTCCCTATGGTTATGTGATTTATGTTTATATAAAACTGAAGAGTAACGCTTTTTGTTATATCAAAAACAATAAAAAATGGGGAAAATGAATTTTATCTATCTAAATATTATGCCTTATTGTACTCAGAGGGAACATATTGATTTAAAGCTCTGTATACAAATATTTAAAGATAGTAAACAAACTTTGTTGTTGTTCTTGTTCGTTTTAGTCATGGGGCTAGAACTCAGGGTATGAACACTGACCTTGAGGTTTTTTTTTCACTCAAGACTAGCACTCTACCACTTTGAGCCACAGCTCCACTGCCAGTTTTCTGGTGGATATTTGTAGATAGACGTCACATGGACGTTCCTGCCCAATCTGATTTTGTACCAAGAGAACAGAGTTCTTTGTTTTTAATATTGGGTATTTAATTTAAAACACAAGATTTCTTATTTTGTGGCTCCTTTCCAACTGATTATAATAACTATTATATTTCTAGAAAACTAGATGGAATGGAAAAAAAATCTATTCTTTTTGTCCCTTGTTCCTTGAAATAACAATGAATTACTTTCACAATAGTTCTGATTACTATACTATTGAAAATTATGAGTTAAGAAAGACTCTTCAAGGATTTATTATTACAAAGCATTGTGTTTGGAATTGGGCCATGTCTGAAATATCAATTCACATTTTCTTTAAAAGGAAAAGTGTGCTTGCTTTAATGTTTCACTGTGCTTGATTCACTAAGGATACTTTTTGACTGCACAAGCAAAGCATTTAATGTAAAGTTCAGGGTATTTATATGAAACACATTTGAAAGCAAACTAAATACCAAATCTTTTTCTTCATATATTTTTATTGTAATTAATAGAAGGTTCACCATACATTTTGTATGTATATTCACATACATTGATACCCATTCTCATGTCTTGGTCCCCATTTCCCTCCCCCCATCTCCACCCCTCATCTTGTTTTCCCCCCTCCTTATCCGATTTCAAATAAACAAATAAGCATATATACAATATATCAGATAACCAGGTGAAATACTGTAACAATATGAGATAACCAAGGGACAGCAAAAGAGTTGAGAGATAACATAGTACCATAAGAACAACAATCATTTGTTATATGGCTTTTGTTTCTATATCCTGGAGGTCCTTTCATTTGGTGTCATACTATATGGCCTTAAGTATGTAGGTTTTGTTCTATTGTAAATCTCTGCTAGGAGAGCCCAAGGTTTCTACTGATTATGACAAATGACGGAAACCATTGAGCCTATGTTCCTTTGAGTCTGGCTTACTTCACTTAATACGTTTTTTCTAAGTCTTTCCTTACAAATGGGGCAATGTCATTCTTTCTGACAGCAGCATAGAATTCCACTGTGTATAAATACCACATCTTGTTGATCCACTCATCAACTAAGGGACATCTGGGTTGGTTCCATATCTTTGCTATGGTAAATAGTGCTGCAATGAACATCGTTGTATATCAAATCTTTAAGACACATTATTTTCTTCTGGTCTTAGAAAAGCCATCAGAAGTATTAACCACAGTGTGAATCTTGGTTGCTCTGTTTCACTCCACACAAATGCAGCAGGATGGGGATCTTTACTGAGATTACAGAATAACAAATCTCATGAAATAGAAATCATAATAAATTTATCCAGAAAAGATATTAACTTTCAACTTTTGTCATATAAACTACAATAACTTAGTAGCTTATACAGTCAAAATGTACTATTTTACATTTTTGTATTCAAAATCTGACATGAGTCTCATCACAGACAAAATAAATCTTGTTGTATAAAAATCCATATTAAATATGATGATTAACTGAAGTGGCTGATTAGACCCATTAAGAATACTTGTCTAAATCTAATTTGAAAAATTGAAGTCTACACTGTGTACAATTGAATAAAGAATTTCTGTAACAGAATATATCTAATGCAAAAATGGTATGACCCTCAACCAAATCAAGAAAAATTATAGTGAATTTTGTAAATAAAAACCATGAAAACTTACTATTTTCATTTTAATAGGTTTGAAATCTGACGGGTCTCATGAATTTGAAATCAAGAAAACTGATGAAGTGGTACTCTCTTCTGTAGGTTTGGATAGGGACCATATTTCCTGCTTACTTGGGTTATTAGATTTCAGTCTCTTGTAGCTATAGGCCTCAGATACCTGTTTCCTTGCTAGTTGCCAGCCGACAGTCTTTCTAGATTCTAGATGCTGCCCAAATTTCTTAGTACATGACTCTCACATTTTTAAATCCACATAAAGCACATCAAGTCTCTCAAGGCTGAAATTTCTTCTCTTGAACATTTGTTCATTTTCATCTCTGTGATCTAATTAGGAAAGATTCTCTGCTTTAAGGACTAGTGAGCTCTTCAACCTACTTGGATAATACAGATTGTTCTCCATACTCCAAGGCCAATACCCTTAGTCACAGTGATAATTCCCTTTTACTATGCAAGGCTATGTTGTCACAAGTTCTCAAGGTTAGGATATGAATATATTCCAAAAAAACATAATATTTCTTTACCTTCACAGTTCTCAAACCATGAACACTTTGAGGGGACCTTTTACAATTTAACCACAATGGTATAAAATAAATAGCTTAGTCATCATCACAGAATAAGCAATTGTTTCCCAATGAAAGTAGAGTTTTAGGATCTAGTAAAATGTCAATAAATTTAAAATAGGCAATATACCTTCTGGTGCCAATTATAAGAATATATATGCAAATATGTGTGTGTATGCGTGTGGGTACTCAGCTTTTTGAAGCTATGAAGAAGCGAATAACATGGGTGGCTTTAGTAAAAATCTAACAATATATGTAAAGAAACATCTTTCATGCTCTTTTTGGAAAAACATGCAGTGTTGTTTGGTAAAATCTGTTAATTAGAGTACTATTCATCTAGTATTCATTTCCTTTTTGTTTATTTTGTAAAATTTAACTTTATTTTCAAAGTGATATACAGAGGGGTTATAGTTGCATGTATAAGGGTACATGTCTCATTGAACATTGTTACCCCTTCCTTTGTTTCTCCTCCCACTTTCCCTCCCACTCCCTGCTCCCTTCCCCAAGTTGTAAATCATTTCTATACTGCTGAACTTTTGTATTTTCCTAAAGTGACCACTGGATTCTTTTCCTGCAACACCTGAATTGCTGCACTGATTGTTATACATCGGTTTTCATGGGTTGTGGCTTCTTTTATCAAAGAGGCTGCCAACTCAGAGGCCAAGATCTATGTCCAATATGCATGTTTAGTAGCCTTTATTAACAGGCTGCTTGCTGTTCACAACATTTTCAGTAATTACTGCAATCCAAGTCATATTAGTCTATTCAGTACAGATGTTTGTATTTATTTATCTTATTTGTGTTGTATACTATCCTATTTATCAAGAAGTATGAAAGTATTTGTTCAAGAAGTTATTTCAAACATTGCCACCTGGGAAGGAAGCACCATAGTCTTGGTACACATAGATCACCCACAGTAACTTGAGTTTGAAAGTCAAAACACTAGGCTCAAATACATGCTTACACATATCTAGTTACTATGTTTGAAGCTCCTGCTTAGAAAACATCTCTCTAGCAGAGAGTAGGTGTGAAATTCAAATAGTATTTTGATATGCCTAGCAATATATTTTCACCTGAAACTATTAAGAACAGGTATAAGCATGAAAAGATTAGATTGTGCAATCATCCTTTTACCAGTGAAATGGAGCTCAGAAGTGTGATACTCCTTACACAGGTAGCTTAAATGCATCCAATTCCCTTCCATTCCCTGCAATCCTCCTTAGCTGCTTGGAAGAAGCCTCTAAGTATCTTATCTGGAAAATTAAAATATAAGTATCTTATCTCAAGTAGTAAAAAGTTTAGAAAACCATGATGATTTTTCACATTTCCCAGACTGATGAATGAAACCAAAGGGGGAAAGAATCCTAAGTATAAGAATCATCTCAGGTTTCTATTTTGACATTTTCTATAATTATAATGTCATCTTTGATAGATTGACTGCTCCATCTCTCATTTAACATCCCTCTAGTGCTTTCCTTCAAAGAGGACAAAACTACTAATTGAAGTGTACATTGTTTTGGAAAGTCAATTGTTATCATTCATTTGAAAATACAATTTAATGCAAATGCTATATAGAAACTTTCCTGTTCAGTAATACTTTTATAGCATTTTAATTATTTTATGCTAGGTATACATGAGGATATATTCACACCATATTATTATAATTCTAAGAGAATATCATTTTCACATGAGGATATATTCACACAGTATTATTATAATTCTAAGAGAATATCATTTTCTTCTAATAATGTAAATTATTGAATAAGATTTCTTACAACAGTGAATTTTGATCAATTTTGATAACTTTGATAAATCTCATTTGCCTCCAGGCATGCTGTGTGCATGGCTCTACTCCTAGCTGCTTGAGTGATCAGGAGGATGAAGGTCTGAGACTAGCCTAGCTAGAACTATAGATCTGATTAGAAAAACAACCAAAACAAAAAACTTGGGAGTGGCTCAAGTAGTAGAATTCGTGGAGTCATGAGGTCAAATCCCAGGACCACAAAATGAAACTTCAGATCTGTTAATTTCACTACTTGCTTCATCAGAAATATTTTTACATGTCATGAGGAACATTTTCCACTCATGATGCGAGTTCCAAGTTGTCCAATATTTTAAATTCTACTTTAACAGTATCTTTGTCAGTGGTGTAGAGCTGGAATCCCAAATTTCTAACCACATTCACTAAATATGTTCAGACAAGCATGATGGTGTAAACTTTCTTTAAGATATTGTATCCATGGCATTAGGGATCAATGCCCAAAGTCCCAGAAACAATTAGTGGTTGCTGTATTTGACTTTGGTACCTGGTGTACTGCATAAACATTTATTTGCTTATTTGAATCAGGGAAGGGAAGGGGAAAAACAAGATGATGAGAAAAGGGACAAAGAAAGAACCAGTATGACAGGGATATTCACAAGACAGTATGTTGGAAATGAGCTCTACAACTTGGGAAGGGTTGGGGGAGGGAAAATAGGATAATATCATGGGAAAGGTGGGAAGGGGTGACAATGTTCAAAAAGTAATGCACTCACTACCTTATGATTGTAACTGTACCCCTCTATGTATCACCCTGATAATAAGAGTAGATAGATAGATAGATAGATAGATAGATAGATAGATAGATAGATATGAAGGAACAAATTCATTTGTTCCAGATTTGTGAAAAATGTTTAAATATGAGGCACTTTGTCTTGTTCTGTTTCATTTTCCCACCTTTTGTTAGTGTTTTATAAATGTATCTCCATACATGCCTATTCTGTTTGATCACATCCACCCCTTCTCTCTGTTGCTTTTTATTTTCCTTGTGTATTTTGCAAAGACTGTCATTATGACTTCTCACATATACATTTAACAAAATTTGATCATATTCTCCCCAACACTCTTTCATTCATTTTCCTCCCCTTCTAGTTCTCAATAATGCCTTAATCTCCCACTTATTTTTCTGCCCATTTTTTTTAGATCTAACTGCATATGAAAACTTTGAGTGTGCCCCTTCACCTAGGTCCCAGACATTCACCCATATCAACATTGTAAGGCTTATATTTAGGGAACCATTAAGTAGATAAAAGCTCATTTCAACTACCATTGTTGTGGTATCATTCTTTCTTTTTAGTGGAATAGACATGGTGCCTGTACGCAGCACAGAACATGAGAGTGCGGTAGCCAAGTATATTTCACATGGCAGATGAAGGAGGAAAAGCGATTTTATAAGATTTGATGAGATGGGTTTGAGATCAGTTAAATATAAGAGAATAGAAGATATACTAGGGTGTCAAGCACTTTGTTTTATTTTAGATATGATGTATACCAATCTTCTTTGATAGTAATTTAATGTTAAATATCATTTTGTATGCATGTAAGACTTGATTCTGAATTTCCTCAGTTTGTGCTGAATGAACAGACCACATGCATAGAAGCATGATTCTGTATCTCATAAGTCCTGTGACACATTCTAACAAAAGGCCTAACAATCATGTGCTGTCACAAAGGAAAGCCTCTGGATGTACAGACCTGAAAACATTTATCTTGTCCATAAGCTACCCTAAGTCAACAAAGCCAGAAAACAGCATCCAATGGGAACTTTTTATAAACAATAAAATTGTGTTGCTCATTGTATTGAAATATCAAAGTATTTCATATCATGTAGCATCAAGATGTCCATCCAGCTCAATATTAAGTGCATGTTTTTGGCATTCATGGGACTTGAACTCTTGGCCTGGTCATTGTCTCTGAGTGCTTCAGCTAAAAGGATAGCCCTTGAGCCACAGCATCACTCCCAGTTTTCTGGTGGTTATTGGAGATAAGAGTTTCACAGACTTTAGTGCCCAGACTGGCTTTGAACTTCAGTCCTCAGATCTAAGCCTCCTGAGTAGCTAGGATTATAGATGTGAGCCACCATGCCTGGCTGTTCCGTGCAATTTTATGGGGCTTCAACTCAGGGGTTAGGCTCTGTCCCTGTGCCTTTGTGCAGAAGGTTCGTGATCTACTACTTGAGTCACAGCACCATTTCTGGCTTTTTCTGAGTCATTTATTGGAGATGAAAGTCTCATGGATTTTGCTGCCTGGGCTGCCTTCAAACCTGATCCTAAGAACTCAGGGTCCTGAGTAGTGAGGATTCCAGATATGAGTCACTGGTGCCCAGCTTAGTTTCTTTGTATATTGTGAATGATTTTGAATGAAACAGAAGTATAAAAGTAATTTCTATTTTTTAAACAATGAAAGGTATGGTTTTCATAATTAAATGATCCAAATATCTCAAACAAATACATATAAATGTCCACCCTTTTGATTTAACACTTATGTGCCATTTTTCTCTAAAGTTCCTTATCATGACACAGCAAAATGTTCAGTGTTGTACTGTAGACGATAATGAAGCATTTTCAGCCCTGACAATATACAGGACTACTAACTCAGTTCCGGAATCATTATTAATCATTAATAGGATTTCTGCTCTGTATTGACAAATTAAAATTTCTTATAAGATAAATATTTGGTCGACATACTATTTTTTTTCAAAAACAACTTTTTTATTCATCTCATAGAATTCTGAAGAGCAATTGCCCAAAGTGTGCTAAGATACAGGTTTAATTAAAAAATATACAAAAAAAGCTATCATTTCATTAAATTTTTTTTGAAAAATAGTATTTCAAATTTAAATGTAACTTTTCAGTACTCATAACCATTCAAAAACTAAACAAACTTTAAAGTCATCATATTAGATCAATAATAAGAATTTGGTATAAGTGAACTTGTGGCTGTTCTCAAAGATTTCAGGCCACGTTTTGTAGCTGGCCACAAATTTTCTCCACACACACAAATTTACTTTCTTAAAACATTTTATCATGACATGCTTTGAAAATATTTATTTATAAATATTTATACACATATTTATAAACAATGTAGTTAATATAGCTACAAAGAAGATAAACTGTTTTCTTGATATTTTTCTCTCTATAAGGAAAAAAGAAAATAGGATTGATTTAGAAGAACCATGGATTTTAATTGAATTTTTGAAGTTTATCTTCTGAATAAAAAATGAATTCCATAAAGGTAAGGCATCATTTTTGGCTGACTGTATTTTTTATTCAGAGATACATTTACCATGCCTTGCGACTCTCATTTTCTTACATATCTTGAGGTTTTTTTCTTCCTTTTTTCTTTTTTCTATTGTCAGGGAAATGTATAGAGGGATTACAGTTACATCACCAGATAAAAGCTACACACATTAATATACCTTCTCATGTTTTGGTCCCCCTCCATCCCCTCCCAATCATCTTGTTCCCCCCTTCCCTTTACTATTTCAAATAAACAAATAAATGAATATACGATATACCAGGTAACAAAGTCAGATACAGTAACAATATGAGCGTAACCAAAGGGCAGCAAAAGAGAAGAGAAACAATATTGTACATTAAGAACAACATTCACACAAAATAAAGCTCTTGTTTCCATATCCTAGAGATCTTTTCATTTAGTCTCATCCTATATGACCTTATGTATCTAGGTTTTGGCCTATTGTAAACCTCTGCTAGGAGAGTCCAAGGTTTGTACTAATTATGACAAATGAGGGAAACTCTTGAGCCCATGTTCCTATGGGTCTGGCTTACCTCACTTAATATGATTTTTTTCCAAGTCTTTCCATTTCCTTCCAAATGGGGCCATGTCATTATTTCTGATGGTAGCATAGAATTCCATTGTGTGTAAGTACCACACCTTCATGATCCAATCATCAACTGAGGGGCATCTGGGTTGACTCCATATCTTTGCTATGGTAAATAGTGCTGCAATGAACATCATTGTGCTAGTGACTTTAGTATGTCCTTGTTTCTGGATAATTGGGTAAAGGCCAAGTAGTGAAATTGTTGGATCATAGTGGAGCTCTATGTTTAGTCTTTTGAAGAATCACCATATTGCTTTCCATAGTGGTTGAATGACTTTATACTCCCACCAACAGTCCCTGCTGGCCACATCCCCACCTGCATCTGTTGTTATTAGATTTCTTGATCATGACCATTCTAACTGGAATGAGGTGGAATCCCAAAGTTGTTTTGATTTGCATTTCTTGTATGGCCAGAGAAGTCAAGCATTTCTTCATGTGTATATTCACCATTCTTTTTTCCTTTTCAGAGAAGTCTCTCTTTAAGTCTTTAGCCCACCTTTTTTTTTTTTTTTGTGGGTCATGGGGCTTGAACTTGGCCTGTGCACTGTCCCTGAGCTCTTCAGCTCAAGCTTAGCCCACCTTTTATTGGGATGGCTGTTTCTTTGAAGATTGGGTTTTTTTTTTTTTTGAAGATTGGTTTTTTAGAGAGTCAATATTTTTAGCTGTAGATATATTTTAGATATGAGGCCTTTGTCTCTTGCATGGCTAGTGAAGATCATCTTTCACTTTGTAGGCTTTCTGTTTAACTTGATAGCTATATCCTTTGCTATACAGAAACTTTGCAGTTTATTACAGTTCCTTGAGGGTTTTTTTTAAGGTGATTATGTAATTTTCAAAACAGCTGCTTCTTGCTTGTTTGTATCTTCTTTTCATTGCATTAGCTAGAATATTTAAAAAGTTTATTCTCTTCAAATATATTAGGAATACTTGGTTGATGAATACAAATAAAAACTTCACCACTTCTGGTGTCAAATTCCTAGTTATTCATGCTTAAGTTCTAATTATAGCTGGACGGAATATGATTATTTAAATTTAAAAAAACATGGACTTTTGAAAGTTGTCAGAAGTTTGCAGTGTACATAATTGTTGGAATTCAGTTCTGAAAATATAAGGTGTTTCATGAAATAGATCTAAAAGCATAATAGGGAAGAAGAAAGCCTTCACAATTTCCCTCTTGTAGTAGCAGTGTCAGTCTGAGTGCCTTTGAGAGAAGGAAAATTAGTGAATGCAGCATCAAATTGATTTCAGATGAAGAGATCTATGTGTTACACAGACTAGAATCTTGGCTTCTGTTCTTGCTAAGGAGATGATTGAGCCGTAAGTACCCTTACCCCTGTATTTAGCTACATTTCCACATACCACCTTAAATCAACTGCAAGGTGATTTAACTTCCTTGTTGAGAACTTCGTTTCTAGTGTACAATTTCATTTTCCATTAAGCAATAAGAAATATGATTACCCTCTGAATTACCAATGAATAAGATTATCTCATCCATTTCCCAACATAATGAACAAAATAGAACATGAGCAGGAAAGTCTGTGCACTTAGTTTAATAATTGCTACAAATTTATTAGTTACTTATGTACAATTTTCCACGTATCATTCCCCACAATAGTATCAGCAAAGAAAGGAGGTTATTTAACATAATTGCTAAACATATTTTAAGGTACTAGAAAGGATAAATTGAAAAAATTGTAGGATGGGATACTATTTATCTGGGGTGCTATTGATCAAGCCAGTGGTTGCCATTGGCGTGGAGGTAAAAACAGTTCTCCTTTTACTTGTATAAATCTATAGAAATTTGGCATCCAGATGATAGTGAGCCAATTCTGATTATTTTTTAACTTGACATTTCACATCTTTGAATTTTATATTTGTGAAGGCATGTATGTGATTACATTCACAGAATTCTACGTTCAACCAGAGAAGAAACATAGTGGTATCTGCAACTTATCACCATTCCAGTGGACTTCAGGCAGTTAAAATCTTGTCTGCATATTTTAATGTTAATAACTTGATCTACAATATAAGTTTTCTATATAGACATATATGTAACAATATACACATATACATATATACACATTTAAGTAATAGTGTGTTTTTTTCCTTTCTCTTTATTCTTTTGGCTTGTTTTATTGAATTTGACTTTATTAATGAAAACACTCTACCCCATGGAAAAATCATTCTCATTTCACTTAATTGTGGCACAGGTAGGATTAGCATACTAGACATGTGCTTCCCTCAATCCTTCTACCTGTTGATAATAGGGTCTATAACTCAGGCTTGCCCAATCACTGTCTTCTACTCTTTTACCTAAGCCTGTTTTACAGTGATAGACATGGAGCTCAAATTGGCCCAGTTAAGACAAACTTGTTTTCTAATTGAGTTATAAAGAAAAGATCACTTGCTTTATGTAACCTGAGTTATCTAGAGGAATTTGTTCATAAGGCTCTGAGAGACCTTCTCAAACATTCACATCAAAATTCCATATGAATATAAAAATACAGCAAAGGAAGCTGGAGGAGCAGGGCTGATAAAATGATCACATCATTTTAGACGATACAGTCATTTCAAATCTTGGATCCAGTTGTACTTACATTAATGTGATTAAATATCTTGAACATCTGGTTTCATGAGTCGAATTATTTTCTTTTAAATCAAATAGGCAATTTGGTTTACGTTACAGTATCTGTAGTTCTAAAAGCCCCAACTAATCCATTTTCAAGGATGCATACTTGTCTTTCAAAGCTAGATAAGTGCATTCTAATAATTCCATTTTATACTTTGCTTAGTTCTTTAATAGATAAGAGATATTATGGTCATCCCATAGTTGATTTATTCAAATAAACTCATGGAGATAAGAAATTATTTCAATTTACTCATTTTAGTAGATTTTCTTTGCAAGTTTTTACACAAACCTTGGTCTTACTATAACTTATCATACTGAAATGATGTTACTACTTGTTATCAAAAAAGTTAATTTTCTGTCTTTTCCAAGAATTCCTCAGAGCTAAGCATCGGGTACACTTATTATTATCATTAATCATTATATAATCTGTACCCATTGATCCGCAGTTATTTGATGTGTACTTCTTGAGCACTAATCTCAAAAACAGATTGACTACAGAGAGGAGTGGGTACCACACAACATCATTACTGTAAAAACAAATCTAACAACAGATGCTGGTGGGAATTTGGACAGGATGGATCACTACTACACTGTTGGTGGGAATGTAAACTCGTTTAACCACTGTGGAAAACCCTATGGCGATTCCAAAAGAGTAAACATAGAACTCTCCATCACCCAGCAATTCCACTACTCGGCATTTACCCAATAGTCCAGAAACAAGGACATACTAAAGCCATTAGCACAACGATGTTCATTGCTGCATTATTTATGATAACGAAGATATGGAACCTACACAGATGCCCCTCAGTAGACGATTGGATCACAAAGATGTGATATTTATACACAATAGAATTCTATGTTGCCATCAGAAAGAATGACATGGCCCCATTTGGAAGGAAATGGAAAGACTTGGAAAAAAATCATATTAAGTGAGGTAAGCCAGACCCAAAGAACATGAGCTCAACGGTTTCCCTCATTTGTCATAATTAGTACAAACCTTGGACTCTCCTAGCAGAGGTTTACAATAGGGCAAAACCTAGATACATAAAGTCATATAGGATGAGACTAAATGAAAGGATCTCTAGGATGCAGAAACAAGAGGTTTATCTTGTGTGATTGTTGTTCTTAATGTACTAATTACTTCTCTTCTCTTTTGCTGCCCTTTGGTTACGCTCATATTGTTACTGTGTCTGACTTTGTTACCTGGTATATTGTATATTCATTTATTTGTTTATCTGAAATAGAAAGGGAAGGGGGAAAACAAGCTGATTGGGAGGGGTGAGAGAAGGGAAATGGGGACAAAAACATGAGAAGGAGTATCAATGTGTGAGAAATAATGCACCTACTATTTGGAGAACTGCAACCCCTCTATACATTACAATAAAAAAAACTAATCTAAGTTTCGATGAGCATATGACAAACCTGCTTTTAAAACAAAAAGCTTTCTACACAGCAAAGGACATAGTTACTAAATACAATGACAACCAACAGCCTGGGAAAACTCTGCCAGAAATCAATCTAACAAGGACCTCATAATCAAAATAAACAAGGAGCTCAAATTCCTAATCCCAGCCTCTAGTTGGACAAAAGAGAGACTTCTCAAAGGAAGAGGTAAAAATGAAAAAAAGAGTAATAAACACACTAGGAAATGCTCAATATCTCTGGCCATAAAGGAAATGCAGAATCCAAACGACACTGAGATTTTATCCTAGCTTAGTAAAGTAGACTGCATGAAGAAATCAAACTGCAAATGCCGGTGGGGATGAGGAGGAGAAGAAACCCTATTGCACTGTGGATGGGGCACAAATATGCTCTATTAATATATTTTAAGGTATTAATACCAGGTGTTTTATTTTGTTTCATTGATGCAAATCCTGGGGCTTAAACTCAGCCTCTGATAACATTCTTGAAATTTTATACCCATCTAGTGGTCTACCACTGAGCCACATCTCAACTTTAAACGTTTTGTTCATCAATTGGAGATAAGGGGCTCTCAGAGTTTTCCTGCCTGAGTTGCTTTAGAATATCAGAAATGGAATCCTCATATCTCAGCATCCTGAGTAGTATGATCATATTATAGGCATGAACCTAATAGTATATTATACATATATCATGTAATATAATATATATATAATTACATTTCGAAGAGAAACTTGGATGTATAATACTATGAGAAAATGCCAATCTTGAAGGCTCCACACTATGTAATTCCAACTCTTCCATTCTCAAAAGATAAAGTTTAAAAATAGTGCCAAGGTCAGTTGCCAGTTACATATGGAATACAAAGTTTTCATAGGGCAATTAAATTGTTCTTTATAATACCACAATGGTGAATATATGCCATTATTTATTTTCCAGAATCCATAGAATAACAACACCAACACGAAGCCTGAATGCAATTTATTTACTATTGGTGATTGACTTTTCATCAATTACAACAAAGGTATCTCTCTGGGAGCTGAGCTCACAGTAAGGAAAGTTGTAAATATCTGATATCTGGGTCAAGAGTAATGTGGAACTTTTCTGTCCTGTTCACATTTTTGCTACTCTAACCTAAATTTTCACTACATCATAAAGCTAATTGAAAAAACATTTTCTCTTGGATGTCAAAAGACTAATAAAAGGATGATTTCAATTGTAAAGAAATTTTAAATTACCACTGAGTATGATACTGAGTTTTTATTTGCAATATCAGTTGTATGAGATTTCTACATGAATTTGTTTCTAAGTAGTATCAAGAAAATGTAATTTTAGAAATACTGGTATGCTTCTGAGTTCTAATAAACCCTTTTAGAACTGGTTGCTAATGAATTCTAAGGTAACAGCCAAAATGGCTTTGCTCTTTAGGGTTTGAACCTTTTATTTCCTCATTATGTGTAATTAATTTAGAACTTGTAGGAATAAAGAAAGTATTAAATTTTACAGCTTTACTTATTATATATACACCCACTATTTTGTCTTGTATCATATTAAATCTTAATTAAAAAGATTATCACTACCATAATCAAGAAATACAATTAACACTAATATTGCTACTATTATTTAGATTGATGTCATGAAACTTTGAGGATTAGTTTTTAACCTAACCTGCATTTGAAACTGATAATGTTATGATCTCATCAAGTATTATTTCTATTTAAAAATTATTTATTACCAATGATTCCAAATTATCTACAGACATATAAAGCATTGTATCCTAGGGTTATAAGAAATTTTATGGATATAGAAGAAAAATGTGGTAGCCTTCAATTATTGCATTGTTTTTCATTTGAAGATTCTCAAACTTTAAACCAGTACTGTAAAAATGGAGCTCATCATTTTCTTTTATGTCTCCTTATCTGAAAGATCACTGCATACAAATCACCTAAAGACAGAAACATCTAAAACCATGTGATGTTGGTTTTCTGGTCTCTGTAATATCCAGTGAACAGATGTCAATATATCATAATCACTGCCATCACCAACAACAGATTTTAGGTGGTGATGATGATCCAGATGACAAAGAAAATGAAACCTCAGGTGAAGGTTATAGCCATTAATTTTGTTTCAAGGGGTTCTGTTTTTCATTATATTTATGTTTATATTGATTCTGATTCCAGGAAAGTATTAGCTTGTGGAAATAAATGTCGATTATAGTTTGTACCCAAAGCCCAGAGTGCATGAGTGCACACACACACACACACACACACACACACACACACACCTCACAGATTATCAGAATACTTAATTGCATTCAATAACAAGGATTATAAACAAACCTCCCAAATACTCAGTGATGTGTTGAACAAGGCTCACACAATGAGTGTTTAGAAAAGTTTAATTTGTCACCTTGAATTTGGTAAGAAAAAGTGCACCATTCATTTTTGTTAAGAAGCACAAATAGCCAGGCGCGGTGGTTCTTGCCTGTAATCCTAGCTACTCAGGAGGCTGAGATCTGAGGATTGCAGCTCAAAGCCAGTTGAGAACAAAAGACTCTTGAGACTTTTATCTCCAATTAAACACCACTGGAAGTGATCGTGTGGCTCAAAGGGTAGTGTGGTACCCTTTGAGCCAGAGTTCAAGTTCCACAACCCACAAAAAAGAAAGAAAGGAAAGAAGAGAGAGAGAAAAGAAAGAAAGAAAGAAAAAAGTCTTCTGCCTTAAACTACTACATGAGTATATGATAGAGAAAATCGTTTCTATAAATCTTATTGAAAAACAAAGCTAGACCATTTATCATAATTTCAGTCATTGAAATTTGATATTTTAGTAATAGTTCAATAATTCCCTAAAACTAGTGATAATATTATATTTACATCTGTCCTATTTATCTATATTTGAACAAAAAACTTTTAATAATATAAATGAACATAATTCGATTTCAGAAAGTCTTTGACTATCTCTTCAGGTACTTTAACCCCTAAACTAAGTGTAAGGTATACTAACTTCCACATCTTTGGCATTAGATATACCACTGCAAGTTCTTACATGTTTTCCTAGTGTCAATGAATACAATTAGTTGATGTGTCCATACATGCACACAGTGTACCTTCATCAGAATGGCTCCACCTTCTATCACTCTCATCTCTCCTTCCTCTTCCCAAACCAAGCTGGGCATACTTCATCCTTCCATGTTTTTGTTGTTGTCCATATACATCCTACTTTATCTTCTCTTTAAAAATGTAAATAGAAATGTCCACAGTGGTTCCATGAATAACAAATAATTGATGCTAAATGAAAGAGGGCTCAAGGATTGATTATGTCCTGAAAGATTTTGCTGTTGTAGAGAACACAGTAGTTAAAGAAGGTGAGCATTCCAAGTATCCCTTAGTGGACCTGGGCAGAGCTGCTTTGCCAAAGAGAAATGGGCACTATTATTCTATCTTGAATGTTTGCTGCCTTTTAGAGATGAGAGGCAGAACCTTGGCATGAAGACAGTCATAAGCAAACAATCATGCTGGCATGAGCGTTGAGAATTCCAAAGAACATCAAGACTAGGATCGGATTCCATCTTGATTCAGCTGGCTGGAGTTTCTCATATCATAGGAAAGCAGAGAGTAATGAGAGGAACCTGACCTTCTAGGTTTGGACAAGAAAGTGATGCCTGACCTCCAGAGGCTGGCCACAGCCTCTCCGATATGTTGCATCATCTTGCACAGATTCTGCTGATACTGACTGGCTTCCAGATCAAAGTACTCCCCAGAAAATAATGGAAAAATCAGTAGTTCAGAGCATAAGAGGACATAGAAGAAGGTATCTGTGGATACCACCATGGAAAAGAGTAGAGAATTACAAACCTAGAGGAAAAGCTTCTTTTTCATATAAGACTTACTAAAAACTAGGTTTAATCTATCTTATACAAGAAGTATTGAACTCATTCTTGCCATCTTTCCCACTCTTTTTTCCGAAACATGGAGAAGTTAGAAATAGCAAAAGTAAGCTACTAATGAGTTTATGCCTATAATCCCACAACAAATCAGAGAAAGGCTGGGTAAGTGGGACTGCTTAAACTTCAGAGCTTCTGTATGGCAAAGGACATAGCTAGCAAATTAACTAGAAAGCCTACAGAGTGGGAGAAAATCTTCACTAACCATACAATGGACAAAGGCCTCATATCTAAAATATATCAGCAGCTCAAAAAATTGAATCACTCCAAAACTAATCTCCAAAGAAACAACCATCCCATTAAAAGATAGGCCAAAGACTTAAAAAAAAGTCTTCTCTGAAGAAGAAATAAGAATGGCCTATAGGCACATGAAGAAAAGCTCGACATCTCTGGCCATAAAAGAAATGCAAATCAGAACAACTCTAAGATTCCACCTCACTCCAGTTAGAATGGCCAGGATCAAGAAATCTAATAACAAAGATAATTTTTCTTCAGCCTTCAAGAGCCTATGCTGGGATGGGCACCTACAGCAATGAAAGATTAATGAATGAAAACAAAAAAAATAGATAACATAGAAAACATTCATAGAATGAAGAAATCCAGAAAAATTAGTTTTGAATTATGCCTTAGATAACAACTTTTCAATAATGGACAGTTAATTTCTAGAAAACTTACAAGACTGAGAAAAAAGAAGGGTAATATGCCCTGTGGAAAGCGAATAAATAGCAGATAAATTCTATTTTGTAAACTTGTTCAATATTAATTCCTAAAGTGCTACCTGATGTCCCAGGAGTCTAAAGTTTTCATTGAATAAACTTTTGTTTTCTATACTAGAAGAAATACATCTCCTACTTTTAAGGTAAAGAGGGAAATGGCAAAGAGCTTTGCTGTACACAGTACAGTTCCTTCTACCTGCCACCAACTCAAAACATCGTCATGCAGATTTTTGCCTCCCATAAAATTCACTTATTAAGGGATAGAAAAACCACCTGTATCATGTATTTTTTATAGAAGAAGCCATTTATTTATTTGATTATTTATTTATTTATTTATTTATTTAATTTTGTCAGTTGTGGGACTTGAACTCTGGGCCTGTGTGTTGTCCCTGGGCTCTTCAGCTTAAGGCCACCACCCTATCCCTTGAGCTACAGTGCCACTTCTGCTTTTCTGGTGGTTAATTGGAGGTAAGAGTCTCAAGGACTTTTTAGTACCCAGGATAGCTTAGAATCCTCAGATCTCAGTCTCCTGAGTATTTAGGATTACAAGAGTGAGCCAACATGCCTGGCATAGAAGCCATTTATTATTTGAGCACTATAGCCAATTACAATTTTAAGATATTTGCATCTTAATCATAGGACTTCCAAGTTTTAAAAATTCAAAATAAAAAGACATGAATACTGGATTCTAATCAACCTCTGTCCTGAATTTCGATCCCAAGTTTAAACAAATATATTGAAGTGTTGATTTGCAAGGCATGAGAAGGTGAAAGAGAGAGAGAGAGAGAGAGAGAGAGAGAGAGAGAGAGAGAGAGAGAGAGAGAGAGAGAGAGAGAGAGAGAGAGAGAGAGAGAGAGAATTAGCAGGGACTATATGAAGAGAGCTGGGTTTCAAGCATAGGGAAGAGATAGCTCGTTCTGTGCTTCTTAGACAGCTTTCTCTTTTCTCAATTTATTTAAATATTTATCAAATAGAATTTCTCATTCTATCAATATATAATGTATATACCTCTTCTTTAAAAGCTTAACTAACTTGCTGAAATGAAACTGCTATATTTAAATGTCATCTTCAGTGTGCAAGAGAAGAGCAGGCTTCAATTCTGGAATTCTGGGTGCTAATAGTTTATCATTTATCATCAGCTCTCCTGAAAACATTTTTTTTTTGTTTCCAGAGAGGGAGGAGCTCATTCTCTTTAATGCAATACAATCTGCTTTATCAAATACACTTTTAGGTACTAGGGAATGGTTGTTCTTAATGTGAGAAAATAGTCAATAAGAAAAATGTAGCTCTACCTTCTCCTACAGGAAATACTGTGTAGTTTGTTTCTCAGAAAGAGTACCTACTATAATTTTTAAGTTAAAGAAAATATCTTGCCTAAAACAACCTTGCTATGTATAATTCTGTATATTGAAATAAGTATATCAACTTGCTATACTTCAGTATATTCATATGGTTTTAAATATTTTTATCAAGCGCCTTTTAAATTCATCAGAAAATTCTGATGTCACACAGGTGATCTTGTGTCTTAGTATAGCAAATACACACACACACACACACACACACACACACACACACATGCACACCACCATCACCACACACACATATTCCAATCGATATCAATAGGACAACTCACCATTTCAAAGAAATTATTTGTAACATCAAAATTTAATTTCTTTAGTAATCTGGAAATATTACTATTATCATCTTAACACTTAATGACCTTTTCATATAAAATGAAGAGAAAATCATAGCTATTACAAAAGGAAAGAAAATGTATTAGAATATTTATTTCACTTTACTCTGACATTAGGAAAGTATTCAAAAGGAGAATAATAAAGATACAATTCCTATTGTTTGTTGAAGAGATTCTTGTCAGAGCCAAAGCACCTGAATTTTGCAATTATTCTCCAGCACAATGGACATCAACGATTCTAGAAGAAATACTAAAAACTGTAAAGCACAAAATGTCATAAAAGAGATGTTAATTTCCCACTCACTGTTTTATTTTGTAACTATATTTCAAGAAGAATAATGCGGTTGGACACCATTGGCTCATGCCTTTAATCCTTATTACTTAGCTGAGATCTGACGATTGTGGTTCCAAATCTGCTTGGGCAAGAAAGTCCTGAGACTCTTGTCTCCAATTGACCACCAAAAAGCAAGAAGTAAAGCTGTGGCTCAAGTGGTAGAGTGCTTGCCTTACCTTGAGCAAAGGATCTCAGTGACAGTGCCTACCCATGCCCTGAATTCTGAATTCAGGCCCTAGGACCAACACACACACACACACACACACACACACACACACACACACACACACGCATGCAGTGAAATAATTTATTATATGGCTAATATGCCATATAATCAAAGTGAGCCCTGCCATATTCAGGGATAATAACTCTTATTTATGTAATGGATTTACTTAAATATATTATAAAATTCCTCTATCCAATGAAGATGCTAATGCCAACTAAATGTGCAAAGAGCTTCCAGCCAAAAAAGCCAGCTGTTATTATAGTTATGCATTTTTGTCAGAAAATATGAAAGTAGACTTGAACAGAAGCTCCAAATCACAAAAAATATACTTTAAAAATATAAATTATATATTTACTAATTCGTAGTTTACTGCTGCCATCTTCCTCTTTGGCAATTTAATGCCAGAGTTCCTTCATCAATGAATATTTATGAGGTTTGTTTCTAGAATCCTATTTGTTCTCTCCAGTACCTGACATTAAAATAGAAGGTTCAAGTCAACTACTTATTAGGCTGAAATGTAACATGGTTTGTTTTAATAAGTTATAACTGAAAATATGTGGGTATCTGTTTTGTTTAAATCAAAATCTAAAGTGATGTATGGAGTTTCCTGATGGATTTATCAAAGATTTATAAGCACCTCCAATGTATTGAGTAGCAAGATTATGGACTGGTGATAGAAAAATGAATAATGCATTTCTATTTTGATTGTCCATGTTTTCAAGTAAATGAGAAGACTGTGACTGACATGTAAATAGATAACAGTAATCACACTACTACGTAGTATACTCTAGAGGAGGCATATGTCAGTATCCACAAGCTTTTTAGGGGAAATTAAGAGAGTTCTATTCATCTGGCAGTAGAAAATGTCCTAAAATTTTTGAGGAATGTGTATCCTTACTAGAAATTGAGGAGATAGGAATTTTGAAAATCTATGGTAACACATAGAACATGAGGGAGGAAAAGAGAAGCTTCACATAACCAATGCTGTGCCCTTTCTCCATGCTGTCTACAGATACATCACTAGGCAGGGATGATCAGATAAGAATCTGCTAATTCAGACTTTAGGGTATTTGCAAAAGAATGAAGTAAAGGAGAGTAGTTCAGAAGCTCCCTCCTTTAAGTTCATAGAAAATTTGAACATCAAGAGACACAACAGATTATACCAAGTAGACAACACATGAAAAGAGACATTAAACTTTCATCATAACCTCAGTGTGCCCCAAGTTACCCAGGTGTGAACCTGAGGAGAAACAAAAGAAAAATACAGAGCAGAGCAATTCCTGACAGTTCAAAAGAAATATGACCTCATTCAGAGATATATAAAATGTTTCATTGCTCCTTGAAGTTAATACAACCCCTTAATATATCTAAAATGAGAATAATGCATGTGCTACTCATGAACCCAATATCAGCTTTCTGGAAAGGGTTAGTCATTTCTCTTAGGTGCCTCCATAATTATTAAGAAAAAATCTCTATGAAATTCACAAGGCAATATTATACAAAAAACAAAATAAAAGAGAATACCATTACAGCTCAAGCTCATAAATTGGTAACTAGTTTATTAAAAAAATGTTCCACGTAATAAGAGCTTTAAAAATAATCTGCATTTTGTACGTTGTTGCTTAGATTTCAATATCTGAGCTACTAAAAATCATCCCTCGAGTTATCATGTAATTTTATCCTTCACATATACCTTGCCTATAGATTTTTTATGAGGAATTAAAAAGTAATTTTTAGAAATTAATAGCAATTGAATTTGAAGGGCTTACCTCTTTTTGTCTTTTCTCCTCTCATAGAGAAGTCATTTAAATAAGCTACAACTTCAATAGAAACTGCCCATTAGGGTTAAAATAGTTGAATTATAAAGTTATGGAAATTTATATACTACAAACTCAAGTTAAGAGAATGTGAGTTGTTGAATGCAATAATTGGGGCTTTTTTTTTGCCTGGGGGTTGAACTCAGGGCCTGGCACTGTCTCTGAGTTTCTTTTGCTCAAGGCTAGCACTCTACCACTTGAGCCACAACACCACTTCAGGCTTTTTCCATTTATGTGGTACTGAGGAATTGAACCCAGGGCTTCTACCATGCTAGACAAGCACTCTACCACTAAGCTACATTCCCAGCCCTGAATGCAATAATTGAGTATGTATTCATTACCTTACTTTTGTAACTGTAACCCTTTTGTATATCACATTTACAATTAAATTAAATTTAAAAAAATGTTTCTGTTCAACTCTAATGTGAAATGGAATGGAACAAAAGAATTTACCATAAGAATTCTTGTTATCATATTTCAGTTGTGCTTTCCTCATTTTAGGATTTGGATCGTATATAAAAAAGTGGGTCCCACTCTCCTATGCTTACTATTTCTAAGATCTATGTGGTCTTCATAACTAATGTCCTCTGCTTCTAACCCTGACCACTTTGCAAACTAACCCTTTAGGAGTCATCCAAATTACTTTTCTAAAATGAAAAGCAGGTCATCTGTCTCCCTTGATTAAAAATTTTCACAATGAAATTTTATTACCTGGAATAAACACCAAGTTATTTGGTTTGGCACAAATATTCTCCTTGAGTTCACCTTTAAGAGTTTATTTTCATGTCATCTGATGAAGTATTCCAGTCTAATATTTAATACTCTAGCCAAACTAAACACTTTAAGTGTACTTTAAATAATACACCCTCTTCTGTGTGTGTAGAGCACCTTCTCATCTACTTCCCTGCTTATGAAACTATTACATAGCTTAAAAACTCAACTTAGATATAGTCTCCCCAAGAAAATACTGAACTTATTTTCTAATTTGCATTTGCTTTACACTTCCTCATGCTTTGACTATTTCACTTGTAGCCTTGTAATCTGGTTGCTAGATTGTGAATTTCTTTAAACTGGTAACATGACTTTTATAGTTACCAGTACAATGGTTGATTCAGTAAAGAGGAACATAAACCTTCATTAATGAATCCATAAAATGTCACTTCTTTAGTATCTTGCTTTAAATTCTATTGTCAACCAAAGTCCTTCACCATTTTATCTTCTTCCTTTCTTTTCCTCACACCTGATTTAAGGTTATCCATAATTTCTCCCTGAAATCTAGTTCTTGTCAATATATTTATTAATTCTCTAGAACTAATTTTATTATTGTTTGATTTTCTTTTATTTGTAAGCTTTGGACACAATTACAAAGCTTACACTCTCAGTGGCTTGCAACAGCAAAATTTGTTTCTCACATATAATAGGATTACACAATGCAGTAACTTCTATTTGTATTCTCAATGCAGACTTTAGACAGACAAACACTCTTTATCAGTCCTATATTGATCTCATGCACACAAAGGCAAGCAAAACAGATAAAGAAACAAGTGGGAAATCCCATTTGAAATTTGTTTTCAATTTCTAGTCCATGGAAAAGCAAGTCATGTGTCCTGATCAGATAACATGGAGCAAAATGCCTTCTGACCCTAACAAGAGGTATAGAAAGGGCAAGGATCCATAATATTCTTACAGGGAAGAGAAAGATAACTTCAAAATAATATAACATTTATAACTTTCCATATTCTTCGACCACAGTTAGATCAGATTTTGAGACATTCAAATGACAAACAGAATTTGTAAATTTCTTGATCCTAAAACCTTTAATACTGACCCAACTAAAGCACAAACAGATTATAATTAACAAGAGAACACACTAGAAAATGCCTCTGGTGTGGCCCCTCCTTACTCTGATGTTGTGATAATCCTGCTACTTATCCCATTTGATTTTGAGTCCAAAATGTTGAAATACATCTTTCATAGCCTCTGAGACTAGGAATTTGAGAGCTAATCTTTCTTTATACCCTAGCCACCTGAATTATTGCCACATTGTTATGCTGGTATTGTTCCTTTTGACATTTTTCTCTAGTTTCCATGAGTGAAGCATACAAATAAGTCCAAAAGACTTTAAGCAGAGGAAAGACACCAGTCATGTTTTTTTGCATGAACACACTATTTTTATAAGTAATTCTCTTATTCTCCTGTACTCAGAACATTGAGTTTTGGGGGGTTTGAGTTTCTTAAATACTGTATACTGATTGCATATAGAGATTCCACTCTCACATACTTATTTGTTAAACTTAACATTTGAAATATGATATAAAAATAGTGTTAATAAAATGTTTGAATACTCCCACAGAGATGATCTGCATTATCTTGTCATAATCTGAAGGAAAGAATGAAGGAGGAAGGAAGGAAGGAAGGAATTAAAAAGAAAGATTGTCTTCAAACTTTGAGCTAAATTAAAATAATCTTAGAGACTAACTTAGTAATTGTTTCCATATGGAATTATTTCTGAATTCTCTAATCCCCTAATAATTTGGTGATTTAAATTGTATGTATCATTCAACAGAAAAAGAAATTCTATAAATCATCAGATGCTAATTAGTATATGACTTCACACTTCACCTACATTCTTTTGGAAATGCTTGTCTACCATGTTTAAAAGTCCTATAGCTTCAAAATTCCTTTGTAAGGTGTTAAATAAACCAAAAAGCTTTCAGTGTACTAACTGCATGTATCTAGCAAAAAATAATGAATAGTAATAAATTTGTTACCTCTGGATATTAAATTTTGTTATAAAGAAGATCTGTCATGGATTTTTGTGAAAAGGAAAAGCATTAATAACTTGCAAAGTAATTTTGACAGAATATAACCATGTTTCTATTCATTATAGTAATGTCAGGATGTAGCAGAAGTATAGGCTTGCTTCAAATCGCAAAAGAGGCTGAGGAATAGAGTAACTCACAATTTACTATGATTTACAACAAATTAAGTATTCAGAATCCAAGTTTTAGAATAGGGAGTAATAAAGATTTACAGCCACTCTTCTAACCTATAAATAAGTGCTTAATTACTGAAAGCACTATATTATAAAGTATTTTGAGAGTAGGTAAAAAGCATTTAGGAATTTTAGAACAGAGAGAGGAGACAGAGAAAAAGAGATAGAGAGTCAGTGCTTGTGCAAATTCCACACACATCCCAAGTCTCAGGGCATAAACATTATTCCAATCATTCCAGTTTTAGTGAGGACATGCCCATGCATAACATAGATACAGTAATATATCCTGAAAATTCTTTAAAAGCAGTAAGTTATTTTATTCTCCAGTTTCCTCTGAAATTAAATGTTGATTCCCTGAATCACAGCTCTTAAGAACAAGCCTAAAACCCATTGTCAGCTTGTTTATTGCCTTGTGAGCTCCACGAAAAATGAGTATTGTAGAGCACACACATCTGGAAATCCTCATGTTAGAACAAAATAAGATTTAATAACAAAATGAATTAATACATCTTCCAAATGAGACAGTATGCCCAGGAAATATTCAGGATACTTTCTATTCTGTATGCATGCACTCTCTCCATGAGTGGCTATTCAGTCACAGTCTTCTAAATGCTGGCACTCAAACCTCCACAGTAAGTCAGGCAGAAATTTCCAAGGACCTAGTATAAATTGAGAGATAGACTTTTCTTGAGTTCTGAGGTCTTTGACATTACATGGCTTTTATAAAGTTCTTCAGCAGGTCCTTCTAAAAAAATATGATCCTTTGTTTATTTTCCCACATGTCAACACTTTATCCATATAGTACTTTTCAATCAATGTTCTCATATCATTCTTTTACCAAAGTAAACTTTCAGTTCTCAGTTACTTTTTACTCAGCTTTCCTCTTGATTCTATAATATTTTTCTTTGTAAATTTTTTGATATGTCATGGGGCTTGAACTCAGCTCTGTTTACACAAGGCTATTGCTCTACCACTTGAGTCACAGCTCCACTTTTTGCTCAGGCTGGCTTTGAACCACTCTCCCCAGAAAGCAGCCTTCTGAGTAGCTCAGATTACAAGCATGAACCACCAGTGCGCATTTTCTTTGTACATTTTAAATTATGTTATTAGCCAAGCTTGAATTGTTAGGTATTCCTAACATATATCATTATAAAAATAATTCTTGGTTCTCTCTTCCTCTCCTTCCTTCTGTTTTTCCTTCCTGCTTGCCTGCCTGCCTGCTTATCTGCCTGCCTTCCTTTCCTTTCCTTTCCTTTCCTTTCCTTTCCTTTCCTTTCCTTTCCTTTCCTTTCCTTTCCTTTCCTTTCCTTTCCTTTCCTTTCCTTTCCTTTCCTTTCCTTTCCTTTCCTTTCCTTTCCCTTCCCTTCCCCTTCCTTCCTTCCTTCCTTCCTTCCTTCCTTCCTTCCTTCCTTCCTTCCTTCCTTATTTTTCTTGCTTTTTTTCACAGGAAGACTTATGTTAGAATGCACTTTTATGTTTTGATGATCCATCTCAAGACTTTAAATTAATACTCAGTGAATATATAGAGATAATTGTGTATGTATCACCAACAGTTCCAAGGAATAATTAAACTGTATGCTATAGTTGTATCTTACGTTCTTGGTGTTTGGGAGAGAACCCAGTGAGCTATGTACTGAAAACATTTCACCGAATTAAAGAAATACTCGACTGTGTGTAGTGCTTACATGAAATCATTATTTTCTTGAGAACATAACTAGAAACTTGAGAGAAATGTGTGATGTCTAATATTATCAACCTAACTCTCTACTTCTGGCATCTTCATCCTCTAGCCACCTGTAAAACTTTTTTTAAAAAACATCTCTTGCAACTAATTTCAGTACTTTGTGTTCTAGTCTTATATAACTCATTTCTGTATATTCAACACCATAATGTTTATAGCAGTTTTGGTAAAATGCTGTTGGACATAAATACATGTGTTTTTTTTTCATTCCCTTGCCATTCTCTTTGCAAAATAGTCTAAAAATGATATGCTTCAGAGAAAGTAATTTATAAAAATTAGAGAGTTTTTATTTTATTGTATGTATTTACTTTTTTATCTTTTACAATGGTAAAATAGTCTGTATGTGTTGACTGTAATTATTTTAAATGATCACCTGTCCCAATTCCATTTACGCAGTAAGTCTTCTTTTTTGGAGTTTTTCCTACTTGTTTGGGAATATTGAAACATGGTAACATGTTATCTGATATAAATAGGATAGGAAAGGGGGGGAATCAAGATGAGCAGGGCAGGGCAGAGAGAGGGGGAGAGAAATGGGGACCAAGACATGAGAAAGGGTATCAATGTTTGTGAAGTAATGCACCTTCTATCTGGTGAATATAATGTAATCCTTCTATTAATTACAATAAAAAGTATATAAAAACATGTTTACAATCTGTGTGAAAAATTCAGCTCTACAGAAACTTCAATATTACTAAAATATCTTAGGATAAACTCAAATTTCGGAAAAGTGTGTGTATATCATGATAAAGATTTAATTAACTTTCTGTAAAGATTATGTTTTTAGTAAAACTCTAAATAGCTTTTCTAAGTATAAAAATGCTTTTTACATCAAATTTACTGCAAAGGCATATAATTAACTTTGTGTGTATTTCAAAGTACAAATAGTTTTAGAAGAAAGTTCATAGGACATTTATATAGCATTCTGGAGATTTGTGAACTGTAAATTGTGACACACTTCATTCAGCAGAGCTCTAAAAGGAAAAAATTTGAAGTCACTAATTTCAGAAATATGTTGTGTTACATAATTTTTTCTGAAATTTTACATTTATTTTTATGTGTTCTTTTTGAACATATTGTACAAATAACTATAGTTTGTTTTAAGTCATGATAAAGTTCCCTAATGTCACTGTTTATAAAACTACCAAAACATATCACAGGAAATAAAATCACTGAAGCAATAAACAAACTGCTAAACTATCTAGTCTGAGTACCTTGAATCAAAATATTCAGTATTTCTAAATTGTGTTGTACTTCTGCCAAAAGGCAGGCAGGCAGGCAGGCAGGCAGGCGGGCAGGGAGGAAGGCAGGAAGGCAGGAGGGAAGGAAGGAAGGAAGGAAGGAAGGAAGGAAGGAAGGAAGGAAGGAAGGAAGGAAGGAAGGAAGGAAGGAAGGAAGGAAAGGAGGGAGGGAGGGAGGGAGGGAGGGAGGGAGGGAGGGAGGGAGGGAGGGAGGAGGGAGGGAGGGAGGGAGGAGACAGGAAAGGAAGGGAAGGGAGGGGGAAGGAGAGAGGAGGGGTGGGAGGGAGAGAGAGAATTTCATATGATGCTGAGGATAAAGAAATTTAAAAACTTGAAACAATGCATTAAAATGTAAATAAAATACAGTATGCCAGGAATATGACCTAGTGGTAGAAGCCCTGAGTTCGAACCCTCAGTACCATAAACACAGGAAAAGCCGGAAATGGTGCTGTGGCTCACTTTCCAGAGCGCTAGCCTTGAGTAACAAGTGTCCAAGCACAGTGCCCAGTCCCTGAGTTCAAGCCCTAGGACTGGCAAAATAAAATAGATAAATAAGCATAAAAATAATGAAATACAAGTCCTAAAACTCCAGAGAATCTAGATTTTAGATATCTACAAGAACTGTAAACAAAAAACTTGAGCATTTTCAGTCAAAGACATAAGTGGCCTTAATTTCATGAAGAAGAATGAGAGAGAGAGAGAGAGAGAGAAGAGAGAGAGAGAGAGAGAGAGAGAGAGAGAGAGAGAGAGAGAGAGAGAGAGAGAGAGAGAGAGAGAGAGAGAGAGAGAGAGAGAGAGAGAGAGAGGAGAACCAGGTGCCTCTGAAGGTTTCCCTTGGAGAGCATCTTAGTGCAGAAGAATCAGAATTACAACATATGAAGACTGAAGAATTGACATTAAACAATTGCGTTTGGGCAAACAAATGAATTGGTTTTAATAATTTACTTCCATTATAACAAGTCATAGCACAATAATGTAGAAGAAAATAAGTGGTAGTCTATTTCTAATTCTGAGCTTAAAAAAATTATCCATTGTCAATGGCCAATTCAGTTCTTCTACATATTATTTCTTTCCCTCCTTCCTTCCCTATGACTTTTTAATCTTCTGTCCCCTGGCCATTCTCTGCAATCTTCTTCTCACTAAGAATAACTTTAGAACCTGATGTCTGTATTCAGAACAGTGCAAATTCAATTTTGGTTGAGGAATGAATGAGGCAAACAAAACAGAAATGGAGAAGAAATAATGAATAAATCATAGGCTAAATAATTATACTCTGTAATATTGACAATAAATTTCTGAATATTAATATTATAGTCCTAAATAAAGACTAAATCTAAAAGAGTAACAGCACCTTGATTGCTTACATCTATGCATTCCTCACCCTAAGATGCTTCTTCCTCCCTGATATCATTACAAAGTCTAGTCATAAAAAACCTTCACTTACCCATGCGGAATTATTTTACTCAACACGTGACACTGAATACTACTGTCAGCTATCTCATGACTGAATTAAAATGATGGTTATAGTTTAGTCTTGCCTACAAAAAAGACACTATTATAAACTAAATTTAAAAATATTTAATTTTGGGCCGGGAGTTTGGCCTAGTGGTTAAAGTGCTTGCCTAGCATGCACGAAGACCCGGGTTCGATTCTTCGGTACCACATACATAGAAAAAAAGCCAGAAGTGGTGCTGAGGCTCAAGTGGTAGAGCTCTAACCTTGAGAAAGTCCAAGGACAGTGCTCAGGCCCTGAGCTCAAGCCCAGGACTGGCAAAAAAAAAAAAATTGAGCAAAATCTTGATACATAAGGCCATTTAGTATGAAGCTAATTGAAAGGACCTCCAGGATATCGAAACAAAAGCCATATAACGAATGATTGTTGTCCTTAATGTACTATGTTGTCTCTCATCTCCTTTGCTGTCCCTTGGTTATCTCATATTGTTATAGTATCTCACTTTGTTATCTGATATATTGAATTTATTTGTATTTGGTTATTTGAAATTTGATAGGGAAGGGGGGGAAAACCAAGATGGGTGGGGGGTGTGGGGGGGGAGGGAAATGGGTACCAAGACATGTGAAAGGGTATCAATATATGTGAATTAATGCACCTTCTATCTGGCAAATATCATGTAACCCTTTTACTAATTACAATAAAAAATGCAAAAAAAAATGAATGGGAATGGTTTTAGTAGGCAATCTCTTATCTAGAATATAAACATAAGTTCTATAAATCAATATAGAAAAGGAAGGAATCTACACTTCTTGGCTTTCCTTTCTCCATAGTATTATCATACTCATTAAATCTTTTGTTCTATCTACTGTAGAATAGAACTGTTGTATTATAAGAACCTTATGCCTAGTGTGTGTTGAATGAGTAAAAAAATGAATTAATAAAATAGAGAGTTCCATCTAAAAAAAAATATGTTGTAAGAATAAAATATTAGGTCTAAATGTATTTTTTTGTCCCACTTTTACTCACTATACCTCTTTTTTGGTCGACTGCTTGATTTATGACTTTAAAATTTTATTTATTTGATTTGCATAGAACCATGTTTTGAGGAAAAGTTTTCTCATAGTAAAGATTTATTATGATTTGTCAAATAAAAGTCATTCCTCTGTAAAAAAAATAAAAATAAATAAAAATATTTAATTTCAAATTTCTATTTTATATCATAGTAGCTACTGGACTGGCAAACACAGATGTCTCATAAATGAATGGACAGCTAGGAAACAATGCAGGTGACAGAGTGTGTTTATGTTCCACACATCTTAATTTTCTAACAACATAAGAAGTGTTGTCATTATTTTTACCATCACATATACAACTTGCCAATAGCTGAAGAAGGTCTCGTGTACATAGGCTAAAATTAAATCATCTCCCGCTTCAGCCAGAGCTCCTAAGCTTTCAGAAGTATTCATCTTATTATATTTCATAGACTTAAACTTGAGGCACTCAAACCATTAAAACTTTGAGCTGGTCAGAAACACTAAAGATCTGGAGAACTGCCACTGCAGAATAATTGGAGAACAGGGAGGAGACAAATTAACAGAGCAAGTTCCACATGCCAAACACAGAGTCACTCTGCCTGAGTGATCCAAGACTGAATATTTAAAATGCATGGAACAACAAAATTTGGGAGCCTGTTACATCTAAAAATGTATCTTAATGAAAATAAGGAATTAGTGAGCACCCATGCATGACCTCTGTCAGGATTAATAAGTGAGAGCCCACATCAGTAACCTTATTTTAGGAGGCACTAATCATAACTTGTCATCTTAATAGTATTTTAATGCCAACTCCAGATTCATTGTATTTTTATAGAATTTAAATCATGCCGAAGTGTAGAATGCCTTGCATAGTGAATATGCTCATCAAAGACATGTTTATTAATCTCAGCTTCTTTAAAAAAATAAATAAAACAGAATGTCCACAGAGAGATTAAAGTCTAGTCTGGGAGTGATCTTTTTTACTAAACTTTTAAAAAATTAGTTCATAGTAGCTATAAACGAGAGTTTTATTGTCATGTTTGCACACATATTTACAATGTTTTCCAATCAATATCATCTTCTCTACTAGCCTCCTTTCTCCCTTTTTTCTTTTCAAATGATCTTGAACACATTTCATTATTCTAACTGCAAATCGTATCTTTCAACACTATCCAACCTGCTTCTTCTGGTTGGAACAATTTCCTCCAGCTAGTACCTACTTTAGGAGGTTGGGGGGCGGGAAGGGGATGTGGAAAGGAGGAGAAGATCTTTTCAGATTAACAAAAGAATAGAGAGAAAGCAAGAGACAGAGACAGAGAAAATATGTGATTTGGAGTTTGCATCTGGGAGTGGTGTTGAGGCTCAAGTTGTAAAGCTCTAGCCTTGAGAAAGTCCAAGGACAGTGTTGTTCAGGCCCTGAGCTCAAGCCCAGGACTGGCAAAAAAAAAAAAAAATCTTAGCACAAATGATATTTAGAGATACATAGAAAAAAAAAAGCAGATGTTGTGCTGTGGCTCAAGTGGTAGAGCTCTAGCCTTGAGAAAGTCTAAGGATAGTGCTCAGGCCCTGAGCCCAAGCCTATGACTGGGGGAAAAAAAAAATCTAGCCACCTACCAATGCATATATGTGTAGGTAATTTTCAAAGAAAAATTGAAGGGATTAGCTTTTTAAACTATAAATAGCATTCCATTTTTTGTTGATCTTGGGGCTTGATCTCTGTAGAAATAGTTTTTGTAGCTTCCAAGTTGTTATTCAGAATTAAAGTTTTGTGGTCAGTAGATGAAATGGGGAGTCGTGTCTATTGGATGGAATGAGTGTCAGAAAACAGGGCTTTTCACAAACTACACAATTCCATAACTGACAGGAACATTACCTAACACCCCACACCAAGCTCAGACCACACAAAAATTCTTCTTCCCCAACTCTCAGTACATCTTGATAATGTGAATTTTCTCTACTTACTAACTTACTTTTTTAAATATCAGCAGGACGACACTCTCTTGTTCTTTGGCCGATGATACGGTGTGTGATTAGAGCTAATGATTCAACATATATTTAACAACAGTTGAAACAGAGAATTTGAAGGTGCTTAGCATGAAGAAATGATAAAAGTAATGTTGCTTCTCTTCCTTGCTTACATTCATTTAAAGCATTTTAATATTATTGTTGTGAATGGGCTTTGCATTCTTAATTTCTTTTTTAAGCAATCTCATTTTTGTTATTTTGGGACGAGGTCTTACTAGATTGCCCAGCTTGGTCTCCAACTCCTGGCTTTACATACTTCCTTGGCTTTTACTTCCCAATTAACTGGTACTACAGGCAAGCACCATCTTCCTACAATCTCATTTTTTTTGTCATTTGTGGGACTTGAACTCTGGGCATGGGTGTTGTCCTTGAGCTCTTCAGCTCAAGGCTCCCTCCCTACCCCTTGAGCCACAGCGCCACTTCTGTTTTTCTGGTGGTTAATTGGAGATAAGAGTCTCATGGACTTTAGCTCACCTGCAATTGAGCTTCCTTTATGGTGAGCTGGGGATGAGTTAGAGTAAAGTGGCCCAAATGCCACTGATTTTTACCACATATATATTTCTGTACTTCCTGTATACCATTAGAATAACTTCTAGAAAATTTAAATGAATAATAATGTATAGCAAAGATTCTGAGGATTTATAAATGCATTTCTATATAACACAAGTGAATTGCAATCAATATTGGTACAACATCTAAGTGAACAAAGGCCATGCCTAAGGAAGAAAGAATTTATACATTCCCACCTGATTTCATTATTTCATTGGGGAAAATGTCCAGAGTTCCTTAAGCTGTCATTCTAAGTGTTAATGGCCAAGATTTCTTTTTGCTAGGTAAATGCTCTATCCTACTAACCAGCCACCAGCCCATTCAAACCACTGCTTTTGCTTTTTTGTGTGTGCCCGTGGCTGGAATTTGCACTCAGGATCTCTCTCTCTCTCTCTCTCTCTCTCTCTCTCTCTCTCTCTCTCTCTCCTCTCTCTCTCTCTCTCTCTCTCTCTCTTTCCTCTCTCTGTCTCTCTGTCTCTCTCTGTCTCTCTCTCTGTCTCTCTCTGTCTCTCTCTCTCTCTGTCTCTCTCTCTCTGTCTCTCTCTCTCTCTGTCTCTCTGTCTCTCTCTGTCTCTCTCTCTGTCTCTCTCTCTGTCTCTCTCTCTCTCTCTCTCTCTCTCTCTCTCTCTCTCTCTCTCTCTCTCTCTCTCTCTCTCTCCTTCTCCTTTTCCACTTTTTCATTCAGGTAGTGTGGAGGTTAGAAATCAGACTTTTCTGCTCCCTCAGGATGGCTTCAAACTATAACCCTCTGATCCCAGCCTCCTGTGTATCAAGAATTGCAAGTATGATTTACCAGTACCTAGACATGTCATTTCTAATTCAAAGTTTAATCATTGCTTTTGTACATAAATAAAAATTCATCAAATTGTATTTCAAATCATTTACTAAAATGTAATTCTTTTCAAGTAAAAACTCATGGATTTTGACATTTGCATTCTACCTGTCTAAACCACCACATGAATTATTGCATAAATCATTGTTGACGCCCTAGAAATTTCTCTCCTGCCTTTCTTGAGGCAATCTGTATTCACTGTTTTCACTATTCTTTAGAATAAAATACATCCTTATATTTATCACCATGGATTAGAAGAAACTGGGTTTCTTTTGTTCAACATTGTTTTTGAGATTTGTCCAAGTCTTTGCATTCATTGCTATATTAATCTTTGACTCTTTGAATTGATTGGAGAGAAAATGAACTTCATGTTGTTACTCTAAGAACAATAAATCCTTCTTTGGCAAGTTCATAAATTATTCTGTTGGCATAGTCAGAAACATTTATATTTGACTAACTGGATACTTTCAAAGCATAGTAATTGTTTCAGGCGAAACATCATCAACGCAGGAATAAAACAGTCAATGGCACCAAAGAGGGCTTAATTCCAACGAAATGAGACAGGCACTCAGACTTCACTAAATTCTCTCATTTGGACCATTAAGCTAGGTTACCTGATTTGCTATTCTTTACTGTCATAAATCAGTGCTATATACCCACGAGCATTACCACTGTCACTGGAAAACACAGAGATGGCTGATTTTCATTCTCCTCATCTAGACACAATTGAAGCATTGATCTGTGTGACTTGCAGAAAGACACATTTCAACTATGGCTGCATGTAGTCACCTATCCTCAGTTCTCACTCTAGGATACATACTTTATGATATAATGTGTTAAGAAGCACCAAAAACTCCATTTCACTTAAGTCCACCAAGGACATTTTAAGACCTTGGCTAACACTATAGCATTGCCATGAGTAGCAAAATTGCACTGGTGGGATGATGAAAAATATGCCAGGTGTTACAGAGAAGACCATCCCCTTGATATATGTTGTCCTTTAGGTATAAAACTATCAAGAACCAGCTGATATAAAGCTTGGTGGCTATCCTAAGGTATGTATGCACTAGTTCTCATTTTTAAATGAAGCAGCACACTATATTTTAAAGAAAGTATGATACAAAGCACTTAGAGTTCAGCTCAGGTTTGAATCCTTTATTTAAAAAAAAAAAAAAAAAAAAAAAAGAACGGTGAGGGCTACGGTAGAATTATAAAGTATAAGCCTGCAAAGGACCTTTGTTTTCTCAATGTCTCATTGTCCTAATGAATATTTCACAAGGTCACTTTACAGGCAAACTGCAAGGCTGGACTTAGAAGTCTCATATTCACTAATCTGGTGCTTTCACTGTATTATAATAATACAGTGTATTCCTTTGAAAATCCTACAACTATTCATGCCTACAAATCTGTTTTTGACGATTATTCTTATTTCTATTTTCTAGGCCTCTTGGGAACAGAGATTTGCAACTAAAAATCAAGATAAAACTCTCAAAGAAAAAAAAAAACCCTTTCTGAGCTCAAAACTGAAAACCGTGGCATCTCCAGTCCTTTCCTTTCTCATACTCAAACACTGATTTCCTGATAAAAATAACCTTAAGGTATTGAGAAACAATATATAAAAGTAAAGAAGGGGAGTAGTGAGTTCAAGAAAACCCTCCATTATTCATAGATAGTAAACTGTTCAGTCAACCTTGGATAAAGCACTGCCTTCTACCACAGGATGGTTGCGAGTCCTGTGTGAAATGCTAAGGGAAATTCTATGAGTGTGTCAGTTAGGCAGTGTTTACCTGCACAAGCCCTTCAGCATCATAGCGCTATTACTGCCACAGTCTGCGCTTGGGATGACTCTGGCTTTCAGATGAACATACAGCATGTGCACAGGGACCGCATTTCCAGTATCTTACTCAGCTCAGGGTGTTTTATGCAAAAATAGCCTAGATTGTACAGGTGCAGGCCCACTGTTGTAGCTTCTAGTTGTCTATTTGTCACATGGCAGAGAAATATTTCCATTTCTTTTACAATAGTATTAATCTCACTCCTGGGTAATGTCCCTACACCATAAACAATTATTTCCCAAAGGCTCCCTCAATTTGGGAATTAAGTTTCAACATGTGGATGTGGGTAGAGACACGAGAATTCCCAGGTTGGGAATTAAATGGCATCTTGTGATATTCACCAAAATCATGCATCAAAGTGGAAGTGGAAGTGTGGTTTAATTGCCTTGAGCAAGTCCTGAGATCAAGCCCTAACAGCAATACACCCAAATAAATATTGATAATAACCTTATTTCCTGCATTCAACTTTATCAAAATGAAATTTTCAAGTCATAATGTGAATTAACTTTTGCCACATAATAATTTCTGGAATAGATACACCATGATAAACTCCATTTTGAAAAACAAGAGAAAGAGTTTCTCTTTAAATCTTATGCTACAATAGAACTTTATTACTGTGCTGTTCTTTTGCACTGAAATAATTTTCAGAATTGGTCTAAACACAAACATTTCCTTCTCAAAGATCCATCTGATTTGACAGCGCGATCCTTCTCCCCATAACAATCAAGCTGGAGCCTGATTTCCTCACTTAAGTGGAAATTGGTTTCCTAATGGAAAAAATGCTTCAAAGCTATGTCAATAAAACTTCTCTGTGAGCTCAATTCACAAGGCAACATTCAGCACCAATTCTTCATTTTAAAGAACACCTCTGTGAACTGCTCTCCAAGACATTAATTATTCTGTTTTTATTTTCATTGGCTTGTCTGGATGTTTCTGTGTTACTTGATGAGCTATTAACTTATAAGTTCATTTTGGAAGCAAATTACTTAATGCAACTACTAGTAGAGATAGGCCCTTGATTATGTGAAAAGAAATAATACATTTATTTTTTCCATTATACTTAAAATTCTAGCACAAAAGAATATATTACCCCCTCAGGCACAATGTCTCAAACCAGTAATACTAGCTACTTTGAAAGTAGAAATTGGGGAATTGTGGTTCAAGGCCAACCCTAGCAAACAGATGTATGAGATATTCCATCTTAACCAGCAGTCTAGGTACAATGGTACACCTGTCACTCACAGCAACACAGGGGAGCACATAGGAGGACCAAAGCCCACGCTAGTCCAAACAGAAAACACAACCGTCCCTCAAAGTCATCCAGAAGCCAGAGGTAAGGCTCAAATGGTAGAGCACCTGGATAGAGCACCAGGCCCTGAGTTCAGCCCGCAATACAGAAGAGGAAAGAAAATGAATATATTTCCTGTGCCTAGAGAGAGTAACCAAGTACTATGGGAAGTTGTGACTATAAATAACTCCCAAAGGGTGAATATCAAGTAACATGTTTAAGCCTTCATGCTTAATTTTTTCTAAATGAATGAAAATAATTGTCAAAATGATTTTATTAATCAGATAAGAATTCAGGCATCATCAAACCATTATGTATCAATAGGTACAGCAGGGATTACATGAAAATGAAGGCCAGTTTTACTTGAGATTCACTGGTCTAGAATCATTTATGGGAAACCTTAAAAACTTGACAGAATTTTATAAATCACATTACATTCTGTCTTAGATACTTTATTGAAGTAAGAGAAAATTCATTCTACTTTATTTGTAACTTCCCTTTGGCCATGAGATAGTTTATTCTAAGAGTTTAATAAAGTGTTTGAAACAAGTTATACGATGATTTCTTATCCTAAAATCAGAAGACATAAATACTGTTTAAATGCAAATGTTTCTACCCTCTTATTTAAATGTTGATGGGAAAAAAGTATTGCATCTTCAGATAAGGATAAAGTTTTGTAGTTAACATGGTAATATCCAGTTCTAGCTGTTTACATTGAAATGATATAATTTCATCCTTGTTTATGCCTCATTAATATTCCATAATATGTATGTATGGGTATATATGTGTATGTGGGGAGACTCATATGTGGTTATGTCATTATATGTGTGTTTATATGCATGTATGCCACATTTCTTAATTTAAGAATGTACAGTTCCTTGATTTAAATGTTATATATATATATATATAATGTGATATGTATCTATGACATACAAACCCTCAGCTTAACTTTAATTATGTTCTAAAATTTATGTGACAGTGATTAAATATAGAGATTGCCTTCTTGAATACTTGTTTGTTAAAAAATGACATTTGAAATATGATGTAAAAGTCAGTGTTAATAAAATCTTTCAAAAAATATTGTATGTAATAACTTTGTAAAAAACTCCACATTTTTAGTTTGCCTTTAAAAAAAGAGAAGAAATTATTGTCAAGTAAGAATAAACTGTACACATAAATTATATCAATTTCCCCTTAGTTTTTTAATTCAATTTTGAAGAGCTAGTTTCTTTTTTTCATATATTTTTATTGTAATTAATAGAAGGGTTACATGATACTTGCCAGATAGATGGTGCATTAATTCCCATACATTGATACCCTTTCACATGTCTTGGTCCCCATTTCCCTCCCCCCAACCCACACCCCTCATCTTGTTTTCCCCCGTTCCCTATCCAATTTCAAATAACCAAATACAAATATATCCGATATATCAGGTAACAAAGTGAGATACTATAAAATATGAGATAATCAAGGGACAGCAAAAGAGATGAGAAATAACATCGTACCTTAAGAACAACAATCATTCATTATGTGGCTTATGTTTCTATATCCTAGAGATCCTTTCATTTAGCATCCTACTATATGACGTTTTGTATCAAGGTTTTGCTTATTGCAAATCTCTGCTAGGAGAGCCTAAGGTTTCTACTGATTATGACAAATGAGGGAAACCATTGAGCCTAAGTTCCTTTGAGTCTGGCTTACTTCACTTAATATGACCTTTTCTAAGTCTTTCCATTTCCTAACAAAGGGGGCAATGTCATTCTTTCTGACAGCAGCATAGAATTCCATTGTGTAAAAATACCACAACTTGTTGATCCACTCATCAACTGAGGGACATCTGGGTTGGTTCCATATCTTTGCTATGGTAAATAGTGCTGCAATGAACATTGTTGTGCTGGTGGATTTAGTATGTCTTTGTTTCTGGATGATTGGGTAAATGCTGGGTCATAGGGGAGCTCTATGTTTAGCCTTTTGAGGCACTGCCATACTGCTTTCCATAGTTGTTGAATGAGTGTGCACTCCCACCAACAGTGTAGTAGTGATCCCTCCTGGCCACATCCCGTCCAGCATCTGTTGTTATTAGTTTTCTTGATCCTGGCCATTCTAACTGGAGTGAGGTGGAATCTTAGAGTTGTTTTGATTTGCGTTTCTTTCATGACCAGAGATTTTGAGCATTTCTTCATGTGTCTATAGGCCATTTTTGTTTCTTCTTCAGAGAAGATTACTTTAAGTCTTTGGCCCATCTTTTAATGGGATGGTTGTTTCTTTGGAAATTAGTTTGGGAGTGATTTAATTTTTTGAGCTGTTGATATATTTTAGATATGAGGCCTTTGTCTCATTGTTGTATTGAAAAAGGAAATTAAAGCAGAACTGAGGAAATGGAAAAACCTCCCATGCTCCTGGATTGGAAAAATAAAAAATCATGAAAATGACAATCTTTCCAAGGGCTATATAAATTCAACGCAATACCCATCAATATCCCAATGTCATTCTTTAAAGAAATAGAAGAGGCAATCCAAAATTTCATATGGAATAATAAAAGACCCCGTATAGTAAAAACACTTCTTAGCAGAAAGAACAGCGCAGGAGGAATTTCAGTACCAAACTTTAGACTTTACAGAGCTATAATTATCAAAACAGCTTGGTACTGGCACAAGAACAGGCCTGAAGACCAATGGAATAGAACTGAGGACCCACAGACCTATGGCCACCTAATCTTTGACAAGGGAGCCAAAAAAATAGAATGGAAGAAAGACAGCCTCCTCAACAAGTGGTGCTGGCAGAACTGGTTAAGCACATGCAGAAAACTAAAGTTGGATCTTTCTTTGTCACCCTGTACTAGAATTAACTCCAAATGGATCAAAGACCTGGAGGTAAAAGCCAACACTCTGAAAACTTTATAAGAAGGAATAGGAGATCGAAACTTTCTTAATAAGGACCAAGAATCACAACAAATCAGAGAAAGGCTGGATAAGTGGGACTGCATTAAAAGCTTTTGTATGGCAAAGGACATAGCTAGTAAACTAATTAGGAAGCCTACAGAGTGAAGAGCTAGTTTCATACTAAATATTTATTTTTTAAACTGCTTGGAAGAAGTTCAGTTGGTTTTTTTGGTTTGTTTTAAATTTTAACCATCCAATGTTTGGATGAACGCAGGTCAAAGCCAGCCTGGGCACAAAAGTCCCAGCATTCAAGTGCCCATAGCAAAAAAAAAAAAAAAAAAAATACACAACTTCAGGCCTTCAAAGGACTCCTATCCTGGTTTGTTGGCTTGCTCGTTTGTTTTCTCATAAAAGGCAAGAATAAAAATACTATTTAGCTTCTAATAATCAAAAAAAAAAAAGGACATCCAACTACTAGGTAAATAAGGTTCAAATCAGCTCACTTTCTAGAGGTTAAATGCTTGACTCCAGTTACCAAGCTGTTGCATTCAATGTTTAAATGATACTTTCAGATTCAAAGAGGAAATAAATGGACAAAGTGCTTGACTGCCTCCATGCACACAATGTATACTGCTGTCTAAAGTCTTGGCTAATTGAGCTATGCAGACATGACATTGCTGAAGCTGGCTATGTGAGCCCTACAAGTGTCTGAAACTTGGGGAAAGACCGGGGAGGTAGGGGGTGGGGGCACAAGTAGTGGTAATCTTGAAAATAAAAACAAAATGTCAGTATCTAAGTGATTCTTTCCACAAGGAAGGGGTAAATAAGGAAATGGTCAATGAATTACATTATCCTTATTTGCTTTTACTACAATTTTTTTTTTTGTCAGTTATGGGACTTGAATTCTGGGACTGGGCGCTGTCCCTGAGTTCTTCAGCTCAAGACTACAACCCTACCCTTGAGCCCAAACCCAGTTCCCATTTTCTGGTGGTTAATTGGAGATAAGAGTCTCAGGGTCTTTAGTGTGGGCTTGCTTTTAACCATGAGATCATGGCTACTCAGTCTCCTGAGGAGCTAGGATTACAGGAGTGATTCTAGGTGCCCAACTGTTACCACAAGTCTTTAACACCGAATTATGAATAACAAGTGAAGATTAACATATCATTGTCATGTAGTGAAACCTGAAATATAAAGGTTTTCTTTAAGCTAAAATTAAGTTTGTCATTTATAATAACAATCTTCCTACAAAATGTACTCAATCATATTTTAATGATTTTCTATGGTTCTGTGGTTGTCATAAAACACATTAATTACTTTGTCATATAATATAAATGTACTACTGTCATGGTTCCTAGGAGTCAATTACATTAAATCTCATAAAATTTGGGTGTTGTTCCTCATTAAATGGTTTCTGAAAAATACCTTTAATTGAAATTATTAATAGAATATAGCAATGTCTATTATAATTAGAAGAGCAATCAATACACTATTAAGACTCTCAAAAACATTTTTAGTTTATTTTTAAATACACTTATGCTTAGAAAATTTGTAAGAACACCTAAAAAATAAATCTTACACTGAGGCTGGAGTGTTAGATGCTTGAGGCTCTCAATTCCATATCCAACTCCTAGGGAAAACCAAAACTTTGAGTTAGAGACATAAAGTTTCTCTTTTCCATGTTCCATTAGTTAGCATACTTACTAAAGAGCAGTCTTGTAGAAAATCTAGTATGAACTCTGAAAAGCGTAAATTCATATTTGGATGTTATTGATGTCATTTTCTTTTCATTGCAGACTATCAGGAATCTCAGAACTTACTTAAACTTGTCCACTGTTGATTATGCCCTTTGATCAACTTTGATCAATGGGATAAAATAGTATTTGTCAAGCTTCACTACTATAATGTCACTTCTCTATAACAAGTAAGTATTTTCTTGGCATTTTCCTCGAGAGTGTGGGAAATTTCCACTTATTTTTTTAAAATTAACTTTACTTTTTCATTTGAGATAAATGAAATGGTATTATAGAAGACATAGAGCTTTATTTTATGTGACCATAACAAAACAAATGAATATATATTATTTCATAATAGTTTCCTATTTAAAATGTTTTGTTAACTGAATAAAATCTTACAGTTGTTATCTTTGTTGCTGAGATGAATGAGATTAAAATCTAAATATAATTAGATCTGAGAAATGCATTGGTAAAAAGTATGAGCTAATATTGAATGTCAACCACTGAATTATGATTTAAAGTTACTCTACAACATAGAAATTTATATACATAGAATTCTGTCCTTTTCGTGTGTGTGTGTGTGTGTGTGTGTGTGTGTGTGTGTGTGTGTGTGTTTTGTCAGTCGTGACACTTGGACTCTGGGCCTGGATGCTGTCCCTGAGATCTTCAGCTCAAGGTTACCGCCCTACCTCTTGAGCCATACCACCACTTCGGTTTTCTAGTGGTTAATTGGAGAGAAGAGTCTCACAGTCCTTAAGTGCCCAGGCTGGCTTTGAACCACAATCCTGAGATCTCAGCCTCCTGAGTAGCTACGATTACAGGGGTGAGCCACAGAACCTGGTTGTCCTATTTTTTTATGAAGAAAAAGTCTTAAGATATCTAAAAAATAAAAATAAAAAAAATAAAATAAAATGTTTTGTTATATAAACAACTGAAATTCTCTCTTTTAGCCAAAATCCTATATAAAACATGTTTTTGTGTGTGTTCATCCTATATCTCTGTTGCTTTGTATCTCCACTACCCACCCCAGTAATTATCATTTCATTCTCTATCTCTGCACTTTCGACTTTCTTAAAACTCCACTTACAGAAAAAATGAAGTCTTTCTGTGCGGGCTTATTTCATTTGGCATGTCCTCTAGACTCATCTATGAAATGGTAAATTACAGGACAAGCTCTACTCCTTTGATAAAAGCTTAATAATAACTCATAAAGTAATGACTCACTTTTCTTTGACAATATGCAAAGAACAATATAACTGGATCATGTGACAATTCCATTTTTATTTATTCCTTTTTTACCAATAATATTACTGTTGTAGGCCCAGGAGTTTGGCCTAGTGGTAGAGTGCTTGCCTAGAATGCATGAACACTTGGTACCCCACACATAGAGAAAGCCAGAAGTGATGCTATGGCTCAAGTGGTAGAGCTCTAGCCTTGAGAAAGTCCAAGGACAGTGCTCAGGCTCTAGGATCAAGCCCCAGAACTGGCAAAATAATAACAATAATATTACTGTTGTTATTTTAGTGCTGGTCCTGCAATCTGAATTCAATATCTGTGGACTGTCTCTGAGCACTTTGCTCAAGGCTAGCACTCTACCACTTGAGCGATAATACTGCTTTCCTTTTTACTTTTTTTTTTTTAGCTTTGTTCCCCCCAATAGTTTATTTGTAGATCAGATGCTTTAGGGTCAGTACTTGGCTTGAATTCTAGCAAGTACTCTACAGGTCAAGTCTGATTCCAAGACCCTTTTCTCTAGTCATTTCTTTACAAGTAACTTTTTAGCTTTTCTGGTTTAGTGGTGAACCTGACACCTTCTACTTGCTATACAAGCACTGAACCACTGAGCTACACTCCCAGCACCTTCTCTGATTGTTTTATTTTTTAATTCTAATTAATAAAAGGGTTACATGATATTTGCCAGATAGAAGGTGCATTAATTCACATATATTGACACCCTTTCACATGTCTTGGTCCCCATTACCCTCCCCTCCACTGTTTGATCAGTGTGTAAGAGTTTCCATTTCTCTACAGTATAAAAATATTGTCCTGCCAGAAGTGTCAGCTAGGCGGGGAGCCACGTGGCTGTGATTTGGTGTGATCCTGAGGTGTGGACTCTTTCCAGCTTATTCATTTGTGGTTACATAGTATGGAGTCCAGGAAACTGCATCAGCTGTTACAGCCTTGAGGACTTGAGAACCAAATCGCCAGGAATGATGACTACAGACAGTTGTTTTGGCAATGGGGGATCCTTGCATGCTTTTGCTTACCATCCCCCAAAGAAGTTCCTTCTTTCTGGTTCTCACAGTTACTCCTGAAAAGCAATGGACTTCCTTTTTCTGTGATGCCATCTTGAAAGTCTATTCTGTGTAGGGTTTCCACTGCTTTGCTGGATTTCAGTGGACTCCTTTGTTATTTTTGATGAAAATGAAAGGTTTCACTTTAATTGGTTTGGATGTGGAAGATGGGAGAAGGATACTAGTAAGTCTGTTTTTTTTTTTCTGGTGGTACACCTGAAATGCCATTTCTATTCCATTATTAATTTGTTAAAACATAGCATTCCTATGTCAATTGGACATACTCCATTAGTATGATGACTTAATTCGGGGTTCAAGTTTTCCAGATTTGAAAATCCCATCAAAGCCTGGATAAGTACAAAGCATAAGTACTTTCAACATGTTCCTGTTATTTTTCAATACTTTTTTACTTGTAAGAGAAGAATTCTGGTCTCAGATATTATATTCACAATTTCACATGTAGCATTTGTTCCTAGAACCCTGCTTCCCTTTAATGGTGATAGATATTTAAAACCAATGGCATTATATTGCCCATTACAAGTTAGAATGAAGCTGCACCATTCTTTCTCAAGGAAGAGGGCAAAAACAGGTCAAAGACAGAAGCATACACATGGTTTGAATGCATAGGCACAGACATATATCTCTACCTATTTTTATTATATATCCCATTATATCAGCCCATTTTTATTAATGTAACAAAATACTTTCAGCTGAGTAACCCTAGAAAGAAAAGAGGTTTAGATAGCTCCAGGCTCTGGATCCATCTGTTTCTCTTTACAGTTCTATTAGTTTTGGTCTCAGCTCATTTGATGTTCTGTGGTTCAGTTCATATATATTAAAGGTTGTTACATGTTATTAGAAAATTGTCCCTTTATCATTTTTAATGTCTTTGTTGCTCCTCCTTTTCTTGCTTTGAGGTCTGCTCTGTTTGAAATTAATATTGCTACTTTCTGCTTTCCTTTATTAGTTTTAGAGTATATCAGTTCCTCTATTTGCTTTTAATCTATGTCTTTATATTTCAAATGTATTTTGTAGTCAAGAGCTAGATTGCAAAAGCATTTTCTACACTGAGAGTTGATCCTTGTTTTCAAAACTACAGTGTAAAAGGAGATTTTTATTCCTGTTTTTTCCTGTTACACACACATATACACATGTATACAGACACACACACACACACACACACACACACACACACACCCTTTCTAATGAGTCCCTGGGAATATTTATGGAGAAGAACTGAGAGTGAATGCAAATTCCCCCTTCTCTGAAGGAATAACGGCCAATGGTATATTTCTCTATAAACCTCGCTTCACTTCTATGAATGTGTTACAAAACATATCAGCATCTTCCCCTGTATGTACCCTCCACCACTCTGTATAGTTAAGATTGATCTTGAATTGACAGGAATTTTTCTGTGAAATCGCTATTAGCTTGCTAATTCTGTGACATCAGCTAACTGATGGGTAGAAAAATGCATTTATTTAACCATGATTTTTAAACTCTTTCTTGTGTTTGGCTGAATGAGAGGCAGAAACAGATTCCTAAATAATCTTAAAAATCATTTTTGAATTAAAAACTCAGTATACAGTAATTTTTTCTAATAATTTACCAAACTTGCTCTGTGTGGGGGGGGTGCGTGTTTGTAAACTGTAAAGGGATAAAATCAAGTTTCCGTTTTACTCCAATGAGTGAACTTACAATGAGGTTACTGAAGGTTTTCAAAAGCCCTTAATTGGGATTTACTACACAACTTAAGCTAATTTTATAACTGATTTATATGCTAGCATTTTACATTACATTCCAGAAAGCATAATGAGATATAAAATTAAAATATTGCATGAAACTTGTAGAGAAGACAAAAATATATATCAAATGTAAGTTATTGTTTCAAGAAATTACTAATCACCTGTCCGCTACACTGGGATATAAAAGATCAACATTTCAAGAATAAAGTGACAAAAATATAATCTAAAGATCCAATGTCTATTCTAATAAATATGGTATTGTAAATGAATAAATAATAGCATTGTGTGAATTCTGGACTTAGATTCATTGAGTGCTCTTGATATTTTGCTTGAGAGAATGTCCAAATTATGAAAGAAATTATGTTCCCCTCTGGAAATTAGCTGGAAAAAAAAAAAAGCAAAGGACGTGATAACTCCTTTAAAACTGCAGTGTCACTGCAACTGAAAACACTAAGTGATCAGTATTCTAGCATTGTAGACCAGTAAAATGATTACAAATACAGAAGTGCCAACTGGAAAAGCTATTGAGAAAATGAGAGACTAGACTGTCAGAAAAAGAAATAGAAGGAGAAAGAGGAGGAGTAGGGTGAGAATAGAACCTAGAAAGTCCTAGCAAGGTATCATAAATCATTCATCACTTCAGGGAGTGGAATTCATGCCCTCCTTTGATTGAGAATGAGTGTAATACATTCCTATGGTCAGACGTTTTTTAATAAGATTGATTCTAGGAGGTCACAATTCTTCACTATGAACTCCCTGAGATTCAGCAGGAAATACCCAATATAAATCAGAAAAAAATGAACATCTTGCCTGGTTACTTAAATTTAAAAAATGTGAGAAATGGAAGGGGATATTATATCCTTTAGAAAGACATGCATTGGATATATTTCCCCTTGTATTTTAAATTTAAAATTTACAGAAAAAGTATTTTATATTTTAAAATACAATATATATTTGGTCCACAGTTAAGCTTAGGACTTTGCACATTTTAGCCAATTGTTCTACTATTGAGTTGCACCCTCTATCCTAGAATTTCATTCTTTTAACTCATCCCAAATTTTATATGAAGCATTCATGATTTTATTTTTACTCTGGCTCGTCAATGGACACTAGGCATATTTTACCCAAACAAGAGGATTTAAATATTTTCATTGGATTGCTGATAAAATAAAATTTTTCAGAAAGTATAGAATTAAATTTTAGATGTATGTAGTTGATAAATTATGCTATTAATGATTCAGCTTCAACATGAAGAAAAATTTATGATAATACCACTTCTGATTTATGAAGATTGAGAAGTAGTTTTAATTTCTTATACCTGTCTTCAATTACTCCATTTCCAATTGTCATTCTATGTCTCTAGCCACATTTCATACTCAACGTAGAGCTTTTGAGTCACTTTCCAGGACAAATCTCCATGTTCACCAAGCAAACTACGCCTGCAAGTACTAAACTTTTCATCCATTCTAGATTAGAATTTGAAACTCCTTTTTTATCACAAAATGCACACCTAAGTATAGATTGAAACTTTGTCTGGGATAGGTGATAGGAAAATGAAAAAAAAGGTTTTTTCATCTACTCGATATATTTAATAAAGCCTGTCAGAAGTTTAAAGAAACAATGTGAAATTGTATATCTACACTTTAGTCTTCCTTTCATATTGCATGACCTTAAAGGTTTCTTTGTGTACCGATAAAGAATGGAGAAATGGTTTTGCACAGTCTGTGTAGCATGGCTTTGGGTTTAGTTTTTGCTTTCCCTAGAAAGAGGTTGATTCATTGAGGCCCCAATAATATGATCTATCTTGCTTATTTCATATACCCTTATTCTATACTCTTTTACTTTTGGTTCTATTTTCCATAGTATGCTTACTATATTGGTTTTAACTTTGTATTTTGTGACTGAAAGCAGAGGGCAGGAACAGTTCTCTTCAGTCCTCTAATTCCAGTGTCTTGTCTATTTTTACACTTCATGGTTGTTTGTATTTGTTATTACTTACAATTCTACCATATAAGAACATGCAATAAATATGGGAATATTCTAATAAGTGAAATATGTGTTCTTAAATAATAATAGCATTGCAGAAAATGTTAGCATAGCTCCTTCTTCTTTGCCTCCTTCTCTTTATCAAAGCTTTCTAGGCAAATTCACTCTGCCTGTCAGTTTTAGATCTGTTACTTTGTCACTGACCAACTAAGAGCCTGATTGTCAGTTCTGTTCAGAATTATGGGGTTTGGGATTTCCAGTGACAGAGCTGTTTCTGTCACCTTCTGCTTTATAGGAAAAACTAATAGATGGCTTTGGATTTGACAGATCTTACATTGGATGTTTTTTGTCATTGAAATCTCAAATCATGGTAGACCCACCAAATTACTCATGCATAGGCAAACTGAGGCACTACAAATAAGAAGCTCACACATTTCTTTCACATGCTGAGAGTGCCTCAAGGACAAGACTACCAGAATCGAGTAAATGAACATCAGTGAGATTTGCATAATACTTTAATTACATCATTCACTATAACTTTCTGTGCTCTGTTTATTAAAATAGTAGCCACAAGATCGGGGTGGCTCATGTCTGTAATCGTAGCTACTCAGGAGGCTGAGATCTGAGGATCAAGGTTCAAAGCCAGCCTGAGCAAAAAAGGACCCAAGACTCTTATCTCCAATTAACCTCTAGAAAATGTGAGGTGGAGCTTGGCTCAACGATAGGGCTGTAGCCTTAAGTTGAAGAGCTCAGGGACAGCACCCCGGCCAGGCCAAGTTCAAGCCCCAAGACCCCCACACACAAAAAAATAGTAGCCATAGCCAGGTACTGTTGGCTCATCCCTGTAATCCTAGCTAATCAAGAAGCTGGGACCTGAGAATCATGATTCAAAGCTAGCCTGGGCAGAAAGGTTCCTGAAAGATTTTTATTTTTATTTAACCACTCTCATGCATATTGAAGATGGCCACATTAAAACAAACTGTAGAGACAGTTGAATTTAAGTATTGATATATGTGCACATGTCCAGAAAACTGTCTGGCAAATTTATGCTATGTACAAGCTATTACACCTTCAGTTTGCTCTTCCTAGTTAACTCTTCAACTTCTGCAACATGGCCTCTTGCCTGGATTATGGACTTTCAAATACAAGATCATGAATCTACTCCCTGGCTTTTTTCTTGTGTTTTTGAACCAGTTAGAACTGGTTAACAACACATAGTATGGAGAATGGAGCACAGTGCTAAAGAAGTAACCAGGGTATTGATTCTGGCTATGAGAATTCATACATTAGCAGTATAAATTCCCCCAGGACTGGCAAAACAAAATAAACAAATAAATAAAACACAGCTCAGGGACAGCACCCAGGCCCTGAGGTCAAGCCCTGGCACTGGCAAAAGAAAAAAAAATTCTATCAACTTATTTCCATATAGTTTCTCTTTTAATATTCACTTATATGCAAAAGCACTCATTTTTATGGGTAATTAAAGTCAAACAACATTAAGCCAGCTGCGGCAGGTCTCTTGCTTTTTAAATATTAGAGACAATATTTAGCCCAAGTCCATTTGGCAATCAAGCTCCACTCTAACAATCCATCACAACCATGCTCTCAAGTGGATTTTGAAGTTTGAGAATCCTTGGTTGAAATCCAGGCTTTAATATATCTAGATCCATAACCTCATAAGTGCTATGGGATTCTAGTCTCACTGTAATATCCATAGTAAGTCTAAAGATAGTGTCTGTCTCGAAATATAATTGTGATGATAAAATGAGATATCGCTTAAATATTTATTTCTAAATGGCATTTCAAATTCATTCAATACTTGTTTATTATAGGAGTTGAGCTTTCAGAATAGCCAAGTTATACAGTCCTGTTCTCTAGCAAAATATTTTAAGTGTTCATTATCACTGGTTAAAATGACTTCTAATCACTTTAAAATCTAACAGTTTTACTAAGTGCATACTACAAAAGAAATCTTCATGCGTTTTCTTCAATTATTTTTTCCATATATTGTAATTGTAATTGTAATCAATAGGACCCAGAAACATAATAAATCAAAGAAAGTCTGGATAAGCTGGACTGCATTAAACTGCAGAGCGTTTTCTTCAATTCTATATACCAAATAAATCTGCTCAGTTCAAGATGGATACTGGCCAAACTATAGGGCTTTTCTTTCCAAAAGCTGCAAGTGGATGAACATGGTATCTTGGCAGGATTAAGCTTGCCAAATGTCAAATGTCTTTCTTTTACCCCCGAGTGTTGTCGCAGGGGAAAATATCTAAACTCCTAGACATTATACCCAAGAAATAAATTCCCTTTCTATAACCAACCTTAACTCATACTGCAGCCTGTTTGTTTTGATGACTATAACAAAACTACTGTACATTGGAAATCTTTATATTAATAATATTTTTGAGGATAGGGGTCCTGGAGCTCGAACTCAGAGTACTCTTCCTGAGCTTATTTTTATATTCATTTATTTATTTATGCATCCTCAAGGCTAGCACTCTGTCACTTGAACCATTGCTCCAGTTCCAGCTCTGGGTGGGGGGATCCAGGTGTGTGGGGGGGTGCTGGTCCTGGGGCTTATATTAAGGGTTTGGGTAGTGTCCCAGAGTTTGTGTTTTCTTCTGAATATTAGCACTCTATCACTTGATCCACAGCCCCACTTCTGTGTTTGTGTGTGTGTGTGTGTGTGTGTGTGTGTGTGTGTGTGTGTGCATGCATGTGTGTGCATATGCAAGCCATGCACACAATTAAAAATAAGAGACATGAGCCACCAGTGCCCTGCTATAATGTTTTTATTTTTCAGAGTTCCAGAGGATAGGAAATCTAATGTTGAGGCAATTACAAATTGAGTGTCTGGTGACCATACTTCTTGAAAGAACTTCACAAGTTCATTTTCTCACTACATCTTCACACAGTAGAAAGAAGTGAGGGAACCCTGTGGGGTTTCTTTTCTGAGGGCATACATTCCATGTGTGAGGACTTCAACCTTGTGACACTTTCACCTCCCAGAGGCTCCACTTTCTGATAGTTCATACATTTTAAAACTTTAAAATGCAAACATTTGGTGGAAAGAAATCCCAAGTATTTTGTCCATTATGACCGTATAAAACATGGAGACCTCAAATATCATTATTCATAGTCACGTTTCTGCTTTCTTAGGGTAGTGCTCTATGTGAGGGAGGAAAAGCGAGTGAAGCAGAAGCAATTATACTGCCTAGCACTGCTCTCTAAAACCTGTATTGTCTCTTCTGCCACTTTTTCTAGAGAGGAGGCGCAGAGATGGTTAAATGGCAAAAATAGCACAAATGTCTCCCCAAATAATTTTCCTCGAAATAGGCCATGGGATGTTGACAGCTAAAGCTAGTTTCCAAAATATTTGTAATTTGATTGAAAAGCAAGTGAGAGAATAATGATAGCTCCAAGAAAACCATAGGAAATAAGTTTTCTAGAAAGAATCTGGTAAAGAGACAGCTAAGAAGTGACTACTTAAGGCCATAACAAACCTCATACACTCTAATGATGGTGAAGTGATAAATGTCCCAGCAGTAGAGTAATGAGCAAGCACTTAATGGAGCCTAACACTCAAATATGATATTCACCAATCTGTTGGCTTTATAAAGAGAGAAAGCCAAACAAAGCTTTACTAAAACCACTGTCCTCCTAGGAGACTGGAATATACCCATTGCTGCCGCTCTGAGACGCTGCATCAGAGGATTCAGTTACACTTTGCTAAATGTTCCATTTGTGCCACTAGGCAAATAAGTAACCAGATTTTTTAAAAAGTGGGAGGATGAGAGTTTGACCTAGTGGTAGAGTGCTTGCCTAGCATGCACAAAGACCCGGGCTCAATTCCTCAGTACCACATACATAGAAAAAGCCAAAAATGGTGCTGTGGCTCAAGTGGTAGAGTTCTAGCTTTTTACATTTTTCATTGTAATTAATAGAATGGTTATATTATATTATGCAGGTAGAAGATGCATTACTTCACAAACATTGATACCCCTTATCATGTGTTTGTCTCCATTTCCTTCCCCCATCCCCTCCCCTCATCTTGTTTTCCCCCTTCCATTTCTCAAAGAAATGTAGGCCTCACAGTTTCCTCATTTGTTATCATTAGTATACACCTAGAATTCTCCTAGCAAAGGATCACAATACCTCAAAAGCTGTGTATGTATGGCCATATCAGATGAGGATAAGCAAAATGAATGCTAGGACATGGAAAAAGAGGTTTATCTTTGTGACTATTGTCCTTAATGTACTATGTGAAGTTTTTTCTTTTCTCTGTTTTTTTCCCCTTATGGTTTGTCTCACATTGTTACTGTTTCTGGCTTTGGTACCTGATATATTCTATGTACTTAATCTGCTTACTTGAAATAGGGAAAGAAGGGGTAAAGAAAGATGATTGGGAGGGGTTACAGGGAGGGAAAGTTAGGGGAAAACATGGGAAGGGGTATCAATATTCAAGATGTACCCACTGCCTAATTAATGTAACTAACCCCTCTATATATCACTATGGCAATAAAATACAGAGCAGAGATTTACAATAGAACAATGAAAGGACCTCCAGGATATAGAAATAAAAGCTATGTAACGAGTGATTGTTGTCCTTAATGTACTATATTATCTCTCATCTCTTTTGCTGTCCCTTGGTTATTTCATATGGTTACAGTATTTCACCTTGTTATCTGATATATATGTGTATCGAATAGGGAAGAGGGAAAAACAAGATGAGGGGGTGGGGGAGAGAAATGGGGACCAAGACGTGAGAAATGGTATCAATGTATGTGAAGTAATGCACCTTCTGCCTGGTGAATATAATGTAACCCTTCTTTTCATCACAATAAAAAATATGGAAAAAAGGTAAAAATATATTTGTTAGCCCTAGTCATTTTTTTTGCTAGTCCTGGGCTTGGGCTCAGGGCCTGGGCACTGTTCTTGGGTTTTTCTCAAGGCTAGAGCTCTACCATTTGAGCCATAACACCACTTCTGGCTTTTTTCTATGTGTGTGGTACTGAGGAAGCAAACCCTGGTCTTCATGCATGCTAGGCAAGCTCTCTACCAATAGGCCAGTAGGAAAGTGACCTTAGGGTGAAATGTCTGTTAACTAGACTAGCACAATAGTTCATTCTTTACTAATGAAGAACAAATAACTTTTCATATTCTCAAAAAATTCTCATTGGTCTAACATATCTAGAGATACAATATGATTATTATCAACATAATGACATAAATAGACACATATAATGTATACTATGTATATTATACAGAACACTGTATATACAATGCTTGATCTATACTATCTGTGTGTGTGTGTGTGTGTGTGTGTGTGTGTGTGTGTGTGTGTGTGTACTAGTTCACCATTTGTGGAATTATTAGACTTAAACAAGATAGATAGTTCACATATAAAAATCATCTTTCAAAGTTTTAATAAACATGAATTACATATTATTCTCTTTGCATTTCTAAAGAACCTACATAATATGTTTTCATAGAAAATGCCAGTATTAGCCAGGTATTGGTGGCTCATATCTGTAATCCTGGCTACTCAGGAGACTGAGATTTGAGGATCACAGTTCAAATCCAGCCCAGGCATTAAAGACTGTTAGACTCTTCTCTTCAGTTAAACACCAGAAAACCAGAAGTGGCAGTATGGCTTAATGTGATAGAGCACTAGCCTTGAGCGGAAGAGGTCAAGGACAGCGCCCAGGCCCAGAGTTCAAGCCCCACAACCAACAACAACAACAAAAAGTTCCAGTATAATACAAAATATGAGATTAGAAATAATAACTAGCATAATCCTAGCATCTATTGTTTGACATGTATGTATGTTCACAAATTTGTATATATGTATGAATGTACTCATAGTCTTGTAATAAAGATGGAATATGACTCCCTAGACTTAGTAAAAGTACTCATACTGAAAACTGCATGACCCTGAGTTAGGTTAAGTACTTCCAACATTTTTAGTAATAAATCTTTCTACATTATACAACACAGACTCAAGTGCCCAAGTAATACATTTTTCATAATGTAAAGCTAATCATAGATTCACCTGCTGAATAAAACACTGAACTTTGTAGAACCTGTTAATGGACTAAGCTGTAAATGAACAGATTTATTACCTTATAAAAGGAATTTCTTGGTAGGTTCTATTCTGTCTGTCTGTACCTTACAAAAAGAAAGATAAAATCAAAGTGTCTGTCATTGTCCTCCAGTGACAACTAATGTCATCTGAACCTCACACTGCAGAATCTTGGGACAGGCCTCAACCATTTCACTGGTTATAGGGAGAAGCCAGACATTTTGTGTCTTCTATTTTGTCCTGGCCTCAATCATTCTCACTAAAGGCCCCCAATCTCTTGAACCACAGCACACACTCTAATACATTGTGGGATACAGTTTCCAGTTAAAGTATTTGCTTAAGCCACAGCGCCACTTCTGGCTTTTTCTATGTGTGTGGTACCAAGGAATATTTGTGCATTGCATGCTAGACAAACACTCTCACTTGGTCAAACTCCCTGCCCAAGATGAAGCATTCTAACTTTCAGGTTTATTTAAATTGTCACAGTGCCATCTTGTGGCTGCATTCTTAAGACAAAGAAACACAATGACAAGTCCATAGCTTTTTTTTTTTTTTTTGAGTTGTAGAAAGGAATTGTCACTTAACAATGCAGTTTATGAATACAATACATGATTCCATTTCACATTGCTGACTGAGGCATGTGAAGCTAGCAATCATTCTCATTCTCAAATGCAAACTTATGGTAGTTGATGTAGGGAAGAGAAATTCTATAGACTATAAGAGAGAGAGCATCTTTAATATTAAGTACATAAAACAAAGGAATATTAGTTGAAATCTGATGTAGGTATAAAGCATTATATAACACTCCAAAGAAAGACCATGACATAAAATTCTGCCTAGGAGTCTTTACTATATCATCTAACATTTGCAGGATGAATGCTTCTAATGGCATAACAGACTTCTATATATCCAACTCAGCTTCAGATGAAATTTTAAGCAGAGGTCATGATAAGTACAGCAAAGTCTTCCTGCTTGGCCAATTCAGGTTTCACTAAAACCTGTCTTGAAAAAAAGTATATGACCAGCTGGTTGCCTTCCAATCCCAACAATCGTATTTTGTTCCTTTTATTGAAACTTTTTGACATCGTATACATTAATTTCAAATACCAATTGCATGTTCTAGTACAGCTACATATTAACACTCAGTTCACTTGTTTATGGAGTCATTCATTTATCAAAATTTGTCATTGTTAGAAGTAGGGTCTAAGAAAGAAAAGTAGAATGCTTTTGTTCAAGAGTATTCCAAAGCATCACAGTTTGAGAAAAAGATGATTTAATTAGGTGACAAAGTAAAGGTTTCTGTTGGGTTTGTTGGGAAAGAGGAAGGATAATACAAGGAGCCAGGAAGCAGTGGAGATGAAACAAATGGCAAAACCAAAGGTCACAGAAAGCATGAAGGTTGCAGAAACTGCAAGGTTGCATTCTAGCACTTTAGTTTGAACATGTTTCGCAACTGCAATTATAAATGTGACACCTGGAGGAAGAGGGGCAGGCAGCAGAGAACAAGTGGCAATTCCTAAGAAACTGGAGAGACTCAAGACCTTCAGCTTATTTGTCAAATGACACCTATAAGTGAGCTCTCCAACATACATTGACCCCTCATCCTGCATAACATTTACTTCCAAATTCTAGTCATCACTAGAGATTTCAACTAATAACCTCAATGTAAAAAAATAACACTTGCTCCTCTTAGTCTTGCTTCACCTAGTCCTCAAGCTGTGGTAAAGATCCAGAGTGTTTATTTGGTTGAAAACAGTTTTCCATTTCCTTTAAATCTCTAAACTTTCCTGGACTAGTGTCTCATGTCAGTAGCAACAGCTATTCAAGAGGCTAGACCTGAGGATCAGCTCAGTCAATTGGTTGGAAAAGTTCATGAAACTAATTAAACACCAAAAAAAAAAAAAAAAGGCTGAAAGTGGAGATGTAGCTCAGGTTGTAGAATGCAATGTTTGAACAATAAAGCTCAGGATAATTCCCACACCCCAGGACCAGAAGAGAAAGAAATAAAAATATCTGTTTACTTAATCATCTCACCAGTAATTCTAAATATGTGGATTTTGATGGACAACAGAAATATTATCTAGGCAATGCAGGTTTATGCCTTAATCCTAGCCAATCAGGAGGCTGAGATCTGAGAACTGCAATTTAAAGCCAGCCTGGGCATATAAGTGCCTAAGACTCCGATTAGCCACCCAAAAATAAATGAATAAATAAATATTTTTAGATCGAAACAGTACAACAGTGATGTCTCAATATTTGGGTACCCAAGGTTATAGACATGGTCTTAGAGATATAAACTTAAGTACATAGATATAAAAATCTATGATAGGGGACTGGGAGTTTAGCCAAGTGGTAGGACAGCTTCCTAGCATGCACGAACACCTGGGTTCGATTCCTCGATGCCACATACATAGAAAAAAAAAAAACAGAAATGGTGCTGTGGCTCAAGTGATAGAGCTCAAGCCTTGAGAAAGCCCAAGGACAGTGGCCAGGCCCTGAGTTCATGGCTCTGGACTGGAAAAAAAATCTGATGGGCTATATATTCTATAGACATATTGTTTCATTACGTAGATTAATATATATCTATGACATACAAACCCTCGGCTTAATTTTAATTATGTTCTAAAATCTATGTGCCAGCAATTGTATATAGATTCCCTTCTTGAATATTTGTTTGTTGAACGTGACATTTGAAATACATTGTAAAAATCATGTCAATAAAGTCTTATATAAAAAAGAAATATGGCTATTTCTACTTCAGTAAATGGTTTCTATTCCCTGTATTTGTTGTCTACTGTTAATAGATAATCAACATTATGTTTCTGGGAGCCTCACTGCTTGCAGAGATGGGCTCTCACTTTAGAAGTCAGCCACCTATCTTTCACTCCAGATCTTAGCCTAAAACTTGATGGTAGGGTAGTTGCTTCACACTGGCCAACAAACTATTTAAAATTATTTAGGAATAAAATTACAAACTTTTTCCTGTTCTTGAGTAAAGAGAGACAATGAAAAAAGCTTTAATAGAAACAGGAATTCTACACATCCCAAATACCAAAGCTTTAAAAATTTTAAAATGATTTGTTTCAGAGGATTCTTACAAAAACATGTAATCATACCAAGAATTTCTCATATAAGGAATGTCTGGCTTTTGCACTTAATTTTTGTTCTCATCTAAATGTGTATTTTTCTAACTGTGTAGAAGAAGCTTTGCTATGTTATTTAATAGTGAATATCTAAATGGTGAAAAAAAGAAAATCAACTATATAAGAAGGCCAAGTCCTGGGAAGCTGAAACATTAGTATGGCTCATACGTTTTTAAGATCTTACTTTGTAGTCCTTGCAAACCATGAAATCGGAATTCTCTAATCTCAGCCTCCCAAATAGTGGGCTTTGAGTGTTCTACTACAACTATCGTTGACATCAGTGTAAACATCTTTAGTAGAGATTCGACACTTTGTTAAAGATCTGTGCCTGAAGTTGCAGTGCATTCACTGTGTGGAACCTGAGCACAAGGGGAAATGTGGCTATAGGCTTTTATGATAGATGAAGCTTGGTTTCAGTCTTTGGGTAAAAAGGTATACTTGAGTTGGAAAAGCAACATTCTCTCCAGGTCTTCTAAATACCCAGCAAAGCCCGAGCTACTACTCTGAGCCATTCATTGCTTTGTGAGTGTGGGAGTCCTGGTTCTGCTACTGAAGGTGGCATTGTCCAAAACGGGCATCAACTGTTTCATAACACAACATATGTGCTGCTTTTAGAGTCAAAAACCATACTGGAATGAACTAGCATTACAAAGGAATAACATGGAAAATACTCACAAGTAACTAAAGAAAGACCGGCCTTTTACATCATCGGCCCTCTCTTCCTGCACGTTGAGGGGAACCATTTGATGAAAAGCATAGCTCCTAACAGACTAGGAGCCTTCAGTTGAGTCTGAGTCTAATGAAGACATTTCCCCGGCCTAGAATGTTTCCTTTTTTCAAAGTCACCTTCTCTCCCCTCCCGTTTAATCAATAAATATGCAGAGCAGCTCAGATGCAGGTGATTTGCCTGTCGTTGGAAGGAAAGAGTGCTCTTTGAGAAGCAAAACTAGCCTCTTGTGTTCTAAGCTTCCTTAGGCATCGGCAAATTTCACTCAGATTTCAGGATTTTTTGGCTGGTGATACGTATTAATTTGAAAATATGTAACTTAACTTTATGATGATCAGTTGAGCTCTCAGTACAGACTAAAAAATATGCATTTCACTTGACACAGTACAATTGTTGTCCAAATCACAGTATAATTGGTTAATGAGTATAGAACACTTGAATATCGATTCATTTTTCCTGATTAGTTTTATGAGCTTTCTTCAATTGCTTTCCCTAATATCACACATTACTTTTTATTTTTAACCACCATTATCAAAACAAGAATGATAATGCCATGTTAAACAAACCCCTAAATAACAGGAGTACACACACCCATCAGTTGGCAGAAGCTAATGGCACCCTTCCTTCACCGAGGGCCTTGTTAGTAACACTAGACCTCTTCAAGCCATTAGATCATCACTTTCAATTGACAGGTTATTGACTTGAATTGATTTTTAACAATAAAATTTGAAACTGTTTACAATTAAATGACACTTTTTAGGTCATTTATTGCGATTGCCAAATTAGGTTATATTTCAGCTTTCCCATCCCAGCTTCAATGTTCTCTTATATCCCACCCACACCCCTCCATACTCAGGTTTGAACTCAGGCCTTCTCACTTGCTCTTATACACACACACACACACACACACACACACACACACACGCTCACACACACATTTCCCCCCATATATATCGGCTTGTATATAAGTATACTTATATATATATATATATATGTATATACCATATACATAAATTAGCTATTATATATTGTATGTATAATTATAAAACTTTCACCTTTAAGATTAAATTAGATCTGATATACCTACCTCATGAGAAAATAATAGAAAATACAAGTAAAATGTTTCTGAAATCACTCTCTTTGAGAATGTCAAGGGACTACATAGATCCGTAAAGCTAAAGAGTAATAAAACTCTAAAAATGTGTCTTGTTTCACACCTGTGTCTTTCATACCCATTTCCTTGGAATGCAACCTTATAGCTCCTTCAATCAAAAAAAAAGCTGTCATTTTTGGGTGTGTGTATCAGTTTGAGGGCTTGAAATCAGGGCCTAGGTACTGTTTTATGTGCTCAAGGCTGCCTTCTACCATTTCAGCCACTACTCCATGCCTAGTTTCTTTTGGTGTTGTTGTTCATTGGGGTAATGAATTTCATAGACTTTCCTGTCCAGGTCAGGGGAGCTTCAAACCTTGATCCTCAGGTCTCAGCCTCTGGCATAGCTAGAGGGACACATGTGAGCATCAGCACCCAACTTGCTTGGTTTTCTTGCTCATTGCTGGTGCTGTTAGTTGAGCCTTGCTGTCAAATACGTGTTTTGCTGGTTATTTTAGAGACATGTGACCTTCTCTTTACAGTCTCACATGAAACGTAAATAAGAGGATTATGACCTAAACTAAACCAGTCAATAAATAAAAACTTTCTCAAAGAGAACCATAACAGGCTTGGCTCAATTGATAAAGTGCCAAATGTGGAGATTCTTTTTTTAAAGCAATAGCTTAAGACCCTGAGTTTAAGCATACCACAAAAATAACAAGGAAGCTGAATACCAGCCACTCATGTTTAGCTATTTAGGAGGCTAAAAACTGGAAGATGACATATGAGGTAAGATCAGTCAAAAAAGTCTGCTGGACTCCATCTCCAGAATACCAGAAAAAGCTGAGCTGAAGGCACAGCTCAAGTGATAGAGAATAATTTGAGCAAGCAAGCTGAGCAAGCATGAGACTTGCTGAAAACCCAGTACCTCAATATTCATGAATAAATAATTAAGTAACCAAAGCTGAAAGGGTGGAAGGCATAGCTAAGTGGTAGAGTGCTTCTCTAACATTCACACTGGCATATTTTCAAATACTTAATGTTTGGTAACGTAAGCGTGCCTAACCTGATTTATAAACTACCCAATGCATACATGTGTTGAAACTTTACACTATGCCCCATTAAAGCCCATTAAAGCATACTTTTTTGATTTTGTATGTCATTCAAAAGTAAGTAAACATAGATAAAAATTCTAATTCATAACATTTCCCAATATTAGCAAAACTTTCTTCTATGAGGATTATCTATTCTATTCCCACAACAATGTCACAATTGCTGACTTCATGGTGAAACTTTAGGAGCTAACCTGAAATCTTGAGTGAAATGTGTAGAAACAATATTATTCCTTCAACTCTATGTTATGCTAATAGAACTAAGCTGTATGATAATGCAAATATCAAACAGAAATGACTCATTACTAGCTATATTCATGTAGAAAATCCAATACTCTAAAACAACAGTTTTAAGTGATATAATTGAGAACAGTAGCAAAGCATAAAATATCTAGAAAAAAAGAAAGATCTATAAGACTCAATTAGAAATATGCATGAAGTGCTATAGACAGAAAATATTTGTGAATCAGAAAGTGAATATTATAAAGATATAGGTGAATTTTATTTGTAGTTTCAGGGCTATCCCCAATCAAATTGAACTTGACCTAAATTTCTATAAAGAGGCAAAAGATTATTCAAAAGATCAGACTTGTAGGACTCCAGACACCCAAACTACATGGCACCTATGCAGACAGAGTAGCAGAGAAGACTATGGTGAGGAAACCACTCACCAGTAGCTTCTTACCTCTAATCTAATAAAATTGCAAAATAGCAATGAGCAGACCTGTTATTAACTGGTTTTGTAGAGTGTATTCAATAGCATTTTAAAATGAATTGAACACCATTTACATAAACACACAATTTATTTCAATCCCTATGGTTATACAAGACTGAGTTCACTTAGAAAAAAAAAACAATAAAAAGATCTAACAGTATACTTTTAAGGGAGAAACAGAAAGGCACAATGCCCATGTACATGTGATCCAAAAATATTTATTAAAATGAATTCCAGGAAATGGAAACAAGAAGTTTTCTTCTTTGTTTATTGTTTTTGTTTTCTTTCTGTTCTGTTTGTTTGTTTGTATGAAGGGGAGGTACAGAAATTGAGGGACTAAAGAAGAATAAATGCAGTAATAGTATTCACTGGACACTATGCTGAAAATAAACAAAAATAAAACTTGTGAGTGGGGGATAGTAAAGAAAAATAGGGAGAGCAAGGAAAAAAGTAATATTGTCCAAAAAGAAATGTACTATATTGACCCTATAACTTGTATTTGTGATTTATATTTTTCTCCATATAAGTAGACATATATGTAGCAAATAATATATATAACATATTCAATGTTATATTGTAAAGTGCACCAAAAATATAGGCTATGAAAAATCATATAGGTTTATTCTGTGAATTAATAGGATTGAGATTCTATTTATATCCATGTCTTTTGTTCTGACTTTTTATACAGCCCAGTTATATTAGTCTCTCAGGGTTACCATAGCAAAACACCCCTGACTGAATGGTTTTGACAAGAGAATTGTATTTCTTTAATTTTGGAAGCTCAAAGACCAAAGTGAAGTTGTCAATTGGTCGTATTTCTCATGAGGCATCTATCGTTGGCTTAAACATGTAAAGACGAAGGGGTTTGTTGATGTCTATTTCTGTCCATTAGTATCTCTGGGAATCTCTCTCTTTTCTGATTAAGATGTAAGTCATATGGACTAAGGATGCAGCTGGATGTCTTTCTTTCTCCTTAAATGTCTCCTTGGTAATTAATGCCAGTTTCAACACAGAGGAGTGAAGGTATAGTTTATTATGACGTCACCCATTGTGAGTTTAAGTCCAGCCATGTGCTTTTCTTAGTCAAAATTAATATAAGAAAGCAAGATTTATAGGCAAAAATTTGTCTTGCCAGTAAAAGAATTAGAAGTTTAGGTTGTACAGATAATTGGAGAAAAACAAACACCACAAAATGAGGCACTATAGAATAAAGAAGGGGGTACAGAAAATGATATATATGTATGTGTTTATATATATAAATATATCATAATGCCCTCTTTAGCCTTCATCCCCAGACTCAGATCAGGAACAGTATATTAAATGTTAAAGGAATGTCATGAGAAGAAGGGGTTTGGAATCTGAAAATCTAGAAAGATATCATGTTATAGTTTGACCTGTACCATTATATATTCTGAAATATATTAAGGCAACAAGTATAGATTAAGCATTCATCATGTGCAAAGATTGTGCAAGAATTTCTTTCAAAAACTATTAACAATAAACAGTTTTCTTTGATTTCAATGAGTGCTTAATGATTTGAGAGGAGAATGAAGCTTACACTCATTGGACTTAATATTACAGCCCAAATGGATGGAGGTGGTCAAATGTAGCCGTCATGTGGTCAGCCACACAGAAACATTGTCTATACTTCTGCTAAAGAGAGCTGTGAGTCCAACCTTGATCTGGGATTAAGCTAGATATTCAGAAAGGAATGTCCTGCCAGAAATTTTACTGCAATGTGTATCAAAGTATATCAGCATGCAGATTTTATGTTGGATTATGTTAAAGCAAAAAAAAAAAAAACACATGAATTCTTAGTCATCCTTCTTTAAGATGACATCTTTATGAAAGCCAGGCTGACATTAGTCCCTAAATAAGTGTGCATCCACTAGCTTTCTAAGGAATCTATCAACAGGAGAGAATGAAATCAATGAAGTAAGGACTGATCTCAATCCACTTTAGATCATTTTGTTGATTTCACATTTGATTTGACGGAAAAGGATAACTGGTATATATACTGTCTTCTTGTACGACCCTTGGAAAAGAATTCAGATCCACAAACTAACTCCTCTCATTCAAATTCAGATCCTAAACTATGCCATCAAGCATAATATTGCTAAGAATAATTCCAAATCTTTTTTAGATAAAAATGCATAGTCTGGCAAGCAGTATGAAATGTTCTTATGCTTTGCTCTTCATAGCTAAAAGATGTATAGATCCTGCTGGTGGGGTTAAGTTCAGAGTACATTTTATTCCACATTATAAAACACTTATGTGATAATAACTGTTTTCAATTCTTTCCTAGTCATGCAGCAACGCTCAAAAGTAATTTCAGTAAAATTGTATTACTATTCTTTCAAATAAGTAGTGTGTGTTAATATAAAGACATTCTTTTCAAAGCACAGTCTAATTTTTCCATGGACATATAACCTTTTGCCAAAGCACAGAGCTCTGAGGCAGGCCCATGCCCTCATTTGTTCACAATTCCTGTTCACGTTTTTCCTTTGTTGCCATGGTGACCCTTATTAATCTGACTCATTCTCCACCGTTTTTCACTTTCTCCTTTATTTATTCATGTCTTCCTTTCTCCTCTCCTTCTTGTGCTTCCCTATGAATCATGCTTTCCATGGAGCAACTTTTCTTCCACCTCCTCTGGGTCTGATTTCAAGGTGATTTTTTCCACATAAATGGGCACTGTTCATCATGAGCAAGTAATGACACAACTTCAGGAGTGACAGCACCTACCATCCAGATACTCTGTGACAGACAGATGACCGAGGCAGAGCAAAAATAACCCATCACTCTCCAATCCATCCATATTTTCCAAGTGTAAGGCAAAGTACACAGACCAGGCAAGCTAAGACAACTGTCCTGGAGAGCTTTCTTTCTCTTGGTGGAAAGGTTTCTTACATCTCAGGATGTGTCTGAAGAAGATGTGACTTCAGAGATATTCAAAGCCATGTCTCTCATCAAAGAAAGAAGCCAGAGAGACAGTAGTGGCATTCAGAGAGAAAAACAGAATATTTGTCTTATAAATTGTTTAATTCAAGTCTTTGAAGGTTCCCTGTATTTTATATCCATTTCTTCAAGTCTGCTCCACAGTTTTTTTCACCAGTCCTGGGCTTAGTTCAAGGCCTGAACACTGTCCTTGGACTCTCTGAAGGTTAGTGCGCTACCACTTGAGCCTCAGTACCACTTTGGCTTTTTTCTATGTATGTGGTTCGAGGAATCGAACTCGGGTCTTAGTGCATGCAAGGCAAGCACTCTGACACTCCAGGGCCTGCTCCACATTTTTAATGAGCATCGTTCATTTCTCTTAATATGACTTTGTTAGAGTTTGTACTGTTTCATTCTCTTACAATGATGAATTTTATTCAGTCCCATTCCTTAGCACTTTTCTGAAACTATAAATTCTGCTACTACTTGTCTTTGTGATGCTTTTTTCCCTTAATGTGATGATCTACCATTTAACCTTTTTTTCCACAAATGACATTTTTAATGGAACCTAAATAATTCGCTATTCATTTATAATATACATATATCATGTTTTTGTTGTTTAGTCATCTGTCAATGGGGCATCTATTCTGAATCCATAACTATGCCATTATGAATAATGTTGCAGTAAAGATAAGCATGTAAATATCTCCAGAGCCCGCTGGCTTACACTCGTTTGGATTTATACTCAGGAGTGCTATAGCAGGACACTGTGGTATTTTTATTTTTAATTTTTTGAATGAATTTCTGTATTTATTTCACTATGGACATACTCATTTATATCATTTTAATGATATTTTTTGTCATTCTTGGGCTTGAACTCAAGGCCTGAGCACTGTACTTTGGCTTTTTCAAGGCTAGTGGTCTGTCATTTGAGCCACAGCACCACTTCTAGCTGAGGAATCAAACCCAGGTCTTCATTCATGCTAGGCAAGCACTGTACCACTAGGCCAAACTCCAGGCCCTTATCATTGTATATGATGTTTCCTCCTTCCATCTCCAATTTTTGCCATTGCTTGGTGTTCATTTTCTTGATTGCTACTGTGAGTCTATTAGATAGAATATCAATCTTATTTTAGTTTTTCTTGATTGCTAAGGATGTTGAACATTTCTAAATGTATTTATTAGCATTTCATACTTCTTTTAGTTGTTCATTCATTTGCTCATTTAGTGGTTGGATTGTTTTCTTTTATTATCCAATGTCTGATTTTTTGAGACTGTTATGTGTTCTGGATATTAATAAGTTATCAAATGAATATCTGGTAAACATCTTTTCCCATTCTATAGAATGTCACTTCACTGTTGTAATTGTTTCATCTGCTATGGAAACACCATTTTCTTAAATACAAGTAAATGAGTAACAAGTATATGAAAAAGTACTAAAAGTCATTAATCACTAGTGAGTAGTGTGAGTCAGAATCAAATGGGGGTATCCTCTCAGATTAGAATGGCTATTGCTATTATGAAAAAATTGAAAGATAACAATTCTTCAATACATGAAGAGTGTACAATATTGGTAGTATTGTAAGATGGGATAGTATGGAAAACTATATAAAGAGTCATCAAAAGACTGAAAAAAGCTTGATGCTAGTGGTTTATTCATATAATCCTAGCTTTCAGATCTCAGGATCATGGTTTAAAGCTCGCCCAGGCAGGAAAATCAGTAAGACTCATATCTAACTAACCACCAAAAAGCCCAAAGTAAAGCTGTGTGTCAAGTGTTAGAGCACACTTGCCTTGATTACAAAAGCTCAGCGATAGCAACTAGGCTCTAAATTCAAGGCCAAACACACACACACACACACACACACACACACACACACACACACAAGGAAATAAACAAAAAAGAACTGCCATAAATGATTTGTGAATCCCATATCTGTGCACATATCCAAAGGAAATGAAACTGGTATGCTGAAGAAATATTTGTGCCAAGTTTATTACATAATTATTAACAATAGGAAGATATGGGATTAACTTAAATATGAATGAATAGAGGATATGAATGGGTAGAAAAAGTGTGATATTCATACAATGGAATTCTGTTCAGCTTTAAGAAAAAAGACACCCTGGTATTTCTGGTGATATGGATGGATATTTAGGACAGGATGCTAGTCAGAGAATGACAATACATGTTTTCACTCATATGTGGAGCTTAAAACAGTAAAAATCAAAGGAACAGAAAGTACACTGGTATTTGTAAAGATCTAGTAAAAGATGAAATGGGAAGATGTTGGTCCAGCAGTTTCAATTTCAGCAATGCAGTTATGAACTCTGGAAACCTCGTGTACAGTAAAGAAATAATACTTTATACTACATAGTAAATTTTATACTTGAAAATTCATTGAGAGAGGAAATGTTTTTCTCATAACACATAACAAATAAGCAAATAAATGATACAAAAAATGTTTAATTAGGAGCAAGGAGTTTGGCCTTGTGGTAGAGTGCTTGCTTAGCATGCTCGAAGACCCAGGTTCGATTTCTCTGTACCACATACATAGAAAAAAGCCGGAAGTGGTGCTGAGGCTCAATGGTATAGCTCCAGCCTTGAGAAAGTCCAAGAACAGTGCTCAAGCCCTGAACTCAAGCCCAGGACTGGCAAAAAAATGTTTAATTAAACATGAAGCTTTTTAGTAAAAAAGATTCATTTGTGATCTTAGTTTGTAGTCTCCTTAAACTATATCATATACCAGCATGGTCCATGGGTCCTTTATTTAAAAGGCTGCATTCTTCTTAGGAGGACATGGTACTGAGGAGTAAACGGAAACCTCAAGGGCTAAGCCAGCACATGGCCAGCAAATCTTGTTCGCAATTATTTCTACTGCTGTTTATTAATTATATGAAAAGTTTTCATTGTAATGTTCCCATATATAGTGTATGTGTGTATATAAGTGTATATGTACACGTACAGATAATTTTAAGTGGTTTCCATGATTTTTCATGTACATACAGGGTGCCTCAATTATGCTTCCCTCCGCCCTCACTTTGCATGATTTCACCCCTCACAGGACTCCTCCAAAAGTCATCCTTTTTATGGTTAAGACAAAAACTTTAATTTTTCTAATCAAATAATTCTAATGTACTATGTGAACTTGTTTCTTTACTCTATTGTTTTTTATTCCCCTGTTGTTGTTGTATCTAACTTTGGTACCTCGTGTATTGTATAGGCATTTATCTGTTTATTTGAACTAGGGAAGGGGAGGGGAAAAACAAGATGATGAAACAAAAAACAAATGTAACAGTGCTAGTCACTAGACAAGATGCTGGAAATGAACTTTACAACTTGGGAGGGAGGGAGGAAAAGTTGAGAAAAATGTGAGAAGAGGTAATAATGTTCAAGAAGTAATGTACTCATTACCTTCTGAATGTGACTGTAGCCCCTCTGTACATTACCCTGACAATAAAATATTTAAAAAAAAAGACATTTAAACAGCACTGCCAACATAGTCATTGTTGGAACCATCCATGCCTCTCTCTAAGCCCATGGCATACTTCAGGTGGTTATCCAGAACTTTCGTGACTAGAGACAATGTGAGTCAACAAAAGCATTCTAAATATTCTGAAGGGATGAAAGAGGAAGTCTGCCCAGTCCTGCTTGCTTGTTATCTTTAGGTTTATTATATCTCACCATCCACATCTTAGCAGCATAACAAAGTGACCCCTCTCACTTTTTTAATATTAAAACTTCTCATATGAAAGTATTAAATAAACTCTGATGATGTTACTAGAATATTTCTCATTTTTTAGCTTTTTAGCTTAAGGCTACTAATCAGTATGGAGAAGGGAAGATTACTTCCTCCAGTGAGATTTACTGTAACATATTCACAGGTTTTTGATTAGCAAAGCCCTATGAAGCAAATAATTCTTAAGGCATACATTGACCTAAAATTTATCCCACATAATAAAAACACAAAACTTGCCATTTTGACCATTTCTCACTGCTTTCATGCGATAAAAATATCACCATGTAGTTTTTAATCAAACAAAGGTAAAGTTGTGTTCCTAAGCATTTAAATTAAATACTCTAGTCTCATATTATTAATAGCATTGTGTGTAAAAACTCTTTTAAATTCATGAGCTTATTTCTCTTATGAAAACCAGATAGATGATAGATAGATAGATGATAGATAGATAGATAGATAGGTAGATAGATAGATAGATAGATAGATAGATAGATAGATAGATAGATAGACAGACAGATAATGTGAATATGTGTCAAACTGGGAGATGTTATATTTATTCCATAGCCAATATATTTTCAAAATTGTTCAAATGGATACTAGAAATCACTGAGTTTGTGTATGCCAGAAGGGTAGAAATACTTTCTCCATTTAGAGGTGATTCTTTCTAATATGGAACACTTAACAACTTTGTGGGTCACTCTTGCACAGGGACCATGCTAATCTTTGCTGTATTTATCCAATTTTAGTATATGGGCTGCCAAAGCAAGCACATAGGTGATTATTTTTACATCCTGTGGAGAGCAGATATAGTGTTAATATTTCGTATCTTCAGACAAATCATAAATCTCACAAATTGGTGTTCTAGACAAAGTCTTCAAACTATGTACTTCCCATTGTGATTCATCAGTTTCTGAAAAATTGATTCATTTCTGGAAATGTGTATAAATATGTGAGAGAAATAGAATTAAAGATGGTCATGATGAAATGATTGTCAAAATGCATAAACTCATAAAGGGTGTTATAATTTTATAGACATTTTATACTGAAGAATACACCAAGCTCTCTTCAAGTGAATAACTTTACACAAAATTATCCACTTTACTTGTATGATTCAAGAGGTATTTTTAACTTCATTTTAATCATTCAATAAAGTATCCAAGGAATAAAACAGTTTGTAAAGCTTTTTGTTGAAGTTTCTACTGATGTCTACCTCCTTGTCATATGTGATACTCCAAAACTATCCTCAGATGAGAGGTGAATATTTTCATGTACATTATCTGTTTCTGCTTATTTTCTGGTACTAAATTTTGTTGTTTTGTCACACTTTTGCTTATTAAGTCTACATAATAATTATTTTATTTAACCCTCTTGTTATAAATGAAAATGCTAAGTCTCTTATAATGCAGTGTTTTGCTTATCCACTCACTGTAATTTTTGTCTCAATCTCCATTCATTTCTGACTTATAAAATATTTCTAAACTAGAAAAGATATCTCAAATATTACAGTGACATTTTTCCTGTCACTTCTATGCCTTTGCATTGCTGAAAATTTCTCTTTTATTTGCCTGCTATTTACTTTTGATCTTAGGCTATTTTCCTAAAATAGTCATTTTCTCAAAATGAACTCAAAAAATACCTGTTGGGAAAATACTTTTTTAAAAAAGAAAGAAACTCCATAAAAAGAAAAGAAAGGAAAGGAAACAGTTTTATTATTGAATAAATGCTAAAATCAGTATGTCAAAACAATTCACAAACAACAACAAAAACCCCAAAAAGAATTCTTGCAATTTTATGTAACCCAGAAGATACAACCCTATTACATTCAAGTTCTCAAGAAAAACAGTAAGGCTGGTCAGCATCATTCATCATGTAGAGTGAGAATCTGATTCCTTAGCTTTACTTGGTTAGTGACAGGAACCATCTAATTAGCTTTATCGAAAGGAAAAATAAACTTCTTATACCTTTCCACTAAGAAGTTATTTACGAGGGTTAAAGTAGAGCTGTACTTTTATATAGAAACTGGGAGATACTGCAGGTAGGGTTCTACCTTCATAATGACACAATTACAATTACAATACAAAAAAATGGCTACCAGCAGTTTGAAGATGATATCCTGAGTCATTTCTTGGACAAGAGGCACATTGAGTGTGGGAAAAGAAGGATACTATTGCAAGATCTCTAAAATACAAATGATCTAAGAGAGAGAGAGATACAAGGAAAAAACACAATTTTCAGGACCATGTGTATGACCTAGTGGTAGGGTGCTTGCCTAGCATGCACGAAGTCCTGAGTTCGATTCCTTGGTACCAAATACATAGAAAAAGCTGGAAGTGGTGCTGCAACTCAAGTGGCAGAGCAAAAATGTTCAAAGACAGCGCCCAAGCCCTGAGTTCAAGGCCCAGGATTGGCAAAAAAAAAAATCCCCTTATTTTCAACAAGAATCCTCTAATTTGTTAGTGCACATTGTAATGTGCTGTAACAGACTCACAAAGGAAAGGTAGGCTTGTACAAATATTCTGGGAAAACACAGAACCACGTGGTATCTCTCAGTCTTGTGTGAAGTACTATCTTGGAAATTCATTTTTATTTTTTTGCAAATCTGAGTTTTCAGCAATAACTATGATGCACAACATACTTGTAAATCTTAGCCTGAGGGAAGCTGGAGCAGGAGGATCACAAATTGGAGTTCTGCGTGAGACATTCTCTCAAAGAATAAGCAGTCACGTGGGTACAGGTGGCTCATAATCCCTGCAGGAGAGTTTGTGAGACTCTAATCTCCAAATAACCACCAAAAAGCTGGAAATGGAGTGCTAGCCTTGAGCACAAAAGCTCAGGGACAGTGATTATACCCTTAGTTCATTTCCCAGGTCTCTCTCTCTCTCTCTCTCTCTCTCTCTCTCTCTCTCTCTCTCTCTCTCTCTCTCTCTCTCTCTCACACACACACACACACACACACACACACACACACACACACACACAGTATGGGAGAAGAAAGGAGGGAGAAATAAAAGAGGAGTAGGAGAGTTAAAGGGAGTGAGGGCTACTTATGAAAATCACAACCATGAACTATGGATAAAGAAAGTAAGTATCAAACACAATCCTGATTTGAGAGGCTGGACAGTATCTAACAGGGAAAAACAGCAATAACTCAGTAACTGATTTTTTTTGTTTTTTGGCAGTCCTGAGCTCAGGGACTGAACAACACTGTCCTTGGGCTTTCTCAAGACTAGCACTTTACCACTTGAGCAACAGCGCCACTTCTGGCTTTTTTTTTTTTTTTTTTTTTGGATGTATTTGTTCTGAGGAATTGAACCCCGGATCTTCATGCATGCTAGGCAAGCGCTCTACCACTAGGCCAAACCACTAGGCCAAACTCCTGGGCCAATAACTGACAAAATAAAACATGCCCCAATAACAAACAAAATAAAAAAGTATATGTGTTATCTACTAAATAACAATTTGCTTATGTTTGAACTTATTTGATGATTAAACGCAAATGTCAGGCATTTCTTTGAGTCTGGATGTGTTATGAAATAAAAATTACTGAGACTCTAAGTTATCTGAAAACTACAAAAATTTGGGAATCTCTGGATCAAAACTTAATCTCTAAAAGAAAAAGGGAAAAAAAAACCAGATACGAAGAGTAGAGAAACCACATCAATCTGTGTCTTTTTCTTCATGGCATCAGTAGTGGAAAGGTATTTCTGCACCCTGGAAGTTTAGTGTACATTGATTGGAATGGGTATGCATCCATCATGTAATCTAAGAAGAAAGAGCTGAGTTAGTAACTTAGTTTAACTTCCCATTGCCAATTCCAGAGGTCACTGCTGGACTGCCAGGCTTATTCTTATTTCTAGACAAACAGGAACTAATTAGTGAAAAAATTATCTTTTACCAAATTGAAAACATCCACCCAACAGCCAAATGAAATACTGCAGAGTAAGCAATTCACTGAAAATTGGGAAGATACTCAGATAACACATCTAATTATAAAGTTCCTAGTGTATAAATCTAGCAATTCCATGCAACAATATTCATATGACATAAGAAAACGCTTGTCTTTTCTAGTAGAAAAGTACAATATAATGTATTTCCATTCTTTTAGATTTCCTATGCACAGATTGTTTTTCAGCAATGTAGCTAATCGTTCAAATCACAATGGGGGGAACGATAAACAGGGGAAAACGGGAAAACTGAAGGGAGTTAACCTATATTTGATCATCACTGCACTCATGAACCATTGCCAGTAAAGGTCATTTGCTTTCACTGGAATACAACACAATGGCAATGTAATTTTCTTAATCTCCTATATGACTTTCCTTTCATTCATTACACAGCTATACCTCATTTCTTTTGTCTCATTTCATGTCTTCTATTATAGTGGCTTTAATATGCTTACTCTCCAGTCTTTTATTGGCTCCCATTCAAACCTTTTAATGTAGGTAATTAGCTTCAGCGTGTCTGAGCCTTGTTATCTCAGCCTGTTCTGTTCACAGCCGTCTATTATGATTACTCTGAATTTAAAACCGTAAAAATAGGATCATTGTCTGTAGAGGACTCTGTGGCTTAATTTTTTAGCCTCCAGTGACTAATTGCTGTGTTATATTTGTCTGATTAAAACCACAAATCCACAGATAGATGTGCTGCTTAATTAAAATATAATGGAGTACGTCAGACTGAACATTGAAGAAAGGCTTTTCTATTGCAAAGTCAGTAAATCCAAAATCAAATACTAAGCAACTACAGGTTATGTTGGATTGGGGTGGTTATATATTATTTGGGAAGTGTATATGGAATGGATTTTTTTCCTGTATACATAAAAGTAAAGTTTTTCAACATTCTTGGCAAAAAATAGGCCATTTCTAATGTGAGTCATTTTTACCATAAATTGTTATTGAAATATAAGGGACTTGTGAAGTATTAAAATCTTTCCCAGGACCTGCCCTTACACAGAGTCCACATCAAAAAAAATGGGAGTAATTTACTGGTTGACATATATTTTACCACAGAAACATGGTTTACTAGCTTGGATAGTGAACAATTTTTTGTACTAGAAAGTTTTCATTGACCCACCTTAGGTAGCAATAAATCCTTTCACTAATTCTTAGGCAGATGGGGGCCTAGCAAAAACCTATCTTGTGGTTTTTATTTTACCACTTTAGTGGGCCACTAGGCTGGCTGTAAAGTTTAGTTACAATGCTCTTTCTCAAAGACTGCATGTTCTCATTTTCTATTTGTCATTCCCTTTGTATTTCCCAAATGTTCAGTGGTCATATACTACTGGTCAATTATGACAATCTACATCACTATCACATTTATCATTCTTCCTCAACTTCAGAGTGACTGTAACTTCTATTGTGCCTTATGGCAATGGATATCTTCATGAAAACCTGGAAAAGGAGTTCTGAGAATCTCTTTATATCTGTATTATTGTGCCAGATACTCTAGAACTGAATATGGGGGAGAGGGATTAAATTGCATTTTAGTACAATTATTTGTAATCCTATTTCAAAAAAAAAAATCAGAGAGCCTGACTGGGTACCAATAGCTCATTCTTGCAACTCTAATACTCAGAAGGTTGGGAAGTGGAGGAACTCCATTCAAAACCAGCTTGGGCAGAAAACTCTGAGAGATTTTATCTCTAACCAGCAAAAAGCTACCACAGAGGGATGGCTCAAAAATAAGAACATTGTCCATGAGCAAGCAAGCAGAGAGAGAATGTGAGATCCTAGGGTCCCTCGGCTCAGAGCTCTCTCCCTGTGCCAATAAAAACTAATGAAATAGATCAAATAAAAACCAGTGAGCTACTTCTCTTGCATTTTTCTTTTTTCATACATTTTTATTGTAATTAATAAAAGGGTTACATTATATTCACCAGAAGGTGCATTACTTCACTAACATTGATACCCTTTCTCATGTTCTCTTGCATTTTTCTCTTTACCTCTCATCTTTCCCTCATAATTTTTCTGGAGTTCCTGCAATTAAAAGATCAATAAGTGTTTTTCTGAAGCTAAATTTAATGCCTTTGACTTTAAATCTTCAATGACTAATTTTTTATCTTGTATTATGCTTTCTTTTTCAATTCCAGTCAGAACACACCACATTAAAGTCCCAGTTAACTTAAAAAGAAAATTTTGTAGGCAGCAACATGGCCACCTGCTGGTAGAAACACAAGCTGGAGCCTTAGAAAAACGGAAATAATTCACTTTTTTTCCTCTTCTATTCTTTTGCAGTACGAGTTATATAAGTACTTTTGTCACTGAGCTGGTACCCAGACAAACTCAAATCATGATCTCCTGGGTCTTGACCTTCTGAGTAGCTAGGGTTGTAGATTTGGCTACTGGGGCATAGCATGAAAGAATTTAAATTTAGGTTTTTTATTTTTCAGATAATCACATTTCTATGCATGGCATATCAAAATTTGCTTAATTATTTAATAAATCTTAATTTTTAGAATTGAAAAATGTATTGCCTAACAGCCATAAATAAAAACTGTGTTTTCCTTAACCCATTAAGTAACTTCAACATATTCTACTAGTAAAGATAAATTTCCATATTTTGAGCCACTGATACTTGCATGAAGTTCTAGTTCAGACACTGACATTGCAGCTTAACATCTTAATTACTGTGGGCTCATCTTTCTCCTGTGCAGTACCTCTAACCCATTTCTCTGTTCTCTGTGCTTGAGAAGTAAGCAAGAGGTGACATTTATCTCATTTTCACTTCAATTACCTGATCTCAACTAAACTCAAGGAAAATGTTTTTTTATCATCAGTTTTTGCTGCTTATAATTTTCAGAGTTCTAAATTCCCTTGGCAATTGTCACTTACTTATATGACAAGGAAGCTAATAATAAATTGCTTTTATTTAATAAGACCAAAACAGGATATATAGGAGACAAGGAAAGAGAAGGGGAAAGTAAAATAAATGCAGACACAGTTGACATAGTGATTTATTTTTCCTTGGGTAGCTTTAGGCTTTGCAGAAAGCAGAGTTCTGCTACTGGGCTTCCCAGATAGGTCAGTTGTTTCTGTATTATTTAAAGACTCCAGGTTAGTAGGATAGCTTGGCAGAGCATTATCAGGACTAGTTATGATTTTAATGTCTATGGTGAGTCTAAATCTACCCTAATTTCCTTAACAAAATTTCTGATAACATTATCAGGACCAGTTATGATTTTAATGCCTATGGTGAGTCTAAATCTACCCTAATTTCCTTAACAGAATTTCTGATAACACTACCATCAAAACATGATTCAATGTGATCAACTCAGCAACTCCTAGAGATCTAGAATATCCATATTTTTGCATAAAAAATGAAATTACAGAAGTTACTCACCAATGTAATGGGAGAATTTACCAATTATTGCTCCCTAATTTTTGTGTTTTGAAGGTATGAGCCTTAAGGAAAACTTAATAATGGGCTCATTTGACTCCATTGCTTTCCTACTTTTTTTTCTTTTTTGCCAGTCATGGGGCTTGAACTCAAGGCTTGAGCACTGTCCTTAGACTTTTTCTCAAGGCTGGTGCTCTACCATTTGAGCCACAGCAGCACTTCCAGCTTTTTTCTATGTATGTGGTACCGAGGAATTGAACCTGGGTCTTCGTGTATGCTAGGCAAGCACTCTATCACTAGGTCAAACTTCCGGTCCCTGGTTTCCTACTTTCTTATACCCTTTCTTCACTAACTCAAAGAGCTTCCATATTTTCAGAAAAATCCCAAGTAATGTCTCAGACCTCCAAAGCACCCTATTACTTCATTAGGTTTTACATGCCCTCAATCAGTTCTTTATGTTCAATGTTTAAAAATTCAAGTACAAATTTTATTCTCTCCAAGATCAAAATTTGAACTAAGAAGCCATGACTACATCACCAAAAAATAAAAGCTGAGTCATGGCCACACACCATCTTCTATGACGTGCTCCCTGATATTCAATAGTTCTCAACTCTGACTTTATTTGCTACTGGGCTTGGAGGCATGGCTTAGGTTGGTAGAGTACCAGCCAGTGTGTGAAAGCATCAGATACTGATTCCCTGCCTCCAACAACAACAACAACAACAACAACAACAAAAGATTGGCTGGGGATTTAATTAGTCCTGATGAAGCTTCAATAATGTTAGCTTTAAGAGTTCCAGGGGTCACTTAACTAATAGTCAGTTTGCCAACCACTCAACCCAAACTCTGGTTAGTGAACTTCCAAGAAGGAACAATATTTTACATTGGTGTCAGAGGAAGAAATACTAGGAAGGGCTTTATTTTTATCTCATTGCTACTTTTTTTCCTCATTGGTACTTTGAAGTCCATTTTATAGCACCTTCTTTCTTCCCACTTGTCAATGTTCTTTTTCAAGGATCTATAGTGATTTTAGATATTAGAAAGGTGTCATTGCTCTTCTTTCCCCAAATTAGGAATAACTATATGGGTTTTCCATGCCAGGGAAATGATGGAGAACATAGGGAAAGAGAAAACAAAGCCTGTCATCTTCAACTTTCTGTAGCCTGCCCCTTGGCTGACACTGGTTGAACTCAATAGACCTTGAAAATCTGGCTCATTTATGTTTGTAACTGTAGGTCTGTGTTGACTTCTACTTAAGTACCCCACACAAGATGATGGCCCCCTGAATTGATTTATTACAGGCCTAAGCCCAATCCATCTCGACTGTTCTTGCTTCAAGTGGACCTCTGTTCTTGTTTTAAATTGGCACATTAATATATATAGAAGAATAAAAAGGGGATAAATGGATACAAGTCAAGCACCAGGGGCTCACTCCTGTAATCCTAGCTACTCAGGAAGCTAAGATTTCAGGATTACAGTTTGAAGCCAGATCTTACAGGAAAGTCTATAAGACTCATATCTCTAAGTACGAAAAATGCAGAAGTGGAACTGTGGCTCAAGTAAGTAGGAGAGCACTGGCCCAGAAAAAAGCTCAGGGAAAGCATAAAGGCACTGAGTTAAAGTCCCAGGATTAGCAACCAAAAAGGAAAAAAAAAACTGCAAAAATTCATCAATGAAAATGTTTCTATGTTTTCATTGTCTCCATGCATTCTCTAAGAGCTATTTCTCAAAAATGAAGGGGAAAAGTAATGGTAAAGCAATCATTTGCTGAGAGATCCATAGTTTAACCAGCTGACAGAAGTTCCTTCATTTGTAGACATCACATACTAATTACATCTGTATGTTTATATATAGATGTTTATATGTACATATGTGTATATACAGTGAAAGTCCTTTGCAGATGTAAGATTACCAAAGTTGTCTGTGTGACCAGTAGAATGCTCTGAATGGGAAAGTATATCACCTCTAAACTAAGAGCACAAAATATACTGGTTTGAAATTTTGTTGTTTTCTCACTCTGCGTCATTCCTCATGCTTCATCACTAGGCCCTGCAACATATAGGTTAAATCTTATGCAGTAATTATGTTTTACATTATTGAAAACAATAACATAAAATCATTCTCTTAGGGCCAGGAGCATGGCCCTGTGGTAGAGTGCTAGCCTTGAGAAAGCCCAAGGACAGTGCCCAGGTCCTGAATTCAAGTCCCAGGGCTGGAAAAAATAAATAAATAAATGAAAGAAAGAAAGAAAAAGAAAGCATTTTCTTAGTACACATTTCATAATGAACACTGCTTACATCAAACTAAATAAATTAATTGAGGGCCGGGAATTTGGCCTAGTGGTAGAGTGCTTACCTAGCATGCAGGAATACCAGGGTTCAATTCCTAAGTACCACATACATAGAAAAAGCTGCAAGTAGTGCTGTGACTCAATTGGTAGAGCTCTAGCCTTGAGAAAGCCCAACAACAATGCTAAGGCCTTGAGTTCAAGACCCAGGACTGGTAAAATAAATAAATAAATAAGATACCAAAAATATTGGACTGTTTAACAAGTTTAAATGTGTATCAATGCTCCCATTTTTAAGATGTGCTTGCATTCACGAATAGACACAATCTAGATTCAAAACTCTGGTACTGGTATGTCATGGTAAGTATGGACCAGCAAGGTCCCTGTGCTAATATTTATTCCCTAGCTGGCTGAGACATGGGGTGGGCCTCTGGAAGGAAGGTCATTATATGCATGCCATTTAAGAGACCAAAGGGGGGAAAACAAAATGATTGCGAGGGGATGGGGAAGGAAAATAGGGACAAAAACATGAGAAGGGGTATCAATGTGTAAGAAGTAATGCATCTACTACCTGGTGAATGTAACTGTAACCCCTCCATACATTACCCTGACTAAAAAAAGAGAGAGAATATCAGGACCCCAGTCTGTTCTTCTCTCTGATTCCTGATCACCATTAGATGAGCCACAGGTTATACCACTTCAAAGATCCAAAGCAACTGAGCAAAGGTCGAAATGAAACTTCTGAGATCATGTGATAAAATACATCTGTCCTATCAAGCTGTCTTCCTGATTCATCACAGTAATGGAAGGGTGGAACAAAAAAGTCAAACATTTACCACAATGTAATACAAACATTCTGATTTTAATTTTTAAAGTATTCATATATATATTTGTATAATTCTTTACAACAAAAAATACTTGAAATAAAATATATTTAAATTCTCTCAAATTTACATAGTAAAGTCAGATGTATACAGCTTTTGCTACGTATAAGAGTTTTTACATTTGTATATTCAGCAATTAAGAAAAATCAAAATGTTTAGAGCTTTAAAGTATGTATTTAAATATGTACAAAATTACAATACGTTAACTTGTAAGTTCAAGCTTATTTTTATATAATTATAAATTGTGAAAACCACAATTTATTCTAAAGGCAGCATATCAATGCATATGATCAAAGTGAAAACAATGATTATAAATTATAGTACTGTTTCATCCTATCCTATCCAGAAAAGAGGTATTCTTTTTAAGTCTTTATACTATAAATACAAGAGCCTAATTCATTTTAAGTGTCAAAATCGTTGGTTCCCTTTAGCTATCTTTATTAAAAAGTTCATAAAAATATATCATTAAATAACTGAGCATAAGGAATACAACATAGCCCTTGGTTACAAACAATCTCTGTGAATGCTTATTATTTAGTCAGTTGTTTATTCAACTCTTTCTAGGCAGGAAATTACTTTTTTCTTCTTCCTAAATTAAGTGGCCCTAACTACTTTGTTTTTATAGATAACTCTCTTTTCTTGTTTTCAATTCTTTTTCATTTCTTCTTTCTGTCAATATGAGTTTTCAGGATTTGCTGTTAGTTTACAGCTCTAAAAGTCTTCCTCAGTCCCTAACTTCTACTTTTGTGACACAAAAGTCTAAATGCTCCATTAACTTTTGTCCAAGCTAGTGGCATTTAAAATGTGCCTGGCTGGGTGGAAGATTCTCCATTGAAGTATCAGAGTTTATTCCCCTGCATACCTTTCACTATCCTTTTAGTTGCTGAAATTTCATGCTTCCCATTTTCCATGAAAATTTGGCTTCATTCAGCTTTGATTTTTGCTGTTTAAATGTCTCTGGATTAGACTAGAGGTATAGATCAAGTGGTAGAATGCTTTCCTGCCATGTGAAAGTCCCTGAGTTCAATCTCCAGTAACACACACACACACACTCTCTCTCTCTCCCCTAATTTCTGACCCACTGCTCTTCTCATTTAACATACAAGGGTACTTGCTAGACCAACTCTTACTTCATTCTTTCTTCTTGAAGTTGAGTTTATAAACACTACTAAGGTCTTGAAAGTCACTGACTACAGGTAACTCCTGATGGCAGCTTAAATTCTCTTAATTTCTAGTGCATCTGCCTCTGACTTCAAGCCAGCTCACCACCCTCACTTCTGTTGCCCTGATTACAGTGTGTATTAGAGCGCTTCGTGGAAAGCATTAAACTAAGGGAAAGGAATGGGGAAAACCTAATAAAAATTTCATCAAATCAGAAACTTGGGGCTCAAGTAGTATAGCATCAAATTTGAGACCCTGAGTTCAATCCATGGTATTAAAACAACAACAAAAAAATAATCCCCCAAATTTAAAAAAAAAAAACAAAATGTAATAATCTACTTTTCTTTCTTCCTTCCTTTCCTTCCTTCTTTCTTTCTTTTCCTTTCTTTCCTTTCCTTTCCTGTGATGGGGACTGAACTTAGGACCTCATGTGTGCTAGATATACTCCTTTCCTCAGCCTGTCAACCATTTCCTTAATCAGAAAAAATAAATATAAGAATACTAAAAAGTAATTCTTACTGCTTGCTGTTCAATGATCCATTTCTTCCATATCATGAGTAAATTAGCCATAAATCTGACCTAAAGAAATTTGGCATTTAGTTATATTATCGGGTCTGTGAAAAGATGAATAATTTCAGAGTAGATTTTAATGTTTCAATCAAATAATAATAGCTGTCTGCTATATTCAAAGTACTATTTTAAGTGCTCTAAGTAATACACTAGGTCATCAGTTTTTAAAATAAAAAAGTGAAGAATTCAGCACAGAAACATTGGCCAAGACTGAATAAGTAATGTTGCCATGTCTAATTGGCACGTTCCATTACTGAAGGTTGGTCTTTCATCTGAATAATACTATCACAGAACCCAAAAAGCCTTAAAATTCAGCAATATGAGCAATTTGCTTCCTGGGATCCCTGAAGTGAAAAATATGTGTATTCATACAGAATAAACAATCTAGGGAGATACAGAGAAGACAACTAATAGCCATTCTCCTAGTTCAATAACTTGAAGTAATAAATAAGAGCCAGACTAGTAGATATAATTCTAAAACAAATTATATAATAAAACTACTTTTAAATTCACAAGTTTTCAGTAAGGCCCAGAAATCATTGCACAAATGTGCTTTAATATTTTTATATCACAAGTTTTCCACGTAAGAGCAAACATCTAGTCAACACAAATCAAAATGTTAACAAGTTATAATTTTTAAAAGAAAAAAACACCAGTATGTATTTTATGTTTTTGCTTTGTTTTGAAACAGGCTTACCTTGAATTCACTGGGGCTATAGGTCTTGCCACATCCAGCATCATCTCTGTGTTTCTTTTAATGTAAACTTTTAACTCATTGTTGGCTGTTTTTCTTGTTCATAGTTGGAGCTTGCATGCATAGACAATGGAAAATAGTAAGCCTATGTGTGTTTTTAGGCTTTTGATTGGCATTGATGGCATGGGTTTGCTTCTTTCACTAAGACAAAAGAAGATACACATACAACAAATACACTTGGTAACAACCCATCAGTTTTTAAAACATCATTGTTCATATTGAGTAGATAATGCTGTTATGGCACTCTGTGAAACAGATGTCAATTTTGTGGTTTGTCTTCTAATTTGTCCTCTTCATTGTCTGCTTTTTCCAGATCTTGGTCTACTGAAACAGTTGTCACCACTGCATTCTGACTTTGAAAAGATACTTCTGTGCCTGACGGTGGTGGTTTATACAAGAAGATTGCCAATCCATTGAAGATAATGGTGATAATTTTACAAGTAACACCTAAATTCAGAAAACAGAAAATCAGTCATAAGTTTTGGCCGAGTTACTTCGAGACTTGAGAGTTTCTGTGTAAATAGAAAGTCACCACGAAAAAGAGAATTACATATTATAACATTTCTAGGCTTTCAAAATTTAAAATATTCAGGAGGTTGATAATGGTGGATCATGAATTTAGTTTAATCCAAAGGCTGTGGAAAGAGGATCTAGAATTTGAGGTTAGCTTGGACTACAGAGTAAGTTCTGGGCTATCCTATATCTTATAGAGATGCTGACTGCAAACAAACAAACAATAAAAATCTCAGTGGATTATTCTCATGCCTAATAATCCTAACTACTGAGACAACTGAGATCTGAGAATCAAATGTTCCAATCTAGATTCAACAGGATAGTCAGTGAGACTCATATCTCTATTGACCCACCAGAATGCTAATGGAGGACCTCCTATGACTCAAGTGGTACAACACTAGCCTTAAGCAAAAAAGCTCAGGGACAAGACTCAGACCCTGCCTTTAAGTCCCAGGCCTAACACACATACACACATGCACGCACAAATAAAATCATTAAGAAAAAGGACAAATAATGTGGGCTAGAAGTTTGGCCGGGTGGTAGAGTTCTTGCCTAACATGCACGAAGACCTAGGTTCGATTCCTTGATATCACATACATAGAAAAGCCATAAGTGGTGCCGTGGCTCAAGTGGCAGAGCGCTAGCCTTGAGAAAGGCCAAGGACAGTGCTCAGGCCCTGAATTCAAATCACAGGACCTGAAAAAAAATTTACAAACAGCTAAAAGATAAAGATAATGATAAAATAAAATACTTTGTGTCATTCTTGAACCTGAATAAGCTGAAGAATTCTAATATAAAAAATGGAAGATATATGAAAAATAGAAAAGAAGTTTGGGGAAAAGTACTTCTAAAATCAGAAGAAAATCTTTTCAACTATATCATGTTAAATATTTACCAAATTTCTTTCCTACATCAGCTAAAGATATGAAGCATTAAAAATTTATTTCACGGGCTGTTTTTCTTTTCATAACTTTAGTTCAGCCATGTGAAGACAAATGAGTTCAAGAACTAAGCATTTACTAAATGTCACTAAAATTAAAAGTGGACTCACAGCACTTTTTTTTTCAGATTCCTGAGTTATATTTGTTAATCGTTGATATTTTTATGTAAAAAAATGTGCATTTGAAAAACACAAATGCTCATTGGTCTCAACATTAATAGATCTACAGTAAGATTAGTTATCTACATACAACAGTTATGATGCTTTTTTTGCTGGCTTATTTGGAAAAGTACATAGATTGTAATGTCTTTTGGAAGGTAAAATTCTCATGTTCATCAAATGAATAGCAGAACAATTTTTTTCATCCATGTCTTTTGCAAAATATAAAAATAAACCAACCTATGAAATAAATCTTAAATATGAACAAACCTTAAATTTGAATAAAAAGTTGTTTTTCATAAGTAAAATGATGATGGCTTTTTGGTATGCTTTATCAATACTTATGCTCGTGACTTTCTGAATTTATATGTATATTTCTCCAGTGCATATTCTATTTCTTCAAAATTATGAATCCAGTAGTATGCTATGGTTTTAAGCACATGTGAAAATAAGCTAGCCTTGACAAGTGTTTTCACATGAAAGCAGTGGAAAACACAGGATACACACATCAAAAATTTCTCTATATGTATATATTTTAATTTCTAAGATTAATTTTGGTGCTCAATTCAGCAGTACATATACTAAAATTGGAACGATACAGAGAAGATTTGCATGGCCCCTGCACAAGGGTAACACACAATTTGTGAACCGTTCAATGTTTTTTTATTCACAAGATTGTATGTTGGAAATTACCTTTATAACTTGAGAGGGGGTGGGAGAGGGAAAATGGGAGAAAAATATGGGAAGGAGTAACAATGTTTAAGAAGTAATGCCCTCACTACCTATGAATGTAACTGTAATCGCTCTATACAGCAGTAACATTTTTAAAAATAAAAAATAATAAAAGTAAAAGAATTAATTGAAAAATTTAAAACAAATTAAATTGTGATTGTGTGTGTGTGTTGGTCCTAGGCCTGGATGGGGCTGTACCTAAGCTTTACTTTGCTCAAGGATAGTGCTCTACTACCTGAGTCACAGCGCCACTTTCCACTTCTGCCTTCCACTGCTCCTCTTTGTTTTGGGGGGAGTGGTTGAGTGGGTAAGAGTCCCAAGGTCTTTCCAGCCTGAGCTTTCTGAGTAGCTCGGATTACAGACATGAGCCCCCAGCGTCCAGCTATACGTTAATTTTTTGGGTTTTGGTACTGGAGAATATGTTCAGGGCATTGCACTTGCTTACCTAGTATATTTCTCTGTCATTTGCTCCACACCTCAAATCCTTCTCCCAGACAACCTTAGTACCCTTCTGGTATCAGCCTTTTCAGTAGCTAAGATTACAGGTGAGTTACCAGTGTTAAATTTCAACCTGCTAAACTTTGTAAGCACAAACTGTAACCACAAGATGGTTTGCTTGCACTATTTTTTTTTTATTCTTGCCTTTTCTTTCTCCACATTCTTAGTGGGATATGCTGAATATTTCACAGTAACTCTGCCAAAGCAACCAATGACTAAAGAAACTTCACATGTGAATCCTCAAAGTATTCAAGATGTTACTTACTAATGGCTACTAGCATATGGGCCATCCTGATGTTATCATATATCCAGCAAGCTCCTCTGGTGCCACACTCATTTATATCCCAGAGAATGCATGTGCTATCTATTGTCACACCAAATATAATAGGTCCAGGTATTGTGCCTAAAAGAATTAGGGACAAAACACAAATGGATAAAGACCATGGATTACTGTCACAGGCTTTTAAAAACATAGTTACAAGTATATTCTTCTTTTTGTTTTGTTTTGTTTTTGCCAGTCCTGGGCTTCAGCTCAGGGCCTGAGCACTGTCCTTGGACTTTCTCAAGGCTAGAGCTCTACCACTTGAGCCTCAGCACCATTTCCAGCTTTTTTCTATGTATGTGGTACCAAGGAATTGAACCCAGGTCTTTGAGCATGCAAGGCAAGCACTCTACCACTAGGCCAAACTCCCGGCTTACACGTATATTCTTACGGATAGAAATAGGCATTAACCTTATCACAAGCAAATTAACCATATGTCAAAGACATATAAAGAAGCTGTATAGAATATTTTAAATAACTGCATATAATTGTGTTTCTAACAAGTTCAAAAAAGGATTTTAATAGAAATATCTAGATATATTGTTTTAATTTAATAAGGAGCTTAATGTATTTATTTTGAAAAATGCAATATTACACTTATTTATCACAATTATGTATTGTTTTTTACTCATAATGAATATATCTTTGAAATTAGCTATTTTAAAAACTGTGTTAAATTGTACTGATGCACAAGTCTGCTGAACTGTAGTATAGGGTCTATTGTCTGTGGAGAGACATAAACTAATGTGGGTATGTGTATACACATTAAAATGGAAGTATGTGCATGAGAATGTGTATGCCTATGCACATATTTAGTCATCTAGTAAACTTACTTCTATGAATTTATGTGAACACATATATTCTAGGAAACTACAAAATTCTAAATTTCCAATACTATCCATCTTTGCAGGGTCCAACAAAATGCAGATTCAACCAAATGCAAATTTAAAATATTCCAAATGAAAATCATCTATACAAAATAGTTCAAAACTATTATTTTTCTTGCCATTCTTTCCTAAACAATTTAGTTTAACAACTACTTTCATAACATTTCCCTTGTTTTATCTACTGGTCTGGAGACAATTTAAGTACATGAAGAATGGTTGTACATAAATCACCGCCATTTGCTATGAATCAAACATATTCTTGAGGCAGTATTTCTCAGAAATACTGGTCTGTTTTATAATAAGTGCACTTAATTAGCCAGCCACTAGTGTCTCATCTATAACCCTAGGTACTCAGGAAGCTGAGATCTGAAGATTCTAATCTGAAGCCAGTTTATGCAAGAAAGTCTATGAAACGTGTATCTATAATCAACTACCAAGAAAAAAATGAAAGCCAAAGGTGTAACTGTGGTTCAAGGAGTATAACATTAGCCTTGAGCAAAAAAACGTCAGGGAAATCACCTACGCTCTAGGCCCAAGCCCCAGGAGCAGTACACACACACACCTCACAGTGTACTTGACTGTGAGGCATCATTTTCTAGCCCCCTTTCTGCCATAATTAATTGTATAACTCAGCAAAATCTTGAATTCCTCAGGGAATTCATTTCCTCATCTGAAAAATGAGAACATGAACTAGATGATCACTAATGTTCTTTTTGTTTGATAAAAACCTCAGCATGATATTTATAGTATTAGTTTCATTAAAATCCTCACATATCTGTTACAACATCAAGTTTTCTGTTATAAATTCTTCAAATAATTTTTTTTTCTAATGCTGGGATTTGAACTTTTGCCTTCTAGTCAGGCCATCTACCAAATGAGCATTGCATAGGTTATTTTGTGAGACGAGATCTCACTTTAGGACCTAGTCAGACTTAACTGTTATCTTTCTGTTTCTGCTTCCTCATCTAGCTAAGAAGACAATCATTGTTTGAGATGGATTTTCATGAAGCCTCTTTACTCTCTAAACTGGCCTCAACTTGAAATCCTCTAATCTCTACCTTTGACATAGCTACTATTACTGGATAGACTCCTTGCAACCGGCCAGCAATTCTTAACATGCTATCTTGATCTCATTTCGTTCTCAAATGTTTCATTTCATTGTTTTTTATTGGTGGTGCAACATGGTCATATCCTAAATGGGGATAAAAGTGTGAAGGAAAGAAACTGTATATGGATGGTCATATTTTATATTTCAAATAAATCATACACACTTTTTAACAGTGGTTAGTACATCAGGAAAATGGACATGTAGTTTACATAAATTCATGTGCTATGTACAATTTGAACAAATATGTATTCTTAATTTTCTCAACTCATACCATATCAGAACAAATTAATAACACCAATGAAACAGAAGAGCAAACAGTTTCCAATAAATTATTTTGAAATGACATACCCAATAATCGAAGCAACATGAATTGTATTCCAAGTGCTAAGGACCTTTGCCTGTGATTAACACACCTGGAAATAGTAAACATAAATGAGTTTATATTGCATGTTCAGAATTTGAACATGTGCATACTTATATCGATTTAGCATTTCTATAGTAAATGTTGTTCATATGAAATAAATAATTTCCTGCAAGTTCTCATGCATAGTTTACTCACTCTAAGATTATAAAAAAATTATAGCAAAATTGGGTAAAAAAATAGAAAAAAGTTATCAGAACTAAAATATTACAAATAATGCCCAGTTATAATTCCTATGAGTTTTAACCAAGTTCATAGAAAAAAGAGACATGTATTATTAACAACACTACTCATTAAACTGCTCCGCAAAATAACTATAAAAAAATACACTCCAGGGCCAAGAGTTTGGCTTAGTGGAGAGTGCTTGCCTAGCATGCACAAAGACCCAGGTTCTATTCCTCAGTACCACATACACAGAGAAAGCCAGAAGAGATGCTGTAGCTCAAAATGGTAGATTGCTAGCCTTGAGAAAACTCAAGGACAGTGCTCAGGCCCTGAGTTCAAGCCCCCAGATTGGCAAAAAAAAAAAAATACACTCCATCATAAAAAAAGACCACAAATGACATATTCACAGAAACATTCTCAGTAGAGAAAGCTGAAAGTCTTTTATCTAAGATCAGCAGAAAAATAATTTTTTTCCTACAACCTCTACTCAACATAGCATTCAAATTCACAGCTAAAATAATTAGGGAAAAAGAAAAGCAAGTCATGCAAATTAGATAGAACTCTACGCAATAAAGAAGAATTATCCAAAAAGTTAACTAGAAAAGAATCTCTTTATAATTGGGAATAAACTTAACTGAAGAAAGGGAAGTCTTATATGCTAATAAATACATAAAAAGTAAAAATGCTGACGATAACACAAATACATGGAAAGATATCCTATGTTCACAAGTTGGAATAACAACATCAAATAAGATTATTTACATATCCATAATATGTGAAATAATCTACAGCTACAACAAAATCCATATAAAAATGAAACATGGGAAAATGGATGAAAACGGTGGAATTTATCAGTCACATAATGATAGTACAGCATATTTTCTCTCATTTATGGCAGCTAAAGGATAACAAATTAAAACCAAACACACCAAAATATGGAAATCAGAGCATATCTTCTAGAAATGGAAAAGGAAGGGAAAAGATGGAAGGTAGGGATAAGAAAAAATAGAATGTTATCAAATCATGTGTTATCTAAGAATGTAAATATCATGATTAAACTCTTTACTGTGTACCATTTAATATATGCCACTTAGTTGCCTTCTTTTATAGAAACAGAAAACTATTGAAACTCAAATGGAACTACAAAAATAACCAGAATGGTCACATCAGTTTTGAGCAGAATAAAGCTGAAGGCATACCCGATTTGAAATTTTAATACAAGTAATAAGATTCTGATATGAAAACATACATATAGAGCAATGAAGCAGAATAAAACCCCTGAAATAAATACACATGTTTGTTGCCCATTGCTCTTGGACAAACAAGATTTCAAAGAACAGTGGACAAAGATTTTTCTTCAGTAAATTATATTAGGGGAACTAGATATTCACATTCAAAGGAATGAAATTGAGTCCTTATCTAATACAATATACAGAATTCCATTAAATCTGCATAACAGTGCAGAGTTATAATCCCAGCTTTAAGAGGTTGAAGTAAGAGGATCAGCTGTTTAAGGCAAGCCTGGGCTTATGGAGGCACCCTATGCAAACAAACAAAAAAGGAAAAGAAAAAAACCAAGAAGCCCATTCAGAATAAACTAACATCTTAAAATGTAAAAGTTCCTTGACAAGCCAGACAAGGTGGCTCACTCCTGTAATCCTAGCTACTCAAGTAGCTGAGGTCTGAGGATCAAGGTTCAAAGCCAGCCCAGACACTAAAGACCCTGAGATTCTTGCCTCCAATTTACCACTAGAAAACTGGAAGTGGTGCTGAGGCTCATGGGGTAGAGTAATACCCTTAAGCTAAAGAGCTCAGGGACAATGCCCAGGCCCAGAGTTCAAGCCCTATGACCAACACACACAAAAGAATGTTCCTTGACTTTAGTTTGGCCAATGATTTTTTAGATATATCACAAGTACAGGCAACAAAAGCAAAAATAGGTAAATGGTATCCCATCAAACTACATGCTTTTTACCCCAAGAATCCATCAATGTAGAGACAACCAAAAGATACTTTAAAATAACAGCAAACCATACAGACAAAGAGTTAATATCCAAAAGAAATCTGAAAATCAAACAGCATAGTAATAAGAAAAAATTGAATTTTTAAAAATCAGCAAAAGATTTGAACAGCCATTTTTCCAAGAAAGACATACAAATGTGAAAACAAAAAGAAAAACGTTTCAAATTACTAGGTATCGGTGAATATACATCGAAACCAAAATAAGATACCACCTCACACCTGTTAGTATTGGCTATTGAAATAAAGACAAAAGACAAAAATGTTGGCAAGGATACAGAGGAAAGGATACCTTGGTGAACCCTGGGGAAGAATGTAAATTGGCACATCCATTATAGTAAGTAGAACAGAGGTTCCTCCAAAGATTAAAACCAGAATTAACATGGGCTTGACCAATCTTCACTTCTCGGTACTTATCAAGGAGAAATAAAAATCAGAATGTCAAAGCAATTTTGTACTCCTGGGTTCACTGAAATATTATTCTCAATTGCTAAGATGTGGAATCCACCTCAGTGTCAATCAGTGAATGAATAGACAAAGGAACTGAGGCGTATAACACCATTCTGTCTCAAAGAGAAAAGAAATTCTGTTCTATGTGACATGAATGACTTTAGAGGACTCAATATCAACTAGTATAAACTAGGCAAAAATAAATTACTGCACAATCTCACTCATCTGTGGATACCAAAAAAGCTAATCTCAGGAAAGTAGAAGATAGAATGGCAATTGTGGGAGTTTGAAGGTGAGGAAATGGGAGGATTTGGTCAAAGAATGCAAGGTTTCAATTTTGTAGGGTAAATTCTAGAGACTGATTTCACAGCAGGATGGTTGTAGTTAATGATTTTGCATTATATGCTTAAAATTTACAGTGAATGGACTGTACATTTTCTCACTAAATACAAACACGTGTGCACACACACACACGTGCACACACATTCTCAACAACTGGAAGGTCATGGATATGTACACTAGTTTGATTATGATAACCACTTAGGCAGTGAGCAATTATTAAGACTCAAAGTACTGACAAGGGAAAAGTCTAGAATTTGTTATGAAAGATACAGACAGATTAGGAAGTCTGGAAGGGCAGGTGGGAAATATCCTGGTAAAGAATAAGGAAGAGCTGGCCACCTCTGGCTCATGCCTGTAATCCTAGCTACTCAGGAGGCTGAGGATTGCAGTTCAAAGCCAGCCCAGGCATTTCTGTGAGACTCTTAATTTTCAATTAACCATCAGAAAACCGGAAGTGGTACAGTGGCTCAAGTGGTAGAGTGCTAGCTTTGAGCTGAAGAGACAGCGAATTCAAGCCCCAGACCCCCAAAATAAGAAGAGAGAAAGAGAGAGGGGAGGAAGAGGGAGAGAGGGAGGGAGGGAGGGAGGGAGGGAGTCAACCAAAAGTCCAAACTCTGGCCAGCATTCAGGTAATAGAAATATTTAGGCAGAATACATACGCTTTGGAATCTGGCACAAGTGGATTGCTTTTAATTTCCATGATTCCCAAAAACATTTTAACAAATCTCCAGTTCGTAACTGAAGACTTCATGAAACAATCAGGGAAACTTAAACTAACACCAGGTAGGTATAAGCCAAGCAGAGAAATGCTAAGACAAAACTTAAACTAACACCAGGTAGGTATAAGCCAAGCAGAGAAATGCTAAGACACTTATATATGATCTCAATTACTTCCCACTTATCTTAATAGCTCATCAAATACAGAGCTCATGACATCTTTTGGACTAAGTATACTTGAACAATTCACTTATTCAACTTATGTCCCAAATTAACCCAAGTCTATATTCCCACCATTGCACATGTTTTCTTAGAGACTGCAAACTTGATAATACACATACCTTAATATAGACACAGTTATAGGAGTACCAGCCATGAAAGTAAAAATCACTGTAATGAAGAAAATGCCGAGAAACATGGGCAAGTTTGTACACTGAGTTCCACATTTTCCAGCTTTAGCTTCAAAACTAAAACTTTCTTCTGCAAATGAAATTTCTAATTTTCTTTCGATACAGGAACAATTGTAGTATATCTGAAAACATTAGGCACAAAAACACTAAAATTGTTAACTTCTAAAAGGTATTTTATCATTGTTAATTCGATTATTTCTTAATACTATTCTAATCTATAAGTAGTGCTGAAGAAAAGTTATCAAGTTTCAGTGCTAGAAGCAAGCTGCATTTACAAAATAAGTCATCTGTCTTGATTTGTGAGGCTCTAAGTTCAACTTATGACTCATTATTGGCTTATTTAAAAACAAATGGGCCAGGGGCCAGGAGCTTGGCCTAGTGCTAAAAGTGCTTGCCTAGCATGCACAAAGACCCAGGTTCAATTTCTCCATACCACCTACATAGAAAAAAGAAGAAGTGTGTGGCTCAAGTGGTAGAGCTCTAGCCTAGAGAAAGCCCAAGGACAGTGTTCAGGCCCTGAGCTGAAGGCCCAGGACTAGCAAAATAAAACAAAACAAACAACAATAAGAAACAAATGGGCCAGGCTTGGTGGCTCACACCTGCAATCCTAGCTACTCAGAAAGCTGAGATCTGAGGATTACAGTTCAAAGCCAGCCAGGGTACTGAAGAACATGAGACTCCAATTAATCACTAGAAAAAAGGAAGCTGGGCTGTGGCTCAGGGGTAGGGTGGTAGCCTTGGGCTGATGACCTCGTGGATAGTGCTCAGGCCCAGAGTTCAAGCCCCACGACCCACAAAAAATATAAAAACATAAAAAAAATAAAATGGATGATAAGATTTATGATTTCACATACACCATAACTGCTCAAAATGTGTTTCCATGCTAACTTTTTCTTTTTTATTATAGAGAGCAAAGAGAAATCTATAGTAACAATCCTCAGTAGGTTGAAAGACCAAACACCACAATTCTGGTAAATACCACAGTAAAATTATCTACTGCATCCTATGACCTTGGAAAATATTCTGCTTTTCACTACATCCTTTATACCTACAATTTTTGGTATAGCTTTAGTGAAAGAAAACTGTAGCCTTCTTAAAATGATATACTTATCATATATAGAGTTATCTATGTAGATTTTAAAAATATGAAACATTGAAAGTTAGCATGTCAAAAAAAGCATGAGTTTGGCCTTTATAGAAAAAAGAAATTTCAGATATTAAAAAAAAGGTTGTTGGATGACATAGACATAAAAATTTATACTCTATAGACATAATGTTTTATTACATAGATTAATATGTATATATGAATACAAATCCTCAGCCTAATTTTAATTGTGTTCTAAAATCTAAGTGCCAGTGATTGTATAAGATTCCCTTCTTGAATACATGTTTGTTAAATGTCATTTGAAATATGATGTAAAAATCAATGTTAATAAATTCTTTAAAAAAAGAATAATAAAAGGTTGTTGGTCATAACTATTTTTTCCTGAAGTCTTCTATTAAGTTTTTATAGATAATACTTAATAATGACAGAATGTTTCATTCCAATGATCAGAACTGCATATAATGAGCCTATAAGGTCTATTATGAGTCGACATGGATATATTTATGTAAGACTTGTCTCTTTTGGTGGTACTGGGGTTTAATCTCAGGGACTTGTTCTTGTTGGATTTACCTTCTTGAATTACATCCTCAGCTCTAAACTGCAAATCTCTACCCCACATCCCCATTGTATAGTTCTTAGTTTTTAATTCATTTTAACTAACTGTACAAACAACTTTCAATTCAATACAGCAGTCTGTAAGTATAATGCATCTTGATCAGTGTTACCTCTTGCATCAATCTCCCCATACAATGTTCATATGCGAAACAATGGGGCTGGGTAAACTGAGGGGATAGGTAGGGTTAGAAGAAATGAGAAAGAATGACGAAGGACTATTGAATGTTTTCATATAACCATCTTTAAAAAGTGTAAGTTGCATGCCAAGTGTTGTGGGTCAAGACTGTAATCTTAGCTACTTAGGAAGTAGTTCATGGTTGAAGGGTAACCAAGGCAAAAATAAGTTCAAGACATGCCATCTCAACAAATAGCTGAGAGCAGTGCTATGCACATAATCCCAGATATCTGGGAAGCTCAATGGTTGGATAGAAATGCCTGTCATCCCAGGTACAGGAAAGCAGAAGTAGGAGGATCAAAGTCCAGGAAAGTATGGGAAAAAACTTGGCCCTAACTTGAAAAAGCCAAAATGGAGCTGGAAGTATGGCTCAAGTGGTGGGAAGGCTGATATGCGAGCACGAGGGCTGCTGAGTTCAATATGAAAATCTTATTACTTGCTATATTTTGATTTATTCCCAGAAGGAAGATCAAAGCCTCGTCTACTGAGGTAGTTTTAATGTACTTATTACATGTAAGTATATTAAATATATTTTCACATATATACATGCATGTACATATGACCAAATAAAGTATACAACTACATGTACACATTTCTATATTTGTTTTAGAATGAATTTCAAGCAGCTTTGCAGACTTTAATCACTTGTACCTATTTGTTATACATTCTTAGAATCTTAAACTTGCCTTCATAAAAGAAAATGAATGGCACTACACTACACTATCCTGTATTTCAATTTTCTGTTCTGGTTCTAAGATTGAACTCAGAGCCTCATACTCTTACTCAGTTTGTTTGCTCATGACTGGCATTCTACTAGTAAATTCATGCCTGTACCTTAGTTTTTCATGGAATAGTTAGAGATAAGGTCTCATAAACTTTTCTGCCAAGGATGGCTTCAAATCACAATCCTCCGGGTCTCAATTTCCTAAGTAGCTAGTATTGATTACAGGTGTGAGAAACCAGTGATTGGCTCTCCTACATCTCTGCAAAGTTACCATGTTAGCTACGAATACCCGGTTCTTGCCTCTTTCATTACCTGAATTATCAACGACAGTTGCCCATGAAACTATTGGAGTCTTTCTCCACTTGAGAAATAAGGACCAGCTATGGTAGACGTGGGGGAGGAAAGAAAGAATAGACTCCACAGAAACCCAGGAGAAGGTTGCAGGGAGGGTAATCATAAATAGACAAATGCGTGGCTTCATCAAGGGCAGAGTTACCTTTGATTTCCTATTCAAAACAGAGTTTAAACAACCTGCAAAGCAGGGAGAGAAATATTGGACTCCATCTCCACCGCAGAGAGGATAATAATAGGACCTCAAACAGTTACAATTGGCATTACAAGGGGCTGTCAAGTTCCCCACTTTTCCTGTCCTGCAAATAAGAAAAGACAGATGGTTAAATTCCTTATGGCATAACTTCTTAACAAAGAGCTGAGAAGCATATTTCACCCTGTCATTCAGCAATGTATTCTAGTCACTCAATACCTAATTCCTGAAAGGATAAGACAAAATTTCTTCTTTTGCACATAAGAACAACTTCTTGTGAGAGATGGTTAACCAAACAAGAACAACAAGCAGTTACACAACTGCAATAGAAAATATGAAACCAAGTTTCTGTGTCCTCGCTCTACCATTCCCATGAGGAAGTGGGTCTGTGAATTCTGGATCTTCAGCAGTGACCCCCACCTCTATCCACCAGATGCCATTAGCTTTCTCAAGTTGCAGCAAACAAAAATTTCCACATTTGTAAAATTTCCCTAGAAGACATTATTTAGAACTTAAAAAGGTGAATAAAATCAAGTTGTCCAACACACTCAGTTCCCAGTGAGAAAACTGAGGTTTAAGATACTTTCCTTTACTTGCCAAATACAGTTTCCTATGTTCCAAGCCAAGTATTCTTTTACACTGTAACCTAAGAGAAAGCAACATCTGTTACAATATAAAGCTTACTCTAAGCTGGGCGATCGGTGGCTCATGCCTGTAATCCTAGCTACTCAGGAGGCTGAGATCTGAGGATCAAGGTTCAAAGCTAGCCCAGGCACAAAAGGGCCTGAGACTCTTACCTCCAATTAAGTGGGGCTTGGCTCAGGGGTGAGGTGGTAGCCTTGACCTGAAGAGCTCAGGGACAGCGCCCTGGCCAAGGCCAAGTTCAAACCCCACGATCCAAAAAAAAAAACCAACTTACTCTAGGGCCAGGAGTGTAGCGTAGTGGTAGAGTGCTCACCTACCTACCATGCATGAAGCCCTGAGTTCAATTCCTTGGTACCACATACACAGAAAAAGCAGGAAGTGGTTCTGTGGCCCAAGTTGCAGAGTGCTAGCCCTGAGCAAAAAGTGTCTGAAGACAGTGCTTTAGATCACAATCTGAAGCAAATCCATGTAGGGACCCTTATTTTTCAAATAAGGCAAAAATAGGACTGAGGGCAAGGCTCAAGTGATAGATGTAAAGGTCCTGAATTCAAATTTTAGCAGTACCAAAACCCAGAAAAATCTTAATCTCTGATAACTTTTCTTATTCCTGAGGAATCTTTAAACCTCATTTTTACTAATTAGGCCAGAGTCTCTCTTAAAACTTGTCAAAGAAAATTAAAAACCTCTCCTTCTTTTGAATTCCATGGTGCATCTCCAATTACCTATTTCATTATTTATTCACTACTGTATTTTCTAGTTGTCTCCTTCAGAATGAGGATGTGGCTACAAAATCTTGTCATAGGGAGCATTCAATGAATGTTAACTAAATGTAATGGAGCTTAACCAAACACTGCTATACAACAAATGCTATCATGTGATGCCAAGGAATGCTAGACACATGAAAAGCAACCACAAATCACAATTATTGCCAGTGACATGACAAACATTACTATGGAAATTACTCTTAATTTACATCATCTGAATATTCTATGACACAAAATTACAGAGTCCTTGGACCTAGAATACCACCTACCTTCACAGCCTCATGCCATTACCCCCTGCTGTGCAATGTCCACCTGCCTGATCTGCTTCCCATGGCTCAGAAATTCATAGTAAAGCAAAACAGATAAAGAAAACCAGCTACAAGGACAAACATAGCCACAGGACAGAGGAGCCAAGAAATATCAACCCCTAGGATTAGCTTCAGGTTCTCTTCTATTCCTACTTGGAATATTTTCAGGCCACCTGTAGTGGTATGTTTATAATCCAAGTGTAGTATGTTTATAATCCAAGACACTCATGAAGTAGAAATTGGAAGAATCGTTTTGAGGCTAATCCAGGCAAAAAGTTAGTAAAACTTCATCTCAATAAATAGGCTGGGCATGGTATCATGGGCTGTCATGTAGTTTCCAGCTGTGCAGGAATTGTAGGGAGGAGGACTGTAGGACTGTAATCCAAAGCCAGTCCCAGGCAGCATCTGAACAATAACTTAAACAAAAGGAAGTAGAGTTTGTCTCAAGAGTACCTCACAAGAAAGGTCAAGAAAGAGAGACACACACAGACACAGACAGAAAGACAGAAGCAGAGATACAAAGACAGAGAAAGTGAGACAGAAAGAAAGACAGAAAGAAGACAGAGTCAAAAAGAAAGACACATAAAAGAAGACATAGAAGGGAGGCAGATGCACAGAATTTTATTCAAAAAAGTAGTTCTAATTTAAAATTTTTAAATTAATAAGAAAATATAATGCAATCTTCTCCCTAAGATGTGCCCATGTGCTTTCTCTTATTCTAACAAAATGCAGAATAGGACAATGTATAGAGATTACCAGATGACTTTGGCTGGCAGGTCTGGAGGCCAGAAATCCAAGACCTTGTGATACTGGTATCTGCTATAAATCCGGCAAAGTCCTGTTGTGTACTGTAAGATGGTGGAGGGATCTCATGGCAGAACAGAGAGAGCAAACTGACTTGGATTTCTTTTCACTTTAGATGAAATCACTAATATGAAATCCCTAATCTACCATGCATGCTCCATTTGAATGACTTCCTATAATCCTAGCCATCTTCCCAAAGTCTCCACTCCCATATCATTAACATGTCAATTTGAGGACTTTTTTTTCCAACCCAGAAATTTTTAGGAGACACATTCAAATCATTACAAATCTAAGTCCTTCTTAGGTAAGAATTCTGCTTTATTACTGTTTTTATCCCTAAACCAATAAAGGTGCCAAGGATACTATTTAAATGTCCTTTAAACAAAGGCCTACAAGTTTTAAAGCAGCAATCATTGAGACAAAATTCAGGAAGCAGAAACTGGGCATGCTGGCTCATGACTGTAATCCTAGCTACTCAGGAGGCTGAGTCTGAGGATCAAGGTTCAAAGCCAGCCCAGGCACTAAAGACCCTGAGATTCTTGTCTCCAATTTACCACTAGAAAACTGAAAGTGGTGCTGTGGCTCAAGGGGTAGGGCGGTACCCTTGAGCTGAAGAGCTCAGGGATAGTACCCAGGCTGAGTTCAAGACCCATGACCCACAAAAAAAAAAATCAGGAAGCAGAGATCTGAAAGCTAGTAGTAGAAAAAAATAAGTTTGAAAAATCTCTTTTTAACCACTATCCAGGCAAAGTGGCACATGGATGGCATCCCATGTCATTTCCTACAGCAGAAAGCTTAAATAGGAGGATTATAGTCCAGGCTTGCCTTAGGCAAAAAGCACTAACTCAAAAATACCAGAGCAGAAAGAAATGGAGATATGTCTCCAGTAGTAGGGTACCTGCCTACCAAGTTCAAATTCAAAGCCCTGAAGTCAATCCTCTTTATCACTGATAGGAAGGAAGGAGGAAGGGAGGGAGGGAGAGAGAAAGGGAGGGAAGAAGGGATGGAGGGAAGGAGGAAGAAAAGAAGGAAACCCCCACATACCATGTATTCTTACACAGAAAACAAAATGGCTTGTGAAGTTATTTTCCTCTTATTTTTCCCTTATGATTGTTACTGTTTCTGACTTTGTTACCTGATATATTGTATATACATTTTTTAGTTGTTTATTTGAAATAGGGAAGTGAAGGGGAAAAACAAGATGATTGGGAGGGGGTAGGAGGAGGGAAAGGGGAACAAAAACTTGATAAGGGTTATCATTGTTCAGGAAGTAATGTACCCACAACCTGACGAATGTAACTGTAACCCCTCTATACATTACCCCAACAATAAAATACAATTTTAAAAAATTCGTATCATCTGAGTGAAAAAGCATATGTTTTTGCAAATGCACACACAATTCATTACTATTTAAAAATACTGAAATTTGTATTTGGTTATCTGAAATTGGATAGGGAACGGGGGAAAACAAGGTGAGGCATGGGGGAGGGGGAAGGGAAATGGGGACCAAGACATGTGAAAGGGTATCAATGTATGGGAATTAATGCACCATTTATCTGGCAAATATCATGTAACCCTTCTATTAATTACAATAAAAATATATTAAAAAATACTGAAATATATTTACCCATTGTATGACTCAGACACACCAGCAAATGGTCCATTTTCACATTTGGCATAAATAAATACAAAACTCAAGACGAGGGCCACTGTAGATGTAAGCAATGCAAACTTCATAGTATTTTTACAAGCCATCTTGAATTTTGAAACAAGGACACCACCTAAAATCTGACCGAGGGCAGCACCAGGAATTAGAACAGCCCCTAGTGAGAAACAAAACCGAGAGACACACACAGACATTCAGTCATTCACACCAACCATTGGAAAACATTAAAAATATCAATAAGGATGTAAAGTTAAGCATTTACCAAACATTCAAGTGCAAAAGTGACTCACAGTTCCACTATGGAAGAGCTTAATAAAATGATATGTTGAGCATGAAGATATTTATCACCACCACCTTAATTTTATATAATTAAATTATCTGATATAAACAATCAGAGACTTTTCTCAAAGTCAGCATGACATATAAATTTCAAATGTGAAATATCTAAAGTACAATGTGCAATGTATTAAAGTAAAATAAATAGATGAAATTAAACAAACAAAAAAGAATGTTTTACCTCCAAGGGTGGCTGCAAAGCTGGATGTCAATCCAAATTGATTTTCTATAAATTTAGGTAAAAATGTAGCAAATCCAGTAGTAACTAAGGCTTCAGAAGAGGTTGATAGAACTAAACACATAAAGACAGTATTCCTCATCAGATTCTAAAGAAAAAATATAGTTCACCAAATGAATAACTATGACCATACTGTCCAGTGAAGCATTATGGTGATAGCACAATGAAGCGGGTTTTTAATAAACACATATTACCTGGGAAACTCAAAAGATGTCTTCGAATACAAAAATGTAACTATAGATGATTAATACATTTACAATGATTAAAAATGTACATATGGAACACATAGAAAACAGAGAGGTCATTCATTAGGACAATGATTAAGGCTTTGTTATACCCTAAGGGCCAGAACGGCAGGTAAGCACCAGACTTACTATTAACTGTCCACACTGTACAGCTTGCCCTATTATGTTCTTAAACTGTGTTTTGAATTCATATGTCCAGTGAATGAAGACCTTAAGACTGTAAATATAGGTGCAAATAGTTTCCAAGGAGGAAGCACATATCTTTCTATAACTCAAAATTCAGTAATTAAAAACCTTAGCTACACAATTTAGCAACTAAATAAGAGTCTCTGTTGCTATATCCCTCATAATTAGCCTAAACTAAATTGCTCACCACAGTTAGCCTAAACTGGTCAATTTTCTGAAATCAAAGATAGATTCATGTGGCACTGTTTCAAGACTGAGGAGCATAGCTGCCTTCTAAAGATTAAAAAAAAAAGATCACAAACTAAATATGGACACATAAGTCAAAATCAAGCTGACATGAAATGTCTCATCTGTACATTCAAACACAGAAAATTAAACAGCATCTATTTAATATTGGTTTGTTTTACCTTTAAAGCAGCTGGAAAATCTTTAATACTTTTCCCAAAATTTTCATCTGTGTGATGTAATACAGTACTTTTATTCTGATGAGCCTGGGAAGTTTTTCCTGCTTGAATCTTTGCTGTACCTACAAACACAGTAAATTGACTCACTTGCTCATCCTTTCAAAAATGGTTCCGTATAGCTGACATATACTTACTTCAATAAGTACATGAATTCCCTAAGACATAAGGCCAGTTCTTCTCTCATTAACTGGTAGGGAAATCCTACCAGTCTAAACATTTTAAAATGAGACAGTTCGATCACAACACTTACTCCAAATAAGGAGTCTAAAACAATTATATCTTTCATGGTGTTCTTTTTTTCATAGTAGATGTACTTTAAAGCATTTATGCTGTATACCTTTGCTTTATAATGGAAAAATTTGCTGGCAAATGAAATATTTTCTATCTATCATCATATCCTTTGAGTTTTAATAATAGTTATATGAATAAATCTGAGAGTATTTTAAATGAATAGTTATAAACTAGATGGGCCAGGGTAGAAAGAACTGCTTCTGTACTTTCAACAATAAGTAATTAACATGCATGATGTATATCAGATTGGTCCTTGAAACTTATGACCAATTGAACATGAGCTACCAATTTATCATATGCTTCATATAAAGCAGGGATCAATATACAACAACAAATTAGTAAATACTAGAGATGAATACACAGTTTCATTAATTACCAGTTTGAAACAAAATTATGTTGGCTGTTACCTTATAGTCCTCAAAACAGACATTTATAAATTTATGCAGGCAACTGAAATTTTATAAAATAAATGAGAATTTTTGGTTGTTTTCGATCCTATAGGGAACAATATCTGATCTAGAATAAAATACTGAAGTTTACAAAAGAATTTTTACCTGGTAAATGTTTTGGAAAGCAAGAGAAAGGTATTATCAATGACCAAGCAAAGAGCCAAGCTATGAGAAATCCAATCCACCAAGCCCCCAGCCACCTTGGGTCCTCTTCTGTGATACCACCACTGTGTGATAGAAAAACAGAAAAAAAGAGCAACTCAGTCTTCAAATACTTGACATTTTGATTTCTAAATGTGTGTGTATATGTGTGCGCGCCCACACACATGCACGCTCAGGCACACACCAGCCCTGTTAAAACTCAGGGCCTGGGTGCTGACCCTGAGCTATTCTGCTCAGGGCTAGCACTCTAGCAATTGAGGCACAGCTCCACTTCTAGCTTTTTGGTGGTTAATTGGAGATAAGAGTCTGGCTTTCTGGCCAGAGCTGAGTCCAAATAGCTATCCTCAGATTTCAGCCTCCAGAGTAGCTAGGATTATAGGCGTTAGCCACCAACAGTCAGCTAAAATTTTCATGGAGCCGTTGTAATAGATTCAGAAACATAGAGCAGACATAAATGAGTTATGGGAACAATAGTTTAGGGGCCAGGAGTGTGGCCTAGCGGTAGAGTGCTTACCCAGCATGCCCTGGGTTCAATTCCTCAGTACAACACACAGAAAAAGCCAAAAGCGGTGCTGAGGCTCAAGTGGCAGACTGCTAGCCTTGAGCAAAGGTGCTCAAGGCTCTGAGTTCAAGCCCCAGGACAGGCAAAAACAACAACAACAACGCAATAGTATTTTACACGGCAAATATATCATAAAAGTTTAAAATATTTAATAGTAAGCATAAGCATATTAAAAACATGAAAATATATACGGAATTTCTAAACATTTTTACTTTAGTTATATACTTTTTAGTTTATTTAATGAGATAAAGTTTGACAGGAAAACATTTAGTTTAAAAGTTTATACACTGCATTTCAGTTCTAGCATTTCTTTTAATTCAAGTTAATTTTTTGTTTAACGGATCTCTTATTTTAATATTGATAGGCTCTTTCCAAAAGCTTTCATTTCTGCAACTCATACAATTACTTGCTGTCCTATAATTCTTCTTGTCTAATTCCAGATTTGTTGCGCTTACCTATTTTACTTTCTCCCCAAAGACTGAAGTAGGATAGACAGCACAGAGAACAAATCACATATCCAGCATGATTTCTTACCCATCACTGTGTTTATGTTAAGCTTTGTACAGTCAGGACTCTCCAAGATGAATTAGGAAATGGTAAGAGGGCTCTTAGATTTGACAACTTGCCATTTGCCAGTTTGTGTATATCACTTACCTTATAGAATTATTGGGAAGATTAAATAAGCTATCTGGACTATGATCCAGGATAAATAATGTGAACTATTACTATTTTTACGATTGTTTTTGTCACATTTGTAGGACACAAATATAATTGTGATCTCTGTGATATTAGCAGAGATACCAGAGAACTTAATCTAATAATAATCATACTCCTTTAAAACTATTCATGCTATCTACCTCCAACTATGTCTACTGAAAATACAGTTCATTTTTATTACTGTTCCCTGCCATTGAATAATATTGGGATCCTAAATACATGTATTTAACAATTTTACCAGATGACACCACAAGGAAAATTGTAAGTAAAAATTGTGTATTCAATTTCCTAAAATTTCCACGACACCCTGAATAAACATCGAAAATGTTCTGTGATCTTCACATTTCTAAAACAAAATAAATTTAAGTGAAAAAAAAAGATAGTGCCTTGCCTTTCTTCCACAGCAATATCAATGTACATGGTTAACAACTGTCCACCCAACACATAGCCAATCGCAGGACCTAAGATTGACATAGAATAGCCAATACCTAGAAGAAGATTAAAGGTATTAGAAACATCCACATGAACAACTCTGTTTCACACATCAAATAATTTTGATGATAAATACTTTTATGTAGAAAATTCTGACTGAGTAGGCCTGCATCTAAATTACATGTATTTCCCCTCTAAAATGATATTTGAATGATATCCATTTACTCGATTGTTAGGACAAAGCACCTAAAAATGTACAACTCACTGCTAAAGTTATTGGATTGCCATAACCATTCTAATTAGCCAAATAATTACAAATCTATGGTCAGTTATAACATGTCAATTGGTGGAAGGACAGAACACTTTTACTAATAGTAATAATTACATTTTACTGTCTTGTAGAAGAACATGATGTGAAAAACTATCTTTCCCACTCTCCATGTACTGGAAAGCATACATTAACTTCATATGGCAGATTTCAAAATGTAGATTGTCTGATAAGTAACCAGTGCATTCTTAGTTATTTCATTAGAGACTGACCCATTTCCATAAACAATGGGACTAAATTAAACATACATCTGCCAAATATTTTAAATTTTCCTACTTAGAACAGTTGCAATAAAAAGAATGTGACTATTTTACTATTGTGATTCTTATTCTCAGATGTGAAATAATATAAAACTTCAATTACACCCAAAACTTAGTATATCACTGGTAAAATGAGTTATATAATAGATCAAGTGTTCAATGGTGATGATAAGATGATCTAAAAATTATGTTTTTATTTATTAGTCAACTCCTTGACTTGTAGGGCTGTAGGAAAAAAAAAGCTGTAGGAAAAATTTTATTAAAATGCTCTCGCATAATGATTGATAAATTAGTTTTTGTAGCAAGTGATTTCCAATTGCTTTAGACTGAAAACTTATAAGGTACTTATAAAGTACCTTATAAATTTCACAATAATGTAAAATTATGGTAACTTATATATTCATTATCATATATTTATGGTAACAATAATTAACATATACAATATGTTTACAATACAATATGTTCATTAATGTTAGGTGTGTGCTCAAGTAAACTTACTGTCTCTGTTGTGGCTGCACTGAACATACTGATTTCTGGTAACTGTGACAATTAATCCCCTATTATGGAATAATAAACTGACAAAAACAGCACATGAAAGTACAATACTGTAATCCCAGAAATGGAGACATTGAGGCAGTGAGATCATAAATTAAAGGGCAGCCTGAATTACAGGGCACAAACCACACAACCCCCTCTAAAAAGAAAAGAAAAAAAACTGATAGAGAAAATGTATGTTCTGATAAAAACTTAACCATAATTTAAATATCGGGTCTTGCATAGTCCAGTTAACTCAGCTTCAAGGAAGGAATTCAAGAGAAATGCAGACTATCCTAAAAACTTCCCTTTTTTCCGTTTTCTTTCTTTACTTCCTCCTATCCTCCCTTCCTCTGTTCCTCTCTTCCAATCCTCCTCTCTTTCTTTTTCCCTCCCTTCCTTCTTTCCCTCAATTTCATTTCTCTCCCTCCCTCCCTCCCTTCCTTGCTTTTTAGGCTTGTTTTCTTGCTTGCTTTCTCTGTTTCTCTCCCTCCCTCCCTCCCTCCCTCCCTCCCTCCCTCCCTCCCTCCCTCCCTCTCTCTCTCTCTCTCTCTCTCTCTCTCTTTCTTTCTTTATCTTGAAGCTAAAACCTCAGGGCCTGGGTACTATTTCTGAGCCTCTTTGCTTAAGGATAGCACTCTACCATTTGAGCCACAGTCCCACTTCTGGCCTTTTGGTGGTTAACTGGAGCTAAGACTCTCATGGACTTTCCTTCCTGGGCTGGCTTCAAACTGCAATCCTCAGATATCAGATATCAAATAATCCTCACGAGTAGTTAGGATTAAAGGCATGAGACATTAGTGCTCAGTTAAAAAAATTTGTTTCTAAGCATTACCTTACAGTTTTTTTTTTTCTTTTCGATTCCTGTCATGTTCATTTAGGATACAGCCAGTCTCCATACTCTGTGTAAATTATTCTGGGATTTCAGCGATCCAAACAGAAGACTGCTCAGAGGCTACTTCCCACTCAGGAAGAACAAATACAGAATGGAATCTCAATCCATTCTATGAACTTGACATGACAGTGAATTAAAAAAAATAAAATTAGTGCTATATTTACCTAATGGAAATTAATATGACACCACAACTTTTTGTTTTGTTTTTGTGAGCCTTGGTCTATACCAGGTCCAGCCCTAACTTTTTAATAAACTTATGTTATGCTTTCATTGTAAATTAACAGTAAGACAAAATGATAGAGAGACCATTGTATTGGAGAGCAAGCTTACCTATATAGAGAGAAGATTTGTGTGTGGGCACAGAGTCATCAATGAAGGCTGTTCCCAGAGTGTAGAGAGGAGTTCCTCCAGTTCCCAGTAACAGTTGTCCCAAAATGAAGACATACAAGTAGTTAGAAAGTGATGAACTCGAGGATGTACAACTGGTGCCATTCCTTGTTGTTAAGCAAGTATCTTTGGTGAAAGAAAAAAAAATGTGAAGTTATAGGAGTTAATAATTTAGGTATTTATTTTATAATTATCTATGATAACCTTTGTTTTTTTCAGTCACCACCATTATTTCCTCTTTGTCCTCCTCTTCCTCCTTCTTGCCGGTCCAGGGACTTGTACTCAGAAGCCTAGACAATGCCCCTCAGCTTCTTCTTTTCAAGGTAAGCACATTACCACTTAAGTGTGGTACTGAGAAATCAAACCCAGGACCTTGCATGTTAGTCAAGCACTCTACGACTAAGCCACATTCCCAGGCCCCAATCACTTCATTTGGATTATATGTAAACCATAAAAAGACCTGGATCATTTAGAGAAAAAAACTGAATTATTACCATGTAGAAATTTAGGAAACAAAAAAAACAGGACTAATAAACACCACTTAAGAATCAAAATTACAAATATTCAAGCAAGTAAATGTATACACAATAGGTAAGATTTTGGAGCTGGCTGAGGTGGCTCACGCCTATAATCCTAGCTACTCAGTAGGCTGAGATCTGAGGATCAAGGTTCAAAGCCATCCCAGGCACTACAAATCCATGAGACTCTTATCTCCAATTAACCACCAGAAAATGGGAAGTGGGGCTGTGGCCCAAGGGTAGAGTGGTAGCCTTGAGCTGAAGAGCTCAGGGACAATGCCCAGGCCTGGGGTAGGGTGGTAGTCTTGAGTTGAAGAGCCAGGGACAGCACTTAGGCCAAGAGTTCAATCCCCACACGCACAAAAAAATCCGAGGACTGGAAGCGTGGTCTAGTGGTAGCATGCTCACTTAGCATGCACAAAGCCCTGAGTTCAATTCCCCAGAACCACATACACAGAAAAGGTCAGAAGTGGTGCTATGGCTCAAGTGGCAGAGTGCTAGCCTTGAGCAAAAGTGTCCAAGGATAGTGCCCCAGCCCTCAAACCCCAGGACTGGCAAAAAAAAAAATCCCAATGTTTAATAAAGGAAACTTTCCTAACATTGACACCAAGGACACATACCTGGAATTCTCACTATTTAGGAGGGTGAGATCCTGGGGACCATAGTTCAGTCTCCACAGAAAATCCATGAGACACCATTTCCAACAGGGCAGCAAAATATCTGACTAGAAGAAAGACTCAAATGGCAAAGCCACAGCCAAGAGCAAGAACACTTTCCTAAAGTTAATCAAGACATATTCTTGACTTAGGTCATAGACCACCTCACTAAAAATTAATGTGGAACTTTCAACACTAAAAGATTCCCTTGTAAATCTACTGGATTTTAAAAGTGAAAAATATTTTGAACTGTCAGGTGAAAAAATAAATGCACTTATATGGCAGATTAAAAATAAGTCAACTTGTACTTCATTCCATACCGGCAGCAAAGAAATGCCAATAAAATTAATCAATTGAAGATTTTCATCAATGAATATTTTATTCTCAAATTGTGTTGCAGATATAAAACGCAAAGTAACATATCTTGCCCTACTTTTCATCTCACAGAAATTTCTATGGGAAAAAATAAAAAAAAACTACTAGACATTCCAGCTCAGCCTACTCTGTGTATGTGTGTGTATGTCTGTGTGTTGTATTAATTCGAAGTGCCAGGTGGATCTGAAGAACATCAGAAACAAGTTCAAAGTAACTCTTAATTTATCTTTTTTTTTTGCCAGTCCTGGGCTTGAGCTCAGGGCCTGAGCACTGTCCTTGGACTTTCTCAAGGCTAGAGCTCTACCACTTGAGCCTCAGCACCATTTCCAGCTTTTTTTGTATGTATGTGGTACCGAGGAATCGAACCTGGGGATTCGTGCATACTAGGCAAGCACTTTAGCCACTAGGCTAAACTCCCGGCCCTCTTAATTTATCTTTAAAAGACAGCTACATACAATACATTCAACTGTTCTGTGAAGTATTCTATGGTATTTGTTAGTCAAAGAAACTATCTGAACTGATTTCTGCTAGGAAATCATTTTATTTAAAGACAAAAACACTTTCAATCTTGTTTAAAAAGGGAATTCATTAATGGGTATCAAAATATAGTTAGACAAGAGGAATAAGTTTTTAGTAATCTACGAAACAGTAAGTAGACTTTTCTCACAACTGTTAAATAAAAAAAATATTACATAAAATATGTAGTACTTGCCAGGCTCCTGCCTGTAATCCTAGCTTTTCAGGAGGCTGAGATCTGAATATTGAGGTTCAAAGCCAGCCTGGGCACTAAAAGTCTACGAGACTCTTATCTCTAATTAATCATCAGAAAACCAGAAGTGGCACTGTGGCACTACTCAAGGGGTAGGCTGGTAGCCTTGAGCTGAAGAGCTCAGGGACAATGCCCACACCCAGAGTTCAAGTCCCACAACTGGCAAAACAAAATATGTAGTACTATAAAATTTCAAAAGCCTAAACCATGAAGAAATAATCAATGTTTAAGGAAATACTAAATTCTCTGAAACGGTTATTTCCCCATTGTAAATAAATATTTAATTATCACACTGTACCCCAGAAATGTGGATAATTAATGTCAAAATTTTATACAAGCATGTGATTTGACAATGTACCACAAGATGGAGCTGCCACATTGCCTAGGTGTTGAGAATATCACCCTACAGAAAAGTATTTACAGTGCCTGAAGGAAAAGGACAAAAGAAAAGCCAAAACATTTAGAAGTTAAATATCAAACTTATTTGTGTGTGTGTGTGTGTGTGTGTGTGTGTGTGTACCCGTGCATTTCTGGGGCTTGAACTCAAGGCCTGAGCTATTCCCCCCCCTCACCTCACTCAAAGCTACCACTCATTTTAGCCACAGCAATACTTCTGGTTTTTTGCTCATTTATTCGAGTTCAGAGTTTCAAGCATGGACTGGCTTTTTTTTTTCTAGCTTCTACTCCATAGCCCACAACCCCTGGGCATTCTCCCTAAAGAACTGGAGACTAATGTCATTCATTTCCCTTGAGCTTGGCAGCTATAGGGGTAGGAGGGTCTTCTTGGATTTCCAAGGTGTCTAAACCTCAAGGGGAAGAGACTGAAGAAGCTCCAGGGACTCTAGTTCCCCAAATTTCCAGAATCAAGTACACTAAAATGTCTAACTGTAAACAAGATCTATCTCCTCTTCTCCCTTCATGGAGAGTGACTCCAAGTGTTTTCCAGTCCCCACCCCAGTCACTATCCTAACAACAACTACAAAAGAAGCTACAGCGTTTGTTCATTCTTAAAAGCTTTACAAGGTTTAGCATTTTTTGGCCTTGAGGAACTTAGGTCATTTTGGCATTCCTTTCCAAAGATGTCTTTTTACTTGCTAGGATACCAGTCCCCCAGCATATCTCATAAAACTTGACTCAAAAAAAAAAAAAAGCCTCCTTCTCTAAGTCTTGAGGTCCCTATAAGAAACTGGTTCAGGAGACCTTCTAGCCTCAGGGTCCTTGGTGTTGTTAGCTTAGAAAAGAACAAAGAATTTTCTCCCTGCTGGGGAGGAGCAATAGTCCCAAGTCCAAACTGATATGTTTTTTCCAGTAACTAGAGACCAGACAAGCCACAGCAGAGCCCTCCAGCTGCAGAGCCCTCCAACTTTGATTTCTAAAACTACAGGAGGTAGGTGGAAAGAGGTTGTACAAAGAGTCATACTAACAAATGGACACTCTACCGTTCTGGGAGCCTTTGTCAACCACAACTCACCTGCCTCTGATGTCAGCCTGGCTGCTCTTCTGTGGGAATATGACCCTAACCCACCCAATGAAGTAATTTTCAAATGAACATAACATCCCAGAAAGATGAGAAAAATCCACAGCACAATCATGATTAAGGTCAGTATCAGGACAGGAGCTGCTCCAATATTGTATGGAACACAGGAAAAATGTGGATACATGGTTCAAAGGAAGCCATTACTTCATGAAAGCAGAAGTGAAATGTCAGAAAAGAAATGGTAAGAGAAAGCAGGAGGAGAGGGTTTGTGGTAGGTAAAGAAAAGGAGATAACTGAAAGAGCTGATAAAGCAGCAAGATATAAGCAAGATAAATGTTCTTCCAGCCCCTATATAGTACAAGGAAAAGACAAGAGGAAAGTGAGAGAAATGCCTAGTAATCAAACAGGGAAATATTAAACATATAAAATAGTCAAATAGGACAAAAGTATTTGAGAAGAAAAGCTAAAACAATGAAAGAAGATACTCAGTATAATTTAAGACAAAAATGCTAAAAAAAAAATACCTATGAATGAAGCCTTCATACTTTAAATCTGCCTTCTTGGTATCACAAAATGCAGCAGACTGGACTGTAAAGAGACTAAAGGACATACACACTTGGACAGTCATCACTGTAGGTATGTCACAAGTCTAAAGTTCTAAATGATTTTGGAACATACAGGTGTAGACAAGGATTATGAAGTATTTTGTGCTTATCTTCCCCTCTGTGGGAGTAGTAAGTGGTATTAACATGCATTTATACACTTAAAAAAAGTTCACAAAGCCGAGTTTGGTAGTTCACACCTGTAATCCTAACTACTGAGGAGGCTGATATCTGAGGATCACGGTTCAAAAGGACCTTATCTCCAATTAACCTTTAGAAAACCAGGAGTGGGGCCTGCCTCGAGGTTTGGAAAACTGGGCAACCATATGCAGAAAACTAAAAATTGATCCCAGTCTACCATGATGCACAAGCATTAATCAATACCAGGCCTGAAACCCTGAAACTGCTGCACAATAGAGTAGGAGAGACGCTGGAATATAGGCACAGGCAAAAACTTCTTGACCAGAGTACCAGTTCATAACAGATTGGAGAGAGCCTACCTAAAAATAAAAAGTTTCTGTACAGACAAAGCCATAGCTACTAAAGGAGAAAGACAGCCAACCAAATGGGAAAAGATATTTACTAATAATACATCACACAAATGCTTAATAGCCAATATCTACAAGGAACTCAAGAAACTAATCCCCCCTAAACCCAACAAACCAATCACTAAATGGGCAAGGGAACTAAAGAGAGACTTATCAAAAGAGGTTAAAATGGCAGAAAAACATATGAGAAAATGCTCATCATCCACGGTCATAAGGGAAATGCAAATAAAAACAACCCTAAGATACCACCTTACACCCCAATCAGAATGGCCAATATTCTTAACTCAGACAACAACAAATGCTGGCAGGGTTGTGGAGAAAGAGGAACCCTACTGCACTGCTGGTGGGAATATAAGCTAGTACAGCCACTCTGGAAGGCAGCTTGGAGGATCCTCAAAAACCTAAAAATAGACCTTCCCTATGACACAGCCATTTGGCTTCTGGGCATCTACGCTGAGCAACATAACCCAGGATATGATAAGGACACCTGCCCAGCCATGTTCATTGCTGCACAATTCACAATAGCCAAGCAATGGAAACAACCCAGATGCCCCACTACAGATGAATGGATACAAAAATGTGGTACAAATGTACAATGCAATTCTACATAGCCGGCAGACAAGATAAAATAATAGTATTCCCTGGGAAGTGTATGAAGCTAGAGCAAATCAAGTTGAGTGAGGTAAGTCAATACCAAAGGAATAAAAGGCACATGGTCTTCTTGATATGTGGATATTAGATTCAAACGATAAAAGAGAGATAGTTCAATACTCGGTATTCAAGGCCATTGACATGATCTTGGAGATATAAATAAAACTACATAGCCATAAAAATCTGTGATGGGATATATACTCTATAGACATAAGGTTATATTATATAGATCAATATGTATCTATGACATACAAACTCAGCTTAATTTTAATTATGTTATAAAATTTATGTGCTAGTGATTGCATATAGAGATTCCCTTCTTGAATACTTGTTTGTTAAACATGACATTTGAAATATGATGTAAAAAATCAGTGTTAACAAAATCTTTTAATAAAAAATCATTATGGCTATTTTTTGCCTGAAAATATTATTACAACTGGCAAAAATAATGACATTCACATGGACAGTCCATTCTAAGGGCCTCTTTCAAAACCTGATGACTTCCCATATGTAGTACTGACAAGTAAGTAACAAAACTATCTTAATACTCAGCCCTATTCCAGGAGACATACTCAGGTTAATACTCTTTATTCTCCTCCTCAGCCTTACTGTTTTTTGTCAAGCTTTTGTCTGACCAGCTCATCTGTTAGAGCTGCACATGCATAGATACAGATCTGTATTTTAGACTTTCTTTCCTTCTATTGAACATTACGTGTTGGGGCCTAGCCTCCATCTGTGAGGCCTGATTCTGGCTCAGCTGCAATTAAAGGGCTTTGACCAGGCATTTGGTCTTTTGCATACCTCTCTTAAGGCATCTCTGTGTAGTGACTCCATTGAACCCCCCGCAGTTTCGCGGGTCTCGCAGCAGCTCAAGTCTCGCGCGCTTTCCTGCACCTGTCTGCCCAGTACCTGAAAGCCCCACCCAGACCCTTAGTGGTAACACAGAGGCCCTCTTCCTATTGGCTAGCTTCCAAGTGCCCACCTTCTCCTACCCTAACAGTATATAACTAATTGTCTGACGCAATAAAGGAGGAGAGCATCAGAGAGAGCATCTGAGATCAGCAGAGATCAGCAGAGAGATCTGATGCGCTTTCATGGTTAACACTGCTTCTGACTCAGCGTGGTTTTTTCTTCCCTGGTGATTGGGGGAGGGCTGGGTCTTTGACACTTACCATCTCGCTCGGCTCCTGGGGGACTACAGGCTGGCCCTGTGTGTCCCTCCCCATTCCCGTGTTGCTGCCCCGGAAAGGAGAGGAGCAACAATTACGTTCCATTTACCATGGCTTCTTAGGAACATGACCAATTGAGGCTGCTATCCAGAGCACTCCATTTATAGTGGTTCATGGTATACCTTTCAGACTCTTTATAAAACAGGTTGTAATCTTTCTTCTCTTAGCCAGCCATGAGGAAATTTCCATAAGATCTTAACAATGAAGACACAGGTTTTTGTAGTAAGACCATGCAAACTTCTCCTTTTGTACTTCCTCTATTTTCAAAAGAGGAAGTACAAGTTACCAAAAGCTAGAAGTATAATAATGCAAGATGCTCGTCCATGCAGTTACATGGACCTTCCACAACTGCTTACTCTAGCCCTTTAATTTAACTATGAATAATACCTTCCATGTATACACTACCTTCCATAAAGTTTAGGAAAGTGTGAGAAATTCAGGTCACATGATAATGTCATATGTCTAACTTATAGCATAAACCCAGTAATCCTACCGTCACAGGAAGCTGATATCTGAGGATCACAGTTTAAAATCAGCCTAGGCAGTACAGTCCAAAAGATTAGTATCTCCAATTCACCATCAAATAGAAGTGGAGCTGTAGTTCATGTGCCAAAGCAAAAAAAGCTAAGGAACACTGCCCAGATCCTAAGTTCACAGCTCTGTACTGGCATGTAAGACAATTTAAGAAATAATAAAAAGCCTGGTGGCAATAGTTCATGCCTGCAGTCCTAGTTACTCAGGAGGTTGAGTAACTTCTTAGCCCCAGGCAGAAAAGTCCAAGAGACTCTTTATCTCCAAAAAAACAACTCCAAAAAGGCAGGAAGTAGAGATGTGGCTGAAGTGGTAGAATGCTAGCCTTGAGCAAAGGAAGCTCAATGACAGTACCCAGGCTCTGAGTTCAAGCCCCAGGACTGACCAAAAATAATAATTTTTTAATAATAATAATTTTTTTAAATAAAGAGAAATATATAACTAGCATCCAGCATACAGAAGGAACAACTGCTTTACAAATGAAGAATAGTTATAGGTAAAGAGAAGTGATGGTCTCATTACATTATGAAAATGTGTCTCCTCACTGTGATTTCCCTATGGAGACTGACATAGGCTACTTCTACTCTCCTGCCTGCAATATAGACAAGCCTTTACCTAGTACAGAACTTCTCTCTTTAACCATTCCTGCCTGCAATATATACAAGCCTTTACCTAATACAAAACTTCTCTCTTTAATGCTTCACTAAAATCTGGTTGGTAGACTCATGCATTGTCTAGTGAAAAAGCTAAAGTTTGTACAAAAGGAATAGAAGCTATCTCCATAGGCTCCAAAGGAACACCACCCAGTATGCCTGTATTGTAATAGAGCATAGGCTTGACCACTAGGGCTGTCAAGATTCTATATGTTCAATAGCTACAGGAAGCCTCTAAATAAATGATTTTATGGTTTATCATTTACACGAGTGCCTGCATAGGTTTTCTAAAGTATCTGAAATGCAAATTGCCATTTAAGTATAGATAACTGTTTGTTGTAGAGGACTCTCCTATTGCATAGCATGATACTGACAGGCATCCATGGTCTCTATTCACTATCTACAAGAATCCTCCACCCAAGCTGTGATAATAATAATATGAAAATGGTTCCACATACAGCACATTGGCTGTAACTGAGAACCATATACTGCTCAAGACTACATAATGACAGAGATCAAGTTGGTTCACATAATACTGAGATATCACAATGATGGAATAGTTTTATTCCCCACAGGAAAGCAAACCCCTTGGTTCCACCCTTAATCATAAGTAGATGTGAGACTAAGATATGAAAGACAGCAATTCGAAGCCAGTCCAGGCAGAAAAAGTTCATAACTAGCAAAATGTAGAGCTTCAAGAGTGGCTTAAGTGGGAAAGAGTCAGCTAAGAAAGCAAGACTAGTAAGTGTGAGGATCTGAGTTCATATACCAGTATCACCAAAAACAAATAAGCAAAAAAATAAAAATAAAAAAATAACACTGAATTCTATGAGAATGTAAGTATGATTAAATATGAAGATCTATTGCTTTAAAGATGGTTAAAATATAAACAATTGGACAAAATTTATAAGGGAATGAATAAAGATTTTGGCCTCACCAAAAAGGGAAAAAAAAAAAGAAAGAAACAAGCAAGCATAAGAAACCACCTTGGCTTCGTAGCTCAAAAGTCAAAGAACCTCTAAGGTCAATAGCTATGTATTAGGTAGCTAAGACTGTGCTTATTTATGCTTGAATAAATATAAAGTCTGGATCCAAGACAATATCTCCACCAGATTGTCTTTGCTATGAGAAACACTTCTAATGAAGGACCATCTTTCTTCATTCTGTTATCATGCAGCTGCACTACACAAATGCATGATCTCTTCTTTTATAGTGTCACTAAGCTTCTTATTTCCCAATTAATTCCCTTAACAATTTAATATTACTTGTTGTTTACGATTTTGTTCAGAGGATTCTACTTAGCCCTTCTGGCAATTGGCCAATTCTTTTTTTTATTGTAATTAATAGAGGGTTGGTTATAGTTACATTTTCCAGATAGTGGGTGCATTACTTCATACACACTGATACCCCTTCTCATGTTTTTGTCCCCATTTCCCTCACCCCACCCCAGAAACTGGCCAATTCTATCAGTTAATGTTTCTATACTTTCCCTGTATCCTTAAACGAAAAGATCTGCCACCAATGTGATGACCAGGACAGCTAATATGCCCTTTCTATAACTTTAGTCCAAAGAAAGAAATATTAACAGATCATTCAAAGCTACGATTCAACAATCACATGAATCCTTTCCATTTTACGTTCAGTCAAGATCAACAAGAACTCCGGGATTCCTTCTCATTGTGGTCATAATAAAGGGCCTCTTGACCTTACCTCAAACCCATTAGAGCAGTGGCAGGGCAAGAAAGAAAAGAAGGAAGTTTGAATAAAATCCTTGGTCTAATAATATTAATAACAAGACTGTCATAACTTATAAATATGGACTGAAAAACCTTGAACACTCAAAAAGCTATATAATAAATACATTCAAAACACTACCTTTTAGTCAAAGTGTAAGTCTGGAAATAACCATTGGAGCTGGATGCTAGTGGTACATGTCTATAACCTAATAACACAAGAGACGAGGACCTGCAAGGTGGCAGTTCAGAGCCAATTTAAGCAGAAAAGTATTTGATTTGTTTTGCTTGTTTTGTGTTTGCCAGTCCTGGGCTTGTACTCAGGGCCTGAGCACTATCCTTGGGCTTTCTCAAGGCTAGAGCTCTACGACTTGAGCCACAGCACCACTTTTGGCTTTTTAATATGCATGTGGTACCAAGGAATCAAACCCAGGTCTTCGTGCATGTTAGGCAAGCAGTCTATCATTAGGCCAAACTCCAGGCCAAGCAGAAAAGTAATTGAGTCTCTTCCAATAAACAATCAAAATGCCAGAATGGAGGCATAGCTCAAGTGGTGGAATGCATGTTGTGAGTAAGAAAGCCTAATGCAAATGCAAGGCTCTTAGTTCAACTTATGATACATAGTTATATGTAGTTAAGCACACATACATACACACACAGATATTCTGAATGGATTAATAAACTATAATAGGTACAGTCTACATGACTCAGTTCAACTGTAAAGATATGTATAGGCTGAAATTTAAAAGGACATTTAAAAAGGCATATGGTCATACAGGATGAGACTAAATGAAATGAACTCTAGGATATGGAAACAAGAGGTTTATCTTTGTGATTGTTGTTCTTAATGTACTATGTGAAGTTATTTATTTCTTATTTCCCCCCTTATGATTAATCTCATGTGGTTACTATACCTGACTTAAAGCTACCCTGAATATTGCATATATATTTTTTATTTGAAATAGGGAAGGGGAAAAACAAGATGACTGGAGGGGGTGAGGGACAAAACATGAGAAGGGGTAGCAAGGTTTGAGAAGTAATGCACCTGAGGAATGTACTTGTAACCCCTCTATACATTACCCCAATAATAAAATACAATAAAAAAGGCATATCATTAAAATACTAATCAAAATTTAGTAGGAAATTATATCAATATGAGAGAAAAAGATGACTTTAGAGAAAATATACTGATCAGAAACAGAAAAGGATCATAAACTATAAAAATAGTTGATCTACCAGGAAAACAGTAATTTTAAATACATATTCATCAACAATAGAGCTGGAAATCATGGAGTAAAAAATACAGACAAGCATTCAATTCAATTCAAATGTAATTTACATTCAAATTACATTCATATATTTCAAGACTTTCTCTGGGCAATACATAGAACTAGACAGAAAATTAGCATGGATGTAGAATACCATCACTGTCTATCATGATAATCTAAAATGGCATTTCTATAGACTCCCCCTAATAATGGCAGAACATTCTTCATTTTACAGTGTGCAGAGAACACTTTTAAGATAGACCATAATTGGAACCATAAGGCAATTTTCAATAAAATAAAAAGAATTAAAATCTTATTAATTATGTTTTCTGACTAATTGCATCAATAACAAAAAGACAATAGGAAAATCTTCAAATTTTACAAATCAAACAACACAGTTTCAAGTAATCTATGAGTCAAAAGAAAAGCATCCGGGGACATACACACACACACACACACACACACACACACACATATATGTATATACATATATACATATACATATATATATACATAGATTCAAATGAAAAGTATGATCTAATGATTGCAGTATAGAGAAAAGCAAAACTGAGAGAAAACTTATAATAAAAACAAGAAAATCTAAATTGATAATATAAGTCTCATGTTAACCAAGAGGAAAAAAAGAACAAATTATGCCTAAAGTAAGCAAAAGGATGTGCATATATATGCATATATATATACATATATATGCATATATATCAATGAATTTTTAAATAAGAAAATAGACAATCAATAAAACTGAAAGCCTTTCATTGAAAAGATAAGTGAAACTGGCTATGTCTAGCAAGAATGATGAAGAAAAAGAGAATAGACGAATACCACCAGTGCCAGATGCAGGGACTTCACTACAGACCCTTGAAGACAGCAAAAGGAGAGCAAGTGTGACAATTTAGTTAAAATGGGCCAATTTTGTGAAGCACAAATTACCTATACTAACCCCAAATGAAATATATTTGAAGATCCCTAAAATTCATAAGGAAAATGACATTGGGGGGAGAACATATTTTAACTGAAAAATTTCCCAAACAGAAATCTATAGAAATATATGGTTTCATTTGAAGAATTCTAACAAAAAAATAAAGAAAAATTAGCATGTGTTGCAGGTATCCTTGCTTATTGGCAGAAAGCTAAATGAAGATTATACATACTGTCATACAGTGTGCCAGCAGATATCCACATCCACTTCTCCATGAGCCTAATCACAATGCTACACAATCCAAACTTTCATTAAATAAAATGTGTATTAGCATCAATGAAATGAAAAAATTAAGTAAAACACTGGGCATTTTTTTACACTTTTAAGAACCATGACTACAAAAACAAAATTTCTTTCTTTTTTTTTTTTTTTTTACCATCCCACAAACCGCATTTTTACCAATCTTTCCGAGGAAGCTACAAAACCCATTATCTCTTGTGGACACATCACTATGCCTATGGTTTGAAGGCCCTACCAACTATTTTGACTTTATATGTGAACAGAAATAACGCCCAACCCAAACAGGATGTTGCATTCTCACACTGAACTAGAAATACAGCAGTGAAATCAACGTTATAGCAATCACTCATGACACAAACCAAAGAAAAATATTAAAGAACTTCACTACTATTTCTGAAAATGCTTCTCATTTCAGCTTCCTTTTTTACATTGCAAAATGTCTCAGATCTCAAATGTTACCCATGGTCATTTATAGAAAAATACGTTTTGCCTCTGGTAAATATTTTTTTTCTTCCTGATTCAGTAGAGCTCTTTCAGAATTCATTGCTACTTCTTCAAGGAAAACATGGAAATTGTCTTGGTACTTCTATTGTACCTAATTTATATGAAATTAATATACTATTTCGTAAAGACTTTTTTTTTTTCGTCCCTTAAAACTGGCAATGTCCTTTCAGAGTACAGAGACAGAAAGACAGACATTATTCTTTAGAACTAGTTTTGGAAAATGTGACCAGTAAATCTCAAACTGTCTTTATCTATCATTGCCTACTTTCACTTCAGTCTATTAAAGAAATCCTTATACAATATGAGAAGGGATCCATTTATTCATTATATAGCTTTTGATCTCACCTTAGTCATTTTTCAAATAAGATTTCACACATTTTTGCCAGGGCTGGGCTTAAACCACCATCCTCGCTGTTTCCTAGGATCATAGGTGTGTACACCATGTCCAACTTGCTTTGTGAGATGAGATTTCACTAACTTTCTGCCAAAATTTGTCTTGAACTGTGAGGCTCCTGATCTCTACCTCCTAAGATCTAGGCATTGTGGGCATGAATCATCATGACAGCTCAAAAAATATAATTACCTTACCATGCTAATTGTTCTTGATGCTCATCAGAATGAAGTTTTTAAACTTTATAAAGGTTGCTTAGATGCAGTACAAATAGAAAATGTCACTAGAACCTCGAAGAGGAATTATAAAGGGAGGGGTGGAAGCAGAATAATGGCTACAAGCAGGAGGTTCAATTCCTTGGTACCATATACACAGAAAAAGCCTAAGAGGTGCTGTGGTTCAAGTAGTTTTTGTAAAACTGCTGGCCTTGAAAAAAGCTCAAGGAGAGCACCCAGGTCTCTGAGTTCAAGTCCCAGGGCTGGCAAAAAAAAAAAAGAAAAAGAAAAAGAAAAAAAAAGACACAAGCCACGCATAGTGGCTTATGCCTGTAATCCTAACTACTTAGCATGCTGAGATCTGAGGACTGCGCTTCAAAGCCAAACAGGGCACTAATGTCTGTGAGACTCTTATCTCCAATTAACCCCCAGAAAATCAGAAGTGATGCTGTGGTTCAAGGGGCAGCCTTGAGCAAAAAGCTCAGGGACAGAGCCCAGGCCCAGAGTTCAAGTCTCACAACTGACAAAAAAAAGACACAAAATGCATTTTTATTTTTATGTTGGCATTTTATGCTATATTTTTATGTTGATACAGTAGGACATCTATAAATCTTTCACTTTTGTTCAACCCACTTAACCATGGAACAGATTTATTTTGCCAGTCCTGGGCCTTGAACTCAGGACCTGAGCACTGTCCTTGGGCTTTCTTAAGCCTAGAGCTCTACCACTTAAGCCATTACCACTTCCGGTTCTTTTCTTCTATGTACAAAGGATGAAGGAATTGAACCCCGGTCTTCGCGCATACTAGACAAGCACTCTACCACCAGGCCAAACTCCTTGCCCAACCATGGAACAGATTTTGAACATACTCAATACTGTCCAGAAATTAAGCCCTGCAGATTATCATAGTTTAGACAGTGCTAAAACATGTTTTCACCCTTGATGAAGATCATGAACTTTTAAAGTACAAAGAACAAGCAAAGGATAGGTTATGACCAATACAGGGTTTATGCTAATATCTCATTGATGATATTTTTCCTACATATTTTTCTCTGTAAGCTTTATTTTAAAATTAAGTCATTTGGATTTCAATAGTACTGGCTATGTTCAAGCAGTTAGTATTTTTTCTTATTTTTTTTCTTTTTCTGATGATTTACATAGAGTGCACTCTTGTCCACATCTGTGGAAAGGTGGAGGAAAAGCACGGAACCAAAGGGAAAAGTAAAAAAGTACAGTGGTGGAGCACACTGGACAGTGATGAAAGTGAATTATGCAACTCATGAATGGAGATGAGAGGGCAGGAATGGGAGAGAATGAGGGAACAGATGACACTGCATGAAAGAAAATGTACTTGATACCTCTTGTGTATACAGATAGCTCAACTGTGCATCGCCTCTAAAACAATAAAGTAACTTAGGAAAAAAAGATAAAAGACAAAAAACAGCTATTATTTCATAGTGGTTGTGAGACTCCCATTTTAAAAGATGACATTTTTAAAAATCCTAAAATGAAAACTTTTCTCTTTTCCCACAGTTGAAGATCTCACAATATAATGAGCCACTAAACTGACAATGTGTTTTCAGAATTGGGCTATGATAATCTGGATAATATATTTTCTAAGAAAATATTGATTTTCAAGTGCTATTCCAGACTTCCTGAAGAAATGCATCCACAAGTCATCATTCAATAAAGTCAGTCATCTGTCTAGTTTAAAGTATCTGAGTAAGTGGGGGTGGGGGAGATTAAAATGCCTCTAATATAAAAGTTACAATTTTATCTAGGGTACTTGATATCTCTAACAACTCTTTTCATTTTGAAAACTATATTTTAATATTTTTTATTGCACCATTATATCTTCCAGCCTAGAAAGGGATCTCTACTAAAGAAGAAGGAATAACAAAAGGAAGAATGCTCACAGACCTAGTAAAAATAAATCATTCTGTTGAATTAGTAGTTGCAAAGCTACAGGATTTTTTTAATCCCTAGTCTTCTTCAATCTGACCATTCCATAATTTATAATAGATACACAAATAAGAAAAGGAAAAATGAACTTAAGGAACTGTTGGAATAGCTCAGCGCTACAGCAATGATATAGCAAATGTGAGGTCCTGAGTTCAAATAACAAAATCAATGCTTTCTCTCCAAAATACTTTGCATTTTTGGGGGGAGGAGGTCATGGAAATTGAACTCTGGGCCTGGGCACTGTCCCTGAGCTCTTCAGCTCAAAGCATCTGCACTACCCCTTGAGCCACAACTCCACTTCCCATTTTTTCGTGATTAATTGGAGGTAAAAGTGGAACATTCACTAGTGAACCTGGATCCTCAGATCTCGGCTTCCTGAATAGCTAGGATTAAAGGTGTGAGCACTGTGCCCTGCTCAAAATACCTACTTTTAATAATTCCATGTTTGGTTGGTATAGAAGCAAGCTCTCTGTCTCTGTCTTTTGTCTGTCTGTCTGTCTCTCTGTTTCTTTTGTAGCCCATACAACTAAAACTTTCCTGTGATGAACTACTCAGCTTCAAAGTTATATATCTCTAAACTTTGTTTCTATTTATAATTCTCCTGCAACAAAAAATTCTCCCAAACCCACTTTATTCTTTTTGGGGGGAGATGGTCATAGGGCTGTTCCTGAGCTTTTCAGCTCAAGGCTACCACCCTACCCTTGAGCCAAGTTCTACTTTCCATTTTCTAAAGGTTAATTGGAGATAAGAGTCTCAGGTTCTTTTGTGGCTGGGCTGGCTTTGAACCTTGATCCTCAGATCTCAGCCTCCTGAGTAACTAGGATTGCTTGGGCAACCTCATCCGGCCTAAACCCACTTTATTTTTATTTTATTCATTTTTCCTATTTTTTACAAAGCAATAGAAAATGAAGGTATATTTATACCTTTCTACCTTTTGGTAACACTCTTTGTGAGTTGTGTGTGTGCATGCTGCTGCACTGGATACCTGGGAACAGTCCCACTACCACTTAAGCCACAACTCCACTTTCAGCTTTTAGGAGATTAATTGATGTGAAGCATCTCAGGGACCTTCCTGTCCAGGCTGGCTTCAAACCATAATCTTCAGAGTTCAGCCTTCCGAGTAGCTAGAATTATAAGGGTGAGCCACTGGTACTTTGTTGACCTTTTACTACTATAAACCTCTTATAAAAATTATCCATGCTATCATATTTCATGTTTTGTTTCCATCTATGTACTATTAGATTGCTTCAATCTCCTCCTAGAAATTAACTCACTAAAAGTAAGCAATTTCTTCAAACAAACATATGTACATAAAAATTCATTAATTTCCTCAGTGTTGATTTCAAATTAAACTGTATCTATCATTTTAATTAATAAACTTCTTTCTCAATGGTATCTCTGCCTACATAACATTATACTTTTCTATAGTATATCACTTAAGATGTTCCCATTGCTCCTAATTAATAAGAAATTTTGAAGTTATCTCTTTTTCTTTTCCATTGACATATAGTTTCTTCTATACTTTTGCGGTTACACAAATAATGGTTCTATGTTCCAGCTTTTCATATTTACAAAAGTAGATTTATCAGCATGAACAAACAAGCTATCATGCTTTAACAAAATTCAGAGTATTATTTTAACTTCTTAAAATGAGTAAAAAAGAATTACTCAAAATAGGTAATAACCTACAATGAACAATAAGCATAAAATTAGCAAAGAAATTTTCTAAGCATTCAATTAAGCATAAGATCTAGAATTAGTTTTAGCCATTGTTAATCACAACATCCCCAAGGGGTTATTTCATATTAAATAAAGGTCAGGGCTGGGAGTTTGGCCTAGTGGTAGAGTGCTTGCCTAGCATGCACAAAGACCCAGGTTCGACTCCTTGGTATCACATACACAGAAAAAGCTGGAATGGGGCCGGGAGTTTGGCCTAGTGGTTGAGTGCTTGCCTAGCATGCACAAAGATCCAGGTTCGATTCCTCGGTACCACATACATAGAAAAAAAGCCAGAAGTGGTGCTAAGGCTCAAGTGGTAGAGCTCTAGCCTTGATAAAGTCTAAGGACAATGCTCAGGCCCTGAGCTCAAGCTCAGGACTGGCAAAAAAAAAAAAAGCTGGAAGTGGTGCTATGGCTCAAGTGGTAGAACTCTAGCCTTGAGAAAGCACTACTCACACCTATAATCCCAGCTACTCAGGAAGCTGAGATCTGAGGATCAAAATACAAAGCCAAATTGAGCACTAAAGAATGTGAGACTCTTATCTCCAATTAAACACAAGAAAAACGGGAAATGTCACTGTGACTCCAGGTGTAGGGCTGTAGCCTAGAGCTGAAGAGCTCAGGGACAATGCCCAGGCCCAGAGTTCAAGCCCCAAGACCCACAAACAAAACAAAACAAAACAAAAAAGAAGAAGCATTCCATTTCTAATTGTCTGGGTCTTTCTAATGTTTCATGCAATTCAAACTGAATTATATATCTATTATGTTGTGAGCCTCTAAACACACATACTCACACATACAAATTGATATTTCTGATAATAAAGGACTTTAGAATGAAAAAGAATGGAGAAGTATAAAAGGAAAAATGGCCAGGTACCATGGTTCACGCCTATAATTCTGGTTACTCAGGAGGCTGAGATCTGAGGATTGCGGTTCAAAGAGCAGCTCGCTTGGGTACTAAAAAGTCTGGGCACTATAAAGTCCATGAGACACTTATCTCCAATTAACCACCAGAAAACGAGAAGTAGCACTGTGGTTCAAGGGGTAGGCCAGTAGCTCTGAACTCAAGAAGTCAGGGTCAAAGCCCAGGCCGAGAATTCAAGTCCCAAAACTAACCAAAAAAAAAAGGAAAAATGTATCTGGGCACGTTCATACATTAATAGGGAGTAACTGACATAGCCCTTATCCTAAAATCAGTGACAGCATCAGTAAAAAATTAAAATGAGGAAGTTCTTTGAACCCAGGGTTTGCACTAGCAGGAATTAAGCGTAACGAATGAACATTTAGGTAAATATTTCCAAGGAGATATATTGTGTATATACATTGTGTAATGTAATATGTACTTCATACTATATCAAGTCCAAACTGAGTTCTATTTCTACTCCTGATTCTCCTCTACCTCTTCTCTCACATTCAAAGAGAGAAAATGCATTCCTCCTTCACAACAAATCCAATAGTGATTCTTACCTTTTCTTCCTCTAAAATATTTACCAGTTATCCTCCAGATACCTATTATTATCAACACAGGCCCAGCCACCTTTTTATCTCCTGGACTATTGTATCATATCACCTGGACCATGGTTTAAAAAAAAAAAAAGCAAACAACAACAACAACAAAAAACACTTCCTGGTGATTTCTTCCCTATTTCCTCTTGCCTTTCAGAATTGTACAAGCCCAAACTGATTGCTTTATTTTGGACTTTATTTTACATTGTTTGTGATAGTACTGGGGTTTTGAACTCAGTGCTCATGTTTGCTCAATCAGCACTATACCAATTAAGCTCCTTCAACTTTCTTCTGGTTATATGTTGATGGTTATTTGGGAGACGGAATCTAGTGTACTTTTCTGCCCTGTCAGGGTTCAATCCAAGATCCTCTAAATCTCAGCATCTTGATTTATGCTAGGATTACAGGTGTGAGCCAACAAGACTCTAGCCAAGATGATCATTTTAAAAATTAATTTTCTATTGTAAAATTTATCCATGTATTATTGTTTGTATTGCTCTGTATTCCATTCAACAACTAAGTGCCTCACTGGTTTTCCAGGCTCATTACTGGACACATCGACACATACTGTGGTCATGCTAGGTCCAACTAATCAGTCCTAAAATGAACCAAGCTCCAAGACTCTTAGTCAAGTTTTTCCTTCAGCATGAAAAAAAAAAAAGTCCCTTGTTATCCAGTATTACTATAGTATCCATTGCAGCTCATCTAGTTACACATTGGTAAATTAGTCTCAATCTTAATTATCTCATTTATTTGTTAATTAGTCGTGTATTTTTCCTAATGGTATAATTAAGTCCTGACAAAATAAACTGCTTTTAGTGTTTCTGAGACAGGGTCTCACTATATAGCGTAGGTCAGCCTTGAACTCACAGTCCTTCTGCTTCAGCCTCTTTAAGGTATGTATAACCATGCATGTATGACTTCTTGTATTGCTTTTATCTCAGTGTTATATAGGAAATGTGAGCTTCTCTACTTTAGTGATCTACTAGAATGACAATAAATAAGCTAGAACATCAACCTTCACAGTACATAGTAATAAGTAACTTATCTGAGCTTCTCTACTTTGGTGATCTACTAGAATGACAATAAATAAGCTAGAACATCAACCTTCACAGTACATAGTAATAAGTAACTTATCTGAGCTTCTCTACTTTGGTGATCTACTAGAATGACAATAAATAAGCTAGAACATCAACCTTCACAGTACATAGTAATAAGTAACTTATCTGACCGTATTAATCTCAGCTTCACTTTCTGGACACACAGGGACACACACACATACACACATACACCTTAATTTGTAGCCATTTCCCTTTGAGAAATACAAACTCTTGACATTGACTGTAACTCTAGTACTGCAAGATTTAAAACTGAGAAAATCATGGAAGACAGACCAAGCTGGTGTAATACAAGATAATTTAAGAGTTAAGAGCTTAGAAAGTAAAGATTGTTTTAGCAAGATTTGTTTACATTAAGAACAAGAAGAGCATCAGATTGACCAGAAGGGTAAGAATCTAGAAATAGCTCAAAGATTACTACCCAAACGTTCTTCACACAGAACCATTTTCACTATCATAGATCAGTACCATGTGTTCTTGTGTGGCAGATTAAAGTTTAGACTGTTCCTGACTATTTAGATTTCAGAGATGTAAAGCTAGAGCCTAAGCTACAATTTGTACCTTGCTCCTAAAATCATCCCAATTAATTTATGTCACATTTACCTTATAGAACCATGTCCAATCAACGAGATTTCATAAAACTACTCTTCCCACTGACCACATATCTCCTTATCTTATGCATTCCAAAACTCTACCATGTCTTAAAAGCATCCTCTATTTATCCATGTTTAAACCTTCTATTTGTGTTTCTAAAATTGGTATACTTACCTAAGAACTGCACTGGTAAAGTCACACTGCATAGCATACTTTGTTATTAAAAACATGATCTTATTTGTATTATTTTATAATTTAGAAACTGATTATGGGAGAGACTAGCACTTCCATATTAATTTTCATTAACATGAACATTAATTTTTAATTTTTTATGTTTTATTGTCAGTCCTGGGTCTTGAAGTCAGGCCTTGGGCACAGTCCCTGTATTTCTTTTGCTAAAGGCTAGCACTCTACCACTTAAACAACAGAACCACTTCTGGCTTTTTCTGTTTATGTGGTACTAAGGAAACGAACCCAGGGCTTCACACATGCTAAGCAGGTATTCAGTTACTAAGCCACATTCCTAGCCCTTAAATTAATTTTTATATTTATGAAAATTTAAAATTGATGCCTACGATACAACCATGCCAACATCTTTCTCTCTTATTCAAGAGCTTTTGATTTTACTTAAAAACTCTTAAAGCTAGGCGAGTGGCCTGTAATCCTAGCTACTCTGGAAGCTGAGGTCTGAGGACTGAGATTCAAAGCCAGTCCCTGCACTAAAGACCTTGAGACTCTTACCTCTAATTAATCACTAGAAAACAGGAAGTGAGGCTATGGCTCCAGGGGTAGAGTAGTAGCCTTGAGCTAAAGAGCTCAAGGACAGAGTTCAAGCCCTATGACCCCCCCCCCCACACACAAATACTTCCTGAAGTCTTCTGTAACCACCTAGTTTTATTATTAATGATTTCAAAGTCTGCTATTGCAAGTCCCCAAAAGGACATAAAAATGCAACGGTGGGGGCTGGGAGTTTGGTCTAATGGTAGAGTGCTTGCCTAGCATGCATGAAGCCCTGGGTTCAATTCCTTAGTACCACATACATAGAAAAAGCTGGAGGTAGCTCAAGTGATAGAGCTCTAGCCTTGAGAAAGCCCAAGGATAGTCCTGAGGCCCTGAGTTCAAGCCCCAGGACTGGCCCCCTCTCCCCGCCAAAAATGCCAAGGTGTACTCTCATTAACACAGTCCTCTAGTTCTACACTAATTTTTGCCATTAAAAATGGTACTTTGAAAAATATTAAATTATTAAATTTTTCTGTGAGTTTGAATAATCTTTGTCTAATCTGACAGAGCAACATCAAACCAAAACTAGAGATTTTCTCTGAAACTAGGGGTGTCTCAAAAGGAGAGCCCTAACTAAAACTAGTTTCAGTTCTTAAGAAAAGTCTTTCTTCTATAAATGTCACCTCTTTATTGTCTCAAATCAAGAACTCACAATGTGCGGGGGGAGTAGAGCTCTAAACACTGTAAATAATAGAATGAAAAGGAAAACTATAGATCACAGAACTCATGAGGTCACAACACCTTTGTAAGAGGGATTGTATGCCAGAGAATGAAAATCAGAGGATTAAAACTCAGAAAATACTGAGACAATGTGCAGTTTATCCCTGCAATCGTCTGCCTCACACAATTCACAGACCAAACGAGGCAATGAGGAGAGACAGGGATTCATACCTTCCTGGAAAGGTAACACAGTATGGGTAGGTTGTAGTACAGAATAAATGTTTAACTTGCATACTGCTAGCTTTCAAATACAACAGAAACTTACCTTCAAAAACAGACCCCAGCGTATATTTTCCACTGAAAAACTGTGGCAAGGAAAATACAAGTGCTCCCAGTCCTATCATGAATGAAGCAAATGCAAGCCACCGGGGCTTGTGACCCCTTTCACCGAAGAATGACACAAATAGCGACAACAAGCAGAATGCAATATCATAGCTGGATGATATCAAGCCGGTCAGGGAACTCTTCATTTCATAGCGTTTCTCAATGGTGGAAATGCTAATATTCACCAGGCCATTCACTACAATACCTTAAAAAAAAAAAGGAAAAGAAAATTTATATGCATTATTATCACTTTACTATATAGATTAAGATGATTAACCTAGTATACGAAACTTGGTTCTATCTTGCATTAAAAAAAATGAAGAATGGGTTGGGAATATGACACTGTAGATTTTTTGTCTATCATGCGTGAAATCCTGGGTTCCATTGCTGAGTACCACATAAACAGAAAAAACCGACAGTGGTGCTGTGGCTCAAGTAATAGAGCTCTAGTTTTGCGTAAAAGAAGCTCAGAGACAGTGCTTAGGCCCTTAGTTCAAGCCCCAGGACTGGCAAATATATATATATATACACACACGTATATACCTATACATAGCTATGCATACCTATATATAGGTATACAAACCTATACATAGGTATACATAGATATATCTATATATGTATGTATGTATGTATGTGTACATGTATATCTATGTATACGTATATATCTATATTTAAACAGATACACATAGAAATACATATATATATATTTTAAAAATGAATCTAGAAGAGAACAAATAAGACCAGAGTAACACCATCCATTATTCTAATGATAAATTGCCTCCTAATCAGATTTTTATCTTGACTTTGCTGTAAGAAGGGGAAAGTGAACTCTCCATAATTCTTGAATTTTGTTATCATCTTCATAAATATTAAAGTTTTGTTTTGGTTTTGTTCTTGTTTCTCCCTCTTGCCCATGGGGTTTGGAGATGAAGCTTAGGCTGACTTTAAACTTGAGATCTTCCACAGCGTTTACCCTTAGGAAGGCTGAGATTACAGATGTGAATTGTCACACTAAGTTTAAACTTATACTTACAGGATTCTTGAGTAGAAATAAACATAAGCTAAGAATGTTTTCTTAACTATTAATATTCTAAATTATATTCAAAAAAGAAGAAATAAAAGAAATTCTTGCACTCCATTACCTTACTATAATTATAATAAAAGACCAAAATAGAAACAAAGACTGAAAATCCAATTTTGATCAGTTTTAAAAATGTCCTCTCCAGCCAGGCATGATGGTCCATGCCTGTGATTCTGGCTACTCCAAACTCTGAGGCCAGCCTGATTAAAAACTTTACCCTCATATGTCCTAACACACTCATGTAGTTAGTAATGCTTAAGCTACATTAGTGGTAAGTGCATGATGCTAGAAAGTTAGGCAATTACACGCAAAAAAAAAATTCATCTCTGAAAACTGTTGCATTAAACTGATTTGCCATTCTGGTTTTTCTCCCCAATTAAGCATCTGTTAATAACAAAAGAAATGATGAATCATTTTTGAGAAGCAAAGTAGCAATGTTTTCAGTCATTAAAGCTTATACTAAATCACAAATTAAATTACTGGGTCATTTTCATCTCAGGTTAGGCCATTTTTGTGTGTGTTGGCATATTGGGGCTTAAACTCAGAGCTTTGTGTGTGTGTGTGTGTGTGTGCGTGCCAGTTCTGGGGCTTGAACTGAGGGCTTGGGCACTGTCCCTGAGCTTCTTTTGCTCAAGGCTAGTACTCTACCACTTTGAGTCACAGCACCACTTCTGGTGGCTTTTTCTGTGTATGTGGTACTGAGGAATTGAACCTAGGGCTTCATACACTAGGGAAGCACTCTACCACTAAGCCACTTTCCCAGCCCAAACTCAGGGCTTTCTGTTCTTGCTTAGTTCTTCACATTCCTCCTAAGACTGGTGCTTTTTCACTTGACCCATACCTCCACTACCAGGTTTTTTATATACTGGTTAATAAAGGTTAAGAATTTCTAAGATTTGTCTGCCCAGGCTAGCTTCAAACCTCAATTTTTAGATCTCAGCCACCTGAGGAGCTAGAATTACAGGTGTGAACCACAGTGCCTGGCTAGATTGTGGATGTCTAGATAGAATATCAATTATGTTGACCAATTTAACAACTGTATTAGATTTCAAATGACAAATTGGAATAACTTAGAAATATCAGAATAAACAAAGGACTTTTTGTGTTCCAACTTCTTAAATTTTGTATTCCTTTGCACTCAATGCTTTACAACCTCTGATTTTAGATCACCAATCTGACAGCTTTACTGAAGACAAACTTCCCAGAAAGAAATGTGGGGAAGGGAAACATTTCATCATTTGAAATCTTAGGTAGAAGAGTCAACTTGCAATTGCAAACACTTAGCACTTAACACGTGAAAAGCATGAGGTATGATCTCCTTGAAGGCAGGAAGTGGCAATAAGAACAGGTATTAATAGTCTTTGATTTAGTTTTCTATTAACTTAGAAACATTTTTTTTTCCAATCTGGGGGGAGGCCTCCAGTGAAAAACTGCTCTAGTTCAAACTGCAGTACAGTCAATAAATAAGACAGAAAAGGAGAGGAGGAGGGAGAGGAAAAAAAAATCGTATCCCACAATATTTGGCACGTTCTATACTGTCTTATATAGATCATGAGACAGAAAATATTTTGAGACTATGGGTCAAATCACACACACACACACACACACACACACACACACACACACCTACAAATCAAATTCAAACTGTTGACCTCTCCTTTAAGATTTTCTACTTTATAAATGTGTCATGCAGCTTCTTTTGTCACCTCAAAGTAACTTCCCATTTCTGTCAACCCTTCCCTTAGGGGAAACAGGGGCTTAGCAAACTTCTCCTTACTAACTTTTCAAAGGGGCCTTCCCTCTTGGCCTCCACCTCCACCACACCCCTCCCTCCCTCCAATCCTGGTTTCAACTGTAAACTCCTCAGGGTATAGACCTGAGCTTAATCCGTAACTCCCAAGAGAAAGGGAAATGAGATCCTAGAACAAAACAGATACTGGAAAACTCCTGTGATTAACTAGATAATGGGCGATACACATCCCACACAATCCTTTTTTCCTTTGGTTAAGCATCCTTTACCCTTCTCTGCAAAGGTATTCAACCCTTTGGCTGGGGGTGAGGGGGGGAGGGATACACAGTGGAGAAAAATCTCTTTAAGGATTTAGGAAAAATAAATAAACAAAAAGGAAAGATTCTATAGTATAGACAAGATTAACCCCCCCCCCACACACACACACCGGAACGTTCCCCTCTCCTATTTCCCCTCCGCAGGGAGGCAAACTTGGGTAGAAACACCAGAGAGTGTCGCAATGAGGGAGGCGTGTGGAGGGCCGGACCCCGTGGGCAGACCGGACGCGGCGGCGGCGGAGGGGGTGAGGAGCGCGTGCGGGTTCCCAGGCCCCGAGCCCCGGCCGCGCTCGCGCCGCGGTGGGGGTGGGATCCCTCCGCACCCGCCCGGCCCCGGGCCGCGGCCCGCTCGGCGCCTCTCCGCCGCGGTGGGCCGGCCGGCCGGCCGGGCGGGCGCCCCCCCCCCCGCCCCCGGCGCGCGCGCGGGACCTCACCTTGCGTGAGGGCCAGGAGGCAGTAGTACAGCAGAAAGCCTCGGGGCGTGTTGCAGTGCTGCACGAAGCGCGGGTGGAAGTTCCTCCAGCCGCAAGGACCCTCCTCGTACTCGGACGGCGGCGGCCCCGGCGGCTCCGGGGCATCCGAGGGAGTCGAGGTGGGCGGCGGCGGCTCGGACGACTTCTGGGGTTCAAGAGACTCCGGAGGTGGCGGCGGCGAATCCTCTCCCGGGGTGTCGGTAGGCAAGTCCGAGACCTCGACCCGGGAGGGCGATGCGGACGCGCGGCGCGGGGTGTCCGGGCTGCTGGGGACGAATGCCGGGTTCTCGATACCTTTGGCGCCGTTCATGGTCAGGAGCGCTCCTCGGGACTCCGGCGGAGCGCTCCCGGCGGCCCAAAGCCAGGTTCCTGTGTGGCGCCTCCCCTCGACAGGTGACAGGAGCCGGCGGCGCGACCAGTTCCCGCCTCCCGGTCCTCCCACTTCTAGCGCGGCGGCGGCGGCGGGGGCGGCGGCGGCGGCGGCGGGGCGCCGGCGGGGGCGGCGGCGCGGTGCGGACCCTCCCCTCGCGGCACTCGGGACCCCGCGCGGCGGCCCGGCGCGGCCGCCCGCCTGCAGGCCCGGAGGTCCGAGCGCCCTGGCGCCACACCTGTCACCGCGGGAACCAACCGGAACGCGCTGCGGGGGCGACCGATCGGAAGCGGCCGCCAGGTGAGGGGGGCGCCGGGGGCGCGCTGGGACCTCCGTCCCGGAGCCCAGGGGACGGCGGAGAACGACTAGAGATTGTGGGAGTCTGCGGTGAACGCCCCCCCCCATGTCCACCCCCCGCCCCGTGCAGACGGAGAGCCGTAAACACAATTGCATCAGGAAGTCTTCCAGGAAAATGCACAGCAGTCTTCTTCCTTCGCTGCCTAGCCAACCAAGGATCCTGCCCTCCAACACGCCGGACAGCCACAGGTAGAATGTGTTGCATTCCCAGAATGTTGTGGTTAAGACTTTCACCGGCCATTCTTCCTCCAAGCAGAAATCCATCCTCAGCCGCTCTCATAGTTCAGGACAACATTATCTTCCCGGTTTGGGTTTTAGGTCCGTCAACCCAAAAGAATAGAAAATTATAATATATATATATGCGTCTATATATTGTTGCATGTGTAAAAAATATATGTATGAGATATATATGCACATGTATATGTATATAACCTATGTATATTTGCATGTGTATATATACATATGCATATATACATATATAACGCATATGTATATATACATATATATGTATATATCTATCTGTATCTTTGCATGTGTTAAGATCAACAGTGCTGTTGGTCGTGGAAATAATCCCCACCTGCAAAATAAAGAAGAAAAGCAGTTAACCCCATCCTGTTGCAATTCATTCCTTCATGATGTCATTCCGCATCCAACAGCATGTACTGTTGAATGACAGACAGACATAAATAAATAAATAAACCTGTCTTTAGTAGACTAACATTCCAATAGCAGATAGGTAATAATAAATAGTACGCTGTGCATGGTATATATGATGATAAGAAATACATATTCACAGCTTTGTGAAACTTTTCTCTCAGCCATATGCACTGTCTTTGCTGATTTGAGAGACCAAAAATGTAAAATACATATTCTACTTTGATTAAACAATATAACTATTATTTGTTCCTTCACAGTAATAAAAAAATAGGTTCAGAGATTTTAAATGTCTGCTATATGCTGAATTAGTGTTAGTGTGTCTAGCTGTTTTCCTTTGTATATTGCTCTATTTATGATACTACAAAACTATATTCCAGGCATATACCAGGAAGGACCAGTAATTCTCCCAGGGTCACTTAGTTCATAAGTGATTTGCCACTTGATAAGAACTGGAACTCAGTTCTCTCAGCCTGAACTTGGCAATTTTTTTTGTTTCTGAATTAGTTCATCCTGTTCTGAGAGGATTGCCATGCTTAGCCACCCTGGGCAGGAAAATCCCTGAGACTTTTATCTCCAAATGAACAGCAAAAAAAAGCCAGAAGAGGAGCTTTGGTTCAAGAGATAGGGCAATGGCATTGAACAAGAAATCTCCAGGACAGCACCTATGCCTTGAGTTTAAGCCACCAATAATAAATGATAAATAAATAAATAAATAAGACTCATTGCTATTCTGTCTCAGATAAATCCTATTAGACCCTCTTCTGATAGAAATGGACTCCAAGCTGACATCTGCAAGTTAATAGTCCTCTCAGTTTTACCTGTTGGAAGTAATTTACCTGTCCTTGGTACCACATACATAGAAAAAGCCGGAAATGGTACTGTGGCTCAAGTAATAGAATTCTATCTTGAAGAAAACCTAATGACAGTGCCAAGGCCCTGATTTCAAGCCTGGGACTGGCACAAAGAAATATTAGTAAAAGTGTTGTTGCTTCATCTTAAATGCATTTGGTTCTTATTGATGGTGACACCAAAACCATTTCCTAATACCTTACAAATTGTATGCTGCAACAAAGGAAGGAAGGTAGACTTGGTTTTGCAACAAAGAAAAAAAACTTTATAGTTCATCTTCTATTAGGTCTATGTAAAATTTCCATATTTTAATTCTTGGATCAACTTTTGAGAAATCCATTTTAGTAACTATTATCAAAATATATACTATGTTCACTTTTAGAAGGTAATTTGAAATTTGCTATTCTTAGTGAATTTCATTTCCTAGATATTTGTGTTTGTGTTTGTATTTTGTTTGCTAACAAGAAATACATACATATGTTTATGTATTTTTTGTTTTTTATTTTTATTACTTGGTGCAGTCTAAGGGACTGTCCTTGAGTTTTTAATTGTTCAAGGTTACCATTGTACCACTTGAGCCACAGCATCACTTGCGGCTTTTCTGTGTATGTGGTACCAAGGAATTAAACCCTGGACTTTGTACATGCTAAGCAAGCGCTTTTACCACCAGGCCAAACTCCCAGCCCCTATGTATTTATTTTTTCAGGCCAGACTCTATAACCCAGATTGACCTGGAATTATCTATGTAATTCAGATTGCCATTAAACTCTCCTGCTTCTGACTCCCCATTGCTGGGATTGTAGATGGATGTCACCATGCCTGTGTCATAAGCTGTATTTTTGGAGTGTGGTAAGTCCAGATGAAATTGTCCATCTTTTTTTGGTTGTTGTTTGTTTGTTTTGTTTGTTTTTTGCTAGTCCTAGGGCTTGATTGAACTCAGGGGCTGGGCACTGTCTCTGAGCTTCTTTTGCTCAAGGTTAGGGCTCTACCATTTAAGCCCCAACACCACTTCCAGCTTCTTCTGTTTATATGGTAGCAAGGAATCAAACCCAGGGCTTCATGAATGCTATGCAAACAGTCTACCACTAGGCCACACTCCAGGCCCACATACAAACATATATAATCACAGTTTTTTAAAGGAAAACCAATAAATATTTTTGTGTATATGTACCAGTGCCATGCTTGAACTAATGGTTTTACCTTATCAGCCTTTCTTGTTCACAGCTAGCACTGTACAACTTAAGCTACAACTCCAGCTTAGCCTTTTGCTGACTAATTAGAAATGGAATCTGACAGACTTTTCTGCTGGGCTGTCTTCAAACTTCAATCCTCCAGGACTCAGCCACCACACCTGGTGAAATGTGAACACTTTATACAATAATTCCATCAGAAAGCTAAGACTGTATACTAAAAAAGAATCATGGCCAGTGGTGGCTCACGCCTATAATCCTAGCTACTCAGGAGGGTGAGATCTAAGGACTTTGGTTCAAAGCCAGCCCTGGCACTAAAAAGTGTGAAAACTCATCTCCGATTAACCACTAGAAAACTAGAAATGACACTGTGACTCAAGGGGTAGGGTGGTAGCCTTGAGCCGAAGAGCTCAGGGACAACATCCAGACCCAGACAGAGTTCAAGTCCCATGAACAATGAGAAATTTTTAAAAACTAAAAAAAAATCATAAAAATTTAGTATTTAGCTGTAATTGTGCAAAACACAATTGATCTCTACAAAGGTATAGATTTAATACAAATATCACATTATACAGAAGACATATTCTTTTTTTGTGTTTGTTTGTTTGTTTGCCAGTCCTGGGGCTTAAACTCAGGGGATGAGCTTCTTTTTCTCAAGACTAGCACTCTACTTTTTCTGTCTATGTAGTAGTGAAGGATAGAACTCAGGGACTCATGAGGCATGCAATTACTAAGCCATATTTCCAGACAAAGTATTCTTTCTTTTTTTTTTTTTTTTTTTTTTGCTGGTCTGGGCCTTGAGCTTTATCAAGGTTAGAGCCCTACCACTTGAGCCACAGCACCACTTTCAGTTTTTTCTATGTATGTGGTACTGAGAAATTGAACATGGGTTCAAATCATCCTTAGGCAAGCATTTTATCACTAAGCCAAAATTCCCAGCCCAGACTTACTCTTTTAACCAAAAGAAATCAATTTAAAAAGACAACAATCAGGGCTGGGAGTTTGGCTTAGTCGTAGAGTGCTTGCTTTGCATGCACGAAGACCCAATTCCACATGCATGGAAAAAAGCGGGAGGTGGTGCTGAGGCTTAAGTGGTAGAGCTCTAGCCTTGACAAAGTCCAATGACAGTGTGCAGGACCTGAGCTCAAGCCCAGGACTGGCAAAAAGAGAGAGAGACAGAGAGAGGGAGAGGGAGAGGGAGAGGGGGAGAGAGAGAGAGAGAGAGAGAGAGAGAGAGAGAGAGAGAGAGAGAGAGAGAGAGAGAGAGAGAGAGAGAGAAACAATCACCCCTAAAATCTGTTTCCATTTTTTATGTTCAGATTTTGTTTTATTAAAAATTCATTTTATCCTAGCTACTCAGGAGGCTGAAATCTGAGGATCAAGGTTCAAACTAGTCCAGGCAGAAAAGGACCTGAGACTCATCTCCAATTAACCCCTAGAAAATGGGAAGTGGGGTTTGGCTCAAGGGTAGGCCATTAGCCTTGAGCTGTACAGCTCATGGACAACATGCAGGTCCAAGGGTAGGACGGTAGCCTTGAGCTAAGAGCTCAGGGACAGCACCCAGGCCTACTTCAAGCCCCATGACCCACCAAAAAAAATTGCCTCTTGTAAAATACAATTTTAACCTCTTCCTTCTCCACATTTTTAAATGACGTTTAGCATGTTACATGTTAGTTCATTTCATATATATAAATGTCTGTATATATATAATGCATTTTGATCAAAACATACTTCTTTTTTACTGAACAGATGACATGGATCGCTTGAATAATTTTCGGTATGCTGTGACTCTGTATGAGATATGGATCACAAAAGTCATAATCCCCTCCCCCAAAATTTTATTTCTACTGAATAGAAAGCAGCTATTCGGCAACTCTTCATAGTCCTATCACACCCACAATTTATTATCTGCTTCTTGGAAAGTAGTAGGATGCAAAAGGTTATTAAAATTTTTTTCATTGAGCTGTGAGGGACATCAAGATATCATTTTGTTCCAACAACCTGCCTTACAGAATTTTAATGTCAAATCCATCCTTAAAGCTCAATGTATTCAGGAGCATAAAAGAAACTAATTGCAGATAAAGTGCATTTATTCATATAAATTTGTCTCAGTTTGGGGGAAGTAAAAGAAGTCTAATGTCAGGTTCAGGGAGCTACCAGATATTATAAATTTCCAAAACAAAATACCTTTGGCTCCAACAAAAAGTTGGAGATGTTAAAAGGTAACATGGGAACTCACACACACACACGTCTGGTATGTGAAATGATTTGATATCAAAGGTAGAATAAGATAATGACTCATGCTTTAGACCAACTTACCTTATGTATGACCTTTGGCATATAATAACTAAACATGGAGTAAATGAGAGTTATTAAATATAAAATCAGTTTTTAGTGAATTACTATGGAGAATATGACTAGCAGGCAAATGTCAATATAGAGAATTTCATAAATAAGTTTAATAAATTAATTTAATAAATGAAAAATATTTAATAAGTAATAAATGTTTAGAACATGTATTCAGATAAGAGACCAAATAACTCTATGTGTTTAAACGAATAATTTTCTTTCCAGCTCAGGAAAAATTCACTGTAGAGTTTTCTTTTTATGAGGTCTTTCTGAGAGTTTCTACTAAAAATTGTGAACTCATAGATCCAAATTCTTTCCACTTTCTGGTCCTTTCCTTTCAATGATTTTTCTGTTTTCCTTTTTCTTTGGCAAAGAAAGGATAAGAACCCATCTTTCTCAGCTTTTTTTTTTGCCAGTCCTGAGGCTTGAATTTAGAGCCTTGGCACTGTCCTTGAACTATCTAAAGGCTAACACTCTATCACTTGAGCCACAGTACCACTTCCAGCTTTTTCTGTGTACCTGGTACCGAGGAAGGGTTTTGTGCATGCTCATACTAGGCATCAGCATTTTTTTTTTCTCAGAGCTGGAACACTGGAACCACACTTCAAGAAGGACTTTAGAGTCCTTTTCTTGCCATAAGTAAATTTAAACACACACACACACACACAGACAGAGAGAGAGAATGTTTGCATTGGGTGTATTTCCTGAGCATTAAGATGAATCATGGTACTTCTATTTATATGCTGCTGAAGAAAAGCTAGTAGTCACTCACTTTATTTACCTGGGTGAGAAGGCTGTGTGTCTGTAGTAGACCTGCATGCCCTGCTCAGAAGGAAAGTAAAATGCTTAGTGAATGCGGAGCACTATATCTGCCACATTATTGTGAATGCTTTGTGCAACAGCATCAAGCACAAACAAGGTAAAAACGAACAAAGCAAGTTGACATTATTTCCATTTTTCATTTAAAATTAGCTTTCATCAAATTTTGATGATAAGAGAAATGGGAGTAAACTTCAGGTTATACTGCAGGTCAAAATGTATGAATTGTTGGGCACTAATGACTCATGCCTAACAATCCTAGCAGCTCTAGAGGCTGAGATTTGAGAATTTTTTTGTCCAAACCATCCTGGGGAGGAAGGTTCCTGAGATTTTTTTTTTCTCCAATTAACTACCAAGGAGCCAGAAGTAGAACTGTGCCTCAAGGAGTAGAGTACTAGTCATGAGGGGGAAAAAAAAAAGCTCAAGAACAATGCCCAGGCACTAAACGCAAACCCCAACGGCTGGGAGTTTGGCCTAGTGGTAAGAGTGCTTGCTTGGCATGCATGAGGACCTGGGTTCAATTCCTCGGTACCACATACATAGAAAAAGCAGAAGTGGTGCTGTGGCTGAAGTGGTAGAACTCTAGCCTTGAGAAAGCCCAAGGATAGTGTTCAGACCTGTTGGGGACCAATTGTGGGGTCAGTGACCTTGGACCCACACAATTGTGTACACAAGCAAGTAGTTCTTAGCATGATAACTTTAAGCAATGTCAATCACATCTTATCAAGATGACTTTGGGCAATGTTAATCCCTTCTCATTTATCCTATTTGTGACTTAATTACTATTTTGTATGAATGTAGCCTCTGGCAGTTCCCTAGTTCTAAGAAGAGTATTTAAGGTTGGAACTTGAAATAAACTGGGGTACAGTCTTAGGCAGCAGTCTTGAACTCACAGCCTTCTTGGGCTGATGACTTGGGCTGTAGTCCTCCCGAACCCCATCTGTTTGTCTCTCTTCTATTTCTTCCTAGTCCCTGCCCCCTATTTCAGGAATCCCAATCTGTGAACCCTGGTTTGCTGCCAGCTGGCTCCGGCACAGGCCCTAAGCTCAAGCCCCAGGACTGGCATATACACACACACACAAACACACACACAAACACACAAACACAAACAAACTCAAGCCCCAGGACTGCCACCAAGGAGAGAGAGACAAAGACAGACACAGAGACAGACAGAGAAAAGGTGTAGGGGGAAGAAACTGGAAACTGGGAACATTATCTGAGAATATGGTACAGTGGTAAAGCTCTTGCCTATTATACGTGAGGCTCTGTATTTAATCAACAGCATAACAAAGTAAAAAAAGAGAAGGAAGGAAGGAAGAAAAAGAAAGAAAGAAAAAGAAAGAGGGATGAAGCCCTGGGTTCCATTTCTCAGTACCACATAAGCAGAAAAAGCCGAAGTGGTGCTGTGACTCAAGTGGTAGAGTGTTAGCCTTGAGAAAAAGAAGCTCTGCCACTGAGCCACATTCCCGGCCCACTTTTTTTTCTTAAGGTAACAAACTCAATTTCTGACTTTTAAATGAGTAATGATATTTACTTCATGCTTTACAAAAACATTTCTGCCGTATGACACTTAAGTTTGGGAAGCCAAAAGCAAATGCTAGGGCAGTTGCTTTGGCTCACACCTATAATCCTAGCTACTCAGGAGGCTGAGATCTGAGTATCCAGCATGGAGGATCGTAGCTATCCTGAGCAAGAAAGTCTATAGCATTCATATATCCAAATAACCACCAAAAAGCTGTGTGTTGATCTGTGGCACCAAGAATATAGCTCGAGCTTTGAGCAAAAACAGCTCAAGAATCATGCACAGACCCTAAGTTCAGGCCCTATGACTGGCATTTAAATAAATAAAAAATAGTAAGCCTGGCACGGTGAATCATGCCTATAATCCTAGCTACTCAGGAGGCTGAGATCTGAGGATCAGGATTCAAAGCCAGCCAAGCACAAAAGAATCTGAAACTCTTATCTGCAGTTAACCTCTAGATCTAACTGCTTTTTCATCAGTAACACATATTTGCCTCTGATGTAAATTACGGCTGACTAGTTCAATATATACATGCCAACGGAGCCTCATTATTCTTTATCTGTCTTTATATTCACATTGGACGAGGAATCTACTATGAATCCTATCTATACACAGAAACCTGAAATATTGGAATTCTACTACTATTTTTAACCATAGCAACAGCATTCATAGGATATATCCTACCATGAGGTCAAATATTCTGGGGAGCCACCTTCATCACCAACCTACTATCAGCTATCCCATATATTGGACAAGATTTAGTCGAATGAATTTAGGGTGGGTTTTCAGTAGTAAGGCAACCCTAACACAGTTTTTCGCATTTCACTTCTTTCTTCCATTCATCATTGCAGCACTAGCTATAGTCCACCTTCTATTCTTACATGAAACAGGGTCAAACAACCTGTAGGCATCCCCTCAGACTGCAGCAAAATCCCATTTCACCCCTACTACACAACCAAAGACTTTCTAGAAGTGGTACTATTACTCATACTATTTCTAACTTTAGCATTATTTTTTCCAGACAAACTTGATGATCCAGCTAATGGGTGGATGTTTAACGAGGTTGCTAGAGATGTTGTTGTAGCTAAGATAGATTTTAGTATAGTGAAAACTGTGAGTGTTAGTATTGCATAGATAAGTAAATTAAATATTATGGCTGATGGATTATGAATTATTGCTGCTCTTATTCAACCTATGTGAGAATTGATGAGTAAGCTATGATTTTTCGTAGTTGTTTGGTTTAATTCCCCTCATCCTTAAATTAGAACAGATGTTAATGGTATAATAATTATTACGTTTACATTTAAGTGTGGAGGTAGTTGATATATGATTGTTCTGGGTGCTAGTTTTTGTCAGGTTAAGAGAATTAGTCCTAGTGTTAGTGAAATGCCTGTGTAACTTCAGGGACTCATAGGTGGAAAGGGGCTAGTTCTAGTTTCATGGTTATTGAGATTATCGGTAAGTATTGGGTTAGGTTGTTTTGTGGTTCAAGTATATTTCACTGTTCTGAGATGTTGGGGTCATTAATGAATGCTAGCATAAATATTATTGATGCTGTTGATTGAACTAGAAAATATTTTGTTGCTGCTTCAGTGGATCCGTGGTTTTTGTTTAGTGTTATTAACGGGATTGTAGCTAGTATTAAGTTCTAATCCTATTCACATGATGATTCAGTTTGAGCGTGTTCGGGTAATTAGAGTACCTATGGTCAGGGTGATTGAAATTAAGACTAAGGGTAATGGTTTTATTAGTAAGGAAGGGGTTAGTGACCAACATATTTGGGGTATGAGCCCAATAGCTTATTTAGCTTATCTTACTAGAATTTAGTGTAATTGGTAGCACTACGAAATTTGAATTCTTAAGTCAGGTTCAATTCTGTTATGCTAGAAATAAGAGGGATTAAACCTCTATTATTTACTCTATCAAAGTAACTTTTTTGTCAGACATATTTCTGTAGGATAGGAGGGATACTTGCTGTGGGAATCGAAATATGTCATATACGTAAGGCCAAGAGTAAAGGTACAAAATTTTTTCATAGTAAGTGTATAACTTAATCATATCAGAATCGTGGGAAAGATACATGGATTCATAAGAAAGTAAGTGTTAGAAATATGTTTTTTGTCCTTAATGTGCTATGTTATCTTTCATCTCTTTTGCTGTCCCTTGGTTATCTCATATTGTTACAGTATCTCACTTTGTTATCTGATATATGGATATATTTGTGTTTGGTTATTTGAAATTGGATAGGGAAGGGGGGAAAACAAGATGAGGGGTGGGGGTGGGGGGGAGGGAAATGGGGACCAAGACATGAGAAGGGGTATCAATGTATGTGAATTAATGCACCTTCTATCTGGCGAATATAATGTAACCCTTCTATTAATTACAATAAAAATATAGAAAAAAGAAATATGGTTTTTGTAATAAAATTGCAGGTATTTATTTTTGGTTCTAATGGGTTGTAAATTGATCCTAGAAATAGTATTGTAGTAGGAACATTTATTAGGAAAATGTTTATGTATTCTGCTATAAAAAATAGTGCGAGGGGCCGGGAGTTTGGCCTAGTGGTAGAGTGCTTGCCTAGCATGTATGAAGACCCGGGTTCGATTCATCAGCACCACATACATAGAAAAAAAAAAAGCCAGAAATGGTGCTGAGGCTCAAGTGGTAGAGCTCTAGCCTTGAGAAAGTCCAAGGACAGTGCTCAGGCCCTGAGCTCAAGCCCAGGACTGGCCAAAAAAACAAAAAAAACAAAAAAAAACAAAATAGTGCGAATGGTCCTGCTGCGTATTCTACATTGAAAACTGAGACTAATTCAGATTCTCCTCTGTAAGGTCAAAAGGAGCTCGGTTAGTTTCTGCTAGTGTTAAAATAAATCATATTATTGCTAATGGTCAGGCAGGAATAATTAATCATATTTGCTCTTGGGATGTGGATAAGGATGTTATGGAGAATGATTCTCTTATTAATGTAATTGATAGAAGGATAATGGCTAGGCTTACTTCATAGGAGATAGTCTGGGCTTGCTGCGGAGGACACCTAATAGAGCATACTTTGAGTTTGATGCTCATCCTGATCATAGAATTGAATATACGGCTATACTTGATAGGGCTAAGATTAATAATAGTCCTATATTTATGTTAATTAATGGTTGAGGTATTGGAAGAGGAATTCATAACGTTAGAGCTAGTGATAGTGCCAGGATAGGTGCTATTAGGTAAAGTAATAAAGATGATGTGTCTGGCTGTGATGGTTCTTTGATAAATAGTTTTATTGCATCCGCAAATGGTTGTAAGATTCTGTAGGGTCCTACTACATTAGGTCCTTTTCGGAGTTGTATATATCCTAACAGTTTTCGTTCTACTAGTATCAAGAAAGCTATAGCTAATAGGATGGGTAAGATCAGGCTTAAAATATTAATTATGAACACGTATTAGGAAGAGGATTTGAACCTCTGATAATAAAGTCTTAAATCTTATGCATTTACCAGGTCTGCCACCCTAACAATGACCTTCTCTTGGGTTAAAAATTATAGTTATTTTTATATTGATATAATACCATAGAGAGAGAGAGAGAGTAAGGCACTTTTGTAGAAGTATGCCTTGTTTTTCTGGTCCTTTCGTACTAGGAAAAGCATTGAAATAGTAACCAACCTGGATTCCTCCGGGTCTGAACTCAGATCATGTAGGGCTTTAATCGTTGAACAAACGAATCCTTAATAGCTTCTGCAACATTAGGATGTCCTGATCCAACATCGAGGTCGTAAACCTTATTATCGATATGGTCTCTCCAATAAGATTTCACTGTCATCCCTAGGGTAACTTGGTCCATTGAGCAGTTTCCTGGATCAAATAAAGACTTTGGTAATATTGACTTGTAGGTCTAGATATTAGTCTTTTGGAGGTTGTATTTTACTCCAAGGTCACCCCAATCAAAAATTTTAATCCTTTTTTTTTATGAGGCTTTTCCTTGGAAATTTTAATTCTTGAGTAACTATTTATTGTTTCTTGTTGATAAAATTTTTAAGAGTATAGAATTATTTAATTTAAGCTCCATAGGGTCTTCTCGTCTTATTAGGGGATTTCCGCCTCTTCACAGAAAGGTCAATTTCATTGATCAAATGTGAGAGACAGTTAAACCCTCACTGCGCCATTTCATACAATTCCTTAATTAGAGAACAAATGATTATGCTATCTTTGCACAGTCAGAATACCGCAGCATTTAACTTTTGTTCCTGGGCAGGCAATGCCTCTACTACTTTTCATGCTAGAGGTGATGTTTTTGGTAAACAGGCGGGGTTTATGTTTGCCGGGTTCCTTTCACATTTTTTAATCTTGCCTTAAAAGCACTCCAGTGTTGGGTTAACATATTTTATAATATAAAATTCTAGGGGTATGATTAAGTTACTTTGATGTTGGCTATCAATGATTCATTCGTTCTGATGTAAGCTTGTGCTAGGAGACTAATAGTCATTACTCATATCAACAGTATTTCATCTAGGTTTTGCTAGATCAGCCCATTTATGCCTTTTGGGGAGATTTATGTTATTAGTTGAATATTGTTTGTATTATGAATGGTTGAACTTAAATGCTTTCTTAATTGGTGACTGCTCTTAGGCCAACTATGGGTTTATTAAGTATATCTCTCCAATGAAGATTATATCCTTTATTTAAAAAACTGTACCTTTTTAAATTAACATTAAAACTTACATATGATTTGTTGAATGTTGATTGGTATGTTTTTTGTTGTTGTTGTTGCTGTTGTTGTTTTTTGCCAGTCCCGGGCTTGCCAGTCTCAGGGCATGAGCACTATCCTTGGACTTTCTCAAGGCTAGTGCTCTACCACTTGAGCCTTATTACTACTTCCAGCTTTTTTCTATGTATGTGGTACCGAGGAATTGAACCCGGGTCTTCGTGCATGCTAGGCAAGCACTCTTACCACTAGGCCAAACTCCCAGCCCCAAATATTGATTGGTATGTTTTAAGCAGAACTAAAATTCATTAATGGACAACCAGCTATCACCAGGCTCGATAGGTCTTTTTCACCACTACCTATAAATCTTCTATTTTGCTACGTAGACGAGTTGGCTCTAATTAGGCTGTTCATGGGTGGCTCGTCTGGTTTCGGGATTGATGGTTGTAGTCCTCTTTGCCATAAAATTTCTAGTTATTTCATTATGCAAAAGGTATAAGGTTTAATGTTTGCTTTTTATTACTTTTTTCAGTCTTTCATCTTTCCCTTGCGGTACTTTCTCTATAGCACTTATGATTTGTTTAATTTTCTATCACCTATACTAGTATGTATTTTAAAGTAAATGATTGGCTTATTGAATTTTATTAATAAAAGGCTAAGGGATTGTTCAAAGTATTCATTTGTTTGAATTCTTCTGAGCGTAAGTCAGATAGTTTTACATAAGCTATACTTTGATTATTCCAAGCGCACTTTCCAGTACGCTTACCTTGTTACGACTTGTCTCCTCTAGTCTCATGTTAACTAGTAATATAGGTATTTTTGTGTTATTATGAGGTATTGAGGAGGGTGACAGGCGGTGTGTGCATGCTTCACTGCTATATTCAATTGAACACTCTAGCTTCAATTTACTACTAAATCCTCCCGTACACAATGGAATTCTATGCTGCTGTCAGAAAGAATGACATTGCCCCCTTTGTTAGGAAATGGAAAGACTTAGAAAAAGTCATATTAAGTGAAGTAAGCCAGACTCAAAGGAAATTAGGCTCAATGGTTTCCCTCATTTGTCATAATCAGTAGAAACCTTGGGCTCTCCTAGCAGAGATTTGCAATAGAGCAAAACCTTGATACAAAAGGCCATATAGTAGGACGCTAAATGAAAGGATCTCTAGGATATAGAAACATAAGCCATATAATGAATGATTGTTGTTCTTAAGGTACTATGTTATCTCTCATCTCTTTTGCTGTCCCTTGGTTATCTCATATTGTTATAGTATCTCACTTTGTTACCTGATATATCGGATATATTTGTATTTGGTTATTTGAAATTGGATAGGGAAGGGGGGAAAACAAGATGAGGGTTGGGGGTGGGGGGGAAGGGAAATGGGGACCAAGACATGTGAAAGGGAATCAATGTATGGGAATTAATGCACCATCTATCTGGCAAATATCATGTAACCCTTCTATTAATTACAATAAAAAATATATGAAAAAAATTAAAAAAAACAAAGAGAATTTCTGTGGTATTCTGCTTACAGAAAATGCCCATTGCACTCCACTTCATTGGCTACACCTTGATCTAACTTTTTTATTAGTACATAATGATTTTGCTTACTAATGTTTCTTTTTAGGGTTAGCTGAGGATGGCGGTATATAGGCTGAATAAACAAGAAGTGGTAAGGTGGGGTTTATTGGTTGTAGAACAGGCTCCTCTAGGTGAATATAAAGCACCACCAAGTCCTTTGAGTTTCTAGCGGTTCTTAGGTGAATAAGTTAGTTATATTACTTATTTATGTTTATGGCTATACATAGTGGGGTATCTAATCCCAGTTTGTTTTATAGCTCCAAGCTGCAGCTATTATAAAACTACTTTTGTTATTTATTTTCGCTTTAATTGATACTTTTTACAGCTTAATTAGGCTTTAGTTTTACTTAATGGTTCTCTTTAGCACTCTTTACACAGTTTTGCATTAGCTAGGGTTAATCGTATGACCGAGGTGGCTGGCACAAAATTTACCAACCCTAAATTAGTATTGCTTAGTCAAACTTTCGTTTATTGCTTAATTTTTATCACGGCTGTGACCTGTGGGTGTGTGCTTAAACATGGCATTTTTAGCTACTAATTGCTTGTTAGTGTGCTTTATACCTACTCCTTTTTTCCAAACTTGTGGAAATTTTGGGCAAAATTCACTGGTGTATGGATATTTGCATGTGTAAGCATACTGACAGCTAATGCAAAGGCCAGGACCAACCCTTTCATGTGTTTATGGAATAGGATAATATTCTTCTAGGCATTTTCAGTGCCTTGCTTTAAACTATAAGCTACATGAACTAATATAGGCCTAGGAGTTGTCATGTAATATAAAGCTTTTGAGTACAAAATTTTATAGTTTTTTTTAATTTTGAAAAAATTTTAAAAATTTATTGGGACCAACAGGTCAATACTTCAATTGATCTCCTAAAGTACACATCAAGCCATCTTGTTTTGGGGGTTTGGCAAGAAAAGGATAAGATGTGTTGGGGGGAGAGGGGTTGGAGTATGAAAACCTTTTGGTTAAAAAATGTTGAGTGAAGTATTGGTTTTAAATTATTAAAATCAATTATAAAAACAGGAAGTGGGGCTTGGCTCAAGGGTATGGCAGTAGCCTTGAGCTAAGAGCTTAGGGACACCATTCGGGCCCAGAGGTAGGGCAGAAACCTTGAGCTGAAGAAGTTCAAGCCCCTGACCCACAATAAATAAACAAACAAATAAATAAATAAATAAATCTAATTATGGTTTGAATTAGATTTAACTGTGAGTTACTGAAAAAGAGAGAGGAAGAAAGGGAAGGAAGAAGGGAGGGAGGGAAAGAAAAAAGGAAGAGGGGCAGAGAGCATGGCCTACTGCTAAAATGCTTGCCTATTGTGCACAAAGTCCTGAGTTTGATTCCTGTGTATCCCATACTCAGAAAAAACAACATAAATGATACTGTGGCTTAAGGGGAGAGAGACAGACAGACAGACAAAGAGCCAGAGGGAGAGAAAGTTCAAGTTTCTATATACATCATGGACAGGTAACCCTTCATAGCCGTGTGGTAGGGGAAGCCAGAAATTCCTGTTCTTCTAAGCCATTATTTTACCAGTGGTCATTTCTCTGTGTCAGATCACTTCGTTCTTGGTCCAAAATGGCTTCTGAAAAGTATACTACTATCTCTAAATTTCATAAAAACAAAAAGGAGGAAAATGAATGAGAAAAGATGCTTCCTGGAATTTGTACAAACCACATTTCCTAGAATAAACCAGATACCAATCATACTTGGCTAAAAGATCAGTAATGATAGTGGCTATATCCTGCATGCATGTAATTGATTAATGTAGACCCCAATCACTGAATGACAACAAACGAATTGTATCTGAAATGCAGTGATTAATAATGATAGGTTGAATAGGAAAAGGAGTGGTCCAAGGAGTGAAACAAAGAATTGCTCTGCAGGCTTTTATCTGCTAGGACTATGCTGTGATATGTATATGTATATAGATAGGTACAGATATGCATAGATATATGTGTGTGTATATATGTATGTATATGTTTCTGCCTTAATGTTAAATGATTTCATGGCATTCAGAGGACAAAGTAGATTTATCTTTAAATAAATATTGTTTTGATTGTCAGTAGTTTTTTTTTTTAACTTGCTATGCATGCACATGCATAATACAGCTTGATCCAAATCGCATCCCTTTTTGCCTTAGGTTTGGTTTTGTTTTATTTTTGAATTGAGTCTTTTATGACCAGGCTTCCTTGAATGATGAGCTTCCTATTTATGCTTCCTACATAGCTAGGATGCCACCACACCCAGGGTTTATTAGTGAAGATATTGTCTCCTAAGGTTTTGACCTGGGCTGGCCTTGTTCTGATTTCTTTCTCCTCAGTTGCTAGTGATTATGTTGATTCTAAATTTTCTTTAATCATATGTTAACATAGCTACTTTTACTGAAGATAGAAAAGTTAGGTTCCTTTCTCCCACACCAAGGATAGCCATTCTGTGAAATTTATCATCCTAAGTATCAATATCTATGTATGCCCATATGTCATAGCAGGCTCTTGCAACAATATTTCTAAAATCAACCCACCGTTCACCAAGTGAAGACCCCTGCTGATGCTATTTGCACAATACTTCACCTTGCTTTGGTGGATTCATATAGTCAAGGTGTATAGAGGCATTCAAGAAATCTGACACAGTAAATGGTTAGATAACAACTGGTTTTTAATCAGCTATGTTTCTACTAATGAAATTGTTCTAGGTTATGAACAATCTTTTGAAAAGCATTGGAAATCACTTAAATTTAAGGAAAACATACTCTTCACAATCTAATCATATCTAAGTAATACTAGGTTTCATGCAGGAATAGATTCTTTGTGCACTCTAAATACACTTAACTAGTCATTCTCTCAGGTACTCAGAGGTGATTTTTTTGACAATAATGTTCAGTAGGCCTGGTAATAATAGATACTATCAGACAGGCTGTAAGATTCTATAGTGACTTTGAGGGATTTTCAGAATTGGTCAAGAAAAACAGATATGATATGAGCAGATTTGTCCGTGCTTAAGGTCCTCACAGGCACAGTAAATATCAAGGCCTATAGTATTTGATGGGAGAGTGAGTTGGAAAGGAGGTTACTGTCCAGGAAGGGAGAAAGATAAAGAAATTCTGAGGGAAATGGTAGGCAGAGAGGAGCCTCATTGGTTAAATCTAGGGCTGGGATGTAGCCCAGTGGCAAAGCGCTTGCCTAGCAAGTGCAACATCCTGGTTCAATCCCCAGTGCCTAAAAAGAAAAGACAACAACAAAAAAAAGACAGTTAAAAAAACAACAAATCTATTTATTATAATCTATTAATTATTAGTGTACACTAAAGTCCAAAAGACTCTTATCTCCAATTAATCATTTAAGAAAGGCGGGGGAGTGGAACTGGGGCTCAGGAATAGGGCAGTAGCCTTTAGCTGAAGAGCTCTAGGACAATGCCCAAGCCCAGAGTTCAAGCCCCACCCACAACTGACAACAACAACAACAAAAAGAAAGTAAAAAAAAAAGCAAACAAACAAGCAAGCAGGGTCAGTTTCAGCTCATTATATGGTAGATTCACCACAGTTCCTACAAAACAAAACAACACTTTCATTTGTATAGTTGCCTTTTTGTTTTGAAAGGAAGACCACCACCTTTCTCAACAAAATTGTTTTTTAATGAAATAAAAGGAGTCTTCAGGCACTAACATGAGAGCACAGTTTAAGACTGAGAAATCTTTGTGGCATAGGCTAGTCAAAAGGAGTACTAGAAAAATGTCCAGAAAGTTTTCTGACTTTTACTTCTTTTTTTCTTTTTCCTTTGTGGTGGGTGCAAAACTGTGGCTTGAACTTGGGGATTTGTGTTAGTTAGGCAGTCATTCCACCCTTGGATCTATACTACCAGACCACTTTAGCTTCAAGTATGCTTTAGATAGTGGCTAAGAGCGGGCCCTTAGAAAAGCAGTTCTTCAGCCTATGATATAAAAATAACTGAAAAAACAATGTGACCACCAAACATGATTTATTAATTGACATAGTATTTCCCTTCATTTTGCCTAAGGTGGCATCCTGATCTCTGCCTAAAGAATAGCTGGAATTATAGGCATGAACTATGGTACTTGGCCTAAATTATTTTTTCATTTTACTTTTTTATTGTAATTAATAGAAGGGTTACGTTATATTCACTAGGTAGAAAGTGCATTATTTCACAAACATTGATACCTCTTCTCATGTTTTTGTCCCCATTTCCTTCCCCCCACCCTCTCCCTATCCTCCCATCCCTATTCTATTTCAAATAAACAAACATGTACAATGTACCAGATAACAAGGTAAGATACTGTAACAATATGAGAATAACCAAGGGACAACAAAAGAGATGAGAAATAACAGTACATTAAGGACAACAGTCACACATTATATGGCTCTTGTTTCCATATCCTGGAGGTCCTTTCATTTAGCCTCATTCTATATGTATCTAGGTTTTGCCCTATTGTAATCCTCTGCTAGGAGAGTCCAAGGTTTATACTAATTATGGCAAATGAGGGAAACCATTGAGCATATGTTCCTTTGAGTCTGGCTCATTTCACTTAATACGATTTTTTCCAAGCCTTTCCGTTTCCTAAATATGGGGTGATGTCATTCTTTTTTTCAGCAGCATAGAATTCCATTGTGTGTAAATACCACATCTTGTTGATCCAGTCACCTACTGAAGGGCATATGGGTTGGTTCCATATCTTTGCTATGATAAATGGTGCTGCAATGAACATCATTGTGCTAGTGGATTTAGTATGTCCTTGTTTCTGGATGGTTGGGTAAATGCCAGGTAGTGGAATTTTTAGGTCATAGGGGAGCTCTATGTTTAGTCTTTGGAGGAACTGCCATACTGCTTTCCATACTGGTTGAATGAGTTTGCACTCCCACCAACAGTGTAGTAGTGATCCCTCCTGGTCACGTTCCTGCCAGCATCTGTTGTTATTAGATTTCTTGATCCTGGCCATTCTAACTGGAGTGAGGTGGAATCTCAGAGTTGTGTTGATTTACATTTCTTGTATGGCCAGAGATGTTGAGCATTTCTTCATGTGTCTATAGGCCATTTTTGTTTCTTCTTCAGAGAAGACTCTCTTTAAGTCTTTGGCCCATCTTTTAATGGGATGGTTGTTTCTTTGGAGATTTGTTTTGGAGTGGTTCAATTTTTTTTATTGGCCTAAAATTTTTAATCTTTATCTTGAAATAAAATGAGACAGTTTCACAGATATTTCTTTTCCTGATAAATATGTATACCATTAGAATTTTCTGTCTGCAATTTTTAAGGACAAGCTACATAATAGCATATTACAGTCACAAATTAGCCTTCCATTTGTGACATGGTAACATAATACAAAGAGTATAGGTAACACTACTATATATTCAACAAGGACCTGTTAGATATTTGCTCTACTGAATATAATTATTCAATGCCCAGATTCATTGAGGATCTACCATCTTACAGACAGAAAAAGAGAACGTGAGTAGTGAATTCCACTTCCATTCATACTTTATCCATCTAAATTAGCTACATCTAAGGTTACAGGGACTGGAAAACATGAGGGATGAGAAGAATTGTGGGTAAATATTACCTTTTTTTTTTTTTTGCCAGTCCTGGGGCTTGAACCTCAGGCCCAGAGCACTGGCGTTGCACTTTTCCAAGACTAGAGCTCTAATACTTGAGCCACAGCACCACTTTCAGCTTTCTCTATGTATGTGGTACTGAGGAATCAAATCTAGGTCTGTGTGCATGCTAGGCAAGCAGGCAAGCACTCTACCAATAGGCCAAACTCCCGGCCCTGAATATTATCTTTATGGGAATGGCAATGCCATTCTCAAAAGTTGTTTTTGTTATTTGTTTGTTTTTGAACTTAGGGCCTAAGCACTGTCCTTGGGTCTTCTCAAGATTATTGCTCTACCACTTGAGCCACAGCACCATTTCTGGTTTTTTCTGTGTGTGCTATACTGAGGAATTGAACACTGGACTTTGTGTATTCTAGGCAAGCACTCTACCACTAGGCCATGCGGGCTCCTCTCATAAGTTTTTTTTTTTTTTAATTGAACTAATGGTATTCATTCCATATTTGCTCCTGTAGAAAATAGCTACAAGTAACAATCATAAACTCACCATTCTGGAGGTCACAAATCACCATAAGTTAATTGGTATTAAAATTAAACTTACAGTATCCTTTGAAGATAGTTCCATTCTATCTTCAAATCAGAAATATCTAACATAGCCTGTCACTTCATGTCTCCCTAACTTTTGTTCTTGTAATTACATTTAACATTTTAATACCCTTGTGTTATAATCAACTTGGGTTTCCCAGGATACTCACTTTATTTTAAGGGTCAGGCGATCAGACTCCTAATTCCACTTGCAACATTAATTTTCCTTTGCTATGAAAATATCACAGAGATTCTGGAGGTTACAGAGTATCCATTTTTCTGCCACAGTAAGGACCTTTTAAGCTTCTGTATACCTGTTAATAATGCTTTTTTAGAAAATCAATTTTATTTTATTTATTTTTTGCCAGTCCCCCAAGGGCTTGAACTCAGGTCCTGAGCACTATCCTTGAGCTTTCTCAAGGCTAGAGCTCTACCACTTGAGGCACATGACCATTTCTGGCTTTTTCTATGTATGTGGTACTGAGGAATAAGGCAAGCACTCTACCTACCACTAGGCCAAACTTCTGGCTCCATAATAATTATTTATTTTTTTTTTTTTGGCCCCCTTCTCTTTCTGGCCCTGCTCGCTCCGGCCCCGCTCGCTCCCACCCGGCTTGCTCCAGCTTGCTCCTGGCCCCGCTCGCTCTGGCCCGGCCCTGCTCCTGGCTTGCTCTGGCCCCGCTCGCTCCGGCCCGGCCAGCTCTTGCTTGCTCCTGGCTCTGCTCGCTCCGGCCCCTTCTCGCTCTGGCCTGGCTGGCTCTGGCTCGGCTGGCTCCCGCACTACGCTCCGACTCTCCGGCCCTGCGGCCCTGCTCGCTCCGGCCCCGCTTGCTCAGGCCACCACTCGGTTGGGCTCCGCTTGCTTGCTTTCGCTCTCTGTCGCTTGTTGCAGTCTCGTCTCTGCCACTTCCCGCTTGGTTGTATCTCGTCTCTGCTGTTTCCGGCTTGGTTGTGTATGTGGGATACTGAGGAATCGAACCCCGGTCTTTGTGCATGCTAGGCAAGCACTTTAACCGCTAGGCCAAACTCCCGGGCCCCTCCATAATAATTATTTTTATGTTATGTTTTAAGAATCTTTATATAAAATGAACAGTACAAAATCTCTGGTTTTTTTGTGGGTCATGGGGCTTAAACTCAGCCCTGAGCTCTTCAGCTTAAGGCTACTACCCTAACCCATGAGCCACAGCCCCACTTCCCCTTTTCCAGTGGTTAATTGGAGATAAGAGCCTCATGTGCTTTAGTGCCTGGGCTGGCTTTGAACCGTGATCCTCAGATCTCCGCCTCTTGAATAGCTAGGATTACAGGTGTAATGCCACTACCATGCCTGGCAAAATCTGTTTTTGACATTGATCAAAATAGATTGTACTTATAAACTGACATTTTGAATTGAAACCTTTTTGTGCAACTATTTAAAAGGAAGTTTTTATAGATTTTTTTAAAATATGTGGTACCAAGGAATTGAACCCAGGGCTTTGTGCATACAAGGCAAGGACTCTACCACCAAGCCACATTCCTAGCCCGTAAAAGGTCATTTTAAATAAAGCAAAGACGTATGTGTTAGTAAGTTTCAATTTATCATATCATGATGTGTCTTAGAGAAAAGGACAAAGACAGATGAATCCAGTAGTTCATTACCATAGGCATTTTAGTATCATTTCTGAAACAAATAATCTATGTTGTTTACTAATTTCTTTTTCATTAAAACATAGAAGAAAGCCAATGATCCTTGTAGCTGGGTGCCAGTGATTCGTGCCCGTGGCTACTCTTGAGGGTGAGATCTGAGGATCACAGTTGAAAGCCAACCTGGGCAAGAAAGTCCAATCAACCACTAAAAGGCCAGTGGAGCTGTGGCTCAAATGGTAGAATGCTAGCCTTGAGCAAAGAAAAAATGCTCAGGAGGGACCGGGAGTTTGGCATAATGGTGGAGTGCTCGCCTAGTATCCACGAAGACCTCAGTTTGATTTCTTGGTACCACGTACACAGAAAAAGCTGGAAGTGGTGCTGTTGCTCAAGTGGCAGAACACTAGCCTTGAGAAAGCCTAAGGACAATGTTCTGGCCCTGAGTTCAAGCCCCAAAACTGGCAAAAAAAAAAAAATATATATATATATATATATATATTAGGAAAAGTACCCAGAGCCTGAGTTCAAGCATCATGCCCGACATGTCTGCAAGAAACACATACACACAAATGTTCTTTGCTACTTCTGATGCTTTTAGAAAGAAAATAGTATTGTGTATTTACAGAAAAACACAGTATTATCACTGCTAACTTGAATAAAATAATAGAGCACTGAAAGCAAAGTGAAAGGAAAAATAATTACTGAATATTATTTATGAAATGAACTTATTCTTCTGTTTGTGGAACCATGTAGAGAGCATGGCAAATATATCTTTGGAAGAAAAAATATTAAGAATAAAATAATGTTCTCCTCAGAACTATAACATTTTTGAAATAACAACAGGCTTAACTAGTTATATCTAGCAAGAAATACACAGAAACATATCATAAGGAAGTAAGGATTTGTTTTAGTGTCTAGAAAGGATATATAACCATCCAAGTAGAGAATCTTACTTTTATTTCTTTTCATTGAACTTTTGAGTTTTTATAATAAATTATTTTCTAACAAGGCAGTACTATAAATTAAACAAATAAGTAGTTCATATTACTATTGTATAGACTCTATGTAAATTTTCTTTTTTACTTCAAGACATTTATATGTTACATCAGAAGAAAACCTTTGCTCTAGTGCAGTGATATCACTCCTGAGAAACCAGTTAGTTTCCAAATATCTGTAGGATTTTTCTCTTCTTTTCTTTTCTTTTCTTTTCTTTTTGCCTGTCCTGGGGCTTAAATTCAGGGCCTGGGCACTGTCCCTAAGCTTCATTTGCTCAAGACTAATGTATCACTTGAGTAACAGCTCCACTTCCTGCTTTTCTTTTTTTTTTTTTTTTACTAGTTTATTAGAGCTGAAAGTTCCATGGGCTTTAGTGCCCCAACTGGCTTCAAAACAGGATCCTCAGAGCTAAGTCCCTGGAGCCAGGATTATAGGTATGAGCCACTGGCCTGGTTGCAGTACGACTTTTTGTTTTTTAAGTTTTTTTCTAAGATTTTTATTAACATTGATTTTTACATCATATTTCAAATGTCATGTTTAACAAACAAGCATTCAAGAAAGGAATCTCTGTATACAATCACTGTGACCTAGATTTTAGAATATAATTAAAATTAAGCTGAGGGTTTGTATGTCATACATATTAATCTATGTAATAAAACATTATGTCTATACAGTATATAGCACATCATAGATTTTTATGTCTATGTAGTTATGTTTACATCTCCAAGACCGTGCCCATAACCTTGGGTGCAGTGCTACTTTTGAAATTACATATCATGTCATGTAGGAAAGTGCATTTTACCATATATATAATTTTACCTTATATCACCTATAGTTCAGTACTATAGTTAGAAGTACTGATGAATGTATTTAGTTATCTAGTAATTAATAGCCAGATAATAAAATTGATTAATTCCCTGAGTCAGTGGCTAAGGTGGCTGGTGCTCTGAAAATCATGGTTTGAAGCCAGCCGGGGTGGCTGAGTTTGTTTGTTTCTTTGTTTGTTTATTTTTGCCAGTCCTGGGCTTGGGCTTAGGGCATGAGCACTGTCCTTGGACTTTCTCAAGGCTAGAGCTCTACCACTTGAGCCTCAGCACCACTTCTGGCTTTTTTCTATGTATGTGGTACCGAGGAATTGAACCCAGGTCTTTATGCATGCTAGGCAAGCACTGTATTACGAGACCAAACTCCCAGTGCTGTTTTGTTGTTTTTTAACATAGCATATGTTCTGTTAATTCATTAAATGACTAGCAGTTTGTTGACAGTCAGAATTGATGAGCTATTTTGCAATTCCCTGGGCAGATTCATGTGGAGTCTCATATAAGATTATGGTCATTTAGAAAAAATCGTATTAAGTGAAGTAAGCCAGACTCAAAGGAACATAGGCCCAATAGTCTCCCTCATTTGTCATAATCAGTAGAAACCTTGGTGTCTCCTAGCAGAGATTTACAATAGAACAAAATCTAGAGACATTAGGCCAAATAGTATGAAACTAAATGTAAGGAACTCCAGGATAAGGAAACAAAAGCCATAGAATGAGCGATTGTTGTCCTTAATGTACTATGTTAGCTTTCATCTCTTTTGCCATCTCTTGGTTATCTAATATTGTTACAATATTTCACCTTGTTATCTGATATATTTTATATGTGCTTAATTGGTTATCTGAAATTAGATAGGGAAGGGGGGAAATCAAGATGAGCTGGGGGAGGGTTGGGAGAGAAATGGGGACCATGTCATGAGAAAGGGTATCAGTGTTTGTGAAGTTATGCACCTTCTATCTGGTGAATATAATGTAACCCTTCTATTAATCACAATTAAAGAAAGAAAAAAAATATGGTCGTTTGAAGACATGGTTCTATCGAATACTAAACATAACTCTTATTTGTAATAAGAAACCAAAGTATTTGTGTCTTCCTTTAGTACAGTATTTACTGCAGTATTCTGAAATCAAACCCAAAATATCTCCAAGTGAACATGTAATAGGATTATAATCATACTTGATTACTAAGATAAATATTGTTTCTAAGAGGAAATGAATTCAATTTTGAAGCCAGAATTACAGAATATATTTCTTACTCTTTACTCAGTCCCATAGAAGAAAGCAGAGAATTTTTCTTGCAGATGCTAGAGTGTGCTTTTTCTTCTCTTTTGCATTAAAGAAGGAAAAACAGGTTTTTCTCCTAGTATAAGAATATGAATATAGGAAATGGGAGGGAGGAACAGAGAGAATGAGGGAATAGTTGTCACTGTGCAAAAGGAAATGTACTTATTACCCGATGCATGTAAATGTAACTCCTCTGTACATCACTTCTATAAAAACAACAAAATAATTTTTTAAAATATATGAATATAGCCTTAGCACCATCTTCTTAGAAACATTTGCACCATGAGAGCCCAGTGGAGGAAGAATCAAATGGTCAGGTTGAAGTTCAAAGGAAGAAAGAAAAATGTGGTGGAGACTCAAATACTCCAACTCATGTACCCATGGAGGCTAGAGGAGCAGAAATAAGAACTGCCTGAAGTCAAGACACTCATACAAGTTGTTGGATTGCATGCTCTGTCTAGAATTTCTCTCAGTACATTTAGAACCTCCAACACGAATGAATATCACCTGTGAGAAACACCCACTTATCTCAAAAATATGTAGCCCCTGTTAGTCCTGTGCCCAAACCTATAACACTGTTCTGGATTAGTTTCTCAGTTATGCCCAACATGACACGTGTGCAGTAAGTCATCTCTTCTGCTGTATCAACAGAGAGTGGGGGAGGGACAGAGGAAGGGAGCCAGGGAGGGAAGGAGAGAGAAATGGAAGAAAGGAGGGAGGGAGAGCAGAAGAGAAGAATAAGAAGAAAGGGAGGAGGGGAAGGAGGGAAGAAGGAAAGAGAAGGATATACTTTTGTGAATGGTAAGGAAGGCAAATGCTTGGGTCAGTAGTAGTCTATCTAGACTACTGATTTTCTGCACATGAATGAGATATTTTTTAGTATGTGAGAAAGAATAATTAAAGCAGTAAATTTGTTGCCAACAAAATTACATATAAGATTTTCTTTAATACAGTAGCTTTGGGGGCCAAAAGAATTTTTAGAATAGTATACCATAAGAGGAAAAAGAAAAAAATAAAGCATAACAGACTTGTTGGTGAGTTTCTTAAATGTTCTAAGAAATGTACCATTAAAATTTGGCCTATATAAACCATTACTAGTTACAGTCCATCTTAGAAAATCTACTCCTCTCCAATAAATTATACTTGTGCATAGTCTTTAAATGGAGATTCATTAAAATATGGTTAAATGTTTGCATTATTTATTTCCTCATAAGACTGAAAATAATTTTGAAATTTGAACCATCACTTCTGAAGCACACAGTTTTGATTTTACATTCTTATGTATTACAGACCTGTTTATAAGTGTATTACAGTTATGTACAGTTATTATAAAAATAATATCTAGTTGTCAAAAACTATACTCATTAATCAGTTAAAAATGTTTATTCAGTCTACAGAATGCTGTCAAGCAAGAAACCCAGGAATGACCAATGTCTTTGGAATAAGTCCCACCTCTCAATCTGTTGACCTTCCTGATGGCAAATGCCCAATAATTTATGTAACCTGTGTCTTTCCTCTCATGCACTCACCTCCACTGCTTCATGCACAAACACCCTATAGTTTACCTGGAGAGGAATGTGTAGCCATTAGTCACTCTTATGGTTTCCTGCTTTTGCAAAGAAATTGGCCCTTGGAATCTCCCTTCTCTCTCCTTATCCTTGAGTTAAGTGGGAGATGAAGCTACTGCATTGTCTCCAATTAATACTAATAGTCCCTGAGCATAAATTCACTCAGGCAAAGCAGAATTGAATAGGAAACATAGAAAGTGATCACTTTAAGTGACATGTCACATATGCAGGGAGAAATTAACCTGCTATTATAATTAATAGTCAAAGAAAAATAGAAACTCTGCTCATATCGATGCCTAAGTCCTTCAATTCATATTAAATGTTCTACTAGATACCACTATTAGTGCTCATTTCCCAGCACGTATACTAGATACTAATATTAAATGTTCTATGAGATACTAGTGTTATCAGCTCATGACACAAAAATTCTGTTTCCACTCTTTTCAAAAATATTTTTGCAGTTAAGATGAAGTATGTAGTACCAAGGAATTGAACCTAGGGTTTCATGCATGTTAGGCAAGCATTCTAACCACTAGGCCACACTCCTAGCTCCAAGATCATTGTTTTTTTTTTAAGCTAACTTACTTTTTGGTTATCTGTGCGTTTAATAGATAATAACTGGGTTTTGAAAACAAACTCCCATGTGAGATTATTTTTTGAAAGTAGCTTAACAATTTTAGAGCTTATTTTTTGTTTTTGTTTGTTTGTCTTATTGGTTGTAGAGCTTGAACTCAGGGCCTGGGCACTGTTCCTGAACTCTCTTGCTCTACCACTTTGAGCAAAAGTGCCACTTCCAAGAACTGAAGCTTTTAAGCACATAGTTTGTTTATTTTTTTTTTCTGGGATGATTCTCAAATCATTTAACATAGAGAATTTTTCTCTTGTGAAATTTCTCATGGGAATATCTTAGCTAGGAATAACCTTTTTCCACCTCCTACCTTTATTATTGTGTATCCTAAGTGTTATTCATAGCAACTTAAGTGGATTAATGTCATTTAGAATTCTTCTTCTTGATTAAGCAAGAACATTTAAGTGGAAAAGTAAAACAAAAGTCATTGAGGAAGTTTTTTTTTTTAAGCCATGGGACAATTGAATTTTTGTTTTAAAGATCAAAATTAAAGGAAGCCTTGTCTAAATTATACTTGGTAAAAAGGAAGGGTAAATTCCTATGTCAGTAGGTAAGAGATGTTTTATAAAAGCTACATTTGCAGGGAAATATTGGCTCCCGATTTGGGCCCATGAATTAACTGTCTATAAGATAAAGGCTAGATATACCAAACATCTTCCATTTTATATCTATTTCCTTTGTCCTGAGCAATTCTTTCCTATAGTCACTGTCTGGCCATCTTGGAATCCAGGAAGAAGCAGAGGAAGCTGGACTACCCTGTCAGACATCAATGTATCTTTTTGTAATAAGGTCTTATCTGACCAGTCCTGAGATGGACTGTCAGGCCATCTCATCACTGGGGCTGTTTTAACTATGAATATTCCTTGTTCTCAATTCTTCCTAGTTAATCTAACACACTGTCCCAGGAAGAGAACTGAAGATGTACAAAAAGTGCTGCTCTTCTGTGGCTGCTACTTGATAAATCCCCTTTCCATGCATGTCTTACCATCCATATCTCTTTCTCAGGAGTAGTCCTCTACAACTTTGAGCCACAGCTCCACTTCTGGTTTAGGGATGGTTAATTGGAGATAGCAGTCTCAAGGACTTTCCTACCCAGGCTGGCCTTGAATTGCAATCTTCAGATCTGAACCTCCCGACTAGCTAGAATTATAGAAATTACCTCAGGTCTCTCCACTCATTCCTAAATACCAAAGAAGAAGACTTAATTAGGTAAAGAAAAAGAAGTTATGTGGCAACCAGAGGAAGATAACATTTCAGTGTATCTTCTGCCATATTTAGGTGTCTTCAAGCTTAAGTTAAATAGGAATTGTAGGCAGGGTGAGAAGGTATGCATAATTAAAACAGTATCAAATGAAAGGCATGTTCACATGTGATCAGAAGTGGCTCATGGAGTCTGATAGTTATTTGTCTCAGAATTAGTGAGGTGGAGCCTTGGAATAATAGTTCATTGATACCTGGCAGGTGTTCTGGACCATTCCTTAATTCCATGATGGTTGTGAAGTGACAGATGGAGAGAATGGCTCAGGATAAAAAGGTAAAAAAAAATGAGGTACTTTGTCTTTATTCCAGTCCTCCTTCACTTCATGGACACAATAAAGAAGTCTGTATTTCAGTAAAAGAAAAAAATGTTGATTTTAGGCACTTCTCACCATCACAACAGTAACAATAGCATCTATCACACTTTTTTCTCCCATCAGCCTTTCTACTCTGTCCAATTACTGTTTTATACCTTCTGTCTACACTTATAAGACACATGTCCGTGTCTTGTGTTTTGAATTGCTTATCTAAAAATGCATATTGTTCATCTATTTCCAATTGTCTAATTCCTATGAGTTCTGTTTGCCCCATTATCAGAAAATACTTCACTGATGAATGCAGGCTGCTCTTAAGCTGGTTTGACTTCCTTACTTTCTCAGCCACAAATGACTATTTTGTATTCACACACACACACACACACACACACACACACACACACACACACACACATCGATTTGCCTTTTTTTTTTTTTTTAAGTTTCCTCTCTCAGCCTTTTCACTTATGGCTGGAACTTTTCCATGTAAGCCATACCTTATCCTGGTTTTTGCTGATTACTCTACCTCTGCAAGAGCCAGCATTTCAAAGTCCCCACTTTCACTTTGGCAAAGCCAAAGATTCCATCCAGAGCACCTTTTACTATAATGAGTGAATAAAGCCAAATATGATTCTACTTGTTGATGTAGTCCAAACCTTTTGACTTGTTCAGAATTCAGATCTGTCTGTCAACAGAAACACACTAAGCTGCAGTTTCTTCAGAGCCAAATAAAGAGAAGTTGTGTGTGTGTGTGTGTGTGCCTGTGTGTCTGTGTGTTTGTGTGCATAGAATAACTATATTATTGACAAAAGAGAGTGTTTTTAAGACTAGCAAGAGAATGGAGGACTGCGAATGAAGATAATACCCAAACTTCAGGGGAAAGGAATCAGTGTCTGAAAGAAGAGGCCCTAACCAACATTTGGAGGCACCCACAGATCAGCTGTAGGTCATTTCTCTTCCTGAAGGATCTGTATGCTGTGCACTGACAGCCATACTGCTCCCAGGATGAGTGTCAATTGTGTAAATGTTTCTTGATCATGGAAGGCACTGTTTGCCTTCGCTTAGGGCTCATGTCCGGATTGCCATAAAACTCACCATCATAGTTTGTTTTTGTTACCTTTTATTTCAGGACATTACTAAACAAAGATAAAGTCAATTGCATTTGAAATTGCAAAGAACATGAGTAAACCTAAGAGGATGGCTCATATGTTTCTAGAAGTACATAACTGGTCTATTACATTTGATCCTATTACATTTTGATCTTGTGTGGATTGCTCAAACTGTAACTTGCATACCTGGTGTGTTACCTTGGATCACTCATTTCTCTCCGCAGATAATCTTTGTATTTTTGCTACAGAACCATTGACTTCAACTTGAGAGATCAAGCTGACTTGTGGTTTGCATATGAGTCATGAAGCTGTGCTGATGGACAAAAGCCAAAACTAACTTGAATCTCATGCATTGAATGTGTTGGAGACAATGAATAGACCTGCCAGAAGGCTGCTCTGTAGATACTGGTTGAATGAAGGATAAATGAGTGACTACATCCAGCTAATGATTGAATGCACATTCTTTGCATTTGACACTGGAGGTCCCTGGTGGCAGGGTGAGAGCAGCTGACTCAGATGACATAACTTCCTCCAGGAGTATCCTGCCTGTTTGATAAGAAGCAGGCTTTTATGTGTTTACAGGTGCTTCACGCTCTTCATTTCCCTTTATGTGACTAAACAAATTCTTCCTCTGTGATTGTAGTCCTTGTGTATCTGACTAAGCATATAGAAACTGCTTCAGAAATTGACTATTAAAAACATATTTAGTATTACATATATGTATGTATAATTGATAATGGAGTTTGATATTGGTGATACTTGGATTTGAAACTCAGATCCTTAGGCTTCCTAAGCAAATACTTTACCACTTGAGTCATGCCTCCAGGTCTTAAATGTTTTCAAACATAATCTATAATTTTTATTCAAAATTTAATGTATAAGAGGCCTTCATTTGAAATTCTAACCTTCAGTTTTAGTCATAGTTATTGTTATAGGATATTTACCATTGTGAAGATGCGACACGTGGTTTTCAGCATTCGCTCACTCAGTAAACTTTTATATTGTCTTCTGGATTTTCTAATACAAAGCAAGCATTTCTGTAATCATTTTGGACTTGTCTATTTGGGGACATATATGAGAATTTTCTAACAAATGTGTTCCCAGGAATGGGATTTTGTGTGTTCCAGATATTATACTTTCAACTCAGAGAACAAAACAAAATACCTATCCAGGATGTTTATATTAGATTATATTTTACTAGCACCATAAAAGAACTTCAGTTTTGCCAAAGTCCCCTTGAGAGTTGTTTTCTCATGTCTAAGTATTTTTGCAAGTATGGAAAAATATTTTGATAGTATTGTTAATTTATTTGGCATCTTTTCACGTGAGGATTGGGCATGACACTATTCATCCTCTATAAGGGATTTTGAGGTCTACTTAGTGGACTAGGGGAGTTTCCATGTCTTATGTATATTAATGCATTCAGGATTGTTGTTGTCGGGCATGCAGAGCTCTCTCCCTGCAGTGTGCATGCTAAAGCCTCCATTCACATAGGCCCAGCTCCAGTGCTCCCCTCCCTACTTCATGAGGAGATGGTGAAGTGAAGGGCTCATGCTAGCATCTTCAGACTCTTGCTACTTTTCCATCCAGCATCCTGTTTCCTTAAGCCATGCTGGCCTCTTCTTCCTCCCTAAATCTATTAGTGAGAAATAAATCTATATTACTAGTGTGTGCACTTTCAAGCCCACAGTATGCTCATGGAACAAATGGTTTGCTGGGCTCTGTCATTGAGCTTTCTCAAAGTTAGTACTCTACCACCTTACTACAGCATCTCTTCTAGCTTTTTCTGTGCATATGATATCAAAGAACCAGGGCTTCTTGCATGCTAGGCAAGCACTCTACCACTAGGCTACACCCTTTTAATCCCTTAAAGGCAGGTCTTTCTCCTTTTTATACCTCGTTATCATTTGTCCCTCTTCCTTATATAGATAACCCTACCCTAGTATCCTTTTCGCATTCCAGGGCAGATAAACATTTAAAGTCTATTTTTTTATACTCCACAAATGTCAAATGTTCTGACTCTTCAACGTCTTTTCTGATAAATTAAGCCTTTCTCATTCTTATTTCTTGCAAGCCTCCCACTTTGTGCTTCCACTGACCCAATGTTTTGGGACAGACTTTGGCTTTTCATTATCATCTTTCCCAAGGGGAAGTCTTTTGCTCAACTCAGTATTCTTGTGCTGGTATTTAAAATCAAAGCACAGAAAAAGATTCATTTGCCTTATCTCTCTCCCTAAGCTATAAGAAAGCTAAGCCAGTCTATTCCTTAGTTTAATAGTAGAGCCCCTTACATTGATTCTACTATAAGTGACCTCTGAGGACTCTCCTCACCCAATTCCTAATTCCTGCTTGTGTCCTCTGTGTTTGGTTTGGGACTTTGTATTGTGTATAATATGGTTGCCTCCTCTACTACTAATACACAACTGCATATGTGTGTATGCATGTGTGCATGGGTGTGTGCACTGCTCATGTGCATACACATGTGCACATGTGTATGTGCATATATACCTGTGTGTTTATTCTGAATCTACCAGACTTACTGTTTTACGCATTTTTCCTTTCTTAATTTTTTTCCTTTCCTTAGTATTTCCTTTAGTCATATTATCCTTGGGGGCTGTGGGCGGCAAATGCTGCATTTCTTTTTTCTTTACATCACTCTCGTTTTTTGCATAATAATTTATCCAGAAATAGAATTCTTGAATGACAGTCCTTTTTCTCAGCATTAGGTAGAAATGATTTCATTTTTCTCAGGCTTCTAGAGACTGATATCTCAAAAGCAGGTTCCTTTGCAACCTTTTTTTCATACTTAGCAGTCTTACTAAGGAATTTTTGTTTTTGCTTGGGTTTGAACTCAGGGCCCGGGCACTGTCCCTGAGCTTCTTTTGCTCAAGGCTAGCCCTCTTCCACCTGAACCAAAGAACCACTCCCAGCTTTTTCTGTTTATGTAGTACCAAGGAATCAAACCTAGGGCTTCATGCATCCTAGACAAGCACTCTACTATGGCCCCTAACATTTTTCTAAATGAGGACATGATTTTTATTTCCAATCCTGAGACCTAATGAGCTTTCTGCATATTAGTGTTTGTCCAATAAGAGCATTTCTAGCTATTGTACCCTTTTGGTATTTTTCCTTTTTCTGTCTTTTAGAACATACATTAGACAGACACTGGACCTTCCTCTAACATCCTCTAGGGTCCTTAACACTTTTTGATGTTGTTGTTTGTTCTGGAGTCTGGGTCTTGACTTCTTGCTTAGTTTTCTTTTTTTTTTCTCCCATACAAGACTTGCACTCTGCTACTTGAGCCACATCTCCACATTCTTCTTTTTGCTGATGTAGAGTTTGTCTTCCAAGGCTGTCTTGTAACCATAATCTTTAGATCTAATCCTTCTGAATAGCTAGGATTATGGGCATGAGTCACTAGTGGTTAGCCACTGAGCTGTAGTTCCTAATTCACGTTTTTATTTCTATCTCCAAGCCTTCATCCAATTTTCTAATTTACAAATTCCCATTCAATAAAATCCCATCTTTATTTTAAAGTATGCATTTAGAATTTTAGTGAAATAAGATGTTTTAATCTCAAAAGTCATTTGAATTCGCTGAGTTTGGAATATGCCTAATGTTGTAAAAATGATGTATATAGAAAGAAGCAAATTATGAGATTTGAAGTGCCTGAAGTGATTTCTGAAGAACATGGTCATAGTTTGTCACACTTCAAAAAGACCCTAATGATGATATCAGAACTGTTTATTATTTTCTTCATTTCTAAACCAACTCTTCTATCCCACTGTGTTCAAGCACTAAGAAAGCACAGTTCCCCATCAGGGCTAATAAAACTGGCAAGCTGAGGCTGTGGTGAGATTTGAAAGCAGTACTGGAGAAGTGGCAAGGCAGGCAGCAGCTACTACCATGTTGAGGTTGCAGAAGTACTCTGATATGCCTAATGCTTTATCTTTTGAGTCTAAGAAATAAAAGAACTACGTATCAGTTCCATTAAAGGTCCAGAACAGCTGACAAGCCTTTGCATAGAATTTGGGTTAAAGGTGATGAAGAAAGAAAAGGGGAGTATGATCAAATTTGGAACCACAACCAAAGTTATACTAATGGATGCTCCAGGATATAAGCACTTTATTCCAAATGAGATTCCAGAAGCAGCCTGGGTGGATGTAGCCATTTTATTTATAGATGGCAGCAGTTGAGTCTCTGAGGCTGAATTTGTGGTGGGAGGACAAACACAAGAGCAAGGCGCCTTGGTCAGATCTCTTGGAGTAACACAAGTTGCGGTTGCAGTGATTAAATTGCTTCGTGTTAGCTGACAACAAGGAAGATTTTCAGACAGTACTTTCTTTAAACAATTAGGATTTAAAGAAGTCAATGTTGCTTTTGTTCCTACAAGTGGTATCAATGATGCAAATTTAATCTGTCAAGTGTATTCACAAAATAAAGTACAGGACAGTATTTAAATAAAATTGATTCCTCCTATCTCCTCAATGTTCTATCAATAAGGCTTTTAGATGTCAGATGTCTTTTAAGACCAAAGCTATGAAGTTTGTGTGACTGGTGAAATTCAAGTTGGCTATTTCCCTCCCTCCCACCCTCCCTCCTTCCCTTCCTTCTTTCCTTCCTTCCTTTTTATTGGTTGCGATTTAAACTCAAGGCCTTAGCACTGTTGCTAATCACTTTTGCTGAAGGCTAGCACTTTACCACTTGGAGCCAAAGCCACTTCAAAGTTAGTTATTTTCATACTGTTGATCACTTACTAGCAGTAAGTAGAAACAAGTTCCTACTGAAACTTGCACCAAAGTAACAAGATAGGAACTCTGAAAGATGGACTTGTCCATCCTAGGGACAGCAGCAGGAGAACACGTTAGGGTTACTTTGGGATATATATCACCAAAAACTGATATTGATTTTATGTCCTTCAAAGAGCTCATTAAAGAAGATTGCCTGTTTCCAGAATCCAAATCCTTATCCTAATATTGAAATGCTTATCAGAAAAGGATTTCCTATGCACTTCCAAATTATCAGCTCACATGATGTGAAACTATCAAATAAGTAAATAAGTAAGTAACTCATTATTTACTTAATGGTTGATGAGTGCCTTAAACAAAAGCTGGGTGAAATCACAAAACTGGAAAAAAAAAAAACAAAAAAAAACCTGTTGATCAAAGGCCAGAATGCAATGGCACAAGTACCAATACAAACCAGCTGCTCTAGAGCTAGAAGGAGTAATAGTTACGTAAAAATGCAAAAATACACACCATTATGGCATTTTTACAGGCAAGTGAAAAATTCTAAATATCTCAAAGTGAGAAAGTGGAAAATACCTTATAAGATTAACTCCCCCCCCAAATATATTAGAACTCGAAATCTGAGGATAGAAACAAGAAAGGGGACTGAAGGGATGGTTCAAATGAACTTTAGCCATGGAGGCAGAGCAAGCTGCAGGTCCTGAGTTCAAACTCCAGTACCACCACCAAAAACAACCAAACAAAAACCATAATAAAAAGAAGAAAGGAATAATAACTTTTTGTCTAAAAGTATTTTAGAAATGACACTAAACTAGAGGAATGTAAGGACAAGAGAAGAAACAGTGTAAGAAAAATGTGTAGGGTAAGTTTTAGTGTCAAAAGGAAAGGAAACTTAAGAATGTGACAAATACAAATGCAGGCAAAGATCATTACATATAATGACTATATATTATACAATATATATATATATATTTATTATATAAGCATTATATACAATAATAGATATTGTATATGTAACATATCATATGTATATGATGATGTCTCCAGCAATAAAACAGAAAAAGGAAAAATTTTTAAAAAGTCTATCCTTAAAAAATAGTTTGGTGGATACATTTTTTAAAGAATATTCTAATTTAAAGACAGTAATGTGGGAAAAAAAGTCCTTTTTAAGAAAAAAAGATTGTTTTAACATATAAATCTCTGGCTTTGATCCTTATCTCTACAAAATAAAACCAAACATTTTAACTTCATTTTGGTAAACTAAATACATAACTGTGAAGCAAGTGATACTGAGAAACTAGAATGAAAATTGAGTTACTTATCACAGATGAAAAGCCACGGTATAGGATGTCACTCTAGTGACAATTACAGTAATTGAGCCAGGGACTAAATAGTAGGCAAAACTGTCTAATATGAATTCTAGGAAGCCCTTTTTGGGAATAGAACAGAACAAGCTTCAGACTATGCCCTGAGAATTTTTTTTTGGTGGTGGTGATGGTGAGTCTTGAACTCTGGGCTTGGGTGTTGTCCTTGAGCTCTTCAGCATAACCCTAATGCTCTACCACTTGGTCCACAGGCTCCACTTCTGGTTTTCTGGTGGTTAATTGGAGATGAGTGTCCCAAGAATTTTCGTGCCCAGGTTGGCTTTAAACCATAATCCTCAGATCTCAGACTCTTGAGTAGCTAAAATTACAAAAGGTACAGGCACCCATCTCCTTAGAAATCTTAAAAGTGTAATTTTATAAGTGAAGATTAAATACATATTTATTGAAAATAGGCCATTGTTAAGAGTATAATAAGTGGTTGCTTGGATTATATTGCTTTAGTATAAACATTTAGATATGATATAGACATTAAATGAGGGGATGTTGGTAGAAAATCAAATGTTTTTCAATTGTTTTGTTTTTCTGAAACCATGTTATTACCTCAATAAGATGATAGCAGAAATGAGGAAATAAAATAATAGATTGGTAGATCATTTAAGTATTATATGTGGATCCAATAGATAATAATTAAGATCATGAAAAGCTGAGTGGTATTTTCCTGAAGATATATATGAAAAGGAGCTTCAGGAAAGCAAAAAAGTTTCTGGGGACAGTGAGCACAAGACCTCAGGGCAAAAGTAAATGGATGTTTATCTGAAATTGATTTAAGTGGTGAAAAAAATTTGAGAAAGACAGTACAAGATGGAAGCTGAGTAAGACATTTTAGTGATCATCTCCTAGGACTAAGCTATAATACAAAAACAACCTTCCCAAGAGCTGAAAAACACAGGTAATACACCACGATGCATAGTTTTAATCTGAGGGTTTAAAAAGAGGTACATTGAAGAAGGCAGAAAGGAAAGTTAATCTGTATTGGACTTTGTTCAACTCCAAGCAACACTGTATGAAGAAAGACATTACTTATTTTACAAAGAAAAGGACATTTAGTTCAGAATTTGGACATGGAACTCACTACCAAATCTGCCTCTGAGAAATCAACTCATGGCTAGGAAAGGGCCATGACCTCCAGATTGATGCCTGTGGACACAAGCTCTGGAACAATCCCAGAACCATGTAGAGCCCAAGCCATCACACTTCTATTCATTTCTCTTCTGTGGCTCACTTAAGGAGTCCTAGCCACAAGTCTACAACAGCAATAGGTCATCTGTGTCAGATCTGGCTGTGTTCTACCAGTGCCACTGGTCAGATTAGGCCCTGGGCTCAGAAGGGATCCAGCATCCCAGCATTTGTTGTTCCAGGATTAAATACCACATTACTCTTCTAATTCATGACAACAGAATATGGAAAGAACTATCAGTTTGAGAAAGCGAAGAGAAAGCCAAGTTGTAGGTTAAGAGCCTGTGGCTAAGTACCACCACGGTTAATTGTGCCCTGATCAAACTCTTGCAAGCACTCATGACAGGCCAGTGAGTAAGGATCAGGCACCTGTGCCTACTGCAGTCCCAGGGAAACACTTAGGGGACTCTCCCAGCTACTTTTCCATTTGAAGCTGAACAACACACCCACAGCAGATGTAGAACAAAACTAGGCTTAGATCACTCTCTAGTGATTAGAACAGCACACTTGGAGCAGACTTTGTAGCAAGCCTTAATTTAGATTGCCCCCTAGTGATAAAATAGCAAAAGGGACATCAGAAAAAGAATGGAAAGACCCAAAGACTGGTGTGTGCTCTCCTGTGTAAGTGAAGCTCTCTTCTCTCCTCTCTCCCTCTCTCTCTCTCTCTCTCTCTCTCTCTCTCTCTCTCTCTCTCTCTCTCTCTCTCTCTCTCTCTCTCTCTCTCTCTCTCTCTCTCTCATGTACACGCACACATGTACAAACACACAAAATCACAAAATTACCACAACCACTTGGAGCAAAGAAAAGGAAGCAAAGATATTACATTAATGGGTTTCAAAACATACTTTAATTATTTCACATTGTATTCTGAAATCACAATATCACTGTGTCTCTGTGTATCCCTCAAATTAATATGTAGATCCAAGTAATCAAGCTACAATAAAAGCCTATAGATCTTTAAGAGTTAAAGTTTCCCAAGCATGTCAGTTTCCCCCAAAACTGAAAAAAATTTAATTGAATTTAACACATTGTTAAAAGCACCATAATTTCTTTTGTATTTTTAATATAACTTATTTCATTTTTATTATTAAGTAGCTCTCCAAAAAGTTTTAATCCAACATGTCAGTTTCTAAGTATACTAAATCTTGGTCAATTCCATCTGATGTCTGTCTTACATCATTCTCTCTATCCTTTTGAATTCTACCTGATTCCATTTTCACAGTGATTCTTTTTTTTAATGTATTTTATTGTTGGGGTGATGTACAGAGTGGTGACAGTTACATTCATCATGTAGTGGGGTACATTACTTCTTCAACATTCACAGTGATTCTTAAAAGCATTAAATCATTCTAAGACTGACTCCAAAGAAGTGCACTTTGGTGAGCTTTTAGTGTTTTTTTTTTCTTTTTCTTTTTGAGATAGATCATCTATGAAGCTAAGGCTGGATTGGAATATTTTATTTTATTTTTATTTTATTTTATTTTTTAGCCCACTCCTCTTGCCTGGCCTCACAAGTGCTCAGATTATGGAACATGATACTAAGATGCTAGTTTTTAAGAACGTCCTTCATTTACTAAAGCCTTCATTCTCCCCTGAGTATTTAAAAAGCAGTGCAATTGTTTTTAACAAGGGGGATTGCTGGGTTGTATTAAACCACTTCCCTTAGTTTGTGATTAGTGACTAGGATTTAGAAATGTGCCCTGTTTTGCCAGGAGTGGCTCAGCTTGTAATCCTAGCTACTCAGGAGGCTGAGATCTGAGGATCTTGATTCAAAGCCAGCTCTAGCACAAAGGGACCTGAGACTCTTATCTCCAATTAACCTCTAGAAGATGGGAAGTGGGGCTTGGCTCTAGGGTATGGCGGTAGTTTTGTGCTGAAGGTGCTGAAGAGTTCACTGACAACACCTAGGCTCAGGGGTAAGGTGGAAGCCTTGAACTGAAGAGCTCAGGGACAGCGCCCTGAGCCAGATTTTAAGCCTCATGACCCACAGGAAGGAAGGAGGGAAGGAAGGAAGGAAGGAAGGAAGGAAGGAAGGAAGGAAGGAAGGAAGGAAGGAAGGAAGGAAGGAAGGAAGGAAGAAAGGTGTCCTACTTTATTTGGTAGGAAATTATACCTAAAGACAATACCTTGTGCCCCAGCTGATTGATTATATTATATTATATCATATTATAATTAATTGCTGGAGCTGGGGCTTGAACTCCACCTGGGTTCTGTCCCTGTGCTCTTTTTTTTTTTTTGGTCAAGGCTAGCACTCTATCACTTAATCCATAGCACCACTTCTGGCTTTTTCTGTAACTAACTGGAGATAAGAGTCTCCTGAACTTTCATTCCCACTTGTCTTCAAACCATATCCTCAGATCTCAGCCTCTTGTGTAGCTACTATTGCAGTGTGAGCCACTGATGCCTAGCTTCATTGTCATTTTTGTTACATACATTTGCTTGTTTTCTTAAGCAATAAAAAAGAAAAACAGAAATAGAGAGACAGACACTCATTCATAGGTATAGATATGTAGGCATACATAACACAACCCCACACTTACAGGTGTAAAGAGGACGTGAAATTTATAATTCTTAGAGACCATAATCCTAAGAAAACTTGTAAGTGAATATGGGCAAATCTTAAATCTTATTACAATCAATATTATAAACTGATACTTTAAAAAATCCTAATCCATAAACAGATTTTCAGTAATGTAACACAAAAAGACACTTTATTCTGAAAGACACATCTCCACATGCACCTTGGTGAAGATCACGGGTGACCGCTCTCTTCTGAAAGTAGAACGCAGTAGCAGATCTTACAGAATATTTGATTGGGAGAATTGTGATTTTTCCATTATGTCCTTCACATTGTCTGCAGTCCTACAAGTTCAAACCAAGAAGAGTCAAGCAGTCAAGGAGTTTCTCACACAGTGTATATTGAAGTAAAATAGAAGAACGTAGCAAGAGGGAACTATCCTCAAGCTTCCTTTTCTGTCTCTCAGCTGTCACCCAAGTTGAGTCATTCTTTCATACAAGATCATCTATTAAGGAAAATAAAGAATTTGTGAAAATATGAAAGGACATTGCCTCCCAGAAAATGAGGAGACATACTATAATTTTTGTAGGTGAGTATATGTTCTGGGAATGGTAATGTATGCTTGTATCACAGCTATTCAGGAGGTAGAAGCAGGATGATCACAAGTTCTAAGATAGCCCTGGCAAAGTTACCAAGACTCTATCCAAAAGCAAAATACAGCTGGTCATTAAGGCTCACACTTCTAATCTCAGTTACCTGGGAGTCAGAAATCAGGGGGGATTTCAGTTCAAGTCTATGCAAAAACTTAGTGATACCCCAATCTCAACCAATAAAGCAGTGTGGTGATATGTATCTACTCCAGCTCTGAAGGAGCTATAAGAGAGAGAATCATGGTTTGAGGCCCAAACTTGGCAAAATGCTACAACCTGCCTGATAAATAGGAAAAGTGATAGATGGTTGGGGATGTGGCTCAAACAGCAAAAGCTACCATGACCTACTTAACAGGCTTGATGCTTTGAGTTCAGTTTCCAGAAAATAAAACCTTTTTGGTCATACAATGATCAGATTTTTGCACAGTATATGCAAGATGTAATTTACACAAATATATAACAATGTGTGTAAAACAGGTAATTTATCTGAGGAAAACATCATTTTACACTCCAATGGAATGATTTTGTTTTCTCCTGAGTTATGATTCATCATAGTAAAGTGCAAAGTATAAAATCAGTTGAGGTGATTGTGCATTCTTCAGTAAACACCCCTTTATAACATCCATGAAGAAAATGAATGTGACTTTTAAATTTTTTATTATATAAATTGGAGAGGAAAACCTACTTTTATTTTGAAATATAGAGGAACAAATATAAAGAGCCCAAGTAACAACAAATAAGCTAAGAAACCTAATTAATTCTATATAGCATATACTCAATAATGAGTAGGGTGTCTTTGAACTTAGAATTAGCCGATGTAGGGGCCGGGAGTTTGGCCTAGTGGTTAAAGTGCTTGCCTAGCATGCACGAAGACCCGGGTTCGATCCCTTGGTACCACATACATAGACAAAAGCCGGAAATGGTGCTGAGGCTCAAGTGGTAGAGTGCTAGCCTTGAGAAAGTCCAAGGACAGTGCTCAGGCCCTGAGCTCAAGCCCAGGACTGGCAAAAAAAAAAAAAAAAAAAAAAGCCTATGTAGATATTCCACTTCAATCTTATTTTTCAAGCATTGTTTTAACAGAAGTTAGGAGTACTGGACTGTGTAGCTCATAATATCTTTAATTAATTTAAACACTAGAGTTTATTACTATATTTATTCTTTTTTTTGTCCCTGCCCATCCCGGCTTAAACTCAGGGCCTGAGCACTGGCTTTGGGCTTTCTCAAGACTAGAGCTCTACCACTTGAGCCACAGTGCCACTTCCGGCCTTTTCTATGTATGTGCTACCGAGGAATCAAACCTGGGTTTTTGTATGTGCTAGTAAGCACTCTGCCACCAAGTCAAACTCCCAGCCCACTTTTTTTTTTTGAAGTTTTTGGTCTCTGGTGGTTTTGAACTCTGGGCCTGGGTGCTTTCCCTGAGCTATTCAGCTCAAAGCTAAAACTACCACTTGAGCCACAGAGCCACTTCTACCACTTCTCGTTTGCTAGTAGTTAATTGAAGATAAGAGTCTCATGGACTTTTGTGCCTGGGCTGACTTTGAATCATGATCCTCAGATCTCAGTCTCCTGAGTAGCTAGGATTATTGGCGTGAGCCACCAGCTCCCAGCTTACTACATTTATTCTTAAGACGTAATAGATCATGTGGCATTCCACTAAATGCATTCATTTGTTAAACGTGTAACTATTACTATTTTAAAAATTGTAAATACAGTATTCTATTTTATAGATTGAAAATATGTTGCAAGGGGAACTCAAATAGTATAATTCCTTAGAAAGACCAAGTTTATCAAAATAAATACCAGGAAGTGGATACTTGAAATCAGTGGATTGGGGCCAAGGAGAACCAGGTAGATGAATAAAGAGAAGAAGAGGGGGATAATGCAGTCAAAACTGATTGTGTACCCTATAAAATCAGGAAGAGTGAGGGAAGAGGTGAATTAGACAGGAATTGGGGTGAATATTTAGAGAGAAGACATTGAGCAAGACACATTGTATTCACAAACTGCTTTGTCAAATGGCAACCCCCTTTTTTACAACTACTTAAATAAAAAATAGAAAAGAAAAGGAAAATAGGAATTTCTTACATAATGAAGAATCCAGTTATATATTAATCTTTTCCTTTCTTTTTTGATTTTATAATCTTTGAGGTTAGACACACCTCCTCTGTGCTTTCCTTTCTAATACGTTTCAGTACACGAACTCCAAACCCAGAGAGAATGATGCTGCATAATTTGCAGAAAAACCCTGAATTTGAAAACAAGCAGTGATTTTGCTGTAAATTTATTTTGAATGAAGGTATTCATAGAATGTCATTTACTAAGAAAAATGTTAACAGTGTTCATCTCTGTAAGTACATATTCCCCAAATGTGGAATATAACTGATATTAAAGCTTTATTTAAAAAATTATTTCAAATCACTTAAATGAAAAATGCTTATAAGCTTTTTGTATTTCTTAGTGAGATACATTCTTTTTTTGTTGTTTTTTGTTTTTTTCATATATTTTTTATTGTAATTAACAGAAGGGTTACATGATATTTGTCAGATAGATGGTGCATTAATTCCCATACATTGATACCCTTTCACATGTCTTGGTCCCCATTTCCCTCCCCCCCCACCCTCACCCCTCATCTTGTTTTGCCCCCTTCCCTATCCAATTTAAAATAACCAAATTCAAATATATGCAATATATCAGGTAACAAAGTGAGATACTGTAACAATATGAGATAACCAAGGGACAGCAAAAGAGATGATACATAACATAGTACCTTAAGAACAACAATCATTCATTATATGGTTTATGTTTCTATATCCTAGAGATCCTTTCATTTAGTGTCCTACTATATGGCCTTTTGTATCAAGGTTTTGCTCTATTGCAAATCTCTGCTAGGAGAGCCCAAGATTTCTACTGATTATGACAAATGAGGGAAACCATTGAGCCTAAGTTCCTTTGAGTCTGGCTTACTTTACTTAATATGATCTTTTCTAAGTCTTTCCATTTCCTAACAAATGGGGCAATGTCATTCTAAAGATGTGAACAACTCTGATAATGAAAGAACAATATTGTAGAGCAACAATTTCAGTTACCTGACATAGAGATCAAATAGGAAATATTAAGGATTCTCTACCCTTCATGACTAGAATATTTCATATAGTTGAGAGACCATCATTTTGTGACCTAAGTATAGCTTACACAGTTATGGTGATGAGATAACAAAGTAGTAAATTATTGCAGTGAATTCTTTGAAGTGTGTGTGTGTGTGTGTGTGTGTGTGTGTGTGTGTGTGTGTGTGTGTGTGAAGGGGCTTAATCTCTGAGCCTGGGTGTTGTCTCTGAGCTATTCAGCTCAAAGCTAGCACTCTATTCCTTCAACCACAGCTGAATTTACTTTCTGCAGTGAATTTTTTAAGAGGGCTAGTTTGTGTGTACAAGTTGAGAAATCATGAATTAAGCAGTGGAGCATCCAGGAAGAAAATACTGAAGCAGGTATAATATCTGACAGTAGTAAGAATAGCCAGACAACACAGTTAGCAGTTCTTTTAAATCTTGTTGTCTGTGTGCTACTAAGTCTGATGGTAAACAAAATGAAAAAATGATGAGGTAATGGCTTTGGCAGAGGTCTCAAAGAAAAGTGCTGGTGGCTATCTGGAATATTCTATGAGGTCTCTAATGGAGCAATGGTAAGGAGAGTTGTTGGGACACTAGAAAGGTAGCACCATCGGCACCATCACCGAGGAACACTATGGGTGATGCAGAAAAGGCCAAGTAACCTGTGATCAGCCAAGGCACAGGGGCAGAGCTACCTGTGGCCCTGAGGTGGGAAGCAACTCTTTTAACACAGCAGTTACACCATTCCAGGCATGGAGCTGTAAAGTCTAAGCCTTGCTGGTCAGGACTCCCTCTGCTTCGTAATGTCTCTTTTGGAACTGGAATATTAGTCCTATGTCTACAATTTGTAACTTGGAGTCATAGCATGTTTTTATAAGGACTTGTGGCTGAAAAGGCTTATCATGAAGATTGGAATAAACAGTGGACTTGGACTTTTGCGATACTGGCCTAAGTTAAGAGTGTGGAAGTAGGGGGATGGAATGATTATATTTTATACTGGGAGACAGAGAAGAGCCTTGGGGTCTAGGTGTCCTAGATGTCATTCGTTCACTCGTGGGCTTTTTGGTTGGAGGCCTGGTCCTGGACATCTGTGTAGGGATGAGTGCTAGGTGTCCTCTGTCATTTTGGTGATGTCCTCGAGTCCCTGGAATGCTAATGTGAAGAATCCAAATGTATATCTGCCGTTAAAATTGCAAGTGATTCTGATTTACACAGCCCAGTTTGTATATGTCTCCCTAAACTCACGTGTTGCAAAATTTCATTTTAATAGCATTTGGAGAGAGAGCATTTGGAGGAGTGGCTGGGCTTAACCCATTCCTGGAGGCTACATATTCATGACTGGATTAGTGCCACCATTTTGGGAATAGGTTGGTTATCACACAGGTGGATGATGATACATTCTAATGAGCCCCAGGTCCCTTCTGGTTCCCTTCTGTCTGTCTGTCTTACTCCTTGTCTTTTGTTTATTGTATCATCACTGAAGTTCAAACCATGTTAATAATGCATTAAGAAAGTCCATGCCAGGTACCATCTTCCATGTTGTTAGTTTTTGTTTGTTTCTTTCTTTCCTATCCCGGGGCTTGAACTCAGGGCCTGGGTGCTATCCTTGAGCTTCTTTGCGCTCAACATTAGTGTTCCACCACTTGGGCTACAGTTCAACTTCTGGCTTTTTCTGAGTAGCTTTCTGGCTTCAAACTGAGATACTCAGGTCTCAACCTTAGGATTATGGGTGTAAACCACTGTTGTAACCAGCTTTAAATTTAATTTTGGATTTCCAGGAAGATCTGGTGAATTTTTCAAAGAAATATAAACACATATAGACTTCCCTACATTTTGACTCTCGCTACTATCATCACAGCTTCGAGGTTCACTATTTGTTTTATCTGCTCAACAAATACTGAGTGTTTTCTACATTCTAGGTACTGCTATAAATGGGGGGAAAAAAGAGAAAACATGGAATTTAGGCTTGACTTGGATAACACTATTTTGGTAACTTTTTGGTGCTGTAAATTGCTCAAATTTAAAAATATTCTACTGTGTAACTGGAAAGGATATCCCAAGGCAAAGAACTTGCATATATATATATATATATATATACGTATATATGCATATATATATATATACGTATATATATATACACAAAATTAGTTACCCAATAGAAAAATCCAGTGATTCCCATGTTTTCTCAAGAATAACATAGAATTTCAGCATATTTTAAACCATATTAAATAATACAAATTTCCATGAATTATATAGTTCTTATTTCTAAAAACAGTTTGTTTAAAGCCAGATTGTTAGTCCACCTTATTGTGAAAACTAAAAATTAAAAAAAATACTTCTCCAAGTTTCAATGATGTGTATCACTTACATATTCCCACAAAGACAGAGGCCATTTTTGTCTTGTTATATATCCAACAACGTCCTTTGCGTCCACATCTGTTAGTATCTCGAAAAGTACAAGAATTTCGTATTGTCCATTCAAATATTAATGGTCCAGGAATGGTACCTGTAATATTCAGTCACTGTTTCCCATGAAAATACTAGAAATTTTCTCTTACAACACCACTGTAGGGCCGGGAGTGTGATCTAGAGGTAGAGTGCTTGCCTAGCATGTGCGAAGACCCGAGTTCGATTCCTAGATACTACACATATAGAAAAAGCCAGAAGTGGTGCTGTGGCTAAAGTGGCAGAGCTCCAACCTTGAAGAAAGCCCAAAGTCAGTGCTCAGGCCCTGAGTTCAAACCCCAGGATTGGCCAAAACCAACCAAACAAAAATCACTGTACAGACATCACTTAAAAGTTACCTAGTTTAAAAAAATTACCTAGTAATAGACTTGAGCTGAAGAGCTCAAATACAGTGCCCAGGCTGAGTTCAAGCCCCATGACCCACACAAAAAATTATCTAGTAATTTACTTATAGATATTATCATTAACACCTGGGAGCAATATTACATTTTCTAAAAATCCTTATGTCTCCATGTATGACAATAGCAAAGTGAAATGTTTTTAGAATTTTGTGATGGCATTTTTAAGAAGGCATCTTTCTGTCTGTCTGTCTGTCTACTTATCTATTGCATGTAAAATAAGAGAAATATTGAGAACAACTACTGGTTTTATGAACTCACTATTCTTCTGTAGTAGGGAATTTGCTGTTTCCTATGTTACCTCTTTCTTAACAAACCTCTCCTTATCTAGATCATTGTCCTGAAAACATGCAAGTTCTGACTTTTCCCAATTACAAAAGTTGGGTTTTTTTTGTTTGTTTGTTTTTGTTTGTTGTTTTTGTTTTCTTATCGGTTGTAGGACTTGAAATCTGGGCCTGGGCCTGTGGTGCTGTCCTTGAACTCTTCAGCTAAAGGTTAATACTCCACCACTTGAGCCACAGTACCACTTCCAGCTTTTCTATGTATGTGGTATCCAGAAATCCAACCTGTGTCTTCCAGCATGTTAGGCAGGCACTCTACCACTAGGCCAAACTCCCCATCCGGATCAAGCATTTTTGCTGCAAAGTTGTTTTTAATCCTTTGCTTGAACCAAAGGTTCTAATTATAATGTGGATTTGAAATTATGATTTTTGCTACTTAAGACAATGTGAGGAAAAAGTCACATTACCTCTAGAAAAACTAACATGTTCTTTGGTATAAATATATCAGTGAAAAACACCTGATTCAACATCTTCAGTGACTGAAATATTTTAAAAGAACTAGTCTTTTTTTTTTTTTTTTTTTTTTTTTTTTGCCAGTCCTGGCCTTGAGCTCAGGGCCTGAGCCCTGTCCTTGGATTTTTCTCAAGGTTAGAGCTCTACCACTTTAGCCACAGCACCACTTCCGGCTTTTTTCTATGTATGTGGTACCGAGGAATCAAACTCGGACCTTCGTGCATGCTAGGCAAGCACTCTACCACTGGGCAAACTCCCGGCCCCAAGAACTAGTCTTATTTAATGACTTACCAAACATGTTTTTTGAAAACAGTTTACTGGTTCTGCTTAGACAAATGTTTGTATTGGCTAGCAAAACCATGAGATGATGAATGTATTTCAGGTTAAATCTCATATCTGATCCAAAATAATTTATTATATCTCTTTGTTGGGGGCCAGGGTTTAAACTCAGACCTGGGTATTGTTTCTTTGTTTCTTATTCAAGGCTGGCACTGTCATTTGAGCTCCACTTCTAGCTTTTTGCTTATTAATTGGAGTGTCTTACATGCTTTCTTGGTCAAGCTAGCTTTGAACTAAATCCTCTGATCTTAGCCTCCTGATTAGCTAGGATTATAGACATTAGTCACTAGTGCCTTGTCAATTATTTCCTCACAAGAACTGCCACCTAAATTTTTCAAAGAAGTCTTTTGTTCATTTGTTCTGCCACAATACATTACAATTTTATAACTAATCATAAAACCTTTAAGCACATTATACATATAAAAAAGTAAAATTTAATCTAATAAAATTGCTATAAATTCATACCAAATAGTCTCACAATCACATAGGCTAAGCCCAAGGCCACAGAATGGAGTTTGCCAGGTACAACTCTGAAAACAAACAGCAATGGTATTATTAATTACACATAATGCATGCTGATTTAAAGTTATATTTTCTTATGCATCAGTTGTACTAACAGTTCAATTGACAGAGTTCAACTGGGGTTATTAAAAGATTTTCTGTTTATTGCCAATCAATTTCATTTGTTCTTCATGAAAGAACATTTTTGGGTGTAGTTCTGGTCCTGGGGCATGAACTCAGGACCTGAGTGATATTTCTGAGCTCCTTTTGCACAAAGCCTACCAACTGAGCCACAGCTTCAATTTTGCCTTTTTTTTTTTTCTTGGTGGTGGTTGTGGTGGTAGGTGGTTAATTGGAGATAAGATTCACAGACTTTGCTATCCAGCCTTACTTTAAATTGCAATCCTCAGATACCACCCTCCTGGGTAGCTGGTATTATAAGCATAAGCCACCAGAACCTGGCTGAGAGAGATTAATGACCCAAATCTAACCCAGCCTTTTTTCTTTTTGCTGAGAGAAGCTCTAACTTCTCATACCCAATATGCTGCACTGGCTTTTGGCCTATGAAAAATCAAGGAAGATGTGGTATTCCCAGATCATACAAAGTACAGCTACAGTATTGCTCCTATTTTATTACCTGGCTAATTTCTTTTGGCCAGTTCTGAGGCTTGAACTGAGGGCCTGAGCACTGTTTCTTGGGCTTTTTTCTCAAGGCTAGCTCTCTGCCACTTGAGCCACAGCACCATTTCTGGCTTTTTCTATGTATGTGGTACCGAGGAATCGTGGTACCTGGGTCTTGGTGCATGCTAGGCAAGCATTCTACCACTGCGCCAAACTCCTGGCCCTACCTGGCTAATTTCTAGAGGGTATTTATTGTTTACCTCTTGAAAAAAATACTTTCAAAATGATGACCATTTGTACTATGAATAAGAAAACAAATTAGTGAATTTCAGATCTTTAGGGAGAATTTATTAATAATAAATGCTTCCTCTGTTTAAAATAATACTTAAGGTGGACATTTAAAAATTATTGTGTTCCTTTGTTAATAATAATGCTTTCTCATAAACTCATGGGCTAATATGGAAGTATATAGTTAACAGATAGCTAATAGATACTATATAATATATCAGCCTTATATTTATGTCTGTTATAAATATGACTTTTCTTGCTTGTAAGTTTTCCATATCTTAAATTAAATAAGTATATTTAGCTGTTTTAAATTAAATTTGTTTGGTAACTGAATCATAAAAAACCCCAAGTATAGGAGTATTATATGCTTTTTTGGACATATATAAATTTAACTTAAGCTAAATATAACTTGTCCACACTTTATAAAAATGAACTAAGAGAATAAGTTACAGAAATACTCTTTTTCCTTTGAATCTGCTACCATGAAATAGACAAAAAATTAATAAAATAATATAATCTAGAAATTGGTCCCGTAGTATTAAATGAGTAATAATTATAAGCATTGTTTACACACCGGAAGATGATCAGATTGAGTGGTATAGCAGAAAAACAAGAAAAAACAATTGCAGATAAGAAAAAAGCAAAAAACAGAGGCAATTTGTAACACTTGGTGTCACATTTTCCAGGTAGGGCATCAATAAAATCACCGTCTGAATCAGAAGTTAATAGTCCATTTTTAATGCAACTGCAATTATAGTATGCCTATTAAAATAGAAACATAGTCATGAATCAAAAACTCATCACTAACTGTAGGGAGATTGGACTGTATTAATAAAAATATCCTCAAATTAAACCTGATATCTGTTACTTAGAAATGAAACATTAATGATAAACTCAAGTTATTGGAATAAGGGATTATTTTGTGTGTGTGTGTGTGTGTGTGTGTGTGTGTGTATGATTACTATTACTTATGTAAAGTTCTGCTAATTAAAATATTCCCCAAATAGTCATATTTTCCTCATAATACTCCATAATATGTAAATTGAGGGCAATATAAAATGAAATTTTAGCTGGTATTTGAAATACAATTACATAAGTGTGAGAGATTTTGGAAATGAGCTGAAAGGATAATACTTTTGATTTATTATGTAATAAAATCATTACTATTACTTATTAACCACAGCAGTTTCAAAATGTTTTTAGAACCATGTAAAATAATAGAATTTAGGGACCTTTGTAATTCTATTTTTATTAGCACTGACTAGTTGACAAAGAGGTTTCATTTAGACATGTCTTTAGAGGCACACAATATACCTTGATCAGACTCCATTCTTCCTCATCCTTCCTAAACCAATTGCAACTAATGTCACTGATCCACTTTCCATGTGGATTAAATTTCATAGTTCACCTTCTCTGTTCTCTCTGCTTCTACTAGTAATCTAGTTCTAGATGGGACCTGTTTTTTTTTTAATTCCTGTCCTTCATTTTTCCTTCAGTATATGCTGATTGCTAAATGGGGTTTTGTTATGGTATTTTCCATTGACGCTGACATACCATTGTAATCAGAGTGACCTGTTATATACTCTCACTTTTCCCAGCTCCACTTCTCCCATTAGTCAACAGGCTTCAGTGACTTTCTTTTAAGTATTCCTCATTTATATTATGTAATGTATTTTGATATTGTTCATTCTCTTCCCTCCTCAATTCCTTCAAATATTCCCTCATTTATAAAACATAACTTGCTTGTAATTTTAGCAGTTGAGGAGGGGCAGTATACGAGTTTGAACTCAAACCCTTTCAAGACCCCATACCTAATTTTAGTTAAACACAAAATAATTAAATATTATTATATTCATATTATAAAGCATAAGCAAATAATATAAATTGACAAAACTTATATAGCTATATTAATTTTCATGACAGCATATTCAAATGTATTTTTTTATCATTGGGGTAATGTATAGAGGAATTACAGTTACATTCACCAGGTAGTAGGTACATTAGTTCTCACACATTGATGCCCCTTCTCATGTTTTTTTCCCCATTTCCCTCCTTGAGAGGGAAAAACTAGGAGGGAATGAGGGAGAGGGTGACATTATTCAAAAGGAAATGTATCATTACCTGACTTACATAACTATAACTTCTCTGTATATCACATTTACAATAAAATGAAAAAATATAAATAAATGCCCTTGTGGTTGGGGGAAGTATATTGTAAACAACACAATGGCAATAAACTGTGTCATGCAGAAGACTTCCTACTTTGGAAGATAGAAATAAAAAGAAATAATTTATAATGGATGTGTGGTTACTATGGATGAGAATAGCGCAAAGAAAATTACAGGTGGTTTTAGTGGCTATAAGTGTAAGCTAACTATATATATATATATATATATAATTATTTTTTCCAGTTATGGGGCCTGAACTCTGGGCCTGGGCACTGTCCCTGAACTCTACAGCTCAAAGCTGCCACCCTACCCTTTAGCCACAGCCCCACTTCCCATTTTCTAGTGATTAAATGGTGATAAGAGTCTCACATTCTGTAGTGCCTGGGCTGGCTTTGAACCATGATCCTCAGATCTTAGCCTTCTCTATAGCTGGGATTATAGGCATGAGTCATCATGCCTGGCAATTAATCATAATCTTAAATTGTGTCAATGATGAAGTGATATTTAAGGATACATTTTTTTAAAGTGTAGGAATAAATCATATGGTTATCTAGACGTGTGTTACTAGTAAAAGTTGAAAAGATATTATAACAAATTTATTCTAGGGAGGGGGTGGGAGGAGGAAAATGGGGACCAAGACATGAGAAAGGGTGTCAATGTTCGTGAAGTAATGCACCTTCTATCTGGTGAATACAATGTAACCCTTCTATTAATTACAATAAAATGTATGAAAAAATTGTTTTAGCACTTGCTTGGCAAATTTAAAGTAGAGCCAATAGAATAATGTGGGCCACAAAAGTTGACCATGAAGGAAACTAGAGAAAAATTAAAATGAAGGTTGTTGAGGCAAGGTGCATTATATTACACTAATTAAATGACTGAGAGAGCAGTATCAGTCTCCATTCTTGGTGAGAAGCTATTGGAGGAGTATGAGTGTAAATCATACATTTTAAAGATCACTTTGATTGCTAAGCATGTGATACAATAGAGCTAAGAAGAAGGTTTTATATGCAAAAACAATCAAGATACTCACACGCACGTTATTTAGAGAGTAGATTTGAAAAGATTTGTTCAAGAACTGTAATATAAATTATAAACAAAGACAGAAAGTCACATAGAAAGGGTCTTCATGAAAAACTAAGGCTTCCAACCCAGGAAAGCAGTCAACTCATGGCTCAGGCAGGGAACTAAGAAAATCCAACTGTGACTTTGCTTTTATTTTCTTCAAAGACTCTTTTATTAGTTAATTCAGTCAGAAACAAAGGGGGCAAAGGTGTACACACCTTCTAGTGAACTCTTTTGGTACATGGGAGAAAAGGATAATGAGTACAGCAACAGACAAAATACATACAACACAGTAGTTGGCTGTAACCCAGACAAATGTAAGCTAAGAACATGAGTGAAATGCAAGCTAAAAATTGACAAAATAGTAGGCTCTGGGAGGGCTGAAGAACTGATTTGTCTATATACTAGAGAAAGTTACCTGCAAGAAATAAAATTGTGGTTCAAATGTAGGATAGCTGAAGTTGAGATTATAGTAAAGTATAGGAGTGATAAGATAATCCTTTGAATAATTGAAAGGATATTAGATGAAGGAGGATACAGACAAAATTTGGAGGAAAGACTGAGACAAGAATTTATAGAGGTAGCATATTTTTAAATCCTCAAGATGAATTCTGACATCACTATGCATAGAATTGAACGGCATGGCAGTGATTAAACCCTAAATTCTTGAGGAATGAGAATATGCATCTCAAATAGGAAGTATTGCTAGTCAGAGCAGTATTTCCGATTTGAGTTGAATATCATCATTCATAGCCAAAGCAATATGGCAACACAAAAGAAATAAAAGGGATTCACAAAAGGAATATGACATCATCTTATATCTAAAGGACCCCAAATACTCCAACACTATGCCAAAGCTTGTTGATAACTTTGGCAAGATTCAAAATTAAGCCAACAACAATATGAAAGCAAAGAAGGAGGGGAGGGAGGAAGGGCAGAAGGAAGGAAGGGGTGAGAGAGGGTGTGAGGGGGGAAAGACGTTTCTATACAGCAAAGTACATAGTTACTAAACTAGAAAGACAGCAAACAGACTGGGTAAAATTTTTGCCAGCGCTACACTAGACAAAGACCCTCCATCCATTATATTCAAGGATCTCGAGGAAATAACCTTTAACAAAGCTAATAAAGCAATTACTAAATGGAAGCTGCTAGGGAGAGATTTCTCAGAAGAAGTAGTAAAAATAGCAAAGAAAAAGGAAATTCTCATCATTCCTGGCCATAAGGAAATACGAATCAAAACAAGTCTGAAATTGCATCTTATCCCAGTAAATTGGCCAATCCTGTGAATGCAAACAACAATAAATGTTGGTGATGATGTGGGGAAAAAAAGGGACCTTACTGCACTGTTGGCTGAAAGGTAAACTAAAACAACCACTCTGAATAGTGGTAGGGAGGTTCTTAAAAAAAACTAATCATACATCTCCCCTATGACCCTGACATACCACTCTTTGGCATCTACCTAGAACATCACAAGCCAGGACACTATAAAGGCATAGGAACATCCATGTTAATTGCTGCACTAGTCACAATAGCCAAGTTGTAGAAACAGCTCAGAAGCCCTGCAACAGATGAATGGATCCAATATGGTCCCATTCAAATTGGATAGATATACAATCTAATTGTACACAGCCATTAGAACAAATAATATTATGTCATTTTCAGGGAAATGTATAGATCTAGAACAAATCATGCTAAGTGAGGTAAGCCAGGTTCAGAGAGACAAATGACACATGTTTTCTCTCTTATGTAGAAGCTAAAATACACTGGGAGATAATCAATTATACAGGCTTTTAAGCATTCACAGAAAATGCCAAAGGAGGATACTCTTAGGAGAGGAACTGAAAGGCACATTACCTACGTGCATCATACAAAATATTTTTTGGAAATGAGTTACAGGAAATAGAAACAAGGTTTTGTTTAACATTTTTTTGCTTTTTTTGTTTTGTTTTTGTTTTGTTTATTTATCTACATATCCTTGAGAGTGTAAGGAAAGGTTCAGGAATAGAAGAGCAATTGTTTTTAAAAAATGCATCAATGCTACTCACTGGACACTATGTTGAAAACAAACTACACAACTTCTGGATGGGATGAAAAGGAAAAACTGGGAGAGGGTGAGGGAAATGAGATTATGTTTAGTTGCTGTTTTTGTTTTCTTTTCCTTTTGCCTTGTTTGTTTGTATTTGGGAGGACGGGGTGGGGGGCATACAGAAAAGGCAGAACAAGGGTAAACAAATACAACAGCAGTACTCACTTGACACTGTGTCGAAAATGAACTACATATCTTCTGGGTGAGGACAGAAAGAAAAAAAATGGGTGAGAGCAAGGAAAACAGAGACATAGTTCAAAAAGAATTGTAATAATTACCTGATTCATGTAAATGTCACCCTTCTATCAACTCCACGATAAAAGTAAAAAGTTTATTCAAAAGAGAGGGAAGGGATGACATTGTCCAAAAAGAAATGTACTCTTTGCCTTACTTAAAGAATTTAACCCTTCTGTTTTTAGTACTTATCAATAAAAGATAATTTTTAAAAATCTGAAATACTACGTGGTTGAATGACTTTTTATAGTTGTTGTCGAAGGCTAGCATTCTACCACTTTAATCCACAGCAGCACTTCTGGTTTTCCAGCAGTTCCTTGGAGATAATTTTTTCTTGGCCTTTTCTTCCCAGGCTGGTTTCAAATCAAGATTCTCAGATTTCAGCCTCCTGTGCATCCAGGTTTATAGCTGTGAGACAGCAACACCCAGGCAAACATCAATTCTTAAAAGTTATTCTGGCCAAGTTTATGGCCTACAACTGTAATCCTAGCTACTCAGGAGGCTGAGATCTGATGGTTGTGGTTCAAAGATATCTAGAGCAGGAAAATCAATGAGACTCTTATCTTCAGTTACCACCAGAAAACTGGAAATAGTGCTGTGGCTCAAAGTCGTAGAGCAGTAGCCTTCAACAACTCAAAGGCCCAGGGACAGAGCCAAGGCCCAGATTTGAATTTCCACAGCCAAAAACTGGTAATGGTAAAGAGAAAATGGTCCACATGTATGAAAGAGGAATCAGCAGAATATTCATCTCTGCAATGGTGCAGTAGTATGAGAAAAACAGTCATCTATTGGTTAATGCAGCTATTAGTTAATGTTAATTTTCTGGATGAAATACAGTCAAAAAGGTAAAAATGCTTTGGGAAATAGATTTTTTCATTATGATTTTTAATATCTTTGATTGTCTTTTGTCTTGTTATCTTTAAAGAGTTGCATAGCTGAATGGCTGGTGACTCATTCCTATAATCCTAAGTACTCTGAAGGCTGAGATCTGAAGATCATGATCTAAAGCCAGCCTGAGCAAGAAAGTCCATCAGACTCTTATCTCTGTCTACCAAAAACTCAAAGTAGAGTTGTGACTGAAGCAGTAGAACTATAACCTTGAGCAAAAAGGCTCAAGGACAAAACCCAGGCCTTAAGTTCAAGCTCCCAGAGTAGTACAAAAGAAAAGGTTTAAAAAGAGATTTTAATTCAACATGTTAGTTTATGTGGAAAAGAGGTCGATGTTAATGATATACATATTTTACCTTTGAAGGACAAGATAGAAGTACTCATGATGTTAGAGGTAGATGAAAGACAGAGCAAATAAAGAGATATAAAAAAACTGAAATCATATGAAGATGAGGCATTGGTTGAAATTCATAGGCTTCTGCTGATATGCTGATTGCTATAAAGTGCAATGATCATAGCATAATTAATCATAACATACTTAAAGAAACAAAACTATCAATTGGAAAAATGCTATTAGAGCCAGACACAAGTGGCTAGCTAGTCAGGAGGCTGAAATCTGAGGATCACAATTCAAATTCAGCCTGGGCAGAAAAGTCCATGAAACTCTTATCTCCAATTCATCACTAGAAAACTGGAAGTTGCAGCTCAAGTGGCAGAGTGCTAGCTTTGACCAGAAAAGCTAAGGGATAGCTCCCAGGCCCTGAGTTCAAGTCCTAACACCAAAACAAAAAAAATCCATTAGAATAAAATAAATTCAATTCCAATAATTGAAAGGAAGGCAGATTAAAACCAACCACAAACAGTGAGAAGCACAGATAGGTATTTTGAATTACTCAGTAGAAGGAGGCTAGACAGAAAGGCCAAAAGGACAGCAATGGCCAATGCCTAGGTGTGAAAAAGATTTTTGCAAATTTTGGGGTAACACATGCTGTTGATGCTGTTGAACCAAAATAAACCACAAAAATGAAAGAATGTCTTTTAGGTAAGTAATAGTCACTCTCTAGTTTTAAGAGTGTAAAGTTGGGCTGGTGTATTATCTGGAGGCATACTAATGCAAATATATCTCCTCCACTTCTAACTCCCATCTGAAAGTGCATTCCAGTATGGAAACACTAAATGAATTCTTTCCCTTGGTTCTGACATTGAAAATAAGATAACAAAGACAAAACAATTTTACAGAGAATCAGGAATAAAATACAAGCATCATCTACAAGCTGAACATATTACTGGAGCAATTACCTTTTCTTTGTTTAAAACTTTAGAACGTCTACAGCCTGCAAAGCAGGGAGAAAAATATTCAATCTCATCTCTTCCACATACAGAAAAATAGATCATGGCTGAACATCTACATTGAGCGTTGCAAGGAGCTATGAGGTTTCCAACCTCACCTGTTCTGTAAAACAAAGGAGATCAGCTAATAATTATACTGTTACTGTTTTGAATGAATGTACGCAGCAAGATATCAATGAGAAACTCAAAGTATGCTTATTGAAATTATCTCCTTTAACAGCTTCTCTGAAGATACAATTAAATATAATAATATACATTTTAGATTATACTACATAACATTTTTGATATATGTAAACACTGTGAAACTGTCAAATACAGTCATATTAATAAAAAAATCCCTCACATTTCCTTTGTCCCTTTATGATTTCTCTGGAATGGATTCTATCCCTATAGCTGGGATTATGGGTATGTTCCACTATTCTGTCTGTGAAACAGTTGGGTACTTTATAGTATTTTCATGATTACATCCCCTAGTCTTTCACTTCACACACTCTATTAGCTCTCAACTTTGAATTATTTCCAGCCAGTTTACTGGGGCAGGGGTGGGGGGAGGGAAATGGGGACCAAGACATGAGAAAGCCTATCAATGTATGTGCAGTAATGCACCTTCTATCTGGTGAATATAATACAACCCTTCTGTTAATTAAAAAATATATGAGAAAAAGAAAAGAGAGGATAACACTTAAGTCCATGAAAGTCTCAGAAAATTTTAATTTGATTTATCATAGGTAGTAACTTTGAAAGCTGTCCTGTAATTTGGCTCTACACAAGCTGTTAGCAGAGTAACCCCTGCTAACTAAGAAGAACTAAAGAAAGGCATGGGTATTCCATCATGAGCGACTCAACTGTAGCTAGAACTAGAAGTTTTATTTTTTGTTATGGTTTTACTTCCTTGATATTTTGTTTACTTCCTTGACATAGCCCAGTTCAATGGTCCAATATTTAGTATCAGTCTATGACCAGTTCTTTGAATTTGTACATATTTAGTTTAATGGAATTATTATCCAGATGTACTTCAAATCTTTTCTCTGAGGTCTATAAGAAGATAGACAAATCAATTTAAGAATACGGGATAAGGCCAGCACCAGTGGCTCATGCCTATACCCCTAGCTACTTAGGAGGCTGAGATATCAGGATCTCAGTTCAAAGATTGCTCATATTTATCCTGAGTTAACCTCACACACCACTATCACCACATGACTACCAGCACAACAACAAACTGAAATGGAATTGTGGCTCAAGTGGTAGAGCATTAGCTTAGAGTGAAAAAGCTAAGAGACAGCACTCAAATCCTGAGTTCAAGCCCCAGTACCTACACAAAATAAAACAAACACAAGGTAAGATTACCTTAGCACAGAAGTTAGAACCATATTCTAGTTGTTCCACACGCTAGTATGGAATTCTACTTTGAGACTCAGTCATATCATGTACTTTTTCTCTAGAGCTTTATGAATGCATCAGCAGTCATAATACCAGATATCATTATAACATTTTTGTCATTAATATGAAACAAAAAAGTATGTATTTTTATCCCTTTTACATGATTCACAATTTTAAAACTGACATATAAAGGTTAGTGTGTAAATAATTATTCACTAGTTGATAAATATTCTACTGATTTTAGAATATTTATGAAATCATATTTACCCATCATAATCTTCATTGATTCCAGCAAATTTATCTGAATCGCAGTGTACAAAAATAACCAGGAAAAGACATAAAAGGGATACAGTAGAGGTAAGCATTATAAATCTCATCAGGGCTTCACAAGACAATCTTAACTTAGAAACAATGACACCTCCAAGTAAATAGCCAACTGAACCTCCTGGAATTAAAATAACCCCTGAAACAAGAAGTAGAAGAATCCAGTTAAATATTACAGTAAATATTGCAGAAAATATGTAATTCTCTCTGTCCTAACACATGCCAAACATAGTTTTAGTTTAAAAACATAGAGGGAATTAATTTGTGTGTGTATAAGGAGGGTGAATGGAGGGGGGATCCTGGGGATTGAACTCAGCACCTGAGCACCATCCCTTAGCTCTTTTGTTCGAGAATAGCGCTCTTCTACTTGAGTCACAGCTTCACTTCCAGCTTCTGGTGGTCAGTTGAAGATAGGTGTCTCATGGACTTTTCTGCCTGAGCTGAGCTTAAAGCATAACCCACAGACCTCAGCCTCTTGAATAGCTAGGATAACAGGTATGAGCCACCAGCAGCCTATCCAGAAGAAACTTTTTTAAGTGTGATAAGTATGTTAATGAATATAAACATCATAAGAAAAACTAAGAGTGGTACTAGCATCATGGATCTATTGAATTGGACAGTAATGATGGCTTTTGTTCCTAAGGACAACAAGACAAGCCTGACAATCCATGTCAAATAGAAATGGGAGATTTTTCTACTGAAATTTATTGCTAGCTACATGACTGCATTCACAGCTGTTGCAAAAGGTATGATTAAAAGGACATACATTCTTAAAAAGAAATTTGTGGGGAAAACTGAACCAAGCCAACCTCTGCATCTGTAAATGGATGGGCAATATGAATGATCTGAGAGAAATGTGGGATTCTACAATACCCATTAGCAGATGAAGTTTCCATTTAAGTACAGCTATGTAGAAAGAGGCACACAGGAGGAGCAGGGGAAGAGAGAACGGAAAACAGAAGAGAAATATAGGTAGGGAATGGTCAATGAAGATACACAGTAAACTCCTACACTGATGTAATCCAATCCAAACACACAGCATGCATATTCATTTAAGTTGAGATAGAGAAGAGAAAATTAAAATAATAAGAGTTCCCAATACCATCAGTTTCAATTTATAACCTTGCAAACCTGATAAGCACTTGAAAAATAAGTATTTTCATAATGTTCAGAAAGATACATGATATCAATGAAAAATTCCATGAAAATGAAAAAGGAAAGGCCTTCCACAGATGACTTAAAAAAAAGAATAAAAATATTGGACAGTTAAGGCTGGGAGTGTGGCCTAGTGGTAGAATACATAAAGGCCTGAGTTTGAATCCTTGGTACACACATATATAGAAAAAGTATAAAGTGGTGTCGTGGCTCAAGAGGTAGAGTGCTAGCCTTGAGAACACCCAAAGACAATGCTCCGGCCAAGAGGTCTAGCCCCAGTACTAGCAAAAAAAAAGGGGGGCAGTTAAAAATAAAAATACAGATGGAAGCTCAGGTTGGCACAAGTGGGACACATAGCTCTACTTTGCTCTTCCCTAGGCTGAAAAGAAAACAACCACTGTATAACAAAATGTGCATGCAGGTGGGCACAGAAATACCTGTCAGCATATACCTGTCATCTTAGCTACCTACGTAGGAGACATAGTAAGAGGATTTTTGTTTATGGCCGGCCTGAGACAAAAGCACAAGAGTCTACCAAAAAAGTAACTAAAGAAGAAACTGATGGGAATAAGGCTTAAGTTGCAAGCATGAGACCCTGATTTCAAACCTGAGAACCAACAAAAAAGAAAGGAAGGAAGGTGAAGAACAAACAAAACAAAAAAGTAAAGAATAAAAAACTGGCCATTAAAATGATCTAGTGTTAAAGAGACATGGCCAGATGATTCTACAGCCTCAAGAGACTAAAGAATTCCCTCTAAAAGAACTCCCTCTGTTGAATTCCCTTTCCTGGGAGGATTGATTGACACATTATTTACATTAGTACCAAGCACAATTACTTCTCCGGTCCAATTACAAAAGATGATACAAACTTTGTCCCCCAAATCAGCTAAAATAATCAGGCACTATCTTAGTCCTGGAATATGCTCTAGGAAGCCAGTCCCACTGATAAACATTGTATGGATGCAGAATTGTCCACAGACTTTATCCTTGTAGGTCAAGGTCAAATTTTCAGTTGATAAAGCATGCTGTTATATTTGGTTTAAGTGTTAGGCTAAGTGTGAAAAATCAATATATAAATGTAAGGGAAAAGTTGATGGGTAACAGATTTTTTTTTTGGTCAGTCATAGGGCTTGGACTCGGCCTGGGCACTGTCCCTAAGCTCTTCAGTTCAAGGCTACCTACCTATCCCTTGACCACAGCACCACTTCTGATTTTCTGGTGGTTAATTGGAGATAAAGAGTCTATGGTCTTCAATGCCCAGGCTGACTTTGAACCTTGATCTTCAGATCTCAGCCTCCTGAGTAACTAGGATTACAGGTGTGAACCACCGCACCTGGCAGTTATCATATATATTGACCTGGCTGAGTCCAGATACTTGAAGGTTTAGTTGAGATTCATACTGTGATGGTCTCATCTATCTCATGGAATCACATAATCTTATTCATATGAAATATTATTAGAATCAAATTGGACTTAGTGTGAATCTGTCATTTATAATAATTAGAGTGACCAAGAATGTTTACTCACAAGAAAATCTGTCATTATGACCATGGAAACAAATCTGTGCCATGTTTTGGCCTTTGAAGAAATTTGCAGTTGGGCTGGAAATGTGGCTTAATGGTAGAGTACTTGCCTAGCATTCATGAATCTCTGGGTTCAATTCCTCAGTACCATATAAACAGAAATAGCCAGAAGTAGCATTGTGAATCAAGTGGTAGTGTGCTAGCCTTGGCACAGAGAGGCTCAGAGCCCTGGTCAGAGTTCAAGCCCCAAGATTGGCAAAAATAAATAAATAAATAAATAAATAAATAAATAAATAAATAAATGAATAAATAAAAAAATGAATAAATAAAAAAATGAAATTTGCAATCTATAATGCAGGGCTTTTGTTAGAAAATAATCCACATTATAACTGAAGTTTCTTTCTGCATGGTTAACATTTGCTTTGTATTTGATTCAGTTTATATCCATTCCTTCTTTTCTTTCATATTATATTTTATATTAACATTCTTTTCTTAACTATTCTTTTATTGGTTACTCTAAAAGTTGTGACATGTGTCCTTGACTATTTATTGAACAAAACAAGTCAATTAACCATTTTCCCATTAATTCTAGAGCCGTATAGCACTTAATACTACTAGTAACTTCTATGGGGGAATCAAATTCTCAATAACTCAGTTTGAGGATTGATTACACAACAGAAATTTACCTTTAATGACAAATAAAGTGCAACTTCAAAAAGTATACCCAAGGGTATGTTGATAAGCCTATTCACTACATTTTTAAAAAGAGTAAAATAATGGTGGTAACTTTATATATTAATAGGAATAATAAGCAACCCTTTGTATGTGCATAGTATAGAATCCATAAAAGCCCAAGGACAGTGTTCAGACCCTGAGTTCAAGCTCCAGGACTGGCAAAACAAACAAACAAACAATACCAAAAAAAAAAACCACCCAACTAGAATCCCATAGTACAATTAAAATATACTAAGTAGATATGGGGCTACATGAGTGGGCAGAATGTATTATCTCATAAATAAAGGTAGCAGCAAAAAGTTTATAGTAAGTGATACATGAATGCTAGACATACACAGAATATAGAGACAAAGCAGAAAATCTAGGGAGATTGTGAGATCCAGAGTTCAAATTCTTGTTCCAGCATATAAATAAATAAGCAGAAAACTCAACCAGCCTGCAAGAAGACTTCACAGTAATTTCAAGAGTGGTTAAATAAGGACTGGGTAAAAAAATGGGCAAGGTAGGAATGTAGATACTTTACATGATTTAATATATAAAAATAGACAATGATAATACTGTTCATACTTGTTACAATTTCAGTAAATGGACTTGAAGTATGTTATTTCTTATATTTTCTGCTCTCCCTCTATATATGAAGACTTCATATAAACTCTTTGAAATCTATGATAACTCTACCTGTAAGCATAGTTGCCATATTGGGTGTTAATATAAATTGATTTTCTATATATACAGGTAAAAACTTGGAAGCTCCGATAATAACTAAGGATTCTACAGCTTTGGACACAGCTACACAGAGGAACAGCTGATTTTTCATCAGAAACTGAAACAGAAATAGATTTTTGTCATAAACAGATGCATATACTCATGTTAATAATCTATAAAATTTTACCATACTTAATCTAAAAGTTACATATATACATATGTACATGCTATCCAAAACTATGTGTGTATATATACATATGCAATCCAAACCCCAAATATATAGTTTACAGATACACACTTTCCAAAAAATAATTGGTAATTTTTGACCAGTTTTTGCTTAATTTGGTCTTGATATCTCCTATGAATTTTATTTGTGTGCCTATTCGTTGAAAATCTTTGAGATAAAGTCTTGGGCCTTGTGAGGTGGAATCATAGTCTGCATACATGTCTAATTCAGCTATCTACTTAATTTGTATAGCATGATTCCACAGTATTTACCCATCCCCACAGATTATTTTGTTATGTCTTCCTCTCTACTGAAACAAAGATGTCTGGATTTAAAGTCCTTGGACAGTTGGGGACCAGTAGTTCACACTTGCAATCCTGTCTACTCAAGAGGCAGAACCTGGAAGATGAAGTTCAAGACCATTCTTAGTATGAACATGAAGAGCCCATACCCTCAATCAAAGCTGGATGGCTTGTCTACCAGCCATCCTAGCTACATGGAAAGCATAAATATGTGGACAGCAGTCCAGATCAGTCCAGTAACATGAGAAGGATCCTACTTGAACACTAAACAAAGGTGAAAAGGACTTGGGACATACAATGCCTGCACAGCAAGCATAAGACCCTGAGTTCATTGCCTATTACCACTGAACAAGGTGAAAGAGGAGAGAGAAAAGAGAGGCAGAAGGAGAATGGAGAGAGAAAGAGGAGAGGGAGAAATCTCTGTACTATTAATGTTTCGTGAGTCTTTGGGAAGTATATATTCAGGATTGGATTACTAGGAGGCTTACAAGAAATTATTTAATCATTTCTCTAGATTGTTCTTCAGAATACATGTTTTGATATAGAAGGAGTTTCATTTTCTTCATGTCTCAGCTTCTACTTCCTAAAACTTAACAGTATTTGAGCTTCTATGAGTACTTTCTGAGTTATACTTGCATCATAAAGATTCATTGAATTTGAGAAAGTCTTATGATTGCCTTATGAAGGTTGAGTCATCAGATGATAACATGGCTTTCACTGGAATTTCTCTGTCTCAAGACTCTTGTCTTTGAACTTAGTCACCATGTTGTGAGATAGCCCAGATAAGATTTAAAAAAAAAGGCTATGCATGACTGATTCAGCAAACAGCAACTATTCAAGGCCAATATTTGAGCAAAGAAGGGAAGATGATCCCATCCACAGATATTGATAATTGTAGTTGATCCTAAGTACAGCTGAGAGAAGTGTACCCTGCCCAACTTGTACATTTATGTGGAAAATACTTTTTTATTATTTTATTTAATTTTATGGTGGTTTGTTAACTGGCTTATTAAAAATTTGACAGTATTTGCTGGCTTTCAAAACTTAGCCATACAGACATATATATGTGTATATATATATATATGAACATTATATGCATGTAATTTTAGTGCAAATTTGAAATGTAACTGCATTTTCTATATTTTTGGCTATTTGGTATGAGTATGTCTGTGTGTATGTGTGAACTGATATTTCCATTTCTATTAAGTTTCTGGCATTTTTCTGTACATTTTGCAAGAATTATTCATTCTAAATATTAATTTCTTGGACATTGATACCTATTATTCATCTATTATGTTGTCTACAAATTTCCTCATAGAAAAATTTCTGGATTTGATATTATCTAACTCTTAGTTTTATTTTGTATTTACCCTACCAAAATATTGGTTAACAAGCATTTTCCACCAGGAGTTTGGCTTAGTGGTAGAGTGCTTGCCTAGCATGCACAAAGACCCAGGTTCAATTCCTCGGTACCACATACATAGAAAAAAGCCAGAAGTGGGCTCAAGTGGTAGAGCTCTAGTCTTGATAAAGCCCAAGGACAGTGCTCAGGCCTGGCCCCAGGACTGGCCAAAATAAATTAGGTAAAATAAGCGTTTTTCCACTTTCCTGTTACAAATATATTTCATTTTTTCAACATAGATCTGTATTGTTTAACATAAAAACATTGGTAAATTTGGAGACTACCTTTGCACCTTTGTCACTTCACCACTAGGCTATAAGATCAAAAACACAAAAATTGACCTCATTTTAGTATTCAAGGAAACAAATTTGCTATCATTCACAATAAATTAATTACCTTTTGCTACTTATTTTTTTATCGTAACAGACTTGTCTATTGTTTTTCTTTCTCTTTTTTTTGTTCTGATCCTGGGGTTTGAATTCAGAGTGTCTCACATACTTGTCTACCCGGACTTGCTTTGAAGAACCATGATCTGCAGATCTCAGCCTCTTGAATAACTAGCATTACAAGCATGAGCCACCAGTACCTAGCTACATGTTCATACTTAATACTTAAAATACACTCTGCTGCTGAGCTCTCTAGTCCTCTTGCATATTTATCAGCTTGAAGGAATATCCTATACTGTTTTTACTATTATACTTTTGTGGAATATCATAATATATACCAGGACTTTGTTGTCTGTTTTATCTATTTGTGCTTTTATTCTGCTATATTAACTTCAGATTAGATCTGTCAGTTTTGAAAAAAAGATTGAAGTTCATGCCATCTTAGTAATTACACTTTCACTGAATTTATAGATTATTTGGGAAATAAATCATGTACATAACTAAAGCTATTTCATCCATGAACATGATCTATCTTCCACTTTATGCCTATCTTCTTTAATATAGATGCTTAGTTTAAATTTATCATAAAGTTTCTAAGCATCTCTATTAATGGGTTTCAGAACTATTTATAGCTTGTGTTTACTTGTACTTTACAATCTAATAACAGACATACAAACAGGAAAAAGAATGGCAAATTATCTGTTTGCAAATATTATCTTATATGAATAAAAAAACCTACTCAATACCAAGTAGCTATCACAAGTGATAAATGAATTCTGTGAAGATCTAGGATACAAAATCAAAACATAAAATTCAGTAACATTTTGTGTGCTCATAACAAACATCCTTTGAAATAAATCATAGAAACAATTACAAATATAACAGCCACAAAAAATACCCAGGAATAAGTTTAATATAGAAGATGAATGATCTTTACAATGAAAAGTGTAAAATGATGATTAAATAAATTGAAGAAACACAAAATCATGGAAGTTAGATAATCATTGTGTGTACTGTAGAATATAATCAATTGATCAATGAAATCTCTATAAAACTAACAATGATATTATTCAGAGTTGTTGAAAACAAAGTTCATATTAAAGCAAAGAAAGCCTATATAGCTAAAGCCATCTTTTAACAATAACAAAACTGGTGACATCACAGTACCATATACACAACACACTACAGCTGGACCTATAAGTGCAGGCTTGTAATTTTGGGTACATAGTAGCCAGAGACAGGAGGATCTTGAGATTGAGAGCAGCCTTTGTATTGTTTGAGATAAAATAAAGGCAAAAGGGCTGGTGATATAACTTCAGTAATATAGCACTTGCCACAGGCATTGCAAGACCCTGGGTTTAGTCTCCAGGAACAAGAGAGAACAAACCCACAAAAATAAGGAAAGGAAAATAAAGCAAAAAAACCACTTTAGAAGCATACAGTCATGCTTACCAAAGGATCATGTTGCTGGAAAAAAATGAGCAGGTAGATATTTCAGAAATAAACACATGTATCTACAATGCACACATTCTTGGTGAATGTGCCAGTGATATACATTGGAGAAAGGATAGCTATCAGTAAACAGCTTTGGGGAAAAGCTGGGTGTCCTTTTTCAGAAGACTAAAATATAGATATATATATATTTTTGCCAGTCCCAGGGTTTGAATTCAGGGCCTGAGCACTGTCCATGTGCTTTCTCGAGGCCGAGTGCTCGACCACTTGAGTCACCACACCACATCCAGCTTTTTCTATGTATGTGGTACCAAGGAATTGAACCCAATCTTAGGCATGCTAGGCAAGCACTTTTACCACTAAGCCAAACTCCTTGCCCAGAAGACAAAAATATGACCCCATTGACTTGTAAGCATTATCCTACAGGAGATCTATCTATCTATCATCTATCTATCTATCTATCTATCTATCTATCTATCTATCTATCATTATTTGTTTATTTTTTGCCAATCTTGGGTATTGAAATCAGGGCCTGGGAACTGTCCTTTAGCTTTCACAAGGCTAGTGCTCTATCATTTGATCCACAGCACCCATTTCTGGCTTTTTCTGTGTATGTAGTCCTGAGGAGTAAAACCCAGAGCTTCGTGCATGCTAGGGCATATCTCTCACTCAAGGAAACAAAGACATGTCCAATTGAAGAAAAACCTTTTATCTTATGAAAAATGATGTTTCTAGAAATATGTGTTCAGACCTGTAATTCTTCCACCTCACTTAGGAAGAATGAAAATAATGTTGATCCCTACACATCACTTTATTGACATAGTCATTTAACATCAAGTTGTCACAAAAGAAAAAGAAAAGCAAACACAAGACAGTACAAAGATGAAATTAAAAGAAAGAGAAAAATGAAGCTGTGGCTCAAGTGGGAGAGCACCATTCTTGAATGAAAAAAATTAAAAATTAAAAAGTTAATGGATAGCACCTAGGCTCTGAATTCAAGTCCCAGTTCTGGAACCCCCTAAAAACATCAGCAAAAAAAGAAAGAGATAAAAAAGAGCTGGTAACAGTTTTCACACTCAACAGACTCGTGGCAATTCAAGATAGGTAAAAGTGGGTACTAATTTCCATTATATGAAAAACATTGAATTAAAAGACTCTAAAAGTTTCAATCAGGCTTAAATTGAATATACATATCTATTTTCTTAAGTCCATTACTAAAAATTGATCAGGCTGACTTAGTTGTCTTGTTCCTTTACCAAAATAGAAAATAACAAATCCTTAATGCTATCTTCAGAGTCCTGATCTTTAAACTTGGTGTCAATCGAAGTAAATTCTTTCTTTTTCTCAGCTTTTACCTTGCCTGTACCTATATGTAAATGAGAAAAAGAATCTTACAACATGTCCAATAATCAACGAAAATACAGCAGATTAAAATTTAATGTGCTGAAACAAAACTAAAGCCAAATTCTCTAAAACTATAATACCAAGAATATTATTTTAAGAATATTGCTCTTAATAATAACTTACAAAAGGAAAACTGGCTTAAAGCGTTTTGCATCATCAGTTTTTACCCTTCTCTAAGGCAATTCCAATCAACTTCATGGACCATGCCTCTAACATAAAATGTCTACCAACAGTGAACAGAGCAGCATTCTGTTAGAGATGCTAGGTTGTAGCTGGGTGTGGTGGCTCACACCTGTAATCCTAGCTACTCATTAGGCTGAGATCTGAGGATTGAGGTTCAAAGCCAGCCTGGACATTAAAGAATTTGAGACTCTTATTTCCAGTTAACTACTAGAAAACTGGACGTGGAGCTGTGGCTGAAGGGGTAGGGCAATAGCTTTGAGCTGAAGAGCTCAGGGACAGTGCTCAGGCTCAGAGTTCAAGCCCCATGACAGACAAAAAATGAAAAAAGGTCATCCACAGAGCAGACAAAGCTAAACCTGAAAATGGATGCCCAGAAATGATCAAGATCTATTCAGAAAAGTATCTGTAAGTGGAGTCATACTCCCTTGATGTAAAGATGAAGGCTTCTAATCTCAGTACTTAGGAGGCCTATGAGCCCCAGGTCAGTTCAAACCCTGTAGTAAGACTATATCAAAACCAATAGCAAAACTGAGTCACTGCTTCCAGCTCCTTCAAAAGTAACTTAAGGCTAAGAGTTTATGAAAAATGATTCTTACACGTAAGTGTTTCACATGGGCAATATAATTGCATCTTATTCTTAACAAGCCTATACTTGGTGCCATTTCATTATTATTATTATTCTTTTACCTCCAAATCCTTTTTTTTCTGTTGGTTATTATTTTCAGTACTCAGGGCCTGGCATGGTCCATGGACTTTCTCAAGGTTAGCACTTTACCACGTGAGCTACAGCACCACTTTTGGATTTTTTGGTGTATGTGGTACCAAGGAATCAAACCCAGGGCTTCATGATTGTGAGGTAGGCACTCTCTCACTAGGCCATACTCCTGGACCTGAGCCATTTAATTATCTAGGCCATGCTGTTACACCAGGGCAACTATCTCTTGGCTGCTAAGGAAAGAAAGGCCTTTAAAAAAGTTATTTATTTTTAAGTAATTGTACAAAGATGTTTTAATTCAACATGTCATCCCTTTTCATCATTCTTCCCTTCTTAAAATTAGAGCCACTAAAACAAAGAGCTCACAACTTATGTATGAATAATTATTCAATTGAATTGCCTGATACCCAAATTTTCTGTGCTGTTTCCTAAATATGAATAGGAATATGACTTTTTAGTTCTCTTTTCTAAGTAGGGCCAATTGTCCATTCTCAATATAAGTTAGCTATTGATAAGATATCAATTCTCTGTACCCTTTTGAAATTAGAAAGGATAAAAAAGATAGATAAGTGTTATTTCATTTCTTCAGGAGTACTTGGTAGTATATGATAGGCCACAACCAATAAAAAGGGCATTTCCAACACACACACACACACACACACACACACACACACACACACACACACCAAAACAAAATAAAACAAAAAAATTAAAAATAATACAGCCCTTCTCTGAGACTCAGTTTTAGGGAGAAACAACTGTCTTTTAATTAATGAATTATATATTTTATACTCACCTGACAGAACACGAGGAAAGCATAAAAATGGTATTAATGTGGACCATGCAACTATAGACATAGAAAGAAAATCTATCCACCAAGTTTGGTACCATGTTAAGTGTTTATCAAGGCGGGTAGAGCTACAATGGAAAAAATATGAAAAAATTTCAATGTGGGGCCTTGTATTAAAAATAAAATCATAATCAGAGAAAAAGCATAAACATTTTCTGTTGGTTGGTCATTTTTCAGTATAGTTTGTTGATTTAGATGACAGGAAGTGATTGTTAATTTTTAATTATGTATGTTTCACTTTGGCCTCAAAGGATTGTAAATTCTATTTGTCTCTCTACCTGTATGTCTCTTTCTTAATCTCCTTTCTTTCCTTTCTTCTTTCCTCCCTTCCTCCCTCCTTCTCTCCCTCCCTCCTTCCCTCCCTCCCTCTCTTCCTCCTTCCTTTCTTTTCCTTTATTTTTTCTTTCTTTGTTCCTTCTGTACTGGGGCTTCAACTCAGGAATTGGGCTTTGAACCTTTGAACATTGTTGCTCAATATTAGCACTCTATCACTTTACCCATAGATCTATTTCCAGTTTACTGGTGGAAGTGAACATTATTATTTTGGGGGGTAGATTTGAGGGAGAAAGGAAAGTGGGAGAAAAAATGAAAAATTAGGGAGGGAGTAACAATGTTTGACAAGAAATGTGCTTATCTTCCTTATATAACTATAACCCCTCTGTATATCACCTTTAAAAAAATCAAATTAATTAAAAAAAACTGTAGTACTGGAATGGAAATAGAAAGGTATATCAGAGGATGGACGGAAGAAAAACAATGTAACGTATACATATGATCCATCTGAAATATATGGTAGTAACTACTTTTACAGTAAGTGTAACAAGGACATAAACAGAATCAAATACAAAAATAATCATACAATTATTTCAATGCATGCAAAAAAACCTTCTGCCATCATTTTAAGAAGAAATTCCTAAAGAAACTAGGAAGACTATATCTCCTCACAATAATATACCCCACCTGTAGCCATTATTATCCTGTGAAGGAAAATGAAAAAGCAGAAATGAGGTATGTGTCTTGTCATTTCATCCTTATTTAATGCCATGGCAGTCCTGGTGCTTGAACTCATGGCTTGGGCGCTCTCCTTGAGCTTTCTCAAGGCTAGAGCTC